>NC_141693.1:1895116340-1896316340 GCF_964263255.1 Lissotriton vulgaris
GATGACTCTGCCCCCCTCCACTCTTCAACCGGTGTGCGTCGTTATTCTCCTTCTTTTCTTCTTTTGCCACAGTCTTCGTGATACTCGCAATCTCTTTTCTTCTTGCGTGTTGGGGTCACTCCATGTCAGCTTTCCGCTTTTTCCCTCGTCCCCAGTGTAGACTCTGCCAAAGGATGAGGCACGACAGCGAAGCGCAAACAAACAGGTTTTATTAGTATATTGTGACAGATAACAGACCCCAGCCACAGCCGACTGGAATCCAGGCAACTCCGTTATTCTCTGCCCCCGGCGCTCGCCTTGGAACTTTGACAGCGGTGACATTCGAAGTTATGTCACCACAGCGCGTTCCAAGGTGACAGCGAGGGCAGGGGTGACATATGCGGCAGCCTCCCTGAAACGTGGAAGATACCACACCTAAGTGTGTGAATCCCAGCATTGGGAATTTCAACCCTCCTGTATCTCCCACAAAACAAATCCGTAATGAATGCCTCAGAAGGATATTAACTTGAAAACTGCTAAATAAAGCTATAACAGCAATTTCAGATCCTTCTCTAAATTTCTCGACTCTTCCTTAATGAAACTACCAACGTTCTAATGGTCTAATAAATGGCAGTACATTATGATAGAAGCAAAAAGTCCCTTTGGTCTGTTCGCAGAAGGAAAGGTCAAATGCACCACAAGTTGTCGATACTAAAAGGTAAAGAAATAAAAAGAAAGCTATGTCCCTTCAAGTGCTTTGCTAGTATATTTCCGGGCACATGCATCAAAGGAAATTGCATTCACAAACGGTACGAATCGCAAAATTCGGCCGTTTGCGAATGCAATTTCCATTTTTGGGATGCATTATGCATTTTGTTGTTCTGGCAATTTAAGAAATCACAAAATTGTGATTTCTTAAATTGCGATTGCATTTAAGGAATCTCAAATTGAGATTCCTTAAATGCAATGCATCAAACTTTTAAAATTTGCGAAGTCGCAAATAAGGGGTGCAAATTACCATGAAGTTGACCTTACATGGTAATTTGAGAAAACTTTGAAAAATGCACAAAAGTGCATTTTTCAAAGTGCCATTTTACACACACACATGCCCTTGGGGCATGTGTGTGTGAAAAATGTACTTAATGGCAAATTTCAGGGGTGCAACAGGGTGTCCTTTGGACCCCCCCTGCACCCTTGAAATTGCATTCTCATTTTGCGATTCCTTAATTGCGATTCGCAAACGGAGAATGTCTTCCCATTCATTCCTATGGGCCTATAGGCCCATAGGAAAGAATGGGAAGGGATTCCTTAATTGCGATTCTTAAATTGAGAATCGCAATTAAGGAATTTTAAGAAATCGCAATTTATTTAGCGATTTCTTGATGCATTGCAGTTTGCGATTCCTTAATTGCGATTCCTTATTTTTCGCAATTAAGTAATCCAATGTTGATGCATGTGCCAGTTCGTCTTTAATATGTTTGCAGCAGAGGAAATGGCATCTATGTGGACTGGAGGGGATTGAAAAGTTTCTGTTCACAAATCGGGCATCTGTAAATGGACCCATCCGCACAAAGGACATCTGCTAAAGACTTCAGATTTTTCTTTTGTTTAAGAAATGATTGCAATTTCACTATTAATTAAAGTAATCAATACTGAGCAATAGCAATGAAATGCACTTCAGAAGCCACATCTGACGTGGTTGCTTTAATATATTCATATGCCTAAGCGTACCACTCTGCAGTTATGGTTATGTGCACGACTATGAAAAATGGCTTTTTGATTTCCTAATAACTTTGACGAATCTGTAGAAATTTGGGAAGAAAACTGAAGTGTCTAGCTTAGTTTTGCTTGAACAAGTTTCAAGCAGACGCTGCTGGGGGATTAATGGTAAAGTGGAAGTAAAAAAAAGAAGCATTTTCTGTTTCATGCCCAATAGAAACTGTAGGAAGCTGGCTCTCAATATAGTTTATTAAAATGAAGTACACTGTGTAGAGTGTCCAGTGAGACCCAGATTGGTATACAGGGGCAAAAGAAGATAATACTAACGCTCTTTTTGTGGTAGTGTTGGCGAGCAGTTAGGCTTATCCGAGGGAAGTGCTAAGCATTTGTTGTACTCACACATGCAATAAATGAGTCACACTCTCAGAGAATAAATCGAGCCCAATTAGCAAAAATAATCCTTATTTTTAAATAAATTTTAAGACCAAGAACATAGTTCACAGGTAAGTATTTATTTAATTATGAATTTTCAAAGTTCTGAAAATAACTCACAATTGTGCGCATTACACCATGGTGAAAAATAGCAAAATGTATATAAAATCGTACAGTTGATTCTTGGCGTTCACCTTCAGGTTTTAGCATATTAGCAAGGCCAGGTCCAGTTTTCCACCAGCAGATCGTCAGGAGTGCCCCTGATTCGGCCGGGAGCAGGGTACTGGAGTCGTTGGTAGCAGGCGCGCTACAAAGCAGGGAGCCACCTCAAAACAGACTGGAGAGATAGACTTGTAGGGAAGTCGGAAAGACCCCAAACGAGGGACTAAGTCGCAAGGGCCTCACGAGTACGGGGTTGCAGCTGGTTCATTGGTACCCAGGCCAGGAGTGCTGGGTGCAGAGCAAATAGGTCAGCCAGGCTCTGTGCATCAAGATGGTCTTTGTGGTCAGAGGCAGGTGGATTGCAGGGTCGATTTTGAGACTACTGGGCAACTCATGGTGCAGGTCTCAGGGTCTCAATGTCCCTCAATGGGTGATTGCTTCTTGGGCAGTTGAAGTCCGGTTTGGACTCTTGGGCAGTTGAAGTGCGGATGGACTCCACATCTAGGTGTCAGTTGCAGGGGGCGTGTACCTTGGGTATTGCTACGGCACAGCACCGGTAGGTCCTGGTGTCTTGGTGGGGAGACAGATCTGACCTTCCGGAGCTGGTGTACCATTTGTGGTTTGGTTGCTGCGTTAAAGGGAGAGGCAAGTCAGTAAGCTGGACTCGATGGGTTCAGTGCCTGTGGACTGCAGGGGAGTAGCTCCTCTACTCCGAGTTCTCTGGTGATTGTCAAAGAGCTGGTAGTTCTCCAAGGTTCGTTCTTGGTGGCCTCACAGCAACAGGACGAAACAGCACACCATGATGGTCAAATCCTTGAAGCAGCAGTCAGGGGTTTGTGCAAACATTCTGAAGCAGGTACTCAGTTCTCAGGTTCTGCAACTCTTCTTTGTCCAGTTCCTCTTTAGATCTGTCAAATCTGAAGTTCAGGGTCGAGGGGTGCCACCTAAATACTAAAAATACTAAATTTAGGGGCATAACAGGGAGTGACCGATGGACTACTTACCTTTTAGGGTGTCTACACTGCATGTGACCACCTCCTTTGTGGAGTGGACACAACCCTGGCCCTAATTGGCTAATTCTCTCCAACACAAGATGGATGAATCAGAAAAGTGGGGTCCATATCACCTGCCCCACCTTAGGGGTGGTGCTGACTGAATGTAGGCCCCCTTCCTAATCTAGAACCGCCAAATGTGGGTTCAGTATGCAAACAAAACCAAAACCTGGGATCCTTTTTCTTTTGAAAACAGTAACCGCACTATATACTTTTTGTGGTTGGGTTATGTATTTACCCTATTTTTCAGTTCATTCTCTTATTCTTAGAGCAACACATATATCAAACAAACATTGTACTACATTTCACATTAATGACATTGACATATTCCGACAACATATAACATTTAAATCTTTTACCAACATCATTTGTAAACTATATGTCAAGGACTCAAAAACAGTTATGACGCCCTACACATATACATCACATATATATATATATATATATACAAGCATACGCCTCATCCTATTCGGGCATATACATATGTAAAACAGTTTTTGCTATCCTGATTAAATCAATTCACTTAGCCTGATTTGAAATCCAACTATTTAACATCATAGATTGATTATGCCATAGATAGATGGCATTCTCCACTAACTGGAAGAGCCTGGGTTGTATTTCAAAGGCAGAATCTCATTTGAAGCTTCCTGCCATTGAGTGCAATTTCTGCCTGGAGGAGGTGTGAAGTACCTCAGCCCAGAGCAGGCATTGCTCCCTGCCTCAGAGAGTCAGAGAGTGAAGGCTCTCAATGCTAGGAGGCCAGGCACCTGTCTAGTGGTAGCAGGCTGGCTCAGACTGGTTGGTAGACACACTAGTAGCTGGTATGTTTCAGGGGACACCTCTGTGTGCATTTATGAATAAATCCGTACTGGCATCAGTGAGGATTTATGTAGATAATATGTTTGGTACCAAACATCTTAAGGTACAGTGAAGCGATCATGAAGCTGAGAAACTCATAATGAGTGTCCAGCCCATGTACTCTCTGTAGCTTCCCTGCGCACTTATAACCTCCAAGAATGGACTCTGGAATTGTAGGGTCATATCTGCTCAAGTAGATATGTCCACATGTGGGGTATAATGCACCCCGCCTAAGGGCTGTAAGGCCTGCAGTAGGGGTGACTTACCTATACCTATACCTCACGGAGGGTCTGCCGGCTTGGCACACAGGGATGTGTTCCATGTCGGTTCTTGAGTTTTGTCTGCACCAAGACATGCAGCTTGGAATGGCAGATTGCCGTATCTTGGTGAGGGGTCCCTAGGGTGGCACAGTTCATGCTGCAGCCCTAGATGACCCTCTTCAGCTCTAATGCCCTAGGTACCAGTGGTACCATTTACTAGGGACTTATATGTTGGCTGAAGTTGTTCCAATTGTGGTACCGTTTAAGGGAAAGAACACTAGTAATGGAAACTTGGTTAGCAGGGACCCAGTACAGCCCAGTCAAAGTTGCATCAAAAACCAGGCAAAAAGTGGGGTGGGGGGTACTGCAACAAGAACCCAATTTCCGACTCAAGCCTCCCCCTGCAGTCCACAAGCCAGGAGACTCAGCCAAACCTTGGGGAGTCTTCCTAGTGTGTTAGGCGAGGAAGAGAAGGGAAACAGGCTGGATTGTTGCAGGGCCTACTCTGCCTTACATCCTCCTGCCTAGGTCATGCCCACTGGGGAGCTGACGTACTTCAACAGTTTCAGGCTCCAATTTAAAATTCCCTTTGCCTATTTCCTTAGTCATCCCACCCAATCATTTTGGTTTGGGATCAGAGGTGCCCACCTCTGCTAATTCTAATTTAGCCAGGGCGACCCCCAGCTTACCCAAAGAGGTTACCCATAGTTTGAGTAACCCCACCATGACGAACAGGGTTCAAGGGCCTAGCTTATTATTTTACATGGGTTCAGACTACCATGCCAAGAACAGTGCAGTCTTAAGAGGATAACACCCAACAGAGGCCACTGGCAGCTGTCAGTGCCCAGAACCACTCCTTTAGCTGTTCACTGACAGATGTATGATGTTACAACACATACCATTACAATGCAGTTATTTTACAACGAATCTCCATTGAGGTACATTAAATGTACCATTACTACGCATAACATTAGCACGCATACCATTACAACGCTTGTTACTAAACCTATCAAATATGGTTTTGAATACCCCCAAAAAATACTGGGAAAAATAAAACATATTTACAGAACGCAAACATCAAAATTGCAAAACATTTCCTGATGTAAAGTACTCTTAAAAAACAATAAAATGTCCTATGTAAAAACACCATATTGGCAATAAGCAATGCAGCGTGTGCATTCGGTTGTATGTCATTATATTGCATGGTTTTACCAGGCTTGGCTTTACTTCGCAATTTTTACCTTGCATACTATTAGTCTGGAATTGTATTCTCTGCAATGCAAAATGCCTTCACCTGGCAAACAACCAGAACGGAAACATCTACCATACACATACCAGTACTTCGTATTTTTTTAAAGTTAAATATTGTTCAGCTGTAGTATACAAACCATTTAAAAACGCTACAAATAGAATTGGAATTTGTATTTAAGAAGTTGTGTTTTAGTATTCGTTTAAAACATCTACGTCCAAGAGGGCAGACGCCGATATATGAGAGGCGAAGTCCAGTTAAATTGAAATGCATAATATGATTATATAAAAATAAAGTTCAGTCATGTATTAAAAAACGTAAATTAAACATTTTCTGAACATATTTTAGTTAAAATTTGGTTGTATGGCGAGTACAGGTATAAAGTTCTCTCCACCATTTTGTGTGCATTCCAAAGCAACACACTGAGGTGATCGGACGTGCTGTGAAGGACTGACATTTTAGTACAGACTTTCAGTGCCACCTTGTTTCCAAAGTAAGTATTTTAAAGGAATCATTCCTTAAGCGTGAATCCTATTTTAGTGAATTAGAAAATGTATATTTTGGGTTTATAAAAATTAAATCTTTCATTTCCAGGTTAAGTTTTTATTGTGGGAAACGAAATTGTGAGAACTGAAAAAACGGAAGAACTTTTTTAACGTTTACGTGTTACTCCATTTTATGAAAGTAATGTTCTAATTGAGTTCTCTGGGGCAGATTTACTATTCCAACCACACGTCAGTGCAAACCCTTGGGCAGGCGCAGGACAGTGGGCTCTGGGGCAGATTTACTATTTCAACCCCAGGACAGTGGGCTCTGGGGCACATTTACTCTTCCAACCCCAGGTAAGCTTAAACCCCTAGGCAGGAGCAGGACAGTGGGCTCTGGGGCAGATTTACTATTCCAACCCCAGGTCAGCGCATACCCCTGGACAGGCGCAGGACAGTAGGCTCTGGGGCAGATTTACTATTCCAACCCCAATGCAGCGCAAACCCCTGGGCAGGCGCAGGACAGTGGGCTCTGGGGCAGACTTACTATTCCAACCCCAAGTCAGCGTAAACCCAAGGGCAGGCGCAGGACAGTGGGCTCTGGAGCAGATTTACTATTCCAACCCCAGGACAGTGGGCTCTGGGGCAGATTTACTATTCCAACCCCAGGTCAGTGCACACCCCTGGGCAGGCGCAGGACAGTGGGCTCTGGGGCAGATTTACTATTTCAACTCCAGGTCAGTGCAAACCCCTGGGGAGGCGCAGGACAGTGGGCTCTGGGGCAGATTTACTATTTCAATCTCAAGTCTGTGCAAACCCCTGGCAGGCCCAGGACAGTGGGCTCTGGGGAAGATTTACTATTCCAATCCCAAGTCAGTGCAAACCCCTGGGCAGGCGCAGGTCAGTGGGCCCTGGGGCAGATTTACTATTCCAACCCCAGGACACTGGGCTCTGGGGCAGATTTACTATTCCAACCCTAAATTAGTGCAAACCCCTAGACAGTTGTTTGAGAGTATGCTTTATGGTATATCTTCTAATGTTACCCTTACTCACCTTGTTTTTTTTTCTCCAGGTTTTCTCATTATGGATCGATCACGAGAGGCAGCCCTATATTCTATCCATTTGTGGCAATAGATTGCTTAAATTTCGAGTGTACCTTCATTGCAAAGAAAGAGAAACAGAGACACTGGAAGTGTGTTTAATACTTTGCAGCACGTTGCAGGGGCAGAGCAGTTACACTAGGTGACCCTGTGCTAAAAACATGGAAGCATAACCTCTCTGCCTCTGCAACAGAAACTGAAGTGAGGCAAAAAATTTAAAAAAGAAAAGACTTAAGCACTACCTCCAGTGAACCTTGTGGCTCAGTTTTGAGGGAGATCACTCAAAATATCCCACCCTATGTTGCATGCAGCATGCCTGCCATTCCAAATTTGCGAAGAATGATGCTGTGAAAAAAGCGGGCTAGTAATTCACATCTACGAACTTGTTGAACCTTTTCTGACCTAAATATTCCTTTAGAATTAACAAAAACTTTTCCCAATTAACAATTTCTGTTGTGTGATAATGAAAATGGAGAAAAAAGATTACTAATATTCTCTACTCCTCACAAGTTGGTTACCCTTGAGATCTGTACAATCTGGGCAATGGATGGGACTTTTAAAAGTACCCGTCATCTATTTGCACAAATATACACAATTCAAGCTAGTATTAGCAATACCACTATACCACTTATTTATGCATTCCTACCCGATAAACATGCTTCAACATACAATGAATTTCTTTCAATTGTAAAACGAAAAACACTGAACAAAAGCCCGTCCAAAATAATTATTGATTCCGAAATTCAAATGATTACAACAATAAATTCTTTGCATACTCAAATTCAAGGTTGTTTTTTTCCATTTCACACAAGCATATTGGCATAAGGTCCAAACATCAGCCTTATTAGAAGACTATTTTTCAAGCAGTAAAATGCAATTTGAACTAAAAAAACTTACTGCTTTATGTTTGGTCCCACCAGAATATGTGGATGAGTACTACACTGTAATTGTTGAATCTGATTATTTTTCTCAAAATGAGCAGAAATTGGCCCCTCTTTTATTTCAAAGAGACATGGATTGGGCATCTAAACAGGTGTATGTTACCACTTTCCTGTGTTCAGAGGCCTTTCTATTTCACTTCCCTTCCCTGTCTTTTCTTTTCCTTTCTTGGGCTCCTTTCTTCTTCCTGATTGGGTAATGGAAATCAGGTGTAAAAGGAAGCAAAATAAAAGACCCTCCCCTACCGAGAACGGGCGCTTGGCTTTAGTGATTTTTTTTAATCCAGCCCAGGATCGAACGCAGGAGCGTTATCTGTTTATCTTCCCTGATTCAAGAGAGGAATTCCTGCTTCGTGCCCCAAACTGCCGGATAAGGAGAAATATGGCAGTACCTGCCTAATTACATAGGCGGTCCCAGCACTCATTTGCGGCATCAGCCGCCTGAATTGAAACGCAGCAAATGCCGCTTTTGAGACGCGGCAGCAGCCGTTTAAAGGACGCAGCAACCGCCGCCTGAATTGAATCGCGGCAACTGCCGCATGAGTTGAAACGCGGCAACAGCCGCAGGGATAAACGCGGCTACTGCCGCCGGAATTGAAACGCGGCAACCGCCGCCGGAATTTGAACGCGGCCGAAGCCGCTTCTGAAACGCGGCAACAGCCGCAGGGATAAACGCGGCAACCGCTGCCGGAATTGAAACGTGGCAACCGGGAAACATCATTTACCACGAAGGCATTACCACTACTCACGTTTACCACGTGACACTTACCACGCAGGGTGCCTTCCACGCAGGGTTCCTTCCACGACGTCTTTACCACGGGCTAGGGGGGAGACGTGGTATTCCTTGAAGTCGATCAGCGTGGGCATGAGGGGGCAGAGGGAGGGGGGGGGCTCGGAGGGGAGCTTGGGGGGGCTGGGGGGGGGTCTCCCCCCCCCAAAAAAAACAAGCAGATTAGTTTAACGAAAAAAACGGGAAAAAAATTAAAAGAAAGAGGAAAGAGCCTCCCCCAAAGACGTGCCGTGTACGTCAAAAAAACAGTCCTTTTTTTATTTCGGTGTACGTGTTTTGACGTTTGTTTCAAAGGAGGATGGAAGTAAGGGCTCGAGGAGAAAGACGTGCAGGTAAGACGTTTCTACTCGTAGACAAATGCAACGTTGTAAATACCAGCGTGGTAAAGCCACTTGCGAGGTAAAATTCGCGTGGTAAAGCCATGCGTGGTAACTGAAGTCGTGGTATAATCATATAACCGTGGCAACCACCGCATGAGTTGAAACACGGCTGAAGTCGCTTATGAGACGCAGCAGCTGCTGCAGGAAAGAAGCGGTTACCGCCGCCAGAGTTGAAACGCAGCAGAAACTGTGGTATATACGCGGCAGACGCAGCCAAAAAAGATACAAGGAAAAAACAGAATAGCGGTGAAGGAACCGCAAAGGCTTGATGATATCCACATACTAATATCAGGCAACAAGGGTGGTGTTTTGTTCCATGATTTGTTTCTTATCCATGGTAATCCTATTTCTGGGACGAAGAAGTAGGCTATCCCAATTCTTTCACTCGGCTTTGAGGCGCACGGCAGGAGCCGGCGGCACCGCCTCCTACTCAAGCCCTTTCATTATTTTGTTCTGGATCTTAGGCACATGGCAGGAGCCGGCGGCTTTGCCTACAACGCCCAGTATCGCGAGACTTGGTACATGGAAGTGTTTGTTATCAGACTAACGGGCCCCTTTCTAACCTGAGGATATTTACTATTGGACCTGATATTCTCCTTGATGGGGTAAGAAAACCTGGTGTGGTTGTTTCTTAGAATCTAAAATTCAGAAGTACTTTTTGTCTTTTATTTATTTTATGTGTTTTGAATCTCCCTGCCTGCATGCTATATCTCTCTGTTATCTTTCTATCTTTTCCAGGACCTACTGAAGGTCTTCTCAGAGATGTCACTTGAGGTTCCTTCCATTTGATTGTCTACCCACGAAGACTTCACCTTGGACATTCACCCTTCACCTCCCCTAGTTACCTTACAAGTAAGGTGTTTTCTCCCCCTTCCCCTGTGAATCAATTGCCCCCACTGAATATTCTGTGTGGAAGATTGGTTTGTAGGTGAGAGGGGAGGCTCTCTTCGTTCCTGCGGTACCTGGGTTTCAGGTGAGTTGAATCTGGTAACAGTGTGGACGTAGGGGTAAACCATGTTTCCCTATTGAAAGTTGGAACTGTTACTCTACCTGTTTAGCTGCTGAGGCAAAAGCAAATAATGCCATAGAGGGTTGGCATAACTCCTTTAATCAGGCTATTGGCAAAAGTCTTCCTAATGGTTATACTTTCTTGAAAAGTTTTAAAAAAGAGCAGAGTTTTCAAGGAATGAGGCAGACCCAGTCTTCAACAGGTAGCATACAGCCTCGTATTACCAAGAAAAGTAGAGATTAGCTGCAAAAATTGAACAGTTTAGATTTCTTGTTCTTGCAGACTACCTTGAAAATATTGCCTACATTTTAAATTTTTTATATTTTACTTTCCTTTTTCATTGGATTACTTCCCTATGTTTTTAAAGTAACAATTACATTCATAGTCTGCATTTCTTTGGTTCACCATGTCGGTCCTTAAGAAAGTCTCTCACTTTTAATGTAGCTTTACTTTTGGAACCTAGTAAGATTCTTATTATTTTTATTTATTGAAAGATATTTGTTAAAATAATGTTATTCTATTCTTTAAATGGATTAATAACATTATTTCAGATGCAAAATAAATGTAATTTGCATTTTTTGGGTGTGCAAAAGATTGTCCCAAACTTTCCAACATACTACCTATAAACTATGTGCAATCTTTTTTTCTTAATATCATAGTTTAAATGTATACCTTGTGTATCCTGCCCCATTAAAAAAAATTAACAGGCATCATGCACAACTAAGTTAACACACTTGCCCACCCATAGCCCCTAAACTTCCTGCACCCCATCCTGAAAACATCATGTTTAATCTGTTAATTGTATTTGTATTAAGTAAATACTCCAGTATTTTTTCCCTAAAAAACATACCTGTGTATTAACACACTTAACCATCCACTTCCCCTATACCTACTGCACCCCGTCCCAGTATTTTTTATTTAAAAGGCATCATACAGAACTATTTATTTGGTATGAAACAAATACACAGGTTTTGTATATAAAACCTGAATATTAAAGTGTTTACCCACCCATAGCCCCTAAAACAGTGTAATCGAAGTATAAAATGAATGGTTAATGTACTCCAAAGTAAAAACTGGTGTCCTTCCTCTATTTTCACTCTACCAGTACAGCCAAGGTCTATTCAAAATGGCTGTCATTCTAAAAACTCTCTTTTTTTTTGACAGTACATAATAAATAGACATTCTTCAGATTCTGATTCACGTGAAAAAATACATTCCAAATCATATTTTCTTTAACATTTTCAAAAACCCCTAAAAACATATAAATTCAGCCGACCACCATTTTGTGCTCAGTGGTACACGGACTTCCCTGGTGACCACACGCTGCTGAGGGGCATTGAGAAAAATGACAGTTTCCTATACAGGCACTGCCAAATATTGACTCAAGTATACACAAGCCAAGCAGTAAAATCTTTATATGGCATTTATGGATCTCTCTGCTGAATGTGTATGTGTATGTATGTACATGTATTTATATAGCGCAAATCACCGACCCGGTATCTAAGCACTTGCTTAGGGAACCCATCCTGGTATTCCCCTGTGAGATGGCCCCGGCAGGGTATCCACAAGGTGAAAGCCAGGCATCCCTCCGCGAGGGGCCGTAGTGGAGATTAAGCAAGCTATTGCCCAGAGTTGCAGAGTGTGAGCCCATGAATCGAGTAGGCACCGGAGTGAGAATTGTCGAGTCCATGGACATTTTCGGACTCAAGACCCGCCGAGCCGGGAATTGAACCCTGGTCCCGGGCTGACCTCTGCTTCCAGGTCTGCCTCCTCTAACCAGTGAGCCACACTTCTCGACTGTGCTAACCATAATGAGTTGTGGCAAGTCATGGAGCATATTGGGGTAGAGGAGGCAATAATTGCTTTATAAGACAACTGTATGCAGGCGCTACAGCGAAAGTCTGCTATGGTAGGCGGGTGAGTGTACCAGATCCTTTAACATTACAAATGGCGTAAGGCAGGGCTGTGTACTTGCACCCTTCCTGTTTTCACTGTACACCAATTAACTAAATAACTGTCTAGTAGAAAAGGTAATAGACTCCCTGAGCGCATGCCCCACATCACTCCCCACCCTGCTGTATTCAGACGATGTGGTACTGCTAGCACAGACCCCCTCTAGCCCTACAAAACTGTATATCTAACTATGTAATGTTCATGAAAATCCTTGACTTACATGAGAACAAAGCAAAGCCATTCATTATGTGTATTGGAAAAAGCAAAGAGAACGGAAATTATGATATCGCAGAGAGAAAGGTTGACATAGTAGCTAACTTCTCATACCCAGGCATCATCTTTGATAATAACTTAGACTGGAAAATGATGGTGTCCTCGAGGGTGTTACAGATGAATAAAAGTATATCTGCAATCTTTAGGTTTTGCATCGATGCTGGGCAATAAACCAATACCAGAGATGGTCAAAATTTATTTGGCAAAAACTGTATCAGTGGCCACATATGGGGCAGCAATATGAAGTATATCCAATGTGGATACCCTCCACGAGTTTACAAAAAGGTTACTGTCAGTTCTTATGGAATGCAATAATGTAATTATGTACACTAGGCTTACCCTATATTTCTGATACAATGAAAATGGCTCCCCGGCTTCCCTGTTACTCTGGCTGTCTGTCTGGAAAAGGGAAATGGTACAGATAAAGCAATGCATTTTAAATGATGTGATGAAACTGGCTTATGGGCACAAAGTAATGTGGCTAAATTACATAAGGTGCACTCTGGAATCTTTGGGTTTGAGGTCCCTGTATGACCACCCAACACATCGCAAATCTTTTTCAAAGGCAAAATTAATAAATCTTTTCACGGAGAATTGCACAAAAAAGTGAGCAGAGAAACAAAGATAAATCCACTGCAATTTCCTATAACAAGAGACCTTCTCTAGTACATGGCCCATCTTTGTACCTGGGTCGCATGACTTATAATCGCCATAGTTTTCTCTTAGCAAGGCTTAGGTTGGGAACGTAACGTTAATGCTGGGATACCCAGCGAACGTGTTTTCTGAGACTCAATTAGGACAATGTCCATGTGACTCCCGATTCAAACAGTCAATCAAACACTTATGGCCCAATTCAGATCTCGCTCGCAAGGGCTCCTGACTGCATCCATCAGGAGTGAGTCTGAGTCGCGAGTGCGATTTCTGACCGACTAGTCCCACCATATGAGTGAGCGAGTACGATGTGAATATCGCCTCACGCACCAAGTGACTTGTACCTGTCAGCGAAGCCCTCCGGACAACTATAACATGGCCGACTCATGCAGCGCAATAGGTCCGATTCCAGAGCGACCAAGTACGATGCGCGTGTCGCGCAACCGGATCGGCTCGGACCCTTCTACTCAAAAAAGCTTTGGGAAGGGGACTTCAAGGGACCGTAGCGGGCCCCCCTTCACCCATAGCCCTACGACTCGGTCACAGAGGGACCCAAGGGTCCTCCTACACATGCATGTGTGGTGCAGGGGCACCGATGCGTCCCCACGACAAGGGGCGCCCTTTTTGGCGACATACTTTTTTCTCAATGGAAGTCTATATGCAACGTACAACAGGCTCCCATTGACATCAATGGGGCTCCGAGCAACCCGAGTCTGTCAGCGCGTACTTGCATTGTACTCGGGCGTTCGGAGCCCAGGAGCATGAGTCGTTTGGAAAGCTCTACGGGACCGCATCAGCCGTAGAGCTTTCCGACCGATAACTGAATCGGGCCCTTATTGTTTTTTTGCTTTTTTTATGACACTGAGAGAAACAGATGCATTGCCTGAGTAATCATATCTCTGTACTGTGTGTTTTGCTTCTACTAGATCAATCAATCAATCATCGCATTTATATAGCGCACTACTTACCCAGAGGGTCTCAAGGCGCTGAGACCCCATATGTTTGCTTGGCGGTGGCTTCGTTTCTCTGTGCAGCTTTTAAAACTTGCAGAATAGCAACATCTGACAAAATGTTTAATTTGCTCACAATATGCACAGCATGGACAATTTTAAATGTACCAAGAGACTGATGAAATTGCATGATGATTATTGAGATGTCTGTATATTTTTATCTGAACTTTTTATGCATTTGTTTTCTAAATGCAAAATAAAGTATTGATTGACTCAAGTAAGTGAAACATTAAGATAAAACACATTGGAGCCTTATTACGAGTCTGGCGGTCCACGGTGCGCCAGACTCGTGGTCGGCGGGACGGTCTCCCTATCGCCCTATTACGATGACGCTTGGACTGCCATTGGCCCACTGCACCCGCCAGGGAACTGCCATTCCCAGGTGGTGTTGTGGCAGTCGGGAGGCATCAATATGCTTGGCTGGACTGCCGCAGTCCCGCCAAGCATATTGATGCCTCCCGCCATCTGTTGTTGGTCATGAAATCTAATGCATTTACAGTGAAACATACAGACATTATGCTTTTTTCACAGGACTTGCAATTTACCCATCAAAAAGGACAAAATAAAAACATCAGGACTCAAATCCATCTATACCAGCACTTGTTCAAAAAGTGAAGGGGCTTGAGAGACAAATGTTTTCAACCCAAACTAACCAAAATTCCTCTTATGTACCGAAAATGGAACACAAACAACCATTAATTTAAAAAAGAAACAAAAAAAATTTAAAAGGGGCGTACTTTAAATAACAATTAATTTGAATATCTCTGTTTATGTAAGCCTTTCCTTACAGGTCAACTCAACAACTCCCAGAAGGGAGTAATCCAACTCAACTATATCAACTGGAAAAAGTCCAGAACCACTAAAAGGACAACCTGTCAAACAAAGAAACTAACAAAGGTAAAAACACAGACATTAACTATTTTTTAAAACTGGTTTTCTTTTCATAGGCGTCCACTACAAATCACGAGCGCAGTGGCGGAGGATGTGTCCTCCTACTGGCTCAGAGCCAGCAACTGAAAAATATATTTTACCATTGTTTTATTTTCAGTTGCTGGCTGAGCCAGAGTTTGTAGGAGGGTGGGCAGGAGTCACAGGGAGGAGTGGAGTGCACTTCTAAGTGCCCATGTCTGTTTGGCCAGCCAAACAGACAGGCGCAGTTAGGTTTCTACAACCCGGCTGTAGAGAAATGTGCCAGACTCCCTGTGCCTGAGCGAAGCAACTTAGTAGCCAGCTCAGGCCAATCCAGGCGCCTTTCTCATAGTATGAGAACAGCATCTGCATTGGTTGTGAAGTCTGTTGTAGCGACTGTTGGGAGCTGCAGGCAAGAAGGCGCACCGAAGTGCGAGGCAAGGGCAGGATCTGGTAACTGTTTATTTTTTTTAATTCAATACTCCTACCCCCCCACCGCTGCCTCTGCCCTGCCCCCCCTCCCCCCCCCCCCCCACACACCCTGGATATTGGCAGCAGCCACAACTTCATATCACAGTACAAAATCATTGGTGGCAAAATCAGAGTCCAGCAATAGAATAAAGAATATGTGTTCAGAAAAGTCAATAGACAGTCCAGAAATAAAAAACACATTTCCTTTACAGGTCATAAGTAATAAACATTTCTATTTCCAAAAACTCTAACACAAAATTACTTTTTCTCCCTTCTCGACAAATACAATATGGCAACAGGAAGAGAGGCAATCTAAATCAAATCTAACAGAGGTAATCGACTTCTAAAGTACTTCAATAAAGAAATTTAAACCATAAAGTACGGTGTCTACCTTTATTGTAAGGAGAGATTAACTGAACCCAGGAGTCATTGGAGATGTGTGCAGTATTGTGCATCCCATTGCACAGGTAGAACGGTTACTTTTGGTGAGACTGTTGAAAAAACCACTGAGCATAACCGCTCTTGCTCTGAAATATAGATTGAGGTTATAGGGAACTTCCATCAAAACAAAACTTTGGCATCCACTCCTAATGAACCCTGTAGCCCAGTTTTGGGGGAAGTATTCCAAAACCTTCCTATCCATGTAGCAAGTTCTATGCCCACAATTCCTAACCTCAGCAGCATAATTCAAAGAAAAGAACAGGAAAGTAGCCCGCAATGTGTAACACCCCAGACCATCTCGTGCATTAACCCTGAACTTACAATAACCTTTACTTTCTTTACTTTTCTTTTGCATGACAACAAAAACCCTCAGAAAAGCATAGTAATCATTAGCACACCTATTACCTTATAACTTTGGAGAATAGTGATATTTGGATGATGAGTAGGACATTTGAATCCCATCCATTCACCCAACTATACATTATTCACGTCAATATCAATAACACTACATTTCCTTTAGTGTACAGTTTACTTCTTGATAAGCACACCTCAACATACACTGAATATTTGACAGTGGTAAAATCTAAAACACTCAATAAAAGTCCTAGAAAAGAAAGTGATTGTTGATTCTGAATTACCCATGACTGACACCATTACAAAATGCTATCCTCATACCCAAATTCAAAGATTTTATTCTCACTTTTCACAGGCCTATTGGAGAAACATTAAAAAAAACATCCTTAGTTGAGGATTATATTTCAGATAGTAAACTGCAGTATGCATTAAACAAAGTAACTGCGTTATGCTTTGTATCTTCTAATGACGACTAATTGACACCCTTACTAAATTATGTTGAGGACATGGATTGGCCATCTAAGCTGGTTGAGTCCCAGGAGGAAGCAAGTTTCCCTGTGGAATGGTGGAACTGTTACACAACCTGCTTAGAGGGAGGTGCACAGATTAATATTACCATAGAGGATAGCACAACAGATCAATCGGAAAACCTCACCCAAACTTTTATCATTTCTTGGAAATTTTGAGGAAGGAGCAATGTTTCCAAGAAATGAGAATAGCGCAATCATTGGCAGGTAGTCTGAACTCGTGAATTTCAAAAAGAACGAAAGAAATGTCAGAGCGTCAAATTCAACAGTTTTCGTTGATGGTGGCTTCAGACTACCTAGACAATATTGCACGCAAACTACATCTCTAACAAACACTAAGACCTATTCTATCTTGCTTGCCTGTTTTGCATTTCTTTTAAAAATTAAATTGGTATTTTTTTAATTATTTTTTAAATCAAAGGAATTTGGGGTTTTTTACCTGAAGTTGTTTACTTTCTTTAACCCTTTGAAGATGATTTATAAACAACCACCCTAAACCTAGAGTTTTGAGCACTCCATTAATCCAAAGTATCAAATCCATATTCTATGAAGGGATCCAACGTCTGTTGTAAACTATCAAAAAAACACAAATTGGCATAGCCATATTATCCCAGAAAACAACTTTTGGAAAAATTAGTGTAGTCTTAAAAACCACAAACCCCCCAAAACAATTCACGAAAAAGATGTATTTTTGGGGGAAAAAATGCAACAACAAATCCACTTATCCAATCCACTGTCCAGATGATATTAATCCATCCACAAACCTTCGAGGCATTGTCCAAAAATCCTAAGGTACACATAGTTATATTACCCTACAAAAACCAAGCATCCATTACAAAATTCCAAAATGTCGACAAAATCCAATAGCCAATCCAGGGCATCCATTTTGGTCTTACTCCCACATGTTATGAGTTCCGTGAATACAGTATACCAGGGGTCTCCATACCGGTCCTGGAGGGCCGGATCCATGCCAGATTTTTTGGATATCCCCATTGAGATACATGTAGTAATTTAAAAAATCTGGCATGGATCCGGCCCTCCTGGACCGGTTTGAAGACCCCTGCAGTATACTAAAGGGCTGATCATGATGGTGGTCAGACGAACGTCCGACCGCCTTCATTGCAGGAACTACTGGCCAAATTACAACCTATCCGCCGTGTAAGCAGTCGGTAAAATGCCTTTTGCCATTGAGGCTTGTGCTGCGGCCCGGAACAGGGATGCAGCACATGCCCCAATGGCAAAAGGAATGTTTGCAAACATCTCTGCACCATGTACCAGGCACCACATGGTGACTGGAATACAGGGCATGGATCTTTGGAGGGGCATCACAGGTGCCCCCCCGGGCCTCATAGCAGAGGCCCAATGGATGGGGCCTCTGCTACGGGGCCCCAAAGTCCCTTTCCGACAGGCTTTCTATGACGGTCGAACCGCCATGGAAAGGCTGTCGGAAAGGGATATCATAATCCCTGAGTAGGCACTGTCCCTATTGTAAGGACTACGAACCGACCTTTGCAGTCTGACCACTCAGCTGGATGTCGGTGGTGGTCCTACCAACATTCGAATCAGGCCCCATGTTTTAAACGAGCATTAGAAATGCAATAAGTCTCTCATTTTCTTTAGTTACAGCTATTAGCATTGTAAATGGCAATGTGTTTTACCTTTGTTTTATGGAATGGATGTATTTGGTTTAAGTGTAATTATGTGTGTTGGATTGGACTTGTTAGTACTATAATTGTGTGCCTTGGAATTTCTTAATGTGGAGTGGATTTGTGGAGTGGATTTATTTGGTATGGTTGCAGTGGAATTCTGTGTATAGTAATTATGTGATGTAGAGCGCAGTGGCGTAGAGTAAAGTTGTGTAGAGTATAGTGGCATAGAGTGGCACAGTGTATAGTGCAGTAGAATAGATTGTAAAAGAGTTGCTTTGAGTGGTGTAGCATAGAGTGTAGTGGCGTAGAGTAGATTGCTTTAGAGTAGAGTGAAGTGGTATAGAATGGAGTGGTAAAGAGTAGAGTTGATTGCCGTTGAGTGCGGTTTTGCAGAGTAGGGTAGTATAGAGCGGCATAAAGTGGAGTGGTGTCAACCATAGTGGTGTGGCCTATCCTGGATTTGTATAGAGTGCAGTGGCAAAGAGTGCATTTGTGTATAGTAGAGTGTATTAGTGTACAGTAGAGTGGGTCACAGTATTTATTCAAAGTCACCTTTTTATTTAATTTTTTGAGGATGAAAGTGGAGTATATAACGCCTAGGAAGATGGACACTGAAAAAATCTATGCAGTGTATTTGCCACAGATTTTACAAATACTGAATTTGCCAAACATAAGATGAAACAAATACCCAGCATTATTTATGAGTTTAATTGAAACAGAGAAGTAGGTTTTCAAAGTTTTGTTAGCAAATTGAATAAACAAGGAGGTGAAGGAAAGAAATGGAACACTGTTTAAAATAAGAATAATCTCTCACACAGACAGCAGCTTATCTTCTATTTGTGCAGTAGTTGCAGTGGCACTAGGGCCTAGAACCCTGGAGTGCACCCGGTCCCATGACACACTGGCTGCTCCACTGCACACAGGACGCAAACATTTCACTATTTCGAACATGATTAAATAATTGAGGCCAGGTTTTAACTCAAGTGATTTGTAGCATTGAATTTATCATTGATAAAAGCACTAAAAGTACCAGAAAGACGATGGAAAAACAGGTCTGGCTTTGCTTCACACTCTTGGGACTGGAAACTCAATGGTTTAAACATGGAGGACTGCCACTTAAGGTTGCTTATTGGACAGAAACTTTAAATTGGAACATTCACTCCTTTCTTGACATCGAGTGGCCTACATTCTCAGCACCACAGCAAACATGCTGTTCTTTGTAAACACAGAGAAGCCAGACATGCATTTGAAGGCATTTGAATGTAATGCTAGATGACACACTGCAGGGCCTGTACAACGGGCATGCATATATGATCTATGTATTTCAAAGCTTCTTTTTATGTTTACAATACAAATTTCCCTTGCCCTATAACAGCCTAAGACATATTTAACTCAAAACTGTGCACACGTTTTACAGCCAGACTTAAATCACGCATGTTAGTGAATGAAATGGAAGTCCTATACAACTAAATAATCCGGAAGCGCTGACATCAGTATTCCTGTAAAACTCGGATCTGTAATAAACAACCTCATAAGTACCACGGGATGAACAGGTATTTGGGAAAGTGTGGCCACACAGAGCTTTTGAAGTCACACACACAGGTTTTAGTGCAGAGAGAAATCAGTCTAGATTTTATTTGGCAGATCCTCTAAAATGCTGTTCACCTTTTTCATCTTTCCAAGGCTGATAATGGCTCGGCGCCACAGGGCTTTAAAGCGCTTAGTAAAACAAAGCACATAAAGGCAGCTTTAAAACATGCAGGGGGATGTTTAGGAACACAACTGCAGCAGAGTGCCGGGCCACGGGGGAAGCAAAGTCGCAGACTAGTATTCACGTGAGGGTAGGACCAGGCAGGGGAAGGGGTGGAGTTAGGGGGTGGGTATAAGAGCGCAGAGGAGGAAGGCAACTTCCTCTTCCTGTGCTCGGCATCATCGGGAGGGTAGTTTTTGAAAGTGTGGGATTAGTTAGTGCAGTAGGTGTTTTAGCCAGGTTCTATTTGGCTTTGGTGCGTTTACCGTTATTGCGGCAGAAAGGTCCGGCATTGATCCTGTGTGCGGTGTTTCCGGGAGCTACTGGTTGGTGGTTAGGGGGAGCTTTCCCTGGTAGGGCGGCGGTTTCCAGTTATGGCGGGCATGTCCCCGGACGAGGTAAGGGCGGCCCTTCAATTGTTGGGGTGCGCGGGCAGGAGGATCTCCTTCGGCCCGGCGTCCTTGGGGAGGCGTGGGTGGGCTTTTCGCGGGCGCCGCGTGCGGTCTCGTCAGGGGTGGCGGCGGCGGTCCTTGCGTGTCAGGAGGACCCGCAGGTGCTGGTGTGAGGGAGGGGCGGGCCCGAAGGGAGCCTGTCCGCGGGGGCAGGCGGAAGAGCTTGCTTCCGCACGTTGTCTTTCCCCAGCTGGACTTTGTGGTCCAGGGGACGAGCGGGCCGGCTATTGTGCAGGTTCCTACTGGGGAGCAGCTAACGGAGAGTGAAGTCCGGGTGGGTGAAAGTGGGGGGCGGGCCTACCTGGCCTGCAGCGCGGAGAGACGCTTTCAGTATCGGAGGGCGAGGTGGTGGAGGGAGGGACGGGGCCCTTCCTTCCCTGTAATTGTGCCTGATTCCACCCCTGAGGGTGGGGAGGCTGACTTAGGGCAATGGGAGGACGCTCCCATTGACCTCTCCAGAGGGTCCAGGGTGGGCCCTCCGGCCCCAAAGGGAGGGTGCGGGGGGGCGATTCAGCCTCCTGCTCAGGTGGGGGTTGAGAAGGGGGGGTACCTCCGCGTTTGGGGGGCACATGAGTGGTTATTGCCACCTGGAGGGGGGTTCCAGCGCTACTGCCCGCCCCCTCCCCTCCCGAGTTGGGAGGCGTTGGTGTGAGAGGACAGGATTCGGGAGCAGCGCTTGCTTGTGCAGCTCAATGAGGCAAGGTGGGCAGAACAGAATCCGGGGCGGGTAGGCGCTGTCTGGGAGGATGAGGTGGAGGGGGCCCCCTACTCCAACTTCTGAGGAGGAACGGTGGGCGGAGCAGGAGGAGGCAGCCAGGGATGAAAAGGGCAAGTAGGGTGGCGCAGCACACGGCAAGGGCCAGCAGGTGCAGTCAGGGATGGCCAGGACGACTTTGAGGCCCGATGGTGCCGGGGCCCACTCAGGTTGGAGCAACCTGGGGGATGGGTGGGGATCCAAGCCGGCGGCTGTCGGCAGAGTTAGGGGTGGCCGGGCGGGGCGCAAAACAGCCCCGGGACGCCGGCTTGAAGCAGCAGAGTGGTCCGCGGCTGCCATCCCTCCGGCGCGGGAGCAGGCAACGGCGTCAGGTGTGTCTGGGGGACGGGGAGCGAGTGCTGTGAAGAGTAAGGGTGTGAAGAGGGCTGTGAAAGAGGTGTTGTTGGATGACTGTGGATGTGGAGCCTGCAGTGGAGTTGGACTTTGATGAGGAGAATGATGAGCTTGAGGATGGGGAGGTGAGGGATGACACTGACGGGATGGGGGAGTGAAGGACAACATTGGCCTTGGTGTTTTACAGGTTCCTAGGCCATCGAAAGGCAAGGAGTAGGCAGAGACGACCAAGGCTTCTACCCCCAGAGGACGGCCCGGTGAGCTGCACTCCTCGCTAACAGGTGAGGGGACTTGGTGGGCCGCTTGGGACGGTGTGCCTAAAGGAGGTAGGAAGAAGGCGTGTAGGTCAGTGGGTGTGGGGGACGGGTCTGTGCAGGAGGTCGAAGGTCTGCCTAAGGGTGGGCTGCCACTGGTTGACAAGCGAGTGGATGGTAAGTCTGTCTCTACGGCTGGGGTCCAGACTGACAAGGTGGAAGGGAAGGACAACAAGGGGGACAGGTCGGATGACAAACATCAGAAAAGCTCCCCCTTACATGGGGCTGGCTATGCCCCTGGGGTCTCACCTGTCTGACAGGATTAAGGGTAGAATCTAGAAACACAAGTATGTGGACGTGTTTAAGTTGTTGCACAGGGAGGTGCAGGCGTAGGAGGGTTCCAAGGAGGAGGAGTGGGAGTTGACTAGGCGGCCCATGGTTCCCGTGACTATGGAGAATTTTACTTCTGCGTTTCTCATTTACGCTAGTATTTACTGTGAGAAGCACCTGGACATGGCCATAGCGTTAATGAAATATATGGACATAATGAGGAAGGCCCAAATGCAGTTCGGTGGGTTTGCTTGGCTGAGCTACGACGAGGAGTTTAGGGCCAGGGTTAGCGCGAATCCAGACAAGCATTGGGGTGAGGTGGATCAGGAATTGTGGATGCCATGGATGGCATCCACGCACTCGTCGGCGTCTACTCATACTGCCAGTGGTTTGCCGGTGCTTTATTGGTCCTTTCCGCCGCGTCCCGCCCACAGCGGGGCAGGGGGGGCTGCCGCCGGTGCCATTACCACAGGTGAAACCACCAAGCCGGGCGGTTATAACAGAAGGGCCTGTTGGAGCTACAACAGGGGCTATTGCTCGGGCTACCCTTGTAAGTTCAAGCATGAGTGCTTCAAGTGAGGGGGGAAACATGCCCTTACACAGTGTCTTACCCTGGTCACCTCCTCGGAGCAGAAGGGCGCCTACACCGGTTAAGGTGGAGGCGATGGCCCCGTGGCTCTCGTGTTACCCAGATCAGGAGGCGGCATTGCGAATTCGGTGGGGTTTCACGGAGGGCTTTCGGGTGGGCTATCAAGGTCCCAGGGTGAGGAGATGGACGGAGAATTTGAAGTCAGCGAAGGAGTTAACAGGAGTGGTGGCTGCCAATTTGGAGAAGGAGGTTGAGGAAGGGAGAATAGCTGGCCCGTTTAGCGACTGGCCGGCAGATGACCTAATCATTTCTCCGCTGGGGGTAGTGCCCAAAAAGGAGGAGGGGAAGTTTAGGATGATGCACCATCTCTCGTGGCCCGAAGGACAATCCGGGAACAATTTAATCGCTGAGGAGGACTCGAGGGTGCTTTATGCGTCAGTGGACGATGCGATCCGCCTAGTGCAGGTGTGTGGGCCGGGGGCGGAACTGGCAAAATGTGATATCAAGTCAGCGTTCCGCCTTCTGCCTATACACCCCGCGGATTTCCCGCTTCTAGGGATCGAGGGAGCCATCTACGTGGATAAGGTTTTGCCCATGGGGTGTGCGATTTCCGGCGCGCTTTTCGAACTCTTTAGCACTTATTTGCAATGGGCCTTCACACAGTTAAGCGGGCATCGGGACGTCACTCACTATCTGGACGATTTCCTCTTTTTGGGGACGGCGCACTCTGGGGACTGCAGACCTAGCCCGGCCCGGACCCCGGATCTTCTGGAGCAGCAGGAGGCACAGGTCCGTACTACTCTCACCCCTCCATGTGAAGAACCGGGAGACACTTGTAGGGAAACCCCCTCCTGGCCGATTTGAGACCACTGTGCAGAAAGGGCAACCCCTTTGAGCGCAGAGACACTTGTGCCGAGCTGAGAGCAATTTCTGGGCCGAAACCCCCTGGGGAGACCAGAGACCTCTGTGCTGACCTGCCTGAGGCCACAGTGCAGCTCTGGGACCCCTATGCAGAGCTGAAACCCCTGTGCAGAGCGGAGGCTTCTATGCAGCTCTGAGACCCCAATGCAGAGTTGAGACCCCTGTGAAGCGCTTAGACCCCTGTGCAGCTCTGTGACCCCTCTGCAGCGCTTGGACAACTGTGCAGCTTTGAGACACCTATGCAGAGCTGGGACACCTGTGTAGCACTCCGACTACTGTGCAGCTCTGAGACCCCTATGCAGAGCTCCGACCCCTGTGCAGCGCTGAGACTACTGTGCAGCTCTCCGACCCCTGTACAGAGCAGAAACCCCTGTGCAGCGCTGAGACTAGTGTGAAGCTCTGAGACCCCTATGCAGAGCTGAAACCCCTGTGCAGCGCTCGTTCCAATGTGCACCGCTAAGGCTCCTGTGCGAGCGAAGGCTTTTATGCAGCTCTGAGACTCCTATGCAGAGCTGAGACACCTGTGCAGCTCTCAGACTACTGTGCAGCTCTGAGACCCCTAAGCAGAGCTGCGACCCCTGTGCAGCGCTGAGACTACTGTGCAGCTCTCAGACCCCTGTGCAGAGCTGAAACCCCCGTGCAGCGCTGAGACTAGTGTGAAGCTCTGAGACCCCTATGCAGAGCTGAAACCCCTGTGCAGCGCTCGGTCTACTGTGCAGCGCTGAGGCTCCTGTGCAGAGCGGAGGCTTCAATGCAGCTCTGAGACCCCTATGCAGAGCTGAGACACCTGTGCAGCGCTGAGACTAGTGTGCAACTCTCAGACCCCTGTGCAGAGTTGAACCCTCATGTGCACGAAGGAGAACCCTAATAAAGAGCATCACCCCTGCACTGCCTGACTCCCCGGTTTGGCTCCGGCACGGCTGTGCTGCACCTGCCGCCTCCACACACCCGGACTCCCTCGCGCAGCCAGAGTTTCCTGTTGATCTGCTGAGTCCCAGGTCTGAGACTGCTGTGGCTCCGGCTCCTCTTCATGGGTCTCTCGTGCACCCCTGCCTGCAATAGCAGCTCCTGCACCCGCTCACCGGCGTGACTGTCCCTCCCTGGACCATGGCTCTGGAGCTGGCCAGCATCCCCGGGCACATTTTCTGCTTCCTCATAGGTACGTGAGAAACGAACGTTATTATAATGTCTGTCACAGGACGCCGCTTAGAAGCGGCTGTGTGCACTATGAAAACTAGCGATCAACTCGGGGAAAGGCGTGCTGACTACCTCAGGGCGCTCCTCAGTGTGGCGGTTAATAGGAGATTTCTGCTGGTGACGGCCACTGTGGGGCAACCTCTCCCACCACCTAGGAGCCCGGGATCAACTCATGCAAAGAAGTGGTCAAATGGATGGAGGGTCAGCCAGGACCGGGTACGACCCTTCTTTGAAAATACCGCTTCAAGCGACGAGGGCTCGTGCCGTGTAAGGACTGACTGGCACATTAGGTGGGACTGGGAGCAGCGCAATGCATTTGTCAACCGAGAGGAATCTATAATCTCAGAGCCCGATTCACAGAACTTGAGTTTGAGTTTGAGTTAAAAAATATTTCTAGAGGGCGCGTACACCAGGCGGTTTCTTGGCGCTATGTAATACTACTACTCAAGGAACAGAAAGACTAAGGGACAAGGGAGGATTAGGAAGGGAAGGCTTGGGTGAAAAGGAGAGTTTTGAGATCTTTGCGAAAAAGGGGGTACTGGGAACAAGATCTCAGATGAAATGGGAGAGAGTTCCAAAAGGCAGGGGCCATGGTAGAGAATTTGGAGCCTCCCCATTTTTTTCGTTTGAAGCGAGGGACAGTGAGAAGTTGATGAGTAGCAGAGCGCAATTCTCTAGACTGGGTGTAGTCGTGGATTGCAGAGCTAATGAAAGACGGGGCAGAGCCGGACCGGGCTTTGAAGATGATGCAGCCGAGCTTGAATAGGGCACGTTGCTGGACAGGGAGCCAGTGTAGTGATTTGAGAAGGGGCGTGACATGTTGAGATTTGGGTAGATTAAATACCAGACGAGCCGCCTGGTTTTGGACCAATTGGAGGCGTCTCACGAGGTACGCCGGCATACCATGGTAGAGGGCATTGCCGTAGTCCAAGCGAGACGTCACCATCGCCAGAACTATAAGTTTGAGGGCGGATGGAGAAAAAAACCGGGGGATTTTGTCTTAAGACAAACTAAGACAAAATCCTAACTTCTGTGAATACCAAAAGTAGTAAGTTTAGGATTTTGTCTTAAGTAAATTCTGTGCATCGGCCCCTCTGTAAATATTACACACTGTTATTAGAGAAACGGGAGAGAAATAATCATGTACAAGGGAGTTAATTAAGGCTTAAAGAAATGCTCGCTTTCACTGGCAAACAGGCGCTCGCCAGGCAGCCGCGTTTATGCCAGACTTTTTTCTTTTTGAGATGGCCCACTTGGAGTCTGACTTCCTTTTGGCGTAAAAGGTTTCCTATCTTTATGGGGCCAACATGGCCCCATAGAGATAAGAAACCTTCTACGCCAAAAGGAAGTCAGACTAGCCTGTCCAAGTGGGCCGTCTCAAAAAGAGAAAAGTGGGCCGTCTCAAAAAGAGAAAAGTGTACTTCATCAACACCTCTTTCCCAATGGCTTGCCACTGTTTAGCATAAACGGTGATGCCGGCCAATGGGAAAGAGGGGCGGGGCTTAAAGTCCATAACTGAAGCTACATAAAATCTCGCCAGCGAGACCTAAAAAGGACAATGTCTCAGATTGATTTCAATTGAAAAGCGTGGGAAAACACTTTCTTTTTTAAAGATTTCTTTTTTTTACTAATTGCATATGAAATATGTTTTGTTCAGATTTTTAAAGCACTATTAAATATATTTTTCAATAAAGTTGGATATGTATTTTTTGTCTGCTCTTAAAAATTATTTTAATGCATTTATTTTTTTCACTTCTAAATGAGTGTTCTTTAGTTACAGTTTATTTTAAAATTAAATAGACTACATCTCTCCATGCTGAACATCTTTTTTGTCTTTTACAATTAATTAATTATTAATTGTTTTAAAATGAATACCTAGGTATTAAAATGAATACCCGAGCCAGAAGGTGGGTGTTGCACACACAAAGTATTTTATTTAACAATATTTATATTTGCAATTAAAACAAATTCATACCCAGCTATTAAAATGAATCCCAGAGTATGAAAACACTCCCTCAGCCAAAACCCCCGTTTCACCCACATCCCGTGCAAGAGGCTGGGTGGTACACCACAAGAATATTTTTTTTGCTTTTTTAAAAATCAGCGATATTAAAATCAAAATATATCAATACCAAGGTATTAAAATGAATACCTTAGTATTAATGCTCTCGCCCATACAAACCCCCTTTTTCCCTCACATCCCGTGCCTGAGGGTGGGTGTTACACACCCATGGGTATTTTTTCACCTTTTTAAAAAGCAATAATATAAAAAATAAAATAAAGTATTACCTAGGTATTACAATTAATTCCTGTGTAATAATACACCCCTCACATCCCATGACACAAGGTGGGAATTGCACCCCCAAGAATATATATATATATATATATATATTTTTTTTTTTTAAATTAATATTATTAACAGTAAAAATTCAAATAAATTAAAACCCAAGTATTAAAATTAATACCTCAGAATTTATATCCTCTCCGACCCAAACTCCTGTTTCCCTCCCATCCCGTGCCAGAGGGTGAGTGTCACACCACAAGAATATTTTTTTAAGTTTAAAAAAATTTAACAATATTAATATTATAAATTCAAATAAATTAATCCCCCTGAACACCCAACACCCCTATTTCCCTCACATCCCTTCAATATTATATTTTTTTAATTAATTTTAAACATCACAAAACTTATTTTTAAAAAATTAACATCAATTTCAATATAATTTTAATATAAAAATGTACCCATTATACTTACCTGAAAATGCGTTGTAGTGGCATCTGTGTGGTAATGGCATGTGTTGTAATGGCTTCTGCAATGTATAAGTTGCGTTGAAATGCCTGCTATGTAATGGTAGTTTCCATTTATTTACTGACAGGTGAAGGATCTAACTTACTTACTTTCTTGGGGCTCAGGTTGCCTGTCTGCTGCTTTAGAGTGGGGGTTACTACCTCCTGTAGTAACCAACCTTCTTCCACCCTCTTTTCTCTCATCTGAGGAGCCTCCATCTCAAGCTTACCAGCTGCCTTACTAGTCAGGGCTTATGGGACAGGTGGGACTACACCAGTGCCATCTTTGGATTTCTCCACTACTGGTGTAGAATCTGCTTGGCTCACTGGAACCTTGACTAAAAGTTGTCCACCTTTCCTACACTTTCTCTTGCTCTTTTTCTTTTGGGGCTTACTTGCACTAGCTACAGGGTCAGAATCCTTAAGTGAGGACTGGCACTGGACCAGTACCTCTTCTGGGTAGTCATTTCCAAGGAACCAGTCTTTACTTACTACCACCCTTCTCCAACTAAGGGACCCAGCTATTTCTAGGTGCTCTACAGCCGCAGCTCTACCAGTGACCTCCCCTGGGATAACCCTAACCCTTTAGTGTCATGTGGGATATACTGGTTTGACTGGCAGAGGTATCTCCGGGCAGTGGGCGGGTTTCCATTCACCAGTAGCTGCTGGAAATGTCTACTCCCCTCTGGAATTTTCAGCTCACCTTTTGGGCCCACTTCCCAGTTAAATGCTAGGAGGACCTCCTAATCCAAGGAGTTATCCTCAAAGCTTCACAAGAAACCCCTGGACGTGTACTAGTGAGTTGGTTTTTAGGTCAGCAAGGGTCCTCGGCTAGGTGCCCTGTCTTTTTACAGTTGAGGCACCATGTCTTCTTGAGGTCCCAGTTCTGTTGAGGAAGGGTCATAGGACCATTGAATCCCACATTCCCCATTTTTTAATTAGTTTTATTGGCCCCACCCACTCCACGCATGAAGGGATAACTTGGAGTGGTTGAGGGATTTTTTATAAAAAAAAAATTTTAATAACCCCATGGGCAAAGTCAGGAAAATCACACACAAGTCTCGGAAGATGTCAGTCTGTAGGCCAGGCTAAACATACACAGACATAAAGGTAACAGTCCTCCCCTCCCACAGCCCCGAAACGCCAATGTACCTGCCTCGATTATCAGCCCATGTGGCCTGGATCGTCATTGGAAAGAAGTGCTTCACCAGGATGCCCGTCCCCCTGGACCCCGTAGTGAATCCGGCATGTGCCACCAGCTTGTATCCCTCCTTATGTAAGGCCATGCAACGATTACCAACCAGATGCGTCTCCTGCAGCAACACCACATCTGGGGAATGCCTCCTAACCAACTGATTAACCATCCCCCTATTAATTTTATCCCAGAGTCCATTCACATTCCAACTGAGCGCTGTTATCCCCAGTACCTGTCTACCAGAAGACATTGTAGTGGTAAGTCATAGCTAAGTCACCTGATGTAATAAAAAAATAAAAGCAAATTACAAATGTAGCTGCACATAATACAATCTCGATTTAAAAAAAAAGAAAAACTCTCAGCCCCCCACCCACCTCCCTGCGCCACTGCATATAGCTTACGCTCATCCCAAACTAGCAGTGTGCCTGTCGCCCCAACACTAGTCTACAAACTAACTAAAGGTAGAAAATGGAAAGAGGGCCAACAAAACCACCCACCCGCCCCCGCCTCGCTACGAATTCTACAATCCGGGCCGGCCCACAGTAATTTCTAATCTACCAAGTCGAATCAGGAGAACCGCTGTAGACCCACCCCATCCCCCGAGCATACCATACAACAACTTAAGTCCTGCTGTCTTCATTGTGCGGAGTCCTATTGTTCATCCACGTCACCTCATTCCCGCCTCTCCGCCTCGTTCAAGTGCACACCTTCCAACCAGTCCGACGCCACCTCAGGGTTATCAAAAAAACAGGCCTTCCCGTTAAGTTCCACCCGGAGGCGGGCCAGAAACATCATGGCGTATTTTAGTCCCTTGTCTCTCAATTTCTTTTTCACCGACAAGAAGCTCTGCCGCTGTTTCTGTACCATTTGAGTGAAGTCCGGAAAAAAGGAGAGGGTTGCGTTTTCATACCTCAGTTGGGTCCCTGCCCGTGCCGCCTGTAAGTTCGTATCCCTGTCACGGAAATTCAGGACCCTCGCAATCATAGGGCAGGGGGGGCCCAGGGCCGGGGCCTCCCCCACGGCACCCTGTGCGCACGCTCAATCGTGAAGAAGTTACTTAGCCCTTTAGGCTTGAGGTGATTGAGGACAATGTCTTCCAGGAACAGATCCGGTGTTTGGCCCTCTGATTTCTCGGGCACCCCAAGAATGCAGATGTTGTTCCGCATGACCCTCCCATCATAGTCATCCAGTTTGCGATCCGTAAGAACTCTTGAGGCCCTGCACCTCTTGTTGCAGCAATGTCACATCGTCGATCAGTCTAGCCGTCTTGATTTCCAGCGTTTTCACTTTCTCACTTGCCTCTGTGAGATCCGCCCATATCAGCCCCACCTCGATCGTGACCGTGTCGAGTATGTTATCCAGCGCCTCCATCTTTTGGCCCAGGGACGCCTGAACCCCGTTTATTGCTGCCATGAGGTCCATCAACGTTGGCTCAGTGGGAGTGAGTGTTGCATCCTCCCCCCCCGACTGGGTCTTCTTCAATTCCACTGGGGACCCTTTGGGCATGGTATATCGATCCAATTTATTGGTTTGGATATTTCTGGACCCCTTGGAAGACCTGGGCTGGGATCTATCACTGTCTGTCTTAGTCGCATCTTGCCGCCTTATTTGTCAATGCCGGATACCAAGCAGGGGATCACACTTAGGGCCAGGGCCAAAGGGCGTCTGCTTGCCCCCTGCACACACCAACTTTGGCCGCCTCTATCCCGCTCTCCCAGGAGCCACCGCTAGCCCATACCTGGTCACCCGGTCAGTAGGTAGGCGGGACTGTCTCCACAGCTACCAATGGCTCACGCACACAGGGAGCAGAACACCAATCGCTAGTGTCCACGCCACTGCCCGCAAGGCAGGTGGATGAAGCACACTTCCAACCGCAAGACACAGCCAACCCAGATGGGAGCATTCCAGGCCGCGGCACGGGTCCACCGCCTCCACTTAGACCAGGCAAACCACCCAGGCCCCAGAGTCGGTAAGTAGGATGAGTGCGACCTCCAAAAGCTGCACCCTCGATCCGGCTCCACATTGATATATTCTCTACTGTGCCCCCTTAAGTATCCATGAGGCGCACCACAGCAAGGCAAAGTGCGCCGAGTCTATATGTCTCCAGTGCCGTCTCCCACGCAGCGCGGATGATGTGCACTCCCTTTGGACCACCTGCATTCGGTTCTGGCTGCCTTGATAAACGGCAGTGCAAGGCGGGCAGAGGAGTCCCACCAAGACCGGCTCTGCCAATCCACTGATCGCTGGGGCCACAGGCTGCTCAGTCCTTTTTCCCGCCGCCTCAGTACAACACGGCCCTTCGCATCTCCCCAGGCGGCACCACTCCTTAATCCACGGGGCAGGGCAGGCGAAACATCCAGCACCAGAGTCTCTCCGGTCCAGTCCCGCCTCTCTCCCACTCGCCGCAGGGCCTGTCAAGAATTACGGGAGCGGTGGGCCGATTACGGGGCCGGACCAGTGACTTCCGGTCTACGGCCTCCGATTTTTGTCAACTCAGCGGCGACCACCCCGGCTCCAGCAGACTAATGGGCCGCAAATCGCCGGACGATGTAATTCTCCGCCCGCAACGTAGACGGCCCGGAACAACAGCGAGGAGCGTCGCTTTGTCTCCCGAGTCCGGGAGTGGGGCTCAGGCCCTAAAATAATTGCAGGATGTTATGGCTGGGAAGGGAGGTCGGCGGAGCCGAACTCCTACTCGGCCATTTTGGTTACCTGCTAGGCTCCTCCTCCGGTTGAGGGATTTTTAATCTTTAGTTATGCCCCCTAGTTTATTTTCTAATAAGAGCTCCCTGGAACATGGTCGAGCCCACCATTACCTTTATGAAGAGTCAGGGTGAACCTGATGATGAAGCATGACACTACTAGAGTGTGGAAAGGTTATTTAAAGAAAAGGAATCTTTTTTTCCCCATGCCTAGTAGCATGGAGTCTAGTTGGGGCAAGCACATCCTCTCATCACGTAAAGTGTCATGAGACTAGGTGGGATACCTTTGAGTGTTGTACATTTAATTTGTGAGGACGTATCCCTCCCTCTCCTTTCCTAGGGTAGAAACGTTCTATCCACACTTCAGGACTGGTCAGTGTTTATTACTCTTCCACTTCTCTGTTTACAAAAGTCCCAGTTCATACCCTGGTACCCACTTTTGTTTTGTGCGGTGTCTCAGGGCCTACCCTCCTGGATAGGTGTTTGCAGGCCTACGGAGGACTCATTAATTTTATGTTTTTCAGACTGGTCCACTGTCTTCTCTTGGGGAGGGGGTCTTTTTGGCCACTTTCTTTTGGGCACTCCCTCCATGTCTAGTTTTAGACACACCAGTTCCTACCCAACGACCAGACTTCTTCCCCCCATCTCTTGGGGAGCGACTGTCCCCAGGTCCACCCGGTATTGATGCAACTTTTTCTGCCCACAATTCCTTAACTGATGTTCTTTTATAATGAAATTATAAAACCCATCATAATCATGTGCATTGTTACTTTTAACCACCCAACTAGTGTTTTTACTGAAAACTCCGCAAAATCAACCCAGGACTGACTGGGGGTCTTTTCAATCTCCCTGAATTTGATTCTCTAATCTCAAGTGGTGAATCCAAAGCCCTCAGTCAGGGTTCATGAAGTCAAAGTGCTCAGCATCTTACTCGTTCAACGTCAGGAGTCTATGCCTGCATTTACCAGAGAAACATTCCCACAACAGAGAGCCCTAATGCTTCTTGTTTACCCTTCTCTCGAAAGCAGTAAACCACTTGGTGATGTAATCGCCATCAGTATATTTGGGGACAATATCTTTGCGGATTTTAGGGTGAAACAATTCCGCTCTCTCACGATTTATGATATTGCTGCCACCAGAGATGGTTCATAGGTCCACCTCTTTTCTCTGTTTCTCTATCTCTAGGAGTTAAGCTTCTAAAGCTAATTTCCTTGCCAATCTTTCTGGAGCAGGCTCTGTAATAAAGAAGATCCACACGAGGTGATGGTAAAGATAGGAGGTATTTATTACAACCTCATCCAACAGCCAGCACGGATCACCTGACACTTTCAGAACACTTACTCAACAGAATCTTAGACAGACCTGGTTCCATGCTAGAACATTGGGCATGGAACCAAGTCATATCATCAGACTCCTTCCCCTTTACATTTCAAAAGCTACATCTGAAATTTGTGTTAGAGAAAAGAGAAACAACTTAAAAGTAAACTATTACTTCACAAAATCACGCAAGCAATTAGGAAGTCTGCGAACTCTCACACTCTTGCGAGAAGACCCAGACTTCAAGCCAACATCAGAAGAAAATCTACTAGAAACAACATTATCCGGGTCAAACATATTTCCCCCACCAAAATGTACAACACAACTATGGTTCCAAATGCGACCATCATCTGTTTTTACAGCATTTTTGAAAAGTTTAATAACAGTTCTGGGTGATGTAAATTTTGACCAGCCTTGGCACCCAACCGGAGCCTTGATCTTGACTTTTTCACCAACCTTGAAGTAAAACACTTGACTAGATCTCCGAGCATCAACATAAATTTTCCTTTTCTTCTGAAGAGACAATTCTTTGTCTCTCCAAGCGTCAATATTATTGTTCTTCAACCCCTTATCAATTCAATTTCAAAGCTTTATTCGGAGTATAAAACATCCATATAAGCATACATAAAACATAGGTTACATTCTGTTTCATACTGCATGTTGTAATAAACAACAGAACCAAGAACGATTAAAAAGGACAGAGTGCAATTATGATACAATATATACAAAAAGTGACTTGTGCTTATAGCATAAAGTATGCTTAATCAGTGCATTTGTACATGGCTCTTCTTTAACAGGATTTTGGTAATGGCAAAATAATCCATTTTAAATTATCGTGTTACAAATAGCATGTGCAAAGTGTGCGAGGATAACAAGTCAAGAATGAGTAGTGCAAACAGTGCAAAGTTACATTTTTAGCTATTACTCTGTATATGAAAATTTTCCAGGTATGCCGCTAATCGCCATCTATATCCTAAAATACCATTAGGCAAAATTAAAGTGCATATTACTTTAGAACAGGGAATCCTAAGTTTATGTTTTTACAGTACAATTGATTGCCTAACAGAAATACATTTTAAAATATAAGACGCAGTGAAAAAACAGACATCGGGGCTTTCAAGCAGGGATAACAACCTCATCGTGTATTTGGTGGATCGAGCATTATATTTTAAAAATAGTAGTTTCAAATAAAATTTCCTTAAGAAGTAATAAAATTTACAGAACAATAAAAAGTGGCGGGAACTTTGTGTAGATATATTGTCACATGGCATTAACAAACTTGTACTTCTCTTCATTTCCGGGAAGGCCACTAAATGATGTACAATCCCTAACCGCAAGCGTATTAAAACGAATCGGTGGGAAGGCATGGTTACATCATTCAGATATGCCTGGAGACCAATTGTGAGGTTAAGATCTCTGTAAAATACAACCGTGGGCTGAGACCTGGTTAGGTTTCCCCTGTATGCATTTTTATGGGCTAAAAACGCTTCTTTTAAATCTTTTTTAGAAATAGAAGCTGCGTGCTCCGGGTCAATAAAAATATCACATTTAAGTAAAAGGCTGTACCAGTAACGAATGTATCTTAGCCACGGAATGCGGGAATTATGATCAAGCGCAATGCAATCTCTTAATATACTTTGGGTAAAAGCTGTTTCTGGTTTAGCCCAAATGGAACGCCATAACAAGAGCGGGCGGAGGCCAGCCAAGTCTGAAATATATTTTAAACCCACTTTCTGGTGTATTATTACTTTTGAGACCGAAGGTGGGGTGCACAGCAGTCGTTTAATAAATGTGTTTTCATCCTGCTGTAGAGACTGTTCAAGATGGTGGCCCCAAACTCCGACCCCATAAAGTGCAGATGAAACACACTTGGCATTATATATAGTTACCATGTCTTTGATTCTTCTTGCGCCAACCTTTGCGGAAAAACGGAAGATGCCATTCACATTCCTGCTCATTTTAAGGCGGATATTAGCGTATTCTTGTGACCACTTCCCATTTCCCGCAAAAGTTACCCCAAGATAACAGAAGGAATTAACAGATTGCATTTTTGTTCCTTATAGAAAAAACATAAATGTTCCTTTTCCTCTGAAGAGACAATTCTTTGTCTCTCCAAGCGCCAATATTATTGTTCTTCAACCCCTTATCAATAATCATCCACCCAGGGCACAAACTAGTATTAGCAGACCTCCCCCTGAAAAGTTCAAAAGGAGATTTACTCGTTGAGGAATGGGGAGTGAACCTGTAAGCCGTAATGCAATTCTGCAACTCTTTCCTCCAATCAAAACAGTTAGCTTTTGCTGATTGAATACTCTCCTTCAAAGTCCTATTGAATCTTTCCAAGGCACCATTAGCTTCTGGCTGATACAACAAAATCTTTTTATGTACCACACCACACTTGAGTAAATAGTCCTCCATCACTCCTGAGCAGAATTGGGGACCATTGTCCGAAAGAATAGAATTTGGGAAACTCTCACGTTTAAACACAGAATCCAAAAATGTAATCACTGATTGAGTTGTGATCTCCCTTACAGAACTTACTTCAACCCAACGTGAATACAAATCTAGCAACACAATCGGATAAGGAGTCTGTTGTTCCCCATGCAAGGGTCCCACTATGTCGATGGCTACCTCATCCCAGGGACACTTTGGTAAATTTCTACAAACCATGGGTGGACATCTTGGTTTTAGTACCTTATCACTTACTTGACAAGGTACACACTCCCGAACAGCACGTTCCACCATTAAATCTAACCCTGGCCACCAAAAATCTTGTTTGATGCGCTCTTTTGTCTTGGAAATACCCATATGGCCTTCATGTGCCATGTTTACAATAGTATTCCTTAAATTCAAAGGTGGAATCATTCTTGTGCCTCTCACGAGAACCCCATAAACAATGGCTAACTCATGTGCAATTAAGGACCAAGGTTTACTTGGACATTGGGTCTTATTTTAAGTTAATAAACACATAACAGTTAATAGCTCATCATCTTTTTTTAATTCATCCCTCCATTCATCTTTCTTCACAGCTCCTAAAGTTGCATCACAAACTCTTATTTCACACTCTTCATCATATTGAGCATCTTCTCCTTGGCAGTTTTCTTTTCCCACAACCTCCACCAACCGTGACAAACAGTCTGCTGACACATTCGTTCTCCAGGAATGTACTCAAACCTAAAATTGAACTCCTGTAAGGAGATCACCCATCTTCTTATCCTAGAAGAAATGGAATACAGACCTTTTTTTTCAAATACCTCCTTAAGAGGCTTATGATCAGACCTGACAACAAAAGAGGAACCCCACACAAATTTTCTAAATTTGTTAATAGCCCAGAATATCCCCAAAGCTGCTTTTTCGATTACCGAATAATTAATCTCTGCGCCTCTTAAGCATCTTGAAGCAGAGGCAACTAATTCCTCTTGGCCATTATGAACTTGGAAAAGAAGAGCCCCAAGCCCCTTCATACTTCCATCCGTGACTATAAAAGTAGGATTTCCAGGTATAAAATCCTGTAGGTTTGGTGCATTCTTAAGATCTTTCTTAATTTGTTTGAACTCCGCACTGCAATCCTCAGACCAACCGAACTAAGTATTTTTACACATTAACCTCCTGAGACGAACAGATTTGTCAGCAAAATCTTCCACATACTTATTATAAAATTCAGCCATGCCCAAAAATTAAGAAACTTCCTCTTTTGAACAAGGTTCTTTCAACATCTCATTAGTACCAACCAACTCTTTTTTAGGTCTAACCCCTTGTCGAGAAATATGGTGACCCAAATAATCAAGTTCAGTAACACCAAATTTGCATTTATCACGCCGTAAAGATAACCCAACCTCAAGCATTCTTTTCAGGACTGAATTACCTCTTTCATCATGTTCTTTCACATCCTTCCAACACATCATCCTGATAACATCTAACTCCTGGTATACCCTTAAAAAGAACATTCATAATTCTCTGGAACACAGAGGCTGCGGAAACCAGCCCAAAAGGCATCCTCAAAAACTTGAATGCACCCATAGGCATTATAAAAGCTGTCAACTCCTGGCACTCTTTACTAAGAGGAACCTGGTGGTAGGCCGATGCCATGTCCAAGGTGGTGAAATAACAAGCACCATCCAACGTTGACACCAATTCCTCGATATTGGGGAGAGGAAATTTGCCAACCACCACTTCTTTATTTAACGCCCGAAGGTCCACACACAAACAAATCTCATTATTAGGCTTGCGCGCTACGACAATGGGGGCTAACCATTCCGTAGCTTCAACAGGATGAATGACCTCAGTGGACAACAACCTATCAATCTCTTTTTGTACCGCCTCTTGAACAGAAATAGGAATGCGTCTGACTTTAGCCGCAACTGGTTTAGCACCAAGCTTCAATTTTATGTGGTGATTGTAACCTTTTAAACACCCCAAAGTGTCACTAAACAACCCTTCAAATTCTTTCACAAATTTATTTTCTACACCACCAACAGACTGTACCTGAACAGAAGGCCGTGCATTAGGGTTAAGAATGATGCCTAAACGAGCTTGGTGAGTCCAGCTCAATAAATTATCACCCCTTTCGGCTACATACATTTTTGCATCATTGAATCTTCCATTGTACTCAATGCAATCAACAAAATAACCCAGCAACTTAATGGGTAACCCACCATAACCTGTTGGCCTAATATCAGATTTCATCAATTTCTTTTTTCCTGAAATTCATTTTTGAAAAGATCCTTAGAAACAAAGGTCATGTGAGAACACAAATCAAATGTCATCTTGACCCTGACATCACCCACCATGACCCACTCAGAGGGATGTTCCACCTCACCTTTACTTACTTGGAAACTAACTTCTTTTATTTCAGTCCTTGAATCCCTTCTATTACGCAAACGACAATTTTTCCCATAATGTCCTTTCTTACCACATACATTACAATTGACTCTGAGAGCCGGACAGTCTTTCGCATTTGCCATATGCCCAAACCTGCCACATCTGTAAAAATTACCTTGAAAAGACGTCGCACCTTTCCTCCCTAACTGTGAATTCACTGTTCTACCATCATCCACAGTACCTTTCTCTCGGATATTCTCATCACTTTTTTTTTTACTTTCCTCTTTCTGTACTACTTGACACTCAACGTCCTCCACCTTACTACTGGCAGTATCTTCCTTACTCACCTTGCCTAATTCTCCCACACACTTTAATATATGCTCTACCCATTTGGCAATAATCATAACTTCGTCCAAAGGCGGCTCATCCTTCAACACAGCTCTAATTTTGTCGCTAGAACATCTCAACACAAATTGATCCCTAATCCTTTCCTCCACCAATTCACCAAATATACAACTAGAAGCCAATTTTCGTAAAGAGGTAATAAATTCCTCAACACTCTCATCCTTTCCTTGTTCCCGCAGTCCTAAATAATACCTCTCCAAATATTACTAACTTTAGGCAAGTAGTGTAAATCTAGCTGTTTTACACAAATTTCATATTCATTTAAACCCCTTTGAACTGCTTGCGCAAGTTGTGGCAAATTTTCTAAAACTTCCTGACCTTCACCCCCTAGGCAGTGTAGCAAAAGTGCTTGTTTCCTCTCTGCACTCAAATTTGTGCCACAGACCCTTGCATAATTCTCAAAAATCTTTTTCCATTTTTTCCGTTTTATTGCTTGCTTCCCTGGATCCGACAAAAAAAACGGTTGAGCTGTCACATTCTGCATTTTCCCTCTTTCCCTTTACCACGCTAATAAAGTACTGTATAAGAAACCCCTTCCAATTTTCCACCTAAATTCAAAGAAAGATAAATACCAAGCAAATCTTTTCTTATGTTCTTCTATAGGTGTGCCTGTCACCGTGAGTCCAAGCACAACAATCAAATATTGCAAAGAAAGATAAATAACTAGCAAATGTTTTCTAATGTACTTCTAATAGGTGTGCCTGTCACCGTGAGTCCAAGCACAACAATCAAATATTGCATGAAAGAGAAGAAAAAAAACTAAACAGTTACCACAAGATGTTATTTTCTTCTTGCCCAACGTTTTTGTGTGAAGGTAATTACTTGCGAACCCCCAGCTGCCAACCCGAAGCGAAAGTACTTCTTACTACCGACAGCTACCCCCACAGATGCCACTTCAAAGCAACTGAGTCAAAGATGAGTGTTTCACCGCAACGACAAGCCCAAACAGTTTAAAAAAAAAAATTCAAACTGCCTCTTCCGGTGTACTTGTCACCGCGATTTCAATCCCAAAATACTTCTCCCGCTGATCCTGCTCCTTCTTCCAGGTGTGCTTGTCACCGTGACCACAAGCTCAAAATGCCTCATACACCGATGTTTCTTGCCGTTCGTCTTCACACCTAAGATGGCCACCACGTTGCGTCATGAAACAAACGGTGCTATTTCCCTGGGAGATTGGGCTTGCTGTAAACATCCAGCTCTTTCTTCAAAGCCAATCGAGCTTCCCCAACCACACGCCAGACAACAGCTTCTGGGCGTATTTCCTGTGGAGCATCGCGCTTGTTTTCTGCCTCTCGCCGCAGAGGAAAACTCCATCTAGGGTCAGGTCGAGCTCCTGAGACTGGTCCTCTGTGTTACTCACTGTAGCACTAAAGTTGGGACCTTTTTTGAGAGGTAACAAAACCTTCACAAAATGCTTTTTGTCCTAACAAAAATATAGTCTTTTTAAATTCTAACCACTAATTTCAGGGACTGAACCAAGGACATAGCAGTTCATTTTAGAAACATGGAAATATAGACCAATTGAAAAATACAATTAGCTGAGGCAATTTTTCAATCAATCAATCATAACACTTGTGTAGCGCGCTACTCACCCGGAAGGGTCTCAAGGCTCTTGGGGGAAGGGGTCTGCTACTGCTCGAACAGCCAGGTCTTGAGTTGTCTCCTGAAGGCGAGATGGTCCTGGGTCAGCCGAAGGTGGATGGGGAGGGAGTTCCATGTCTTGGCCGCCAGGTAGGAGAAGGATCTGCCTCCGGCGGTGGCTCTTCGGATGCGTGGTACGGCGGCAAAGGCGAGGCTAGTAGACCGTAGCTGGCGGGTGGGCGTGTAGAAGGTCAGGCGGTCGTTGAGGTACTTGGGGCCCAGGTCGTGGAGAGACTTGTGTGCGTGGGTGAGGGGCCTGAACGTGATCCTCTTGTTGACGGGGAGCCAGTGCAGGTCCCTCAGGTGGCCGGAGATGTGGCTGCGTCGGGGGATGTTCAGGATGAGTCGGGCGGAGGCGTTCTGGATGCGTTGGAGTCTTTTCTGTAGCTTGGCTGTGGTTCCGGCGTAGAGGGTGTTTCCGTAGTCCAGTTGGCTGGTGACGAGGGCCTGGGTGACCGTCTTCCTGGTTTCGGTCGGGATCCATCGGAAGATCTTGCGAAGCATGTGAAGGGTGTGAAAGCATGATGAGGAGACGGCGTTGACTTGTCTGGTCATCGAGAGGGAGGAGTCCAGGATGGAGCCTAGGTTGCGTGCCTGGTCTGTTGGCTTGGGAGCGGTGCCCAGGGCTGGGGCCACCAGGAGTCGTCCCAGGCGGAGGGCGATGGTCCCAGGATGAGGACTTCCGTCTTGTCTGAGTTCAGTTTCAGGCGGCTGTTCTTCATCCACTCAGTGACGTCTTTCATCCCTTCGTGTAGGCTGGTTCTGGCGGTGTCGGGTTCTCTGGTGAGGGAGAGGATCAGCTGGGTGTGGTCGGCATAGGAGATGATGTTGAGGCTGTGTTGGCGTGCGATGGCAGCAAGAGGTCTCATGTAGACGTTGAAGAGGGTGGGGCTGAGTGATGATCCTTGCGGAACGCCGCAGATGACTTCGGTGGCCTTGGATCGAAATGGGGGGAGGCGGACTCTGTGTTCTACCGGCGAGGAACGGATGATCCACTCCAGTGCCTTCTCTTGGATGCCGATGTTGCTGAGGCGTTGGACTAGGGTGCGGTGGCAGACAGTGTCGAACGCTGCAGAGAGGTCCAGGAGGATGAGTGCCGCTGTTTCCCCGTTGTTGAGCAGGGCTCGGATGTCGTCGGTGGCTGCGATGAGGGCGGTCTCGGTGCTGTGGTTGGCTCTGAAACCGGACTGTGAGGGGTCGAGGGATCCGTTCGTTTCGAGGAAGGCGGTAAGCTGTCTGTTGACGATCTTCTCGATGACTTTGGCAGGAAAAGGGAGGAGCAAGATGGGGCGGAAGTTTTTGAGGTCGGTGGGGTCCGCTGTTAGTTTCTTCAGTAGGGCGCTGAGTTCGGCATACTTCCAGCTCTCCGGGAAGGTGGCGGTGTTGAAGGAGGTGTTGATGACGTCCCGGAGTTAGGGTGCGATGATGGAGTCGGCCTTGTTAAAGACGTGGTGGGGGCAGGGGTCGGTCGGAGATCCGAAGTGGATGGTGTTCATCGTGCGGGCTGTGTCTTCGGTGGTCACCGTGGTCCAGGTGCGCAGGGTGGCGGTGGGGGGCGTTGGTTCGACGGTTGGGTGCGTGGATGGTGCGCTTGAAACTGTTGTGGATGTCGGCAATCTTGCGGTGGAAGAACGAGGCGAGAGAGTCGCAGAGATCTTGTGAGGGAGTGATGTCGTTGTTGCCGGTGCTGGGGTTGGAGAACTCCTTGACGATGGTGAAGAGTTCCTTGCTGTCGTGGGCGTTGTTGTCCAGTCGTTCCTTCAGTGATTTCTTCTTGGTGGTGCAGATGAGCTGGTGGTGCTTGCGGGCTGGCGTGTTTGAAGGCGGTCATGTTGTCAGTGGTCTGGTCGAGGAGCCAGGCTTTCTCGAGGGTGCGGCAGGTCTTCTTGGAGTCCTTGAGTTCGTCGGTGAACCAGGAGGCCTTCTTGCTTCTGGATCTGCTGGGAGGGAATTTTTGCATTCATTCATTTGGTCACTTACTGACAGAGGGGTATCAGCAAACGCAAAGTTTTAGACCCCACCGCTGATCCACCAATGTAAGAAGCTGACTCTCTATGTAGTGCAATAAAACGAAATACACTGTGTAGAGTGTCCAGGAAGACCCAGATTGGTTGACAGAGGCAAAAGTAGATAATAGTAAATCTCTATTTGTGGTAGTGTGGGCGAGCAGTTAGGCCTATCCGAGGATGCTACATGGGGATGGCGCTCTGGGAAACTCATGGATGCAAAAATACGTTTGGCACAGGACCCCAGAATCCTTCAGATGTCCAAGATAGCTCTGCTGTGCGTGTTGGTACAAAGCCATTCTGATCCTGCTAAGTGGGTTCAGGCGCATGCAGCTGCTGCTGCTGGACAATGTCCCATCTCATACTAAACTGCCCCGTACAGACATGTGCTGGCGCTGGGCAGTAGGGTGCAGTGGCATGCGGGTGCTGCACGCCTGGTACATGCGCATACCGGTGCCAGGGGGGACACGTGTTTATTGGTGCTGTGTAGCAAGTTATGACTTTAGATTGTGACTGCACCAGACGGTGTTACCACCTACACGGATCAGGAGCATCCAGGCACCAGACTTCATGGTGCAAGAGCATAATGGTGCTGTGCGGTACGGGTATATATGTACTGGGGGCAGGGGGGCACTTAGCACAATGTGTGCTCACACCCAAAGGGCTCCCAGGCAATTGAGCACAAATGATTTTCACACTGAGAGGGCTTCGGGGCAGTTCAGCAGCACGGCGGCACCCACCCACTGGGCCCCAAGGCAGTTCAGTAGCTTGGGGGCTCACAGCCCCTGGGCAGCTCAGCAGCACGGGGGCTCACACCCACAGGGCTCCCGAGCAGTTTAGCAGCGCCACCCTCTGGTTCATCACTGCCACCCTCTGGTTCATCACTGCCACCCTCTGGTTCATCACTGCCACCCTATGGCTCACCATTGCCACCCTCTGGTTCACCATTGCCACCCTCTGGTTCATCACTGCCACCCTCTGGTTCATCACTGCCACCCTCTGGTTCATCACTGCCACCCTCTGGTTCATCACTGCCACCCTCTGGTTCATCACTGCCATCCTCGGGTTGATCACTGCCATCCTCTGGTTCATCACAGCACCCTCTGGTTCATCACAGCACCCTCTGGTTCATCACAGCACCCTCTGGTTCATCACTGCCACCCTCTGGTTCATCACAGCTCCCTCTGGTTCACCACTGCCACCCTCTGGTTCACCACTGCCACCCTCTGGTTCACCACTGCCACCCTCTAGTTCACCACTGCCACCCTCTGGTTCATCACTGCCACCCTCTAGTTCATTACTGCCACCCTCTGGTTCACCACTGCCACCCTTTGGATCATCATTGTCACCCTCTGGTTCACCACTGCCACCCTCTGGTTCATCACTGCCACCCTCTAGTTCATCACAGTACCCTCTGGTTCACCACTGCCACCCTCTGGTTCATCACAGCACCCTCTGGTTCATCACAGCACCCTCTGGTTCACAACTGCACCCTCTGGTTCATCACAGCACCCTCTGGTTCATCACTGCCACCCTCTGGTTCACCACTGCCACCCTCTGGTTCACCACTGCCACCCTCTGGTTCACCACTGCCACCCTCTGGTTCATCACTGCCACCCTCTAGTTCATCACAGCACCCTCTGGTTCATCACTGCCACCCTCTAGTTCATTGCTGCCACCCTCTGGTTCACCACTGCCACCCTCTGGTTCACCACTGCCACCCTCTGGTTCACCACTGCCACCCTCTGGTTCACCACTGCCACCCTCTGGTTCACCCCTGCCACCCTCTGGTTCACCCCTGCCATCCTCTGGTTCACCACTCCACCCTCTGGTTCACCACTACCACCCTCTGGTTCACCACTACCACCCTCTGGTTCATCACTGCCACCCTCTGGTTCATCACTGCCACCCTCTGGTTCATCACTGTCACCCTCTGGTTCATCACTGTCACCCTCTGGTTCACCACTGCCACCCTCTGGTTCACCACTGCCACCCTCTGGTTCACCACTGCCACCCTCTGGTTCACCACTGCCACCCTCTGGTTCACCACTGCCACCCTCTGGTTCACCACTGCCACCCACTTGTTCATCACTGCACACCCTCTGGTTCATCACTGCCACCCTCTGGTTCACCACTGCCACCCTCTGGTTCACCACTGCCACCCTCTGGTTCACCACTGCCACCCTCTGGTTCACCACTGCCACCCTCTGGTTCATCACAGCACCCTCTGGTTCAAACTGCACCCTCTGGTTCACAGCTGCACCTTCTTGTTCATCACTAGCACCCTCTGGTTCATCACTGCCACCCTCTGGTTCATCACTGCCACCCTCTGGTTCACCACTGCCACCCTCTGGTTCACCACTGCCACCCTCTGGTTCACCACAGCACCCTCTGGTTCACCAATTCCACCCTCTGGTTCACCCCTGCCACCATCTGGTTCACCCCTGCCACCCTCTGGTTCATCACTGCCACCCTCTGGTTCACCACTGCCACTCTCTTGTTCACCACTGCCACCCACTTGTTCACCACTGCCACCCTCTGGTTCATCACTGTCACCCTCTGGTTCATCACTGTCACCCCCTGGTTCACCACTGCCACCCTCTGGTTGATCACTGCCATCCTCTGGTTCATCACAGCACCCTCTGGTTCATCAAAACTCGCTCTGGTTCACCACTGCCACCCTCTGGTGGTTCATCACTGCCGCCCTCTGGTTCATCACAACTCCCTCTGGTTCACCACTGCCATCCTCTGGTTCATCACTGCCACCCTCTGGTTCATCACAGCACCCTCTGGTTCACCACTGCCACCCTCTGGTTCACCACTGCCACCCTCTGGTTCATCACTGCCACCCTCTGGTTCAACACTGCCACCCCCTGGTTCATCACTGCCACCCTCTGGTTCACCACTGCCACCCTCTGGTTCACCACTGCCACCCTCTGGTTCACCACTGCCACCCTCTGGTTCACCACTGCCACCCTCTGGTTCATCACTGCCACCCTCTGGTTCATCACAGCCACCCTCTGGTTCATCACAGCCACCCTCTGGTTCATCACAGCCACCCTCTGGTTCATCACAGCCACCCTCTGGTTCATCACTGCCACCCTCTGGTTCATCACTGCCACCCTCTGGTTCAACACTGCCACCCTCTGGTTCATCACTGCCACCCTCTGGTTCATCACTGCCACCCTCTGGTTCATCACTGCCACCCTCTGGTTCAACACTGCCACCCTCTGGTTCACCACTGCCACCCTCTGGTTCACCACTGCCACCCTCTGGTTCACCCCTGCCACCCTCTGGCTCATCACTACCACCCCCTGGTTCATCACTACCACCCCCTGGTTCATCACTTCCACCCCCTGGTTCATCACTTCCACCCTCTGGTTCATCACTTCCACCCTCTGGTTCATCACTGCCACCCTCTGGTTCATCACTGCCACCCTCTGGTTCATCACTGCCACCCTCTGGTTCACCACTGCCACCCTCTTGTTCACCACTGCCACCCTCTGGTTCACCACTGCCACCCTCTGGTTCACCACTGCCACCCTCTGGTTCACCACTGCCACCCTCTGGTTCACCACTGCCACCCTCTGGTTCACCACTGCCACCCTCTGGTTCATCACAGCACCCTCTCGTTCACAACTGCACCCTCTGGTTCACAGCTGCACCTTCGTGTTCATCACAGCACCCTCTGGTTCACCACTGTAGATCATGGGGAGAAAGCACACCTGCTCAGCCTTAACCGGGGGCTGGTTAATGTGTTTCTGAATTTGAGCTTCAAGGCCGGCACCTGCTTCCTTATCTGTAAGTGCTTCCTGTTGTGGTTTAATTTTTGTGACGGCCTGGAGCATTGTGCCATACGTGTAACTATTCTCTGACCCTGCTTCGAGGGTAAGAGCAGGGTCAGAGAATAGTTGCAAGGAGGCAACAACTCTGGAGGCGCCGCTCAGGAAGCACTTGCAGGGTTACAGCAGGTGCCCAAGTTGAAGTTAATTTCTTTGTAACCATTTTGTAAATGGTTACAAAGAAATTAGCTTCAACTTGGGCACCTTCTGTAACCCTGTAAGTGCTTCATGTACTTCAGTTTTTGAAAATCCGTCCCGCATGTGATTTTGCGGATTTTTTTGCAATTTCGCGAGATTCGCAGATTGTGAAATTGCAGAAAATCCACAAATTCCACGAACAGAACGGATTTTACGCCCATGCTTACACAGCTCCAGTAAGTCCTGGTCACACTTGATGGGGATACATATCTAACCCTCTGAAGCTGGTGTACAGCTTCTGGTTCAGTAGCTGCGTTGCCAGGGAGCAGCAAGTTCGTAAGCCGGACAATATGGGTTAGGTGCCTGTAGACTGCAGGGAAGTAGCTCCTCTACTCCAAGGGAGTACTTTTGCAATTGTCGAAGGGCCGGAGGTTCTGTGGGGTTCTTGGAGGCCTCACAGCAGCAGGATGGGACAACACACCAGGATGGCCAAATCCCTGAAGGAGCAGGCAGGGTTTTTCACCAATATTTTGCAGCAGGTACTCATCTTCGGGTCCAGCAGTGCATCTTTGTCCAGATGGTCTTTAGATCCATAAAATCTGAAGTTTAGGGTTGAGGGGTGTGTAGTATTGGGAGTAGAGGTTGTCAATACCCTTCCCTGACATCACTCTCTCCCAAAGATTCTAATGTTACTAGTGTGATGTCAAGCTGTGGAATGCTGACTTTTGAAATGTGAAGTGCACCTCAGACAATTGATGGAAGTTAACTGAGGAGGTGTTTGTCTTCCGTGTAGCCTGTAAATAAAGAACTCACACCTACCTGTCTTGCTGGCTGTCTTTATTACTACAGGATCCCACCAAAATACTAAATATCAGGGATCAGTTTGTATGCCAGTGCAAAGACAAACAAATAAGACAGAAGCTACTAGCGATGGCAAATCCCTCATTGGAGGAAACCATGAAGGTGGCTAAAAGCATTGAAGTTTTGCAGGTCTCCTTGAAGAAATTGGAGGACAAACCTACTGAAGCCATCAATGCGCTTGTGAGCAACAAATCGAGACTAAAGAATATTCGCCAAAGCAAAGGTTTGACAACAAAACCACTAGTAGCAATACAACAATTTTTCCCAACAGCATGTGTTTTTGGTGAGGGAATGCACCACATCCTAAAGGTAAAAGACACACACTTGATGGACGGAATGCTGAACAAATCAAAACATTCACCCCCAGTCAAGAGATCTGGGTTAAATCCATCATTCTTTTGCTCACCATGCCACCCCAGTTTAGACCTGGCCATATGCAAATCAGTCTTGACCCTGTGCCTCATGGGAACAGTCCAGCCCGAACTTGCAAGCCAGGTACTTCCTGGACCGGAAACAAGCATCCTAGGACTGGTTTCGGGGTTTCACCCCTCTTCAGCAAGGATAGCTTGATTCCAGTGGCACAGTGAGCCCAGGACCCACGTCTGTGCATACCTGTCGCACTTAGGGCGAGAAAGCAAAAGACACACAATTGATGGACGGAATGCAGAACAAATCAAAACATTCACCCCCAGTCAAGAGATCTGGGTTAAATCGACCATTCTTTTGCTCACCATGCCACCCCAGTTTAGACCTGGCTATATGCAACTCAATCTTGACCCTATGCCTCATGGGAACAGTCCAGCCCGAACTGCCAAGCCTGGACCGGAAAAAAGCATCCTAGGACCGGTTTCAGCCAGGATAGCTTGATTCCAGTGGCACAGTGAGCCCAGGACCCATGTCTGGGCATACCTGGTGCACTCAGACATGAGTCCCTTGCTCTCCATGCCACTGGAGTCAAGCTATCCTGGCTGATTAGGGCTGAAAGCCCGAAACTTGTCCAAGGATGCTTGTTTCCAGTCCAGGGAGGGCCTGGCCTGGCAGTTGAGGCTGGACTGTTCCCATTGGGTGCAGGGTTAAGACTGATTTGCATATGGCTGGGTACAAACTGGAATGGCATGGTGAGCAAAAAAACAATGGATTTAGGCCCAGATCTCTGTACTGGGGTGAATGTATGACATTGTTCTGCATTCTTTCCATCAATTGTTTTTTTGCATTTGTCTCCACATCCTAAAGGTGGCAGATGTCCTGCTGCAAATATGGTGTGGAACGTTTGCAAAAAACAGGTCACTTTGCAAAAGTGTGTTTGAAGAAAAGGGGCAAAAGAAAGCTGTGGCATGTGTCATGGAGTCCGATGAAGAGTCTGATTCTGAGGACAATCCTGTAGTCACAGATGTATGTAATATTGTTTCACCTGTGGAGAGTGAACCCATTGAGGGCGATCCGTCTCACTGCATTGACCCCAATATTGAAGTAGTGTTGGTGAAAAAACACTAAAATTGCTTGTAGATTCAGGTGCCAGAATTACTATGATCACACAGAGATTATTTGAAGAGACATGGTGTGATAGAGAGTTGAAATCGCCTGACCGTTCTCCAGTCTCCTATGAAGGTCGTAAAATTGATCTACTGGAGTACATAGAAGACACGCTCTTGTTCAAGGGGAGAAAGATCAAGTGCAAGGTTTATGTGGTGGTCAAGGGTTTGAACATCTTAGGCTGTTCCATCAAGGGTTGTTTTGGATGATACTTGAACCCGGTGCCAAAGAGCAGGTTTTGATGGTTGATTGCAATGAAACAGGAGGTGAATAGAAAAGTGAGTTTCCTTCTGTGTTTAGTGATGATCTTGGAAAGATTTGTGGATTCAAACATAAAATCTTAGTGAAGGAGGGTGCAGTTCCTGTAAAGCACAAGTTAACAGGTGTTCCTTTCAGGGCGAGAGAAGATCTTAACAAAGAACGTGTGTCTCTCTGTGATAGGGGGATTATTGAGCCTACGGAGTCTTCCCTATGGTTGTCTACCTTGGTCATCGCACGGAAGAGGTGTGGACGTTTACGAGTGTGTGTTGACTTGAGGTCACTGAATAAAGAAACCTGGGTTGACTCACATCCACTACCAACGATCTGTGACCTGTTTGCATTTGTTAAAGATGCTAGATTTTTCACTAAGCTGGGTTTGGCTAGCGCCTATCATAAAAATTGATCTGCATCCTGATTCACATCCTTTGACGGCATTTGTTTCACCCCTGGGTAACTATTCAGTAAAGACATGTGCCTTTTGGGCTGGCATCTGCTGCGTCCGTTTTTCAGAGAGCAATGAAGAATCTGTTGAGCAGTGTGCATGAGGTATTGGTTTTTCAAGACAATGTCTTGAGTTTTACTAAAGATGTTCAATCTCAATGCCACATTGTTCAAGGTGTTAGAGATTTTTTAGAAACATGGTGTGGTGCTTAAATCAGGGAAGTGTAAATTCCTGTGTGAAAAGGTAGAGTATCTGGGTCATCTGATCTCACACGAAGGAATCCAGCCTAGGACGGGCCTCATGGAGGCCATTGTTGGTGCTACCACCAGGGATGTGGAATTCCTATAGCCCGACTCCCAGGACATATTGTTTGGGGTCAAGGGCAACAAGTTTTAATGTGTATTTTGTCCTTGGGACAAGTAGGCCCAACCCTCTGCAGCACAAAACCTTTGGCTGCCAGTTTGCAGTACCACATTAAGGATCAGGGAAGGGTACTGCCTCATGGAGGCCATTGTTGGTGCTACCACCAGGGATGTGGAATTCCTATAGCCCGACTCCCAGGACATATTGTTTGGGGTCAAGGGCAACAAGTTTTAATGTGTATTTTGTCCTTGGGACAAGTAGGCCCAACCCTCTGCAGCACAACACCTTTGGCTGCCAGTTTGCAGTACCACATTAAGGATCAGGGAAGGGTACTGCCTGTAGTTTAGTTAATATTTGTGTGCATGTGTTAATGCTGTTCAAACTTGTATTTATGGTTCATTAATTGAAAGCCTTTATTATTAGGGAGAGCGCTCTAAGTAAATGTATGTTCTGACTGCACTACTGACAGTGGTTCCAGTATGAAAATGTGTACACGGTTTCAAAGTTTAGCAACATGAGGCTATGCATGATGCTCACAGAATGATCTCTGTTTAGATGCAAATAGTTGCAGAAGCTTGAAAGCAAGATTAATGTTTCTTTGCTTTCAATATAAAATGTTCCTAAAAAATGAAAGTAGGGAAATAACATTTTGCTAAACTACTGTAAAATTTCAGGTACCATTTCTTTGCAGCATCATTTAGTAAAATGTGTTGATGCATGCTAGTATTTCCCAAAAATATTCATATTGGAAAATTTGTGTAACCAGTTTCAAATAAATTATGGGAAACAAAAATAAACAAGCCTTGGCAAAGCCAGTAGGTCTGACATTGGTGGTCAGCTTTTTAGTTTTGGCAATGCGTGACTTGTTTTGGCATGGCTTTTGTAAAACCTTATTGATGAGCTGCCGGGCCCTCACCATTACAACAAACATTGGCAAACGCAAAAATAGTTTTTGGTCTCAAAAAAGCACACACTGCCAGATTAGTTACTGGCACTGAACAAAACTACTTTGTGTACCGATATGCTCCCTGTGAAAGAGCAGAATGATGTCACTCACAGTGAAGCCAGCCGATTCAGAGAGAGAGAATTTTAATAAACACAAAAGGCCATGGTTAACGCCAGACCAAATTAGGGGCCCAATTATTAAAGAAAGTCTCAAAAGTGCACCTTTGGTATATGGCTTTCGTGAATTCACGGGGCATGGACTGGGATGAATTCACAAGAATTTACAGCAGTAGGGCAAGAAATTGTACTTCTACAAAATATTTGTGAACTGCATTTTAGCATGAGCAAATATGCATGTGTAGATTTGCTCATGTGAAAACCTGGATGTTTGAAAGTTCATTTTCCCTCTAACTACTTTTTTCCCAACTCTGAAAGAAGGTTTACGTATGCCACTCTCAGGAGTAAATTTCCAACATTTCTCAGATTGGGAAAGATTAGAGAAGATTTGTTGAAAACCCTAAAACATGCAAGTTAGTAGGTTTGCACAGACGCAGTAGGGCATTCCAAGCCTGTAACTGCTGCTTACCACCATCTTCAGTCCCAGTATGTGGAGCTGCGGAAACTTGGCAACATAAAATGATTACTAGTATTCAAACACTACTATGGGATATGCCCTGGCATATCTGAGAGGCTATATAAGAGCTCTTATATAATGAGATTGCTGCCATCATTTGTGGCAGCACTACATGGCACCAAAGGGACAAGTGGATTTTGTTACAGGACAAGTAGATTTATGAAGCAAACTGCCCCATGGACAAGTAGATATTTTAATAAATTCCACACCCCTGTACCACACCCTGTAACAAAACAGGTGTCAAATCATTGTTGGGAGTTTGAGTATTTCTCACGTTATATACCACATTTTGCCACCAACTTATGGCCCATCTGTAATTTACTCAAAAAGGGGTGACGTTTGAGTGGTCCCATGAGTGTGCTGTTGTATTTGAACAAGTCAGTGTCTGAGCAATAGTGAAGCCCTTAAGCCTTTTGATCCTCCTCTTTCCTGCTGCATCACTATTGATGCCAGCCAGGTTGGACTAGGTGCCATTTTGACTCAAGGATGGAGATAAAGAAAATATTGTATGGTTTGCATCAAGATTCCTCAGAGACGCTGAACTACAGTACTCAGTCATTGAAAAGGAGCTGCTGGCTGGTCTCTGGGCTGTGGAGAAGTTCCGCCCGTATGCATGAGACGGACGTTTCTGTCTTCTGAAAGATCACAAACCACTAGTCAACATACTGGGTGGTGGGGATAGGAAATGCTGTACTCCTAGGATTGTGAGGATGGTTACTAGATTGATGCAATACCACCTTGATGTATCACACATTTCTGAAGGGAAGAACGGTAGAGCTGATTTTCTTTCCTGTTTTCCCCTTGTACGTGACAAAAGCGAGGGGTTAGAGTTTCATGAGTTGTGTGATGAAGGCACTGAAAATTGTTTTGTTGCTGCGTTAGAAATAGCTGTTCTCAAGTTGGAGTCAGAAGAAAAATGGAGGAATGCGTTGAAGAATGACTCTGTCTTACAACAAGTTGGGGAGTTGGTTAAGAAGGGATGGTCCAGAGAGAACGTGTTGTCCCCTCTTTTACAGCCTTACTGCAAAGTCGAGACAGAAATTTCTTTGAAAGATGTAATGTTGTTGCGTTCTGACAAACATATTCCTCCTCATGATTTAAGGCAGACCATTATATTGAAAGCTCATGAAGGTCACATGGGTGTGAAACTTACCAAATGACGCATCCATGAGGCATTTGGGTTGCCTGGGGTGGACGGTGAGGTCACTGATGCAGTTGAGAGTTGTCTGGTTTGTAGATCTGCAGACAAAAGCTTTAAGGATGTGACCCCTCCTCTTCTCCTGTGAAATTTCCTTCCGGGCCCTGGGTCAAACTTCGCATCGATATTATGGGACCCATCAACGTCTTACCTGGTTGGTGAAGGTTTATTTTGGTTTTATTCGACTATGCGTCTAAGGTGCCAGAGAGCAAGTTAGTAAAGGATCCCAATGTGTTGAGTGTAGTGTTGTTTTAGAAAGACGTGTGCTCCAGGGAAGGAATGCCTGAAGTTCTTGTTTCCGATAATGGGACTCAGTTTGTGAGTTAAGAATGACAGACTTTTTTGGAAGAGTGTGGAATAAAGCATGTACGAAGCTCCCTTTATCCTGCTCAAGCAAATGGTCTCATGGAAAGGATGGATAGGGTCATTGGTGAGTGTGTGTTGTGGGTAAAGTCGGGTAACTACGATGTTAGCAAGGCTCTAGAAAGCATGTTGTGGTTCTATAGGACCACGCCGCACTCCACTACCAAGGTTTCACCTTTCGAATTACTGAGAGAGAGGAAAGCAAACTCAAGTTTTAAGCCAGGGTGAATGAGCAAGTGGCTAAAAGCAGATTCTGATGTTGTAAGTCTTAGGAAGATGGTGAAGGAGAATGTGTTGAAGACTTAAGCAAAACAGAAAAACTGGTAAGATCAAAAATGCGGATCAAAGATGGTTCCTTTGGCCGTGGGTGACACAGTACGCATCAAATCTTCTGTTCATGTGAAAAAAGGGGACAAACAAGTTTGGGGCACCCACTACTGTTATGAAAGTGGGGAGTAATGCTGTTCAAGTGGTTGGTTGACATTGGTGGAATCTCTTTAAGATTGTCAAAGTGAAGGAGAAGGGAGTGGGGATGCATGATTGTGTTGAGAAGGATTCAGTACCTTGTCAACATATTAATTTTGAGAACCAGAGTTACTCCTAGAAGATTTCGTGAATAGTCTTTGACCACTTTTATATTTACTCTGCTTTTGTGTTGTTCTTAGTTTAGCTTTATTTTGTTTGCTTTTTGTTGTGTTTTTTTTGTTTTTGTTTGAGAAGGAGGAAGGATATGTAGTAATGGGAGTAGAGGTTGTCAATAACCTTTCCTGACACCACTCTTCCAAAAGATTCTAATGTTACTAAATGTGATGTCAAGCTGTGGAATGTTGACTTTTGAAATGTGAAGCGGACCTCAGCCAACTGCTGGACGTTAGCTGTGGAGGTGCTTGTCTTCCGTGTAGCCTGTAAATAAAGACTCACATTTACCGGTCTTGCTGGCTGCCTTTATTATCACAGGGAGCCACCTAAATACTAAATTAGGGGCGTTACAGGGAATGACAGGTGGTAGCCAATGGTCTACCTACTTTTAGGGTGTATACGCCCTCTATGTGACTACTTCCTTTGGGGAGTGGGCACATTCCTGACGATAATTGGCTAATTCTCTCCAACACAAGATGGAGGAATCTGAAAAGCAGGTCCACATCACCTTGCCCCTCTTAGGGGTGGTGCTGGCTGAATATGGGCCCACCTCCTAATCTAACTAATTTTCCCGCCTGTCCTCCCACCAAAAGTGGGGTCAGGAGAGGGGAGTTGCATTTCAAAGGCAGCATCCCTTTCAAGCTTCCCGCCCTGGAATAAAATCCAATACTGGCATCGTTGAGGATTTATTAAGATGAGATGTTTGGTACAGTGAAGCCATCATGGAGCTGGGGAACTCATGATGACGATTGTCAAAAGATGCATGGTGGTAGACTTACTCCGCACCGCTGCAACCGGGATGGTGACCATCCCGGTTGAGGCGGTGCGGGGTAGGTCTATCACCAGGCTTCTTTTGGGAGCAGACACAACACTCCTTAAAAGCCCACTGCCCCCCTTCTTTGACTGGGGGGACAGTGGAAGGTACTGCTTTGGTACTGATTCAAGAGGGTGAGGAATCAGTAAGTAGAATTATGCATTAGACAAATAACTTACCTTTAGTAAGAATCTTTCTGGTGATGTCCAGTCCATCTAACTGTAGATTCATCCTCCTGCTTACCCGCCTCCATGTGCTGAGGAGTGGTCATGTGACTTTTAATAAGGTCCCAGTTAGTTTTGGTGCACTGCAATTAATGTCAGTGTCCATCAGTATTAACTCTGCCTCCGAATGTGTGGAAAAAAGATGGGCAAGTGATATCAAGGCCTGGATCTGTTTTTAAGCCGCTGCTGCCACCCACTTGCCCAGGAGAGCTATTTCAACATTTCAGGATCAAGTCTGGCACCTGGAGGAGATTCAAGAGGTGAGAAATCTGCAGGTAAATATTTGTACGCCAGAGATACTGTTACCAAAGATAAGTAACTTGTTTGTTATCTACAAAGGAAATCATTCAGGACCTGAGAAGGGCCCATTTTATTGCTGGGTCTGTTAGGCCCTCCCCTCTCTATCCCTCCACAGCAGCACTGCTTGCCATATAGAGAGATCCCTGGGATTTCCCACAGTCTTGGGTGCATCTGCCTGTATGGTTGCGCTTCTGAACACATCTGTCTTAAGGTTTTTCAAATATGTTTATTTAACCAACTGTAGAAAGCACAGTTAGACCTTGACCAATACATCGATTAGAAGAAAAAGCAAACCATCCTCTGCCACCACATATATGTTTCATTATAGACATTTCACACATCTGTTACCCAGCCTCAGGCAGAGCGGGCATTTGTATGCCTCAAGAGAGGAATTAGAGAAAGCGAGGGGCAAAGCATGAAAAGTACTAGAAAGCTTTATTATAAGACCTATTCCCCAGCTAGTGCTCATTCCAAGATTAAGACTTTGGTCTATTTACTACTACTGCATCACACATCTCCTTTATAGTATAGGAGTGTTACAGGGTCTCGCATTGGAAACTAAGGGACTTAGAGTTTGGTGGATGCATCACAGACATGGCTGATATCCTGTCCGTCATATTATGAGTGCATTTAGCCTATGGTACTTGTACTACTGTGGATTGGACATCTGTCAGGTTTTGAAGGAGCATCCCGTCTGCCAAACTCCAAGTAAGACCCCGATTACAAGAGCAGGGCTAAATTCCAATCCCTGTGCTAGCGCCTGAAAACTATTGATGGGAAAAGATCTGGCGAAATGTGTGGAATTTGTGTTAAATGCAGATTACACATGTTATGCCTCTTTTTCCTATTGAAAATTCGGAATAGGAGGTATTTATCACACATGATGAATACCTTACCCTTGTAATGTTATTTACCGCGTGATAAATATCCCACTCTGTTCTAACAAACTTGTAATGAGAGTCCTTTCTTAATAAATGCTGTGATGACAGGTCGAATTCCAGCTTCTGCTTCTGGATGTGTAGGATAGTGTGCCATACGAGGTAAAATCTTCCTTCGGTTAAACCTACTCTTATCGGGATTAGCTGCGAGCAAACATTCTATATCATCATCATGTATAGACCACAAAGACAAAGCATCTTGATTGAGAAATTCCTCAGGTAACAGTACATTACAGGTTTTAATTTTCTCCTCCAAACCAACTCTATTCACATAACACATACAACCCTTATTTTACTTTCACTTTGGCACGTTAAGAAATACCCTACTGGATATGTAATACACAGTGCAAGTCAGCTTTCAGAGCAAATCTCTAATTCGTTTGTAGGTGAAGTTGGACTCAACAAAAAAGCATGACGGTCAGTTATAGGTCTTAAAGTGATTAGGCAGGATCAATAAAGTGATGCAGGGATGTAGATGTTGCAAATGGCAACTACACAAATGGTCAAGCCCAAGAGAGACAACGAAGAGTATTCGGATGTCATTTCACATATGTTGTTAATTGATAATGACATACTTTATGTATGGGCTGTTTTGATTAGCCGGAATCATGGCATGGGCGAGTTGGCGCCTCTCAGACTGTCCTAATACTGTGGGTACTGCGGATGTGTTATTTGGGTAAATGCAGCAGAGGAGAGGAAATTACGATAGTCAGGTGTCCAAAGACCAAATTTATCACAGTTAAAGCATGAACCCCTTGGAGTGGGGGTGCACCTTACCTTGGTCCGTGTCCCCCTCTCCACGGTCCCCTCTCCCTCAGTTCCTCACTCCCTAGATTTGCTTGTTGCCCTCTTCCCATCTGTTGCATATGTAATTTTTTTTAAGACATTTGTTTGATTGTCTGTTTCTCTCCTGCACAGACATGCAGTGATCGGCGACTGTTACTAGTTCCACTAACCCCCTCGTTTGCTATCCAAAACAGGTAGTACCCAACTGTTCTGAGTCTTCAGTTACAATCCCTGTCCAGTTGCGTCCAATTATGTCTGCACCCGCCCGCGACCAGCGCCAGGAACCCTGGCCCCCACCCATCACACAGGTACTCCGCCTCAGAGCTCCGTGCCCTGGACCCTGCACGCAGCAACTGCTGCCTCGCCTCATCATGCACCACAGCGAGATCGTTCACCTTCATCCACTGTTGCTTAAACATAATCACGACCCCGCTGAACAGCACCACACCAACCACCGTAGCTGACACCCCTCAGATTTAACTCAAGTGCCTCCTGATCAACGCCAGATCACTCTGTAAACAGGACACCGAGATCTCCACCCTCACCCTCGATGTAACCTTCATCACTGAGACTTGCCTCACCCCCTAACATTGCCACTGAAACACTCACGGGGTACAAGATAAAACACAGAGACCACGCCAACAGACACGGAGGAGGCATTGCCATCATACACATGAAATACATCACCACCACCATCACCAACGACGACTTCACGCCCAGAATGAAACACATGAACTTCCAGCACCACAACGGTGCCAAAACCACCATCAGAGTCACCCTCGCTTAGAGACCGCCGGGGCCACGGACCGGCTTCAGCGACGCCATAGACAAATTCATCATCCCTCTCGCGGTCGAATCTGAACACTACATCTTCCTCAGTGACCTCAACTTCCACCTGGATAACCCCACCAACAGCACCGCCCTCCTGAAAAGACTAGACAACATCGGCCTCAAGCTGATCATCACGTACCACACCCACAAAGCAGGACATACGCTAGTCCCTGTCTTCACATCCACTAACAGAATAAGCTACAGCCACACAACAGAGCTCACCTGGATGGACCACACCATTGTACAGTTCACCCTTTCCTGCCCACAACGCACCACCACCACCCAAGACCTCGCAGCCTACCACAGCTGGAGCAAAGTAACTCGGCAGCAATGGACAGACGCCCTCAGCACCGCCCAGCCAAACATCACAACCAACTTGGAACTTTAAAGCCTGGATCACCAACATGGCCAACCAAGTTGCCCCCACAAAAACTCCTAAAAAGATCACACAACCAAATGAGCTAGATGGTACACACCTGATCTCGGTACATCGAAACACAAATGTAAACAACTAGAAAGGAAATTGCAAACCAGCAACAGTGACAACGGCTGAGCCACCTACAAAGTAACCCTCAGCCGCTACCACCGCAGGCTTAAAGTTGCAAAGGAGAAACCCTCACACTCCACATCGAGAACAGCGCCATCAGAGAATTCTCCTGTTCATCAGCCACAGACAACACCATCCCTACCTCACAAGAGCTCTGCAACTCCTTCGCCTATCACTTCCATTACAAGATAGCAACCATCTACGGAAACTTTGAACTCCAACGCCTCGACATCCATAGCAACCCATCAAACACAACCAGCAACCATCAGCTAACCACATGGAAACAACTCAGCACACCAACTACTACCACCCTGATGAAATCCATCCACTCTGGAGCACCCACCGACCCAAGCCCACATCGGATCTTCAACCTCGGAAACAATGAGATCAGCCACTAGCTCACCACCATCAAAGCTTCCATCACAACAACCATCTTCCCTGATGCATAGAAGCACACGGATGTCAGGCCCCTCCTCAAGAAACTGTCAGCAGACCCCAGAGATCTCCAGAACTACTGTCCCATCTCCCTTCTACTGTTCCCCGCCAAAGTCCTAGAGAAAGCCATCAACATCCACCTCACCGATTATCTGGAAAGAAACGAGGTCCTGGACCCCTCCCAGTTGGGCTTTAGAGCCAGTCACAGAACAGGTGACATCTGAGCCCTACTCGACAAAGAAGAAACAGCCTTCTGGACCTCTCCGCAGTCTTCGACACCATCTCCCACTACACACTCTTCCAGCTACTTCGCCAGGTTGGAATCACAGATGACGCACTCGGATGGTGTCCTTCCTCACAGGTTGAACCCAGAAAGTCTGCCTTCCCCCTTTCACCTCACACCCCAAGTGCCCTATTTGCGGAGTGCCTTAGGGCTCATCTCTCAGCCCCACCCTCTTCAACATCTACATTTCACCACTTGCAAATATCATCAGAGCACACAAAATCAGCATCATCTCCTATGCCAATGAGACCCAACTCATCCACTCACTCTCAGCAAACTTCCACAATTCCACAATTTCCAACTTCCACAATTGCATGATGAACTACGCGACATGGATGAGAGACAACTGCCTCAAACTGAACACTGACAAGACGGTAGTCCTCATCTTAGACAGACACACTGCCCTCTAGAACGATTCCTGGTGGCCGACGGAGCGCTCGGACCCACCCTCACAGTGAAAGACCACGCCTGTAACCTCGGCATCGCACTAGACAGGAAACTCTCCATGAAACGCCAGGTAAACACTATCGGCTCAGCCTGCTTCCACACAATCTGCATGCATCGAAATCTTCCGATGGCTCCCCATCGGCACCAGGAAAGCGGTGACGCAGGCCCTCATCACCAGCTGAGTCAACTACAGCAGCACACTATATGCCGGCACAACTTCCGAACTCATGCAAAGACTCAAGACAATCCAGAAAGCAGCGGCCAGACTCATCCTCAACCTCTTCAAGAGAACACTCATCTCCCAACACCTGAAATATCTCTACTGGCTCTCCCAGTTCAGAAGAGATGCCAGTTCTAGATCTTGACCCACGCCTACAAAGCCCCCCACAACATAGGCCCACACTACATGAACCATCGCCTGACCTTCCACCAACCATCCAGAACCCTTTGCCCTACCCACTTGCCCTCGCAGACTCTTTGCATCTGCCGTAGTCACACCGGAGGACACTCCTTCTCTCATCTCCCTGCCAAAGCATAGAACACCCTTCACCTCCACCTACGCACTGCACCCTCCCTGACCCTCTTCAGGAAGAAACTCAAGAGCTTGCTCTTTAAATGAAACCTGCAGCACATTCCCAGGGTGACAAGACACGCTCTACAAATACCTCTTGATTGATTGATCTCTGCACAAAAATAGCACCTATGCTTCCTGTCCCTGATCCACTGGTCAGGCAATACCGGAGTGCCACTCAAATGCAATTTTTTTGTATACCTGGATACTCTGCAAGTGGTTATTCTTTATTTTGTTTAGAGGTAGGGATATTCGTCCAACTAATTTTGTGCAGACACAAATCCATTACTGCATTCAACAATATATCCTTGGTTGCAGCCTGAGCAGCATCATGTTGTGGCCAATGGCCTTTCTCTATTAATTGATCTCTTGCTTCACTCATCACCACCTATTTTAGAAACTGATTCACAAACACCAAATTAGACTTGTAACATTCAAAAATAGTCTGCATCTCCTTACTGAATCTAGAGGGGGTGTTCTTAATTTTGGGAATTGTTTCTTAATATTAATCGGGTATGCAGGGGAAGGGTGAGGGGACACCAGGGAATGAGTATACTTATTCTACTACCTCCCTATCCAAACTCCCCCATATCACATTTGCCTGTGGTATCGTGGGTCGAGTCACAACTCTAAGACATGCAGTGAGTGCGCATCAATGAAACCAAAGGCCATACAAGACCGTAAGGTCAAACTTTCCATCACCATGCACCAGAAGGCTCTGCGGCTAGACTGGTCCAAGACAAACGTTTAGTCCGGTCTCATTTTAGATCCAGAAGTTGCAGAATTTGTTCCAGAGGTTGGCCTAAATCAAAGTCGTTATGTAAGTTGAAGAAACAGCACAAGAAATGTAAGCATGACTAGACCCCTTCCTTCCACTCACACTCTCTTGAGAAGGTGAGGGGAGTAGCACCATACATCTCTATTTCACTCACGAATTCGGTCGACCTCAAAGCCTATTCCACAAGTTATCCTGGTACACCCCAAGTTTCCAGGGCCATATGCCAATCCAAAAAAGATCAAAGAGTTCTGCGAGGCCCTTTTCTGACTCTTTGGAACCTTGCCGCCGGACCCCCCGGTGTTGAGAGTTTCTCCAGCTGAAATACCGCTGGTGGGTTCAACCTTGGTGCCAATTGGTCCCTCCGAGACCACCATGGGGCCATTTACAGCTCAAGTACCAACTTTGCCACCATGATCCATGCTGGTTCCCAGTAATTTGATGCAGATGCTGACTTCATTGACACCAGAAGACAAAGTACCTATTGTCTTCTCTGACTCTAATTCAACACTGATTCAACTTTGACCAAGGGCGCAGTTGTCTGGTGCAGAGGCACTACTTCCCGACTCAATCCGCTGCCTACACAAAGGAGAACACATGACCTGCATTCACTATTTGGCATATATTCAGACAATGACTATGATGGCGGTGACGCCACACCACTAAGATAATTAGTATGATAACCTATAGAAAGCTAGTGGCCTTGTACCTCTGATGAGTCGAGGATCCACTCGCCCCGTGGTCCTTCCACTAAGGAGAGAGCTTCTTACACCATGGTGATGCATAGGGTGGCTGAATTACTTGATCTTCAGCTCACTACCTTGGAATTCAAAACCAATGTTCTGACGGAAGTCCTCCAACCGGGGCAGACATTCACTGAGCTCCTCTTGCCTTTTAACAAGGCACTTACGGATACCATCATCATAATAACTTTATTTTGATCTCCTAGATCATTAAAGTACAACATATAATAAAACATCCTTGCAAAGCGTAGTAGGTGTCGTTGGAGAGCAATAAGTTTGCGCATTAGTAGAAAACATTGTCGAGAAGCCACAGTTAAAATCTGCGTAGCACTATAGGATTAAAATTCCATATTTTGGTACGAATTTAAAATGGAATTATAAACCACTGAAAGTGTAAGCTTACTCATTAGATACATTACCATATACACAGAAGGTTAAAATGGAACGAGGGGGAGGGGAATGGTACCAGGCATTAGTCGACAATAGAGAAGCGACCTATCCGAGACAAGAGTGCAAATCCAAGGGCCAGACTTGTCAGTCCGAAGAGTGTCATAGTGGCATTCTGGGATGGGAGCTAGCCTGGACCTACAAGTGAATTTTCCCCTGTAGCAGGATGTACAAATATACAATAAGGTGGTAAAACAATCTTCCAGGATGCTATATAAATTTTTCTAGATCGTTAGTCAAATAAAGATCAAATTTACAATAGAACCATGAATGGGCTGTCTTCCTTTCACCGAAAAGCTTTCTATTGTGGGATTTGAAAAGCTCTACCATTTCCTAGACGGCTTATATATGCTTGCTACTTCAAATCCAAACCCACAATAAATACAATAAATATATAGAGATTGAAAAGACCATCAATATACTCTACCATTTCCTAGACTGCTTATATATGCTTGCTACGTCAAATCCAAACCCACAATAAATATATAGAGATGGAAAAGACCATCAATATACTTTTTTCAGTACAGAGAATTCTATATGCCTCCATATATTGGCCCATGCCCAAATTCCTACAGAGGGAGGCTACCAACTTACTTCTTTGGAGCTGATACGCAGGGCACCTTGTTGGGGGTGTGGACCAAACTTTGCTCTGGGCCCCCAGGTCAACTGGCAGATCACAAGACACCACCATCCTGCCCCCCCCGGCGGCCCTATGTTTTTAACTCAGCACCCCTCGCCTGAATGATTGGCTGATGTAGGTGTCTATAAGCAGGACAAAAATAAACATGTTTCTAACTACGGTTGGAGACATTTGTAAAGAGAGTTCTCTCATCCGCCAGCTTGGATACTAGATCAGTGAATGCCAGCTGTCTCCTGGGGATGCTATTTGGGTTAGGTGGCTCATGTCCTCCCAGGTGTTCCTGAACATCTTCAAACTGTCCTCGCCTAGGTTATACAGGACAGACATAATGAGGCCAAGTTTGTGGCTTGGACACCACCTGTTCCATTAGGTCTCCTGGTTTTTCAGGCGATGTCCATTTGTCCCTCATGGACAAACCTTTCGACAAGACTCGCCTGTCTGGGAACAAGACAGATTCTGTTCTAGAGGAGTTCATGGAGAGTGTGGGCACGGCACTCCCCATGGCTTATCTCACTCACCTCGCCTACTGCATCAGTCCTATAGTTCTTATTGTGGCAAAGACATCCAATTCAATTCAATAGAGACTTTATTTCGGTTTTGAATCAAACCATAAATATACAAATACAACATAACATTTAAAAACACATTCTAAAAACAGTGGTAAAGTGCCAATAGTGCAAGGGTCAAATATATATATACAGTAAAAAAGTGAATTCATGAGGGATATAAAACATCATGGGAGCATCACTGATCCAGACCGTTTCGTAGCTTTATACAAAGTTTTAAAAATTCAATTACTTGAAGAATACTGTCCTTATGCAAGAGTTGTAAATACATAAGGGCTGGTCTGATCTGATTAAAATTAAGTCTTTTTAGAAGAGCAACCAGATAGCGTTTGCGAGGGTATTCATAAAAACTACATAAAAATATGTTTGTTAAAAATTTCAATTTTTGATCTAATAAGCAGATGATGAAACAGATTCAACCTAAATCTAGTTAACAAAAATTTATCATGAGAGGACAATGAGCCAGACAGATATGGCTCCATTGCTTCACATGTTTTAAGCATAACAGATTTTCTTACAGTTGGTTTTTGAAGCTCCTCACATTCTCTTTGCGTACTCCTATCCATAAGGAAGACCCGTTTAATCACCTCCACATCCCCTTTAACAATCCTGCTCTGATTTTCAAACAATTCCAGACGACCGAGCCGGGAGAAACTGGATTTCAGATACTTTAGCCAGGGAGTGTCCAGTGCCTTATCCTGAATTAAAAAATCTTTCATAATCAGATGAGTCAGTGGAATTTCCTCGTTTAGCCACATATTTAGCCAACATATCAAAGGACGTTAGGAAAAAGTGTCACTTAAATATTGTGCCCCCAACTCTTCATGCAAAGACATCCTGTACCATTAGCTAGTCTAACCTCAACAAGGTGGCCAGCAGTTTTGCCGTTGAGGATGTGGTGCTCACTGCCTATGTGATCAAGGTAAATGGGCCTCCCAGTCCACTGCCTCCACCCATAGCACCAACTGCCTAGCCCCTTTAGCATGCCTTTAGTGGAGCACAGCCACCCAGTTGGAGGCAGAATCCGACAATTCCTGCCAGTTTGGCAGGCAATAACATCGGGCATGTTGGTCCGGCAAATTGTTCCTTTCCATGCCACCACAACTTCCACCGTTCCCAGCTACTGACTGGAGGACCATCTGCCTGTTTTACAACAGGAAGTGCAAGCCCTTTTGCCCATAGGGTCAATAGAGAGTGTGCCTGCGCCGGAAACCGGTTGTGTTTGTTATTTCTTCTACTTCCTAGTTTCATAGAAGATGGAGGCCTTCACCTTATTTTAGACTTATGCCCTCTCAACCCTTCCTCTGGAAGGTAAAGTTCAAGATGCTCACGCTGGCCCAGGTCTTGTCTGGCTCCGGGACTGGATGGTGGTGTTAGAGTTGCAGGACACCTATTCCCATATACCCTTCCTGCAGGCCTTTGATGCAACCTACAGTTTGTGGTGAGACAGGAGCATTTCCAGTTTGCTGTGCTCCCCTTTGTCCTAAACCGTGCACCGTAGGCGGTCACAAAAGTGATGGTGGTGGTGGCACTGAACCTTCTGAGGTCAGGGACCCCAGTCTTCCCCTACCTCGACAACTGGCTGTTGAAGGCGGACTCGCTCTAGGCACTTATCAACTACCTCTACCTGACTCCTTCTCAGATTCTCTCCTTCGGGTCTATTCTGGACATGGTTTGGTTCCTTGCCTTTCCCCTAGAAAAGGAGAGTCCAAGACAGTCAGGCTATGAGCACAATCTTTCAGCCTCAGTCTTGCATTTCAATGAGGTCGACTCTGAGGGCGGTCGGACTGATGGCTTCCTGCATCCTGCTGGTCAAGCATGCCAGGTAACATATGTGGGCTCTGTAGTGGGATCTAAAGTCTCAGAGAACCCAACATCAATGGGACCTCTCCATCGACATTCGGATTTCGAGGAAGACTGCAAAAGAGCTGCAGCGGTGGTTGCTGGACCGGGATTGGGTCAGCAATCAGACCCATCTCCATTCCCCACCCAGAGCTAACAGTGGTGACTGATACATTGCTCCTGGGTTAGAGTGGCCATCTGGGAGAGGTGGAGATCAGAGGCCTGTGGTCTCTGGCAGAGTCCCAGCTCAATATCAACCTTCTGGAGCTGAGGGCCAACCTTTTGACGCTGAAATCATTCCTTCTATATATCAAGGGGATAAATATATCCGTGCTCACAGAAAACACCACCACCTTATGGTATTATAACAAACAGGAGGGGTGGGGTCACTGACTGTGTGCTAGGAGACCCTGCACCCGTGAAAATGGCTGGACCACCTGAGCTGTCAGTGCCTAGTGGACCATGAGTGACATTTACACCTAGCATTGGTGCAAGACCTCTTCTGAGAATGGGGTAAAACTTGGTTCGATCTGCTCGCCACCGATTGAGTCTCTTCCAGAAAGAACATTAATAAAGGTAAGTAGCTTGTCCCTCTTCTCTGTACTTTACACTATCTTTAGAGCCTATTTGCTCTTTACCAAGGGTTGCATTCACACTCTCCTGAGTCTTGGGACTCCCCGATACCTACCTGCCAAACACAGTTTAAACCGTTGTCACATAACCCAGACACGTCACATTTGCTTAGCATACCCACTCCTCAAGTATTAGAATACACCTGCAGATATCACATATATGTGTGACCATGCCAATGAGTGCTGTGCTGTGTTTAGGGTTGTTGTGTAGGGTCTGGACCACCTATCTACCCACCTCAGGCAAGCGTAAGCGGTTCCTTGCCAAGGCACCAGATTGTCTGAGAAATAGCACAGAACACTCAAACACCCATAAGAAGTATGCATAAATGTATAGAGCAAGTTAGGCAAAGTGCAATATTAGTATGCAGAGTGACAGCATGTGTCCCTGAGTATTTAATTTTAAACCCTCACTAATTTGTAGGACTTTTAGAGATTTTCTTCATACATTGCTTCGAATTGAGAGCATGCATAATAGAAAATGAAACGTGATTAGCAGGTGCACAGCTTTCTCAGAAGAATGAAGGACCTTGAAGAGCTTCAAATAGTGTAAACTCTCAAATGATTACCTAGTCATTTGTGAATCCTTGGTCAGAGGTGCCAACCTCTAAAAGGAGGCTGAATGCATCAGAAGCAAGAAGGCTTATCAGGGCTTTGTATAACATGGGCACAATTAAAAAATAAGATGGTATCTTAACAATTTATCTTGGTGTTGGCTCTTGTGATGATTTTAAAGCAGTTTGTGCTGCTTCTCAATGGTTTGTATCACTAACTATGCATACTTTTTTTAGGCTGCACAGACAGGCTGTTAGTTGTTACAGGGCTTGGACACATAAGAGATGCACTTCTGTTAAACATTTACAAAGTTATCATATATTTCCTAGCACCGATTGTGAGTGCCATATCTTGAGGAGTGTTTGAAACAGCTTCTTAGGTGCTTTTCGAGTAGCCCTCTCATTTATACCCGTCGAGTGCATTGCACATGCCTGTGGTGTGGGAGTGCTGGATATTCCATCTGCCTTGTTCTTCACATTAGTGTGTATTTGTTGGTGAAGCCTACAACCATCCAGGCTCATAACTCAAAATACCCACAGTAACTACAATAATATCATTGTCCAAGCCAATACTTCTTTTAGTAAGAAAAGCAGTATGTATTCTGCACACACAAAGAGCACTCTAAGTAAGTCCCACATAATGTCTCCCAAGGCTAGCACCTTGGTGCTGATTTGGGCTATGTTCCTCCCCGCTAACCAATGTGTCTCAGACAGACCTTTAATGGTGACCTTGGAGGCTCTGCCTGCACTAGCAAGAAGCATCACAAATTCAGTTCTCCGACTTCTAATCTGCAGAGCTCATGCAAGTCGCCTAAAAAGGCCTGCAGCCCTGCTTCGATCTTTTGGAACGAGGGCCTTCCAAAGAGTTCGGAACCGGGGTGCGTATTCCCATGCTCCGGGGATGAGCAGCAGCACGCGGCATGCCGAGGCAGTTACAGTCAGCGACGGCATCTGGGTGCATCAGCTTTTCTTCCTTCCCAGTTCCTGCCAGTAAATTGGTGGAGCAGTGGTAATGCTGCAGGATGGCTTCTGACCTTGCTTCTGAGTCCCTCCTCGGGGTATAAAGACTCCTGGGACATGGAGGCTTCTGACCATGCTTCCCAGTCCCTCCTCTAGGTACAAGGACTCCTTCAACAGTCTCAGTGGTCCTTGTCGGCCCCTCCTGACAAACAGGGGTCACAGGCACAGTGACAGCCCCAACAAGGTCAGATTCCCCAGGCAACTGCCCCACTGTCCTAGCATACGGGGGTCCCGGACATAAGCAATGGTCCCAACAATGACCATTTCACTGGACAACGGCAAACAATTTTACTGCAGTCCCGACCGGGGTTATCGACTTCTGCCAGAGCTCAGACAGCGCTTCAGCAACACCAGTTCCGACTGAGCACCTCATATTCTACTCACCGGAAGCCACTTACCAACCTCTCTCTCTCTCAAAAAGGTACACTGATCTTGGCAGGCGGGCAGAAGACCGGTGCTCTAGACATAGGGCAAGTGTTTTTGGGTTCCTCTGTGATGGTTCCTCACCCATCTGGGAGACTGTCAGACCTTTTTGTTATATTCCAATGTTCTCATTTATTCTGAATTATATTCTCTTTTGTTATGGCTGTGATGCAACATGCACCTTCACTTTGATAACTTTATTTCGGTCAAAGACCATAAAAGTGCGATAAAATATGTATAAGCACAATATTAAAACATAGATACTGCAGAGTTAAAAAGTTATTAAACAATGGTTATCAAAGGAGTAATAAGTATAAAAGCAGTAGTCCATTATTCCTTGTGGATAAATACAGTTCTTCTCCGCCACATGCCAAATAGAAACCGGAGAACGGCAAAAACAATGAGAGGGGCAGTGTCATAAGTTAGGACTCTACAAGCATGTACACAGTGTATAAAACCCAAGATTTTGCATAATGGGATGATCCAGCACTTCCAGATTTCACTGTATGCTGGGCAAAAAAAGAGGATATGTATGATGTCTTCCCTGGCGTGATTACAGGCAGGGCAGTTAGCCTTCATCGTTTTTGCCCATCTGCATGTGAATGCCCCAACCGGCAAGGAGCCGTGCCTCATTTGGATATATAATTTTCTTGCCAGTGGAGGCTGCACCAGGTCCAAAAACGCCTCCATCCTGTATTCAACTTTTGTTAAGAGGAACTCAGTGGTCAATCCGCCCAGGGAAGTAGAACAGTGTAGCAGTTTAAAGTTATACGATTTTACAGCTGCCACCAGTACTATCCTTTGCATCCTCATACAGCTGTCCTCCGGTGTATCCCAAAGTTGGGGAAGACCAATTTGGTAAAGGAGCGTCTTGACATGTACCAGCCACGGTATATTCTTGATCTTTAGCTGCCCCCAAATAGTATTAAATTCTGCTCTAAATGGTTCAAGCTCCGGCATAGACCAGAGCCTTCTCCAATAGAGCAGAGGTCGAGCTGCCACCAGATCAGTAATAGGTTCCAGACCCAGGTCCAAGCGTAATGGTAGCAGGGGCGTACTTTGTGGAAGGCCAAACAGATGACGCATAAAAGAATGCTCGACTTTCATTAGATTATATGCATTAGTGTGTCCCCAGAGTTCAGCAGCGTATAAGGCTGCAGACCTGACCTGTGTTTTGTATATCTCTAGGGCAGGGGTAGCCGGTTTAAAAGTAGAGGCACTATGGAATCTGCCTACACCACCCATATTCTGTGCAAGTCTCAAAGAGGATTTAGAGACTTGTTGGTCCCATGTGAAGTGTTCAGTCAAAGTCACCCCCAGATATATAAAGGTCTTAACTCGCTCAAGTGGGGTTCCATTCAATGTGGGGTTTGGGCGGGTGTGCCTCGGGGGGTTGAAGATCATAAACTTGGTTTTCTCCAAGTTGATCTCCAAACCCCGCGAGGCACAGAAGGAAACAAACCCGTCCAAAACCCGCTGGATGCCCGATGATGTCCGCGACAACAACAAGGTGTCGTCCGCGAACATCAGAGCGGGCACCCTACCAGTAGCCAGGCGTGGAGCATCGTTATCCCTGACACAATTAAGTCTATCTATCAGGCCATTAACATACAAGCTAACGAGAGTAGGGGCCAGTACGCAGCCCTGGCGTACTCCCCAAGTAACAGGGAAACGATCAGATAATTCCCCGTTTTTCCCGCACCTCACCTGGGCGTAATTCCCAGTGTGAAGCCGGGTTATGGCATCTAGTAAGTAAGGAGGGAGACCAAGTTCCTCCAACACCGTCCAGAGCCTCTCCCTAGGGACCAGATCGAATGCGGCCCGCAGGTCCACAAAGACAAGGTAGAGGCTGCAACCCTCTACTCTTGCAGTTTTCCAGTATAGGACCTGGAGGCGAAAGATCTGGTCCAGAGTCGAGACCCCTGATCTAAAACTGGCTTGGAGGGTGGTCAAAATTTTGTTTTCCTCCATCCAGCCCAATAATCTCTCCAGCAGGATTCGGCCCATCAGCTTCTGGGTAGTGTCAAGTAGACTAATTGGTCTGTAATTTGATGGAACGAGCGGACAGCCCTTTTTAAAAATTGGAACAATCTCGGCTCCCAGCCAGGTCTCAGGTACTGGGGAGCCCTGTAAGACAGCATTGAACAGAACTATCAAATATGGGGCCCAGATCTTTGGCTGAGAGCGAAAGAGATCTCCAGGGAGCTTGTCCAGACCCGGGGCCTTATTCGGGAGCAGTTTCTCAATTGCCAGTTCAACTTCCCTGAGTGTAATATTGTCTGAACTATGAGTGAGGGTCCCTGTAGGGGCATCCTCTATCACTGTTGCGAGACAGGATCCAGGCAGTCTACACTCGTGCGGGGTGTCTGGGGCCATGAGAAGCTCGGGAACCTGGCTGGAGCTATAGTTACGACAGGGAGAAATCCCTGCACCCGGGGCCCCCAGCAGTCGACACTCGTGCGGGAGGTCCCGGGCCGTGCCAGTGCAGGCGACCGAGATCCCGGAGCCCAAGGCCCCCGGCAGTCGGCTCTCATGCAGGGGGTCTGGGGCAACCGGGATCTCCGAAGCCTGATTAAAGCTAAGATTTTGACAGGGAGGAGACCCAGTGCCCGGGGCCCCCAGCAATTGACGCTCATGCGGGAGGTCCCGGGCCATGCGGGCACGTGGAACCAAACCCCCGGACCCCAGGGGCCCCGGCAGTCAGCTCTCGTGCCAGGGGTCCCGTAGCGCACAGGCCAGAGGCTCCAAAACCAGTTCTGGCAGTCCTTCCTGGGGCTGGCACCCAATTTCCTCCAACTCAGGGCTTGTGTAGAGTGACTTAAAGTGTGCCTCCCACACTATAGGGGCAATATTCGAGACCCCAGTGTCTCTCTCACCTGTCACTGAAGAGGTAACAATTAGCCAAAAGGTCTTAGAATCCTTTAGGAGTAATGCCTGTCTCAACTCTTACCACGTAGATTCCTCCCACTCACTCTTTGCTCTAATGAGCACCTTCTTGTACAGCAATCTAGTTGTTCTAATTTTAAGGATATCCTTAGATTTGATTGCCTTAAGTAGGTCTTTCTTTGAGTTTTTACATGCATGGTTGTGCCAGGGATGTGTTTTATTCCGGCGCAACTTAGTCCCACTAACCGGATAGAATACATCCCTTAGACTCTCAACTAACTTTCTGTGGGTCCCAATAGTCTGCCCATGGGAGCTGGAGTTTCCCATATCGCTTATCAATGGAACAGCTATCTGATAGATTTTTGCAAGACGAGTAGGAGAGTCTAGGCAAGAAGGCCATTTGACTCTTCTCCTGTTGTTAGATATAATATGTGGTGGGACTATCGGAGTGGAATTAGAGTCAGGATTAGTTAGTCCAAATGCACCGGGTTTAAGCGTTAGGACCAGCGCATTGTGGTCACTATTGTGCCTTACAACAACCCCGAAATCTTTAAACTTTCCCCAATGTTTGGCTTCCAACATGAGATAGTCGATGGTGGAAGTTCGATTTATCCTATTATATGTGGGCAGGCCGTAACTTTCGTTGTTGCCCCTTCCATTGCATGCCCGCAAAGACATTGCAAGGGTCAAGGCCTTGATTTGTAATACTAACGGAGTCCAGGCCTTAACCGGGGCAATTCTTGGGGCTGGAATTTGCCAGAGCAAATCGACCTCATCCTCCTCACACAACTCGGATCCACCCAATGGTTCGAACTGACAATTCAGATCGCCACCAAGAATGATCGGAGTTGCCGGGTCAAGTGACTGGAGGAAATGGTCGAGTGCTTGAATAGTACTCGATTCTTTCCCGTTCACTGTAGGCCTAGAGTAGATATTAATAATATCCAATGTAGATCTACTAACAGATGTTAGCAAAACACATTGGATATCTGGCGAGTTTGTGTCCACATGTACAGCCTGCATGCCTAAGTGTAAGCCTACCCATATAGCAAGGCCACCCGAAGGGCGGCCTTTCCCGCCTGAGATTGCAGGGATATCAAAGGTAGCAAAACCAGGACTGTCACTCGCCACGAGAGACCAGGTCTCTTGCATCAAGCAAGTGTCATGAGTGGTCATAAAGGAGGATCAGTCTGGTTCGAGTAACTTGGTCTTTAGGCCTGCGACATTCCACAAGAGTATTTTTATACTATCTTCCATAGCCTTAACTTTATCCTTCTCACCCCCTTGTGCTCTTGGTAATGCCTGGTCCAGACTCTGTTCAACCCTTGTCACCTCCCCTTTGAAGCATGAGGGCAAAGGATCTCATAACTAGCAGAGGGTGGAAACTTTTCCTGTATTGTAACGCCTTCCTCTGGGTAACCCTCATTATGTTCTCGTGGGGGCGTTCATGGCTGAATGTGTCAGTCCACCTCCTCGAGGACGCTAAACCTATTCCAATGGGGTTGTACCGGATAAAACGGGGTGTGTGAACAAAAACCCTCCCCAAATGGCTGCTAAAGATGAATCCCGTTCGGGTGGGAGAGAGGATTTCTGTTATACTGTGGTCTCCTATTGTGAGACGATTTGTGGATTGGGGTAGGGTAGAAATAGGACAGGTGCAAAGGGAATATTTGCGACTCTCTGTGGGAAGGGGTTCTGCAGATGTGATCAACAGCAGAAGAGTCCCTGAAATTAATTGTTATAACATCCCCTGCCACTGTTTTAGGACCCCTTCCAATCCAGTCTACTCTTCTCACTGCCAATATATGACCTGAAATGTTAGGAGGTAAGGGTCTATTTAGGCTCAGCCACTGTATACACTTATTATGTAGGTCAACCTCCTGTTCTCTCTTCGCCTCACTGAGGGGTGGAACACCCACTAGGGCCACTATGTATGGCTGTGCTTCTGGAGGCAGATTTATTATCGGCAATTGTTTAAAGGCTGCCTTAGGTGGGGGAGGTCTTGTTAAAGGTACTATTAATCAAAGGAGAATGGACACTAGTTTCTACAAAACCATTAGTTTTTTATCGAAAACCCTCATAGACTTCCTGGTATTATCGTTGCGGTATATCTTTTTTCCGCCCCATCAGGAGTCCTGGCATAGTCATTGGGTCAACGATTAACGTGCTGGATGCCTGCCTCACCCGAGGCTACTTCTGGTGCATGTAGAAGTGTCCAGAGATCAAAAAAGGAAAACTAAGCTAAAAAATAGTGTCTAGTCAAAAAGGAGATTTTAATGTAAAGAAACTAGTCACTATTATTAAGAACCATTGTGATATGCAGGTAGTTGAGTTATTGAACTACCATATCTTCTTAGAAATGTGTCGACATGTTTCAGCTCACAGGGCCCACACGGGTCTGGGGAGCTTTCGTCAGGACAGTGAACAATAAACAAACATACATAAAAAATGAGAAAGTGTCACTCACACCTTTTGTGTGTGGTTCTAAGAGGCAAACGGAATTTCCGAGCTGTGGAGAAAACCAACAAACATTCTTGTATCAGTTGGTGTAATTGCCAGGTGAGTAGGCAAACAAATGCACATAATAAAGCATTATTTTATGCTAAAGAGATTAACCATATTTATGGAATTAATCAAAAGGGGGGAGGAAGTAGGAGAGACAGTGGAAGGTCTGAGAAAGGAAGTGATCAATAGCCCGGGGACTACTCATTATCAAAAGGTCCTCGGTGTACTTGAAAAAATCACAAGATATTACCCCTAACACGATTATCATAGGTTTTATCGTGTATGGGCTAGTCTATTATCAAGCCAAATCAGCGAGAAATGTGTGGGTGCGGTCTCGTCATAGGCGCATGTGGTAGGTATATGAAAAAGTTAATCACAAGTTTTTAAGTTTTTTTAAAACCCTTTCCGGTACATACTAACTAGTCATGTATACCGTTATTTGGCCAAAAACAGGGTTCCGAAAGGAGAGTGCGTTACATCGATATGGGTGTTTTCAAAACCCATGCAATAAGATGATAGTACTGATGTTACTACCCGGTATATTAGTTCTCCGTAATAACCCAAGCATAACCCAATGTTTACCTTTTACGTTCAACATAAGTACTTCAACAGGGACTGGGAGTCGCTTCTGGTATTATGCTAGGTGGAAGACAATGGAGAGACTGTGGTTAGTTTCAGGGGCGTTCTTACCCGTTCTCCTGGAAACATAGGAAGGCACCATTCTTACCCATGCGGTCCGGTTTTCGTGCCTTGTGCTGACTCTGCCCCCGGCTATGGGCGGGTCTTGGTTTCCCCGGCCTTAGTACGGAGCCTGAACACTGAAAAAGGACTATTGTTACACACAGGGAATATCCATGTAAAATGGCGGAAAATCGGGTAGACACCTCGACCAGAAGGAAAATAATGATACATTATAAGACAATGTCAACGGGTCTCAGTGGGTGTTACGCAAACCTTACAGGCGGAAGACAAATCGCCAAATCTTGGTATTACTCTTTTAAATAAAGTGAAACAGATGAGAGGTCAGATTACAATTGGATGTGGGCTTCAGTGGTTCCACATTGTCTCTGTGTGGTAAAAGGCATAAGGATTAATAAGATTAATTCGTTATTATTGATTAGCACATATACTCTTCTAGGTCTTGTTTCTGATTGAGTATCATGTGTGTTATTCTTGGCACAGACGCTTTTTACAAACAGGAGTTAGTTCTATATTCCACATCTGATCAGATAAAGTCAGTAAAATTGGTGCCATGGGATGTGATCGTTCATTCCCACTATGTCTGTCTTTAACCGGTCCACCCATCTTTGTTCTTTATTGAATAGAATTTGTTCTGCATTTTGATCTTTGACTTCTAGCATTTCAAGGACTGTCCATTTTAGATCGTCACAGGTATGGCCTGCCTCTACAAAGTGAGTGCACAGTTTTGTTGTGTTTTTCTTCAACCTGACATTACTCCGATGTTCTCCTATGCGGAGTTTGATTTTGCGGCAGGTCATGCCAATGTATTGTTTATGGCATGGACACGTAATTAAGTAAATGACGTGTGTTGAGTTGCAGTTTGTATGGCTTCTTTGGGTCCATAATAAGTTGTCATTCAGTTGTAAGGTCTTGGTACTGGAGGTGAATTTGCAGACTCCACATGTGCCGCAAGGATAATGTCCGGTGACTGGCATCATGTGTACATCTCTGGTAATTGATTTGGATGGTTTTTTCTTGGGTCTGGTGTGGACGAGGACATCTTTTATGTTCTTCGTTCTTCTATTCGCAAATCTAGGCTTCGGCCAATTCAAGGTTCCTGAAGTTAGTATCTGCCAGTTCTTTCTTATGTGTCTCTGGACATCATAGGTAGCAGGACAAAAGGTTGTGACGCAGGTGACAAGGTCCTTAACTGGTTCTCTACTCGTGTTCTGTAGGAGGCAATCTCTAGGTTGATGTTTGGCACGTTTTTCGCACTTAGATATTATTGTCGGTGTATAGTTTCTCTTTTTTAGCTTGCGACTTAATTCTTGTGCTTGTTTAGTGTAGTCTTCCTTTTTACTGCAGTTACGCTTATGCCTCAAAAATTGACTATAGGGGAGATTATCTCGTAGAGGGCGAGGATGGTAACTGTAGTACGACAGTAAGCAGTTCTTGGCTGTCGGTTTTGTAAAAGTCTTTGTCTCCAATCTTCCATTTTCAGAAAAAATGGTGAGGTCCAAAAAGTCAATCGTTTGTTTGTGTGCCGTGAAGGTAAATTTTAACCATTGGTCTCTACCATTTAACCATTCCATAAAAGAGATGAGATCAGATTGTGTATCCCATACGAGTAGGACATCATCAATATAACGTTTCCAGTATTTAATACTGGAAACGTATGGATTGGTGTTGTGAAGGATGCATTCTTCTTCCAAGCGGCTCACATAGAGGCCTGCTACCGAAGGCGCGAATGCACTGCCCATGGAGGTACCATGGCATTGTAGGAATAATTGGCCATTATACTCGAAGTAATTCTCTTGTAAAGCCAGTCTGCAGCATTCAAGTATGAAATGACGGGGAGTCTTGTGTGTCCAGCCTTGCATAAAAAGAAGATCCTCCAGCATCTTTAAGGTGTCTTCTTGGGGTAGACTGGTGTAGAGGGATTCCACATCCAGCCCTACCAATAGCATGGTGTCTTGATTAAATTCCACATCCACAATCTGATTTAAAAGATCTCTTGTGTCCTTTAAGTAAGTGTTTTTTTTTTAACCAATGGTTTTAAATACTCGTCTGCAAACTTATACAGGGGTTCCAACAGAGATCCAATTCCCGAAAGTATCGGGCGTCCAGGTGGAGGAGATTTATTTTTGTGCGTTTTGGGTAGTGAGTAAAAAAATGGTATTTTTGGTCCCTTTGGTGTTAAAAATTCAGCCTCTTTTTTTGATATCCATCTATTAGTTTCAGCCTCATGTACCATAATTGCAATCATGTTGGTTAATCTCTCGGTAGGATCAGTGTCCAATTGTTTGTAGAAGGTTTCGTTAGACAGTAGAGACAAGCACTGTTCATTATATCCTTCTTTTGTCAGGATTACCACCCCGCAACCCTTATCCGCGGGTTTGATTATTATGTTCTCATTATCTCTTAGTTCGATTAGAGCTTGTTTTTCTTTGTTGTTCATGTTGTGGTAAAAAATTTTCTTATTGTCCATTTTGTCGATCCCTTTCATTACTGCTTGTTCAAAAGCTTGAACTTCAATGGGCACTGCAGTTGATGGTGGGCAGAACTTGGATTTCCTTCTTAGATTGGTATCGCCATCCGTCACTTGGTTAGAGGAGTCGTTGAAAAATGCTTTTAATTTAAGAGTTCTGCAAAATTCAGACACCTCACATTTGAGCTTAAAGCGGTCTGTGGTAGGTGTTGGTACAAACCCAAGTCCTTTATTAAGGACATTAGTCTGATCTTCAGTCAGTGTGATTGTGGTCAGGTTCACTATTAGTGAGTCTTCTTGCTCGGTCCTGGTTGAGCTGAGGCCATGCTTCTTGTTTGTACATTGGGCTGTTGGTCTTGCCACCTGAGATTTTTCTTTTTGCCTCTCGACTGGTTTTGGCCTCTCCCTAAAAAAGGCTGTGCTTGATGTTGGATAGCATTGTTTGTCATTTGGTGGTTGTCCATTTGGTGTTGTTGGTTGACATTGGGATGATAAGGATTCATCCATCCAGCAAAGGGGGGCATATAAGGAGGATAATATGGCATTGAATTCCCATGATAAAACGGTGGTCTTTGCCATCTATTGCCTCGTTGGGGGCCGTTGGAATCTAAAGTTGTGTCGACCCCTTCTTGATGTTGACCCCTCAAAACTCGCTTCTGAACCTTCCGATGAAGTCCCTCCAGTGGAGTCTCCATCTGATCCATTACTGGTAATTACAAAATCGTCCTTCGAGTACGGATGCATGTCAGGTTGAAGAAAAACACAACAAAACTGTGCACTCACTTTGTAGAGGCAGGCCATACCTGTGACGATCTAAAATGGACAGTCCTTGAAATGCTAGAAGTCAAAGATCAAAATGCAGAACAAATTCTATTCAATAAAGAACAAAGCTGGGTGGACCGGTTAAAAACAGACATAGTGGGAATGAACGATCACATCCCATGGCACCAATTTTACTGACTTTATCTGATCAGATGTGGAATATAGAACTAACTCCTGTTTGTAAAAAGTGTCTGTGCCAAGAATAACACACATGATACTCAATCAGAAACAAGACCTAGAAGAGTATATGTGCTAATCAATAATAACGAATTAATCTTATTAATCCTTATGCCTTTTACCACACAGAGACAATGTGGAACCACTGAAGCCCACATCCAATTGTAATCTGACCTCTCATCTGTTTCACTTTATTTAAAAGAGTAATACCAAGATTTGGCGATTTGTCTTCCGCCTGTAAGGTTTGCGTAACACCCACTGAGACCCGTTGACATTGTCTTATAATGTATCATTATTTTCCTTCTGGTCGAGGTGTCTACCCGATTTTCCGCCATTTTACATGGATATTCCCTGTGTGTAACAATAGTACTTTTTCAGTGTTCAGGCTCCGTACTAAGGCCGGGGAAACCAAGACCCGCCCATAGCCGGGGGCAGAGTCAGCACAAGGCACGAAAACCGGACCGCATGGGTAAGAATGGCGCCTTCCTATGTTTCCTGGAGAACGGGTAAGAACGCCCCTGAAACTAACCACAGTCTTCCACCTAGCATAATACCAGAAGCGACTCCCAGTCCCTGTTGAAGTACTTATGTTGAACGTAAAAGGTAAACATTTGGTTATGCTTGGGTTATTACGGAGAACTAATATACCGGGTAGTAACATCAGTACTATCATCTTATTGCATGGGTTTTGAAAACATCCATATCGATGTAACGCACTCTCCTTTCGGAACCCTGTTTTCGGCCAAATAACAGTATACATGACTAGTTAGTATGTACCGGAAAGGGTTTTAAAAAACCTTAAAAACTTGTGATTAACTTTTTCATATACCTACCACATGCGCCTATGACGAGACCGCACCCACACATTTCTCGCTGATTTGGCTTGATAATAAACTAGCCCATACACGATAAAACCTATGATAATCGTGTTAGGGGTAATATCTTGTGATTTTTTCAAGTACACCGAGGACCTTTTGATAATGAGTAGTCCCCGGGCTATTGATCACTTCCTTTCTCAGACCTTCCACTGTCTCTCCTACTTCCTCCCCCCTTTTGATTAATTCCATAAATATGGTTAATCTCTTTAGCATAAAATAATGCTTTATTATGTGCATTTGTTTGCCTACTCACCTGGCAATTACACCAACTGATACAAGAATGTTTGTTGGTTTTCTCCACAGCTCGGAAATTCCGTTTGCCTCTTAGAACCACACACAAAAGGTGTGAGTGACACTTTCTCATTTTTTATGTATGTTTGTTTATTGTTCACTGTCCTGACGAAAGCTCCCCAGACCCGTGTGGGCCCTGTGAGCTGAAACATGTCGACACATTTCTAAGAAGATATGGTAGTTCAATAACTCAACTACCTGCATATCACAATGGTTCTTAATAATAGTGACTAGTTTCTTTACATTAAAATCTCCTTTTTGACTAGACACTATTTTTTAGCTTAGTTTTCCTTTTTTGATCTCTGGACACTTCTACATGCACCAGAAGTAGCCTCGGGTGAGGCAGGCATCCAGCACGTTAATCGTTGACCCAATGACTATGCCAGGACTCCTGATGGGGCGGAAAAAAGATATACCGCAACGATAATACCAGGAAGTCTATGAGGGTTTTCGATAAAAAACTAATGGTTTTGTAGAAACTAGTGTCCATTCTCCTTTGATTAATAGTACCTTTAACAAGACCTCCCCCACCTAAGGCAGCCTTTAAACAATTGCCGATAATAAATCTGCCTCCAGAAGCACAGCCATACGTAGTGGCCCTAGTGGGTGTTCCACCCCTCAGTGAGGCGAAGAGAGAACAGGAGGTTGACCTACATAATAAGTGTATACAGTGGCTGAGCCTAAATAGACCCTTACCTCCTAACATTTCAGGTCATATATTGGCAGTGAGAAGAGTAGACTGGATTGGAAGGGGTCCTAAAACAGTGGCAGGGGATGTTATAACAATTAATTTCAGGGACTCTTCTGCTGTTGATCACATCTGCAGAACCCCTTCCCACAGAGAGTCGCAAATATTCCCTTTGCACCTGTCCTATTTCTACCCTACCCCAATCCACAAATCGTCTCACAATAGGAGACCACAGTATAACAGAAATCCTCTCTCCCACCCGAACGGGATTCATCTTTAGCAGCCATTTGGGGAGGGTTTTCGTTCACACACCCCGTTTTATCCGGTACAACCCCATTGGAATAGGTTTAGCGTCCTCGAGGAGGTGGACTGACTCATTCAGCCATGAACGCCCCCACGAGAACAAAATGAGGGTTACCCAGAGGAAGGCGTTACAATACAGGAAAAGTTTCCACCCTCTGCTAGTTATGAGATCCTTTGCCATCATGCTTCAAAGGGGAGGTGACAAGGGTTGAACAGAGTCTGGACCAGGCATTACCAAGAGCACAAGGGGGTGAGAAGGATAAAGTTAAGGCTATGGAAGATAGTATAAAAATACTCTTGTGGAATGTCGCAGGCCTAAAGACCAAGTTACTCGAACCAGACTGATCCTCCTTTATGACCACTCATGACACTTGCTTGATGCAAGAGACCTGGTCTCTCGTGGCGAGTGACAGTCCTGGTTTTGCTACCTTTGATATCCCTGCAATCTCAGGCGGGAAAGGCCGCCCTTCGGGTGGCCTTGCTATATGGGTAGGCTTACACTTAGGCATGCAGGCTGTACATGTGGACACAAACTCGCCAGATATCCAATGTGTTTTGCTAACATCTGTTAGTAGATCTACATTGGATATTATTAATATCTACTCTAGGCCTACAGTGAACGGGAAAGAATCGAGTACTATTCAAGCACTCGACCATTTCCTCCAGTCACTTGACCCGGCAACTCCGATCATTCTTGGTGGCGATCTGAATTGTCAGTTCGAACCATTGGGTGGATCCGAGTTGTGTGAGGAGGATGAGGTCGATTTGCTCTGGCAAATTCCAGCCCCAAGAATTGCCCCGGTTAAGGCCTGGACTCCGTTAGTATTACAAATCAAGGCCTTGACCCTTGCAATGTCTTTGCGGGCATGCAATGGAAGGGGCAACAACGAAAGTTACGGCCTGCCCACATATAATAGGATAAATCGAACTTCCACCATCGACTATCTCATGTTGGAAGCCAAACATTGGGGAAAGTTTAAAGATTTCGGGGTTGTTGTAAGGCACAATAGTGACCACAATGCGCTGGTCCTAACGCTTAAACCCGGTGCATTTGGACTAACTAATCCTGACTCTAATTCCACTCCGATAGTCCCACCACATATTATATCTAACAACAGGAGAAGAGTCAAATGGCCTTCTTGCCTAGACTCTCCTACTCGTCTTGTGAGCTGAAACATGTCGACACATTTCTAAGAAGATATGGTAGTTCAATAACTCAACTACCTGCATATCACAATGGTTCTTAATAATAATGACTAGTTTCTTTACATTAAAATCTCCTTTTTGACTAGACACTATTTTTTAGCTTAGTTTTCCTTTTTTGATCTCTGGACACTTCTACATGCACCAGAAGTAGCCTCGGGTGAGGCAGGCATCCAGCACGTTAATCGTTGACCCAATGACTATGCCAGGACTCCTGATGGGGCGGAAAAAAGATATACCGCAACGATAATACCAGGAAGTCTATGAGGGTTTTCGATAAAAAACTAATGGTTTTGTAGAAACTAGTGTCCATTCTCCTTTGATTAATAGTAACTTGTATAGGGGAAACGAATGGACTTCTTATCCTCTTCCCTCCATTTTTTTTATATCAGGCTTGTTAAAGGTACTACTTTTTCCGGTGCCATGTTTTTACCCTCCTTGGGATGTTGAATGGATTTAACAGTTTGACCCGCAGCAGAAGATGTGGTAAGACCTGGTGGTTTGGCTACAGGTATGGGAGGGGGTACGAGGTTTGAAGATTTAGCGGCAGTAGTTGCCGGTCCTGGTTTTCTACTTGGAGCTGCTGGAACAGTGGATTTAGCTACCTCAGGACAGGGTACCTTTGTAGAGTCACCGACTGGAACAGGGGGTGACGAGTTACCTTGAGAGTTATGTGGCTTAGTTATCCCCATAGTCTTATTGTTTAACATGGAAGATAATCTATCAAGTTTTGAAACCAGAGGTTTAATGTGGGAAGCAATTATTTGCTCTAACTGTTCTGGAGATCCGTCACCATATTGGTGACCCAGCAGGGTATCCCTGTAGTTGGGTGCCAGGGATGGTCAAATGGGGTTACCAAGTTGTGATTGAGCTGTTTCTTTGTACCTGGGTTTTTAGGGAGACTATCCTTTTTTGTCTTAGAGCCCACCCTACCAGGTTTTAATTTTGCCACAGGGGGAGAGGAAGTCAGGATGCAGGGTTGGTCGTCATTGTTAATGGAAGGCTCAACTAAAGCCAAAGATGAGTCATCAACTACTGGGGTCTCAGCCGGGATCTGTGCACAGGGCAGCTCGGCAAAGGTGGATGTTAGATAAGAGTCCAGGATCGTGGGATCGATGGCAATAGCCGAGCAATCTTCTCCATGGTCTTTAGAGCTTAATGTGGGTGGGAAGGATAATCTTCTTTCGGTATTTTCAATTGCATTAGCAACCACCCCTATGGTCTGTTGTAGCATTTTATCAATTGCCGTCAGTATTTGGGAAGGACTGTGGCATTGTGGCCTGAAGTCTAGTATTTGGACGTGAAGCAGATGGTTTAGTTTTCTTGCCCTGGATACTCATATTTGCTGTAGGTTGCCTCGTTAATTAACAGCAAGATATGAGGGAAAGTATAAAAGACACGAAGAATCCAACACAGGAGTAAATTATCGCTCGCACTCTCATGGGGGGCAACTAGCACGATGGCCCGCAAATGAAAGGGAAAAGCGCATGGCAGTACCTTGTGGAAGAGTGCCGGATACTTTCAGGATTAAGTGCCACTGTAAAGGGGTGTGGCCCGTCCCGTCCTCCTCCGTTCACCGACGGCCACAGATGGCCCGCCCTCTGCCCGGGCTCAGCCCGGCGATGCCCGCGCGTGTCACGCGTTGCGAGAGGCAGGCGCGCTTTTGGTGGTGCAGGGGGTCGCTGTGGTGACGTCAGCAGCCTGCGCCTCGCAGTCACTGCCGGGAGATGTAGTTCCCGTGGGCCGTTTCCCTCACGGCGTGCGAGCCCCGTCCTCCGGTCCGGGAGCAGGGAGGACAAGGATGTGCCAGCAAGTGCCGGGCCGTTTCCCTCACGGCCGTCCTTAGAGCGGCAGCAGTTTTCCAGCCCCTGAGATAAGCGCGTCCCGCGTTGCGAGAGGCGGGCGCGCTTTTGGTGGTGCTGGGGGTCGCTGTGGTGACATCAGCAGCCTGCGCCTCGCAGTCACTGCCGGGAGATGTAGTTCCCGTGGGCCGTTTCCCTCACGGCGTGCGAGCCCCGTCCTCCGGTCCGGGAGCAGGGAGGACAAGGATGTGCCAGCAAGTGCCGGGCCGTTTCCCTCACGGCCGTCCTTAGAGCGGCAGCAGTTTTCTAGCCCCTGAGATAAGCGCGTCCCCAACATGCACCAAACTCATCTAAAAAAGTAACATTTACTTTGTACAGTGTTAACAAACGAGAAAAGATGTTCCGTCCCAGGTCTCAAAGTCATTCCAAATGTACCCTGATCTCTCCCACCTAAAATGTTGTAACCTTTTTTTGCAACATAAACTTTAGTATGAATAAGTCTATCTTTAAATTGTACGTGTTTAGGAAAATAACCCATCATGTCAATTTCTTGACCCCCAAAGGCAACAGTGCGAATATCTGGAGGAAACAGATCTATGTCATTCCATTCGTTTATTAAAAAAATGATCAGAAATAATGGTAATAGGAAAGCCAGAGTCAACAGTGACTCTGGTATCCAAATTCCCAATTTTAACATTGCAAATGAGATCACCTCCATCAGGAACAGATTGAGTTACAGTATTAATCATATCAACAGATGATAACATTTTCTTACGTTGAGTATCCTCTTAGTGGAAGTAGGAGCAATCTGAGATTCATTTGTGTTTAAACCCATAACTTTGGTCATTTTACTAAGGTTTTTAGAAATATTAACAATGTTCTTACAATTTGAACAAGTTTTACCAAGAGCTGGACATTTGGGAGCATTGGCTAAGGGGAACTTTGAGCCACATCTGAAGAATTGAGTATTTCTATCCGTTTTTTTTTATCAGGTTTGGAAGCATTGGATTTATTATTATTATTAGACCCAGAATTGCAAATAGGCTTTTGAATAATTTGGCCACTGCTTTAATATTAAAGCCTTTGTCCTTACCTAATTCTTTAGCAGCTGTAATTGAACGTTTTATTCCTCTGGCAATTTCCAGTGTTTCTGTTAAAGAAGGATTCCTGCAACATGGAATCATAACAATTTACTACAATCTGATCTCTTAAGATATTTTTCAATTGGACCTATAAACTCACAGGAAGATGCTAATACTCTTAACTCAGCTAGAAAGGTATCAATATTTTCATGTTGTTTACGAGTATAACATTTGTGTCTCTCTACAATGACACTAGGTTCATCCTTGAAATGTTTTTCTAACCCTGCTATTGCTTCAGCAAACTCATCCCAGTCATCAGAAGGAGGACGAACTATTGGTGGTTGGTGATCAATAATCCTCTGAGCTTCAGAACCTAAGCAAATATAAAGCATGGCATGCTTCCTAACAGTGGAAAATGTTACGCCATCAATAGCTAATATGTAGCTATTAAAGGATATATACCATTGGTTTCACTGAATTTTAGGTATGCCAGGTTCTGATCAAAAAAGAGCAGGAAGAATGGCTGTCTGAAGAGCCATATTAGAGTGAAAAAAGTAAATAAACAATAAGAAAGAGAAGTACAATTCAAAATGTGTAAAGTGTGACTGTTGAAGAGAAGGTGTGCACGTCACTGCACTGGAATGAAATGTTAATAAAGTTTGTATATTATGAGGGAAACCTTGACATGCAAAATTCCCAAAAATGTGAGTGTAAATAAAAAGATGTGCAGGTCGCCGCGCGTAAAGTACTCACCAAAGAAATAGAGAAGAAGAAACACCTTAATAATAAGCAAAGAAAAGGTGTGTGTATCACCGCACTTGAATTCCAGGGTTCCAGTCAGATCTATGAAGAGGTGTGCACGTCACCACGCAAATTATTGATAAGATGGGAAACGGGCAAAAATGTGTAAGTTAAACTCTTAAAGGGGTTGAAGCTTGCCTTTAACCCATTGACCGCGGTGCGAATTCCGTCACGGTGCGGGTGATTTACAACTGGGCTTGGTTTGGACGGCCCTAGACCATCCTCCGCACACGTCCACCGTGACGTCGGATGTCCAGGGGCCGTCCGACGCACGCAAAGGGTTAAGATTGGTGTCTAGAGATAGTCAGCGATTCTAGAGTTCTAGTTAGATCTGTAAAGAGGTGTGCATGTCAACGCGCAGCTTATTGAAGTGAAGAAACTGACGAAAATGTAGAAGGCAGAACTCTTAAAGGAGTAGAACGTTGCCTTTTTAGGGTGGTGCTTAGACATCACCAATGAAACGTCAGAATGCGTCCGACGTCAGCTGTAGCTTGAGCTGAGGATGATTAGCAGTGATGGCGATCTGAAGACGAACGCCATATGAAGAGGAATTTGGTAAGCCGGAAAATTCCAAAGTTCAACGTTGGTGCTCGCAGAAGTTTCAAAGGTAAACCACGTCAACGTGAGCACTTGAAATAGAGAAATGCAGATAAATGTAGGTAATAAAATTATCAGTAGTAAGGGAAATCAGCAAATGTCAATCTTAAATGGTAGAGAGCACGAAGTAATATCCAAATTTTCTAGGCAATTCTCAAACCAGTCACAGAAGAATATTGCTGTAGGAGATGAAAGTACTAATAACTCCAGGGTGGAATGGCTGCATATAGGTTGGAGGGTCCAGGAGAGAATTTTTGTAGAAAAGGGTGTTGATAGAAGGCAGGCACACGTAGAAATGGGTTCTCAGGGTGCTGGCTTCATCCTACCCTCGTTGCCAATTCATGTTGCATCTTGAATAAAGGTGATCCACACAGGAGTAGAGGTAGAAGAGTAGGTTTATTCTTCAAATAAGAAAGACAACACCAAGGACCCTCACAGAGCAGCTCCCATCATCAGCCCACAGCAGCAACTGATCAAACTGGAGCTTCAAAGAAGTGAATATTCTAATGACCTAGGTAACCAGAGATGGCTGTGATGCAACATGCACCAAGACCATAACAAAAGAGAATATAATACAGAATACACGAGAACATTGGAATATAACACTTTTTTCAGTTTTATATAGTACGAGCTCAACCCAAAGGTACTGAAGGGCTTTACGTGAGCACCAGTTACATTACACAAGGTTGCATTCATGTTTTTTTAGGCACGTGAAGATTGTGATTTGTCCAGAATCACCGGATGTTGAGTCAAATGATTAACTCATGCTCCCACATCTGTGGTCAAAATCCAGACACAAATGGAATTTAGTGGCTGAGCCTTTGAAACTCACGCTGGGGTTGTCAGCTCCTTACAAGTGAGCTCTCCTCTGCCCTGTCCTTTGTCAAAGAAGCAGTCTGCCACAGCAGGAGCGGCACTAATTATGATTGAGCTATAACACAGATTAAAGCAGTAACTGGGGATCACACCTGCTTGTCAGTATTCACAGAAACATGTCTCATAATGGTTCAGAAGCCTAAGCCTTCATTTCTTTCGTGATTCCCTGATCTTACAGTGCCAACCACATCAGTTGCACATCTCTATAATAATGAGCCCAAGTCCCACTGTCCAGTAACTCTTCCTGCAATAAAAAAAGACCGTTGTGCACAAACAATGTTCTGCTTTCCTTCCTACAGTGTGTGTGTTTCCACCTCAACCCTCAGGAATGTCAGCAATTCACATCTCCTGTCTTAGGTTTGCGGTACTAAACTCCACTAGTTGCCCTGGGCTTCCAAAATGAAACAGTGTTATGTACCACCTACTGCATACATCAATCAATCAATAAATCAGGGATTTGTGAAGCGTGTTACTCATCCATGAGGTTCTCAAGGCGACGGGGGAGCGAGGAGGGTTATTGTGCAGCTCGGTCTCATCCAAAGAGCCAAGAGGTCTTGAGGCTCTTCCTGAATGCTTGCAGGGTGGAAGATCGTCTGATGCTGAGCGGAGTTCGTTCCAGGTCTTTGCTGCGATGTAGAAGTAGGCTCTTCCCGTTCTGACTCCGCGGATGTGAGGGGTTTCGGCCAGGGCTAAGTTGGTGGTGCCGAGTGTTCTCTTAGGTGCGTAGAAGGAGACTCTTTCGTGGAGGTATGGGGTTCGGTGTTGTGGAGGGATTTGTAGGCGTGAGTGAGCAGCTTGAAGGTCACTCTCTTCTCGACAGGGAGCCAATAGAGGTCTTGCAGGTGCTGTGCGATGTGGTCTTGTCGTGGGATTCTGAGGACGAGCCTGGCAGCGGTGTTCTGGATGGTCTGGAGTTTGCGGAGTAGGGATTTGTCAATTCTGGCCTAGAGGGCGTTTCCATAGTCCAGTCAATCGTGGACGAGAACTCCGCTCACAGAGTGTGCAGAGATTTGCCTACTCCACGTTCCGCGGAGAACGCGGAATAGGCAAAACTCCGCACACTCCGTAGCGGAACGGAGTTGGCCAGGCCCGACTCCCACCCGCACCATTAGCAATTGATTACAACATTTTAAAAAACTAGTTAAAAGAAAAGAAAAACGCCTTACCTTAGCTGCGGCGTCCGAGGGCTGCCCTCTTCATCTTCATCGCATACTTGGTGAAAACTGCGCATGCGCAGGTGCCCGTGTATGCGCAGTATTCACCAAGAATGCGATGAAGAGGGCAGCCCGGGGACGCCGCAGCTAAGGCAAGGCATTTTTGTTTACTTTTAACTCATTTTTAAAAGTATAGGGCGGTTGGGAGGCTGGTGGCGTACCGGAGCTACGCAGAGTTTCACTGAGTTTGTTCTCAACTCCGTGGCGCTCCGGCTAGCCCCTCTCTGCCCACTCCGCCCAGGGTTAGTGTTGTCCCATGCGGAGGGGGTAGATCCGAAGACTCTTGTCTTCTCCGAGTTGAGCTTCAGGCAGCTGCTGCTCATCCAGGATGCTATGTCTTTCATCCCTTCCTGGAAGCTGAGTCTGGTGATGTTGGGTTCCTTGGTGAGGGAGAGGATGAGCTGGGTGTCATCGGCATATGATACTATGCTGAGTCCATGCTTTCTGACGATGGGAGCAAGGGGGGCCATGTAGATGTTGAAGAAGGTGGGGCTGAGCGATGATCCTTGGGGTACTCCACTGCTGATGTCTGTGGGTTCGGAGAGGAAGGGCAGTTCCTTGTATGCCGGTGTCGTGGAGTCTGGCGGTGAGTGTGTGGTGCGAGACGGTGTTGAAGGCTGCCGAGAGGTCAAGGAGGATGAGGGCCGCCGGGTGACCCTGGTCCAGGAGATTGCGGATGTCGTCTGTGGCGGCTAGGGGGAGCGGTCTCGGTGCTGTGGAATCCGGATTGGGAGGAATCGAGGATTGCGTAGCCTTCTATGAAGTTTGTGAGCTGGATTTTGATGGTCTTCTCAGTGACCTTGGCTGCGAAAGGGAGGAGAGAGATGGATCTGTAGTTTTTGAGGTCCGTCTGGTTTGCAGAGGCCTTCTTTTTTTTTTGGTAGTTTTATATAGCTCAAACTAGACCCGCAGATATCGGGAATCAGAGCGCTTTACATGAGCACCAGTTTCTTTACACAAGGACAAATTCATTGTTAGGCACGGACAGATTACATTATTTGCCCAGAATCACAGGATGTTTAACTTCGTTGCCAAGACTCAATCCCGGTTCTCCAACTTTGAGGTCGACCACTCTAGCCGTAAGGGTACGTCCTTGACTTCTGCATGTTTCCAGTCGTTGGGGAACGTGCCGGTTTTGAAGGTGGAGTTGATGGTGCGTCGTAGTTCGGGTGCTATGGCGGCGGCTCTGTGAAAGATGTGCTGCTGGCAGGGGTCCGTGGGGGCTCCCGAGTGTATGCTTTTCATGGTCATGGCAGTGTTTTCTGTAGTGACAGGCGTCCAGGCAGAGATGGTGAGCTGGCTGGCGTTGCTGGAGATGGGTGTGATGTTGGTGCCTTGTTTATGTTCATTGAAGTTGTCGTAGAGGGAGTTAATCTTGAGATGGAAGTAGGAGCTGAGTTTGTTGCAGAGGTCCTGGGGGGAAGGGGGCATCTGAGGCTTCGCTGGGGAGTTTGGTGAATTCTTGTATGGTGCTGAAAAGTTCCATTGATTTGCAGGAGTTACTGAGGATTCTGTCCTGGATGAAGTTCCTTTTTGTGGATCTGATGCGTTGGTGGTATTTAGTCATGGTGGTTTTGCAGCCAGAGCGAGCTTCCACGGTTTGCTGTTTCTCCATACTTTTTCGAGACATCTGCAAGTGCATCTGGATTCTCGGAGGTCGGTGGTGAACCAGGTGGATTTCGTGGGGAGTTGTCTGTCGGAGTTCCGGAGGGTGGCGAGTTTGTCTGCGCAGTAAGTGATCCATCTGCAGAGTTCGTTAGCTGCAGAGTTGGTGTTGGTTGTGGCGGGAGGGGGAGCGTGGTTGAAGGCAGAGTTGTGGTGCTCTTTGGTGACCTTGCTCCAGTTCCTGAGTGGGGGGCATGGTGTCGGATTGTGTGCGGTGGGTTTTGAGAAGGAAAAATATATGCAGGGGTGGTCCATCCATAGGGGTTGCGTGGTGTGGCTGAAGTGGATGTTGTTTCCCCCTGTGAAGTTGGGGTCGAGGGTGTGTCCTGTCTTGTGGGTGGGGGTGGTTATGAGCTATTTCAGACCGATGTTGGCGAGGTTGTCCAGGAGGGCGGTGGAGTTGGGGTCGCGGAGGCTGGGCGTGGTTGACATTAAAATGTAAGCGCGGCATGGGATGCTTTCACAAAAAAAAATATTGGTTTGTCAACTTGACAAACAAATGCTTTTTTTTGTAAAAGCTTCCCATGCCGCACTTTACTTTTAATGTCGGGCACGTCAATTACTTTAGCTGCGGCTCGTCTAAGGAAAGGGGCGCATGGAGGCTTTGACAAACAAGCATTTGCAATTCAATAGGTCTCGCATTTACGAGAGTTTTGTAAATGCGAGGCCTATTGAATACATGAGAAATGAGTGAATGAATGAATGAGAAAACATTTGTAAAGTGTGTAGCTACCCTGAGGCATCCCAGCGCTATCAGCGGCAGTAGACCGAGGAGACAACATTACTAGGCGGTGACTTGGAAATGCCAAGTTTAAAGGAGTTTGCGGAACGGCAAATGGTTGGACTCCCGACATATGTGGGAAGGAAGGGCATGCCAGAGCCTAGAGGCGTTGTAGGAAAAGGAACGGCCACCGCTTCTTGCTCTCTTTATTTTTGGAACTATGGTGAGCAAGAAGTTAGCCGAACTGAGGCTTCTGTTAGGGCAGTAAGGGGTAGCAATAGATCAATTAATCAGCGGTCCTTTCCCCCAGAATGACTTGTGGGTGATATAAAGAACCTTGAATTTAATGCTCTCCAATATAGGCAGCCAATGAAGAGCCTTCAGGGATCTTAAGGAGCAGGTGAGCTGACCACTGGCTCATTGTCAGTGAAATTGCTCTCCCACCCTCGCAGCTCCACCATTAAGTGAGGCCTGCTCCTGCCCTTGCACTCTCGAGTGTTGGTGATAGAGGCCCTCCTCCACCCGCAGGTTTCCCAGTGCCTCATCCCTGGTGGTCCAGTGGATCTCTGTCTCCTTCCACTCGTTCTGCTCTTTCACTCGTTTATCTAACCTCTTTTGTTTTTCACCTTTCTGCGCTTTTCTGCATCTCTGCTCTTATGTGCCTTATGTCCGTTTATTTTCCCCTTTTACCTTTATTTCCTTTAACCCTTATTTTCCCGCCGCTGCTGCCCCCGCAGCCCCTCACCCCCAGCGCGACCAGCTCAATCCAGCTCCCCTCCCCTCTCTCGCCTCCCAGCTGTCCAGCCCTCCATGACCCCTATTTAATGGCAGCTGCTGCGGAGGCAGGCGAGCAAGACCACTGACTCATTGTCAGTGAAATTGCTCTCCCACCCTTGCAGCTCCACCATTAAGTGTGGCCTGCCCCTGCACTCTTGAGTGTTGGTGATCGAGGTCCTCCTCCAACCGCAGGTTTCCCTGCGCCTCATCCATGGTGGTCCTGTGGACCTCTGTCTCCTCCCCCTCGCTCTGTTTTCTCAATAGTTTTCACTCATTTTTCTACCCTCTTATTTTTCACCTTTCTGCGCTTACCTGCATCTCTGCTCTTTTGTGGCTTATTTCTGCTTATTTTCCTTTTTCCTTTATCTCCTTTATCCCTTATTTCCACGCCACTGCTGCCCCCGTGGCCCCGCCCTCAAGTGCAACTGGCCCAATACAACTCACCTCCCCGCCTCCCAGTTGTCCAGCCCTCCCCGACACCTACTTAATGGCAGCCGCAGGCGCACCAAAGGAAAGCCCGTCTGCAACGTGACCAGTGCCAGGAACCCTGGTCCTCCACCCCTCCAATGCCAAGACCCAGCGGCACTCCATGCACTCAATCCAGGCCGAAACAACAACTGCAATCTAGCATCACCAGCCGACACCCACGGACTCTTCAGCTGTCACCGCTGCCAGCACACCTGCAGCACCGCCAGGGACACAGACCCAGCACAACCCGCCGGATGCTGTTCCATGAGCCGAGACGCCTTGGTGAGAGACTGCAGGAATACTATACAGTCCCTTATCAAGAAGGCCCGCACAATGTATGCAGTCAAAGGATCGATAACACTTGATATTATTCCAGAGCAGGGTCCAGACCAGATTGGGCCCATAGAACCTTTTAATACAAGCACTATACTCACCATATTCACCATCTGTTATGCTTGCCCTGGCGAAGTTCAACCTTTGAACGAAACGTGTTGGCTGATGCTTTGCGCAAATCTCATGGATTGTTTAAAATAAAGATTTATATATTTTTGCAACGAAGACACTGATCAGGCTTCTTTATTGATGTTATATTAGCTTGGGAGTGCACCGCTCAATTGTTCTTATACAACCCGCCAGCAAGAACACAACCGAACCGAACACCCTGCAATGCATCCTCCTCAACGTCCAATCCCTCCACAAACACTCCATCGAAATCTGGGAACCTCCTCGACAGCACCACCCCGTGTGTAGCATTCTTCACCGAAACCTGGACCAACACCACCTCGGGACCGGACATTGCCATCGCCATCCCCATCCCCCAAGGATACAAGATCTCCAGGTAAGGACTGCCCCACCCGCCCGGGAGGAGGAATCGCCATCGTCCACAAATCCAGCCTCCACCTGAGCACACTCCCCGATGGGCCCACAGAACTGAAGGAACACCTTCACTTCAAGATACTGGCCAGCCCCACTGCCACCCTCTGTGGAACCCTCATCTACCGACCACCTGGACCTTTCGCCAACTCCATCACGGACATCATCTCCCCGCAGGCCATCGCATCCACCAACTACACCCTGCTGGGAGACCTCAACTTCCACTTTGACAACCAACTGGACCCCAACACCACATCCCTACTGGACAACCTCCACAACATTGGACTACGCCAGATCGTGGCAGAGCCCACGCACTCAGCAGGAGACACCCATGACCCCCTCTTCACTACAGGAAACTCCATCACCTTCAACCACACCACCAAACTCCCATGGACTGACCATCGTTGCACCCACTTCACCTTCAGAACACCCACCATCCACAGACACCAGCACCTGCTCCCACGAAGAAACTGGACCAAAATCACCGACTACCAGCTCACCTCCTCACTCAACAATTCCACCCCAACCATCGCAGAAAAAGACGACCCCAACACAACAGCCTGAACCCTGCATAGATGGACCTCGGACAGTGCCAACACCATAGCCCCCCTCAAGAAAAACAACAATACCCGGGCCAAGAAAGCCAGATGGTTTAACACCAAACTTCGAGAGTCCAGATGCACTTGCCGCTGCCTCGAAAAAGCCTGGAGTTTGACCAAATTCACAGAAGCCCACAACAACTTCAGAGCCGCTACCAATGCCCACCATCAACTCATTAACGAAACGAGGAAAAAAGCAATTGAATACAGAATCTCAACCCACGTGCACAACAGCAAGGAACTCTTCAGCATCATCAAGGAGTTCGCCCAACCCACCAGCGAGTTAACCGACATCCCTCCCTTACAAGACCTCTGCGACAAACTGAGCACCTTTTTCTACCACAAAATCAAGAGCATCTACGACAACTTCGAAGAAGACAATCAACACACTGAACCCTCACCAACCACCCGATGCCCAGAAACCAGCGATTGACAATTGGACAGCCCTCACCACCGAAGACACACTGAAGACAATGAAGTCAATCCACTCAGGGGCCCCCACGTACCCCTTATCCCACCACATCTTCAACAGAGCCGCCGACACCATCGCACACATGCTCCGCCACACCATCAACTGCTCCCGGGCGACCGCCTTGTTCCCCGACAACTGGAAACATGCCAAGGTCAATCCACCCCTAAAGAAACCCTTTGCAGACCCCACCGACCTCAAAACTACAGACCCACCTTCCTGCTCCTGTTCCCAGCGAAAGTCATCGAGAAAGCCATCAACAGCCAACTCGTCACATTCATTGAAGAACACAACATCCTCGACTCCTCCCAGTCCGGCTTTAGAAAAACCTACAGCACGGAAACCGCCCTCCTTGCCGCAACAGACGACATCTGCACCCTACTGGACAAAGGAGAAACAGTAGCCCTCATCCTCCTCGACCTCTCAGCGGCATTCGACACAGTTTCTCACTGCACTCTAATACGCAGACTCAATGACGCAGGAATCCAGGACAAGGCCCTTGACTGGATCCGCTCCTTCCTCTCTGGCAGGACTCCCCACTTTCCTCTCAGGCCCTACACCTACCACCTACGGAGTCCCCAGGGCTCCTCCCCCAGCCCGAAGCTCTTCAACGTCTACATGGGTCCACTCACCCCTATCGTCAGAACCTACGGACTCAACATCGTGTCATACGTAGACGACACCCAACTCATCCTCTCGCTATCCAACGAGCCCAAGACCGCCAGACACAACTTTCAAGAAGGCATGGAAGCTGTCGCCAAATGGATGAAAAACCGTTGCCTTCAACTAAACACCAACAAAACAGAAATACTTATCATGGGCCCAAACCCCGACGCCTGGAGCGACACCTGGTGGCCCCCCGCCAACCCGCCAACCCCCACAGACTACGCACCTAACCTGGGAATCATCCTGGACTCCGAGCACAAAATGGACCGCCAAATCAACTCTGTCTCGTCTTCCTGCTTTAGTAGTGAGGATACGATATTGCTTGCAGGCATTGCTAGGTTAGCATGAGTAAACTAAATGCTTGGACTCCATCTTGCCGCTTTTGCACATAACGCTTCATGCTTCTGTTCTTGTAAATAAAATTGCTTGCTTTTCTTCACATGAGAACGGTCTGTTTTTCACTAGTACAAGCTTACACCGCGACCTTAGTCTGCACAGAGTGTTCAAGGTTGAACAACAATGTATGCTGTTAATTCAAGTTGATCAGTCCCACTCACTTAGACAAAACACGAACGCAGCTGCAAATAACTGTAACTCGGGTGCTTTTAATATGGCATTGCATGTATGTAAAGGGCACTTAGAGAAAACCTTTCCATCTACAGAGAGCTGTGCTTGTCCTGGGATGTGATTCACTTCACCTGATCTTGGAGGTATGGGGTCCCCCCTTTCTGAAACCTAGAGATCTTCTATTATTATAAAACTTGCTACTAGCCAGGGGAGGGTGGTACACAGTACTATAATCCTGGTTCCACTATCATTATAACATGATTTCTCCCTTTGTGTTTTATGGAATTGTAACCATGCTGATTGTATTTTTTTATGCATATTTTTACTAGTATTGGCAGGAATACTGCATTTTAGAGAACGTAGTTAAAATAAACATTTTAAACGATAACGTCTCGGATTACTCACGTTGTGGACTTGTATGAGAATAAAAATGAAAGAGTGTTCTTGATTCCCACTATTCCTAAGAGTTCACTAAGTCGCTTGTTCTGGGTTGTCTAATCATTGACACTGATGCTAGTCTGATTGGGGTTCTGGGCACTGAGGTAGGTTTTTGGAACACCACAATACACCGAGGTCCTGGTTTCCTGCCCATAGTTCTGTGCATGAGCAGAATCCCTGCAACATGGCGCTTCTAACATTTGGTTTTATTTTCGATACACTTTAGTAGTGCTTATACTTGTCAACAATACCCTCACTCCTTTTTCCGGACAACAGTTGTGATGGCATAACCTACCTATATAGTTGTGTAATAGGTTCATTCAAGCTTAAGATTTAAAATAAGGTTCATATGTTGAATTACTAACCCTTTTTGTGCTACAATTTATATAAATTGTTTTCCTGTTCTTTGTCCTTATGGCTGACATTAATATTGCTCCACATAGTCGCGCTGCGCTGAAGCAACATTTAGCGCAATTTGGAGTGCCTGACACGGGCACGTCAGTGATATTTGTGGTTGGTGCAAATGCAGAGATTCCCTTTGAGATTTTCTACTCTTGGGTGTCGTTTAGTGCAGTGAATGGGAATGATGAATTGTTCCACTCCTAGACCCACACTGTGACACCTGCAAATTATATGCCATATAGGACACAGGAAGTTCAGATTTCAGCTTGGCTACACCGTATTTTGTTTAATGGCACCCTCCTCCACACCGTGACTCCGGTCCGGTTAGGCCCTTTGTCCATACCTGGGGCCACTTGGCCAGTTATGGCTGGGTTCACACCACATCCACTTTATCTGATAGCCCCGGTAGATGATTTACGTCTACTACATACCTTCTTAATTCCGGTACATAGGGCTCTAGTTCAATTTGTTTCCCGCAATCTCCAGGTGGGGGCATCTGGAGTTGCGGCGCAACCAGTTGGACCAGCCGATTAGTCGATTAGTCCCGTCATGGTTAATTTGGTTATGGGCAAGCGCCCCCAAATTAAGGACGATTTACCTTACTGGCTTGCTGAGAAATTTGACCAACTGGAGGCAGTATTTCCTAATACGACACCTGTGGAAAAACGCAGGATTCTGACAATCAGTTTGCAGAAAGACTTAGTACCAGAGGTGACTGATTGTGAGAATTGGGGTAAAGTGTTCGCAGCCGTATATGTGAAGTGCTTCGGCACACCATCTATGACTGTGCTGCCCTCCGTGATCAAGCGTGTCCAGGATGAACACGGTCCAGAGGCGGCAGTTGAGTTGGGAATGAGGCTTGTCAGAGTGTTTGACATAGTGGCTGATCTCATCCTTGCAAATGTCAAAGGAGATGAGGTTAGCTTTCAAGTGTCCAATGTTTTGCGCCTCATCCCGAATGCCGATAAACCCTGTGAGTTACCGAAAATTATTGTGGAGTCTTATAAGACCATTGGCCACAATAGCTTGGGTGTTAAGCCTTTTGCTAAATCAGCAGTACAACCGCAAACTCAGACGGCAGCGTCTAATAAAGACGACCGTTCAGTTTTTCCTAAACAGAATTGGAAAAATAAAAAACAGGGAAAGCAACAACAGAAGTAAGGGTCGCGTCCTGCGTCACCGATTCTGCAGAGCACTGAGCGCACTTATGATTTGCGCGACCGTGCGAGAATTAGGTCTCCTGATAGATTTCAGGTTTGTGATCAACGTTCTCCTCGTTTTTCACAGGAAACATCAGGCTCACAATCCGGTGGAGAAGAACGCGGCAGTGGTCGAGGTGCCCCGCAAGGACGTGAGCAGCCTCGTCCGGCTGACGGTAAAGGCAAGCAGGACGATTTTTCACGCCAAGGCCCTTTGTTTCAGAAAAAGAAAGTTGCTGCATTAACAGCAAGATATGCCACAGACGGTGAGAACTCAACTTCGGAACCTAACATGGGCAGTAACGCTGCTAGACAGCGCAGCAGAGGTTACAATAGTGCGGCAAGTACTGCGTCCATTTCTGAAGGTGACAACAACTGACACTTGCATTGCAGTAGAAACTGCTGACACCTGAGTGGCTCCCCCTGACAGACTATATGATATAGTATTTTTAATTGAAGGTGACATTAAAGGCATAGTTAAAGGGATTTTGTGGGAAAATCTGACTTTTTCTTATGACATCTTGTTAGCTGAGGCAGATTGGCCCCCGCCTTTCGTTTTGGCCTCGCCATGGGAGGGAGGAGGTGATCGTCCCTAGTTTCACTCACACTGTTCCCAAGGAGCAGGCGCTGAATTTCGTGGAAGAGTGGGCTTTGGTGCTTGCACTGGCTTTGTACCGTACTCGGGTTGGGTGGGATAAACTTTCTCCCCCACATGAGATACCATTGCGGTCTATGCCACAGCCTTGAACAATTAGAATATCAAGGTGTGATTGAGACAAGTGTGTCACCCATGAATAAACCTCTTTTCACTGTTACCAAACCTGATTGGTCGTATCGCCTAGTTTTGGATTATCGCCGTTTGAACTCTCATTGTCGAACTTGTGCAGTACAGAATACCCATAGTTCTGCCCCTCATCGATAGTCTTGTGAGAAAAAGGTTTAAAACCACACTCGACATTTTGAATGGCTTTTTCAGTCATAACCTGTTCTCTATTAGTAGTCAATGGACAGTTTTTACTTCTGGCGGCAAACAAAAATAATTCAAAAGATCAGCCATGGGCTATAAGAACAGCCCGGTTGTGTTGTCCACAAGTGTTGTCTCTTTGTTAGACAGCATAGACCCGGATGCGTACTCGTATGTTGATAATAAATCTCACGGACGACAAATTATGGCTGCATCTCTGTCGCGTGGACCACATCATAGTTCTGTTTGCGGACTATGGATACAAATGTAACTTTGGAAAATCACACATTGCAGAGCACACAGTGTTGTTCCTGGGCTATGACCTCAACAATGAAGGTCAAGGTCTAGCACCTCATTTCCTGGAGAAATGCGCATGTTTGCGTTCTCCTACAACTCTGAAAAAATTACAATCTTTGCTGGGTTTTTTACATTTCGGACAAACTTACATTCCCGAATATGCCCAGCGTATCAAGCTGCTAAATGCCTTGATACAACCAAGTTTTACCAAATCATGCTGGCTTCTGGAACATTCTGCTATTCTGCAATCTTTGCAGTCTGATCTTCTTGAATCTAAATACTTACTGACCCGTGACAACCACACAAACCTGGTAATAAGAATTGTGCCAGGCCCAGTGGGTTTTACTTACTTGACGTTTAATGAAGGTGACACAGTACCCATTGCTTACAAGTCACACTTGTACACTTCGGCTGAAATATGCTTTTCAACTGTTGGAAAAGTTTTGACAGCAGTACAGATGGCGATCCTAAAAGAGAGGGCGCCGTCACAGGGAAAACACATGTTGGTTGTTACACCGTATCCTGCCCTAGAGGCAGTGACGGAATCCAGTGTACCAAATTCAAAAGCTTTAGGTCCACGTTGGATACAATGGGCTACTTCGCTGACATCTTCTGGTGTCACCTTTATCTTTGACTTCTCATTGCAAACACAGGAGTTCTTACAGTATGAATTTGTTTATCCTGCTCTTCTGTCCATGCGCCCGCTTAAGGATTACCATTGTATCATTTACACTGATGGTTCGGCGCAACGGGATCTAAACATTCTTATTCAGCGGCCTGTGCAATAGTGGCTGGTTCCATGGTGAATGGAGTTATTCAAGTCCAATGTCGTGCACACGCAGGCCTTAGGGGACTGTTCCGCCCAGTTGGCGAAGCTACGAGCTCTGTTGCTTGCACTCGAGTTTGCTGATCCACATGTGACTACTTTAATCGTAAGTGACTCTTACTACTGTGTTCAATCTTACAATGACAATTTATTCTTTTGGAGTCAGAATGACTACCATGATTCCAAGCGTAGCACAATTAAGCATAACATGCTATGGGATTAAGTCGCAGAACTTAAAGAACGTCTGCCTCTTGCAAATGTAATTCACACTCTTGGTCACCAGCGCGTAGGAGTACACGCTGTTGGCAACATTTGAGCTGAATTTTATTTATTTATTTATTTATTTTTGCTATTTTTATTGCGCGACAAATACCCGGAGGTGTCTCGGCGCATGTGTGAACTAGCAGGACCACAGTAATAGGATTCACTGGTCAAACAACCATGTCTTTACGAGCCTGCGGAAGCTCATCAAGTTGGGTGTATTTTTGATATTTAATGGAAGAAGGTTCCAAAGTTTTGGTACAGCCACTAAGAAGCGACGGTCTCCCCAGGTTGCCGTTCTGGTACGCGGTACAGGTAGAAGGCAAGTGTTGGCAGATCTCAACAATCTTTTGGGAGTGTAGACCTGGAGTGCCTCAGTCAAGAATTTAGGTCCTATGCCATGCACTGCCTTATAGGCAATGCAGAGGGCCTTGAACTTAATGCGGCTCTCTACTCTAAGCCAATGGAGCTGGCGGATAGCAGGAGTGGTAGGTTGGCGGCGAGGGATGTTTAGAAGAATTCTGGCAGCCGCGTTCTGTACTGACTGTAGCTTCAGCAGCACCTGTTTCTGGGTGTTAAGGAAGAGGGCATTTCCGTAATCGATTTTAGAAAATACCAGAGTGGTAACTAAGGTCTTCCCAGCAGAGGTAGGGAGATAAGGCAGCAGTTTCTTTATTTTCTTTAAAACAAAGAAAGCAGAGGAGACAACCTTGTTGACATGAAGGTTGAATGTTAATTTGCTGTCAAAGATGACTCCCAAATTTCTCGCTTTTACCACAGGGACGGGTGGGGTGCCCAGTTGGTTAGGCCACCAGATGGGGGACCATTCTGGAGCGAGGTTGCCAAAGGTCATAACCTCGGTTTTATCCGAGTTAAGCCTTAGGCAGTTGGAGGACATCCATATACTAACAGCGAGCATGGCCTCCTGGAAATTAGCTGCCACTGCTGTGCCGTTCTTGTGGATCGCCAGCACCAGTTGGGTATCGTCTGCATAGGAGGTTAATCGTACCCCATAGGCCTTTATTACCCTCGCTAAGTCCGCTACATAGATGTTAAATAGCGTGGGACTTAGCGAGGAGCCTTGGGGCACTCCACATGGTAGTGCAGAGACAGGAGAATAGAAGTTGCCCAACTTGACTGTCTGGGTACGGTCGGCCAGGAAGGATGAAATAAGGTCTCTGGCCAAACCATCTATCCCCAGAGCTGTGACACGGTCGACCAAAATAGCATGGTCCAAACGCAAAAAGTGGAAGGTGCACACAATTAGAGTCCAAAGGAAAGGAAATGTATTGTTTATCTTCTTCTTTATTAGTAGTTCAAAATACAGGCACAGCCAACGCGTTTCGTTCCATTAACCATTGTGGAACTTCATCAGGGCTGTAAAAAGCGACAAACATATATATACATAAATATACATTAAAAATCGTACAAATACCAATTGAACAAAAACAGTAGACAAACGATCATGACCCAAGACACACATATTTTTTCAATATTTAACTTAAAGACAAGAGGAAAAGAATAAAGACAATATATATATATGTACATCCAGACTTAAAAACACCCATTATTTTGTGAGATATTTGATTGCCACCATTTGGGTGGCAATATTTAAATTCATTGAGGTTACAATTTTAAAAATAAACATAATATGTACAAGCAGTCATGCAGTAAAAACACCTATACAACAAATAATATTTACAAGTATCATCATCCATTTAGGAGCTATCGTATTGCTACTAGGGAAATTACACCCAGTGAAACAGCGGCTTAGTGAATGAAAAAAATTATATTTTTTTGAAGTATATTGAGGAAGAAATATATCCACTAGTGTCTAGACACCTAGGAATACTGATGAGTGGTTATATCAAAACCATTTGCAGGAAGGGGATTTAGCAACAGCACTATTGGGACAAGGGGATAATCTCAAGAGGGGAAAGACACATTGCCAAGTTTACTCATAAGGAACACATCGTTTTTGAGCCGGTTATTTGTCGGAGACCAGTAATACTCATGAGTTGAGGCGACAATTAAAAAGGAAGGAAGAGCACTTACCGAATTGGTTCAGTTTCAAGACTGGGATCTATACAGACCCACCTTGTGGATCGCACGCTAGCCGATTCTGGGTATTCAAAGGCATGCAACCTGGGATGGAAAATAGAAATGGCTTCAATTTCTTAAGCAGTGGAAAAGAGGCTCAAAAGGAAATACTACATCACATCTATTCCAAAGAGATCACTGGTAAACCATTCGTCAGGCCACAAAAGTTTTAACGAATTAATATAACATATTGCTTATGAGCACAAAAGTGGCCTGACTCTTTGAGGAAATGGGGAAGAAGCACGTCTAATGATCCATAATTGTAGTCACGATATTTGAAAAGAATAATGGAATATGCGCTCTGGTCATTGAAGAGCTCTAATAAAGTATAATTAGAATATTTAAAGCAGAGTAATGAGGCACGAAGTAGACAGGAGTCATATATAGTGACTCCAAATAGTACCATCTCTGACCTAGTATGCCTCATGAACAGCCAACGGGTTAATCTAGACAGAACCATAACAAATGTTTACCTTCATTTATTCAGAGAAGGTATTGTAAACTTGATACAACATAGTGCGCCCAGTGGGTGTTCTTATACTATATCCCGCAGTCTTCAGAATGCAAATGAGCCAGGTAAAAACTGGTTCAAGGTGGAGTGGCCATTTGCAGAGAATCTGTTGCATGTAACATAAACAAGAGCACAGAATGAGTAGTCAGATTAAATCGAGCCAAACTTGTAAAGCTGGTATGTTGCATTTCCAGCCGTTAATGATAGACATGTAAGAAGCGAGAATAACATTTGTAAATATTGAGAAAAGAGTTATAAACATGCTATCAAAGATATAAGTTGTATCCCAAAAGATTTACCTAATATTCGTAAAGATAATTTCCTGTAATTTCCTCTAGTGCCGGGCTCCAATACGGGCATAAACTTAAAAAGACGAGGTCACCGGTCCGTGGTAGAACTCGGTGTTCGTGGTAATAACCACCGAGCACCTGTAATCAGGGAGGTAGACATATATGCATAATGAATACACCATGAGTATTATGGCTCAAATTCATTGTTTAAAAATAAGTACTCATCAGTTGCAGAGAATATCATAAACGCTATCTGAAAAAGTGATCAAACTTGTAAGTATGACGATAGACCACGTGTATGCTAATACCCTTCCGGGGGTCCGTCCGTTACGAGTTTGGGGTAAACCAAGTTAATGTAAGCCCCGTATGAATGCCACCAGCAGCAGTTGTGAAAGAACAAACCTATGACGGGTCAGCTAGATAACTCCATAGTGGTACATATTTCACGTACATGACCTTAAGGTATCCTTGCTACTACACGCTGTAAACTGTCCGTAAATGAAGCAAAAGTTAGATTATGGCTGAAGCTGCCCGATTTGCTTGAAATACCCATTAAGCATTCTGGCCAATAAACACTATGCATAACACATAACACGCTTAAAGCAACGTAACGGGCCATACCGAAATGTCGGCAACCCCCGTCCCCACTGGAAGCGCATTCATCGGTGAGAGCGAAGTTCGCCAACACCCATATGGCCCGGCAAAGGAATAACATATATCATCACGGACCCCTAAATTCCTACCTGCAGTCGGGTGCTCAAAGTTCGTGTAACGTCTACTGGCGGCGTCCCGGGTTGTTTTCCAGCTCTCCATTGCGCTAGATATGCGGAAGCGGAAGGAGCGGATTCCTCCCACTTCCGTGTAAGTCCCGCCCATAGGTGCAGATCACGTGTCACGGCCCATAGTCGCTTCAAAACATTTACTCAATAGGATAGAAAACCCCATTTCCCTTAGACTAGAAAAGTGGGAGCGTATAACGTAATTAAAAATAATTATCCCTAGCCAAGTGATGAGGCGCACGGCGGATTCTTGAGAATACTCGTCACCGCTTTGATATTAAGGCACATGGCGGAATTCTTAATAATGAGGGAAAGGAACCATAATGTGTGCACTATTCCTGTCTAGCTTGGTATTACACTGCCGCATAACCGATAAGGCGAGGGCCCAATGATTTTTTTTAAAGAAAAACAGAGAAAAAAGAATTGAATAATTTAAGTAAGATTGGCAATGTGCTAAACCTAAGGAATCTGAGGTAAAAAATGAGAGATTAATGATGTCAACCAATAAGTGTACCAGATCCGTTCTAAATGTATATTTACCAGGATTACCATATTACAGACACCTATGTGAATTCACTAATCCCAAAGGTTACATTCAGTTAAGGAAGTAGTGTAATTCACGGTCAGTGTTGTGCCCCATCTGTACCGCCCTCAGACGGCAAATCCATTTCGCTTCCCTTTGTCGGAGTACCAACTCACGGTCCCCACCACGGCTATCTTGTGGTATGTGGTCAATTCCATGAAACCAAAAAGTAAGATCATCTGGGTGTTTCTCATGATAATGTGTGCTAACAGGGTACCGTACATCCTTACTAGCAATGGCCCTGCGGTGTTCTTGGATCCTAATTTTTAGGGGACGTACCGTACTCCCAACATATATGTTGCCACAGCTGCAACCCAGCACATAAACCACATACGGTGTGTTGCAGTTTATGAATTCAGTGATTTTATATGTTTTGGAAGAATTGAAAGTGAATTCTTTGATTTTGTTGCGGCCAAAGGGACATACATTGCATGAACCACAGTTAAAGAAACCTGTGGGTTTTGGTGGAAACCAAGTCGGTCTTGCATTTGTCACATAGCTCCTGCAGAGAGTGTCTCGTAATTTGCGATAAGTCACCCGTGGATTTTCACTAATTACGTCTGAGAGGCTAGGGATGCCTTTAAGGATTGGCCAGTTTTTTTTGAGAATATTGTAAACCCTGTTACTGTTATTATTGTATTGGGTAACAAATCTCAATGGGCAATTTGATTCAGAGGTGGTTTGTGATTCATTTCGTTTGGGGCGAAGTGTATCATCCCGGTTCAGGTTTGTCGCTCTTGTTGCTGCTTTATGAACCACATTTCTATTGTAGCCCCTCTTCAGGAATCTTTTGCTGGCTTCCTGTATTTTGTTGGTAAAAGTGTCATCCTGGCTGCAGTTTCTGCGTATTCTTACCATTTCCCCATAAGGGATGTTATTGATCACTGATTGCGGGTGGGAACTATCAGCCCTCAGCACCGCATTGCATGCTGTTTCTTTTCTGAAGAGAGTACTTTGGACGACATTGTCCTCGATATAAAAGTGTATATCTAGGAAATCGATTTCTGTCTTCCCATGTTTCATCGTTAACTTGACATTGCAATTGTTGTTGTTAAGGTAGGCATGGTAGCATGCGAGTTGTTCACTTGTTCCCGACCAGAGGACAATAATGTCGTCTATGTACCTCCCCCAGAACACAATATGTTCGGTCCAGGGGGAGGCACATCTGCCCCATGCGTGTTCCCGTTCGTACCATCCCATAAAGAGACATGCGTACGACGGCGCAAATTTAGAACCCATGGCGGTCCCACGGGTTTGATGATACCAGGAGCCGTCGTGCAAGAAGTAGTTATTGTTGAGAATGATCTGTATCATGTCAAGTAGCATCTCATTAAAATCATGTAGCTCTGCTCTCTCTTTATCAAGGAAAGATCGTACAGCAGTTATACCCAGATGGTGTAGGATACATGTATATAGGCTCTCTACATCAAAGGTTACAAATGAAAGTTCTTCAGACCATTGTAAGCCCTCGAATTTTGTTAAGATGTCCTTACTGTCCTTGATGTAGGAGGGGAGATTAGTGACGTATTTTTGTAGGTTGAGATCAACAAATTCAGATAGTTTTTCAGTTATTGAGCCGTTCCCAGATATTATCGGGCGTCCTGGAGGAAAACTGCCCCCCTTGTGTATCTTTGGTAAGATATATATACATGGATATCTAGGTTTATCAACTTTTAGATATCCAAATTCATCATTATTGATCAAACCAGTTTCACGCCATTCAGTGAGTTTGGAAGTTAACATGCAGCCAATTCGATTTATAGGGTTACCAGAAACATGTTGGTAACAGTTGGTATCATCCAACTGTCTCTGGATTTCAGACATGTAATCTTGATGGTTCATCACTACTACGTTTCCACCCTTATCGGCCTCTTTAATGACAATTGTGTTATCCGAACTTAATTTTTTTAAAGCAGATCTTTCTCCAGCCGTGATGTTATGATACGGAGGGGGATACCGTTTTTCATTTGTTTCCAATTTATATAAGTCATTTGTGACCTGTTCCTGAAAGGTATCGATGTTAGGATGATAGTTATAGGAAGGGACAAACTTGGATCTAGGTTTGAGTTTGCTAACAGTATCAAGATCCTGCTGAATGCCTAGTTCCTCCATTATAGATTTCATGTCATGGGTCTCCTCATCATTCAAATTGAGTAAGAGTTGTATATTTCTAATATCTGACACTGTATGGGAACCTGACTCTTTATCCTCCATGTTACCATTTGTCCTAGGCATCTGGCAAGAAAAAAAGTCCCTAAGTTTCAGTATTCTCGTAAACTTATACAGATCCACATGTACATCAGTCAGATCCCCACTTTGAGATGGACAAAAATTAAGACCCTTACCAAGCACCGAGATATCATCATCATCCAGTATTTTATTCGAAAGATTAATAACCTTCAAGTCCAAGTCACAATTACCAACATCAACAGATTCATCAGTATAGGCAACATTTACATCAGTATAGGCAACATTTATTGTTTCGGTCTGGCTCCAGGGTTGGGTTTGGGTGCACTGTTGTTTGACTGGTTCTTTCTTGTACCTGCCCTTTCCCCTCCGACCACCCCTCCTGGTTTTGCCTGTTCTCTTTGTGGGTTTGCCATATCTTTTTTCTGTTGAAGCCTGTTGCTGATACGTAGGTTGGCCAACTCCTTCTGAAAAGGAGTGGCCCCCTCGGCTAAAGGGATTTCCCGTGAGGTAATGGATGCTGTACTACAAGCCGATGCAGATGTAATGCTGCTTCCTGACCTTGCATCATCATTATCATCCCTTTCCTCGCGTTGTCTTTTCCTATCGTCATTGCCCTGCAGGCTATCAAATTTCTTGGCGAATGTGTATATACGCCCATCTTGGTAATCCTTATCGTCTCTGCGTATCTTTCTTAATTTTTTTCTCGATCAGGTCTTTCTGTTCCATTCCATTGATTTCTGACATCAAGGCTTCAATTTCCTCTCGTAATTTATCCCCTTTTTCTCTTGCATGTTTTATTAGTATCTGCATCATGATTTTGGATGCATGTTCAAGATTTTCCTCCCATTCTGACAGTAATGTGTCACTTAAGTCTTCAAAAGTGGGGAAAATCAGAATTCTTAGTCCCCTAGGTACCTTCTTGTTGTTTAGGTACTGTTCTAAAGTGACCCCATCCCACCATCGGGATAACTCAAGTTTCTTTAATCGTTCCAATTTCAGGAGCATGGTCGACCGTGTCAAATGCTGCGGACAGATCCAGAAGAATTAGGATGGCCACTCCTCCCTGATCCATGATGGTTCTGATTTCGTCAGAGGCTTTTATTAGCGCGGTCTCCGTCCCATGTCCCTTCCTGAAAATTAGAAGAAGCAGCGAAAACAGAAGTAGCCACATACTTAGTAGCAGCGGTTACAAGGTTCAGCAGTAAGATTAATGATGACATCTTGCCAGCTATCGCTAGTAAAGAGAAGGGTGGTGATTACCCTAAGGGTTTCCCTTCTAAATATTCTTATCAATTAAGCCCTGATAATATTCCCTGTGGGAGAATTAATGACGTTGGTAACAGGTTGATTCCCAACGTGGACCGCAGACTTTCCTTGATAACAGTCACTCACGAAGGCATGTCCTCGGCTCATGCAGGCGTTTCAGCGACTGTTTCTATCTTACAGCAACGTTACTGGTGGCGTGGGTTATATAAACAAACTTGTGATTATGTCCTTTCTTGTTACATTTGTCAGCAGACTAAACCTTTCACTGCTGTACGGCCCACAAACACAGCTGTACATATCTAATAAACCCCTGGGTTGTGTTTTTTAGATCACTGCGTTCCTTTTTCATCATATACTGTGTGTAAGTTCATCTTAGTTGCAATGGATTCGTGCACAGGCTTTCTATGGGTTTGGCCACAAAGCAGTGCTAACGCACAAACTGTCATTAGGGATTTGCGTGTCTTTGTGGGAATTTTTACATGTGGCACCTTCCATTCTAATCAGGGTCCAGGGTTCGCCTCTATGGCGTACAAGGAAGCCATGAGGTCTTTGGGGGTGCAGTTCAAATTTTCATCTCCATACCGGCCTGAGGGCAATTCTGTTGTGGAGCGAGTGAACCGTGACTTAAAGCAATGCTTGACAGCTTGAGTTTTAGGTATTGGCAGGAACTGGTTCGCCCATTTGTATAGCATACAATGTGCACTTAATAATCTCCCTAGAAGATCTCTGGGTGGGCGGACCCCATACAAAATGCTCTTTGGCAAAAAATGTTTGTCCAGGACCTTGATGGTCTAGACAAAGTGGCTACAGCCACACCCTTTGACGTAGATAATCATTCTGCTGTATTACAGAACATACAAGAGGCTTTAGATAGTCTTGCAAAGGAACATTTGCTGCACTACAGATTCCGGTAGTTGGCTGGATACCTCAGGTTGGTGACCTGGTCCGTGAGAAGATGGAAAACAAGAAGGCGTTTGGCCCCTCTTACCGTGCACCGGTTCCAGTGCTTGGCGTGCAGGGTACTAGAACAGTAATTTTACCACCACTTCCTGGTCGCAAGGATAACAGGTACATCTCCATTGACAATGTCAAACTACAACAAATGGCCAATACTTCTTAGTATGGCTCCAGCAGTTTCCTTCCCAATGATAAGGGATTCTGTCTTGGCCTCGTCAAACACCATCAGGCCTGTGGCTGCCATAGAGATGCAGAATGTTACTAATCCATGACTAAACCCTCCGGCTTGCAGTCCTAATGAGAATACTGAGTATGTGTACCCCTCTTATGTTTCTCTGCCTGGTGTCCAAACAATTACAAACAGCCAATTTAGTTTTTCATTTGACACTAACTCAACAACATCGAGATCCCCATTGAAATTTTCTATTTTTGTCACATGGTTTAAACATTTTTTTTAAATTTCGCCTTGGACTTCCATCTGGATGATCCTAATTTCCATTTTTTTATTCATATCTATTGGCTTTGTCACAGTGTTTTTCCACCTAATCAATGTCCATTACCTTACTGAACATTATGGTGGGAAGGTATTTGATGGAACTTTGGCACCACACTCATCTTCGCACATAATGAAGAGCGACCTGACTTTCGTCGACATCACAGCTTGGCCAGTGTTCAATGGCATTGTATGGGATCCTGTAAAGTTTCAGGTTCATGGTCCTACCGAGGTGGTTAATGTCCCAAATATGCTTTGTGTTTCTATGGGGGATGTAGTGAAACAAAACATATGCTCTGAGGATTGGGACGTTCAAGCTGTACAGTCATCATTTTCTAATTTGAAATATTATGCTGCATTTGATGCTGAAGATTTGTATTTGAATTCTGCAAATTACACTGACTTGTTTTGCTACCAACATTATGGCCATCATTTTCTGCATAAAGCTAATACCTTTTGAAATTTGGTTAATTATACACAATGGGAACATTGCCCAGATCCCATTGAAGGCAGTTAAAAAACTATTTTGAACAAATTTACATACTTCACTAATTTTCATTGGTCCAATCCTGGTTCATTTTACTTTCGAATACATTCTACATCCAATTCAAAAGTCAGCCTCACTAACACCAAGTTACTGTATTCAAAATCCTTTATTGATCAGTTAGCTATAGATGGCTATGAGCTGTGGAAAGATACTTTCGATCTTAAATCTGTCTGGGGTTCTCGACCCTGGCAGGTAAAGGGCACAGAGGCTTTACATCGTGTGTGCCTTATCCCGAACCACTTATTGTTTCTGACCAGCTCTATTTATCAAACAACCTGTTTTGGATTGGCTACTTCAAAACAAATGAATGCCCCTAAATCTCCTAATTTGTATGCATATCAGACATGGAACAATCACACAGATATGTCCCTTGATGAATTGCAGGCTTTAATTGCTAATTCGTCATTTAATGGTTCTAGTCTGGACCCCATGTGTTGGTTAGTTTGGCAAACCAGTATGGATACATGCCAACACCATTTTTTTGGTAACGCCCATGGATACACATCCACTTTTTGATAGGCCCCATTCTGTTACAACTTATTCTGTGGGAAAATTGTGTCAAAATTGGTTGAAACAATCTACCCTGACGTCAGTGACACATCATTTGTCCTTATTAACTGACAACATTGATTTGACAGATTTTGTTAAGGGCCCTGCAGGTGGCAGATCCAAACGATTTCTCTATGCTATATACAATGAAGTTTGGAAGCTGTCCCAAATAGAAGCAGCTTTACGTCTAAGGGCAATATAAAAAGCTAATTTAGAAAAAGTTCTTGCTGTTGTTGATAATAGTATTAACACTCTATCCTCTCGAATTTACACATTAGATAATATTGTTTCATCTGTTGTGGACATTGTACATGATGAAGTATCTGTTTTGTACAATGGTCAAAATCAATTGCGTTCCATCATGCAGTTTGCTTGGACTTTACAAACATTGAAGGCTGGGAAAGTCCCTTGGGACTACATGAATACTTCATCTTTATTTTTGCCTTTTAATTTAACAGTTTATGTCCATGAAAGATGCAACGTATTCACTTTTACATATTGAAAAATTGGAACAATTACCATTTTCTGTAGCCGAAATTAATTCTGCTTTGGGGCTTATCCATGGGGTATTAACACTGCCATTTTCCTTGTTTAAATTTAGTTCATGTATGAAACATTATGCACTAGGAAGGTATGAACTACTCGGTGGTGCTTTCGTCCATGAAGTGTGGTCCTTGCAGTTCACATACAGATGTCTGAGGGATGACAAGGAAATTTACTTGACGGGGAAGAGAGCAGTTCCACACCTGATCACTCACTTGTGTGTAAGAATATACAATTGCTCAGCGCTTGTAATTTACAGGCAACAAATTTAGCTTGCATTTTAAAGGGACATCCAGTACCAGCTATTAAACCAATTTTCACACTGCTTACTAACAGTAGTTATTTACTTTTAAACGATGAAGCATGCTGCAGCATGCTGGCTGGGATCCCTTACATTGTGACTGTTTCACAACGTGTAGTCTGCTGTAAAAATTTGCTTTTTCCGCCCCCACATGGGAGGCTCGACGTCTTGATTTGGCCTTCCATTCCGAACTTGAAGGCAGAGTTCAACAAGTTGAGCAGAATAAGAGCACTATTGGCCCAAAAAGAAGTAGCTCTTACTTCATCCTGGGAAACATTTGTCCTTCACGTGGCCAACACCCGTACAGAGGTGCAGGCACTTTTAAATACCGTTCTCATACTGCATTTCGTCACCTTGAGCCACACTATTGTCAATGTCTCTACTACTCTAGGCTTAGCCCACTTTGTTAAACTTGTGGGCTCCGTCCTTGTGACCTCATTCCAAACTATATCTGGTGTGATACCAGCATTTTTTCATTCTATTTTTTCCAGCATCTTCAGCGGTTTCCCACTAATTCTCGCCTTGGCTGCCGGTGTACTGCTGTTGATTTGCTTGCTCCGGAATGGCTGCACTGTATGTGTCAAGAGACAGCCGAACCCGGCTGACACAGCTCCGTAGTCATATGCTTGAATACGATGGAGTGCTGCCCTTGGCCACATTGAGGTTGGCATATGGATTATCCTTCCGATTTTCATACTTTACTTGCATCCAACTTGTGTTCCATTGCCTGGATTGCCCCTTTGAATGGGCATTGGATCTCTGCCTCTCCAATACGGTGTCTCCTGCCCCGGATTATGATCCGCTGATGAGTACCTTAGTGGCATATGAGCTGGACTGTTCTGGTGTTGGGATTATGGCCTGCGGGGCTGCGTACGGAGTTTTGGCTAATTGGGATATCTGTGCGGCTGCACGACTTCCTGGAACAAAGTTATCTTGAACAACACAAAAGTTGTCCTCTGATGGTGCTAGAGGCTCCAGTTATCGAAGAACATGTATATTCATTTACTTTACTCGATTGGATGGCAAGTCTTTTTTCTGGCAATAACAATGACTTCCTCTTGGAGGCTGTTGCAACGTATTGTGCATACACCCTGATGGATTAAATTAGCACTCTTCCATCGTCAGTCGAGTACTGTTACTGAGGTTTTTTTTTTTTTATCCCTGGCTGGCTGTAACCCCCAATGTCCGATTTTTTCGACTCCCCTTTTTTCTTTTTCTTTTTTTCCTTCCCCCACTTTCAAATTACCCTATTTGACATGGATGGCCTTATTTCCTGCTCACTCAAATTTGAACTCTGCATTCCTATTGAGTACTCGGCTCTTTTGCCCGATCAGGGGAGGGTGTAGAGAGGATACGATATTGCTTGCAGACATTGTTAGTTTAGCATGAGTGACCTAAATGCTTGGACTCCATCTTGCCGCTTTTGCACACGACGCTTCATGCTTGTGTTCTCATAAATAAAATTGCTTGCTTTTCTTCATATGAGAACGGTCTGGTTTTCACTAGTACAAGCTTACACCACAACCTTAGTCTGCACAGAGTGTTCAAGGTCAAATAACAATGTATGCTATTAATTCATGTTGATCAGTCCCGCTCACTTAGACAAAACACAAAAACACCTACAAATAACTGAAACTCAGGTGCTTTTAATATGGCATTGCATGCATGTAAAGGGCACTTGGAGAAAACCTTTCCATCTACAGAGGGCTGTGCTTGTCCTGGGATGTGATTCACTTCACCTGATCTTGGAGGTATGGGGTCCCCACTTTCTGAAACCTAGAGATCTTCTATTATTATGAAACTTGCTACTAGCCAGGGGAGGGTGGTACACAGTACTATAATCCTGGTTCCACTATCATTATAACATGATTTCTCCCTTTGTGTTTTATGGAATTGTAACCTTGCTGATTGTATTTTTTTATGCATCTTTTTACTAGAATTGGCAGGAATACTGCATCTTAGAGAACATAGTTAAAATATACATTTTAAACTATAACGTGTCTCTGATTACTCACGTTGTGGACTTGCATGAGAATAAAAACGAAAGAGTGTTCTTGATTCCCACTATTCCCTAAGTCGCTTGTTCTGGGTTGTCTAATCATTGATAGCTTCGCTGTAGCACGGAGAACGAATGAGACACTGATGCTAGTCGGATTGGGGTTTTGGGCACTGAGGTGGGTTTTTGGTACACCACAATACACCGAGGTCCTGGTTTCCTGCCCATAGTTCTGTGCATGAGCAGAATCCCTGCAACACTTCCACACCCTCCGCCTCCTTCGTAAGACCTTCAAATGGATCCCCCACGAACACCGAAAGACCGTCACTCACGACCTGGTCACCAGCAGACTCAACTACGGCAATGCACTATACGCTGGAATAAACAAAAACCTCACCTGCAGGCTACAGAACATCCAGAACGCAGCCGAAAGACTAGTCCTAAACCTGCAAAAACACTGCCACATCTCCCAGCACCTGCGCACACTCCACTGGCTCCCCGTCGAGGCGAGAATCACTTTCAAGATACTCACCCAGGCACACAAGGCCCTCCACGGCACTGGACCAGCATACCTGAACAGCAGACTCAAATTCCACGCACCCCAAAGGACCCTACGATCAGCCCAGCTCTCCTACGCCGTGGTCCCCCGCACCAGAAAGACTAGATCGGGAGGTCGCTCCTTCCCCTCCCTCGCGGCCAGTGCATGGAACGCCCTACCGCTCCACCTCATACAGACAACATCGCTCCCCTCTTAGCAAGAAACCTCAAAACATGGCTCTTCAACAGACCCCCTCAACAGACCCCCTCCTTGATGGAATGGAACCTGCACTCTCCCCGCACCCCTAGCGCCTTGAGACCCTTACGGGTGAGTAGTCGCGCTTTAACAAATCCCTGATTGAGCTGCCCAATTTTGAATGACCTGTAGCTTAGAGGTGGTGGCTTTGGGGGCTCCCAGATAGAGCGCATTCCCGTAATCCAGGCGTGAGAGGATTAAAGCTTGGACCATTATCCTTCTCGCAAGGAATGGGAGAAGGGGAAGAATTTTCCGAAGCATCCTCAAAATACCATAGCATGTGGATGAAAGTTTTGCCGCCTGATAGTCAAACGACAGGGATCAATCAGACCACATGTCCAGACTTTTGATCTGATTCTTCGGTGCTAGACAAGGCCAATACAATTTGGCCACAGTAGCCCAAGATTGAAGATTGGAGAGTTGCCTAGGAGCATGGGCTCCGTCTTATCTCCGTTCAATTTCAGGCAGGAGAGCTCCATCCATTTAGCTACCTTCTCCAGACAGGGGCCTAGGCTGGAGGATGATTTATGTGGGTGGTTTAGGGCCACAACAAGTTGTGTATCGTCGGCATGTGTAACTAATTTTATGCCAAATGGACGGACTATCTCTGCCAGCGGACTCATGTATACATTAAATAATGTTTAATATTGCATTGCAAATGCTTGTTTAGAGTGAAGGTGAGTCCAGAAATCAGTCTTCATACCAAAATCTAATATCCATTACTGCCATGCTGACATACGCCCATCTGTCAGCCGTGCCAGAGATTAGGCTCCTAAGAGCTCCCATCCAGTGAGCGAGGCGGACACATTCTTGGAGGGGATGAATCATGTGGTGGAATTGGCTGGGACCTTTCATAGATACTTAATAGGTCCTGGTCCCCCAGAGAGTGCACATTTACTAGCATAGTATTTAATTGATGTGGAGATGTTGCCCGTCTCGCGACCACTACAAAGATCTCTGTCAGAGGCACCATGAAGACAGAGTGGCTGTTAGACCTGCTGAAGGCCACCAATTATACAACCACAATAAGAGCAACCCTAAGGGCACTGCAACAATGAGGAGAATGTAATGTGACTGGCAACACTAGCAGACCGATAACATCCTGATGCAATGGGCAGCAGCACTTTTACTGCTTGGGAAACACTGCAATTGCGCAAGCTTCACTGGGACTGCCTGTGTACTGGTACTAGTAGTACTGTGACATCTTGAGTAACTCCCCAGTCACTGGGAGTACTATGCTGGATTGACTTTTTAACTAATGGCACCACTTCACAGAGGATAGATAGATGCCAGCACCTACATATGGAAGCGGAGATGCCTGACATCCACAGAGGAGAACCGAACGTTTCCCTTCAGTTTCACCTTCTGCACAAATTCATATGCATCTGCTGCACAGGGCGCTCACAAACAAGACCCTTCTGGTCTCAGTAGTTGCTGGAGGAACCATCATTGCTCCGGTGCTATAGCTGCCATTCTTTTAGGAAGGGACCTTGCTGCCTGGCAGGAGGAAGTCTTGCCACCTTTAGCACTGGCATGGAAAAGGCCCAGACTAGGCTAGGCCCCATCTCTAGAAACATGGGCAGGTTGTGGTGAACTAGTTGTCCTCCTTTATCTGGTGGCTCTCCTGAAATCATAAGAACGCTCCACTTGTGGGCACGTTTTCTCTGTAGTGACCTTGGGGGCCACTGGAATAAGCAGACCTCTGCATTTTGGGATTATTTCTTCCCATGTCCAGTAGTTGAGGCAGTTGAAAGAATTCTTCCAGAGGGAAAGACCTTGCTCCTTCTAGAGGTCAACCTTTGTACTGTTGTCAAGGCACCTGAAGGTTGTGGGGGAGAACAGGTAGGCTGTCCGTCACCGCTCCCCCTCCAGCCACAGAAACCGGGGGCTTGAAGGAGTCCCCATTCAGGAGATGCTTTTCAAGTTCTCCCCCCAGCATTTGCACCTTGGATGTTGATGCTGATCCAGACAGACTGTAAGAACATTCCCTTTTGTTCGTCTCTGCCAAGAGGAGAACCCACCTTGGCCAATGTGGACCGAAGCTATCAACCGCGACAATGGCCCAGGTTCATCGAGATCGTGGTGAATGTATCCTTATAGTAGTACACTATTCAACAATTGACATAGAAATACCAATATTTCTAGAGTTCATTGCACACCATGTCTTGCACAGAAACAAACCTACAATCTTTAATTTAAAACACACTGTTTTTAAGCACACTGATTTCTACATCCCTGGCACTATTCAGTGTTAGTACTTAGGGTCCGATTTTGGGTTTGGCGGACAGATTACTCAGTTACAAATAACACGGCCATCCCACCCGCCTTATCACAGGTGCATTACGTCCTATAACACTTGTAATAAAGCAGATGGCATATCCGTCATGTTTGTGAATAATTCGGCTGTACAACTCTAAATTAGGTCATAAGTCTGCATTTCCAACTCCCTGATACCTCTGAGCACCCCAACATAGACTCATCTGCTCCCTGAAGGGGCTTCAGACTCTACAGTCCTGCTTTGTCCCATCTTCAGCCTTCAGGACACCCCTCCATTCATGAGCCTCCTTTCTGCATCAAGGGGCCTGACTATGCAGGCCGGGAATGCAGTCCAGGGTGGGGCGGTGTCTCTGCTCTCGGATACTGTTAACACAGATGATCTTTTTCTTGTTAACCAGTTTTCCTCAGCTGCAGCAAATACAATGTTTTCTTAATTATATGTCTATGTTTTGGGGCGTTTGTACTGACAACTGTCACTGATGCCATTGGGTGGAAATTGTGCTCTTTGCCCTTCTTTCCTGCAGGTGTTGTTGCAGGATCCATCACAACCTCCTTATATACTCAGTCCTTTCAAATCTTTCTAAACAATGGATGAAGCAGACTCACCAATGTTCATTCACACATCAATGGAGGACCCTGTAGAAATCCACACTGAACTCGGGGCATCTCTCTTTTACTGCGGAAGTCACGTCCAGGGAGGAGGTTTACTGTGTATATATTTGGTACAAGGGACTGGGCATTGGGGGTTTTGGGTACACTTGATGCTTTTGTTTCGAGGGCACAATCAGCGCTAATGCATGAAATTCAAATAACGGAGCGCAGGTTATCGTTAGAACCCCAAACATCTCTTGGTACCCTTAGTAGCAACATAGTTGCTTCCCAATTCCAGCCAAACCACATGGATGACATCACTCCACATCCTAGCCAGCCCTCTTTAGTACAACCAGATTTAGCGCTATCTATTCCACCCAGTCCGGTTCGCTCTCCCAGTACCTCTATGGTCATCACTAGGGGTCAGAAGTCTAGTCAGGCCATGAGCTGTGAACCACCCCTAAAAAAAGGAAAGCCCGTGGGCCACAGAAATCCAACCCTTTGCCCTCTAGAGCCGCCAAATGTAAGGTAGTTGCTAATGGAAACAATGTTAGTCATCAATCTAATAATAACGTGCCAACTAATATATGCCCCCCGCTGGCACTATTGATTCTCTTCTTCCACTTAGTGTGGATGAGCTCTGTAAATGGATATAACTAAAAATTACAGCTTTGATCGACCTCCTATTCAAGAAGTTGACCTTGATTGAAGAGAGACTCAATAAAATAGACCAGGGTATCCTTAGCACCCCCTCAACTAATCTTAATGGGCATAAGGGAGGTGGGATCACAATTCAATCGACAAGGGGGGCTGAAACAGGGCTAAGGAAACAACCGACCATTGTATGCTACCCCCACCTCCGATAGTGATAACCCCAGTGATAACACAGCCTATTAACTTATCCCAGGAGGCACATCCTTGCCTTCGACATCACAGCAAGGAAAGAGTGGCACTAGTACACGGCCCCTCCCGCTCTCCGCTGTCAGTATTCAGACCTCCCATAATGTTCTACACCTTCCCCCGGAAGCTACACAATATACAGTAGTTTTGGCTAATGTTCCAGTGCTCTCCTCTAACGCACAGGAACACTGGTCAATGTTAAGGAACAAGGCCCTACATCTACTGAGTAACAGGACTGGCATAAACAATCATCTTTTTTCTGAATTTAAAAATGGTCCGCAGAGTACCCTGGGTTGGGAAATCATACAAGTCTTCACCCGGTGACTGTGCGGTCCTAAGTTTCAGGTCGCCAATCCTGGTCCAGCATATATTGGAGAGGGCCGGGAACTGCTTCATTAAGGTGGATGACATTAACATCTTTCCCTAGGGTTTTTTCTACCAACCAACCAGCGTTACTAGGTGCAGCGAGAGTAGAGGGGCATCCCAAGCATATGGTCAACACATAACTACCTGGTCACCACAAGAAATCGTTCGACTCCTTGGAAGATATAGATTGACTTGGCTTGCCCCTTTTTAACGGGAACTCACGGCACTAAGGGCCAGTTAGGATTTGATTTAGGATTGCTCACTTTTGAACCAGTTGGACTGTCAAATTCTAAGGTCAATTCTAAGGAGAAGGCTGTACATGTCTGTAGCCTAGATACTCCAGAGGGTGCATGTAGAATAGAGGTGGGCACGAGCATTGGGGTGGGGGTGAAGGATCATACTAAACTTCTTTTGTATAAATCCCAATACTACCTAGCACTCCTAGTCCGGCAGCTCTGGTCAATGATTATGTATCATATTTCCAAACTAATAGTAGCAATACAACTGAAGGGCATTGAAACTCACATATGTCTATAGTTTCATGAAACATAGCGAGATTATCCTCCAAAACTACCTCAACCGAATGGTCAGCCTATATTGACAATTATGATATTTGGGTATTTCAGGAAACATGGTCCCTGGTCCAAATTTATCATCCCGGTTTTCTAAACTTTTCAAAAGCTGCACTGGGGGTCGTAAAGTTAGACCCTTAGGTGGTTTACCTGATGGGTTAGACAGCAAGCGGGTTACACGGTGGAGGAAGTACACATTGATAGTCCGGACATCATGGCCATTCGACTTCAGAAGGCACAGGAACCTGATGTCATGATTATTAATGTTTATGCAAGAGGACTGCTGGGTGGTAAGGGATCCAATGTAGTTACCCTCCTCGACAGATTCATAGAAAGCCTGCAAGGAAGTTGTAACTTGATAATAGCAGGTGACTTTAACTGCTCCTTTGAGCCATTGGACCATGACAAGTGTAACCTTAGTATAGAGGAGGATGCTCAGTGGAATATCCCGCAACTAGAGCTGTGCCCAATCAAAAAATGGACTGAGGCAGCACTATAGTTAAAAGGGTTGTGTCTGGAAAGGGGATTGAGGGCAGTAAATGGGAGGTCGCAGTCTGATTGAATGGGTGCCCATACTTTTAATAACGGCTTGAGAAGTAGCTGCATAGATTACATATTCCTTAAAGTTGAATTCTGGACATCCCTCTTGGATGTGTCAGTGCAGGAACGGACCGAAAGTGACAACTACCCGCTGGTATTATTATTGCAGGCACCAGGTTTATCTAACCTTAATAATAGGACCGCCGAGTATGTAACAGCAGAGGTAACGCTCACAAATGACTTGAGGAGAGTTAGATGGGCCAGGATTATCAATAATGATGAGGATTTGGAACAGATGATGACAATGGTTGCCCATTCGATAACCACTCTTCATAATTGTGATTGCCAGGAGAACATTAATTCCATTGTCCTTCAGGTCCATAACGATCTGTTTAAGAAACTAAAAAACGTTTTTATTAAAACCAATAAACTCAGGACAAAATCCTGCGTAAAGGCAGCCTCATGGTATAATAAATCTTGCAGAGAGACCTAAAAGGTATTATCAAGTGCCATTAGATCAAAAGTTATGGATGATATAAAAAAAGGCGAGAGCTAGGTATATGTAAATGTAAATGTGTTTGTATTTATATAGCGCCTTTTACCCAGAGGTCTCATAGCGCTGTATTCATACCACTGTGGAACCCTTCCTGGCTTTCCTGTGAGATGTCCACTCCTGGGCACCCCCGAGGTGAAGCCAGGCATCCAAGCACTGCTGGGGCCGTTGTGGAGATTAACCACATGGCTGCTGCCATTATTTTTCCCGTATGCTGGAAATTGCTCTTTTGCTGCAGTTATGACGAGCTCAGCTCGTCATCAGCACACGACACCCGTGGGTGATGACGAGCTGAGCTCGTCATCAGCAGCGAAAGGGTTAAGCAAGCTATTGCCTGGAGTCACAGAGTGTGACCCATGATTAGACTAGGAACTGAGGCAAGAATTATCAGGTCCGGGGAGATTGAATCCAAGAACCGCTGAGGCCGGAATTGAACCCTGGTCCCGGGCCAGACCTCTGCATCAGGGTCTGCCGCTCTAACCATTGAGCCACGCTTATCCTCATCAACACAGGTATAAGAAAGCCCAATTACAAGCAAAGAAGAATTGGGATGAGACCCTCTGACAGGATTTGCTAGCAGCTAGTAAAGGGAAAAACATGGTCCAATTCTGGCAGCTTGTAAAATGGGGTGGAAGTGAACCCACACAGATACCAATTAATCATGTCGCTCCTGAACTGTGGGCTTCACATTATGAGGCCCAGTTCACTGCCAATAACTGTAGCGCCGGCTTACCCCAATGGCCTACACCAACTACCACTCTATATTTTACCAGTCTCGAGGTTGAATCTGTATTACGATCGATCCCGAGAGGAAGGGCCCGAGGTCCTGACTGTATACCGGCGGACTTGTTCACGTACGACAAAGAATACTGGGTAACCTATATTAAGATACTTGCCAATGCTATTGTCAGCGGAGCTCCAATTTCAGATTAATGGTCAGATGGTGAAATCTTACCTATATATAATATAAAAAGGGAGATCGCTCACTACCAGGCAACTATAGGCCAATAAGCCTCATAGATTCCATTCAGAAGGTTGTTGCTAGGTTAGTTTTGGGTAGGATTCAGACCTGGATAGAAGAGACAGATATTTTAACACTACTGCAGGCGGGGTTTCAACCCCACACTAGTACCATAGACCAGGTTTTTAGGTTTGTGCTCATTTATAGGCGGGTGGCTTGCATTGGGGGGCACAATCTATGCCACTTTTATTGATCTCAAATCTGCATTTGATTTGGTCCCCCGTACTAAAATGTGGAGCGCTTTTATGTACATGGGGATGCCATTGGAACTGTTGGCCATCTAGGTAAACTGCACAATTTAAACTATGCACAGGTACGTTGGGGAACGCAGGGGAATGTCACAGATAGGTTCCCATTTTCTAAGGGGGTACGATAAGGGTGCGTCCTGGCACCAACCTTGTTTTCTTTATTTATTAACAGGGTTGTCCAGTACTTCTCCACTTATCCAACTGATGCTCCAACATTAGCCGCTATGAAGATACCCCTGCTCACGTTTGTGGATGATACCCTGATACTATCAAAGACCCAAAAGGGTTTGCAGGCTGCTTTGTCCCGCTTTGAGGTGTTTTGCCGTGACCATGAGCTAGTGGTGGAGAAATGTGGAGTAAACAAAGTTCATGGTGCTCCACAAACATAAAGCCATAAAAGGGAGAGTACACATGAACAATGTTTTATTGGATCAGACTGATGTATTCACATACCTGGGGATAACACTAGGTAGTAAATTAAATTGGAAGCCCCAGATTGATATGCTGGCTCTTAAACATGCACAATTAGCAGGTGTATTGATAAAAGAGCACAGGCTCTCGCAGACCAAGCCCATCGACCCAGCCCTGAAGATTTACAATTCGAAAATCAGTACCTCCATACTATATAGTGCCGAACTTTGGGGCTTTGAGGACTTATTATCCTTGGCACTATCGCAAAATAAATTTGTGAGAACATTAATAGGCGTCCCGCAATTTACACCTTTCACTCCCTTATACCTAGATTTGGGTTGTTATAGTGTGGAGGACCTAGCCCGCTTTAGACCGATAGCATTTTGGAAGAAGCTTTGGACTACTCCAGAGCTCTCATTGTATGCCAAGGCTCTATCTGAAGTTAGGACGTTGGGCTGCTCATGTAAGATCTCTTGGCTAAGCAACATAAAAACCACTTTGATTGATATGGGGATGAGCACTTTGTGGGAGGACACTTTGGACAATCGATTTCCATCGAAAAAGGATTTTAAGGCAGCATATTGGAATATGGTTAAAATCAAGTGCCTTACATCCCTCAAGAGGTACACCTTCGTAAGGGAATTTATGGAGTTTAAACAGGCGATTAAGTTAGAAACTTATTGGCACTCCGGGCCCGATTCACAGAACTAACTTAAGACAAAATCCTAAACTTACTACCATTTTTGTATTCACAGAAGGCATTACTCATTTCGGTATTCACAGAAGTTAGGAGTCCTAACTTTAGGACTCCTAAATGCCTTCTGTGAATACTGAAAGTCTTAAAGATAGGATTTTTCTCAGTTTAGAAGTCCTAAAGTTAGGAGTCCTAACTTTACTACTCCTAAACCGAGAAAAATCCAAACTTTAAGACCTTCGGTATTCACAGAAGGCATTTAGGAGTCCTAAAGTTAGGAGTCCTAACTTTAATGCTCCTGAACTGAGAAAAATCCTAACTTTAAGACTTTCGGTATTCACAGAAGGCATGTAGGAGTCCTAAAGTTAGGAGTCCTAACTTCTGTAAATACTGAAATGGATAAGTGCCTTCCGTGAATACCAAAATGAGTAAGTGCCTTCTGTGAATACCAAAATGGTAGTAAGTTTAGGATTTTGTCTTAAGTTAGTTCTGTGAATCGGGCCCTCCATCACCATACCGAAAGATAGGAAGCTGTACCACCAGTTTAGGGTGGGTTCACTTCCAATAAAGGCACTTACCAGTAGATGGCACCAATTAAAAGATGACAAATGTTTTTCATGTCCAGCCCAAAGTGAGTCCCTAGCACATATCTTGTTTGTTTGTCCAGCCTACAGGGCGCCGAGGAATAAGTGGCTCAAACCCATATGTATGAACATGGGCACAAGACTAGCCATGGAGGCGCTGAGGTTTCTAAAGTCAAACACCCAGGAATCCATAGTGATCACTGTGGCAAAATTATTGAGCTGGATGTGGGTCATCAGAGCCAATAAGCTGAAGGTGCACTAATTTTGCAAGCTGTATGACAAGAGGGTTTAGATATTAAAGTTTGGTATTGTTGCTCCATCAATAGTCTGGGTTTTGGTACTTGTTAATTAGGAAATGACTTATTGTCTGCCTTTTCCTAAATATGGGGATAGTAGCATTGTGAAAAATAACATGAAACAACTGGTAGTCATATATTTCTCTTTTTTAAGTATTTTATACATCATCATTAAATCATCTTAACTGTGTTTTAACACTATGGGGTCCATTAGGATGTCGGGCGGTGGCACCACCGCATTGGTGGCGGGGCGGAAAAACAGCTTTTTCCGCCCGAGCAGCGGAACTCACGTCCGCCACATTAGGATAGGTAAACATAGGTCATTTCCCGTCCGCCGTGGAGCGACGTGCACCGCCATCAAAGAGCGCCCGCCACCGCAGTGGCGGGAGCCAATCGAGACTCTCCGCTGTGCCGAATGACGTCCGCCCTGCTCGACAAATTAGGATGGCCCAAACAAGCAGACGCACCGCAGCGGAGACACCGCCCAGCCTGAGCAGGCGGAAACTCGACAGCGGAGCAAGATAGCCGATACCCGGTCCTGACCGCCATGAACCCAGCCCTCCATATGCATCCGGTAATGTTCCTCCTACAACACTATCGTCAGATGGGCCGCCGCGTACACCGCCGCAGGTACGCCAATACACATATGCAACACACAACATACAGGCCAACACAGGGTCCAATCACTACACAGACACCCTGCTGGGGGACACAACACATCCACAAGGGCACCCACACATCACCCACCTCACAACAAGGCACCCCTCAGCATCCGGGACACACAACGACCGCCAACCAGCAGCAAAGTCCTGGTCCAGGTCACGTCACCGCCGTGGTCAACACATGCGCACTATGCAGTAGGCAGGCCAATCCAAGGCATGGGGAGGGCACAAACACCACAGGGACACACAGCCCCCAACCACACAGCAACACACCCAATCAACCCACAGGCCAGCTGCTCATCCTGTCCACTCCCATGCACACCAACAAGCACTGCAACAACAAGCACAATACACACTCCCTGCACCACACAACACACAAGCAGGGAGAAAGCCACTGCAGGAGTGGCGGACAAGGAACACACAACACCACTGCCACACACACTCAAGGCACACAATCCTTGCCAGCACACACACACACACACAAGCACACACCCTGGGTGTAGCCACAAACACATACACAGGGATGCCTCAACCGATGCCTGCCCAAGAACAACACACAAACAATACAGGAACACATACTGAACTCCAACAGAAACACACATACCCTGTCAGACAAACTGGGGAAAATCAATGGGAGAACACACACAACAGGAGTACACAACAACATTACTCAGGAACAAAATACACACACCATACCACACATCACACAAGAAGTGCATCTGGACCAACACACACAGCCACATCAAACCCATCACAGATGCACATGAAACCTCAATCAACAAACACCACAAGACATCAGGGGATTCACATCAGGCAATGCCAAGGCCACATACGCACAGCACCGCATGCACGACAAGCATTGTCTGCAGAACAGGCATGATTGACACAACTGCACCACACACCACAAATCAGCACTGCACGAATACAACACCACACCCAGGAACTGAAGCAATACCACACCCTACATCCACACATCCAACACAACAACTACACATGCACCACTCTGGGATACAAGAGAACAGCCACCTCCACCAGAGCAGTGGCCAGCACACACAGCTGAAGTGCACATGACCACTACAGAATGACCAATAGCACAAGGACAGCACACATAAACCATTGGGGCAATGTCCAGAGTGGAACAACACTTATGGCCCAAAAACTGCACCACAAAGCACAAGCCCACACATGAAGTGATGGGTAGGCACACACACATAGAAACCAAGGGGAAAGCTGATATCTAAGTCAAACAGCCTGCATGTCAGTAGCAGACATGTAAGGGGTGTACCACGCCCAAATAGAGGGTCGTAACACCCACAATGGGCAGGCACAAGTGGCACACATAGGGGATGGCCTAAAACCAACTACGATAAGAAGTGTAAGCATCGTGATGCAGATACATCCCCAATGGAGGCACTACGGTAAAGTTCAAACAATGATTCAAAGAGGGTTGATATCGGTTTGAAGAAGTTTTAATCTTGAGTCATGAAATTTAATCCATAGATATTATATTCATATCCAGTCTTGGTTTAGAAACGAATAGAAATGAGAGGTGAACGCCTCCGATGCATTTCGGGCTGGTGGCCCTTTGTCAAGGAGCGCTGAAAGGGAGACAAAAGATGCTGTGAGGGCGGGGGTCTAACTGAAGGGAAGACTAGTAAATGTTATTAGTGCCGATCAATGGTGTGGGCGGAATAACATAAGGGATGGTGAGTGGTGTGAGTGGGTCGGGTAGCGTCAGCGCGTGACGAAGGTAAAGGAAAGTGAAGGATTAAGGTCGCAATGCTGCCGGCACAAGCGGTGCGGTTAAAAACTTACTTCGTTACACAGGTGGTAAGCCTCGCATGATTCGTGTAAGTCCGGGTAGGACGCCTAAACTGTGTGAGAACGCGGGGAAGTTAAAAAGGGGCGGATGCGTATAGAAGTGAAAGAAGGACTAGTGGTGAAAGGTGTAAGGAGTCAAGGTCGAACGTGGGGGCCATCTTAGGAAGGTGTGAGAGCGCGGGCAAGAACAATGCATATCAGGTAGAATGCAGTAGAGTACATAATGTAACATGAAAAAAGACAATTAAAGATAACAACTAAATTCAATACGGTCGTTGAGACCGTGTGGCTTCAGCGTATGGAAACGGTATATCCATTCCAATTCTCTTTGAAGAAGGAATTTGCGTGTGTCGGTGCCTTCTTTTTTAGAAACAGTTTCTAAGACGATGAATTGGAGTTGAGCAATTGAATGTCTGGCTTCGGCAAAGTGGGTAGCAATGTTAGACTTCTCATATTTTAAACGGATGTTTGACTTATGCTCATTTAAGCGCGTTTTCATTTTTCTTTCGGTCTTGCCGACGTATAGTTTGCCACATGGGCATTTGAGTGCGTAAATGAGATTCGAGGTGTCGCAAGTGGCGTTGACTTGAAGATTGATGGGATAACCTTTCATTGGGTGTCTGATGATGTTCCCTTTTATAATGGAGTTACAATGACTACAGTTCAGACATGGCTGAGTGCCCTTATGTTGAACAGGTTTAGGAGTGGGTTTGGAAAGAATTTCTTGGATGTTTTTACTCCTAGAGTATGCAAATAAAGGCGGTTGATGAAAAATGTCCCGGAAGTCTGGGTCCATTTGAAGGATAGGCCAATGTTTGAGAATTATTTTTTTGTACATGATGCTTGATGTGGAAAATTTAGAAACAAGGACCATCCGTTGGTTTTCTTGTTTGGACTTTTTGGTTAGGGTTTCTTGTCTTGAAATTTTCGCCACTCTGGTTTGTGCCTCAATAAGGGTAGTTTCAGGATATCCACGATTTAAGAAACGTGTATGTGTTTCTTTGATGCGGAGGTTGGCAGTTTGTTGATCTGAGACTATGCGTTTGACGCGTAGCATCTGTGAATACGGTAGGTGTTTTTTGAGGGATCCCTGATGGAAGCTTGAAAAATGGAGAGTGTTGTTGCGATCGGTTGGTTTTCTGTATAGGTCAGTGCTAAAGCCATGAGGTGTGATCATCACATTTACATCTAGGAATGATATTGTTGTATCACTGGTTTGCCATGATAGTTGAATGTGTTTGTCCTTTTTGTTAAGATCCAGTAGGGTATCGTTCAGTAATTGTTTGGTGTTGCTCCAGACGAAGAAGAGGTCATCAATGTACCGAACGTACATTCTTATGTTGTCTTGAAATGGCGGGTTGGCATAGATGTATAGCTTTTCGAAGTTCTCCATATAGATGTTGGCATATGTGGGAGCTGCGCAGTTTCCCATCGCCATTCCGGATAACTGTAAGTACCATTGGTTGTCGTTCTGGAAGTAGCTGTGGTAAAGAGTGAATATCATTAGTTCCATGATAAACAGTTGCATGTTAGGATCGATATTGCTGTTGAGAAGGGCTGTCTCGATGGCCTCAATGCCTCCTTGGTGGGGTATTGAGGTATATAGTGAGCTGACATCAGCTGTACATAAAATGTATGGTAGTTGATCTTGGATTTGAATTTGTGAAAGTTTGAGTAGAAACTCCGTGGTGTCTTTGATATGACTGCTGGACTTTCTGACGAGCGGCTGGAGGTATTTGTCGATAAATTTGCCTGTGGGCTCGTGTATTGATCCTCTGGTCGATACGATAGGTCTAAAGGGTGGATTGTGTAAGTCTTTGTGTATTTTAGGACTCATTTGAATGGTGGGACTCCTGGGAAATTCAGTCAAAAGAAAGTTCTTGGTGCGATCTTCGATGATTCCATTACGGTGTGCTTTAACTACTATTTCCTGCAAGATGTTGAAAAATTCCCTAGTGGGATTGGTATCAAGTTGCATGTAGATGAAACCATCCTGTAAGTGTTCTTGGAGTCGTTGGGTGTACATTGAAGTGTCAAGGATGACAAGGGCGCCTCCCTTGTCTGCTTTGATACATTTAATTTGTGCATTATTTGCTAGGGATTTAAGGGTATCCCGGTCTTTGATGGTGAGGTTCTGATGTTTGACTTTTTTGGTAAAGTTCAATTTGGACAGATCGTTACGAACAAGGTTTTCAAATAGGTCGATGCTTTTGTGGCTACAAGGTGCTTGGAATGTGCTGGTGGGTCGTAATCCATGTAATTCGTCGATTTTGGGGGTGGTGATAGGTGGCATGACGTTGTCGAAGAAATGGCGAAGTTTGAGTTTTCTTGTGAATTTGAACGTACTAACTTCGAGTTCCAGTAGATTGGTGGGTGTAACCGGAATAAATGATGTGCCCTTTTCAAGCAGGTCAATCTGGTGTTGAGGGATGACGGTTTTAGAGATGTTGATCACGAGACGTTCTTTTTGGTTTTGGGGTCCTTTTTGACTACTGTGCTCCGTGTGTTCGGAGGAGTGATATCTTTTTCTTTTGTTCTTGCTCCTCCTGAGTCTTCGGTTGGTGTTGGACCTGATTCTAAAAAAGGAACCGCAGTTGATGTGGCGGTGGATGAGCTAGCTTGGTCATCGCTAGGTGATGTAGTAGCAGGTTTGCGTGTGGGTCGAGATGAAAAGTCGCTTTCTGAAGATGAGGTGTCAGTTTGTGCGTTGGGAGGTCTGTTACGACGTCGTTGGGCATAGACGTCGGCCCATGAGTATACCTCGTCAAGTTTATAATCGAGTGTATCTCTTCGGAATTTTCTTAATTTCCGTTCGTTGATTTCCTTTCGGTGTTTGTCAAGGATGTTTTGGGTATCCTCTAAGGTTTTTGTGAGTTCTTCAGAGGAAAGCATGTGTTTTAATTCATCGTCGACTTCTTTGATTTCCTGTTCAAGTTCTTTCAATATTCCAGAAAGCTCTTCAACGATTAAAAGGATCAGGTCAAGACTACATTTGTTGAGAATCCCGTTCCATTTGTCTTTGAATGATTTGCAATTTTTACATAGGGATGGTCTTAAAGAGATCCGTCGGCCGCGTGGGATTCTGAGGGCTCGATGATATTTGAGCAACGTGCTCGCATGGAGCTTCTGATTGACATGTCTTTTTGATAAGTACAATAACTGTTTTATGCATTGTTCTTTGTTGCGTGCAGTGGTGCTCGGGTTGATGTCATCCTCGATCAGCGAATAGATTCGGTTACATTCTTCATCATCGTATGCCAGAGTGTGAGCTCTGGCTTGAGTACTTTTGCTTATGTCGTCGAATTGCATTTTGATGCGTGCTCCCACCGTTTGATGGAATGAGAATCACAATAATATGGTTTGGAGGGGCACAACGGTTTAGAGTACTGTAACTTCAGAAAGATGAGATGAGGTAGTATAGGTTCGTGTGCACTCGTGGGTCGTGTTTCCGTCGAAGCACGTTTAATCAATGATAAGAAGTGTAAGCATCGTGATGCAGATACATCCCCAATGGAGGCACTACGGTAAAGTTCAAACAATGATTCAAAGAGGGTTGATATCGGTTTGAAGAAGTTTTAATCTTGAGTCATGAAATTTAATCCATAGATATTATATTCATATCCAGTCTTGGTTTAGAAACGAATAGAAATGAGAGGTGAACGCCTCCGATGCATTTCGGGCTGGTGGCCCTTTGTCAAGGAGCGCTGAAAGGGAGACAAAAGATGCCGTGAGGGCGGGGGTCTAACTGAAGGGAAGACTAGTAAATGTTATTAGTGCCGATCAATGGTGTGGGTGGAATAACATAAGGGATGGTGAGTGGTGTGAGTGGGTCGGGTAGCGTCAGCGCGTGACGAAGGTAAAGGAAAGTGAAGGATTAAGGTCGCAATGCTGCCGGCACAAGCGGTGCGGTTAAAAACTTACTTCGTTACACAGGTGGTAAGCCTCGCATGATTCGTGTAAGTCCGGGCAGGACGCCTAAACTGTGTGAGAACGCGGGGAAGTTAAAAAGGGGCGGATGCGTATAGAAGTGAAAGAAGGACTAGTGGTGAAAGGTGTAAGGAGTCAAGGTCGAACGTGGGGGCCATCTTAGGAAGGTGTGAGAGCGCGGGCAAGAACAATGCATATCAGGTAGAATGCAGTAGAGTACATAATGTAACATGAAAAAAGACAATTAAAGATAACAACTAAATTCAATACGGTCGTTGAGACCGTGTGGCTTCAGCGTATGGAGACGGTATATCCATTCCAATTCTCTTTGAAGAAGGAATTTGCGTGTGTCGGTGCCTTCTTTTTTAGAAACAGTTTCTAAGACGATGAATTGGAGTTGAGCAATTGAATGTCTGGCTTCGGCAAAGTGGGTTGCAATGTTAGACTTCTCATATTTTAAACGGATGTTTGACTTATGCTCATTTAAACACGTTTTAATTTTTCTTTCGGTCTTGCCGACGTATAGTTTGCCACATGGGCATTTGAGTGCGTAAATGAGATTCGAGGTGTCGCAAGTGGCGTTGACTTGAAGATTGATGGGATAACCTTTCATTGGGTGTCTGATGATGTTCCCTTTTATAATGGAGTTACAATGACTACAGTTCAGACATGGTTGAGTGCCCTTATGTTGAACAGGTTTAGGAGTGGGTTTGGAAAGAATTTCTTGGATGTTTTTACTCCTAGAGTATGCAAATAAAGGCGGTTGATGAAAAATGTCCCGGAAGTCTGGGTCCATTTGAAGGATAGGCCAATTATTATTATTATTATTATTGGACATTTATTAAGCGCCTGGTTACGCCACTGGCGTGTCCCCGCGCTATGACAAGTGGAGTGACTGTCCCCCCTCCTCCCAACCAAGCTATCTACTGAAAAAGGTGCGTTTTAAGTTTTTTTCTAAACTGGATTTCGGAATGTTCAAGCCGAAGTTCCAGCGGAAGCTTATTCCAGCACTTGGGAGCAAGGTATCTGAAAGATCTGCCTCCCATACGAGCTTTAAATATTCTTGGAACTTTTAACAGCCCGGTCTGCGAAGACCGCAGACTGCGTACAGGCTCGTAGTGGGCTACTAGGCTCTGGAGCGGAAGAGGTGCTTTGCCATTCAGGATACGATGGCAGGTGGCAAGGGCCTTAAACTCCACTCTCCTCTCGATGGGGAGCCAATGGAGCGCCCGCAAGGCTGGTTTGGCGGATGACCTCCTAGGGAGTCTGAGGACCAGCCGCGCTGCCGCGTTTTGAAGAACCTGCAGGCGGCCGATGACCCTGCCTGTGGCCCCCAGATAGAGCAGGTTCCCATAATCAAGTCGGGAGGTGACCAAGGCATGCACCAGCGTCTGACGAGCAGAAATGGGAAGCAGATCTAATACTTTCCTGAGAGCTCTCAGAACACTGAAGCAAACCCCCGCCACCCGACCGACATGTGGGCCAAAGGTAAGGTCCTTATCCAGCCACACGCCCAGGTTCCTGGCCTCATGGCAGGGAGCAGGGACTTCCCCCAGACAGAGTGGCCACCACGCCGACGACCACGCCGATGGTGCACCCCCCACCACGAGCACCTCGGTCTTGCTCCCGTTCAACTTTAAACAGTTGGCAGACATCCAGGCAGCAAGGTCTTTCATGCAGTTCCAGAAGATGTCCGCCGCAAGACCGGGCGCGCGCGATAGGGAGATGACCAACTGCGTGTCATCGGCGTAGGACACCAGGCGGAGACCATATCCCTCCACGATAGCCGCCAGGGGGGAGACGTAGATGTTGAATAGAGTTGGGCTCAGGGACGAACCCTGCGGTACGCCCTGGCCCAGCTCAATTTCCCCGGAATAGCACTCACCCAATCTGACTTGAAAGCACCTCGAAGAGAGGAAGGACTTGATCCAACCAAGCGCAGCTCCTTTCACCCCTCCTCCACTCAGACACTGTAGCAAGGTGGAGTGTGCTACAGTGTCGAATGCTGCGCTTAAGTCTAGAAGGATCAGTGCCATCGTCTGGCCCTCGTCTACTCCCTGTCTGAGTGATTCTACCACCACGAGGAGAGCAGACTCCGTCGAGTGACGGGGGCGGAAGCCAAATTGCGAGTCGTGGAGTAGCGAAGCCGTCTCCACGAACTGCATGAGCTGTATGTTGGCTGTTTTTTCCGCCACCTTCGCCATATAGGGAAGGAGGGAAATGGGACGGAGGTTATCCAGCTTTTCAAAGCTAACGTTGGCCTTTTTTTGCAGGGGAAGTACCACAGCCTGTTTCCAGGCCTTCGGGACCACCTGAGACTCAAAGGAGATATCCAACAGCTGACGCACATAGGGCTCTAGTACTGGCAAGCTGTCCTTTAGCCGACTGGGAGTGGTCGGATCTCTAGGGGAACCGGATTTAATGGATCCACAAATACGGAGAAGCTCCGTAGTGGAAGGAGTGACAAACGTGGTTAGCCGATGTTCCCCTTCCATTCTTGGGAATTCCAAGGGGGCAAGGCCGCTGTCTGTCCTCTGGGGGAAGGAATTGTATATGTTGGAGACCTTGGTTGCAAAGTACTCCGCAATACGGTTGCAGCCCTCCGTGGTGCAAAGTTTCTTCGGTGCTGCGGCGGATTTTCCTATTGCAATAGATTTATAAATAGAGAAAAGCTCCTTGGTGGACTGCTTAGCTTCCTCAATTTTATTGCAATAGTACAATGATTTGGCCTTCCTAATCAACATGTGATATGCACGTCTGCAATCAATGTAAACTGTTTTGGCCTGCATGGAGTATGCAATCCTCCATTGCCTTTCGGCGCGTTTACATGCAGCTTTGGCCGTTCGCAAATCCTCATTGTACCAAGGCGCCGACCGTTGTACTCGGCCGCCTGATTTCACCATACCCAGAGGTGCCACCTGATTCAGGGCTTCCAAGATGCGCTGGTCCAGGTTGGAATTAATTTCATCAGCCCCGTCGTGTTTGAGAATTATTTTTTTGTACATGATGCTTGATGTGGAAAATTTAGAAACAAGGACCATCCGTTGGTTTTCTTGTTTGGACTTTTTGGTTAGGGTTTCTTGTCTTGAAATTTTCGCCACTCTGGTTTGTGCCTCAATAAGGGTAGTTTCAGGATATCCACGATTTAAGAAACGTGTATGTGTTTCTTTGATGCGGAGGTTGGCAGTTTGTTGATCTGAGACTATGCGTTTGACGCGTAGCATCTGTGAATACGGTAGGTGTTTTTTGAGGGATCCCTGATGGAAGCTTGAAAAATGGAGAGTGTTGTTGCGATCGGTTGGTTTTCTGTATAGGTCAGTGCTAAAGCCATGAGGTGTGATCATCACATTTACATCTAGGAATGATATTGTTGTACCACGAGTGCACACAAACCTATACTACCTCATCTCATCTTTCTGAAGTTACAGTACTCTAAACCGTTGTGCCCCTCCAAACCATATTATTCTAAAACCAACTACACCATGCCATACAGGAGTGCCAAAACCACCATGTGCCTGCAATGCATGACAAACACAAACACAATGCCAGTGTGGAGCAGCAGGGCCACACAGTTCACACAAAAATACCCAAGACACATTGAGGATCAATCAAACACAACACTGATGTGCAACTCACACACTTTGTACACTCCAAACTGACAAACACAACAAGGAGGAGTCACACATAACACCATGGACACACCAACACACAGCACAGTGCACTACAAACAGCTCACACAAGTGCATGCAATCCTCTACCCAGGGCAAGACAAAACAAACAACAGGCATACAACTCCTGGGTGACACGTGTGTCTCACACAACACAGGGGCACACACACTTCCACTACAAACTCACACCCTTCACACTGCACACCTCTGCTACACCCAACACCATGCATCTCATGTAGGCCAAGGCACCAGGACCAAGGCCCAACACAAGATGACCATACACATACAAGGCTGGGCACACAGAAAGCAATCCACACACATACTTCATTACATATCCAAGCCAGCATCGATACATTTGCACAGCATCACACCCTGTGCTGGCAGTGTCCCCCAACCAGACATGTGAACAGTGTAGGCAACAACTGCAAATCACTAACAAGATGACTGCATGCCAGGTAAAATAGCCATCACAGATCACACAATTTGCAGGCTCAGAATGGACTTAAGACCCAGTCACCCCATCCCAAAATTATGATGGCTGCAAAGATCCTTGCAATGTTGAAGTGATACATGGAGCATGGTGCACAGGCAATCAAATGCGAACAGAAACAGAACTGAAATCAGCAAGGACACCGACAAAACACACACCAGAAGTAACTGTATGTGTTCACATATTGCACAGATGCAGCGGTACAACAATAGTAGACAACAGCAAGGCTCAAAATTATGCAAAAATGCTATATACCATGCACAGGTGAAACACAAACAGGAGGGCCAGTGTCCATAGCACAGGTGAGAGCACGACTCAGCAGAGCAACAGGGCCAGTGTCCATGGCAGGGGATAGGCCAACACAGCAGAGCAACAGGGCCAGACCAACACAGCAGAGCAACAGGGCCAGTGTCCAAGGCACAGGTGAGAGCACGACACAGCAGAGCAACAGGGCCAGTGTCCATGCTAGTGAACAATGGTCAGGACTAGCACACCTGTATGAGGCACAGGCGCATGAGGGGGATGTCAACTCACTCCTGGAAGTCATGCAGCCTTGGACCTGGCTGTGTGTCGGTGACAGCAGGCCCACTTAACTGGGGTGGCAGAGCCCCAGGTGATGTGGGGCTAACAGTGGATTGGCAAGCTGGAGGGCTGTGTGGACCAGGTGGCATAGTGGCACGTGGAGGTGGAGTCATGCAGACTTCTGACACAGTGTGGGTGGGAGAGGTTGGCGGGGTGCCCTTCCACTTTTTTGGAATATGAATTGGCTTCCCTGTCTTGGGGTTGATGGGAAGTGTTGATGACCCAACAGGCACACACACCAATTGTCCCACATCAGGTGCAGACACTGGCACTACCTCTGGTGATGTGCTGGATCCTGCGAAACACTTGGTCTGGCTACGCCTCAGGACCTCATTCACCTCTTTTCCTGGTGTACCCCCTACAGTTGCCTGCTGTGCCTTTGTGCCAGGGGTGGTGTCTACAGTGGCCTGCCTTGTTTTTTTGCCAGGGGTGGTGTCTACAGTGGCCTGCTTTGCCTTTGTGCCAGGGGTGGTGTCTTCAGTGGCCTGCTTTGTTTTTTTGCCAGGGGTAGTGTCTACAGTGGCCTGCTTTGCCTTTGTGCCAGGGGTGGTGTCTACAGTGGCCTGCTTTGCTTTTTTGCCAGGGGTGGTGTCTACAGTGCCCTGCTTTGCCTTTTTGCCAGGGGTGGTGTCTACAGTGCCCTGCTTTGCCTTTTTGCCAGGGGTAGTGCTACAGTGCCCTCCTCCACCTGCTTAAATGGACTCGGAATTGGGGTAGATGTGGTGGGTGGATAGGTCCCTATGCTCTTCCTAGGTGTATCTCTGATATGCAACACCTCCTCGATAGACACAGACACTGCATATGTAGGTCTGTGTGAAGTTTCAGTGACAGGAGAGTATTTTGCCGGTGATGCCTCTGCGGCATGTGAGCCTGATGCCTGCCTCTTTGATCGCCTGGCCTTGATCTTCCCTGACTGGCTCTTGTCTGTACATTGTGGGGTGGCCCTGCTCTTCAGTGGGGATGGTGTCTGTGGGTGGGAGTGCCTGGGTTGTGTCTGTTGTGTGCTCCTTGTGCTGTATCTTTTTGGTGACGCAGGTGAACCGTGGTCACTGTCACCTGATTTGGTCACTGACTGGGGGGTGGACAAAGGCACCTGAGCTGCAATGGGTGCATGTGCCTGTTGAAGGGCTGACGTCACTGTGGATGACAACTCCTGGACTGTACGATGTAGCCCACCCACGTCAGAGTGTATGCCCTCCATGTATGCAACCACCTGGCCTAATTTCTTGTCATGGTCACTGAAGGCATTGAGCAGGGCGGTCTGGCCCACACAGAGCTGGCGCAGGAGCTCTACACACTCTGCAGTGAGGGCAGCAGGGGGGACAGGTGCAGGGGCAGCCGTGCCAGGTGTGAATGTGACCCTTCCCCTCTTAGTGACACGGATACGGGGCAGAACCAGAAGAAGTGGATGGAAGGCTGGGCACTGGCCACTGGGTGGTAGATGATGATGCAGACTCCCCATCCCCTGTGCCTGCCAGCATGGATGCATCCCCGCTGGCATCAGATGAAGTGCTACTCTGTGTCTCAGCCACGGATTCCTCCTGCATACTTCTGTCTCCCTCTGATGCGCTGGTGGGCTCTGTATCACTGGCCTCCGCTGCAGCTGTAGTGCTACTCTCGGCACCACTGGGTTCGGGCTCATGTTCCTCCGTGGTCTCTTGCGAATCTGCATGAGAGAGAGATACAGGGTTGTGTAAGTGTCATCATCTGGTCACACGAATTCAAGACAATGCACTACGTGGAGAAGTGTGGCTCACCGGTTAGAGGAGGCAGTCCATGATGCAGAGGTCAGACCCGGCACCAGGGTTCAATCCCTGACGCGGCAGGGCCTTGAGCTCAAAATGTCCACGGACTCGATAATTCTCGCCTTGGTGCCTACTCGAATCATGGGTTCACACTCTGCAACTCTGGGCAATAGCTTGCTTAATCTCCACTACGGCCCCACCGCGATGGGATGCCTGGTCTTCACCTTGGGGATGCCCAGTAGGGGTAATCTTGCAGCGAAAGGCCAGGACGGGTTCCCAAAGCAAGCGCCTTGAGACCTTACGGTGAAAGGCGCTATATAAGAACGTATGATTTACGCTTTATTTACGATTTACAGTAGAGGCCCAAATCTACATGGTAACCACCCCCCCTGTAATCACTGTGCAGCAACATGCAACATAGACCCCAACAGTGCCTGCAACGCTGAAAATCTGCCATGAGTGAGCCATGTTGATGCCACACAGCACTACACCCTGCCCGTAGATGAAGTGTACCACACACACAACTTGGCCTGCCCACACCTTGGGACATGATGAGGGTACAACACTTGTTACCATTAACAGATCTTCAGGGAACAGGAGGGGACAACACACACCTATTAGGACATCACAGTCCCCAATGCCACGTAGGCCATAGCAAGCACCATTTGGTAATCTGGGGCATATGATTTGCAGATGTTGGGGCACCAACGATCATGGTGCAGGCAAAGTCGGCATACATAAATTCACACTCAGCAAGTGGACACTGCTGGTCACCCCATAATAGATCAACCACACCATCCCAATGCTGAATGACCATGTGAATCCCAACACATCTAGCAATGGGAAAGTACAGCAGGGAGGATCTGCTCAGTAAGGCCAGGGTGGCACAGTACCTGATACAAGCACACATCACAGCAGCCACTCACATGACACAGCACAGCAACACACGCACATCGCATGGCTCAACGCTGCCACAGGCCCTGTACACATGCATCCACTCCAAGCATAAGTCAAGCTCCCCAGATACTCACCAGCCCTGCCTTGCTTGCCATGCTCCTTCAGACGTGCATCCAGGTCTGGATGAGTCACTGCCAAGATGCGTTGCATCACTGGAGTCATGCTGCGTCGCGCCAAACGCCCTGTGCGTAGTTAGCATCCCCAATGTCATCTCAGCCACGGTTTTTGCAAGTCGACTGATGTCGTCCCACCTCTTGTGGCAGTGGGTGCATCGGCGGTTGGATACCCCCAGGGCTTGCACCTTTGCTGCAATGGCCCTCCACACGGCCTTACGTTGGTTTACCTTGAGCTGCACGTAAGAGAGAAAAGAAGTGTTAATGACCAGTTCCACAATGTCAGGTACCAACATCAATCAATACAGTAGCAAGACTCAGGCTCAGGACCTATTGTAACCTCCCTCCCTCCCAAACTGGGGGACCCCTCCCAAGGGCACTTAGCATGGCCCACACAGATGTGATTGCATGCACACATTGGGCGTAGAGGGTCCAGGATAATCTCACAAATGCAAGATGCATTAACATGATATGCATCGACAGAAGTGTGTAAGTCTGCAATTACACAGGGCACAGATGTGGCATATGTAACATTCAGTGGGAAGGAACTGGTGCAAGGAACATGTAAGTCTGGTGGTGTTTTTCTAATGTGTGGGCAGCCACTGGTCCGACTCTCTGGGTCACACTGAGTCAGACAACAGGGGCACACAGAAATACTCACACAAGAAATTACTGTCCTGGCACCTACATGGCAAACATTCGGTGGCTCTGTATAGCTGACAATGTGACACTCCCCACTCACACATACAGGAGCAGGCATGGCAAAGAGAGACACACACACTCCCTCGCCCTGGAGACAGTTAGTCTGTCAGTGTATGACACAACCCCACACCCTCAAGCATATACTGTAGCAGCACAACTACACGTCTGACACCCCCCTGCCCGACAGCTACCTTCATGGTGACTTACCACGACATTGGGACCACCAAACAGCCTTGGGAACTGTGCCAGCACCTCGTCCATAAGGACCTTTAGCTCCTCGCTGGTGAATGGACTGGCACGGATCTTCTCTGTCCTTGCCATCCCTGTGGACATGGAACACCTGTGGCGGAAGTGAGTGGTGAGGGGTCTCAAGCAGCAGGCTCAGGAGGCAGCAGCAGGAGAGGGTCCCAGGCAGCAGGCTCAGGAGGCAGCAGCAGGAGAGGGTCCCAGGCAGCAGGCTCAGGAGGCAGCAGCAGGAGAGGGTCCCAGGCAGCAGGCTCTTCAGGCAGCAGCAGGAGAAGGTCCCAGGCAGCAGGCTCAGTAGGCAGCAGCAGGAGAGGGTCCCAGGCAGCAGGCTCGTCAGGCAGCAGCAGGAGAGGGTCCCAGGCAGCAGGCTCTGTGAGCAGTGGAAATGTGAGGCTCACTCCCACACACTTATAGCCCCCTGGGGTCGTCTGTAAGCTGCAAAGCAGCACCAATTGGTTGTCCAGGTCTGCCTCTTTCAAAATCATCCAATGACCGCCTACGCGCTGGGGGAGCACACCTTCCGCGTTTTTCAAATGTGCATCATGCCACCGCGATCACCGCTCCCATCGGCTGTGGGCAATGCTCCATGGCGGTGATGCACCGCGGGTGCCCGGGGTGCGCTACCGCGATGGTGCATCATTCAAAATCATCCAATGACCGCTTGCGCGCTGGCGGAGCACACCTTCCGCGTTTTTCAAATGTGCATCATGCCACCGCGATCATCGTTCCCATTGGCTGTGGGCAATGCTCCATGGCGGTGATGCACCGCGGGTGTCCGGGGTGCGCTACCGCGATGGTGCATCATTCAAAATCATCCAATGACCGCCTACGCGCTGGTGGAGCATGTCCACCACCATGTACACATGTCCATATGCCAATGGCTTCCGCACTTGTGAAGGGGGTGGTGCTGGTGTCATACCGCCGGAACGGCCCTCTGGGCACAACTTAAAGGATCATCCGATCTTCTAACTTTTCAACATATAGTTTAAATCATGACTTTTCAAATCATGCATTTTCAAACTTTGTTTGTAGAGTTCATCAAGTTTTATTTTTAATGCTTCTTTTCCATAAATCTTGATGTTTAGGATCACATCCAAGATATTTCTGCATTCACATGTGTTTAACATCCGTAGAAACACTTGAAGTAGCATGTTCCCAATGCATTTTGTGCCCATGACAGGCACTTCGTCAGGGGAATCTGTTAATGTATAACATAATCTCAATGAGGATCCATTAAATTACCCAACTGTTAAGCAACATTACAGTCTTAAAGACAAACAGTTTCATATCATTGTCGCCATAGTGATAGACATTATGATGATTCAATTCATAAAGTGCATGACACCATGTGTGATTCTTCATTAAAATGCCAAAAAATAAAGTGAAGCATGTCGAGTTTTACCGCGTGTTGTTCTTCTAACACAAAATTCATGTGAAGTTCTATGCTGTGTGACTTCTCGTGGTTATTAAAGTACATAATTCTTACTACGGTGATACGGCTAATGTGAGAAACATAACCAAGTGACCCGCTGTTCTCGACACATGATTTCACCCGTACTGTATGATAACGTAATAGGAGCATGTGGCCGTGTTGGTGTGTCAATTTCCCTTTTTAAACAAAGTTAAACGCTAGCAACCCAGCTATTGTATGTGTTTCTTACCGCTCACTGCATTGTTTGGTCTTCCCAGTGTCTTCCGGACAGGTTAGCGTGTGCTATGTAGCAAGCCTAGGGATATACCGAGTGCATACCAGGTGGTCGCGTATAGTGGAAAGTGTTGTCAGACTAGTGAAAAACGGCATGAAAAAGGTTCCGCAATTTTGTAATGGGTTTAAAACTATACCCCAAAGTGTTGTTTTGTATGAATGAGTGCTCCCAAGTTATCTGAAATTGAATAACGAAGTTGTGAAGTGATCAGATCACTGAAAAACAATGTACTTATATAAAATCGTAAATACAGTTAAATTGGAAACCGACGTATCAAAATCAATGTGTAATAGCACAGTGTATTACTGTTGTTTGTGAGGTTCACAGGTAACATGAAAGTTCCAAACGGTCATTTAGCCCATGGGGCCTCAAGGAATCAAGTCTATAAATCCATTGAGTTTCTTTTTGTAGTAATCTTCTATTCACATCCTGATTATCAGTGTTATGTATAGTTTCAAGTACCATAAACTTCAGCTGTGAAATATTGGGTCTCTGGTCATTGAAATGTGCAGCAACAGATGATTTTTCATCCTTCGTCCTTATATTGCTCTTATGTTCAGTTACTCGTGTTTTTATCTTTCTTGTGGTTTTGCCCACGTAGACCAATCCACATGGGCATTTGAGCAAATAGATTAAATTCATAGAATCACAAGTCGGTGTTACTTTTAGTCGTATGGGAGTTCCACGTCTAGGATGGTTGATCGTAGTCCCCTTGATGATGGCATGGCAATTGGTGCAGTTGTGGCATGGTATTGTGCCCTTGAAAGTTTCTTGATTTGTTGTCATGGTGCGTTTCTTTATCAGACCTTGAATATTTCTGCTGCGGGTATATGCAAATCTTGGATTGTTTTGAAAAATGCCCTTGAAATCAGGTTCTCCTGATAAAATTAACCAATGTCTTAGGATAGATTGTTTGTATGCATGACTTTTAGTGGAGAATGTCGATACTACAACTGAACGTTTCTCTGTGGATTTGAATGAAGTTGTGAGTAGCTCTGAACGTGTTTTCATCTTACATTTATTTTCTGCAATCTCCAAGACCTTGGGAGGATATCCTCTCTCTTTGAATCATTGAATCATATTATGTATTTGTAGTTGTGATTCCTTAGGTGCTGATACAATCCATTTTACTCTTTACAAAAGATGTGGGTAAGTTATTCTTGAGAGAGTTCTGATGGAAGCTACCATAGTGCAATAGATTGTTCCGGTCTGTGGATTTCTTGTACAAGGTTGTCCTGATTTCGTTCTGATCAATCTCAACTGTATAGAGTAAAAAGGATTGTATCAGCACCTGAGGAATTTCAAGGGCATTTTTCAAAACAATCCAAGATTTGCATATACCCGCAGCAGAAATATTCAAGATCCGATAAAGAAACGCACCATGACAACAAATCAAGAAACTTTCAAGGGCACAATACCATGCCACAATTGCCATGCCATCATCAAGGGGACTACGATCAACCATCCTAGACGTGGAAATCCCATACGACTAAAGGTAACAGCGACTTGTGATTCTATGAATTTATTCTATTTGCTCAAATGCCCATGTGGATTGGTCTACGTGGGCAAAACCACAAGAAAGATAAAAACACGAGTAACTGAACATAAGAGCAATATAAGGACGAAGAATGAAAAATCAACTGTTGCTGCACATTTCAATGACCAGAGACACAATATTTCACAACTGAAGTTTATGGTACTTGAAACTATACATAACACTGATAATAAGGATGTGAATAGAAGATTACTACAAAAAGAAACTCAATGGATTTATAGACTTGATTCCTTGAGGCCCCATGGGCTAAATGACCGTTTGGAACTCTCATGTTACCTGTGAACCTCACAAACAACAGTAATACACTGTGATATTACACATTGATTTTGATACGTTGGTTTCCAATTTAACTGTATTTACGATTTTATATAAGTACATTGTTTTTCAGTAATCTGATCACTTCACAACTTCGTTATTCAATTTCAGATAACTTGGGAGCACTCATTCATACAAAACAACACTTTGGGGTATAGTTTTCAACCCATTACAAAATGGCCGAACCTTTTTCATGCCGTTTTTCACTAGTCTGCCAACACTTTCCACTATACGCGACCACCTGGTATGCACTCGGTATATCCCTAGGCTTGCTACATAGCACACGCTAACCTGTCCGGAAGACACTGGGAAGACCAAACAACGCGGTGAGCAGTAAGAAACACATACAATAGCTGGGTTGCTAGCATTTAACTTCGTTTCGTTTAAAAAGGGAAATTGACACACCAACACGGCCACATGCTCCTATTACGTTATCACACAGTACGGGTGAAATCATGTGTCGAGAACAGCGGGTCACTTGGTTATGTTTCTCACATTAGCCGTATCACCGTAGTAGGAATTATGTACTTTAATAACCACGAGAAGTCACACAGCATAGAACTTCACATGAATTTTGTGTTAGAAGAACAACACGCGGTAAAACTCGACATGCTTCACTTTATTTTTTGGCATTTTAATGAAGAATCACACATGGTGTCATGCACTTTATGAATTGAATCATCATAATGTCTATCACTATGGCGACAATGATATGAAACTGTTTGTCTTTAAGACTATAATGCTGCTTAACAGTTGGGTAATTTAATGGATCCTCATTGAGATTATGTTATACATTAACAGATTCCCCTGACGAAGTGCCTGTCATGGGCACGAAATGCATTGGGAACATGCTACTTTAAGTGTTTCTATGGATGTAAAACACATGTGAATGCAGAAATATCTTGGATGTGATCTTAAACATCAAGATTTATGGAAAAGAAGCATTAAAAATGAAACTTGATGAACTCTACAAACAAAGTTTGAAAATTTATGATTTGAAAAGTCATGATTTAAACTATATGTTGAAAAGTTAGAAGATCGGATGATCCTTTAAGTTGTGCCCAGAGGGCCGTTCCCTACACAAAAGGGATGCTTTTCTCGCATTTGCAAATCACACCTACTGTTCGACCAGGTGATACCTCCGTGGCACACAACAACTCTTTATCTTTGATACAATTGAGCTTGTGCCCAGTCTACCAAGATTGTGAGGTCACACCGCTGGGGACAGGCGGTAGGTACTGCGATTCATGCGCGGAGCATGCCCACCGCCATGTACACATGTCCATATGCCAATGGCTTCCGCACTTGTGAAGGGGGTGGTGCTGGTGTCACACCGCCGGGGACAGGCGGTAGGTACTGCGAATCATGTGGCAGAGCATGCCCACCGCCATGTACACATGTCCATATGCCAATGGCTTTCGCACTTGTGAAGGGGGTGATGCTGGTGTCACACCGCCAGGGACAGGCGGTAGGTACCGCGATTCATGCGGTGGAGCATGCCCACCGCCATGTACACATGTCCATATGCCAATGGCTTCTGCACTTGTGAAGGGGGTGGTGCTGGTGTCACACCGCCGGGGACAGGCGGTAGGTACCGCGATTCATGCGGCGGAGCATGCCCACCGCCATGTACACATGTCCATATGCCAATGGCTTCCGCACTTGTGAAGGGGGTGGTGCTGGTGTCACACCGCCGGGGACAGGCGGTAGGTACCGCGATTCATGCGGCGGAGCATGCCCACCGCCATGTACACATGTCCATATGCCAATGGCTTCCGCACTTGTGAAGGGGGTGGTGCTGGTGCCACACCGCCGGGGACAGGCGGTAGGTACCGCGATTTTCATGACCGTTATTGGCTATGTCAATCCTGAACACTGTATCAGTACACAGCAGCAACATGGTGAAGGGCCCATCATTGTACACACAATGCCATACTTCCATGTCATCCACAGGTGGACGCACGTTCAGCGTGACACACTTTGGTCTGTGGTCCCTGCCATGTTACTTATGCATTTCATGGCTGATGATGCTTGACACTCTTGAGCTGGTGTTCATGATGTGGTACAAATCCATTTGTTGTGAGTCAGTGATGACCTTGACAAGGCTTGTGTCACTGCATTGTATCGTATCAGACTGGTGCATTCACAACAGCTCATGCACACAAGTGAACGTTTTCCTGATACTGTGATCATTGTGTTGATGGATGTGTGCAGAGTTCAGATGATGCATTGAGGTGTGACAGGTACAGCAGATGGGTGTGATACAGACATGGTAATTTCCAAAACATTGGCCGATGTTGCTGCACCTTGCCTGCAATGTGAATTGTGATCTCCAGTATGTGCACTTTCACATTCTGCGATGTGTTTGTGGCACTTGTGTATTGACAGTGGAGAGGTGTGCCCTCTGTGTGTATCAAAAGGCCAGCCATGTAACCTGGTGTGCCATGCATCTCTCAGGCAGTCAATGTTTTTGCATTACATCATTGATGGTATGTGCTGTCGCCATCTCATGATGGTTGTCACTGACATTTTCATTTTTACTTCTCAACTAGGAGGAGGCCGAATCTCCTACGTCACCTGACAGTGCTGGAGGACATGGAGAATATTGCATTAATTAGGAAATTCCGCCTGGACAGACCAACACTGAAGATCCTGTGTGATCTATTGGAGCCCCGACCTGCAGCCTCGCCGTCACTATCCTATGGCATTCACACCCACATATAAGGTGATGGCAGCACTCCAATTTTTTGCAACGGGTTCCCTCCAGGAGACAGTGGCTAGCGCTGGAGGGATGTCACAGCCCATGTTCAGCATGGTGCTGAGGGATGTTCTTGCTGCCATGATGCTGTATCGGAATCGCTACATCCATTTCCCTGGGGGAGGAGAATTGGCTGCCATGAAGGGTGACTTCTATCCCCTTGGGCGCATCCCACATGTTGTTGGTGCCATCGATTGCACTCATGTAGGTCTGGTGGCACCACAGGCGACCGAGCACACATATAGGAACCGCAAACATTATCATTCCATCAATGTGCAGGTGGTGTGCCTTGCGGACATGTGTGTGCGAAGTATCCTGGCTCGGCGCATGATTCGTACATCATGAGGAACAGCATGGTACCACGGATTATGGAGAATCTGCATCCCGAGCATGCCTGGATTGTGGGTGAGTATGCCTACTGATATGGCGTGCTGTGTGTTACCTGCTGCACTCTGGCTGTGCTATATTGCAATGGGTGTTTGTCATTCACAGGTGACTCAGCATATCCCAGTAGGCCATGGCTGTTGAGCCCCCTCAGGAATCCCAGGACCCCGGCTGACATCCGCTACAATGACGCCCATGGCAGGACCCGACGGGTAATCGAACAGACTTTTGGCCTGCTGAAGTCTAGATTTTGCTGCCTTGACAGTACAGGCGGTGCACTGGCATACTCGCCTGGGAAGGTGTGCAAGATAGTATTGGCATGCTGTATGCTGCACAACCTGGCCATCCACAAGGGGATCCCCCTGCTCCTGGACGATGGTGAGGTACCAAGGCCACCACCTGCTCAAGGACCTGAGTCTAGTGATGAGGACAGTGGCGAGGATGAAGGAGTAGACCTGCGCCAGCAGCTCATCGAACGCTACTTCACTTGAAGGTGGGTGACGAGGTACAACGTGTACATTGTGTGGTGTGGTTGCTGTTGTTGTGAAGGGCTAGGCGCGGATGTAACAGACAGGCACACGTTCAGTCATCTGTGTGTGGTAAAAGTGACACTGACGTTCCATATGTGAACGTATGCAGGACCCTATTTGTTCACACCTGCAGCCCATTGTCTAGTATGCCTGTAGTGTCTTGTGTATGTTTTGTGTAGTGTTCTGCCTGTGATGGCACAATGAGACCAGTGACTGTTGTTCTGTTGTGTCTCCCTAGGTGCTACAGATGAATCCTGCACTACATACTGTACATCATTTGGACACATCATTGTCTACATTGTAAATATTGCACTAAAAACAATACTGCACAAAATCTGGTGCATCAGGTATTTTATTTTGACAGTGGACATGTGATTTGTGCAGGAATATTTACATGACAGTGGGGAATGAGTAGTGAGTTGACAGTCCTGTTCGCTGAGATGCAAGAGTAGAGTCCACATGGATGTGGTGACCCAGTCCAACAGAGAAGTGACATTGCCAAGGAAATGTGGGTAAAGACAGTCCAAATAGTCAATGCAGTAGGGAAGAGGGTTGTCATCACGGCTGGCACCGTGAATGGCATGTGGCAGGTGCTTTGACTCCGGAAACTCCCAGGCTCTTCTTTGGACGCCCCCTAGGTCTTTTTGGCGGTGTGGGGCCTGCTGAATGGCCAGCGGCGTCAGGGGACTTGTCCTTCTCTGTTGGCGCAGGGTAGGAGCGTGCACTGTCATCCTGCGGCACAACAGGAGGGGACGGAGGTGGTTGTTGGGACACAGGCCTGTCCCTCTGCAACGCCACTTGCTGGCCCATGAGGTCCACCATCTGTCCAAGGCGGTTGTCGATGGACCTCATCAGCAGGATGAGCTCCCTTAATGGTTCAATTGACCAGCCACTTTGTCCCTGGACCTCTTGGTATGCCTCCACTACTCTGGTGAAGTGGTCCAGGGATGGTGTCCACTCCTCCCGAGGTCTGGTGGTGACCCTGGCCCTCCCACCTGCTCTTCTGCCACGGACCTCTTGCATCTCCACTGTCGGTCCACGCACTCTCTCCCTGCCCTCCACAGTAGTTGCTGTGGGCTGGTCATCCCCTGGGACAGGGAGGGTGCTGCTGGTGGTACTAGTGGTAGTGGCGGTGGCGACGGTGGTGGCTGCGGTGAGGGCAGAGGCAGTGACAGCAGGGGTCTGCTTCGCTGTTGTTGCAGCAGACGTGGTGGTGGGGAGGATGGGGGCACTGGACCTCTGGGTCTGTGGCACATCAGATGGGCCGGGCTGGAGCTCATCTTCCAAACTGTCCTGGGAGTCCACATCTGAGAGTCCATGTGCCAGGGGTGGAAACTGGCTCTGCTGTGGTCGTTGGTGTGGTCCTCAGCAGTAAGTTCTTCATCACCTGTGGAGTAGATGGGGAATGGTCAGTGTTGGGCACTGTGCAAGTATTGTGTCAGCTGCGTATAAACGACAGTCTGTACACTACACAATTATGAAGTAACTAGTAGTACAATTCATGGCAACACTGTGTGTAATTTCATGGAGCAGAGGAACATCATTTACTCATACATGTTGGATGTCAATGTATTGCATGCAATTGTTGCTGCGTTTCGGGATGCAGGTCTCCCACACACACATCAGGAAGAGTTAAGATAGCTACCTACCGCTTAAGTGAGGGTGAACAGTGCAATGGCTGACACATGCTCCTGGGTGGGGAGTCCTCCATGCTGATGGAGTGTGGGACAGGGGCATGGTGGGAGTGGTGATTCAGGCCCTCCCACCCCCACACTGTGCTCCAATACAAGATGGATACCGACCTGTAAGTCTGTTTGTTGTACTGTGCAATGGTTGACACATGCTCCAGGGTGGGGAGGCCTCCATGCTGCTGGAGTGTGGGACAGGGGACATGGTGGGAGTGGTAGTGCAGGCCTCCCTCCCCTAAACACCCTTCAAGTGAAGATGGATACCGACCTGTAAGTCTGTTTGTTGAACTGTGCAATGGTTGACACATGCTCCAGGGTGGGGAGGCCTCTATGCTGCTGGTGTGTGGGACATGGGGCATGCTGGGAGTGGTAGTGCAGGCCTCCCTCCCCCAAACACCCTCCTCCAAAAGACGATGGATACCGACCTGTAAGTCTGTTTGTTGAACTGTGCAATGGCTGACACATGCTCCTGGGTGGGGAGGCCTCCATGCTGCTGGAGTGTGGGACAGGGGGCATGGTGGGACTGGTAGTGCAGGCCTCCCTCCCCCAAACACTCTCCAAGTGAAGATGGATACCGACCTGTGAGTCTGTTTGTTGAACTGTGCAATGGCTGACACTTGCTCCTGGGTGGGGAGGCCTGTATCCTGCTCAGGTGTGGGACAGGGGGCATGGTGGGAGTGGTAGTGCAGGCCTCCCTCCCCCAAACACCCTCCAAGTGAAGATGGATACCGACCTGTGAGTCTGTTTGTTGAACTGTGCAATGGCTGACACATGCTCCAGGGTGGGGAGGCCTCCATGCTGCTGGTGTGTGGGACAGGGGGCTTGCTGGGAGTGGTAGTGCAGGCCTCCCTCCCCCAAACAACCTCCAAGTGAAGATAGATACCGACCTGTAAGTCTGTTTGTTGAACTGTGCAATGGCTGACACATGCTCCTGGGTGGGGAGGCCTCCATGCTGCTGGAGTGTGGGACAGGGGACATGGTGGGAGTGGTAGTGCAGGCCTCCCTCCCCCAAACACCCTCCAAGTGAAGATGGATACCGACCTGTGAGTCTGTTTGTTGAACTGTGCAATGGCTGACACTTGCTCCTGAGTGGGGAGGCCTTTATCCTGCTCAGCTGTGGGACAGGGGGCATGGTGGGAGTGGTAGTGCAGGCCTCCCTCCCCCAAACATCCTCCAAGTAAAGATGGATACCGACCTGTAAGTCTGTGTGTTGAACTGTGCAATGGCTGACACATGCTCCAGGGTGGGGAGGCCTGTATCCTGCTCAGCTGTGGGACAGGGGGCATGGTGGGAGTTGTAGTACAGGCCTCCCTCCCCAAACACCTTCCAAGTGAAGATGAATACCGACCTGTGAGTCTGTTTGTTGAACTGTGCAATGGATGACACTTGCTCCTGGGTTGGGAGGCCTGTATCCTGCTCAGCTGTGGGGTAGGGGGCATGGTGGGAGTGGTAGTGCAGGCCTCCCTCCCCCAAACACCCTCCAAGTAAAGATGGATACCGACCTGTAAGTCTGTTTGTTGAACTGTGCAATGGTCGACACATGCTCCAGGGCGGGGAGGCCTGTGTCCTGCTCAGCTGTGGGACAGGGGGCATGGTGGGAGTGGTAGTGCAGGCCTCCCTTCCCCATAAAGGCTTCCTAAGCAAGATGGCTAGCTACCTGTTGTGTGAGGGTGGACAATGTAATGGTGTTTAGGTATTGCAAAGAAGTACTTCTGAGTGTGTTGTTTGGCATTTGTTTGTACTTACCAGCCTCCGCTCCCCCGGCTACTCCTGTGATACTCTCAGGAAGCAGTATGGCAAGCACCTTCTCCTCCCATGGTGTGAATGTTTTCGGTAAGATGGGACGGCCACTGCCAGTCACGTTCGCCAGCGTCCAGTTCTTACTCCTCCGCTCCTTGACAACCCTCTTGAGATCATGCCACCGCTTCATGATCTCCTTCTTGGATCTTGGGGTGGTCCCTACTGCATTCGCCCTTTGGACTATCCTTTCCCACATTTGTGTCCTCGTGGCTAAAATGGTGTCTGTTGGACCAGGCTACCAAACAGTTGTGGCTCTACTCTTACAATCTCATTGACCAAGACTGTCAAGTCACTCTGTGAATTTGGGCTTTTTTTGTGTTGTCATGGTGTTTGGTGGTTGAGGTGTTTGTGGGTGCAGGGGTGTGGGTGCAGGGGTATGGTGTTGAGGTGTGAGGTGTGTTGTGTGCTGTGGGATTATTTGTGCTGGTGTAAAGGTGGTGGTGATGGTGATGGTGGTGGTGGATGTGTGTGTGTGCTGTGCTCTTTTGCCTCTCCTGTTAGATGTGGGGTATGGCCTTCTAATCTGGAGTGTTACAAAGGATTGTGGTTTGTGAAAGGGGTGGCTTTATACTCAGCTGTGTGGGTGTGTCCAAGTGTATTTTGGGTGTCAGGTGTGTTGTGGGAGTTGTCCAGGGTTTTTATTTTAATTTTTGCTTATTTTGTTTTATTTGTATGTGTGTTATGTATTTGGGGGTCATGGCTGATTTTATTTGTGCACTGTTTGGCATCACTGCGGTGTTTTTGCATCATCTGCCATGTTTTTCATGTCCCGTCCGATGCGGTGTCTATGCTGCAGCTCTTCCGCTATTTTTCCCATTCACTCCTGTGTGCGACTGCGGCTGTCGCTAACAGCGGTTCCGACCGCGACACCCTCGGGGTTATCATAATTTCCCGTGCGGTGTGTCCGCTGTCCTTGCGGCGGGTTGTAGCTTTTCCGCAGCTTTTCCGACCGCCGTGGTCGATTTTTGGCCATCACCGCCCGCGTCGGACGGCTTTGCTTGGCCCGCTACCGCCATGGTCGGTCTTTAGTGACGGTTGATCCTAATGTGGCCGTTGGTGTATCCGCGGTGCAGGCGGGCGGTTGGTTTCCGCCTCCATGGCGGTCGGGGTGGTTTTTTCGCTCGGGACACTGGAGCAGGACGATAGGTCGCAGGAACCGCTGATCGGAAATACCGGTCTCCTTTCCCTCCCTGCCAAGTGACCCATGAGGCTTTAACAGCAAGTAGCAAGTTAAAGCAGAGGGAATCCCCCTCTTACACGTACGGCACCTTAGCGAGTGCAACACTTTTTTACCATACACTTTCACTTAATATAGTTTATTTTCACTCACACATACTCATTTGGTCCTGAGGAAAGCCAGTTTTAATCAAAAGGCCTGGCTGAAACATGTAGACCACAAGGACGTAGGAGCCCCTAATATACTCCACAACGTCCACAGCCTTTTTATCTTGCTAACAGGGGCCCAGGTATTAAATTTACCTTTACCCTCGGGAACTGGGACCTCCTGGATAGCTTTTAAACCTTTCACCTCCATTCTCACCAGCACTGCACACTCAGTAAGAATACCTGCTCCTCAGTAATCTGGAGTCGCAGCACACCCGGGACACATTCGGTGTCACTGTGGTGGGCCCGATGATGAAGCATGACACCAACTAGGTTGGTGTGTGAGGGCTTCATGTCCAAACCTAAGGGTTTGCCTACAGATATACCTTCTGAGTCTCCTCTAACACAACATAGCTAGTCCTATATTGATATCTCTACATATAACCAGGGGACCCGGACTGGCTTACCTAGTCCTCTCTCTCCTTTTTGATTTGCTGGTTTTTTCGCCCGTCATCCTAATGACCCCCTATGTGTTTTATATCATTGTGGATGTATTGTACATCATGTTCTTTTAATATTTGTTTACATAACAGCGGTTTTTAACAAATAGGTCTAAATGGTCACGGAAATACATGAATTGTATTAAGAATTTTCATAGTTATTTTAATTGTAGATACATTCAGTCTTTTATGATTGTGACAATCGAAATAAAGACCATATTGACTTGACAACTGCGTTGTAAAGCTTGTTTCCCATTCAGGTGTAAAAGCACAATCAGGACAAAATTGCATATAAGTGCAATCTCAATATTTGGGCAACATCCATGGGAATTTAGAAACAAGATTTGAAACAAAACTCACACCTAGGAGCAAAGAACACACTTAAGTGTAGAAAAACCATTAGCCCAACATCAAGAATAGGGCAGATGATCACATTCAGGTGTACTAACATATTTAGGACCAAAGATTACATTTAGAGTAACTAACACATTTAGGTGCAGAATGAGCAGGAGCTCGGTCTCACATTTAGGTGCAGAAGAAACAAGGAGTTGTTAACTACATAAAAAGTATATAAAGTTATTTTATTGTGCATACATTTACTGTTATTGGGGAGCCTTACCTGTAAGCTTAGGAACTTTAAAGGTATTTTATATGTTGGAAAATGTGTTCATTCAGAGGAAGGAGTACGTGAAAGGGGGTTTTGGAAAATCCTATACACTTGAGCATTTAAGTGACTGGGGGTCGTGCATGAGCTCACGATGCTGGGAGACCATATGTGCTTGTTGCCAGAGGCAGTCCCATTGCTAGGGTCTATCAGACACAATACTTTTCATTACCTCTCAAAAAAGAGGGTAGGGATCTTGATCTGTACGAATGTAAATTTCACAGTTAAAGCAAGCAAAAGTGCCCATAAGGAAGATGGGTGCAGACACAGGGTCTTTACAGGGGAGCACCCATGACCCCAGTGTCCATACGTGACCCGAACCAGAGTTGGAAGAACTTCAAGCGAAAGACCCTACAACTAGAGACATAAAGAAGCCCCTGCAGTGCAGGGACAGGCGTTCTGCAACCATTCTGGGGCCCCCATGGAACCTAAAAAAGAAATATCTGTGAGATATGGGAGACTCATGGAGCCCTTATCACGTTCTGCAGGGGGACCCCATCAATTTGCATTACGCCACTGCCTACAACACCAGTTATGAGTGCAGAGCTGTCTTTTACTGGGAGTGGGCTTAAGCCTGGTCATTATTAGCACTGATAATAAGACAATAAAATAGATTTAAGGCACAGCAGGCATTTCAGGAAAGGGGATAATAAGGTCGGAGAAGGCCGATGGGTGGTGCCATTGGCATCCACTGGGAACAGATTCCTTACTCTACTCTGCATCCACTAGAGTTACACCAGTCTGCATCGTATCTCAGTGGACAAGAGGTTGGAGTCAAAAAGTGGCCAGAGCACTATGATATTATCACTTGACCCCAATGCTGAAAGGTCCAATGATGTTAATGAATGTTGCTCTGACATATAAGGAAGTAGCTCTTCATCAGTGACAACTGGGAAGTCAGCACAGTTACATCCTAGGATGCCTTTAAAGTAGCAGTGAAGGGCCATTTTATTCACAGTATCTAAGGAGCCAGGTAGTAGCCTTGATGGGCATATATTGTAAAAATAGAAAGAGCAAACATTTTTCTTGCAAACCTGAGAGTAAACCAGTTAAGCTTTTAGCGAGTCTCCTTAAGGCAGATCAAGCGCACAGTTTCAAAACTGAGGATACAGAGATGGAGGGAGAACTGGGTAATAGAGAGACATAGTAGGTGGAGGTGCATGGCAAGTTGCACACACCAGAAATAATTGTTATAAAGGGAAGAGAGTTGTACATAGACATTTATACAATACTGATGTCCCACAATTGACAGTTTTGAAGCAAAAAGACTTGGGGGAATAAACTGCAAAGAAGAAATGTTGACAGCGGCATAGCTGGATTTTACAAGATGTTTGGAACACAGCTGATCCAAGTCATTTTAAGGTGTATAATGAAATGTTCCCAAGAGCAATAGCGACACTGCCCATTACTGAGGGCACAATATCTTTTACTCTTGAGCCAAACATGAATTTGGCTTAAGAGTTAATGATACAGACTAATATTCTTTTTTTTATTAATACATTATTTTGCATTTTAACATTAAGCAATGTGATACACTTGGATGTATGCAGCCATATTACATGAACAGAAGTAAATGTTATGCAATCTTCATTAGGCCTGACAATTATTCTGTTATGGCAAGACATTGAACATAAATACTTTCCCCAATTCTCATAGTTTTACCCATATTTTAAGCCTGCTATCCCTTATATATAAATACTAGCAGCCCGTCCCGACGTTGTCCGGGTATGAATTGCTGCCGGCCAGTGGTATATTGTTTTGTAGGATTTCGTTTTGATAGCATTTCTTATCTGTGACAGGCCTGTGAAACGCTCCGATTCACAGTGCACTGCTGATGCACTTAAGAGTGCGCGTTCAGTAGTGTATGAACTCGAGTTTCCCTACTTAATTTCTCCTTGCAATATTATACAGCGCGAACTGGACAACATGGCATGAGCACAATTTACATTACAGAAGAACACATTCATTTGTGGTAGGCACGGAGAGACAAAGCGATTTGCCTAGAATCACATACCCACAAGCATCAATCACAACACCCAATACAGCGTTGGAAAGGGCAGTTGCAGCAGAAGGACATAGGCTATGCAGACGCCCACCGTATACATTTAAAAGGTAAAAGAACCATGCCAGCGAAGTAGTCCCTTGTGGGCGTGTTTGGGTTGTGCTGTGGGTGTGTGCGGGGGGCGTGACAAACGCTGGGGGCGTGTGGTACGTTCCGCCCTTCATGCCATGTCTCATATCGTGTGCTGTGGGCGTGTGCAGGGGGGGTGGGAGTGTGCGGGGCGCGGGATTACGGGAAAAAAAGCGAGCGTTGTGCCCAATATTTCATTGTTTTTTCTTCCCAGGTTCTGTACATTCCAGCTCCGGGTGTCCACCATGCTCCCTTGAAATACCCCTGCACCCCATAATCATAACCCACCCTTACTCCTTAAAATACCCCAACACCCTTAAACACTAACCCATCTTAACCCTATAAATATACCCTGTTCCCCAAAACCCAAACCTATCCCTAAACCCTAAAAATACCCCTGTACCCCAAAACCCAAACCTAGCCCTGAACCCTATAAATACCCCTGTACCTCAAAACCCAAACCTAGCCCTGAACCCTAAAAATACCCCTGTACCCCAAAACCCAAACTTAGCCCTGAACCCTAAACATACCCCTGTACCCCAAAACCCAAACCTACCCCTGAACCCTAAAATACCCCTGTACCCCAAAACCCAGCCCTGAACCCTTAAAATACCCCTGTACTTCAAAACCCAAACCTACCCCTGAACCCTAAAAATACCCCTGTACCCCAAAATCCAAACCTAGCCCTGAACCATAAAAATAACCCTGTACCCCAAAACTACACCTGAGCCCTAAAATACCCCTGTACCCCAAAACCCAAACCTAGCCCTGATCCCTAAAAGTACCCCTGTACCCCAAAACCCATACCTATCCCTGAACCCTAAAAATACCCCTGTACCCCAAAACCCAAACCTAGCCCTGAACCCTAAAAATACCCCTGTATATAATATACTAGCAGCCCGTCCCGACGTTGTCCGGGTATGAATTGTTGCCGGCCAGTGGTATATTTTTTTGTAGGATTTCGTTTTGATAGCATTTCCTATCTGTGACAGGCCTGTGAAACGCTCCGATTCACAGTGCACTGCTGATGTACTGATTGGTACTTAGGTAAGTCCATTACCACCCTTGCTGCCGCATTCTGCACTAACTGAAGGCGACGCACCAGACCCTTATTCATGTACAGATAAAGGGCACTACAGGACATTACCAGGGCAAAAACTGCCTGTTTTTCTGATGCAAAGGAGAGAAACGGGAAATTTTGCTAAGCAGCCTGATTATTCCGAAACAGGTGGACACAGTTCTACTTCTTCGTAGGTTTATAGGCAGAGATGTATGGACGATAACACCCAGGTTTTTCCCATGGGATTCAGGGTAAGGGCAACTGCCCAAAGTGTCTGGCCACCATCCATTAGACCAGGTATCCTTTTGGTTGCCAAAGATCAGGATCTCTGTTTTTCCCCATTCAATTTAAGATAGTTTTCCACCATCTAAGCTGCGACTACCTGCATGTAATTTTTAAAATTTGCAGCAGATTCACTAATGCTGTTAGTAATGGACACCATGATTTGAGTATCGTCCGCGTAGGACAATACCTCAAATCCAAAGGATCTCACGACTCCAGCCAGTGGAGCAACATAGATATTAAAGCGTGTAGGGCTCAAGGAGGAGCCCTGCGCCACTCCACATATCAACAAGTTGGAAGTTGAGTAAAAATGGCCCATTTTTACTATCTGTGCACTCTCACAGAGAAAAGAGGATAGAAGCCCCAGGGCCGTGCCCCCAACCCCTATTTACCTGAGGCGTTCTACCAGCCTCAAAGGAGACAGCGTCTCAAATGCTGCGGTAAGGTCAAGCAAGATCAGCAGGGTAGTATGCCCTGCATCAACCTGGACCCGAATGTTATTAAAAACTGCAGTTAACGCTGATTCAGTGCTATGATGGCTCCTAAAGCCATGCTGTGAGCCATCAAGCAACTGATGGTCCAGTAAATAAGGGCTAAGATGAGAATTCAGATATCTTTCCATAATCTGAACTGGGACTGGGAGTAAAGAAATGGGACAATCATTTTTTAATCCCATGGGATCCAGAGATGGCTTTTTTAAAAGTGGTCTAACCGCAGCAGTTTTCCAAAGGGTTTGATACTGCCCCGAGTAATGGTCATATTGAGTACTGAGGTGAGGTGGGGAATAATAACCTCCCTTCCAAGTTTTAAAACTTTTAGGGGGCATGCATCCAAAGGTGACCCAGAGGTGACCCCTTCTAATAGATGTTCCGTCATTTCAGATTAAATGCAAGGGAAGGTGAGTAGCTTCGGTTCATCTTCCATAGAAAGTGAAATATTAGGATCATTATGGAAGTAGCAGACATAGCTTTCCCAGCATTATATTGCTCCAGCAGGGAATATATATCTGTGATCGTAGTAAGGAAGAAATTTGCCATTCAGTTGCAAAGTTCTTGGGAACATTCAGTTGAGTCAGCAACAGGAGGGGAGATAAGAGAATTAATAGCCTTAAAAAGCTCTCAAGAAGATTTTATAAATTCAGTGATCTTGGAGTAATACAATCTTTTTTCCTCCATAATGGACGCTTTATAGACTCTTAAGCTCTGTTTATGTAGCTCTCTACCCGCCAGTGCCAGATCTATGCGCCAGATGCTTTCCTGTTTGTGACAAGAATGTCTCAACTTTCTGAGATTGTCAGAGTACCATGGAGCCAAGGGTTTCTTCCTTGCTACATAGCGTTTAGTGATGGGAGCCAAAGTATCTAGGGCTCCTTAAAACCCTCTATACAGTTCATCTGCTGCTAAATTGACATTTAAGTGGTTGAAAAATTGGAAATTCAAAAAGAATTTAGCAAGATCATCCTTACTAACATGACTCGAAACTTCTCTTTTCCTCGCCAGTCCTTTTGTCAGCTGTAGCAGCATTTAGTACTGAAGTCTTAAGTTTAATAGGAACCGCATAATGGTCTGACCAGGAGAGGGGCAGAGGTAGTGTAGCAGGGTTTCCGTTCTCCCACAGAACTGTGCATAGAGATCTAGAACCTCAGTGAGTTAGGATGATCCAAATCTCACCTCAGTATCAGAAATCCCCTTACCGAGCTAGCTACAGTGTCTCATTGGTTACTATGAACTAACCAATGACTTAGACAAACCAGAACATGATCTTAGAATACCTCAGGAATCGTGGAACACATGAACACTCTTTCGTTGTATAATCATTACAAACCAAAACCGGGAGCCAAAGAACACACGTGCAAGTTTGAAATGTTTATTTTTCAATGCAAGGTTCTCAAACGCAGTATCTTATATAATATCAACATACATAATATAAAAACCAGAGTTATCAGCATAGTCACTAATCCATAATAAGCGAATGGTGATAGCATATTATAATGCAAAATCTATATAAAGTTTGTATCACCTATATTTCGCGCACCCTATTTAGCATATTATATTATATCTAAGAAGGTCTCGTTTGGGTTCTAGCAGGGCGGGCCCATACCTCTAAACGTCAGTAGGAGTAGATCACATCCACATCAACCAGCTCTCTGCATGCGGAGCACCAAGTGTGTGTTTCATTCCCTGTAACTCTATCTTAAACCCGCGTAGAGCCCAATATTGGCAGCAACATTATTTATGTTATGTCTAATGTGGTGCGAGGATCATGCCTCCCAGCAACCTTGTGTTAGGTTATTCTTAGAGTGTGCAGATCTCAGTGTGCAGACATTTGTACCAAGTGTACCAGGCACGACAGGTTGAAAGCTACAATAACAATTGCGTGTCGTGTGCAAACTAAAGCCAAAGAAAAATATGTCGTTTAAACATTCAATACACTCATGCTAACTTAACACATTATATAGAAAAGCAGCATCTATATGACACCCCCCCCAATGATCCGAGGACGGTCAAAATACAAGCCAGTACAAGAAATAAAGGCACAACCTGAAAACAGAGTTCAACAATATTGAGCCAAGCTAAAAAAATGTATATATAAAAATATGTATGAAAGCCTATAGTGGCCAAATTAATATATAACGAAGTCTTGAACTGTGAGGCCTATATCAAATCATAGGCCCAGGTAAGAAAAAGGCACCATTCAGAATTACTAAAAAGTCACGTGCCATTATAAGGAAAGTCTCCAAAACCACTCATGGGTGGAACGAATATGCAAAGTAGGTAGCGACAGCTTCCAACATGAAATCACTGTCATCATCCGAAAACAGTTCAGCCATCCAGTTGAGCAAAGGGAAAGAACATACGTGCTCCTCCAGCACCGGACCCTCTTGCAACATCAGAGGACAACTCGGTGGGTTCTCAAGAACGCTCTGTGCCAGAAGCTCATGCGCCGCTGCTGATATGTCCCAATGGCCCATTAGTCCATGCATCGCTGCCAATGCCATAACCCGATCGCCAGAACAAACCAACTCGTGAGCAACTACGGGGCTCATTAGATGATTAAAATCGACTTCCGGAGATAACGGCAAGCAGAGACACAAATCAATGGCCCAGGTAAAATCGCAGCTCAGGCAATGAAAAACAGGCTGTACACATGTGAAATAGGAAAATCGAAACGATAATCCAAAAGCCGTGCTTAATGTCGCAAGCGGCAGGGTGCCATAGTATTGTAGCATCCGGTTACGAAACAGCGTCAGAGGGAACTGAGCGGCTTCTTGCGCAGGATGGGCATCTATTTTTTAGGAAGCAGAATAATACCAAGACGCCTGCAGCTAAAGCCAGCAGAACAGGGAATCCGCCAAACAAACTTGCGAATATAGAATGGAAAAACGCAGGGATAATACCAAACACTTTTTCAAACGTAGTCACGAGACCACTACTAATTAATTTAAAAAAAATGCGCCAGTCCGGTTGTGGAGGAGGCATTAAAGATTTGATGTACCAGCTCGCAGAAATGAAACGGCAAGTCAGTATTTAAAAGTGCCTGAACCTCTGTGCGTGTGTTAGCTATGTGAAGGACATAAGTTTCGCGGGCCGAGCTCAGGGCCACCTCCTTTTGAGACAAAAGAGCTCTTATGCGGCTCAAACCATTGAACTCCGTTCTCAAGGTTGTTATCCGTGGCCAGATGGAAACAACTGAATTCCCATGCGTGGGTGGATATAACACGTTCTTGCAACACACCACACGTTCTGATACAGTAACCACAAAAGCGACACCGATTATTAACCCACAACACTCCTCGTTATTCAAAAGTAAATAACTACCGTTTTTCAATAATGTAAATGTGGGAACTATTGCTGGAACTGGGGTGCCTTTTAAAACACACGCCAAATTAGGGCGGTCCTGATTACAAGAACCATGCAGCTGGATGTGTCTGCATATCAGCGAACGGTCAGGCGACTGTGTGCATTCTTCACCATTCAGATTCACCTCCTTCCCATCCAACAAACATCTGTAAGCGTATGGCAAGGACCAAGCCTCATGGAGAAAAGCATTGCCTAGTGGTTCATATCGCCCGATTGCAATATATCGCATACAATTAGTGAATTTGTACAAAGGAAATGGTAATGTAATCAAACCATGAATAAGCCACGTTGCAGTAGTGGCTTCAGCTACAGAAAAAGGTAAGGATTCTAACTTTTCAATGTGTAGCACGGAAAATGATGCATCTCGCATGGAAAGCATGCGTTGTTTATCAGTCAAATTAAATGGGGCAAAAAGGGAAGAGACGTTCATTAAGCTCCAGGGCACTCGACCAGCCTTAAGTGTCTGCAGGGTCCATGCAAACTGCATCACAGAACACAATTGATTTTGACCATGGTACAACACAGACACCTCATCTTGCACAATGTCAACAACAGAAGAAACAATATTATCCAGCGTGTAAATTCGGGAAGAAAGCGTGTTAATACTGTTATCTACAACTGCAAGCACTTTTTCTAAATTAGCTTGGTCAATAGCTCTTAAACGTTTAGCAGCCTCAATCTGTGAAAACTTCCAAATTTCATTGTAAACTGCATAAATCCATCTTTTAGTTCTACCCTTAGCCGGGCCTTTTATAAAGTCATTCAAATCAACATCGTCATTCAATTGGGAAAGATGCAGTTTAACAGCAGCTAACGTGGAATGTTGTAGCCAATTCTGACATAATTCGCCCACTGAATAAGTCGTAACTGTATGTTCAGTCTCAAAACGGGGATCAGGTCTGACCTGTCTAAAACCCTCAGACAGGCCCAAAAAACGACGTTGGCAAGAATCAGAGCTTCTATGCCACATCAGCCAACCCTTAGGATCCAAGCTGGATACATTAAAGGATGAGTTGCGCAATAGCACCTGTAAATCACAAATGGACAAATCAGTGTAATTACTCCAACCAGAGTATTCTTCCAATTCAGGGATAGTTGGTGTATTTAATTTTTTAGAAGTAGCCAATCCAAAGCATGTTGTTTGGGAAATGGTAGAATTTAGAAACAACATGTGATTCGGGATGAGACATGCACGATGCAAAGCCTCAGTGCCTTGTACCTGCCAATCCTTGGTACCCCAAATCGATTTAAGGTCAATAACCTCCTTCCACAGCTCGTAGCCATCTACCGCTAACTTGTCAAGGAAGGACTTCGAATACAGTAATTTAGTATCGGTAAGTCTAACTTTGGACATGGACTTTTGTGTCATTTTAAAATAAAATGACTCTGGATTTGATTGATTAAAGTCTGTGAAATATGTGTATTTTTCCAGAAATGTTCTGGAGCTGCCCTTTAGAGGAGCCGGGCAATGTTCCCACTGCGTGTAATTCACACTACCTCTTCTGGAACTTGTTTTGTGCAGGAAATGATTACCATAATGTTGAAAGCAAAACAAATCACCATAATTAATAGAATCTAAATATAAATCATCAGCATCGAAGGCAGCATAATATTTTAAATCAGAGAATAATTCTTCCACCGCCTTAATGTCCCAATCATCAGAACGGACGTTTTGTTTCACGACATCCCCCATGTTTACTCTAAGCACATTTGGAACATTAATCACTTCAGTGGGGCCATGAATCTGAAACTTAACCGCATCCCACACAATCCCATCAAGGACAGGCCAAGCAGTAATGTTGACTGTATTTAAGTTTCGTTTCAGTCTGTGCGCTGTGTGTGACGAGGAAAGCGGGGCCAAAGTTCCATTAAGATGCCGAATACCTGTTCTTTCTTTTACGTAGTGTCCATCGATTAGGCGGAAAAAATAAAACACAAAACCAATTGACATAAAAAGGTAAAATGAAAATAGAATCAACCAAATGTATGTCCAAGGGGGAATTAAAAAATTTTTTTTAAACAACGTGGCATATTTTGCAACAGTGGAGGGTTTCTTTGAAAGTTCCGAAGCAGAGTCAAAAGAGCATCTGGACTGGTTTGCCAAACGAGTCTGTAAATCAGGCATCGACAAATCAGCAGGATAGGTGTAGTTCAGCTCATCAATGTTAGTAACAGGAAAAGTATTTAATAAAGGACTTGAGATTGCAGGCATCTCGAGGGACACCTCCGGTTCAGCACCAGAAGTAATAGCCAGCACAGAGTGCCTCACCATGGAAGGACAGGATACAGCCGGTGTCATGCTATGAAGAATCGGCCACCCTGTGTGCCTTGACATTGTCAATAGAAATAAATCTGTTTTCCTTACGACCTGGAAGCGGTGGTAATATGACTGTTCTTGTGCCCTTCACTCCAAGAACTCGAACCGGTGCTCGATATGAGGGACCAAACTCTTTCTTGTTATCGATCTTCTCTCAAACCAGTTCTCCAACTTGGGGTAGCCAGCCAACTACCGGGATCTGCAACGCATCATCCGATGTGGAGGGCAAATGTTCCTTTGCTAGACTGTCTCTGGTCTTTTGTAGATCCTGTAAAACATTGCAATGTTCATCTACGTCAAAGCCCGCGGCCTGGGCCTGGCAGTCTAGACCATCGAGGTCAGGGACATACATCATGATACCAAAGAGCATTTCGTATGGGGTCCGCCCACCCAGAGACCTTCTAGGGAGATTATTAAGCGCACGCTGCACGCCATTGAGGTGGGCTAGCCAGTTCCTGCCAGTGCCTATAACTCGAGCTGTCAAAGATTGCTTTAAGTCACGGTTCATTCGTTCAACTACACTATTGCCCTCAGGCCTGTAGGGACTCGAAAACTTGACTTGGACCCCCAACGAAACCATAGCATCCTTATACGCCTTAGAGGCGAAAGCCGGACCCTGATCCGAATGGAAAGTACCACAGGCAAAAATTCCCACAAAGACTCGCAAATCCTTAATGACAGTCCGTGAATCAGCGCTTCGATGTGGCCATACCCACACAAAGCGTGTGCATGAATCAACTGCTACTAAGATGTACTTATACGCAGTATCAGAAGAAAAAGGACCGCAGTGATCCAAATAAACGCAACCAAGCGGTTTATTAGAGATGTACAACTGTGTCTGAGGCGGACGCGCAGCAGTTGAAGGCTTAATCTGCTGGCAAATGTCACATAGAAGGACATAATCACGCGTCTGTTTGTACAGTCCCCGCCACCAGAACCTTTGTTGTAGCTGAGTTACAGTGGCTGAGACGCCCGCATGCGCAGACGCCACACCTTCATGAGCCGCTGTAATCAAAGCAGCCCTGCGATCCGAGTTGGGAACTAGACGTTCTCCAACATCAGGAATTTTCACATAAGGAACCTTATCGGGACTTAAGTGGCATGTGTATTTAGAAGGGAACCCCGCAGGATATTTACCTCCCTTCTCTGTTGCAGCAACAGCCGCCAAGATGTCATCATCTATTTTGCTTTTGGATCTTGTAACAGCTGCAACTAAGTATTTTGATACCGCTGACTTTGCTGCTTCATCAGCAAGCGAATTACCAACAGCGTGGACTCCCACGCGCTGATGGCCGAGAGTATGAATCACAAACACGAGTGGCAACTTCTCCTTAAGTTCCGCCACTCGGACCCAGATCATTTTATGTTTTATTGTGCTACCTTTGGAATCACGAAATTCATTCTGAATCCAAAAGAACAAGTTTTCATTGTAAGACTGGAACCAGTAGTAAGAATCACTTACGACCAAAGTCGTCACACTAGGATCCGCGTACTCCAATGCAAGCATCAGTGCACGAAGCTCAGCTAATTGTGCGGTGCAGTCTCCAAGTGTCTGCGTGTGCACGACACTGGACTTGAACTCATCATTCACCATGACACCGACCACAATGGCGCAAGCGGAAACGTAGGCATGTTTAGAGCCATACGCCACTTGCGCCGAACCATCAGTGTAAATGATGCAATGGAAATCCTCCAACGGCCGCATTGCTAAAGGAGCAGGATGAACAAATTCATACTGTAAATACTCCTGCGACCGTAAAGTGGCGTCAAAAATAAACGTGACATCCTGGGATGTCAAGGATGCAGCCCACTGAATCCACCGAGGGTGCAAAGCTTTGGAATTAGGTACACTGGCTTTCGTAACTGCCTCCAAGGCAGGACACGGGGTAACAACCAACATGCGCTTTCCCTGTGACAGGGCACGTTCCTTAAGAATCGCCATCTGGACAGCCGTTAAAACTTTCTCCACAGTGGAAAAACGCAGTTCAGCCGAAGTGTACAAGTGTGACTTGTAAGCAGTAGGTACTGTATCTCCTTCAATAAAAGTCAGGTACGTGAAACCCACCGCTCGAGGGATAATTCTTATCACCAGGTTGGTCTGGTTATCACGAGTCTGTAGGTATTCAGAAGCGAGCAAATCAGCCTGCAAAGACTGCAGTATGGCTGAATGCTCAGGCAGCCAGCATGATTTGGAAAAAGATGGTTGTATCAAAGCATACAAAGGCTTGATACGCTGGGCATATTCCGGAATATAAGTCCTCCCGAAATTCAAAAAGCCCAGTAAAGATTGTAATTTTTTCAGTGTAGTCGGAGAACGCAACTGTGCACATTTCTCCAGGAAATGAGGAGCCAACCCCTTTCCTTCGTGGTTAAGCTCGTAACCTAGAAACAACACTGTGTACTCTGCAATGTGTGATTTTGCAAAGTTAAACTTGTAACCTATATCTGCAAAGTTACAAATTATGCCATTTACACGACTCAGATGCTCCCATAAATCGTCGTCTGTTAGATAAATGTCATCCACATACGAACAAGCAACTGGGTCGAACCTCTCCAAAAGAGAGACAATGCGGGCGGAAAAAACTCCAGGACTATTCTTATAGCCCATCGGGAGACGTCGGAACATTTTTTGCACACCACCGCACGTAAAACTGGTCCATTGGGAACTCAAACCATCCAATCTGTGGGCATAAAAACCATTGGAAATATCAAGCGTGGTTTTAAACCGTTTACGCTCAAGACTATTCACTAAAGCAGAGCCATGAGTATTCTGTACTGCGCAGTTACGGCAATGCGAGTTCAAATGCCTATAATCCAAAACCAAACGATATGAGCCGTCCGGCTTGTTTACAGTAAAAAGGGGGTTATTCATCGGTGACACACACGTTTCAATTACACCTTGATATTCCAATTGTTCAAGGATAGCCGCGACAGAAGCTTTAGCTTCACGCCGGGGGGGATACTGAGGTTGAGGCTGCGGCTGAGACCGTAAAGGAATCTCGTGGCTCGGGGACAATTTATCCCAGCCACATTGATTGCGGTACACAGCCGGCGCAAGCGCCAGAGCCCACTCTTCTGCAAAATGCAGCGCTTCCACTCTCGATACAGTGTGCGCGAAACTGGGGAGGATCACCTCCTCCCCTCGCGGAGCTGCGAGAACAAAAGGTGGGGGCCAGTCAGCCTCCGAAAGCAAAATGTCATATGTAGACGAAAGATTTTCCCAAAATACCCCTTTCACAGTTCGCTGCATGTCACCTTCTATTAACAGGACAATTTCAAAAAGTCGTTCAGGGGGAGCAACATGCGTGTCAGCTGTTTCAATTACAACATATTTGTCAGTCGCTGTCACCTTCAATAGTGGACGGAGGGCCTCTCTCACTATGGTAATCTCTGCCGCGCTGTCCAGCAAGGTCAGAGCCCACGTCAGATTCCGAAGCCGCGTTCTCACTATCTGGGGCATATCGATGCGCTGTCAGGGCAGCGACTTTCTTCGTGGCAAACTGTGGTCTCTTGGGCGTAGCGCCGTCCTGCTGTTCACCTCCGTTTCGCGGGCGGGGCTGACCATGTCCTTGCTGGCCACCCCGACCCCTGCCGCCCCCTCCACCACCGGTTGACGGAGCCGATGAGTCCTGAAAGGAACGAGGAGAGCGTTGGTCAGAAGCCTGAAACCTCTCAGGTGATTTAATCATCGCGCGATCGCTCAAATCATAAACACGATCCGACTGCGCAGGCAATGGTGACGCAGGAGCAGAAACCTGTGTTTGTTGTTGCTGTTGCTTACCCTGATTCTGCTTTTTAGGCCAATTTTGTTTTTTGGACTTCTGTTGACCACTAGTTTCCGAAGACTGACCCTGGGGCTGCTTTTTCTCTTTATCTGAAAAATCCTTAAGCCCCTTAGCATTGCGGCCAACTGTCTTATAAGCGGCTACAATTATCCTTGCCAACTGACGGGGTTTCTCGGCCTCGGGAATTAACGCCAAAGCGTTAGCAACCTGAAAGTTCACTGCATCCCCCTTAACATTCGCAAGGATCAGATCGCAAACAACATCAAAGGTGCCACACAGGCGCATACCCAATTCAACTGCCGATTCCGGTCCGTGCTCATCTTGAACACGTTTAAGGACCGCACCCAGATTGGTCACAGACGGAGTGCCATAGCACCTCGAATAGACCGCAGCATAAGTCTTACCCCAGGTCTCGCAGTCAACAAGTTCAGGGGCCAAATCCATCGGTAAACTCAGTGTAAGAATCCGATGTTTGTCACCAGGATTCGTATTAGGAAAGACAGCTTCTAGCTGGCTGAATTTCTCTGCAAGCCAGAACAGAAAATCATCCTTGTCCTTAGGCTTGTTCCCCATCACGGAATTCACCATGACAGGGTTGATTTTCATACCAGCCTGTTCTGCACGAAGCTGCGCACCCCTAGGGGCTGCGTCCTGAACATTACGGCTTGTGTACTGAACAAGCGCTCTAATCACGGACACTGCGACCTCATGAAGCCGCCGCAGATCAGCCACGTTACAAGTGGCGCGTAGAGGGTGAGGAGTGAATCCAGCCAAAGCGGGCCATGTTGTGCCCGGAATGGACAAAGGACCTAACCTCGAAGCGGCTAAAGAGTGTGGTAGGGCGCCACCAAACCAAACACCATGCTGCCACGCATCAATAGGAACTTCCAGTGCCCTGTACGGAGCATACGCAGCCGGTACAGCCGTAGCAGTGTACGAATGGAACACTCCAGTATTAGCGTCCACCGCCGGAAATGTCACCCACGAATAGAATAATTCGTACGGGTAAGCATGTTCCGCACTCACCACTAGAACCACAGCCAAGCCGTCCACTGGGACCTCAAAAGCCCGCAAATGATCACGCACCGCAATGCGACTATGTTGCGGGATGTCCACGGCTTGTGCCATGGTAGCACCGGAATTCGAAGAAACAAAGAAACTTTGTAGCACAACTGGGTAGTAATTCAAAGAAACCGTTTTAGTATAATCCAAGCTTTAAAAGACCTATTTTAAAAATAGGTAGGTTGTCCGACACCCCCGTTTTCCGGAAACGGGAATGAAGGGGTTATGGTTTGAATGATATACTACTCGAGTGTCATGATATAAGGCCAACAACGTTGGGCGCCATGTAGCAGGGTTTCCGTTCTCCCACAGAACTGTGCATAGAGATCTAGAACCTCAGTGAGTTAGGATGATCCAAAACTCACCTCAGTATCAGAAATCCCCTTACCGAGCTAGCTACAGTGTCTTATTGGTTACTATGAACTAACCAATGACTTAGACAAACCAGAACATGATCTTAGAATACCTCAGGAATCGTGGAACACATGAACACTCTTTCGTTTTATAATCATTACAAACCAAAACCGGGAGCCAAAGAACACACGTGCAAGTTTGAAATGTTTATTTTTCAATGCAAGGTTCTCAAACGCAGTATCTTATATAATATCAACATACATATTATAAAAACCAGAGTTATCAGCATAGTCACTAATCCATAATAGCGAATGGTGATAGCATATTATAATGCAAAATCTATATAAAGTTTGTATCACCTATATTTCGCGCACCCTATTTAGCATATTATATTATATCTAAGAAGGTCTCGTTTGGGTTCTAGCAGGGCGGGCCCATACCTCTAAACGTCAGTAGGAGTAGATCACATCCACATCAACCAGCTCTCTGCATGCGAAGCACCAAGTGTGTGTTTCATTCCCTGTAACTCTATCTTAAACCCGCGTAGAGCCCAATATTGGCAGCAACATTATTTATGTTATGTCTAATGTGGTGCGAGGATCATGCCTCCCAGCAACCTTGTGTTAGGTTATTCTTAGAGTGTGCAGATCTCCGTGTGCAGACATTTGTACCAAGTGTACCAGGCACGACAGATATCAGAGCAATTACATATTATTCTCAAATAAATCACATCTTTCGTCTAGGTTGAAAGCTACAATAACAATTGCGTGTCGTGTGCAAACTAAAGCCAAAGAAAAATATGTCGTTTAAACATTCAATACACTCATGCTAACTTAACACATTATATAGAAAAGCAGCATCTATATGACAGTAGTCCCACCTCGATCCGTGGATCATTAGAGAAAATGCCCTCTAATATATAACCGGCAGTGTGGGTGGAACTAGTAACCTGCTGCGAGAACCAACAGCAACCTAGTGTTTCCAAGAGGGATTGAGTATCTTTACATAAACGTTTGTCTAAATGAAAATTAAAATCACCCAACACTGTCAAGTTAGGTCTTGACAAGTAGGGTTCCAAGAGATTGCTAAACTCTTGGCTAAAAGAAGATCTAGAGCCAGGAGGCCGATAGGATAGACCCCCAAAAAAAGTTTCAGAAGGGAGAACATTTATTGAAAAATATAATGCCTGATAATGATCAGAGGGTGTGGTAAGGGGCTCAGTATGACAGCTATATGTATCCCTATATAAAAGGCCCAATCCCCCTCCCATTTTTCCTACCCTATCCAGCCTGGCTAAGCTATAGCCGCAGGGAATAGCTTCAACAAGATCAGGACTAGAGCAATCCCTTGCCCAGGTCTCTGCAATAAACATCCAGTCAGGTGTACGCAGTGAGACAAAATCCCTGAAAGCACTCTTGTTTTTAATCAGTGACCTTGCATTAATGAGATATCCCTGAATCAGAGGCTCTATGGGGAGTGGCATAGGTTTACTTAATTCCACAAAGGTAACATCAGCGCCTACCTGTGCCATGGAGAAACTGCACAACAGGTAGGAAATCAGGATCCATTATTTGGCAGCTAGGAACTTCGCCCTGCCCTAAGGCCAGAAGTTCCTAACTAGTATAGGAGACACTTAGACTCTTTTCCAGTACAGATTTACCAGCCTCCCTGGCGCAAGGCACGGTCTTGGCGTGGTCGGGCGCAGTTAGGCTTGCCTTTGGCGCTCCAGCGGCGCATCCGCTGCGCGCGGAAAAAGGCATGGGATTTAAATAGGCGGAAGCACTGGGAAACTAACCTCCAGACTCCGCCCACAACACCGGAACTGAGGCTTGCCGAAAACGCTCACGCCCTCCACAACAAACGGAGAACCCGTAGTTGACTGGGGTGTGAGCGAGGAATGTGCAAATATGCGAAATACAAGTAAGTAGCAGCAGTCACTAAAAAGACGATCAATACATTTAAAAGAAATAAAATACAATGCCTGGTTTAAAAAAAGGTGGCTGAGCACTCAGTAAATTAGAAACATTGCCCAACCATCACAAAGAGTAAACAATTACTCGCAACTGCGCGCATCCGCTGCGCGTGGGAAACGGCATGGGATTTATATTCTGGCATGTATATACTGTGTATATCGTACTCCTATCATGAGCTACCTGACTAAGGGCCAGATGTAGGAGAGAAAATACCGGTCGGTAACTGCCGATTTCGGCTTTGGCATGTAGGGGCCATCATTTTACAGAATCAGTAAATTTACTGATTCGGTAAATTTACTGATTCTGTAAAATACCGAATCGGTAATTTTACCGATTCGGTAAATCCACATGTAGGTGACACTCCTAAGAGTGTCACAGGCCCTTAAGAATCGGTATTTTACCACCCAATCCAATTGGGTGGTAAAATACCGAATTCAGGTGTGCATGCACATCTGTGCATGCACACCTGTGCCATGTGACACACAGACATGCCCTTAGGGCATGTATGTGTGCCACATGTCACACATGCCTGTATTTGGGTTGCTAGAGGGTGTCAAAGTGACACCCCCTGCACCCTTGCAGGATTCGGTATTTACCGATTCAGTAAATACCGAATCGGTATTGCCCATTGATTCCTATGGGCTTCAAGGCCCCTATACCGAAATACCGAATCCTACCGATTCGGTAATTCTTAAATTCGAATTACCTACATCTCCTCCCTTCATATTTACCGACTCTTAAATACTGAATCGGTAAAATTCGGTATTTAAGAGTCAGTAAATATGAATTACCTACATCTGGCTCCTAGTATCCTAGGGTGAATGATCTGCCAATCCCGTATTGGATGATCCAACTCCCCATTACCTGTGGCAAATATGTACGGGTCCCCGTCTTGGTCACTCAAAATAAGGAGCTACAGAGGGAAAAAATGACCAGGTTGCCCTCCACTCAAAGCAACCAACAATAACCATCAAACCTGATCATAAACGGGCACTGAATTCTACCAACTTTCTGAGTGGGATTGGGAATTCCTTTGTATATCCCACCAACAACCCTTCATATTACGCAGGTATTGTCCCTACTCATCCTGGCCCCATTTTTTATTTTAAAAAACCTTCAATATATATCCTTCACTGTGTTATAACCAAATACCCTTTACTTAGACTGGTGTACAAGAAACAAAAATTTATAAAAAAACGAGATAGCAGCTTACTGGTTGGTTCTCACCAGTTATGCCCACGTTTCTCATCATCGGTGGCTATCTCGCTCCAAAAAAATATATGTATTAGGTGTCAAGAAGACCAGAAGACCAGTGAAAAATATGTGTTTCAATAACAACAAAGAAACCCTGTGAATTTAAAATTGAGATAGGCGACACATCCACCAAGTGTCAACGTTATTCACAGGTGGGCCTATTGAAAATCAAAACAAACTGCATGCTTGCAGAACATTTAATGATGGGCCGACATGTTTCATTGCCTATATCGCTTGGTGGCAATTTCGTCAGGGCATGATGTCTCAATCCACCTTTCTGGACTCTTGTTGTTTAAAACACCGTGACTATTGAAACAAAAAGAAGGTTTCAACACAAGGACGTCAGACCAATCACATTTCCACCATACCTCTTTAAAAATGCACATCTCGTGTGCCTGCATTATCAATTAATATTTACCTGGAAGTAGCAAAGGCCCCTCGTACCAACTATCCACTTCGTCACATGGGTACTCATTGTGCTCTGAGCCCTATTTTATTTGCAAGACACTTGTGTTGTCCCAATTCTATGCAAGAAGACAAACAGAAAATTTATATTTGCATATCATCAAACGCTGTACACACACATTTTCGTATTGGGCGTGCTGCAGTATTTTGTCAGTCTTATACATTTACAAGTGTCCAAGGTTGTGACCAATTCCTGGATCCCCCTTATTATTACCAGACTGTATGGACACCACGGTGTGTTCTATTTAGCTGCAGACGTTAGCTAGCAATGCTGCTCAAGCAGGGTTGGATTGGGATTAAAAATCGGCCCGGGCACGCATAAAAAATCGGCCCACATTTGCATAATGCCTTCCCTCAAATCACTGCTTTCAGCGTAATTTTACATAAAAAGGGGGGGGGGGGGGGCAGTAAAAAAAAATGCACGCATCAGTTTACACTAGTGAAACACACCTTAAAACAAGTGAGAGGCCACTTCTGCTCAGGCCCCCTGTCCCGCTCAGTAGTCCTACATTAATGGGAGGCCCAGCTAAAGAAAAGGGGTGACACCTCTACCTGTTGCTGATATACGGGAGATAATGAGTGCCCGTCTCCCTCCAGATAGGCCACTTAGACACTTAAAACGTGGATATTTGACAAATAATCCTCCTCCCCTTCCTAAGCGCCTTGAAACCCTCTGGGTATGTAGTGCGCTATACAAATTTTATGACTTGACTTGGCAGTATAGTCTAACAACAGAGACACCGCACAAATCGGCCCCCAGTGTGCTCAAAAGCAGCCCTCAGGCGGAACTCGGACCCCGGCCCCTCGGGCATTGCCCGAATGCCCCTGTTACCAATCCGACGCTGTGCTCAAGGTTACCAATATCTGTCCGAGTGACTCTCCAAAGGCCGAAGTCTACCCCCTCGCGGTTTGTACTCAATGGCGCATGGCACAAACAATTAAACCGAAACGCGCACTTTACCCAAGTCTTTGCGCTATCACTCTTTCCCGCTACAGCCTCGCCCCCGGCTCTACTTACCGCATTAACAGCTGGACGAGCGTTTTCTCGTTCCGCTGACTCGCAGTCGGGGAATCAATTTGAACGCGGTTGATCACGAACCGGGAACCACCCTGTTTCCGTGTCACGTGATCATCCCTATCTCATGGGTGCCATCTTGGAGATGGGAACTTCTGTAGGTAAATACTAATCCTGAATGTAATTCCTGACGCTTCTTCGTGTTATATTACTGACAGATACAAGTTGTGATCATTTAAAAGAACTTATTTCCAATCAAATTTGGGCTCAAGTTGGTCACGACAGGGACATACTTCGGAAAGCAGGAACCAGCTAGGCTGAGATTCTGAAGTGTAGCGACCTCGCAATGACAGCAGATTGCTCCTCTAATCTAAACACAGAAATCCTCTTGTATATATAATAGCAGAACCCATGCTTCCGTGCGAGACCTCATCCAGGCTGAAATTGTTTACCTCTAATTATAGCTGTGTCGCCTCATGGACGATGAACAAACAACAACATTTACACAATGTATAGTTGAACCTTGTACTGTATGTTCAAGGTGTCATGATAGTGTGCCCATGAAGTTGAGAAGTAAGCAATGGTTTTTTAGAGAACCTCATCCTAAAGTATCACACAAGCAAATGTGTGTCAAAAGTCATTGTGTATGAAAAGAAGGCATCTTAAGAGACATGTGAATGCAAAGATGATTGCACTTCCACCATGGCCTAATACCCACGTGACAGGAGAACTGTAGGAAGGTAGGATCCTTCTAGCATGGCTACCCCCAGTTTTTCATGGTGTCAGTGTGTCAGTGTGTTTTGACCTACCCTACTACAATGGTTCTGGTAAGTACTTTGGTACATCCCTAATTGGCTACTGGTGTACCCTAGTATATGGTACTGAGGTACCCAGGGCATAGGTACACCATGGGTCTTCCATGGGCTGGAGCATGTCTTATGCAACCCATGGGAGTGCTTGTATCCGAGGTCATTGCACTTAAAACCTATAAGTAACCCCTCTGGTAGGCCCATCAGTCCTGCAGGCAGAGTACTTGGTTATAAGTGTGAGGGTGCCCCTGCATGAGCAGGACACCCCTACAAACCCCCGAGTCGATTCTCCAGGCTTTGTAAGTGAGGTCAGCCATTTTAAGGTATATAGTGGAACTCAGTCATTACGAGATATCTAACTATATAATGGCTGCACCAAACCTGATCATGTTTGGTAAAAACATGATTAATGCTACAGGTATAAACTCGTGGGTCTATCCTTTCTAAAATTCATAGATGACAGGAGGGACCTTATAAATGTGTATCAAAGAACATGAATCGGGGTAGATAGAGGTGATATGCAGGGTGTCGCAAACTGAGATGTTGTCACACATGCTTACAGATAAATCGGACTTTCTGTCCAAACACCAATTGGATCCATCAGCTGATGGAATATACCTAGCCTAAAGTAAGTTGTCAGACGGCGATGGTGGTTAGGCATCTCGATATAAAGGTACTATTCAATACCACTCACCATAATGTACTGATGCATTGACTGCTTGGTTAAAGCAGAGGCCTCACGCTCTGCTGCCATCCTGAGAGAGATAGCCTGCTTCAACGAAGCAAGATCTTTGACAATGCAACCCGGATCAAAGAAAAGCTCTGGTCTCCGTTTATGTTTAAGATTGCACATGATATAATGCACCCATACAATATGTAGGATGTTATCCAGGCACAAGCAGTCACGAATAATTAGCTTATTTAGCTTTAACTCCTCCTTCGGCCTTACTGAGAACTAGAGTAAAAGGGTGCGGAGGCGTATAATGTCTGATATGTATCCAATTCCCTGTTCTTCCTGTACAATCTCTGAGTCGATGCCCTGCGCTACACTTACAAGGCCCCTCATAAACATATTTTCCGCTACCTGAATCAGAGCATTAGAAGCATAACCCCAGATTTCACATCCAAAGCTAGCTATAGGAATGCACTTAGTTTTGAAAAAACATCTAATAATATCTTAATTGGCTTTTGTCCCATTCAATGCAAGAAGTCTTTTAAGCTAAATATAGCCATCTTAAAGCTCACTATATTATTCGTTATCAGGGATGCCAATTATGACCTGAATCAAGTAAAGTGCCCAAGTAGGAAAATGTTTCCACCTTGCTTATGGTCTGACCACATATCTCTGTGATTTAGTATTCTTGGGGCCCAATACCATGAAATGGCATTTTTTTAATTAGTTGACAAGTCAAGGCTATCCATAAAATCAACAAAAAGGTCCAGAAGGTGCTGTAAAACACTTGCTGTGCGTGCAATCAGAACAGCATTGCCTGCATATAAGAGGGCGGGGAACGATCTACCTCCCACCCTTGGGACATCAAGCCCATATTCAGATAATACCCGCTCAAGGAGATTGATGTACAAAACAAAAAAAAGAAAATGAGCCAAAATGCATCCCTATTGAACTCCTCTCTTCAAATTAAAGGGCTGAATGCATTCCCCATTGGGACCATACCTTAGTAATGCTGTGAGGCCATTATGAAGATCTCTCAAAAAGGCAATGAGACCAGGACCAACCACCATGGACCCCAGCTTAGCCTGGAGCATGGGTTTGTTAACCCTATCCATGAAATGCAAATGCACAGAGCCCCCTTTTGCTCTTATATATTAGGATATTGACAAATGCAAATTAAGATTCTGCTCCACCGTGCCAAAGCTCAGTCTAAGCCTGTACTGGACATCAGAAAAGATATCATGCCAGTCAGCCCAGAGGGTAAGTCTCTCCAAAATCACCCAGCCTATGATTTTAATCTCCGCATCGACTAACAAAATTGGTCTAAAACAAGCATGGTCCGATTTATCCCCCTTCTTAAACACTGGCACTATCATAGAATTACAGCAACCCAAGGCTAATGGGCCATGAATGGCTGCATTTATGTGTTGGGTAACGATGGGTGCCCAGAGATCAACTAGGGACTTAAACAGATCACCGGGAACCCCATCGGGACCAGGAGCCTTACCTGTTGGTAAGGAGAGGATAGCATTCCTAACTTTTTCCCAGTATACTGTTAATTGATGCTCGGAATCGGAGGCTCCGTATATTCACAATCTTATATGGCTAAGAAATGATCAAACCAGGCCTGAGCAGGGACTGTTAGGGCCTAATCTTCAAAAATTCTATCTCTGGGTTTCTTTTTTGAGACATCCAACAGCTCTATATGTGCGCTTTTGCAATTCTTATCAAACCACCTAAAAAGAGCTGGTGGTGCGGGTACCGCTATCTTAGTAAGGGCAAATTTCATGTACCCCCACAATGTGTCAAACGCCTTCAAATTAAAATCATCAGAGGCATCCTCGTCCGAAGAAATCAGGAGTTGAGAATGACAAATAGACAGCAGCTCAGAATTGAAGACCTGAGGTATGGTCTTTGCCCATTTTAATCTACGCTCCTGATCTTTCAGAATGGCAGGTTCCTTGAATGAACAACATATATCCACTGGATTCATGCCCACTGAAAAGTGGCCAAGAGGGGGTTATGGCCGATGCGAATATTCCATTCCACAATATAATTTGACAATGAGGAAAATAGACCGTCTGAAACAAAGATATAATTAATAACGGACCTTGCCCCCTTTAAAAGAGCGTTCTTCATCTACAGAATTACCTTCTCTCTTATTGAGTAGGCTGACTAAGTAATAATCTAAAACCAAATTGTTTAGCAAATCCCCCTGCTCAGTATGCTTGAGGTGTACTTGGTCACTAATTACGCTCTCATTATCAGACAGGTCATACAAGACAAGGATGCAAACCAAAGTCACCCAAGAACATTAGTGCGGTGTATGTAGAAGAGCAAGTAATGAAAAATAATTCTAAAATGTACTAATATCCCTAAGCACATCGTGTGTCTCCATCCCAAAGATTGCATTATAAACATTGATTTACAGAATCCTGAGCTTGTTTTCAAAGGACAACAGATTACCAGGTATAAAGGGCGAATTGGATGTGATCAACTACATTTTACAATTAAGATCCAGCTTTACTAACATTGCTAAGCCCCCTCTTGCTCTCCCATAGATAGAGGAAATAGCTTCTGAAATATAGGTAGCATACCCATCTAGGTATATGATCCCCTCAGTGTGCACCGTCTCCTGGAGACTGACATTATCATAGGAGTTGAGCATCTTAACCCATCCTTTGTCACAGATTTTACTGTTAACCCCAGCAATGTTCCAACGTAACACTTTTAGATCTCTTAATTATCTGGTGACTCTTGTGAGACTTGGGTAAGCAGCCTTAAGGCCCAGCCACTCTTGGGTCATTTAGCCCATCCAGCGGTTCAAAGCGGTTACTCAAAGCTATATTAGATATCTTCCCTGGGAGATATGACGACCAGGTCCCCCTCTCAGGCCTGAATTCAACCTTCCTGGCACATCTCCCTTAAGTTCAACGTGTTTGTAAAGGAACCATAGAGGGAACATTGTAATACTACTGGTGATGGCTGTGTTGGTCGTGAGGTTGTTCCAAATAGATCCCGCCCTGCCAGCATTACAAAAATTCACAACAATGCAGTCCCCTTGACCAATTTTTTATTAATTCCGTATCCATCCCACTTTCAGAGTTATTATAATCTCCTCAAAATGAGACTGCCTGATGTTGAAATTAACCCGCCAGTTTACAACTTTATTTGTAAGTTGCTGGTGATTTTCCCATTCATTTTATTTTAAAGGTGGGACATTAACCAAGACTATGACATATAGAGTGGGTGCAGGAGGGAGATGAATAATCACATCGCATGGAGCAACACCCGGGGGGACTTGCCTTAGATATACGGGCCCTCCCTGAACTACCTTCTGAGTGGGATCCTTCCACCCAGCGCCCCGATAGTGGACCCCTTTGATGCTGACAGCGCATTCTGTATTGTTGTTGAAGTACTAATAGAATTGATTCCAAAAATTACCAGGGTTCCTCATACCCTTTACATGCCGTAATAATTAGGAAGGAGAAGACCTGCTAGGACCGCCCACCTGGGGCAAATTATTATTGTCAGGGGGGCGAATGATCACAAAGGGACTCCACTGTTTCCCCAATTTTGCCCACAACTTCCTCCAACTTGACAATTCGTTCATTAAAGGCTTCAAAGGCAGTTTAAATTTGTATTTCCAATTTTAAGAAGAGATCCTGATCGAAGCAATGCCCTGAGGAAGCTGCTAGAGTCCTCCTTTTACTCCCTACAAGATGTATTACCTGATTGGGGTTTACAGGGTGGCACCCCATTTTACGAATCTCAGTAAAAAACAAAACAACCCCGCCGTTCCAAAACCGGCACCCACTCTTCCGGCCCACCAGGAAAACGCTTGGTGCCCACTATGGCCAGGCAGCCCTGGCTATGTGGGCGGGGCCTGCTAAGTGCTCAAGGCACATTCATAACAAAATCACACCAGGAAAACAAGGAAGGGCCAAGCCAACACTCACCAAGAGGCAGAGTGAGTGCCTCAGCCGTGCTGTATAACTTAATAATCATAATCAGGAATAAGGCAATTAAACCAAACACCTACCCTGTTGCCTCACTCAGCATCAGCACATTGATGAAATCACCAGTGAAATCCAGTGCACAAGACCCAACAGGCCTGCAGGTAGCAAAAAACAAAATTCATTTATTTATTTATTTATTATTGCAATTTGTAAAGCGCATACGTATGCCCATGGGCGTCTTGGCGCTAAGATTTCAATTGGAGTCTCTAAGCGAGTGGCAGCCTGTCATTAAAAAGGGGGGAAAACAGACTCATTACTGGTTGAACAACCACGTCTTCAACAGTTTCCTGAATTGGAAAAAGGATTGTTAATGGAAGAGAGTTCCAGAGTCTTGCTGCTGTCACCGTAAATCGTCTGTCTCCCCAAGTGACCGTCCTTGTGCATGGTAGCGCTAGTTGATGTAATGGCATCAACCTTAATTGTCTGGTCGGGCGGTAAGTGGAAAGCTGCTCTTGGAGAAATTTCGGCCCTTGTTTGTGGAGAGCTTTGAAAGTCAGGCAGAGCGTTTTGAATTTAATCCAGTTTTTGATTGTTAACTAGTGATAACTTCTGATTGTTTGGCTGATCGGTTTAAATTTAGGGGTCCTAGAGAGTAATCTTGCTGCCGAGTTCTGAATCATTTGTAATTTGGAGATTACCCGGGCTTGGGCATTGGCAAATAAGCCATTGCAGTAATCTAATGAGGTGAGCACAAGTGTGCTCACCACAGTTTTTCCAGCGCTTTCTGAGAGAAAAGGGATAATCTTTTTTATAAGTCTAAGTTTATGATATGCGTTGGCCACTGTTTGATTTGCGTGTGCCGCAAAATTGAGCTTCTCATCGAAGACAATTCCCAAATTTCTGACCTTTGGGACTGGCGTTGGTAACGCTCCCAAAGATGGAGGCCACCACATGATGACCATAACGGGGAAATCTTCCCAAAAATGACCACCTCCGTCTTCTCGGAGTTCAACCTGAGGCATTTGGCATTCATCCAGTCTTTAATTGCTGACATACCTTCTTGGAAACGTGCCGCTACCTCTTCTCCATCATTGTTAATAGCAAGCACAAGCTGGGTATCATCAGCATAGGAGGTAAGGCTCATCTGATTGGGTTTTGAGATCTATTGTGACATCATTCACGGGATGACCCTTTAAAAACATGAACCCTGTGTGGTCTCCAGCTCTGTGCTCAATGTAACTCTGTCATCCTTTCTGGGTCTAATGTGAGACACCCACTGGGTGTCATGAAACTTTCCTGGTAACTTATAATGTATAGGGTTCGGAGGCCCTAGGCTTTTATGTTTACTTATGCATCTATGTTTGTATCACACAGTGGGAAGGAGAACAGCACATTTTCAGAAGAGACAAACTCGGAGGAGCCAGAACAAGGCTCTGCTTTGGATTGACATTGCTTCCTTCTTTGCCCACGTATGATCATATTGAGAACTGTACAGAAGAGTCAAAGGTCTAAAGTACACAAGGCTCTGGAAACACTGTAAGTGGCAGGAGTGGCCATTACCCTCTCACTCCTACTCACCGCAGTGGTTTTGAAAGACTGAAGGACTGTATCTACCTAATTGCCTTCTGGTGACACAAATGCGTAACATAGATCTCTGCATCAGCGAATCCCTCCAGATACCCCTTGACTTGTTTGAGCTGCACATCTGGTGCTGATATTTCCTTTGAATTGTAATATTGCAGTGATGTCCAGTTTTAATAACAGGAAGATCCGAACTACATGCAATGGATATCTCAGCTGAATGAAGTATTCATTATATTTAGGGCCTGATTCACAGTCTCGAGGAAGAGAAACAGTGGATGTCCTACCGACCATGGCTAGACTGGCCCTGTAACCCAACTGGTGTTTCCTTGGGGCTTTGAAGCTATTGGAGGGTCATTTTTGAGGGTTCCAGGATACCACTGAGCCTTCAAAACGATTCTCCAGCTCACTGGTATATATTACAGCAAGATCAGTGGGCTTGAGAGACACAGACCAATATTTTGGCTAAGGTTTTTGGTCCCTGGTTCAGCACTGCCATACAGTTTTTGTGGGAACAACTGCAGGAGGCTTTGGTTGCAGCAGCAGACAAGTCTCATTCGAATTTTCTTCTTTGGCAGAGCTCCTGCTAGCAGAATGAAACCTACTTTTCTTCCCTTCGTCCCGCACCCTGCCTCAGCCCTACCCCACAAACAGATCCCCCATACATTTACCACCTGCTAAAAGCAAGTGATAAATGTACGCAGAATGAGAATCAAAATGTGGTTTTATGGTCAGAAAAATCTGTCATATATGGTAACTCCCAATTCCATGAGTTTTACCCATAGTGGCACGGTACTGGCGCACATTTACCGCACAGTACGGGTAAATCCCATTTGATTTCAACTGTGGCATGCAAATTATAATTTTACTTTTCGAGTTTAATGAAATCTCTGCAATCTGCTTTTAGGTGGGTGTCCGTTACAATTACAAAATAGTCCCCCGACAGGGGAGATTCACACAGAAAACAATGAATATAGGACTGAAATCAGTGCTATATTATAGCTGTCCAGCCGGACAGAAAATGTAATAATGTATCAAATCACATAAAACACAGGAATAAAGTGGGACACAATCCTGCGTCCAACGCAACATATATAACAAAGACACAAATGAACAAAAATTCACAAATTCAGAAAAAGGCTCAGGCAGGACAAAAATTGTTAGTAACTTGTATGAAGAAATGCAACAAGCAAACAATATGTAGAGACACCGTTAAACATCAGAAATTAATTCAACTGCGTTTACGGTGCATATAAGGTCGCGACGTTTGGATCCCGTAGAAACAATATTGGGATCATCATTAGGACGTAAAAATTACATGCCTGAGGGAATTTTAGCCAAGCGTTATAGCAAGGGGCAAGCAATGAGGCAATTGTGATAATGCCAGGAAGGGATTACTGCGGTTGCACGGAGGTACGTTAGATCACTCGAGCGTCTTGGCGCATAGCAAAGGAGGTAGGGTGGGATTGGGGCAATTCCCAATTGAGGGTACTGGTATGGAGAGGCACTGTAACCTTATTTCATGAATAGCGGTAACCAATCCAATTTGGAAATTTATGAAAGGTGCTGTGAGTCACGCAACAATGAAGCGGTACTCCTGAGCCGGTACAATGACCTGTTTATCCTTCGGTAGTCCGGTGTGCTCAGGGGGTGGGTGTCCTGCATTCATTAATAATTATTGGCTGAGATTAATTCAAGAATTACATCCATCACTTTTGTTATATACTTTACAGTGTCGCCCTAAGTGGGGAAGGTTTGCCCAGACATGGGTCAAGAGCTCAGTGTGTCACTGGAACCAAGATATCCTAAGGTAAACAGGGTGAAACCAGTCCTCGGTTGCAAATGTCCCAGTTCAGGGAGGACCTGGCCGGGTAATTCAGCCTGCACTGTTCCCCTTGGAACAGGGTCACAACTGATTTGCATGGCTGGGTCCAAACTGAGATGGCATGGTGTGCAAAATAACAATGGACTAGGATATGAACTGATTAATTACCACAAACTGAGATTAATTCAAGTACTACTTCATTCACTTTTTTTTAATACTTTTGCGTATGTAAAACCCCAGCAAACCTGTCTGGCAGGATTTATTACTGCAATGCCAAAAATCATGCTCACTGCCCCTCTCTTCATATTCTACCAGCTTCTTTGCTCATTCAGGTCAGCCTGTTGTGTAATCCTGGGATGAATCTCACACCTATTGAAATGACAATTACTGGCTGGTATAAGTGGGACACTAAATGCAAATGGACCGCTAGAAACTTTAGGCAGGGAAAAGTAACTTTCTAAAAGTACATTTTCCTTACTTTTTATGAAAAATCTAACTTTACCATTGACTTGAATTTTCAATAACTATTAAGATAGCTGTTTAATTATTTTCCTGGCTGCTTTGTAACTAGCATTAGTAAATCTAATAATGTTATCCAGTAATTTCCTATGAAATAGCTAACCTTGCTACAGTGAAAATTGCTTGTTTAACATTAAATTTCTAGAGTCATACTCTTAACTACCATGCATCCTGCCATTTGGGCAATAGGGCCCACGTAGGGGCAACTTGTAAAAGAAATGTTTTGACCTGTCAAAATGTTTTTTTGGGCATGTGGTATTTGCAGGTTAAAACTGCAACCGTCAGGCTACAAATCATGGGCCTGCAGCCATTTTTGCACTGTCACTGTAGTGGGTAGCACAATAATTGCTGCAATCCACTAGTTACATTTTACTTGCAGGCCCTGGGTACTCTTTGTACCATATACCAGGAACTTATAGGCAGGGTAAATATGCCAATTAGGGGTATGCCGATTTCACCCTGTTGAAAGGGGGAGCCCAGGCATTTTATCCCTGGTTAGCAGGGATAAAGTGCACAATGTTCTACATCATCTAAATATAGGACCCAGTAAAAGTTGAACAACCCAGGGGCACCCTGTAGAAAGGACAAATTCCCTCCAGCTGGAATGATTTGTCGCCCTCTTTTTAAATAAATGTGGCCCACTGTGACAGGGAATACCATATGACAGAGTCTGAGACGTCTGTATTCCTTTTTTTTCAGAGCTTTCGTATCTTCAGATTTCAGTATTTGAAAGATGCTAACTTAATTAATGAACCATGCCCGACCCAACTAATTGGGTTTCCAAATAACACTCAGAAATGTTTCTGCCTACTTTGTAACCAAGATTAGCATTATTAAATGTAATAATCTAACCCAGTAATTTGCTATGAAATAGCCAGCCTTGCTAAGTGAAAATACCTTAACATTAAATTCCTATAGGTCCTACTTTTAAATACCATGCATACTGCCTTATGGGCAATAAGGTCCACATTGGGGCAACTTGTAAAAGACATGTTTTGACCTGTCAAAATCCTTTGGAAATCAATAGACCATCGCCGTGTGATTCCCCATTTCAGTTGAGTGACGTAGGCTTGGACGAGTCCTTTAAAACAAATGCTTATATATGGAGGTTGCCAGCAGGAAGGCACTGACGCAACCTAGAACACTTTCATAGTTTCTGTATCAATAGGATGGCCAGCTTGTGGAATTTTAAATCCTTCCTTGTGCTACCAATGACAGGACTAGCATCTAAAGGCACATGTGTTTGTGTAGCACTTGGGTGAGAACCTGTACATCTGAGCACTGACAATGCACATAATGCCTAACTAAGGGGATTAAACACCTACTGCAGAGAGCTCTGTGGTGTCTGTTCTGCGTGCTCCCGTTTCAGGCAATGCAGCACCCTTAGATGAGGTGCTGCGTTACGTGAACGTTTCGCATATCTGGGCCAAGCTATAGAGGGCCCCTTCCGCATTATCTTCAGTGCTTAATTAAGTGCCAGGGCTGTCGTCAGGATGCCACTGCAGCTTGCACCACACATTGCCCCGCCATGTTGTCAATAATAGTAACAACATAGCAACTAACCATCACGCTCCTACAAGAGTGACAATTTGGACTATTTCAGGCCCCTAATGCGATAAGTATGGCTTGGGCGGCAGGTAATAGTCATTTTTTATGTATATTGGATTAATAATTAACTGATGTGTTCATCTCTAAATTAGCCAGACAGCACCATCTTGTGGCAGACTATCACAAGCCCCAGTGATGACAATTAAGTGCTGGTGCTGAGCACTGGAAAATACCGGCTCAAATTAAGCAGTGATTATATTGCATGGGGGCTCCCTCAGTTTTCATTATGTGACGACCACCTCACCACTTATCAATTAACCAGACCCATTACCTTTACCAGTGCGCCTTCTACACCGACTTTCATCTCAGAGAGGAGGTACTCCAACTTAAAAGATGCAGACACTGACTGTCCGCAGGTAAGTTGTTGACACGGCTGATGAGAGGGAAACGTGCCCACGTTACACTGTGGATGTTCGCATCGCAGTAGTAGGCGTGCTGAACTCCGCGGGAGGCACCCACAACTCATGTTTAAAATATTCACAGCACAACCACGAACACTCTCAACGAACCACACAGCCAAGGTTGACATGCGCCCATGCCACGCGTGGCACCACCCACGGCACGCGTGACTGTCACGCGTGGGACTCTTGTTTCCCTAGTAGCTCTTTGCATTATAGAACTTTTAGCTTTGCTATTGGTTTTATCCTAGGAGCTTGCAAACTGTGGTAGAGTAAAACGCCCACCTAGAGATAAACATTACTTGCTGCACTGCTACAACGACTCAAACCTCTTGATACAGGTACTCACAGCACAGACTCAGACACTGCCAGGGTGGGTATCCACAGTACAGAATCAAACATTCTCTGGTAACCTGCAGCATCCCAGTAAAAATGCACATTTCCCCAGGTAAAGTCCTGCTTGAGGCAGAGGCGCCCGTCTCTCCTATAGCCACACCCCTGGTGTACCTATGCCCTGGGTACCTTAGTACCATATACAAGGAACTTAAAAGGTTACACCAGTAGCCAATCTGGGGTGTACCTAAGTATTCACCATGTCTAATTTAGGGACGAAGCACAGAGACTGGGGTCCTAATTAGCAGGATCCCAGTCAGACTAGTCAGAAAAACATAATGACACCAGCAAAAAGTGGGGGTAACCATGAAAGCAGATCCTACTTTCCTACAGGGGTGTTGGAGATCATAAACCCATTCCAGTCAAGAAACCTAGCTGTACCACAGATGAGGATATAATTGTATTGGCAGAGCGGTGTAGGTTTAGGAAGGGTTGACATATGAAACAATATTGCATGGAACGTAGTAAAGGTCAGAGTTTTCATCAGCACAAACATTACTCACCATAATTCTAACCAAAATCTGACATTTTAAAGAGATTTATTATGAAAAGAGGGTACATTTTCACTCTCCCATTTACTTTTATTGGAGCGTCAGCACTTGGATACAATAAACGTTTCTGCCAAATCTTCCTCCGAGTAGAAAAGGGCTGTCATAGCATTGACATAGCCTATTCTGGAAGGATGAAGTGCTTTGTGGAAAGGTCTGTGTGCTTTCTTGACCTGCAGGTGGTCGTGGGCCATGCAAGCCTGCTCAGAGTTTAAGGCAGGTATCACAGCCCAGACAGTGCAGTGCGTGGCCCCCTCCCAGGGCCGGTCCTAGCCATGGGCGGTATGGGCAGCTGCCAGGGCCTCGCGCTCAGGGGGGCCCCGCAGCCGGCCCCGCAGTTGGGGGAATAAATAAAATAAATGATGATGGGGAAAGCGCTGCAAGTGCAGTGAGTGAGCACAGCAGTCGCGCAGGGGGCGGGCCGCAAGTTGCACAATACAGGGAACTGGGAACAACAGCGCACGCTCGCAAAGAAGACGCCTGCACGCACCCCCCACGACCTAGCTTGGTTGGTGGTGGTGTGCGTGCCCTGGTGGTGACGTGACGCCGGCATCGCCGGCCTTGAATCTTCCTAATGGGTGACAGTGGGTCCCAGGGCCGTCAATCTGGTAGCGCGCGAAAGCGCTACCAATGACGGCCCTGGACATGATTTTATGGCCAGCCCCCGCTCAGTGTGACACACTCAGCATGCGCACACGACACGCCATACGTGACCTGGCACACTGGCTGACTAACTCGGATCGGGCGGCGGGCCGCGTGGGCAGGCGCCAGGCAGGGCTGCAAGCAGGAGTCGGACGACGTTGTCGCGGACCCCGTCCTCCTCCTCGTTGAGTCCGTGTGGTTAAGGTAAGAGACCTGCTTCATTTTATTCAATCCATCATATTATATTTATATTATTATATACACTTAACCCTTTCCATGCTCATGACGAGCTCAGCTCGTCATGATGCACGGTTGAGCTGTGCTGGTGACGAGCTGAGCTCGTCATGAATCAATAGAAATAATGAAAAGGTAGCATAGGAGGGGAAAACACCTAGCAGCCAAGGTGTTAATAAGACTTAACCTTCCAAAATGAAAGAAAAGCAGCACCATGGAACGCACTTCCTCTGGAACTGCCCCCAAAACCTGCAGCTCCCTCTAAGGCAAAATCCGCATAGCTCCCTCCTTCACAAGGACACACTGTGTGATCGTTGATCCCGTGGCACTGGTATGAGCCTCCATAAAATGACTAGACCTTGAAAAAATGTTGTTGCCTTTGCTGCTTGTATAATGTCCTCTGGTGTCCACAAACGTCATGTAACTGCTGCGTAAAGCACTCTTGGCCTAGGTCAGGATCACACTGTACAAGAACCAAATAAATACAAATAAATAACACCCATGCTTGTGATACATCTGCATGCATAAGTATCTCAATGCTGGTTTTATGGGGCACCGGGCCTTTCCTCCTTTGATGATGCTAGCTAGTTCCTAAATCAAAATCGTACAAATGGTACACATTCCTGCAAATCCCAGTAGAGCTGAACATTCCACTGTTTCTGTACTAGGGAGCACCAGAAATAAAGTCCATTTAGGTATTGTAAAGATGAGTGAAGTTTCCCCCTTCTTTTTCCTTTCGCGAGGCACTACATTTTCAAAATCTCTCAAAAAAGCCTTTTATGTGACAGAAGTGTGATCTGAACCCCTTTCATTTTCTTGTAACCACTTTCTGATGTTTCCACCAAAGGAAGTATATTGCAATGGATGGTTATTTGACAGGGTATCATGTGTATCTTAATTCTGATAACTACAGTGAAAAGTACAAATACAATTTGTATGGTGTGAGGTGTGTTTTTCTACAGTAAGATGTGGTACATTATGAATAGGGCTTCCGGTTTTATGGTTTTTATTTTTTTGGGCATTTCCGTCTGTATTTATCCACATTTATTTGTGGCCAATTTTATCCATATTTATTTATGGTTTTGTGGAAAAATGAAGCTGAAATTACTATATTTCCACATTTATTTAACCAGTAAATATGCTGTCATCATTGAATGCCTTTCATGATTCAATGCTGTAAACACTGGCTGCAAAAGATAAATCAATGCACTTAAAAGGAAATATGCTAGTTTAAAAATGAACCTTGTGCATATCTACTTCTGTTAAAGGCTCTTTACTAAAATTCCTTTCTTTTTTAGCCCCATAACCTATCAATCCACAGGCCTGGCAGCCATGGCAGACAGTATTTGGAGTTACTCTAAAAGCAACCCAATTTCTGTTTTTATCCACATTTAAAAATAAATACAGACAAGAAAAGAAATGTTTTCTGTCTGTATTTATCTGTCAAAATCAGTAAAAACGGAAAGCAGGAAGCCTTAATTATGAACAAGATGAGTCACCAAGGGACGGGTTCCTAGTCAGATACGTCCTGTAGTGTTACTTTTTTCTTCAAGAACAACAATCAATTTATGAGGGTCAAAGGGGATTTTAAAGACCAAACTCTGATACGCCCCATACATACACTGAAAGACAAGAAATATCAGAGGGTCTAGAACAACAAGGAAAAGATCGCCGAATATGAACCTACAAGGGACTCTATTATCATGCCATGTGTATAATATAGAAACACAGTGTAGGGGTGACCTGTGTTTCTATATTATACACGTGGCATGATAATAGACTCCCTTGTAGGTGCATATCCGGCGTTCTTTTCTTTGTTACTTTTTTCTTCATCTCCTTGCTCACCGTCTCCGCCAGTGAGGTCTTCTCTCACTTTGTCTGCATTAGTATGAGTTGAAGTGTGGTGGTGGTGGTGTCTGATCATGAGGGCATGTCCAACTAATCATTCAAGGAGACGGCAAGTGTTACACTCATGGATATTTGCTCACCTGTTTTCCATTCCCTCTACTTTTGTCCATGTTACTGATATCCACATTAGTTTGCTTCACTGATGCCAAATAACTAAGATCAAAAGTTCTGCGAAGTCACTTTCTGTGATGTCACTTGGATGGGCCTCACATCTTCCCTTTCGCCCGGGGCCTCAGAAGGCCTAGGACCGGCACTGCCCCCTCCCACCCAGTAGCAATTCCAGCGATCAGCCTCATTACTTTATTGTCACAGAATGCCCTAAAACCAGGGATTACATAACTCTTCTGTTCCCCACAGCTTAAACAGCAATGAAGCTCATGCAAAGTGAGTCCAACCTGCTCGGGCTCCCTTTGAAAAGCCGCCCATCAGGAGGAACCCAGTGGTGGGCCCACCCCGAATGTACCCTGCTTCACTCCCCCTGTAGCTCAGGAGCAGAGCTGTGACTAGGCACACACTCACCGTATGTGCTTGTGGGGGTCTGGAGTCTTTAAAAGGCATTCATACTCTATTCTTAGCTTGTTGTCGATTGACTGGCCACTAAAGTGACCTTGTATGTGCATATGTGTTTGTCGTTTATTTCCACCACGACTGACGTCCTGGAAATGAAAAGACGAGCAACAGTGGGTTAGTAAAGTCCGACTTGGGCTTCCAGATTGTGACCGGTGCTGCCCTAAAGCTAGCACTGACGCCAGATACCCCAGGAGGCTGGAAAATGAGTGGAGGCCTGCTGAAATTGGTACTGGTGACCAAAACTGGTCACCTGTCACAAAATCAGGCACCCCACCCTACCAGCCGCCCGGGGAAATGCCTGGCATTGCTAGTCCTGCCCTGGGCACCAGCCAAAAAACACAACACACAAACCTAAATTGTAGTAGGCCCCTAACCTCCCATTGCCAGCTAAATCCAAGGGGCTCCGCCTCGTAGATCCCAGAACCGCAGGACAAGCCCGTTAAAGTGCAAAAACGAGGTGCAAATAGCTAGAGATTACAAGAAAAACAAAATGCACACAGGTTCATTCAAATGAATGCAGTAGTTATGCTCCTAAGAACTAAAAACGTCATTAAAATAACAGACAGATTTCCCAGTAGTAAAGACTGCGACAAAATATGCCCACGGCATGTAGTGGATAGCTCTGTGTTTGATGAGTAAGTAAATTAAAAGAAGACCTGTAGTTAAGATGGCTACGTGGTTGCTATCGCGTTTTTCAACTCGTTTCCATGTAACATGGCTCGCATAATATCAAAAATCAAAATTCTGCAGAAAAGTCAAAGCTGGATCAAAAAAATCTCCCTCTCACAAACATCACGACTTACACACAAGCGATCATGGAAATCGTTTTAATCAGAGGTTAGCTTTGAATTTTTTTGATAGGAGGGTAGGTTTGAAAACACCGCGATGGCTAAGTGCTATAATGATATAATATAGGTGCCAAAGAAGATCCCAAACTTGATTCTGCTTTAAAAAAGGTTGCTGTGGGTAAGACACTGTTCTTTTTGATAAACCTGCGATTGCCATAACTTCCTCCCATAAAGAAGACTCACAGTATTCACGCAACCGAATTAGTGCTGGCATCGGGAGGCGGGAGACTAGCCTTCCAAGCGGGAGTCTCACGCCTGAATCGGGAGGGTTGGCATTCCTGGCTACAGCCACTCCCAGCTCAGCCGCAGACACTTCCTACTCTGGTGCAGACACGCCCAGGACAGCTTCACTTGCACGTGCGGAGATTAATAAGAAAGAAGATTCGGGGGCTGAGAACTAACGGAGCGAAACTTAACCTCGTGCCCTTCAGCGTGAACATGGCGGCTCTGCACCATCTCCGGAGCCTGAAGGAGGAGGCCTCGTGCTCCATCTGTCTGGAATATTTCACAGACCCCGTGTCCGTGGAGTGTGGACACACCTTCTGTCTGTCCTGCATCACTCTGTGCTGGCAGGGGATGCAGACAGACTTCCCTTGTCCCCAGTGTAGAGCAGTCTCCGAGACTAAAACCCTCCGGCCCAACAGGCACCTGGCGAACGTGGTGGAAATCGCCAAACAGCTTCAGATACCGAGTCCGACCCCCCAGGAGGGGAATCTGTGCCGAGAACACGAAGAGAAACTGAAGCTGTTCCGTGCAGATGACCAGGAGCCCATCTTTGAGGTCTGCAGCAGGTCACGTGATCACAAGCCTCACACGGTGCGCCCCACTCGAGAAGCTGCCCAGGAGTACAAGGTATGTGGGTCAATAATGGTATTCCTCTTTATCGTATCCCTCAACCCCCATCCCATTCAGCCAGTCTCGCGCTGCTTCCCAGTGAAGATCACGCCTAGGAGGGCATGGTATATGTTATTTAGAGCTGGGACAGGTGTGGGCGAGGCCACGGAGCTCCCCATTTGAGAGGCTGCCCACGAGCACACGGTGTGTATAGAATAGGTGCGGGTATATGAGAAGCGCTTGCTGTAGATCTGTGGTGGGAATGGGACACACTCTGCTTTCTATTTCAGAGGCTTCTCAGTAAACAAAGTATACACAGCTGCCACGTTTTTGGATTACTTATGTCCGGCATACCATGTGTTTTCAGTGTTGAAATGGGTGACAGTGACCTGTCTAATGTGTGACTTTGAGTGACACTTTCTTGTGAGTAAATCGAATCAATGACAGTATGTGGATATCTCGCTGAGTTCTCTCTGATTGCACCCAGGCGTATCGTACAGTAGTGTACAAACACCGGGTACAAGCCGGACCTATTGACTTTGTCAATACTTGTGAGCAGTGTTAGTTAAGTGAGTAATCATAATGATATTGTTGTAAGTGATAACAAGTTCAAATGTTTCAATTCTGAAAATATTGGACCGTGACTGGTCTTACCTCAACACCACAAATGAAACAAGCATTTGCAATGCAATAGGTCCCGCATTAGGAAAGTGTGAGCTATTGGCATTGTATTTTTTTTTTTTTTTTTAAATATATTTTTATTGCAGGAATCAGTAAATCGTTACATAATCGACCAGCATTATAGAACAAGCAAAATCAATGAGACACAACCCTCCGTCCCCCCGCCGTATTTCTCGTACACAGCCATTCAGCCCACAACCCTGGGGTCGGGCGGCGAAAGTCAATGGGGGCTCAGCAGGATGTCGAAGCTGGTCCGGATGATCCACTGTCTGTCATCTGCTTTTCCAAACAAGCCTATAAACCCAGAAAGAAAAAAAAAACAAAAAAAAAAAAAAAACCCCACCCTCAAAACGCTATGAACCAAAGTAACCCCTACCCAACCCCGCCATCAGCGCACGGTAACTACCGCAACAGGATCTGCTAAAGGACCCATGGGGAAAGCAACAGAGCTGAAAAGTTCAATCATCTAACGGGACTTGGGGCGAGCTGCATCTTCACTGTCAGAGTCACTGGGGGCGCAATAATCCCTAAGGGCCTGCACTAACGTTTCCCACTCCAGCGCTGCCTCCTGTGCCTTCTCATTACGCTGCCTCCAAGCTAGCTGGTATCTCAGTGTGCTCTCCCCCGCCGCCCACTTCAAAAGTTCGCTGTGCCATCGGCTTCCCGTCGGACCAGCTCGTGCCTTCCAGTTCCTGGTCACCTCCCGCTTAGCAAGGAGCAGCCCTAAATCGATGAACTTGCTAGATATTTTGTTCTTGGGGGTATGAGGGAACCAGTGCAGGAGTCCCACCGCCGTGTCAATCGATAAGGATCTCCCCGTCACCTCCTCCAGGGTTTTCCCCACTTCTACCCAATAGGATGATAATCCCGGGCAGGCCCACAACATGTGGAGAAGGTCCGCCTCCTGGGCCGGGCACCTGGGGCAGTCCGCTGAATTCGTAGCAAAATATCGCCTGATTTTCACCGGGGTCAGATAAGCTCTATGGAGCACGTAGTAGTGGACCAATTGAAAGCGGGCGTGGCGTGTGCCCTTCCAGGCTCGCCGCACCAGCTGGGACCAGGTCGTCTCCGGGATCTCCTTGCCAATGTCCTCCTCCCAACGGGTTCTCAGAGTAGTGAGGGGAGCCAGCCCCTCATTGATCAGTCTGCCATAAAGGCAAGTGACCGCCTTCACCGTGCCCGCAGACATCATCACGTATTGGCACACCGGAGATAAAGGGGGTTCCTCCTGCCCATGTTTCCAGTGCGCCTGAATCGCTCGGATAAGGGCCGAGTGCAGCAGAAAGTCGCCGCAAGGAATCTCGAAGCGATCAATGAGCTCCTGAAAGGGCAAAAGCGCCCCGTCCTCGTACAGGTCACCTATCAGCTGTAAGCCTGCGTCCTCCCAGTTCGCCAACCGTGACCAATCGCCGCCATGGGGCAAAGCCGTCAGCATCCCCAAAGGTATTTCGGGCGCATACGGTATTCTCAGATGGCCCCGGGCGTGAGCTCGGTTCCAACACAGGCGAACGGTCCGCTCCTCCAGCGACAAGTCCTGTAAGGCCAAACGTTGTCGCAGCGCTATGAAGGAGAGAACATGCCTGGCTATACCCGTACCCCTTCTGTCTTCTGGGCCCCGGAATTCCCGGGCGATCTCCTGGGTGAAGGTCTGGAGCTGCGCCGCCAAATAATATTTCTCAAAGTCCGGCACTGCAAGCCCACCCTCATCCTTCGGCCTCATCAGGGTCTTGAGGGCCACCCGCCGGCGGCCCGAGCCCCAGAGGAATCCGACTATCATAGATCGTAATAGTCGAAACGTGGCCGGTGGGACCCAGATCAGCAGCGTCCGGAAATAATATAACAACCGGGGAAGCGCCACCATTTTGAGCAAAGCGATCCGCCCTGCCACCGAGAGCGGTAGCGTGGCCCAGAAGTCCATACTGCCTCGAAGTGCTCGAGTGCCGCGGGCAATGTTCCCATCCAGGAGGTCAGATGGTTCACGATAGACGTACACCCCCAGGTATTTAAAGCAGTCGGGTTCCCATCTGATCTCCCTACTGAGAGCAGGGCTAGGGGTGCCCCTGCGAACCGGGAAAAGACAGGTCTTAGTCCAGTTCACCCGGAGGCCCGAGACCTCCCCAAACTCCGTGAGCGCCGTCGCAGCTCCATGCAAGGCAGCGAACGGGTCCTCGAGGAAGAGTAGCAGGTCGTCTGCATACAGCGAAATGTAGTGCGGGCCCGAAGGAGTCCACAGGCCCGTATAATGGGCCCCCGACCGGAGGTGCAGTGCGAGTGGCTCCACCGCCAGCGCAAAGAGAAGCGGGGATAACGAACATCCCTGCCTCGTGCCCCTCTCCACCGGATATTGTGAGGAAATCAGCGGTCCCGCCCGAACCCTGGCCGATGCAGAGGCATACAGAACCTTGGTCCACCTGATGAAGCCCTCACCGAGACCGAACCTCCGTAGCACAGTACCAAGGTAGTCCCATTCCAGGCTGTCAAAAGCCTTCTCTAAGTCTACCGATAAGACAACCTGGCACGGGGCGTCCACAAGCGGTTCTCCCAGCAAGCGGAACAACCTGCGAATGTTCATGGTCGTGTTACGCCTGGGGATGAATCCAGCTTGGTCCTCATGTACCAGGGAGCTCATGTGCCCCAGCAGCCTCGAGGCCAAGATGCTGGTCAGTATTTTATAGTCAACCGTCAGCATTGATAAGGGACGGTAAGACCCCGGATCGGATGAGTCCCTTCCGGGCTTGAGGAGGGGAACCACCAAAGCCTCGCACATCGAGCCCGGGAGTCGCCCAAGCCTCTTCGCCTCTCTGTAGACTATCAATAACCTAGGGGCTAGGAGATCAGCATAAGCTGCATAGAACTCCACAGGAAGGCCGTCTAGGCCCGGGGTCTTATTCCTCGCCATCTTTTTAATGGCGCTACGGATCTCTCCCAATTCTATGTCCGGCCCCAGTGCTTTCGCCACGTCCTGCTCCACTGTTCGGAGCTCCAGAGGCTGCAGATAATTATTAAGCAAGTCAGGGTCTCGGGCAGAGCGACTGCGGTATAAACATTCGTAGTATTGCCGGTAGCAACTCAGAATCTCAGGCTGAGTGCACACCACAGTCCCGTCTGCCTTGCGCATGGACGTCGTCAGTGAGGACTGGCGCGTAGGGTTGGCTAGCCATGCCAGCAGCGCACTCGACCTATCCCCCTCTGCAATGGACCGAACCGTATAGGCCTTGTAGTCAAAACAGCGAAGCCGTTCAACCTCCGCCGCCACCGCCTCCTTCGCCTCCGCTGCGCGTATCTGTAATTCAGGGCGCCCGGGGCGGCGGAGTTCCAGCTCGCGGAGCTTCCGGTCCGCTGCATCTAGGTCGGCGAGGATAATTCGCCTCATGCCGACCTTTTTAGAAATACAGTATCCCCTCACCACCACCTTAAAAGCGTCCCACTCTAGCGCTCTCGAGCTCGCGGTGCCACCGTTGGACGCAAAGTACTCCGAGATCTTATCGCCTAGGTCCGCTCTGAAAACACTGTCCTCAAGGATCTCGGGCCGTAACTTCCAGGTGGGCACTGCAGGCACCCCGGGGAACCAACGAAGGTCCAGCAGGAGGGGGTTATGATCTGATATGGTCCTGGTCAAATATTCAGACCGGACCGCTGCCAAAACTAGTTCAGGCGAGCCAAGGAACCCGTCCAGTCTAACGTGCAACTCATGGAGGCTCGAGAAGTAGGAATAGTCCCTAGTTGTGGGGTGCTGCGCCCTCCAGATATCCGTTAAACCCCAGTGAGTCTGCCAGTCCCTACGACCCTTAGCCACGCGGCGAACCGGAGAATCAGGTAGGGGTGGATGCGATCGGTCAGTGTCTACATCCACTACCGAGTTGAAATCTCCACCGAGCAGGAGGGGCCCGGAGAAGAAGTGGGCCAACGAGCCCGATAACCTGGAAAGGAAGGCGGTCTGGTCTACATTAGGAGCGTACACACAGCAAACGTTTAGGTCTCTCCCTCCCAACGTGCCCAAGATGGCCACATATCGCCCCTCTGGATCTATCACTGTTTTCGTGACCTGGAAGGGAACCCCAGCTCTAACCCAAATCAGCGCCCCTCTGGCATACGCGGAGTACGAAGTGCAAAAGACCTGCCCCCTCCATCTACGCTGTAGCGCCGCCCCTTCCGCCTTGTTCAGATGAGTTTCCTGCAGCAGCGCCATTTGTACTCCCCTACGCACTAAATAAGCGTGGACTTTGTGCCGCCTAGACATGGTATGAAGCCTGATGTAAATAAATAATTTACTCTTAATTTCTATGCAGGTAAGTACTTAATCAATAATAACTCAATCGGAAATGAAAGAAAACAGAGTCCGTGGTGTTAGAGTTCTTAGGGGTTTTATTCCTTAAAAAGGAATGGTCAAGACCAAGTTATCATGTTCCGAACACCACACAGGGTGTCAGAAGGGATAGAGCGCTACATTTTATTGACAGTACATAGCTTATATACTTATTTTACACCATTGGAAACAGTATAGAAGGCGTAACAGCTGAGAGAAGACAAGATAACAGTATACACGTGGTACATGTGCGTAATCAAGAGGCGTGAACTAGAGGTGTGTTCTAGAAAACGTCACAGGTAGGTGTCACCAAAGGGGTGGCACTAACAGGAATGTTGCAATGTCAGCAGAAATCGGAAGCTTGGATGCGCGCGCAGCTGTATGACGTGCGCATGACATGGAGTCGGAGGGTGCTGGGGACTTGACATTTGCACTGACGGAAAGAGACAGAAGTCTGGCATGTCAGATCAACTTGTGCTTCTATCATATCTGATATCTAATGTTTGGGAACTAAGCTATCTGGGCGGAAAGGTCTCTGGGGCAGAAGCTATTCTATACTGACTGTAAGTGCGTGTATAAGCGCCTGAATGTCTGTATGAGAAGCGTGGGGCACGGGGCCTTCCAGAGGAGCATGGCAACAGAAGCTATGAATTACTTGAATTAGTTGCATAGAGACAGGTCGGCCCTTTGGCCCTGCAGCTGAGGAAGGATGTTTACTGGAGCTAGCAGGCAGGAATGTATTTTCGGGGAGGGAAACAGATAACTCGAAGGTTATAGTCAATCTTGGCAGGCAGCAGGCTGAGCCGAGCGCGAGGGGCCGCGCTGAAAGTAAGTCAGAGTTCACGAGTACGAGGGCAGCCTGGGCAGAGATTCTCGGAGTCAGAAGCCAGAAAAGAGGTTCGGTGGCAGAGATTCAGGGCCTACTTCAGCCAGAGCTGAAAAACGTAGGAGTACACTACAAAAAGACGTTGGCATAGCATACTTAGGAACGGACCACTCAACTCATTCATGGTGGGTCTGAAAGAGGACATGTTAACGTTGGACGCAAATGTATTTGCGTCTTCATGGCTGGCACAGGAGGGAAGTTACATGCACTTTAACTCGTACATGGAGACGGTGGGGTACTCGCTAGGGAACACAACTTGACCATAAAATTTATATTTCCTCATTCCCTCCTTGTTCCCTACGGACCCTTCATGATATATCGATCCTCATGAATCGATCAGTTTGTTCTTGTAACATTATATGTTCATCTTTCTTTCTTTGACGATTTGAAAGACAACTGGAATGTTCAATGCAGGAAGTGGCACACAGTCCACATATTGCCGGTCCACATTGTAGACACAGGCAGCAACTGAATACTATGACTAGGCCAATGCCTAGGAAGGATAGGATCTTCCATCCCCAAGCTGTTAACGTTGTCCAGAACCAACCGGACCAAGTCCAGGTGCCTGGATTCTGATGTATCTGATTTGCAATTTTATGCAGACGGGTAATAGCTTGATAGACAGATGGTGCATTTTGTGGGATGAAAACGCAGCAACTTGACCCGATGACCTTACAGGCTCCACCTCTATCTGCCAAGATGACGTCAATAACAAGACGATTTTGAAGGACAACAACCCGCATAGCAGATTGCTCCTCTGTTAAGTTACCTAAGGCGGAGGCAGTTTCATGTACTACTGCTTCAAGTGTTCTAGTTAATCTACGTATTAATTTACTGTTTTGGACAGGTCCTAGAAAGAAAAAGAATCCTTTATTGAAATCAGTGTACTGTTCCCATGCCGTTTCTGTGTAGTCGACAAGTGGGATATCTCTTCTGGATCTATTCTTGACTAGATTCGTATTTCTATGGTAATCAGGGGGAGCTAGAAAACAGGTGGCAGAAGGAATGCAATATAACAGGTACCATCCCAGTCTGGAGGCAAACGTATGTATGCGGTATGACCACAAACAAAATAAGAGTGACTGATAGCTTTGAAGGACGATTTACCCTGATCACTGAATTCGACCACAGTAGTGCATTTACTATGACCTACGTGTACTGAACCTTTCTTTCGGACACATAATTCACCTGTGACTGGTAATACTAACATATGGAGCAGAACTGGAGCGGCTTCGGATTCAACAGTAAGGATCATGAGATTAATTGTGTAGTTACCTAATCCATATACTTCATTTTCTAGATCAGTTCCTATTCGAGTAGGGAGTCCCTCCTTGTCAGGGTAACAGACATCTAGCAGAACTAAGTTCAAGTTTCCCCAAACCCAGCCTCCATCGAAAACAGCAATATCGGGATCTAAAGAATTAATTATTTTAAACCATGCACCACAGGAGCCATTGTGAGTGAACGGGTACGGAAAGAGGGGCAGAGCTCCCTTGTAATTCTGATAGGGAGGGAGTCGGCCACATATCCAGCAGTCGGTAGCATTATTTGTCTGATGGGAGTGGTGTAACATACTAATGAATGTGTTATTGCGCAGCGCAAGTCTGTAAGAGAGTTCATGTGCAGGTAATTCACTAAAAGTGTGTTCAGCAGAGACATTGTAAGCAGATTGTTCACGCCTGAAAATAGGCCAATAGATGGGTAGCAGAATGCTGGCAATAATAATTAGAACACTTAAGAAAAACATTATTAACAACGTCACTATACAGTGACTACGCAGTGATTTGCAGTATGTATGTTTCTTTGCTTCTCTCTCTCTCTCTCTATCTCGATCTAGGGGATACATGTCAGAAACTATTTAACCGATTCACCTAGGGGAGGACTTAAACAATTAAAATGTCTGACTTGCTAGATCGGAGTTTCATACGATATTGTTCTTGGGGAGTCTATTCTCGTTCGGTAACGGTAAAGTCACTTGGTTTTATACAGTCTTTGGTGGGGGTGGACGAGTCAGAGTCCTGTTTTAGTTCGTTTTTTAGTTCATTGCAAAGCTTGATGTGACTCGTGTGGACCCACCCCTTTCTCCCTTCTATCTTCACGGCGGTCCTCGTGGTGAGAAGAACGGTCTTCGGGGACTTCCAGCGGGGCTCCAGCGGACTTTTCCGGTCGAAATTCCGGACGAGTACCAGATCCCCAGGACGGACCTCGTGCGGCTTTACATCAGTGTTGTCAGGGAAAGCTGCGGCAACCTGTGAACGACATGATTGGAGTGCAGACATCAAGGAGGCAAGGTAATCTGTCAGCATATTGCAATCAACATCCGTGATTTTCTTCGGAATGGGCGTCCCCCACATATTCGGTGGTCTGCCAAAGACCACTTCGTACGGGGATAGCCCTGATCTCGAGTGGGCGACCATTCTCATGTAGAATAGTGCCACGGGCAGGGCGACTATCCAGTCGACCCCTTTCTCCTGACAAATCTTTGCAAGACGTAATTTTAGTGTCTGATTATGCCTTTCTACAAGGCCTGCTGCTTCGGGATGTCGGACACAATGGAACTTCCACTGGTATCCTAGCAGTAAGGAAACTTCTTTCATTAATGCAGATGAGAATGGCTGACCGTTATCTGAGTATACGACACGAGGCAAGCCGTATCGTGGGAAGAATTCACGAACCAGCTGCTTGGCAGTGGTCGGAGCAGTGTAATCTGATACTGGGTATGCTTCGGTCCAGCGGGACAGAGCACAGACAACTACGAGAACATATTTAAAACCTCGACAACGGTCCATCTGGATATAATCCATTTGGAGGACTTCAAAAGGGTGATCGGGAGGATGAAATCCACCTTGCTCTACAGGGACGCTTTTACCTGGATTGAACTGACAACAGATCATGCAAGTACGCACTTTCTGTTTTGCTGCTGCTCGTAAGTGTTTGTTGTGCCAGAGATTCTGTAAACTGTCTAACATCGCTTTCTCTCCTAGATGTGCCGGGCTATGTGCTGTATTTATCATGACTTGAACCATAGAGTCAGGGAGAAACCATATAGATTTTTCCTTCGTTATCCAACCTTGATCTGTCTGAATCCCTCCTAGTTCAGTCCATTTCTTTATTTCATCTGGAGTAGCATGTGTCTGGATATCAATTACGTCTAGGGCGGGATCTCTAACTGTCATACACTTTGTCGGTACTATTGTCTTTGTCACATCAGTAATCTGGGTGTGAGTCAGTGCTGTATGTTTTGCTGTCTGGTCTGCCAGGTCGTTACCCTGGGACACAGAATCTGTAACTTTAGTATGTGCTTTACACTTCATGACTGATATGCCCGAAGGCAAATGTATTGCTTCTAACAGTGCTTGAATGAGGGGACCGTGTTGAATCTTGGCCCCATGAGAGGTCAGGAAACCTCGTTCTTGCCAGAGGACTCCGAAGTCGTGTACAACTCCGAATGCATAACGTGAATCTGTGTATATGTTAACATTTCTGTTTTTGGCTAGAATACAAGCTCAGGTCAGAGCGATGAGCTCTGCTGCTTGAGCAGACAGTGTGCCAATACGATGTGTTTCTTTAACTTCAGTTTCAGTGGTCACGGCATACGCGGCCACTAATTCTCCTGTACTTGTTCTCATGCATGAACCGTCCACATAAAGTGTCAGGTCTGGATTTGTCAATGGAACATCTGTTAAATCTCGTCTAGGCTTTGTTACTGCATTAATGATTTCTATGCAATCATGTGGGGCTGGATCTGTTATAACTGTTGGTAACAGTGTTGCGGGGTTCAGGATGCTGCAGCGTCTGATTTCTATGTGTGGCTGGAATAGTGTTAATTCATAACCTGTCAGTCGTGCTATAGTCAAGTGTTGAGTCTGGGTTCTGTTTAACAAAACCTCTACAGAATGTGGTACTTGAACTGTTAACTGATGACCTAAAACAATTGAATCACTCTGTCTGATTGCTAATGCTGTTGCTGCTACAGACTTTAAGCACGCAGGGAGTGCCTGGGCTACTGAATCCAATGTACTTGAAAAATAAGCGCAAGGCTTATGTGAACCTGCTTGATCTTGGGTGAGGACAGACAACGCTGTACCATCACGTTCTGTAACGAAAAGTGTAAACGGTTTGCTGTAACATGGTGTTGCTAAAACTGGTGCTTGACATAAGGCTTTCTTTAATTCTTCAAAAGCTTGTGTGTGCTCCTGAGTCCAAGGGAGGGCAGTCGAAGTTGCTGCCTCCTGTGTCGTTAACTGAATGAGTGGTTTGGCTAGAAATGCATACTGGGGAATCCATTGTCTGCAGTACGAGGTGAGGCCTATGAAGGCCCGCACTTCCTTTTGTGTCTGGGGTTGCGGCATATTTACAATTAACTGAATGCGATCGGGAGTGAGCTGTCTCCCCACTTTGGACAGCAAGTGACCCAAGTACACAACTTGCTGAACACAGAATTGTAGCTTCGAAGGGGACACCTTGTGCCCCTTGTCGGCCAGGAAATGTAAAACTGTCAATGATGCTTTTTCACATTCGGGCTCACTTCGTGCGGTGATCAGCAGATCATCGACGTATTGCAGTAAAGCGGTGTTAACTGGCATTTGAATACAATCTAGTTGTCTTTTCAGTGCTTGACTATAGATGCTGGGGCTTTCTGTGAATCCTTGAGGTGCGCGCGAAAATTTGAAACTGCGTCCATTTAAACTGAATCCGAAGAGATATTGGCTCTCTGGATCAATAGGCACGCTGAAGAAGGCGTTCTTGAGATCAATTACAGTAAAGAACGTTGCTTCTGAATCAATGGCAGTCAATAGGGATGAGATATCGGGGACCACAGGATACTGTGGAATAATGCATTTATTTAATTCTCGAAGATCAATCACCAGCCGATATACTGGCGGTGCATTGGGATCTGTACGTTTAAGAATCGGAATGATGGGTGAATTACAGATATTGGAGTCGGTCTCGACGACCACTCCTTGGGCAATGAGCTCGTCAATGATTTTCAGTAAAGCCACTACAGCATCGGGTGGTAACTTGTATTGTCTGATTCGGGGTAATACAACACCTGTTTTGAGTGTAACACGGTATGGTGTGATATGCATGCAACCTACATCAGTTGGGCCTTTTGCCCACAAGTAATCTGGTACATTTTTCAATCTGACATCGAATTCTCGCAAAACATAATGACCCTTGAAATCCCGCAAAAAGAGTCTAACCCCCTCCGGGGAACAGCATATTATAGCTCCTAGAGCCTTCAATGTTTTAATTCCTAACAGATTTTCTGGACATGATTTCGTGAGTAACAGATCTGTAACACGTGATAATGGACCCACAGCCAGGGGAACTGGTTTGGATACTTCATTTACAATAGGCTGTCCTGAAAAACCAAGGGAAACATTCTGTGAGCCGGAGAGGGGTGCCCCTGGAACTTCATCATGGCTGATTGTAGTGCGACTTGCCCCTGTGTCAATTAAAAACTTTCTGTCTTTTCCCAATACTTGACTGTGTACATAAGGACCTTCTTGATCTACAGGAATCTCAATAAGAGGCAAGCCACCTTCCCTCTCTAGGCTGTTTCATGTATATCGTGAATATTCGGGGTAAGCGGACTGGGCATACTGGTACATCTGCTGTGAAACTTGCTGAGTTGCGGCAATGGGCTGTGGCTGTGGTACTGCTACGGTCTGTGCTGGAGTCGAAGAAGCATGCATAGGCTGTGTATTCTGTGTATTCTGTGAAGACTGATGCTGGTTATGGTCTTGTCTAGGCGGATGCGGTCTTTCCTTAGTTTTACCTGTCGCTATGTTATGTTTCAGGACTGGGCATTCGTGTACGTAGTGACCCGGTTGCTTGCAATAATTGCATGTCCCTTTAACGGGAGCTGCAGTGTGACTGGTCTGGGTCGTACCCTTTCTGTGACCGTCGGATGGGACCGTCTGAGCTACTAACATTTTCATCTTTGTGTCTTTCATGCGTTTTTGTTCCTGATCTTGTTCTTCTCTAATTCTGTTCTGATGATATTGTAACATTTGTAACATCTGTGATGGCGTATTTGCTTGCCATGTACTCTCGACCTTGTACACACGGTTTTTAACTAACGGTAGGGAATTCTCGACTAACTTTGATACAAAAAGATGCGGGTACGACTCGCTACTTGGCTGGAGGCCACTATTAATAATGAAACATTTCTCGAATCTTGAATAGAAGTCACTAGTATCTTCATCATGTTTCTGTTTACAGGACGAGATGGCGTCCCAATCTTCCTTTCTAGTTGTCAATAATCTGGGCAGAACCTGTACTATCAAACCTGGTAATGCTTTAGTTTTGTCCCCAAGGCCTAACCCCGGGATCCGTTTCTTTTCTTCGTCCTCTATTTCTGCCCATGCAATCTTTGTGTCTCCCACCTCCCATTCCTTTTCTTTTAATTTCTCGAAGATACCCGTGGGTAATAGTACCTTTAACATTTTCATGATATCATCATACGTGTAATCCCCCATTAGTAACATGTCTTTAAGCTCTCTATGAAAACCTGCAGGGTCTTTATCATGGCATGGTACTAGTTTCTTCATTTCTAACAGTTCTAATTTAGTCAGAGGCGTGTGTACATACACGCGTTTCAAGGTTTTATCCTCACCCATAACAGGGTGCACTTGTAAGGGGTTCTGACTTTCAATACTACCCCCGCATTGCATGTGGTACATTTTCCTTTCTGGAGGTGGGGCGGGAACATATTCAGAACTTACAAAGGTGTCATATCTATATCGCTGTTCTAGAATTATTTGAATTAATTTGGTACTTAAGCCTCTCCATCTATCCATCAGTAGTGCTTCGAGTGTTTCATGTAAGGGACCGGGATCAGAATAATGTTTTCTGTATTTGATAAGAAGGTGCTGAATCATGTATACACCTGCTAATTTCTGTTCGTCGGGGGAGAGGTTCAGAAATGTCTGTGCCACTGTGTCATCATTATATATGTCTGCATTTTCGGCCCATGATACAGCTGATCGGGCTAGTTCTTGTTCATCCATAGAATTGAGTACATGGTGCCCAACTCGATCTCGAAGCCGTTTATCGGTTTCCTGGAACTGATGCTCAGCAGAATTCGGATTTGTCAAGGCGGAGAAGAAAACTCTCTTGCTCTCTGGACGGATACCCTTCCTAAGGTAAGTTCCCTTACCTACATATGCTATGGTGCCTACATTTCTTTCGGATTCTTCCTGTTCTTCTTCCTCCTCGGAGGAAGCCTTTTCTTTCTCTTTCTGGTGTACTGCTATCACTGCTTTCCTAATCTTCTTGTACATAGAGGCTATGCAAGTCCCCTTGTCGTGTTTTCCTTCAGCTATATTTTGACCCCACTTGTTCAATGCATCTAATTCACTCTGATCTGTTCCAGGCCTGTCTCGTTCTCTTATTAGACAATTTATGAAAAATCGTAGTATCAGTGCTTGCATGTCAACTTTCTGTTTCTCCATGGCATCCTTAATACTGTCAGGGTCTTTCCCTGTCTGAACAAACTCATATATTCTATCTAGACGCTCCTTCATTCCTACATAGCATAACAAGTTATCAGTAGCAGATCTTAACCGTAATGATGCCAATATCATTAAATCGTCTTTTCCAGGTACTGGATCATATCTGCAAACTGACATGTTTTCTTTTAATGCGTCAAGGCGGGATGAATTAGAGGAGTGGGGAGACCTGTACGTAAGAGGACTCTGCATACCTCTGAGATTGAATCTGTGAGTTGGTGGCGGGGTCTGAGGACCCGCGGTCGCACCTCATGAAGCGGAAGCTTGTGCATTACCTCCCTGTGGAGTCTGTATCTGAACTTGAATTTGTCGTTTAGGTGGATCAGGCAAACGTGGTTTCGGTAGGTCAGTTTTGAGTACGGGAAGTGGCGGGGCTGGCGGGACAGGAGAAGTCTGTTGTGGTACTGGCGAAGCATGATCTGGGGGCGGGGTGCCGCCCCCGTCCCTGTCAGTAGGCAGGGCACGAACAGGCAAGTTGGTGTAAGCTGGAGCTACATCTTCTAGGTAGGAATTTAGGAATATGTCTTTAGTAGTCTTGTGCATTACTCTAGTTGGAACTAATGGCGACGGCAAATTTTTCGGTATTTCTGAAATGGCGTCAGGTGTACCCTCGGCCATAAGATACATGCCGTTTACTTGGCTATTTCGGATGCGATCTATTTGTTCTGATTTTACTCGGATTCCTTCAATAACTAGTTCGTTTTCTCGAGCTTTTTCTGATTCTTTAAGTCTGTCTTCTCTACGAAGTGCTCTTTCAGCACGTTTATGTGATTCCTTACGCCAAAATTCTATGGCATCTTTCTGAGACTGTCTGGCTTTCTTTTTCCGTAATGCCTCTTCTACCTTCATGATGCACTCGGCATCCCATGTTCCATTAACTGGCCATCTGTGCCTCTCGTCTAAGTGCTTTGTATAATCGGTCCATAATTCTAGATACAATATGGCATCTATGCCATGCTTATTATACATAAAATTGCCTGGAGTGTCCCTAGGAGGGATAGGAATTTCTTCCTCTAGCATCCCTTTCCTAGTTCCTATCTGCTTTAACTTGTTGAAAAACGGCATTCTGCTTACTTGATACTGAAATGCACAATCCTTGATACTTAATTCTGAATGTAACTAGTTATACAAGAAAACACAATAATGCACAAAAACAGTCACATTCATACCACGACATTAATCACAAAAAAAACATTTAAGACATAGATGACTACCCCCCTATACTGGATGTACTGCTCAACAGTACAGATACACTGGTGTGACAGTGCAAAAATTCAGAAATTCGGAATACTAGATATACTGCTAAACAGTACAGATACACTGCCTAAAAACAGTGCAGACCGGACTTGTGTACCCAAACCCGTCTAGATACGACCCAGCAATGGTACTCACCGGGAAGCACGGAAACAGAAGGCCTCGGAAAACTCGACTGGACTCGACTCGATACTTCGGAAAACTTCGGAAAATTTCGGAAAACTTCGGAAAACTTCGGAAAACTGGTGGGCCTCTTGACACCTCGGACCTTGCTTCTTTCGGCTAGGCTCTGGTCGGGATCCTCCGCACTCCTCACCGCCTCGTCTGGGTACTGATCGCAGTCTTCGTCACCTCCGTGGGTCAGAGGGAGATGCAGGAAATCCTGCCGATACGCGTATGTTCCGGCTAACTGACGGCAGGGGACATAGGTTGCAACGCACCAACCGGCGCGTGAGGTGGGGGAGGGGTCCCTATTCGGGCGCCAAAATGATGTAAATAAATAATTTACTCTTAATTTCTATGCAGGTAAGTACTTAATCAATAATAACTCAATCGGAAATGAAAGAAAACAGAGTCCGTGGTGTTAGAGTTCTTAGGGGTTTTATTCCTTAAAAAGGAATGGTCAAGACCAAGTTATCATGTTCCGAACACCACACAGGGTGTCAGAAGGGATAGAGCGCTACATTTTATTGACAGTACATAGCTTATATACTTATTTTACACCATTGGAAACAGTATAGAAGGCGTAACAGCTGAGAGAAGACAAGATAACAGTATACACGTGGTACATGTGCGTAATCAAGAGGCGTGAACTAGAGGTGTGTTCTAGAAAACGTCACAGGTAGGTGTCACCAAAGGGGTGGCACTAACAGGAATGTTGCAATGTCAGCAGAAATCGGAAGCTTGGATGCGCGCGCAGCTGTATGACGTGCGCATGACATGGAGTCGGAGGGTGCTGGGGACTTGACATTTGCACTGACGGAAAGAGACAGAAGTCTGGCATGTCAGATCAACTTGTGCTTCTATCATATCTGATATCTAATGTTTGGGAACTAAGCTATCTGGGCGGAAAGGTCTCTGGGGCAGAAGCTATTCTATACTGACTGTGAGTGCGTGTATAAGCGCCTGAATGTCTGTATGAGAAGCGTGGGGCACGGGGCCTTCCAGAGGAGCATGGCAACAGAAGCTATGAATTACTTGAATTAGTTGCATAGAGACAGGTCGGCCCTTTGGCCCTGCAGCTGAGGAAGGATGTTTACTGGAGCTAGCAGGCAGGAATGTATTTTCGGGGAGGGAAACAGATAACTCGAAGGTTATAGTCAATCTTAGCAGGCAGCAGGCTGAGCCGAGCGCGAGGGGCCGCGCTGAAAGTAAGTCAGAGTTCACGAGTACGAGGGCAGCCTGGGCAGAGATTCTCGGAGTCAGAAGCCAGAAAAGAGGTTCGGTGGCAGAGATTCAGGGCCTACTTCAGCCAGAGCTGAAAAACGTAGGAGTACACTACAAAAAGACGTTGGCATAGCATACTTAGGAACGGACCACTCAACTCATTCATGGTGGGTCTGAAAGAGGACATGTTAACGTTGGACGCAAATGTATTTGCGTCTTCATGGCTGGCACAGGAGGGAAGTTACATGCACTTTAACTCGTACATGGAGACGGTGGGGTACTCGCTAGGGAACACAACTTGACCATAAAATTTATATTTCCTCAAGCCCCCGCACGTTCCAAGTAACACATTTCAAATTAGCAACATTAGCCATTGTCCCATATCGTTCTCGCAAAGTCTCCCCATCTGGGTCCCAACAAAGAAAGGACATCAATCAACCCAGCACTGATGGCGGCCATTTTCCCCAACCAAAACTTAACAACCCAAGTATGAACCAAACTCCCATCCGCCCTCCCCAGAACAGGACCCAAATAGCACCATCTAGTTCCCATCCAAACCATACCCTCCAAGAACCCACTATCCCCTACTAATCCTGCGGTCGCCACCGTAGGAAGGCCTTAAGGGCCAGGTGCGGGCCGGGCGGAGGCAGTGGGCCCTCGACGCTCAGGCCACCAGGACTAAGACAAGCCCAAAACAGTGCCAAACACGCTCGGGGCAAAAACAAGGCACCCCACCCTCCCTCCCCCGGGAGTCAGCATCAAGTGTCGGCACCCACCACCCCCGTGTCGGGCCCCCTCCCAAAAGGAAGTAGCTCACCCCGTTACCCCTGTCCATCCAGAAGGTCCTCCACCGATTTCGGTGTGATCACCGGCGTATGGACGCTATCAGTCACCGATTCCTCGGAGTCCGTTGGCACCCCCTCGTCACCAGGGTCCGCTTCCTCCTCAATGGCATCGTCCCGTGAGCCAGACAGCGCAGACAACACCTCTAGCACTCCCTTCCGCTCCGTCGATGTCTCCGCAGTCGAGGGTCCGCCTGAGCGGCCACGGCGACTCCGAATTCTTTTGGACCGCCGTCTCTGCTCCGGCTCCGCCGCCTGCTGAGATGAGGAGCCGAAGCCATCTTTCCCTGCTCTGTAGAGTTCGAGCCAGTTGCAGACGTCCTCCGGGGTATCAAAGAATTGAGTCTTGTCATCGACAATTATGCGGAGCCTCGCAGGAAATATGAGCGAGTACTGGATGCCCTCGCTCCTGAGCTCGCGCTTGACCGCCAGGAAGGAAAACCGTCTGCGTTGAGTTTCATAGGTGTAGTCCGGGAAGATGTTCACCTGGCTGTTCGCCACTTTGAATGGACCATTATGTCTGGCGGCATTGAGGATGAGGTCTCTGTCCCGAAAGTGCAACAACCGTGCCACCACCGGTCGCGGGGCCCGACCCTGTTGTGGTGGCCTCGCTGGGACTCTATGGGCGCGCTCCACGGTGTAGAAGGAGGATAGACCCTCCGGGGCCACCGTGTCTCGGAGCCAGGCTTCCAAGTATGCCACCATGTCGCCATCCTCAATCTTTTCCGGCAGGCCCACCACCCGAATGTTATTCCTCCTGTTACGGCCTTCCGCATCCTCCGCTCTCTGCTCCAGGGCCGTAATCCGGGACAGGGCATCCTTCATAGTCGCAGCCAGGGTTCGCTGCGCCGGCTCCAAGGTTTTCACCGAGCTCTCCACTTCCTTGACCCTGTCCGAGAGTTTGCCGTGATCCGCTCTAAGGAGGCCTAGGCTTGTCGCTACCTGGGCAATGTCCTGCTGGAGGGCCGAGCGCGTGGTCGCAATCGCCTCCAAGACGCGGTCAAATTGCTGCTGCATTGATGCACCACCAGAACTCTCCGGGTCCCCACGTTCCTCTTTGTCCTGGGACTCCGAGTCTGAGGCGGCTGGGGTAGCCCCCTTGGCTCCTCTAGGTTTCCCCATGTCGCCGGGAGCACACCGTGCGGGTCCAGGAGCAGGCTTCTCCGAGTGCAGGCGCCGGCTATGACTCTCCCGGTTGCTGGGCCTCAGGTCGAGTGCCGGAGATCCCCGTCTCCAGGGCCTGTTGGACCTCCTCAGCTTCGGCTCGTGCCACCACCACGTCGTCTGAGGGCACCGAGGAGGAGGCGGAGACAATCGTCGCCAGGTCGGGCAGGCCCGTGCGGCCGATAGAGTCCCGGAGTGAGGGTCACCGACTCCACCGGATGATCTGCGGCGCCAAAGGGTTGCGCCTCCCATGGAAGTGGGTCGGCCAGGAAAAAGTAGCCAAGTGCGGTGTAGGGAGTGGGGCCACCGTCGGGACCTCCAGGCGCCCGCATGCGGGATCCGCTATAGCGGGGGCATCTGCCCGTCCGAGTGCGATCCTCGTTAAAAGAGTCCGATCTGACCGATGTCCAGTTCCTCACATCTCTGGGAGACGGCAGAGCAGGGGGCGCGCCGCTGCTAGTGTTGTTCGATCAGTCTAATGGATCCGGCCAAGGGGACAATGAAGTCCGGGCGCCATGTTGGGTCGCACTCCGCAGTTCCACAAACTCCGATTTTTCGCCGGGTCACCGCTCGTTCGGACTGCGCCAAGGGCCCCGGCAGGTCTCCGTCAGGCCGATCAGCAGAAGGCGGGGGTCGGGGTGCACCATCGCCATCGGCGCCCAAGCCACGCCCCTCAGCTATTGGCATTGTAAATGACAATTTTTTTAAATATATGTTGGCTTTCAAAATATAAAAATTAATAGCATTGTTATTCACAAAGCCAATAGCTTACACTTTCCTAATGCGAGTCCTATTGGCTATGGTAATGCTTATTGGTAGCAAGCAAGGACAGTGCTGTTGTGGTGCTGATGTGGTTGGGCTGAGTGATGTGGTGGTGTATTAGAGTGATGTGGTGGTGTATTAGAGTGATGTGGTGGTGTCCCTGCGTGATGTGGTGATGTCCTCGAGTTATGTGGTGGTGGTGTCCCTGAGTGATGTGGCGGTGTCCCTGAGTGATGTGGTGATGTTCCTGAGTGATGTGGTGGTGTTTCTGAGTGATGTGGTGGTGTCACTGAGTGATGTGGTGGTGTCCCTGAGTGATGTGGTGGTGCCCCTGAGTGATGTGGTGGTGTTCCCGAGTGATGTGGTGGTGTCCCCGAGTGATGTGGTGATGTCCCCGAGTGATGTGGTGGTGCCCCTGAGTGATGTAGTGGTGTTCCTGAGTGATGTGGTGGTGTCCCCAAGTGATGTGGTGGTGTTTCTGAGAGATGTGGTGGTGTCACTGAGTGATGTGGTGGTGTCCCTGAGTGATGTGGTGGTGCCCCTGAGTGATGTGGTGGTGTTCCCGAGTGATGTGGTGGTATCCCCGAGTGATGTGGTGGTGCCCCTGAGTGATGTAGTGGTGTTCCTGAGTGATGTGGTGGTGTCCCCGAGTGATGTGGTGGTGTCCCCGAGTGATGTGGTGGTGTCCCCGAGTGATGTGGTGGTGTCCCTGAGTGATGTAGTGGTGCTCCTGAGTGATGTGGTGGAGTCCCTGAGTGATGTGGTGGTGTCCCTGAGTGATGTGGTGGTGCCCCTGAGTGATGTAGTGGTGTTCCCGAGTGATGTGGTGGTGTCCCCAAGTGATGTGGTGGTGTCCCCAAGTGATGTGGTGGTGTTTCAGAGAGATGTGGTGGTGTCACTGAGTGATGTGGTGGTGTCCCTGAGTGATGTGGTGGTGCCCCTGAGTGATGTGGTGGTGCCCCTTAGTGATGTGGTGGTGTTCCCGAGTGATGTGGTGGTATCCCCGAGTGATGTGGTGGTGCCCCTGAGTGATGTAGTGGTGTTCCTGAGTGATGTGGTGGTGCCCCTGAGTGATGTGGTGGTGTCCCCGAGTGATGAGGTGGTGTCCCCGAGTGATGTGGTGGTGCCCCTGAGTGATGTAGTGGTGTTCCTGAGTGATGTGGTGGTGTCCCCGAGTGATGTGGTGGTGTCCCCGAGTGATGTGGTGGTGTCCCCGAGTGATGTGGTGGTGTCCCCGAGTGATGTGGTGGTGTCCCCGAGTGATATGGTGGTGCCCCTGAGTGATGTAGTGGTGTTCCTGAGTGATGTGGTGGTGTCCCTGAGTGATGTGGTGGTGCCCCTGAGTGGTGCCCCTGAGTGATGTGGTGGTGCCTCTGAGTGATGTGGTGGTGTCCCTGAGTGATGTGGTGGTGTCCCCGAGTGATGTGGTTGGGCTGAGTGATGTGGTGGTGTATTAGAGTGATGTGGTGGTGTATTAGAGTGATGTGGTGGTGTATTAGAGAGATGTGGTGGTGTATTAGAGTGATGTGGTGGTGTCCCTGTGTGATGTGGTGATGTCCTCGAGTTATGTGGCGTGTCCCTGAGTGATGTGGTGATGTTCCTGAGTGATATGGTGGTGTTTCTGAGTGATGTGGTGGTGTCACTGAGTGATGTGATGATGTCCCCGAGTGATGTGGTGGTGCCCCTGAGGGATGTAGTGGTGTTCCTGAGTGATGTGGTGGTGTCCCCGAGTGATGTGGTGGTGTCCCCAAGTGATGTGGTGGTGTTTCTGAGTGATGTGGTGGTGTCACTGAGTGATGTGGTGGTGTACCTGAGTGATGTGGTGGTGCCCCTGAGTGATGTGGTGGTGCCCCTGAGTGATGTGGTGGTGTTCCCGAGTGATGTGGTGGTGCCCCTGAGTGATGTGGTGGGGGTTTCCTGAGTGATGTGGTGGTGTCACTGAGTGATGTGGTGGTGTCCCTGAGTGATGTGGTGGTGCCCCTGAGTGATGTAGTGGTGTTCCTGAGTGATGTGGTGGTGTCACTGAGTGATGTGGTGGTGTCCCTGAGTGATGTGGTGGTGCCCCTGAGTGATGTGGTGGTGTTCCCGAGTGATGTGGTGGTGTCCCCGAGTGATGTGGTGGTGTCCCCAAGTGATGTGGTGGTGTTTCTGAGTGATGTGGTGGTGTCACTGAGTGATGTTGTGGTGTCCCTGAGTGATGTGGTGGTGCCCCTGAGTGATGTGGTGGTGCCCCTGAGTGATGTGGTGGTGTCCCCGAGTGATGAGGTGGTGTCCCGAGTGATGTGGTGGTGCCCCTGATTGATGTAGTGGTGTTCCTGAGTGATGTGGTGGTGTCCCCGAGTGATGTGGTGGTGTCCCCCGAGTGATGTGGTGGTGTCCCCGAGTGATGTGGTGGTGTCCCTAAGTGATGTGGTGGTGTCCCTGAGTGATGTGGTGGTGCTCCTGAGTGATGTGGTGGAGTCCCTGAGTGATGTGATGGTGTCCCCGAGTGATGTGGTGGTGTCCCAGAGTGATGTGGTGGTGTCCCCGAATGATGTGGTGGTGTCCCCGAATGATGTGGTGGTGTCCCTGAGTGATGTGGTGGTGTCCCTGGGTGATGTGGTGGAATCCCTGAGTGATGTGATGGTGTCCCCGAGTGATGAGGTGGTGTCCCAGAGTGATGTGGTGGTGTCCCAGAGTGATGTGGTGGTGTCCCCGAATGATGTGGTGGTGTCCCTGAGTGATGTGGTGGTGTCCCTGAGTGATGTGGTGGTGTCCCTGAGTGATGTGGTGGAATCCCTGAGTGATGTGATGGTGTCCCCGAGTGATGAGGTGGTGTCCCAGAGTAAAGTAAAACACCGATCAGGACATGTTACGGAAATGAGCGGGGGGTGTAGGCTGGGAAGCACGAGCGGGCAGGTGGGGGCTGATCAAGGCCGGGCAACTCTCAGCACAGAGGCGTCGGGCGATGCCAGGGGGCACATGTGCCTCTGATGGGAGACGGGTCCGGGCGCCAGGTGGACAAGACTGACAGCTGCCGGGGCACTAAGCTTGTGCGAACCTCTCGGTGGTTTCTAAGTGTGCCAAGAAGCTGCCAGGAGGTGCCAAGCGCCAAGTAACGATCTCACAGTGAAGTGTAGCGCTGGCAAAAGTGTAACCCCCTCCCCATGCATCTAAAAAAAAAGCATTGGCGAAATGATATAATTAAAAGCAAGCTCTCGGCATTGTGTGTGTGTGTGTGGGGGGGGGGAGGGGGAGTAGGGGAGCAGCGAAGCACAGATTAACAAGTTAAACTAGAGATGCCCTTGCGTGCCATTCCTGTTGTCAACGATAAATGAGAACATGCAGAAGATAAATGAGGCCGGATGTGGGAGACATGCATAGAGCGCGTAGCTTGCATTAGGCCGTGAGGCATCAAGCAACGACTGGAAGATCGTGCTTTAAAGGTGGGCACGGTTGAGTGTGGAAAGTAGAGGGACTCGCTGTGGACGCTATGCATGTGTTTAGAGATTTGTTGAAAAGCTGCGGGCATGGTGCGGTGCAGAGAGAAACAGAACCCCCGTTTGTGCAACGTATGATCACGGGAGGTTGTAACGCGGGCTAGATAACATACAAGGCAGGAAAAGAGACGTGGGCGCATAGCGAAAGTCTGGGATAAATGCAGGCAGTGACCCCTTGAATAATTATGTGTCATCATTGGCAGTACATCGAGATGGGTCACCGGGAGAAATAAAAGTGAAATTTAAAAATAAAATTAAAGAACGTGAGAGGAATAATTGAGTTACTTAACTGTCCCAGAAGGGAGTGGTGCTTCTGTGACCCAGGACATGAATTTGTGCAGAGAGAAAGGTGGCCGGTTCCGGGGACGGGGAACCGAGGAACAACGAGGAAATGAGGGGGGATTGGGACAGACGGAAGCATTTACCTGTGATGCAGAAGCGCCTGGGTGTTTCGCAATCCGGTTGGACATTGGCCCCGTCTGGCGTCTCTGTTAAATATATACCGAGAACGCAGGAGAAAAACAAGTCTGTTCTGGCTTTCTTTTTTATAAAAACAGTCTGCATTTTAAAACCAGGAAGTCAGGCATCTTGCCCGTGACATGGGCGAGGCCTGTGACGCGGCCGGAAGAGGCCGGTGTTGCTCGTTGATGCGGGGCTCCCATCATGGAGGGAGAGCCCCGCGGTAGCGTGAAGATCCAGAGAAGTGCCCCGCGTGTGGAGATGCGCCGGAGGAAAGGAGCGCAGCGAGGCGACGCGACAAAAGAGCACGGTGAGTGGAGGGGGGATATGTGTGTCTGTGTGTGCGCGTGTGTGTGTGTGCGCGTGAGCCCGTGAGTGGTGGGGGAGGGGGGAGCGTGTGTATGCGTGTGTGCGTGCGTGCCTGCGTGTGTGTGTATGCCTGGGGGGGAGTGTGTGCGCGTGGGAATGTGTGTGCGCATGCGTGAGTGTGGCTGTGTGTGATTGAGAGAGGCTGTGAATGGGAGGCAGGGGATGTGCACGGTGCCGTGCGCGCCCTCGAGGAGGAATCTGAGATAGCAGAGGCGCGTGCCTGAACGCTGTCTCAGATTCCCCCGAAAGCGATAACAATAGGTCCTTCGCTGACGCTCGACCTAAAAAGGTGAAAAATTATACTCCAAAATGAATTCATTGTAAAATGAAAAACTATAAAAAAAGTTTTTGAGATAATGCTAAAATATTTGCAAAACAGACCATTTCAGTATGTCGATAAATGCAATGTATTTGTTATAAGTCTTGTATTTTGAAAAACATTTTGTGGTAAGTTGCAATGGTCAATGCCTTTTCGATCATACATGAAGCTGGTAGGCTATAGTAAGTGCTGTTAGGTTTCAGGACAGGGTAGTTTTAAGGAGTGGTAAGGGGCCTCTGCTGCTGAACTGCGGGACAGTGTTCTTATTGCTGAGGGAGTGGGGGGGGGGCATACTGGGAGTGGAAGGGCAGGTGAAGAAATGTGAAAAGTTGTCTTTTGAGGCTTCAGTCTAAGGCTGTTGCAACCTCTAGGAGAGGAGTCATTTCGAGGTCAAAGGTGCATTTCGATCTAAAACTGCATGTGACAGACAAAATAGCTACAAAGCACTGGAGCACCTCACCGGAAAGCAGGTATAATAAGGGAGGGAATGATGATGGGGTGCTGGGCACACTTGAGGGGGGTTGCCTGGTTCCGGCGATAAGGTGATGGAGGGAATAGGGGGTAGATTACAGAATATGGGATACATGCTCATAATGCACCGTCTCGTTTTGATCTCAGCTGGTGGTGACCGACCCTGAGATCAAACCTCTAAATAGTTCTTCCTTAGGCCACTATTCCATAGATGTTGGGTTTAGAGTCCTTGGAGTCTGTTATCAGTGAATATACTTCCCTTCCCCAGTTGTTTGATTTTCTGATGATGATAACCAGAGATAACCTGTTTGTCCCATAGCCACACCACAACTGGGAATAGGCCTTTGATTTCCCCCATGATGTCCCCATCACCAGTTCCTACCACTGGCCCTTTACTGAAGCCTTCCTGTGCTGGTTTTGTTACACATTTTCATTATTTCTTCCATTGTGCCTTGCTTGATGTCATAGGCGACTATTCCATTGAGGAGAAAGGGCGGTGACCACAATAAACATATGTTTTCTTATGAGTGTCATACGGTTATGGCCTAACATTCAACTCCCTGAACTTTTAACCGCCTTAATATTCAGCTCAAGTGTCAATACTGTGATTTGCAGGCCCTGAGGTGCCACTCCGTCTTTCAGGTGTGAGCGTAGTTTCTGAGGACTTCTTCATAAAAGATTCATTTGTCTCAAGCTCAACGGGGTCTTCTCCATTACCATGCACTCTGACTGACTATCCCCAAAATGGTGTGTCTTGCTGGCACCTTGCGCCTCATTCAGAACTGCACATTCTTGCTCCTCACATTCCAAACGCTTCCACTCCCAGCTGCAGGATCCACCTATAATTTCCATTTGATATTTTGCTGTCAAAGTATGCACAAGTGACCATCTGTCCAATATTTTGGTTTCATGATCATCCTCAAGACACTGATTTTTACCTCCACTCTGTTTATCTTTTTGCATGGTCCCACCCCTGAGTATGGCTCATGGGCCTACAAGAGCTTCACAGACCACCCCAGCTCCTAGAAGTTCTCGAATGGCTGATCTGGTTCCCAGTGTCTAAACTGTCACTTCTTTAAAGAGCAATGGCCCACATGCATCAAGCATTTTTGGAGTCGCAAACGGTGCGATTCCTTAAAATCGGCCGTTTGCGATTCCAGAAATGCTTTTTTGGATGCATCAAGCAATTTTAGAAATCGCAAAATTTTTGCGATTTCTAAAATTGCGATTGCTTTTAAGAAATCACAAATTTGCGATTTCTTAAAAGCAATGCATGATTACTTTTAAAATTGCGAAATCGCAATTAGGGGGTCAAATTTACCGAGTGGTTGAACCACTCGGTAAATTTGCAAAAAGTGTTCAAAACGCTGAAAATGCATTTTTTTCAACATTCATGTTACGGACACACATGTTTCAAAGTGAAAATCACAATTTGCTAATGCCTTCCCATTGCTTCCTATGGGCCTTTTGGCCCATAGGAACCAATGGGAATAGCGAATTCGCAAATTGTATTTCGGTAATTTATGCATCCCGTTTTGCGAATTTTAAAATGCAAATCGCTATTTTTCGCACTTTAGAACTCGCAAAATCCCGGGATGATGCATGTGGGCCAATTTATCCCTGTTTTATATATGCTCTCACATCTTCAGCAATGGTGCTACTCTTCCCACAGGAGTTTGTGCCTACTACACACGCTGGTCTTTGCGGCAGAAAGAGCGCAGACTTTGTGGAATCAAGATGTCTGTTTTTCGGAGTAACAAATGCCTGGAGTAGTGTTGTGGGAGCTATGGATTGCAGATCTCTGCATTTGATCCCCAGAATATCTGGGTACACCCTCTGGAAAATTAGCACCCTGGGAATGTTGTTCATTCTTCTCACCAAATATTAGGATTCTCCCTCAAGAGTCCTTCCAATTGGATCAACTGCTTGGCTTCTGCAGAAGTTTTCAAAGTATTATTCCTCTAAATGGAGAGCAGTAGGCCTCTAGTAAATGTAAAAATGTCCCCCCTTTATAAATTCAAACAAGATTCCGAGTTTACATGTCATTTTACTTATATTGCATCCATGATTGCCAAATGCTATTTCTATTAAAGAAAGTTTGTCGCAATAAGCAGGAGGCTTCATGTTTGATGACCGGGCATTTAGCAGTCATACAACACATGTATCCCATTTCAAGAGGTTGCACAGCTGATCCTGCATGTGATGCCTGATTAACACAAGGACACGAGGCAACCCAACATGAAACCATGTCAGATCATTAAAAAATAAATTACTATCAACACGTTCACTATCTACAGTCTTTCATATTTAGATTTATTAATGAAAGCATTTTAGGCAATAATGTGCTTTGCTACTAGATAAAGTACTGAAGCCGATTTAAAAAGTTTGAAAACTTGAGTTAAAAACATGGCTGATGTAGGCAATCTATCTGAGGCCCAGTTGTAGTTTGTTTATCTCGCTCAACTAGATGTATTTACAGAGTTTTATGTTCTCATCTTCCACACTGCTTCACAAACCATAGGCATGCTTGTAGGGTGACCCGATCCACATATAAGAGAATGTGCTGATTACCAACCATCGAATGAGGTGATGCACCATCGCCACTGACGTCACATGTCAGAGCACCAAAACTCCTCAGTGGTGTTCTCACTTCTGTGGCCTCTCCTCTCCCTCCAGACTCCAGTTTCTCACCTGGGGAAAGGGAGAAGACAACTGCAGCATCCTGTCATCCCAGATCATGGGCTCATGGTCCTTGGACAGGGAGAAGACAACTGCAGCATCCTGTCATCCCAGATCATGGGCTTATGGTCCCTGGAAATGGAAGAAGGCTGGGCTGGAAACTGTGGGGCGAGGAAGGATTATCAGAATAATAATGGTAATATAATAATCTGAATCTTACCTCGCCCTTTTCGTTGGTGAATGAGGATATACCAAAGCAAAAACATTACTACCTGATAACCAACCACAATAAACCATAGAACTCCTAAGTAATGCGACACATCTATTTTAATTTAAAATGTAGTATTACCGAGACATTTATTAAAAAAACAGCCTCCAGAACTGTATACCGTAGTTCAATGATTTGTGATTCAGATCATAGTCTGCTAGATATAAGCCACAAGGTAGTCGGCAAGGTATTATTGACCAGAATACTGGAATGGATTAATGAAAATAATGTCCTTTCTGACTTCCATGCAGGGTTTAGAACAGGCACTGGCACAATAGAACAAGCCTTCAGACTTATGCTAGTGTACTGGAAGGTGATGGTCATAGGCAAAGGCAGTCTTTATCTCGCATTTATCGATTTAAAGACTGCCTTTGACCTTGTACCCAGGGAGACCCTCTGGAGAGTCCTTAGTGATATGGGGATACCAAATTACATTTTATCACTACTTGTAAGGCTCCATGACAACAGCTTTGCCCAGATTAGATGGGGTTCAGGGGGAGAAAAAACTACCAGCATTCCAGTAGAGAGAGGAGTTCGCCAGGGATGTGTTCTGGCTCCCACTCTTTTTTCTTTGTACATCAATGGAGTGGTTGAGCACCTGCTTAAAGACCCTTCAGATGAACCATCCCTGGCGGGGACGCGTATCCCTACTCTTCTCTTTGCTGATGATACGCTTCTCCTGTCTAAATCCCCAATGGGTCTCCAAAAACTCCTCAACAACATCCAGACCTTTTGCGTGGAGTGGGGCCTTGTAATCAATACCGACAAAACAAAATATCTTGTAATGAATCCGCCCAAAAAACCTGTACGCCCTCCTAAGCTGAATGGCGTACCCCTGGGGAGGGTAGACGTATTTGATTACTTAGGAATCCGCTTATCACACAACATGCAGTGGGCCCCTCACCTAGACAAAATGTTGTTAGCCCACAAGAGGGTAACTGGGGCCCTTCTGAAGGAACAACGCTCTTGTGCTATAAGACCCATAGCTCCAGTCATTGACATATACGTAGCAAAGGGAGTTAGCTCTGCTCTATATGGGGCAGAATTATGTGGTTCATGCAAAATCAACGAACTGGCAAGCTCTGAAAGGAAGTTTTGTAGGGCAATCATGTCACTCCCACAAGGTACTCCCACAACTCCACTAATGCTTGACCTAGGCTGTCGACCTATTGAAGACCTAGCAAGGTTCAGACCTTTACTTCTATGGGCCCGGTTGTGGCGAGTTCCGGAGCTCGCGTCCTATGCGAAAGGGCTTTCTGAAATAATGTCTCTGACTGGATGGCATAAAATTAAATGGCTAAAGGAAATGAAATCCCTTTTGTGCGACCTGGGTATAAGCGAAGCCTGGACTAACAAATCATCTCCGCCAAAGGCAGTACTTAAGAACTTGTATTGGAGTTGGATTCTGAATAAAAGGAGCACTGATCACACATTGGGCAGATTGACAGAGGACTTTTTGTGTTTTAAGGACTTACCAATTCGGGAACTCTATTTAGACATTATTGAGAAACCATTTGATAGGTCCTTATATTTCAAATTTAGAACTGGAACACTACCTCTGCATTCCTTTACTTGTCGGTGGAAAAAGCCAACTCTGACCACAGATCTCTGCCCTGCGTGTCCACACAGACAGGAGTCAGTGGCACACTTTTTGTTTGAGTGTCAAGAATATACCAGACCAAGAAGTAAATGGCTTAAGAATTTGTGTCGTATGCTGGGGACTAGGTACCATGTTGAGGCACTTCGCATTTTAATGTCAGACTCACGTTCACTTTATGTTTGCACTTTGTCAAAATTCTTATCGTGGGCCTGGCGCATTAGGAGCAAAAGGCTAAAAGAAAAAGTTTAATCCTTTTTTTAACCTAAACTTTTATGAAATGCTTCTTTTAATGGAAAAGCAAGGTTTTTAAATTCCAATGTAATTAATTTGTTGTACTTTTTCTAATGAATTTGTGTATATCTTTTATTATGAAGGTTTTATGATAATTTGTATCGAAATAAAGCCTTTTGACTTGACTTGACTTGATTCATCAAATCCTATTGATAGTCTTTTCCTGACATTAAAGTGACTGCCCTGATTGCTACTCAGCTGAGTAGAGGATCTCCCTGCTGCTGCCCATAGGTCTGCCACGAGTGGAGCTCCTAGATCGCAGTAGTCAGTCAAATATATTTATTCACTACATTTCTGTAGCATAAAAGTACATTGAATAAACAGAAGCACAGTACAAATAGGATTTTAAAACAGTCAGAACAACATATAAAACCATCTCACCCATCTTGTGTACAAAGAGGAAAAAGGCATGAAAAAAGCCTCAAAACGAATGCGGCTGCAGGCCATGTCTTAAGCACAGCGGCCTTATATTATTGCGCATTTCCTTTGTTCTAAAATCTGCCAAATAAAAGAGGCCACCGAGCAACATATCAAGGAGCTGTGTAGCTGTTGTAAGAACAGGTGGGCAGGTCTACACTGTCAAAACTTTAACACTTTAAGCCATGGTAATACAAATTTCTTTTTAGGCGTCTGATAAAAAGTGCAAAAGAACATAATATGTAGGGATGTCTGGATGGATATACCATTACATGGGAAGGGGTCAGCTCCAATATAGTGCGGCAATTACCTGGGTATCCCATCACGAGGGGTAGTAAATTATAAAGGAATCTTTTAAGAACAAAACGGTGTTGTCTATTCTGGCTAAGAGATAAGTAATATTGAAGGCATCATGAATATGGACCAGATTAAACGTGATCACCGTTGATTTATGTTTATCCACCTCCCATCTTTTTGACCTTGCCTTATCAAGAAGTATTTGTTTTAATCTAGCCTTTTTGATACGAAAGCAGGAGTCTAGTGAATCAAATAGATCTGGAAACCCCATCTCCTCGGAAACAGACTTCAGACAGGCAGACCATGGGACATCAAGAGCAGCATGCAGTCTGAGGCAGTATTTTAAAACCAGTTTGTTAAGGACTGCTTAGTTCCTTATCCAGGTAGAGTGCCAGAGTAGCGAAGTTGCAAGTCAAATTCTATCCATTATATAAGGCGTTCCGAGTTCAACATTTAGCATTGGCTCAACAACGTGGGACTGCCAGTAAATATTTCGTCAAAGTATTTTCAACCTGTTAAACCACATGCACGACCACCAAGCCCTAAATATCAGCCCCATATGTGGTGATCGCCAAACCTTTGCTTGCATAGATAGTTGCTCTTTCACAGTTTGGAATCCCAGTTATTTTCAGAATTCATGGAGACCGATGATGGATTTCTCAAATACGGCAATCCTATTTGACAGCATAGATTTTTAACTCTGTTTGCTGTCAAACAGGATACCTAAATTGGAGAAAGAAACAAACTCGGAGACCTTAAAACTATTGATAAAATGGGAGGGTCTTTTCACCAGTCTGGCCCCGCAAATCATGGAGTAAGTTGCACATAAAAGCAATATGACCATCAATTAAACCCTGGAGCCCTCTTCCAGTTCTGGCCACTAAGACCGCATCATCAGCATATAAAAGAATGGGGAGAGGGCAAGTCCCTACTTCTGGTATATCCTTTGATCTGGTCCTTAAAACGTTTTCCACTCTATTATGATACAAGTAAAACAAAAAAAAAGCGAAAACCCAACTCTGTCTTATGTCCCTTCTTATCTTAAAATATTCTGCATATTCGCGTGCCAAAATGGACAGGCGCATTGGCGTCAACGTAAAGTTGTCTAATAAAGGTGGTAATACCCTCTTCCTCCCCTAAATCATTCATAATGAACCGCAGCTTAGAATGGGATACAAAGCAGTCAAATACATTGGTAAGATCGATATAAAGCAAGAAAATAGTGCCCTTCTTAGCAGATGGATATTAACTCCTATTGAGGCATTGATCCACCGTGCCCAGACCTTTTTTTAAAAGCATATCTGTTACAATGTTGTTTGCAGCAACCCAATTCTCCAGACTGTGCAACAGGATTCACCCCATGACCTTAACTGTGGAATCTAAAAGAGAGATAGGCCTATCAATCAATCAATCAGTCAACCAAGTGGGTCAGCAGAGGGTTTCTTCAGCAAGGGGTTGATCTCTGTGTGTTTCCAATCTTCCGGGAATGTGGCGGAGTTGAAGGAGCAGTTGATGGTGCAGCATAGTTCTTTAGCCATGCAGGTGCTGGTTCTGTTGAAGATGTGGTGTGGGCAGGGGTCCGAGGGCGAGCCTGAGTGGACGTTCTTCATGATCTTTGGGGTGTCGTCAGTGGTCAGGGCAGTCCAGCTGACAAGGTTCTGCTGTGGTCTGTGGTTGTGGGTGATATAGTTCTTGGATTTAGATTTGTCTCCCTTTTTGTAGATCGGTGCAATTACAGAGGAGTTCCATGTTTGAGGTGGCCACCCCTAGCAATATCATTAATAACATTAGCAAGTAAGGGGGACCAGAGATCCTGACAATCTAAATACACATCTACAGGAACCATCTCTGGGCCTGGGGCCTTGCCCCTGCTGCTTTTCTTCAAGGCCCTTTGAACCTCAGCTAGATCGAACACCAGATGGTTAGTCAGATCTACAAACTTTTTTTGCCCTTCTTCGTCTGTGTCCAACTGGTTTGAGTACATGTTGGAAAAGTATTCTATCCACTTTGACTCCTGAATGTAGATTTCAGTTGTTGGGTCTAAAGAAGTGTGGCGCGTTTATTACCTTCCAGGACGCTACACTGTTTTTAGGTTTTGCTGGTGTTAGCAGCGTGAAGTGCTGCATCCAGCGAAAGACCTTATGTTGTGCACTTGCCGGGAATGTTGGACAGGGGAAGGGTACGCGCTTTCCCTCGGCGATTTCATCTTGTGGGCGCGCACACCCAGCCCGGCGCCATGCACATCTCCTGTTCAACATTCACTGCAAGTCAGCCTCTCTCAATCGCGCGCGCACACACACAGCCACACTCATGCATGCGCGCGCACACACTGCATATACACACACGCACACACACACACCCGACAACTAAGCACCACCCGCCCCTCTTACCGGGTTACAGGCTCCGTCACGCGGGGCTTCCCTGACTTGTTTAATTACTACCGGGTCTGACATCAGAAAGGACCCGCCCCACAGAACCAAAGTCGTGCTTACGTCTTCAGCTACGGGCCACCCACTCGGGCTGTGGAAGGAGCGAAGACCTCGGCGCTGCCCGGGTGTCACTTGGCGACCTCCCTCAGCAGGTAATCCCCTCGGGCAGCCTCTCTCCACAGGTGGGAGGGCACTTGTCACACTGACAGTGGTCACAGCTGCAAAGAACGCGCGCAGGAATCCGGGGAGATGAGACTGCGCGTGCGTGGTCATGGGACGCCAGCGAACCAGAGGCCATGCCTAGACTCGAAGATGATGGGAATGCGGCCCCCGGGGAAAGCAGGTCGGCAGACCAGTCTTTTCCCCGGGGTATTCGCGCCATAGGACGGGCGGGCAGGAAGTTAGTTAAGGGGTGGGATTAGGGGGTGGGGGGTTAGGAGGTTACTTAAGGGGACAGGAGGGGAAGGACTTCCTCTTTATGTCCCCAGTGCCTCAGGGATCAGGTTAGTTTGTCCGCCCACCCACCCTACAAGGTTGAAAGGAGTGGAGATACTGGGCGTTTTTTGTTCGACAAGTTGTGAGGCAAGCCAGTTTAGGACAGGATGGCACGGGGGTGTTTGCGGGACCTGGGAGGGGTGGGTCAAGATAGGTATAGATAGGCTAACCGGCCCACTGCCTAGCATCAATTAGCAAAGTTGCATAGCAAAGAGCCCACATTGAGACAACATCAATCATTAAGTTCCCCACCTAGCAAGGAGCATAAGGTACATACAGTTACCATGCATAAAAATCGTATCCAACTGGGATGTCTTGTAATTGTCTATCATAGGTCAGGAGCTACCCCACAATCAGAGATAAACCCAGCATAATAAATGCAATAGCCCTACAGAGCAGAAACGACATAACAACAAGATGCAATGCGCAGTATAAGTCCCACATGTTCATCCCTCAGAGTCGGAGTCCACACCCCTCTCACTCAGCGTCTCCTGTCGCTCAATCCAACGTACATATTGAAGCGCTTCCTTAGGTGTTATGAAGATACGTGCCTTCCCGGCATGTTGAATCCGTAGATAGGCAGGGTAAAGCATTCCGTATTGAATGTGTAGCTCCTGCAATTTCTTTTTGACTGCTCGAAATTCTCGGCGAGCCTGTTGCACGGCGTCGGTAAAGTCGGGAAAGAATTCCACCTTCATTTCTTGGTAGTCAAGCTTGCCCTTTTCTCTAGCCAGACGGAGAGTTGTGTCCCGGTCCCAGTAGATCAGAAGTCTGCAATTATGGGACGAGGCAGGGCACCTGGGATTGAACGAGCAGCTAATGAACGTTGAGCCCTTTCAACAGTGAGCACCTTTGAGAAATGTTCAGCTCCCAGCAAGGTTGTAAGCAGCGTTTCGATGTACGTCTCCATGGGCCCGGTGTTGGTGGATTCTGAAATACCAGTTATACGGAGATTGTTTCTACGAAAGCGGGCTTCAATGTCCTCATTCTTTGCTCTTATTACCTCCATTTGCTTCTACATGTTGGTACATGATGTGCTGACGACCTCCATGCGATCCTCCATGGTCGAGATGCGCTGCTCTGCCTCCGCCATCTGTGATCCATGCTTGTAGATCTTAGTCGCCATGTTATCCATACGTAAGATGAGATGATCGATTTTGGCGTTGATGGACTGTAAGCTTTGTTGCATAGTTAACATCACACGCACCAGCTTTGTGGTCGTTCCGGGTTCAGGATCAGGGTCAGTGACCGAAGTGTTTGGGGTTTGAGATTTGGTGTGTTTCTTGGCTTCAAAGTGCAACTTGCTCTGCTGCTTGTCCGTCCTCCCCATGGTTAGCTGCTTACACTCACCAATGTAGTGGACTGGGGCGTCACATGGAAAGCAGAGCACAGGAGATAGGTCCGTCCCAGGATGAGTCAAAAGCAGTGCATGCAGCTGTGGCCTAGTGCTTTGTTCAATCCCAGCGCCAGTAGATGGGAGAGATGTGGGCTGCATGAGCTAACAGCGTGTTGGATGTGGCTGCGTTGGTGGCGGATATACACTAGTGGTATTAGGCGTTGGCACTATAGTGTGGTACAATTCTTCGTTCGCTCGTGAGTGGGTCGAGCAGTACACACCGCCGCTGAAAACACAATGCAGGTTCTAGCCCCCGAAAGTCCATCCAGCAGTGCCACCAGGCCTCCAACGGGCGCAGTATAGGAATGCACCATGCCATGCCAAGATGCAATGTGGCCTGCAGCAGGTGCCAAATGCCATGACGATATTCTAGTCAGATCAATAATAGCACTCCGTCAAACTCGCTGTCAGCAGTGGTGCTACGTTTGCGTTTCAGTTAAAGCTTCCGTAGAACAATATTTAAGTAGAGATCCGCATGGAGTCAGACCTGTGGCCGCATCCCCAGGGAGGCTGCGCCACCTACTCACAGTTTGACAGCCACCTATGCCGATGTCTCGATGCGAGAGCAGCTAGTTACCGCTGTCCGGGAGCTGCAGGCCGCGCAGAGAAGCGTCTCAGGGCACCGGAAGGCTGCATATCATTCGGTGCGCAGGGACACGTTGCTCGCAGGGCCGCCGCCAACGCGGGCCACAGCTCCACAGCCTCAGCAGCAGGTCAGGGCCAAACAGCGAGCGTCTCACCTTAATAGTCAGAGTTGCGAAATGGCGGCCACCCAGTGTGTCACAGGGCCAAAGGACTGTAGTGTAGAGTCGCCCCGTAATGCGCCGCAGGCCGGGCACTTGGTATGTGGGTCTATGTCGCCGGGTGGGCTCCCTGCAAGTGAATCACTGTACCAAGGAGAGAAAGTCAGCAACCAGTGTCCTCCGGGCCTGTCATCTTGTATCGAGCGATGTCTGGCGAAGTTGGAGCTGTTAGGGGCTTTAGATATCCAATTTAAAGGTCTCAGAGCATTCCTCTTTGCCTCAGGAGTGTTCGCTTATCGTTTTCAGCCGTAGATGGCACCAGATTTAATGGATGTTAGACGATTGTAATCCCGACCAGCAGAACAGCACTAAAGTGCGACCATCTTGCTCCGGGCTCTCTAGCGCCCCCAAAATGTAGTCAATGGTTGACATACAAACATCACTAAAAATGATGGGGGCTAATTTCACTTGATCTCCACCCAGATCATTATCATCAATTGGTTTAATTTATTCAAAAGGTTGTTTAATGCATTTCCGTATTCATTGTGTTTAAAATGGACTAGGGGCTCCTCATTGATGTCATTATCCCACGGACAAAAAGGCAGAGTCATTGTAAAACGTAACCACCCTCCTAGGAAAAGTGTTGTTGATGTAAATTGCTAATCCTCTCTTTGTCCTCCCTGCACTTGATGGTAGTGCCGGGGAACGATATGCCATATACCCATCAATAAAGGTTTCATGTACCCCCCATGTTTCCTGATGGCATATAATATCATATCTTGCAATAAATTCCCTCCAATCGTCTATGGCCAACTTTTTCCTTGACCCTGCAATATTCCATAAATGGAATCCAACTTTATTACTTTTACTAATGTTACCACTAATATTATACTGATTAAGGGTCCTCGAAGATGGGATATCTGGCCTCCCCAGGAGCAAAAAACGGTTGCCTCAAGGGCAAGAGGAACTGTCTCAGATGGGGCTATCTGCAGGGATCTTTGTTCAGGCTGTGTACTGTTTACGAGGAGTCAATCCTCCTCATTCAAATCACTCAAGCACCCAAAGCGATTGCCCCTCCTCCAATCATAATCAGGTGGCAGGGGCAACCTTTAAGGGACTGGGCAGAAAGTGCGGTTCTCAAATACAAAGCCCGAGCCCACCTAACTCTGGGGTAGCTGACGCTTCTCTATTGGAGAGGCCCTCCTAGGAAGTGTGTAAAAGAACTCTACAGGTAAAAAGTTAATGACTTTCGTGGAAATTGATGGAATGAACAGGCCTGAAGGATCCTTTCCACCATTGCTGACTCACAAAGGTAATCACAATGCAATCCCCGGCAATAAACTTTACTCCTTTACCCACCCAGGTAACTCTCCTCATCATTATCATGTTTTGAAACAGAGTATTAGTATGGCCTACCCTAGAGCCCAACCATTTTGAACATTTTTTCTTCAGTTCCCTTCATGATAGCTGTTTGTTTTCTGGCAGAGGGACTCCTACCATCACTACAACATATGGTACCGACAAATGGGAGATCCAAGTTGGTCAAAAATGAGTTATTTGAGACTTATAATTGGTGGTGGAGGGAAGTGGGGAAAAGCACCTGTAGCCTGTAATAATTGATACCCTCCCTACTATGGGTGGCACCATGCCTCGTACCGATGAAACATTATGATTATGATGTAGTGCAGTTCCCTCTCTCACCTCAACTGAGCAAGTCTTAAGTTTGCATAAAAGTTCAGTAGAAACCATTGCTATTCGTGCAAAACACCTCCTAGGTTAGTTGTCCCTAAGTCCCACGACATGACTCTACAAGAGTCTGAACCATGGTTAGTCTTATTCCAACGGCATTCAGAAGAGTAACCATACGTTGTTCTATTGCAGAGATGAGGGTCTTGCGTTCATTCAGGGCCATATCCTTGGGAGCTAGTCTCTTAGAACTCTCTGTCAGCTGCGTATTAGCAGCGGAGCTCCCTGTCAATATGGGCTGTCTGGTCAAGTGAGCAAGTACCGTCCTTGATTTGAGTTTTTTTTTAAGGGGTGGACCCACAACCTGCGTAGGGGTGATCTGGATTACTTGGTCAGCACAGGGTGCATCAGTGGTATTGCTAGTTGCCAGCCCCCTACTGGCCTCAAAGTCCTTCAGTAGTCCCTCAAATGCTGACCCATTGGAAGAGGAAACCAGGGCTCCAGATTTGCACCTAACCAATGTGGAGACAGATTTTATAGTTGCCTCCTGTTTAGCCTCTGTGCTACTGATCTCCTTGTTTAAAGCTGCCATAGTGTTGTATACTTCCTACTAATCCGTAGGACCTACACGTTTGTTGGATAAAAAACTGTGCACGAGGTGCCTAGACTGATTCTGGGCACCACTGAAGGATATGTTGGCCTATAGATCAGCGAACTCATGGAAACAGTTCAGAGCCTTTTGCTCAGTCGCTCGTGCTTACTCGTGTTCAGAGGAATACACAGTGGGACGTTTTTCAATATATATTTATTGAACCAACATTATTCTTGTATAGAATACATGTGCTGCAATAATCAAAAGGCAGAAACAGATGAAGGTGATTACAAGCACCAAAAGCGTAAATAGTAGATATAGTTCAACACTGGTGATCAAAGAGTGTATATATGCAGGTATATAAGCCAGGCAGTAATCTGGCGTACTTACTATGCGAACCCTACTCTTAGTGTACCTAGAGAGTGTGTAGGTGTAGAGCCAAGAAATTCCACGAGTGACGATCCAACCCCATTACCTGGTGGGAGAGAATGAAGGACTCCGTCTTGATCACGAACTGGATAACCCCTCACAAAGATGTCAGACTGCTGAGTAGCATGCAGGGACCCTCGGTGTCAGCTGAAGTGCCTCCTCTGCTAATTTATTGGGATGCTCATTATTCATAATAGAAAGCAACCTTGCGATGTGTGTATAGATTAGTGTGGCTCAATGGTTAGAGCGGCAGACCTTGATGCAGAGCGCTGGCCAGGGACCAGGGTTCGATTCCCGCCTCAGCAGGATCGGGCTTAAATTCCTCTGACCGGATATTCTCGCCTCAGTGCCGAATCTAAGCATGGGCCCCACGCTGCAACTCTGGGCAATAGCTTTCTTGTGTCTCCACAACGGCCCCCGATACACAAGGGATGTCTGGTTTCACCATGGGATGCCCAGGAGTGGACACCTCACAAGGAAAAGCCAGGAGGGGTTCCCTTGTGGTAGGAGTACAAGCGCCGGGATGCTTACGGGTTACTGTTCGCGCTATACAAATACAACACATTTACATGTTATGGATATGTAAATAGCCCTGTTGCCCCGTGGATGAAGATAGAAGCGACTTTTGTACATAGTTTGTAAAGAGGGCTTGTACATGGTGTTAGAAGCATTGTGATAATGTTATGCAAAGCTAGATGTGTAAGCATGTTAGTATCAGAGAAACTAATCAAGCATTGACATGCCCACAAATATGTGTAAAAGGTCACAGCTGAAATGTTGTTGTGAAAAATGGGACAATATCAGAAACAAGCTGCTTCTCTACAATGGCCTAACCCGGGAACATAAGAATAGCACCAGACAAGAATTCTTCCTGTGACAGGTGTAGTGTGCTTTCTTTTACCCATTATTGCCAATAGGCACCATCTCAATCTTTAAATGGTATTGCTTGGACACAAATCAATACTTCCATGATAACGGATGCTCTCCACCCTGTGCACTTACGTTGTCATGCACTCACAGTACTCGATGTACAATAGATTCTAGGCACTCCAATGGACATTAGCAGGTAAATCCTAATGAGTCAGTTCTTTGCAAAGTTACAGGGCAAAGGGGGGTGGCCCAGCCTCTTCCCCTGGCACTGACGGGCGCAGGATGGGCCCACTCTTGGCCCGGGCTTCACTAGGGAAACACCAATCGCATTATTGTGCGACCCGCGGCAACAGTGAGTGGCCGTTTTCGACCCCACCTCTTTGGGCCAGTGCAGGCCGGGGCTTAGCGTCCTCTGTAGTGTTCAGCAATACCAGCAGCACCAGACTGTAGTGCCCCGGGGGTAACACCAAGCGCTTTATAGCTTGACCCGTGGCAACAGTGAGTGATGGTTTTCGACCCCACCTCTTTGGGCCAGTGCAGGCTGGGGCTTGGTGTCTTCTTAGTGTTCAGCAATACCAGCAGCACCAGACTGTAGCGCCCCGCGAGGTAACACCATGCGCTTTATAGCTCTCCCCGTGGAAACCGTGAGTGGCGGTTTTCAGCCCCTCCTCTTTGGCCCAGTGCAGGCTGGGGCTTGGAGTCCTCTGTAGTGTCCAGCAATACCGGCAGCACCAGACTGTAGCGTCCCCAGTACAGTGTAGTAAAGAACCCCCTTGGGAATTGTAAAGGTTTAATCTATCGGCTCAAGGAAGAAGTAGAAGGTTAAGAACAAGGAAGAAGTAGAAGGTTAAGAACGAGAAACAAGTGGAAGGTTAACAACCTTATATAAAAGGTAAAAACAAATAATAAATCTCAAGGCCTCTATGGTAAGCAGAACCAAAGTGATAGCTCTTGACTGCTCGGATGCCATGTAGGAGGTGCCATACCTCTTCCTCAGGTGAGGAGGTCAGAAAAAGAGAAGGTAAAATAGAATTTCTGGTCCTGATGGAATGAAGAGGATATTGTAGGACACAAATCTGGACCTAAACATAATAGGTAAGAAGCTGCTGTCAGCAAGAATGTAGTGAGCAGCAGTTTTGGTGGGACTGAAACTGCAGATGTCTCCCTCTGTGAGCACCGAAGCCCCTGGCAAAGGGAAGACTGTTACAACAAGTTATCTGCTCAGAACTGCGGTATAGGTCTCTGGCGGTATACACCATGGACTCCCTGAGGCAACAAAGACTGCAGAGGTACCTAGAGGATGCCAGTGATTTATGAGTGGGAACAAGTCATACTATACACCAGCATTGGTCTGAGGTTCTCGGATAGGCCTTAGCATGTGTTGCTGCCACACTCTGGCTGCAGGGGGGGGAGTCGGCAGATCTGTGAGGGTAGTGTTGGGGCCATGGGCAGTGTGTGTGGGTGTGCAGGCCAGGTGGTGCAGATAGTAAAGAGTGGAGGAAGCCTCTTGGTTGGTATGAACTTTTGACTGAGGTGTTGTTGGTTGCAGGACAGACAGGCAGAATCTCTTCTTCCGCGATGGAAAAGAACATTCTTTGGTACCTTCTTCAAAAAACAGTTCTCCTCTCTGGTCTTGCAAGGATATGGGCGGTCATTGAATATGTCACCCTCTATTTCTGTCTGTCTCTCACAACCTTGCTCAGTGAATGTAGCATGAGCCATCCATCATCCACCTTGCGTTTATTTTCCCCACCTTTTCCCAAAGGCGGAGAAGGGTGAACCGTCAATGTGATGTACCCCACCTCTCTAGCTCCCCATTCTTATCCAGGGTGGTAAGAAACATCCTGTGACTCTCTAGCTCCCCATTCTTATCCAGGGTGGTAAGACTCATCCTGTGACTCTCTAGCTCTTCACTCTTATCCAGGGTGGTAAGAACATATGTTGACTGAGTATAGTACCTAGCAAATTTATGGGTACATTTGAGATTACTTTTGAGGGTAAGCTCCCCCTACTGATCTTACTATGTGAGGCGGCCATGTACAACTATAGGAGCATGCAGTACAGTCATCCATGACTTATATGACACTAGTGGTGATCTTATGCTTGGTTTTAACATAAACCGAGAAGACTCCAAAATTCTATACTCTTTTACTCTCATCATATTTTATTTTATTTTGTTTATATTACTTATTGTACTTGTCCCCCAGCTCACAATTCAACTTAGGTTCTTGAAACTTTGATAGGGATGCTTATGGCACAACTTGGGTGATGGACCCTGGTGATGGGACTGGATATATTATACTATCCCTCCTTGCTCTGATTTACTTGATCTCCCCCCATTCCTTACGATGCCGCTATCTTTGTGTTTTAACCTCATGGAGTCTGATGTTAAAATTTAGAATAACAGATGAAGCACGTGTTGGCAAGGAACTTAACAGACAAACGGCAATGTCAAGTGTTTGGATGTTCAGATAAAGGACGGTGGATACTGCAACTATTACACATCCATTGACTCCTTGAGTGCCCATAGATCCCTATGTTATTCAAACACATGCATATTTTGCATATTGTGCTTTGTTATGGTAATTCAGTATCTGTATTACTTTGAAGATAGTATAAGAAAGAAGGAGGTTCCCCTGTGGTATATGACAGGGAGGGGGATCTTAACATCAACAAAAGGCTTAGAGTCCCTGTCTGAACCGTGGCAGGCTAAAACTGCTGAACCATTTATCCTAAACGGGGTCAGAGATAGGTGGAAGAATAATTATCCCTTTCTTTTTAACAAACAAATAACGTAAGCAAGGCAGAGTGGACATTAACACAAAATCATTTCAACTCGAAAATATACTAAGTAAAACAATTTTTGTCGATTAAAAATAATCATAAAATTTATTTGTCACCTCCCAAACTGGGTTACATTCTAAAACATAATAAAAAACATTTTCTTAAAAACCACCAGCAATGGTGAAGCAGTGAATATATATGCAGTCAAAAATGAAAAAAAGTCGACGCGGCGTTTCGGTGCTTTATCGATCTTGACACCTTCTTCAGGACATTAGCAACATTTGACTCGGTATCTATAAAGTTAAAACAATATATTTTATTTTAAAACTTGTGTTGCCACTGCCTCGCTTTTTCTTTTACACATCTCTTGTCTAGATTTTCTTCAACATGCTCAACCCCTTAGTATCAAGACATCTCATCGTGGAGCAAAAACACATTAGTAAACTAAATAAAGAGTCTCTATGGAAGATCTCCTTAGATCTTAGAGTGGAAGCTTCCTTCTATTTTGGGTCTGTAAATGTACTTCCAGACTTTTATTTTCTATGCATATATACATTGTTGAATCATACCTGTGTAATTAATGGGAAGAGTATTTCAATTTCTTTCCACTGTGATATAAACTTCTTGAGCGCTTGATATTTCTCAGGCTATATTGAAATAAGCACAGGATATTCCTTAATCGTCTATTATCCTATTGCAATAATACTATTTATATCTGTGGCCATTATCATATTGATGTTGGTTACCTTAAATGTCAATGGTATAAGACTTTGTATGCACGGAGGGGCCACCGTCAATAGGAGGAATTGCTGCTTGGATTCTTTAGACCTAAATATACAAGCATCACATATGTCTGATCTACGTACATATATGTTTTTTGGAGGCTAATATTTGTTTATAGCCTTTCGAAGACATGGTCTACTAACCTACTGTAGTATCAGGTAGGTCTTGTTAGTTTGAAAGAAATGTTGATTTTTCTTAATCCAAATCTTCTCTTTCTCAATTGTAGAAGAAATCTGTGGATGTATTTCAAAGTGTATTGGGAATGGAACGCCTAAAAAGATGTATCTATATTATATAGACTATTCTTACAAATCTATGTAATAGTCTATCATTTTGGACTTTAGGTCTAGATTTATCTGGTTCGTTTGTGATTGATAGAAAGTGGTTCTGCCAAACGTCATTAACGTCATTAAAAGTTCCTTAGCGATAGAGATAAGGTGCCAACATAGCCCCCTTCTAACCAGGATCCTTGCCTACCTTTAGATAAAAATGCGGCCTCCCTGCTCCTCCGTGCTCCCGTCTTCATGAAGATTCGAAGTATACTTGGCGTGTATTGGGACGGCGTGTTTATGCTGACGCTTCTCAGGTTAACCCGGAAGTTGTGGTAACGGCGGATCGCAATTATGTCTCCGAGATTCTCCGTTCCAACTTTCGAAATTAAAAATATTTATCCATTTTATGTTGTTGTTAGTACTGATGTTTCATTGATGCATTTAGCATTTTAATTCTTGGCCTTGTATTGGACGACTGAATACATGACCCGACTTTGAAGATACAAACTTTTTTTTCTAGGAGAAGTTTCAGAGTCATTTAGAAGCATTAGAGAAGAAGCTGACTGATATACTTGAACTGCAGCACAGAGAAGAAATTAAAGTTAAACAGCTGAAGGTAAGAGAACAGTGTCAGTGCTATGGAGTAAAATACTTCAAACATTACCTTCCTTTAACCAGTTGTCCTCTGCCTACTATACCTGGGTCGGTGTTCTCCTTATTTTGCTTTACAACTTTCCCCTGCACCTCCTTTGGATACTAAGGCATTGAGGGCCTTACATAGAGTTTGGAGTATGAGTTACTCTGTCATAAACAGGACAAAGGTCTAGCTAGCTCGTTATAAAACTCAAAAATAAAAAAAGCCAATAAATATCACATCTGCCTTATTACAAGTGCATCACGGTTGTTATGGTGCAACCCGTCCGCTAAAATCTAGGTTTGGCTCTAACCTAAGGGCCCAATTTAGAGTTTGGCTGATGGGGTAGAAGCAGTCAGGGAAGAGCAGGAGTTTACATCTGCTACTCGGCCTACACTGCGCCCAGCAAGTTTAGAATCCACAGCTGGCCCTGAGGTAAACTCAATAGGTTTGTATGAACCGCTGTCAGGGCACTTTCTTCCAAGCCATTTAAAAGTTTGGTGTTTGTCCGTCATTGTTGAAAGACACTACTTTACACTAAACTTTCAAAAGCTTTTCCCTTACCAAACGCAAATAACCAATGTGAGAGTTTGTTTTTAGAAAAATAAAATTAAATGGACCCCAATACCATGGGAGTTTATCCCAGTGGTGTGTGAGTAATTTTCTTATTTTTACCATCCCTCATCACTAGGATATTCCTGGCCTAAAACCACTGGACTTGTTATAAAGTCTTGTAAAGCGCAACAGCTGCCCCAGCAAAGGGGCGTCCCGGCGCTGATAGGAAGAACTGGCATAGTAGCAGAGCTAACGCAGACTAAATTGAAGGGTCAAGAAAAGTCTTGATGGCCTTCCTAAATTCCAAATATTTGTTGAGGCCACGGATCAGCACTGGGAGTGTGTTTCATAAAGTGGCAGCTCTGTAGCGAAAGGAGCGGCCACCGGCGCGAACTCCTTGTATCCGGGGAACCACTACCAAATGCTGGCCCTGTGAGCTCAGGGGCCGTGAAGGAACATATGGCAAAAGAAGGTTGGCCAGAATAGGAGGGGGGCAGAATTTAAGACCTTAAAAGAAGTACATAAGGCCTTAAATTCAATACGCCTGGCCACAGGTAACCAATGAAGATGATGGATGGCGCTGGACACAGAAAAAAACTTATGCAGGCCTAGGAGTGTTCTTGCTGCTGTGTTCAGTGCCCTTTGCAGCCTCAAGACCTCTGCTTTGTCAGAACCTAAATAAAGGGAGCAGGCATAATCAAGTCTGGACAAAACCATCGCCTGAATGAAGACCTGGCGCGTAGAGGCGTAAAAAAAAAAACAGCAATGGTCTAAGCCCCCGTAGAAGTCCAAAGCAGGTCCCTGCTGTTTTTTTGGTTTGGATTCGATAATTTAGGAATGAGTCCAGCCAGACTCCTAAGTTTTTTACTACCTGTTTAGGGGGCGGGGGCTTGCCCAGGCTGGCTGGCCACCAGAGATCCCTCCACAGACCATGATCCCTACCTACTAATAGAACCTCTGACTTGTTAGAATTCAGTTGGAGGCAGTTAGCAGTCATCCACTCAGCCACTGCCGCAAGGTCGCCCTGAAACTTGAGGGCGTCCTGCCCGATGGCATTAGAGAGTGCCACCACTAGCTGAGTATCGTCAGCATTTGAGACCATAGTCAGGCCCCTACTCATGGCCACAGCAGCCAGAGGTTGAACCTAGATGTTAAATAGTAATGGACTGAGGGAGAAACCCTGTGGTACCCCTTGTTTGATGCAATGTTCACCAGAAGCATACTGGGGAGCAGATACTGACCTCTCATGAAGGAATGAGGCAAGCCATTCCAGTGTAAGACCCGTGAGTCCTACCTCCACAAGACATCTCAGCAGAATATCGTGAGACACTGGACTGCACGCTCTAAATAGTGCATATGGTTGATTAGCTTATCTCCAATGCCCCGTACTCCCGTGGGCTGTCGGAGGAAGGTTGGTGTCAACTGAGTAAAGTGTATTCCGTCAATCGGGCTGTTTGCTTGACTGAAAGTGGGCGCGCAGGCCACGAGTTTGGCAGACAGGGTACTCCGTCATCATTGCAAACTTCAAATCAGGCCCTGAGTTCCATTGTGGGCCCAGCAGTGTTTTTTTGTCTCTTTCATAAATGTCAGCAACTTCTAGGATCTAATGTATGTTTATGTAACTCTTTGGTTAGATGACCACAGTCCAAGGGGTGACGGCAACAAGAATATTATTATGATGCTTTATTACTTATTTACTGATCTTAATGGAGTTTGCTGGACAGGCTCCAGGTTCCAGGGACCATGGGCCTTACCAGCCTCCACTCGCTCTCGCATTTCGGCTCTTGGTCTGTCACCGACTGATCCCCCTGACATCCCCCCTCCCCCATTCACCCCCCTTATTTCTTCTAGAGACAATGCTCTCCCTGCTACCTCCAAAACCCTCTCGGCCTTCTACTTAAACACCCGGTCTGCAGTAGCCCATGCGCACAAACTTTCGGTGCTACTTGACCTTCATGCCCCAGATCTTCTTTTCCTAACGGAAACTTGGTTCTGTGATGACTCCCTTCCGGCTCTACTGGCCACTTTACCAGCCTCATATTATGTCCTTCGCGCAGACCGCCTAAATGGCAGAGCTGGGGGCGGCGTGGCGGTCATCGCCCGCACCGACCTCCCCTTCCAAACTCTGTCTCTGCCAGATATTGCCACCACTGAGTATCTAGCCATTCGCACCACTTCCATCACACCCCCTCTCACCTGCGTTCTCACCTATCGCCCCCCTCAATCCCCTTCACTGTTTCTCCCTGACTTTTTGGAAGTTCTGGCCACGATCACAGTTAACAACTCCTCCATTTTACTCCTGAGTGATTTTAATTTCTGGCCCTCTGACCCAGCTGAATGTTCATCCTCAAAAGAATTTTCAGAGACCCTTCAATCTCTTAACTTTACTTCTCATATCCATTCTTCGACCCATATCAAAGGTCACATCCTAGACCAGATCTGGTCTTTGAACTGTCCCATAGAGTCCTTTTCCATCTCGCCTTGCACATGGTCCGACCACTACCTGATCTCATTTACCCTTCCCATTCACCCTCCGGTCAAGCCCCCTCTCCCCAAAAACATCTGGGCCTGCGCTTGGGGTCGGGTCGATCCAGAAAATCTATCCTCTTTACTTACCACTTCCCTCCCCTCCTTACAAGGCCTATCCACCCTTTCCCAGGTCAAGGCCATTGAACAGTGGCTCTCTTCCGGCTGCGACTCCATCGCCCCTCTAAAACGGATCACCTCTAAGCGTGAGAAGGACGCCAATCAGTGGTTTAATGATGCTCTCAAGGCCACTAAACTAGCGGTACGCCGTGCGGAGCGGGCCTGGAGGAGAAATTATTGCCCCTTACTGCGATTGGAGTTTATTAACATCCTGACCCAATACAAAAAAGACATCTTGGAGGCCAAAACTATCTATTTCTCCTCCAAAATTCTTGCAGCAGAGAACCAGTAGAAGGAAATCTTTTCGATCGTGCACAATCTGGCGTTTTCGGACAGAACATCTTTAAAACCCGCCCCTTCCAAGGAACTCTGTCATTCCCTCAATAACTATTTCATTCAGAAAATAGCTACCATCAAGGCCAATATCCCCCCCCCCTCCCCAACTTTTGTGGACCCCCAGTGTCCCCCTCCCAAGGGACTACTCACCACCCTCCCTCTTCTGACTAAGGAATCTTTGACCTCCATAATACCCCTTGTCAAATCCGGCTCCCCTTTAGACCCCTGCCCTGCTCATATTCTCCGTCATATTTTTACCACTTGTCCAGACCCCCCCCTTCACTTCCTCAACAGCTCTCTATCCCAAGGCGTGGTACCTAATCCACTTAAATCAGCGGTAATTGTACCCATTTTGAAAAAGCCAGGCGCGGACCCCTCCATCCCTGCCAATTTCCGTCCCATCTCCCTCCTGCCATTTCTGGCAAAGGTGCTCGAGCGCCATGTCACCTGCGCTCTGAGCTCCTTTGTGGAGAAGCACGGAGCTCTCGCCCCCCGCCAGGCCGGATTGCGCCCGCACACTCCACGGAGTCCGTAGTCCTCTCGGTCCTGGACAACCTCAGGGAGGGAATGGACACCAACCAGCCCCAGGCCTTGGTCCTTCTCGATCTCTCAGCCGCTTTTGACACGGTGGATCATACCATCTTGCTTTCCCGTGTCAAGGCGGCGGGGATCAGGGGCACCGCTCTGGTCTGGTTATCCTCCTTCCTGAGGGACCGCACCCAGGCAGTTCGCCTGGGTGACTTTACTGCGGACGTTCGGAAAGTCCAGTGCGGGATCCCGCAAGGCTCTTCCCTCTCCCCTCTCTTGTTTAACCTTTACATTGCCCCTCTTATTTTCTCACTGCAACAAATGGAGGTCGCCGTGTTTAATTATGCGGACGACCTCCAGCTTGTCTTTAATCTGTCTTCTTCTCCTTCTTCTGCTCTTAATTTCCAATCTATTATGATTCACATCCGGGACTGGATGAACCACAACCATCTGAAACTCAACCCAGACAAGACTGAGCTGGTGTTGACGGGCGGTTCATCCAGCCCCTGGTCTTCTTTATTTTGGCCCCCCTCCCTAGGCCCTCCTCCCATCCCCTCTACCTCAGTCAAAACATTAGGCATTAAACTTAATTCTCAACTCACCCTTCACTCCCAGGTTAGCTTTGTGGTTTCTTCTTCCTTTCTTGCACTGCGTACTATACGCCGGGTGTCCCGTTTCTTTTCTTTTGCTGCCCTTAAATTGATCATCCTGGCTATGGTCGTTTCCCGCCTGGATTACGGCAACGCCCTATATGCAGGTACACCTGCATATAGCCTACGGCGTCTGCAGCAAATCCAAAACCAGGCGGCGCGCCTGGTGTTCAAACTTTCGAAGTCCCACCACACCACTCCCCTCCTTAAGTCTCTCCATTGGCTCCCTGTTCATGCCCGTGTCCAGTTTAAGCTTGCCTCCATTACCTTTCAAGCTCGACTGGGCACGGCACCGGCTTTCATCTCATCTGAGATCACCCCCTACGTTCCCACTAGGGAACTACGTTCATCCACCCTGTCCCTTCTTGCAATCCCTCGGTTCAGGAGAAAGAAATGGGGAGGCTCGAAATTTGCGACCCTTGCCCCCCTCCTCTGGAACTCCCTGCCTCTCGAGCTCAGAGCCTTAACCTTATACCCACAATTCCGAAAGCAGCTCAAGGCTCATCTTTTCACGAAGTCCTTCAACTGATCCACTAGCAGTTTGTCTCTCCTTCCCCCAGCTCCGGTCCTTTTGCCTAGATCTTCTGTTACTTGAAGCGCCATGAAACCGCTGGTGTACGTGCGCTTTATAAATCATTTTAAATTCAAATTCAAATTCCCTGCTTGCCTGTCTGCATAATGTGACAGTGGTCATTGTGATGGTATCCATTATTTCAGCTTCTCCTGCAACCTCCCTACATTACCTTTCCTAACCACCAGGACAGTCAATGCCGGTCAATGCCAGTCTTTGATATCCAGCAGAGCTGGAAATTCAGGAGATTGTGCTACCTTCCTTTCGGTGTACAGTCACCCATAGGTGCTAGGTGAGAGGCGGATGCCCACAATAAAACACATGCATTGTTTGCTGCTTTCATCTTCTTCACAACGTTGGGCATGAGAACTTATGTCCACACTTCCTATTGTTTCCGTGAAGAGTGTTTCTAAACCAATTGTGCACTACTGCACAGATTCATTGACTGGATACCTATTTCAGCGTGAAATCAGCAATTCCTGATACAAAGAATGTACACATTGTTTCATAATTTCAGTTTTAAAGAATTAAACATTCTGTGCGGGACCTTTCAACAGTGTCTAGCACTGAAAGTAAATATAGTGAAGCAGTGACATGTAGGAGTTTGTGTTAGTTTGGTTGGAACAAGATTAGAACTATACAGAACAGAAGTTAAATATCCTCTTACAGTTAACTGGGTTTCTGATTTGGGTTGGCACATGGACTAGGGCTAGATGTAGGTAATTCTCATTTACCGATTCTAGAATACCGAATTTTACCGATTCGGTATTCTAGATTCGGCAAATGAGATGTAGTTTAAAATTCTGTATTTTTTACCGATATCTGTAGGATTCGGTAATTACCGAATCAGTAATTACCGATTCGGTAATTGTCATTGATGCCTCAATTACCGAATCGGTAAACACTGATTCGGTAAAAATACCGAATTTGCAAGGGAGACAGGGTGTCACTTTGATACCCTGTTGCATCCCTGTTTCTGGCTTGTGTGCCATGTGACACACATACATGCCCTTAGGGCATGTCTGTGTGCCACATGGCACAGGTGTACATGCACAGATGTGCATGTACACTGCAATTCGTTATTTACCATGCAATAGTATGACATGGTAAATAACGAATCGGTAATGGCCTGTGGCACTGTTTGAAGTGCCACCTACATCTGTATTTACCTATTCGGTAAATTTACCGATTCAGTATTTTACAGAATCGGTAAATTTACCGAATCGGTAAATATACAGATTCTGTAAATATAAGCCCACCTACATGTCAAATTCCAAATACCGGTCGATAATGTCCGAAATCGTCTGTTGCCGACCGGTAATTGGCGACCTACATCTGGCCCTATGTCCTTGGTGGCCATGGGTCAGAAAGTCAAACCCTGTAACACTGGGGTTATAGAGACTGTATTACTGGATCTGAAGATAACAACACCCTTGTTCTAGGACTGTGCAGACAAGTAGGTGTTGTCTGTTCTTATTTCTTGGATACTCTTTTGTCGGATTAACAGCTGCTTTCTAAAGCCAGGGACAAAGGGCTGCTAATTGTTGCAGAATTTACAACACACCTTTAATGTACACTACGCAGTGCACACCTTCTCCCTTAATGCCTCCTGTTCACCAGCTTGAATATTATCTAATTGCATATCTGCACGTGAACCTGCCATTTTTCACTTTTAATTTGACTTCGGCATCACTCTGATCTAACATGTAGCCAGAAGCCTAGTCCTGTCCTTATAATGCGAGGTGCAGAACCTCCTGTGCCATCTGTAGAGGCACACCAATCATGCCTGCATAGTGGGCAGTGTACTACTCTTCATGCCCTGGGTATATTATATATTCCTGTTTTCAATGATTAATGTGAGTGAACTACAGTGGGTATTTTCCAGTGTTTTCGCAAATTCTGAAAATCAGTGGTTATCAGTGTTTATAGATTTCAGCACCACAATAATGACCTGGAGACTGCGTTTTCCAGCATTTACAAAATACATTGAAAGGTGTCATTCTTACTGTAGTGTGGAGTCAAGTGCTTAAGGCTTTGAGTGTCTCTGAGAACACTAGCTCTCCAAATTATTGTGCACCAGAGGCCATATTAGGCATAGGGTGTGCTTCTGCTGGTCTGTGCTGAGCATCGAGTAAGACTGGAACCGTATATATTAATGAAGTCAATGTGCTGTTCAGAGACCAGTCAAGTCCTCACACCTGCATTCTGACCAGCACATGAGTGCAAGGCCACCCCCTGACAGCCTCTTTGCTTCTGTGCCCATGTCTCTAAAATGTCACACGGACACAGAGGCAATAAGTGGACTGGAGCCACACCCCCATGCAAAAGAGGGCCCACTGCCTTGGGGCATGTCCTCCTGTAACACCCAACATTACAGCAGTAATACCATAGAGTCCCAGAGGTGCAAATGGCCTCAGGAGGTCAACTTACAAAGAAAAGCAGTGCACGTGGACAGGTAGCTGCAGAGTGACCACGGGGTGGTGTTGTATCACAGCAATAAATAAATCATTATGGAATGGGAAGTGCTCATGCCAGAGCAGCTGTTTACACTTTGTCTATGGTACTCTGGCGCTCTTACTTAATTTGCTGACCTCACTAGGAGTGGACTCTGTAAAACACTCTTGTGTATGAAACTTTATTTTGAGATATTTTGCAAGGTATATTATGGTTGGAGGCAAAAGCCAAGGCCACAGTTAGTGACTGAGGAGGTTTTTTTGCATGGGTCGAGTTGAGTTGAGATTAAAACCTGATGGAATTTAAGGAAAACAAGAGAGGTAGTAATGAACGGCAAGGGGAGGGATACATTAAGAGATTGATGGAAGTAAGACATACCAAAGAATGTATGTGGAGGTAAAGAAATCAGCAGCTTTTTCTGTACTTTAGGACTATGGCAGAGGGGTTTTACTCATTCCCGCCTGCCTACCATTATCATAAAATGTTTTCTGGAGAAGACATTTTACTTGATTTGGAAAAGAAACCAAACATAACATGACAACAGGTTCAAATTCGAATAGCCTAAATTATGAACAACAGGCGAATGGCTCTGCAAGTAGGCCTGGGCAAAATGTTAATTTGCTGCCGTAACTGGCAAACGTTTGGTAATTTTGCATAAGAAAACTACAGACTTTATTGATTATGATCACATCGTGTTATTTGGGGGAGAAATTTTGATTTGAGCTGCATTACTGGTATTCTTCACCGGCGCTGACCATTAGGGTAATGTTTGAGTACAAAACTACATATCCAAATGTAAGTGGCAGTGTTTTGAATTCAAGCAACTGGAAATTATCCTGAAATTAAATTTTTGAGTTGAATTTTTACTCGAGCAGACCATTTGGAGAATTGTTTAAATGCAAAATGTATTTTGCGTAATTCTGCATAAGTTTGGGAAATTCTGCAGTAATTGTGCGAAACTGCACCACAGCTAATCAAGTGAGTTACTTAAACACCTATCTACAGCCTTAATGGGTTCACTGCAGACAATGCCCCAACAAAGCAATTGTGACACAAGAGGGGAAGGAGAATAAAGACTGGGCAAAGGCCACCAAAGATGACCAGACACCCACTCCCAGGCACTGTGAGGAGGAGAGTCAGGGATTTCTCTTAGAGTCTGCAGGATCATCTTTGTGCACTAGTGTTTAATCTGTTCTGGAAAATAGCTATAGGGTTCTCTTCTCCATGGTTACAGCCTCTCTGGACTACTATTGTCTATTGGGTCAGAATCCCTTCCTGGAAAAAATGCAAATTCAGGGTTCAGTAAATATCCATGTAGTGCAATTGGCGGGAGGGACTTGTGGGGGATGGAGGGTTGTTTTTTTTCCTGTTTTTTTTTTGTCCTCATTAGCCACTTAATCGATCCGGGGGCATTCCAACCGCAAGACACAGTCACCTCTATACCGTTAAGATACCGTCAAGTATTCCCGGAAGGCTGGCCAGGTGTCATTGCAGGGAAAGAAGACGCCACATGTACTGACTCCAAAACAAGCCCATTATAGGCTGGTAGTCCAGTACTACTACGGCTTGGGGTGCCTCCCGTTGGACATCGAGACTCAGGCTTAATCATCGGACCCGGGGAAAAAAAAAAACGCGGGCTCCTAGTTGTTCCGTCTCCACTCAATTAAGATATTCCAGAATCTTACTGTACGGGGACTACACGTTCTGGCCAAATCTACTTTTGATGTTGCATAGAGTGAGGACAACCACTCTGCATGGATCGGTGGGTTGATGTTAACCCAGTTTTTACAAATTTGTCTTCTTGCTAGTAGTATGGCATAATATAGGAACTCTCTTTCTAATCCCTTGATGTTATCACTTAGTCAAAATATTACTAAAGACCAAGAAAAAGGGATAGAGATTTTAAGAATTGACTCCATTGATAACTTGATTTCTTGCCAGAAAGTAGTAATGTTCGGGCATTCCCAGAACATATGCAGCTCTGAGGCAGCTGGAAAAAGACATTTACTACAGCACTTCCTTGGTTGGAACTTAGAAAGCCTTTTAGGGGAATAATACGCCCAATGTAATGTAAATAGTTGGTTGCGCCTCAGCCATGCTGGTTTTATGATCTTATAGAGAAGTGTAAAGGATTCTATCCATTTCACTTCTGCCTGGGGTTCTCCCTCTACTCCCCATAGTTTTATCGGAAGATTAAGCTCGTCCTCCCTTTCTTCCATGATGCTCCAATAATGAGAGGCAACCTCCTTCCCTCTATAGAGTTTTTCAAATAAATTCTTTTCTAGGGAGCTGTATCCTCCAAATTTGATCTTTTTAATAGTTTGAGAGCGCAACCAACTAGAAAGCTGTCTATAAACAAACCAAGATAGGGGTGAAGTTACACTGTCTGAGAAATTTTCCCATTCGATAAGAGAGCCATCTACCACTAGTTCTCCCCATTGTGTAATTCCTGCTTCTTGTAGGACTGTTTTAACCGTCTGAGTGTAATGCGGTGAGAGCCCTGGGAAGTCCCAGATCGGTGCATAGTTGGAAAAGTATGCAAACCCCCCCCTTGGATTTGATTTGAGACCATTCTTTTATGGGACAATGTAGTGTCTTTAGCCTGACTTTGAAAAATCTCTGATGCCCAAATTTGAATAGGAATCCGTCCTGAGGAAGATCAGAGCCCAGTAGCATTGCTTTGAAGATATGCCCGTTCGGATTGTCTATTGGGGACTTCAGTAACATCCTGGAGTGGGTCAAGTGGAAGGCCCAAACGTAATATTCCAAGTCTGGCAAGGCGAGCCCTCCTTTTTCCCTTCTCCTTCTCAACTTCTTCCATGCCAGCCTGGTTGACTTATAGCACCAAACAAGTGAATTGATATTTTGTTGACATTTTAGTAATTAGTTGGTGTCGAATATTAAAGGAATGGTGTTGAAGGTGAATGTGTATTTGGGAAGAATGGACATTTTTACTAGGCTGGTTCTCCAGTAGATGGTAGGAGGGAGAAAAGACCAAGATTTCATTAATGATTTAGATTCGCGTGAGATACGTTCTAGGTTAGTCTGGGCCAGATGATTGGGGTCTTTTGTGATGTTTATGCCCAGGTATCGCATTGAGGTTCTTAAAGGGAGCTGAAGATGTGTGACGTTCCAGGCCATTATCTCTGTCTTCCCAGCGTTTATTTCATAACCTGAGTACTTCCTAAATTCCTCTGCGCTTTTAATGACAATAGGAAATGCCTGTGTCAGGTCTGTTGTGTAAATGAGAATGTCGTCGGCATACAGCCCGACTTTCTTTTCCCACCCAGAGAACGAAAAGGGCTGAATTTTGGGGTTCTCTCATATAATATGAGCAAATGGTTCCAGATAAATATTAAATAATAGAGGGGAAAGAGGACACCCCTGTCTTGTTTCTCTATTGATTTCGGAGGGATTTGTGCGTGTGCCGTTACTTAACAGACTTGCCCTCTGATTTTTATATAATAAGCCTACCGCTCTACGGAATTTATGGCCTAATTTAAATTTTTCCATGGCAGCATTTAGATAAGACCAATTTACCCTATCGAATGCTTTTGTTGCATCGAGAGTCATGATTGCAAGAGGTAGAGCAAAGGTTGAGGCAATATCTATAGCTCCGACTAGATCGTATGTTAAATCGGCAAGTTGTCGGCCTCTTATAAATCCCTTTTGATCTTGATGTATAATATCTCCAATCTCGCTTCCCAATCGAGCGGCCAAAATTGACGAAAAGATCTTATAGTCATTGTTGAGAAGTGAGATTGGACGATATGAGCCGCAGTCCATTGGGTCCTTGCCTGATTTTAAAATTAAGGCAATGTTTGCTTCTCCCCAGGAACTAGGCGGTGTCTCTCCTATTAATAGTATATTATTAAATAGCTTCGTTAGTAGCGGGGTGAGTGTGGAATTAAGCACACAATATAATTCACCCAGAATCCCATCCGGTCCTGCGGCTTTCCCCAATTTTAACTGTTTAATAATACTTTTGACTTCCCCCTCAGTTATTTCTTTATCTAAGTTCTCACTCTGGTGCTCCTTTAACACAGGAAGGTTCATCTTTCCCAGCCATTCATTTCTTTCCTCAGTATTAACAATTATTTTGTCTGTATAGATATTATGAAAGAAAGCGCTGAACGCTTCGCCAATCTCGAGATCAGTTTTCCTACTATTTAATTCTCCAGTTACTCTCACTTCTTTTATATGATTCCTAAGTGTGAATCCCGTCACAAGGCCAAGGCATGGACATGCACCTCATATTTTAATAGCTCCTGATTCACAGTTGCATCCTGGAAGTGTGACTTCTCCCCTCCCCCTTCAAGGAAAACTTTAGATTTTATACATTTATGATCAGTTAAAACTATACCTTTAAAATATTCCATGTGAATGTCTTTCTTTACCTTTTAATACCATACAAATACAGTCTTGCATTGTTGACCCCCAGTAAGTTAGCCTTTTTGTTCACAAACACATAACTTTTGTTTTCAATTCATAAATGTGCATTTACAAATCATTGTTTTACATTTACTTCCTCCAAAATGGTGCCTTGATGGCCACCTTCCAAAAATGTGATTTGAATTTTTAAAATGCAAAATATTTTGGCAATAGGTTATACTCTTTAGTACCGCTATTTATGTCTTGTAGATTTTGGCATGTAACTCCTGTGCTCTACAAAAATGCATAGGGGCATTGCCTGTTACCCAGCAGGTATATCGTTGTGTATCAGGGTCTGGCAGCACATACACACGAAGGACAGAATGCTGCTGTGTTTCTACCCGGGAAAGGAGAGTAGTCACCCACTTACCACCTGGCAGTGCCTTACTCTCTTTAGCACACATACCACTGTCCAGCAAGCCCCCACCTTTTTCTGCACAGAATAGAACTTGCAGTTGTCTGCTGCGTGTTGCCTCTGCACATCCTGGGCACAGATCTCAACACCCTGAAAATCCATGTTTATGACTGATTCGGTTTAAACTGGTGAAAATCGTTTCAAGTCATTTGAAACCGAAATCGGAACATCCTAATTGTATAGAGTAGTGGTAACCAGACTTTTCCTCTATCGATAAGAGTGTGGTCTTGTGTAATATTCCGCTGTTATTTCAGCCCAGAACCTAGCACTGACATTCCCTATGCATGTTGAGTGCATGTCTGTGCACTGAATGCTTGACACATGTATGGTATCAGAACTCTGTGTGGTCCTCTCCACTAGGTGCCCTGATGTTGTATAGAGTTGATAACTAGCTCGCTACGTGCAATGCTACTCAGTAGTCACACAACATCTGGCAGCCGTCGTGACAGGGGCTTCCTTCTCTGTCAGCGTCCTCCTTAGGTCTCGCTTTTATGTGCTGTCTCTTCAAGACCTTTTGGGCTTAGTGACCACCCATTGACTGCTGTTAGCTGGCTTCATTGCCACTTTCATCTGCTTGCTTCGTATTGGTCAGTTGCAGTAGTCTACATTCCTCATCTTGTATGAATCCCTTTCCTGGAGCAAAGAGGAATTACTTGTGTCCTTCCACTGTTGATTATTAGGTACTACTTTTTTCTTTGTGTTTAACCCTCTAATACAGTGCATATTTTTTACCTGGCTCCCCCATGTACTCCCCCACCCCCCATGTGTTCCTCCACCCTCCCTCATCCGTATTGCTTCTCACAGCCACCTGCTCTCCCTTGTCCGTGTTTCTTGCCCCCAGGTCCTTGTTGCTTGACCCATGATTAGCTTCGCTTGCCCCCAGTGGTCTGGGTTGTTTGACTCAAGCCCCGGTCTGTGTTGCTAGCCTTTGATCCCTTATCCGGAGTGCCTGGCCCCACCCAGCCTCTCTCCCTCGTCCATGTTGTTGTGTGATCATCTGCTTTGCTCGTCCCCCCTAAAAGCCATAACAAAAAAGTGCTATGACGTGTCCACCGCTGGCTGCCTCTGTGCATTTTTTTCAAACTTTGTCTGTTGTCCATGTTTGTCCCCCACCACCAGTGTTGCCTTTACCTTTGTGTTGCCTTCCCATTAGAGTGCTCTTTAAAAAAATCTTTCAGCCCTGCTTCACCCAACTGCTCTGCTGTACAACATGGCTAAATAATGTTATGTTATGTTAATTTCGATTTATATAGCGCCAAATCACTGACAGGTCTCTTAGCGCTTGCTTTGGGAACCCGTCCTGGCTTTCCCTGCGAGATAACGCCTACTGGGCATCCCCAAGGTGAAGACCAGGCATCCCATCTCGATAGGGCAGTAGTGGATATTAAGCAAGCTAAAGCCCAGAGTTGCAGAGTGTGAACCCATGATTCGAGTAGGCACCGAGGCGAGAATTATCGAGTCCGTGGACATTTTGAGCTCAAGACCCTGCCGCGTCGGGAATTGAACCCTGGTCCCGGGTTTGACCTCTGCATCAGGGTCTGCCTCCTCTAACCAGTGAGCCACACTTCTCCACATTGACAAAGCCAATAGGACTCATCTTGTAGGCAACAGCTGTTGGCATTCTTTTTTTTTTTTTAAATCTTTATTGACATGAAGGCATTAGTGACATGTACAATATTGCAAATAGGATTCATCTTTGTTCTGTGCAGTAATAATCCGAAAGTATAGTATGGTAGTGCGTACTTTAACATCTGTTAAATGTAGTCCCAACAGTTACACTGATGTGTAACATCAATTGTCTTTAGCACAGTAGTTGGGTCATAACTTATCTGTCCCTTATTATATACGGTATACCCCTCTAGCCCTCAAATCATGTTCAATAATGTGTAGGAAAATGATTAAATGACAATAAAAGAAAAGAAAACCCAACTATTTGTCATCACGTACAGTATGTCTTCTATACATTTCAACACCCATTAGCCATCCTCTTAAATCACAATTTGGTTTATGCTTAAGCCACCGTCGTGCGACAGCCCGGTGCACGAAAGAACCAAACACCCACCCCCCTACTCATCCTCCCCCTCAGAGTCTAGATCTTCGTTGTCTGGCAAAGGTTCACAGATTTCCCCTCTATAAGTATTCCAAGGAGCCCAGATTTTGTTCCACTTCCGGCGGCAAGCCCTAAGCACATACACCGCCCTTTCCGTCACCATCAACAAGTCCATATTTCTGGCCCATCGAGCCGCTGTAGGTAGTTCTGGAGCACCCCATTTTTGTGCAATGTCCTTCTTGGCTACTGTAATGGCTAGTGTGACCCACAACAGTCCATACCTGTCCAGATCATTGGGGTCCCAAATGTTCAACAGACACTTTCGAGGTTCAGGCAGGATAGATATCTTAAGGGCTTGGGAGACAGTGCGCATAATTTGCTTCCAGAATTCTTGTATCTGCGGGCATTCCCATAGGGTGTGGAACAGATTCCCTTCTTCCCCACATCCCCTAAGGCAGAATGGGTGTGGTGCCCTTTGTATCTTGTGAAGTAGCGTTCTAGTGTAGTAAACTCGGTGCAGAATTTTGAGTTGCACTAATCTGAATTTTGCCGATATGCCTACTTCTCTCGGTGAGGCAAGCGCTTCATTCCATTCCGATTCATCTACCTCTCCTATTTCCCCCACCCATTTCTCTTTAAGTTGTAATGTGTGGTCTGCCAGGTTGTTGACTAACTTTTTATATGTGAGAGAGGTAGCACTCTGCGGCATAAAGTCCGTCAGCAGTCTATCCTCTAGTGGTGAAGATTCTGGTAGGTCAGTGTCTGGTGGAATTGCTTGGAGTAGTGCGTGACGTATTTGCACGTACCTGAACGTCTCGTTGGGGCCTAAACCGTATTGTTGTTGGAGTTGCGAAAAGGCAATCACTGTGCCTTTCTCCCACAGGTCCCCTATCGTGGAGATTCCTATGCGGTCCCACTGCGTGAATCCTTTTTATAATCTGAGGTTACCCAGTGATTTTGCATCCCACAGTGGCGTCAGTTTGGTGAGTTTCCCTGCCCAGCCCAGCCGTGTTTGTGCTTTATGCCACAGTGCCGCTGTATGCTGTGTCGGGCCAATTAGTTTTTAGGTCTCGCCTGTCGATGCGCATGCGCATCGAGCAAGCGAGACTATGGTGGCTTATCCACTCTTTATCCAACTTGCAAGGAATCGTGGCGATTCCTTGCAGTGCACGAGAAATTTAAGCTCAATGCGCATGCGCATTGAGCTTAAAAGCGCGTGCACATGCCCCCAGCCGCCTGCCTTGCCTACTCTCCCAGCTGGTGCCGCTCCACCCCCTGCGGCATCAAAGGCTTTCACGGCCGGCCATGCTTTCAGTTTCACGACCGGCCGGCCGTGTGAAGTACATTTCAAAGCCCGCTCTCCCTGCTCCGCCCCCCTGCTCCGGCCGAGACGCATTTCTCCTCCCTCCTCCCCCCTCCTGGGTCAGGTTACCCTGCTTTCTCTTTCGCTTTTTTTTCACCCGGTGACATTGTTGCCTTTAGCCCTTCCCTCACCTCCTCAAGCCGTTCAAGTTGTAAATTCCATGCTCCCCTCTCGCTGTCCATGTTGTCCACCTTCTGACTCCTGGGCAGCGTGATAAGGAAGGCAACATGATGGCGCACACTCCCTGCTGCTTTACTGTGAAGTCGACGGAAAGATATCGGAGCGCTTTACATGAGCGCCCAATTACATTACACAAGATCACACAGTCACATTCATGTTTCTCTCTCTCTCCTCCCACTCGTTGCCTCTTACTCTCTCTCTCACACATGCACACTCTTTTCCCCTCTCTCTCGTCCCTCACTTTATGCCTCTCTCCCTCCTTCTCGTTTTGTCTCTCTAAATCTCTCCTCTGTTCTCTCTCTCATCTACTTCTTCCCTGTTCACCTCTCTCCTTGCCGTCTCCTTTGTCTCACACTCTAATATCCTTCACGATAAAGTCTCCTATGCCAGATGCACTTCTCTTTCCCCTTCAGACTGCAAGGGCTCTTTCCCAACAACCCACCCCCACACCTTTACCCCCCACCCTCACCTGTCTTAACTCACTCTCTATTTGATCTTCTTCCTCGTACTCATACACTCGCGTTCAGGAGTCTCGCCTTCTCTACACCGCGGAGCTTTCTGTGTCAGTCCAGCCGCTTCTTTCTGTCTTCATTTACTGTCTCCTGCACAAAACGGCTTTCCTCTCATTGGCATTGCTTTTCTGCTCTTTTCAACCTTGGTGGTGCTAATAACTAAGATGGTTGGGGAGAGGGGGTGCGTGAGGAGCACGGCATGCATTTTTTCCCCTTTGAGAGCAAAACCTCTGTGCTGACACTGTGTATGCAACGCATGTTATTTCTAAAGACATTATCAGCCGCAAGCTAACGAATGCCAGCGTAAAGTAAACGCCTCCCTTGTGTGTTCTGTTCACAGTAATCTCTGTTGTATTGATGTAAATATTTAAATAATGGAGAGGGAAGGAAGTCCTAGCCCTACCCCCCAACCACCCCTCCCCCCGCCCCACCCCCGAAGAGCATTTCTAGACTCAGCCCGCCTAACACTAATGCGCCTTTAATTAATCCAACTCAGTTGTAAATTATATAAAATCTACTTCAAATCCTGCCCAAATCGCACTATTTGCATATTTATTGCCTAATGGGGGTAGAAACTCTAGTTATAGTGAGTGAATGGTAAAAAAAAATGCATGATTGACCTAATACTGGCGGGCATTTTACTCTCAATAGGTAGGATATTTTACATTATACACCACTACCTGTAAACAAATGTGACAGAAAGGTAAAATAAAGTCACGTTCCAATTAGGAAAAACATTAGCTGTGTGCAGCCAAAAATCAGTGTTGGCAGGACCTAGGTCACATACTTAAATCTTAGGCTGAACATGTCATCAAGACTCTGTTTTCCCAGTTATGGGCTTTTTTTTACCAGTACTAACGTTCAGATGTATTAGTGCAACCGGCTTACTAGTATCAAATCCCAAGAGTGGAAAAAGTGTTGGGGTGACAAGGAGTCACAAAGGAGCTACTCTGCTATAAAACTCACCCACCCTCACCCACCCTCAACCCCTCAACCCCTCACTCACCCTCACTCACCCTCAACACCTCACAATGACTCACACTCACCCTCACACACCCTCACCCTCACACACCGTCACACACCCTCTGCATAACAACACCTCTCACACCCTCACTCACCCTCACACACACTCACACTCACGCAACGTCACACACCGAAGCCTCACACCCCCTCACTCACACTCACCCTCACACCCCCTAACCCACACACCGCCTAACGCTCACACCCCCTAACGCTCACCCCCTAACGCTCACCCCCTAACAATCACCCCCTAACCCTCACCCCCTCACTCTCACCCCACACCCTCACCCCTCACCCCCTCACCCTCACCCCCTCACCCTCACCCCCTCACCCTCCACCCTCACTCACCCTCAACCCCTCACCCTCACACCCTCAACCCTTCGCCCTCAACCTCTCACTCACCCTCACTCACCCTCAACACCTCAGCCTCACCCTCACACTCACTCACCCTCAACCCCTCACACTCACTCACCCTCACCCTCACTCACCCTCAACTCCTCACCCTCACTCACCCTCACTCACCCTCACCCTCACTCACCCTCACCCACACTCACCCTCCCTCAACCCCTCACCCTCACTCACCCTCAACCCCTCACCCTCAAACCTTCACCCTCAACCCCTCACTCACCCTCACTCTCACTCACCCTCACTCAGCCTCAACTACTCTCACTCACCCTCAACCCCTCACCCTAACTCACCCTCACTCACCCTCAACACCTCACTCACCCTCAACACCTCACCCTCAACCTCAACCCCTCACCCTCACTCACCCTCACTCTCACTCACCCTCACCCTCACTCACCCTCACTCTCACTCACCCTCAACCCCTCACCCTCACTCACCCTCACTCACCCTCACTCTCACTCACCCTCAACCACCCTCACTCACCCTCAACCCCTCACCCTCACTCACCCTCACCCACCTTCACCCTCACCCTCACTCACCCTCAACCCCTCACCCTCACACAGTGCAATAGGTCTCAGACCATTTCAGTTAGAGCTTTAAGAAATGTTTATGGCTTTTTTTATTTGTAATTCTTTAGCATTGGCTACAGGAAACAAAAATGCTAAACATTTACAAAAAAAACCCATAAACAATTCTAAAAGCACTAACTCTAATGGTGCGAGACCTATTGCATTTCCAATGCTTGTTTAACTTGTGACTTGTTATAAAACGGAGAGCATGCCATCTGTCCCCAGCTGAGACCAGTCCGCTTTGTATGCTGGGTCCTCTCGTGGGGCGTGGACCCATTGATTGATTATCTTAAGTTGAGCCGCCCAGTAGTATAATTGGACATTTGATAGTGCAATCCCTCCCTCATACCAACTTTTCACCAGTTTATCATGCTCTATACGTGCCGGGCCATTATTCCAGAGTAGGCTGGAGACCAGCGCTGCAATTTGCTTAAAATAGCGCGGTGCAACCAAATAAGGGGTATTTTCCAGCACATATAGAAATCTAGGGAGTGCCATCATTTTATACAGAGCCGCCCGCCCTAGGAGGGTCAGGGGCAAAGTCGCCCAGTATTTAACGTGTGCACATAGGCGTTCCATAGGTGGCTTTAAGTTTGTGTCAAAGAAGTCAGTGGCATTATTCGTGATGAAAATACCCAAGTATTTAAAGGAGGTTGTCGTTAAGGCCAAGGGGCAGTCCTCCCGTAACAATGGCTCCGGGCCTCTGAGCACGTACACTACCGACTTAGACCAGTTCAGGGTGTAACCCGACGAGTTCCCGTGTGTGTTACAGAGGTGCAACAGGGCAGGGATCCCGTTATTAGGGTCAACCATGTAGATGAGCATATCGTCAGCATATAGGGAGATCTTATCTTCCCACCCCTCCTCCCACGTGATACCTCGAAATAGTGGCGTTGTTCTAATCAGGATTGCCAGTGGTTCAAGCACCAGGGCAAAGAGCAGGGGAGACAACGGGCATCCCTGTATAGTCCCCCGCTTCAGTGAGAACGACGCTGAAATGTGTCCATTCGCCACAACCTGTGCTACCGGTGATGTGTATAGTAGTCGCACCCATGCAATATATTTCGGACCAAAGCCCATACGAGTAAGCACTGCAAATAGATATTCCCATTCCACTAGATCGAAAGCCATTTTGGCATCGAGGGAAAGGATCACCGCCTGCTCAGCAATAAGGTGCGCACGTGCCAACACCCCATGGACCCTCCTGAGATTCATTGCTGTACTCCTGTGGGGCATGAAGCCCGACTGGTCAGGGTGTATCAGTGTGTGCAGGTGTTGTGTTAGACGGCTGGCCAGGATCTTTGCTAGGATTTTAGCTTCCACGTTAAGCAATGATATGGGGCGGTAGGAGGTGCATGCAGTCGGTGGTTTATCCGGCTTAGGTATAGCCACTATAGTGGCAGTACGCTGGTCAAGCGGTAGTGCCGCCCTGTCAATGCTTTCGGTATACATATTTAGCAACGGTTTGCTTAGCATAGGAGCCACTGCTTTATACCACTCTACAGGCAGTCCGTTGGGGCCTAATGCCTTACCGGATTGCATACTTTGTATCGCCAATTGGATTTCATCTTCCAACATGTCAATTTCTAGTTCTTGCTGTGCCTCTTGTGTGAGCGTGGGGATGGCAATATTTTCGAGTGAAAGTGTCGCCGTCTGTGCAGTGACGTCTTGTTCTGGGGTATATATCTCCTGAAAGTGACGTGCCAGGGTGTGTACTATTTGCTCAGGGTGTGTCTGTAGTTGACCATCATGCGTGTAAAGTCTCTGTATACCTCTTTTACTGCCCCCTCTCCTGTCCAGCCATGCCAGAATTTTCCCAGCCTTATCGCCCACATCATATATCCTATGTATCGTGTTTGCTTGATAGCCCTTGACGGTCGTTTTGAGATGGTCCTGGTATTGTTTTTGACGGAGCTGTAATAAGTGCGTTGTCTCCGTTGTGGGAGAAGCGTGGCTCAATGGTTAGAGCGGCAGACCCTGATGCAGAGGTCTGGCCTGGGACAAGGGTTCAATTCCCGCCTCGGCGGCTCTTGGACTCAATTTCCCCGGACCTGATAATTCTCGCTCGGTGCCTAGTCTAATCATGGGTCCCACTCTGTGACTCTGGGCAATAGCTTGCTTAATCTCCACAACGGCCCCAGCAGCGCTGTGGATGCCTGGCTTCACCTTGGGGGTGCCCAGGAGTGGACATTTCACAGGAAAGCCAGGATGGGTTCCACAGTGGTATGAATACAGCGCTACGAGGCCTCCGGGTAGAAGTGCGCTATATAAAATACACTACATTTACATTTGACATGTGTGTGACGTTCGCGCTGTGGAGTGCTAGCTCTAGTTCCGTGAGTGCACGTCTGGAATCCCGTTTGTGTCCCGTTATCGCTGCTATCGCTTCACCTCTGAGGACTGTCTTATAAGCTTCCCAAAGTACCGAGGGCGAGGAGACGGTCCCTTCATTTTCTTTGAAGTATTGCGTGGTTGCTAATTTGAGTTTCTTCCTGATCTTAGGGATTTTCAAATAGTTGGGGTATATTGGGTATATTCTAGCACACTTCCTCTCTTTGGTGGTGAGTAATAGAGATACTAGGGAGTGGTCGGACACACCTCTAGGCAGGATATCTATTTTATCTATCGATCCCAGACCTACCCCCAGAAACAAAAAATAGTCTATTCGTGAAAGGCTATTGTGTACTGCAGAGTAATATGTGTAGTGGGTAGCCGCTGGGTTCAATCGTCGCCATACGTCCGTAAGGCCCATCGCCTCTAGAAAACCAGGGAGTGTGGCAGAACCCCTCAGGCGGTCTCTCATGGGGAAGACGTCTAGCGCGGGGTCCATTATTGCATTAAAGTCCCCTCCAATGATTGTGTCACCCTCCGGGAGGTCTAGGAGAAATTTACCAAGTGCTGGTAATGCCGTTGAGTGGAGTGCCGGGGGGATGTACACGGAGACCACATTCAGAGGTCTCCCTTCCCATTGTCCGTGTAATGCAGCAAAACGACCCTGATCGTCCATCCTGCGGCACTCCACCAGGAAAGAGGATGTTTTTTTCATGAGTATCCCAGTCCCCCTGGATCCTGTTGTGAATTCTGCATGCACTGCCATTACATACCCACGTCTGTTAAGTGCTTTACATGTTGACCCTGCGAGGTGTGTCTCTTGGAGCATCACTAAGTCAGGTCCCTGGCGTTTAATGGCTTGCAAGACCAGACCTCTTTTAATTTTATCCCCTAAGCCTCTAACATTCCAGGTAAGCATGCGCAGGGGGGGCACTTCAGCCGTCGCAGGGGTGCCCTCAACGGGCACAACGTTTAACTGTTGGGCCATCGGGTCGTGTAATCAGTGTCGCAAGCGATCGGTGGCCGACATCAACACAGTTTATTTTTTATGAGGTCCTCGACGTAGAGGTCCATTGCTCCTTTCCCTTCTGTTTCCGGTAGGCCAAGAATGCGTATGTTATTTCTGCGGGAACGCCCTTCTTGGTCGTCCAGCTTTTCTTGTAGCATCTTGGTGACTTTTTCCATGCGTTCCATCGCTATTTGTAATTCGGAAGTGTCTTCAATAAGTGATTTTGTAACCACCTCGACCTGAGACACCCTTTCGGTCATCTTTTGAAAGTCCGCCCGTAGCAGAGTAACTTCGGAGGAAATGGAGCCCACTGTTGTTTGCACCTCTGAGAGGGTCTTCATAATGTCTTCCAATGTCACTTTTTTGGTACCGTCCGTGTCCGGAGTAGCGCCTGTGGAGTTTCGCCCACTGACTTGAGAGTGTCCGTGTTGGCTATAGGCAAATTTATCCAATTTTGCCTTCGTCGAAGCGCTTCTGGTCCCTTTGCCCGCCATGACTCGAGGCAGAGCAGCTTCGTGTCAGCCTCGACAATGGTTCTGTTCGTTACTGCCACGGCTAGCAAGCGTCTGCACTCCTGGCGTGCCTACTCCTTTACCGTTCCGCTCGTGTTGACCAGGCCTCACCTCCAAAATGGCTCCTGATGGGGTCCTAAGGTGCCGCCCAGCGTGTGGAAACTTTCACTGTTCAGTCACCGCCGTGGTTTCTCTGTGGGTGTTTGCCGCCACGGGCATGCGCATGCGCTCCCGTCCACACAAGTCTCAACGGCCCACCCGAGACTCTCACCATTAGTGCTTGTGCTGAAGCGTCTCTCACTGCGCCCCTTTCTGGGGGGGGGGACCGGCAGTTGCCACCGAGTTCAATCCGGGCAGGTCACACTTCCGCCGGGGTCCGACGAATACGCCAGGCCGGTGTCGCTGGGCCGCCGTAAGCCTTACTGCGCAAGTGTTGAAAGGTGCAGTTCCCGGCACTCGATTTTCGTTGGAGTTGGATCAGGTGGTGCTGCTTCGGTTTCTGAGCAGGTATCGCCACTTCGGGCAGGCAGTGTGACGGATTAGATTATCGGATTTTACGAAAGGCCGTTATACCGCGAGGAGCTCCCTTTTCACGCTGCCGCCATGCTTGGCCGCTAGCCACGCCCCCCAGCTGTTGGCATTCTTAATGCTTCTTTTGTACTGTGGCACCTGAGATAGTTTGCCAGGCATGGGTTTGCTTTACTTTATGTGTTCTCAACCATTCCTAAAGACTGTAATTAATTTGTGAAACAATCTAGGCCTAAACTCATTTTTTTTTATATTTGATTCCTGTATTTATCATGCATTGCATAGTATGTGCCATGATCCATGCACTTGAGTTTCATGTGGAGAGAAATCTATCCTGAGACTTTCTCTGAGTAAATTGTTGTCCCCTGACCTCTGCCAATGCCACACTTCTCTACATATCTCCTCTCGACTTAAAACTTTATTTACTTTTCAGCTTCCAAAAAGTTAAGTAAATAACCATTCTACCCCTCGGAGCAGTGTCATGTTGATCATAACCTCCATCGTCTTCTCCACAGTACATTGTCTATGAAATACATCCATACATTTGTCTGCAGAGGTATCTGGTGTTTCCAGGCAAGGGTCCAACAGTATCCGATGTCCTCCTATCAAGCGAAGTCTTCAGCCTAAGGGCTGATGTATCTGCTACAAAACTGCAACATCTACCATCATCAGACTCTCTTTACCACAGAGACAACCTACTGCATCCTTCCTTTCTCACCTCTCCCACCCCAGCATCAAATAGTTGTATAAGAAATTTCCAATGTGAAGTAAAGCGTTACCCGCTCTGCCTTCTTCTCTCCTTTGAATGCCCTCTACTCTGATATAACATATACATGAGCTGCAATCTCTCAGGGGTGATAAAATATCCTGCGTCATAGTGGGGCAGATCTAGAGGCGATTGATAGATGTATCCCATATATCTGAAATGCCTGCAATGTGAATTTGTGATTAATCTTCGCGTTGCAGGATAATTTCAAGGGCCCGAGAGAGCAAAGCACCAATGAATACGAGGACCTGCAGCAAGAGAAGGAAACATCTCTTCACTTCAGTAACCTGAATGAGAAAGAAAAGAAGATTCTGCAGAGCATCAAGGAGAAAGGGACCAAATTAGAAGAACAGCAAATCTCCCTTCGGAGCCTGATCGCTGAGATCGAATCCAAGTGTCAGCAGCCGGATATGGAGTTACTGAAGGTAGGAGAAGCTTTATTGAGCTGAGGAACTATAAGAGCAGAGCACCTTCCTCAGGAGCCTGATCACAAGGCCAGAGGAAGTATCAGCAGCAGAATGTGGGGTTCAATGGTTTAATAACAAAAATACAGTACCCCCGTTGTGTAGATCTGCTCTCCGCTGCAGGGCTATAAATGAAGGCTTAGCACTACCCTATTGTTACCAGCATTACTTTATATGGTTTTAAAAAGAGATAAATTAGGCAGAAGTGCCCATGGTACCATGGCAGTGTTTGTTTTGCCCGTGCGAATATCAGTGTAAAAATAGTGTGCAGTGAATCGTTTTATTTGCCAGTTATGGTTGCCATGTCTCTTAATTTCAACTTCATACCATGTTTCCAGTCCAGGGCTTTCTTTTATAAATCAATGTTATTGGTTTGGATTTGTCGAATTAAATCAATTAAAGTTACTAAAGGCAGCAGATTTAAACGTTAACCAATTTGTTTTGCCCCAATGACGTACAGGCCGATTTGCTTTAACGTTTATGAGAACAGCAAGGAATATGGTTTAATTAAGTACTTTTATAAGCCTTTGCGAATCAGCTCCAAAACGTCAAAGACCCTTTTAGTAAAAGTGCAAAGAGGGCAGAGTTATTTCTTTTTGTAATAATTGTATGTAAACATGACCCAAATATTACCTAGATTTCTCTAAACTATTTTTTACATTTATGAAAATTTTACATTTTAACAGTAGTTCTTTGTGAAAACAGTACTTTAAACAATTTCACTCTTCAGCCCACAATCCATACTTGCATACAATTTGAATATTCTAAAGGTGGAAAAGAATACCTCTCTGCTGCTGTCATGTCATCATCCATCCTGGAACCAAAGGCAAAGGTTATAGAACACATTGCCCTGTGCATACAAGCAAACAAATGCAAATCGGTTGCTCAGGGTTGCATCATTTACTGGATCTATCATACCCAGGTCAGTGAAGACACTTGGTGACGATGGTCATATAGCCGGCAGTTATCTTGCGCTGCTCGTCTTTTCCATACGGGATAGTAACTTAATATTGGTAATATCCTCAGCCTGTATTTCAGGACTTGTGTCGTGGTCCAATTACCATAAGTTTCTCTTAAGTAGCTGTGTGGTTTCAGCCTGGTATAACTATGATGCATCATTCAGCCCTTGTCCTCAAGCAATTTCAAGAACTGTGTACTTGCGTTCACCATATTTTTATACTCCAGGTTAAACCAAGAGTTCTCAAGCACTGTAACAGGTAAGTACTTGCTGTGGATCTATGTTTGCTTCCAGTTCGGACCACGGGTAGTGCCCATGGAGCCTTCCTTTGCCAATTTAAGTTTGTGGCAACACACCGTAAAGGCCGCCTCTTGTGCCATAGACTGTTTAACGCTGCCAAACTCCAGCCTGATCTGGGCTGGAGATGAGTGGGAGGGTAGCTGGAAGATTGCCCTGTACACCCTGAGTTTTCGCCCAGTATTGCACTGTCCCGCTCCCGAAGAGCCTTGCTTCCATAGGTCAAAGTTGGAAGAACCTTTGCTTGGGCCACCTGCAGAATATGCATGAGTGTTGTGCTTTTCAGTTTAGTCTGGAGAGACCTGAAGCCAAAGGCCAGAGCATTGCCCTTCCTTCTAATTTCTTCAAGCTGTTCACTATATTTCCCATGCTCGTTGAGGTAGCCTATTGAAGCTTTTTGCCTACCCTAATTTTTCTTGGTCCATAAATCGCGTGCGCTTTTGAGTTCTAGTGCCTTGGACTGCTAATATTTTTGTTTTCTCCCTGTTAATTGTCAGTCCATTCCTTGTGGAGTAGGCCAGGATTGCGTCAAGAAGGCGATGCAAGCTGACTAGATCACCTGCATACAGCAGATTCGAAAGAAGAAAGCCCCCTAGTTTGAGCGGGTAACAGTTAACTGCATTTAGTGTGGGAGTAAGATCTGATAGAAACATGTTGATTAATGTTGGAGCAAGGACGCAGCCCTGCTTAAGGCCTTGCATAGTTTTGATTGGCCTAGATAAATGAGGGCCATCTCCACTTTTTATTCTGACCCATTTATTTGTATGCAAAGGCCCTTGGTAGGCCAACCGGGATGTTAAGATTGGCCAGTTTCCTCCACAGCCACCCTCGGTCTAACCATACATGATTGACTGGCTGTTTGTTTTTACCAAGTCAGTTAACAGGGAGAGTGTCATGTTATCGGAGGTTCCTGTGTGCTTGGTAAAACCAGTTTGGTATGGCTGATGGATGGTATTTACCTCAGCCCACTGCTTTAGCTCCTCCAATAACACCCCTGTGAAATATTTGGCATCATTGTCAATTGGAGCTACCAGGCGATGATCCCCAGGGACCCTCCCTTGGAAATTGGTGCGAGGATCGGGCCTTGCCATGAGGGAGTCGTACGATTAAGCTGCAGAAATGGTGGAAAAAGCAGTGTTAGCTGTGCAGCACAGCATTTTGGGTCATCCTTGTAGATGGCAGGTGGAATTTCACTTGGGTCTGGGGCACCATCTCTTTGCAATTTGTTTCTGGACTGTACTTGTGATGACCGGCACTGAATTGGTTTTTGGTCGCTTCCAATTGGGTTCTTTGACTGACTTTTTAATGGCTCTGAGCCATCAGCTTGAGCGCTAGATTGGTCTTGCTGTGTTGCCGGATTGAAATGTTCAAGCAGAAATTTATACAATGTTGACTCTGCGATGTTGGAAGAAGTCACATTTGGTAGATATCTGCCAACTCCGTTTACAGTTCGGCACAAGTTCGTGGAGTTGTTTGTATTGATGGCGTGCAGCAGTTTTGCCCAGAAGGAGTTCCATCTCTCCCTTTGACTGCTCTTTTTCTCTCGTTCTACCATTTTTCTCACCTCTCTTAGGTTGTGCAGTATTGTGGAGCCTATTGACAACCTTTTGAGTGCTCTCCACATATAATTTGCACTCCTTTTGGCACTTCTTATTGACTAATTGTTTCCCAATCCTAGAGGGATGGCAATGTAGTGCGCTTGAATCTTTTTCTTGACCCGGACATGTTTCGCATGCTGTCTTGAAAGTCTTTTGGTGAAACATTCCCAGCCAGTCAAAGGGTCTTCCCCCAGTACGAGTGTAGATGCCATTCGTTTTGCTGGAAAAGACTATTGTGCTTTTATATGGGCCCTTAGGGACATTGTTGATATTGCTAAGTTAACATGAGCTTCACTGCCATGATGCTGCTTTTGCGCACATTACTAAACGCCTTTGTTTTTAAAGGCTCTGTTTGTGCTCTTATGTATATATCTATGTATGTTCTTATATAGCGCTCGATGTACCCTTGGGCATCTCGGCGCTTGCCTTGGGAACCCGTCCTGGTTTTTCCCTGTGAGATCACCTGTGCTGGGAATCCCCAAGGTGAAAGCCAGGCATCCCGCCGCGGGGGCCATTGTGGAGATTAAGCAAGCTTGTTGCCCAGAGCTGCATAGTGTGAACTCATGCTTAGAGTGGGCACCGAAGCGAGAATTATCGAGTTCGTGGACAATTGGGTTCAGGACCCTGCCGCGTCGGGAATCGAACCCTGGTCCCGGGTCTGACCTCAGCTTCAGGGTATGCCTCGTCTAACCAGTGAGCCACACTTCTCCACATGAGAACGGTCTGCTTTTGCGTTCTCTGCTTTTCCTGGAGTTTAGTCTGAACACGATGTGCAAGGTCGAACAAGAATGCCACTTGTTATTCTGTTCTGGTCAGTCCCTAGCACCTAGACATAACATGCCACACACATCTGCAGTACTGAAGACTCGTGCTTTGATATTACATTGTTGCATGTTGTTTCAACTCACTTGGAGAAAGCCGTTGCATGGAGAAGAGCTCTGCTATTCATGATGTAAACCTTAGGCTTTAAGTTATGGGGTCTGCTGTCAAAGCCCAGAGGTCGTCCTTCTTATAAAATAAACTTATTTTAGTCAAGGGGAGGGTAGTTAGGCCTAAAAGCCCTTATTTCCACATTCTTTATAAAATGACTTCTCCCTTTGTATTCCATGGAATTGTAACCATGCTAACTGTGCTATGTTTATGCATTTTACTTCTAGTAGTGGCACATATACTGTATTGTAGAGCATGATAGTTAAAATAAACATTTTGAACTATTTCAGTGACTCTGCTTATTCTCATTGTGGACAAGTACAAGTGAGTGAGCGAAAGAGTACGTCTTGCCCCTGCGATTCATGAGAGTCGGGAGTGTTGTGTTCTGGGTTGTCTAATCAATTGTAGCTCCGTGATCTTTGTAGAAGAACGAATGAGACGCAATAGCTAGTTGATTTGGGATTTTGGGTACTAATGTGGCAGGTTGGTACACCCCTATTGACAGAGGTCCTGTTTTCCTGCGCATAGTTCTGCATATGTGCAGAATCCCTGCAACATGGCGTCCACGTTTGGTCTGGTTCTTATTTGCAAGACGCTTTAGTAGTGCTTGTGCTTGTCCGCAATACCCTCACTTCTGTTTCTGGAGACAGCTGTGATGGTGTAACCTCCTATATTGATGTTTTTATAGGTTCTTTCAAGTTTGAAGTTTTACAAGTGTTTTATCTTTATTCTCAATCCGTTATTGCGCTGCTGCACTCTGAGTTGTTGACTTTTGTTTTTCATGATGACGATTAATGTTCCGCCTCATAGCGCGCCACTCTCAAGGCATATCTGGCTTAATATGGAGTGCCTGACGCGGGTGCAGAGCTTATATTTGTAGTGGAAGCGAATCCGGCTTACCAGTTGGAAATGTTTTATTCTTGGGTTACCTTCCAGGCGGTGGATGGAACAGATGTTTGCTTCATGAATACACTGCCACGGCCCTTCCTCACGCTTATCAGCCTTATAGGGCTCTTGAAGTTCCACTTACAGCTTGGCAACACCAAATTTGGTTTAATGGCTCTTTCCTCACCCAGTAACGCTGGTCCATTTAGGCCCATTAACTATAGATGGAGGCCACATGGCCCGTTTTGGTTGGGTATACCCCACACCCACGTTATTTAACTGCTTCAATTGCAGACCATCGCGTATTACATAAGTCTTTGATACTCGTACATAGGGATGTTATACAGTACGTAACCCGCAATGTCTAGGTGGGACTACCTGGCGTAGCTGCGCAACCAGCTGGACTTGGTGGTATAACTATCATTCATGTTAAGGTTAATTCAGTATTGCCACGCGTCCACAAAATAAGGATGATTTACCTTATTGGCTTGCTGAGAAATTTGCACAACTAGAGGCTGTTTTTGCAAATACTAGTCCTGTGGAGAAGTACAGGATATTGACTATTAGGGGCCGATTATGATGGCGGACGGACCTGAGTCCGTCCGCCACCATAGCGAAGGAGGGACCGTCCGCAGGGGCAGCGGCGGTCCCTCCATGCAGATTAGGATGTGACCGCCAGGGTGGCGGTCACATCCTCTATTTTTAACATTGCGGCGGGTGCAGCTTCAAGCTGCACCCGCCGTAATGTTAAAAATGCATGTATTACATTTACATGCACAAAGAGGCAGGCACCGCGCGGTGCCTGCCGCTTTGTGCATGTAAATGTTGGGGGGTACCATAGGTACCCCCCATGTGCACCCCCCACCCCCCGACACCCTGGGGGCCCTCAACGGGCCCCCAAAAGCCAAAGTCCACATGCTTTTCCACGGCGGAAAAGCCGCCGCGGAAAAGCATGTCTCCGTGCAAATCCTAATTTGGCTGACGGTGTCTTGCAGACACCGTCACCAAATAGCCCTCCCCTCCCCGCGGATCAGTGGCGGACGGACCTGCAGTCCGCCGCTGGTCCATCCGCAATCCCACCGCCATCCTAATCTGGCGGTGGGTGTTCTATGTGGCTGCAGCGGTGAATCCGCATACTCCGGGACGGCGGTGGCTTCCGCCGGCCCGGAGTATGCGGATTCACCGCAATCATAATGAGGCCCTTAGTTTGCCTAAAGACTTACTTCCAGAGTTAGCTGATTGTAACACCTGGTGTAAGGTGGTTGCAGCGGTATATTCAAAATGTTTCGCACTCCTTCCATGACCGTACTCCCCTCCGTGATTAAACGTGTTCAAGATAAACACGGAGCCGAAGCGACTGTGGAGCTGGGGATGAGATTGATGGGGTGTTTGACTTGGTTGCTGATATGATCCTTGCCAATGTCAAGGGCGATGCAGTAAGCTTTCAAGTGGCAAACCGCTTGGAGGCTGTCCCAGATGTGGACAAACTGCGCAAATTACCAAAGATTATTGCAAAGGCTTATTAGACCATAGGCTGCAATAGTCTGGGAGTTAAGCCTTTTACTCAACTGCAAACTCAAACACAACAAAAAGCCCAGACTGATAAAGATGGGCGTCCGGTGTTACCGAAAAAGAACTGGAAAATAAAAAACAGGGGCAGCAACAACTGAAGCAAAGTACGTGTGCTAGTTCACCGACACCTGAGTCTTCTGAGCATACTTGCAACAGCGCAAAAATTAAGTGTCCTGATAGATTTCAAGTCCCTGATCAGCGTTCTCCTCGTTCTTCACAGCATACATCTGGCTCTCAAGTTGGTGGAGGAGAACGCCAGGATCTTGGCAAGAGTCAACCTGTGCCACAGGGACGTGACCAACATTGACAGTTTGAAGTCAAGGGAAAACAAGAGGATCTACCTCATTTTCGACCTCCTTTTCAAAAGAAAAAAGTTGCCGATCTAGCCACTTCCATGCTCATGACGAGCTGAGCTCGTCATGCAGCACAGTGCTCGTGTGCTCATGACGAGCTGAGCTCGTCATGACCACACCCACTAACATTATGGCCCAGCACAGGAGGAAAATCCTGCACGCAGCGATGTGGTTAACAACGAGATACGCCATAACAAAAAAGTGCTATGACGTGTACACCGCTGGATGTCTCTGTGCATTTTCTTCAAACTTTCTCTGTTGTCCATGTTTGTCCCCCACCGCCAGTGTTGCCTTTTCCTTTGTGTTGCCATCCCATTAGAGTGCTCTTCAAAAAGATCTTTCAGCCCTGCTTCACCCACCTTCTCTGCCGTCCAACATGGCTAAACATTAACAAAGTCAATAGCACTCATCTCGTAGGCAATAGCTGTTGGCTTTCTTAATGCTTCTTTTGTACTGTGGCAACTGAGATAGTTTGCCAGGCATGGGTTTGCTTTACTTCATGTGTTCCCAACCATTCCTAAAGGCTCTAATTAATTTGTGAAACAATCTAGTCCGAAACTCAGTTTTTTATATTTGATTCCTTTATTTATCATGCATTTCAAAGTATGTGCCATGATCCATACACTTGAGTTTCATGTGGAGAGAAATCTATCCTGAGACTTTCTCTGAGTAAATTGTTGTCCTCTGACCTCTGCCAATGCCACACTTCTCTATCAATCAATCAAAGCATTTATATAGCGCACTACTCACCCAGAGGGTCTCAAGGCGCTAGGGGAGGGGGGTCCGCTACTGCTCGAACAGCCAGGTCTTGAGTTGCTTCCTGAAAGCGAGGTGGTCCTGGGTCAGGCGGGGGTGGGTCGGGAGGGAGTTCCATGTCTTGGCGGCGAGGTAGGAGAAGGACCGTCCCCCTGTGGTGGCTCTTCGGATGCGGGGGACGGCGGCGAGGGCGTGGCCGGTCGATCGAACCTGGCGTTTGGGAGCGTAGAAGTTGAGGCGGCTGTTGAGGTATCCTGGGCCTTGGTTGTGTAGGGCTTTGTGTGCGTGGGTGAGGAGTCGGAAGGTGATTCTCTTGTTGACCGGGAGCCAGTGCAGGTCTCTCAGGTGTCCGGAGATGTGGCTGCGACGGGGGATGTCCAGGATGAGTCGTGCTGAGGCGTTCTGGATCCGCTGGAGTCTCTTCTGGAGTATGGCGGTGGTTCCGGCGTAGAGGGAGTTGCCGTAGTCCAGACGGCTGGTGACGAGGGCCTGGGTGACCGTCTTCCTGGTCTCGGTGTGGATCCACCGGAAGATCTTACGTAGCATGCGCAGGATGTTGAAGCACGACGAGGAGACGGCGTTGACTTGTCTGGTCATGGAGAGGGAGGAGTCCAGTATGAAGCCCAGGTTGCGTGCGTGGTCTGTTGGTTTGGGTGCGCTGCCTAGGGCGGGGGGCCACCAGGAGTCGTCCCAGGCGGAGGGTGAGGATCCCAGGATGAGGACTTCCGTCTTGTCCGAGTTCAGCTTCAGGCAGCTGTTCTTCATCCATTCGGCTACCTCTTTCATCCCTTCGTGGAGGTTGGCTCTGGCGGTGGCGGGCTCGTTGGTGAGGGAGAGGATCAGCTGGGTGTCGTCGGCGTAGGAGATGATGTTGAGGTTGTGCTGGCGTGCGATGTCTGCGAGGGGGCTCATGTAGACGTTGAAGAGGGTTGGACTGAGCGAGGAGCCTTGAGGAACGCCGCAGATGACTTCGGTGGCTTCAGATCTGAGCGGGGGGAGGCGGACTCTCTGTGTCCTTCCGGCGAGGAAGGAGATGATCCACTCCAGTGCCTTCTCCTGGATTCCGACGTTGCTGAGTCGCTGCACTAGTGTACGGTGGCAGACAGTGTCGAAGGCCGCGCAGAGGTCTAGGAGGATGAGGGCTGCTGTTTCTCCTTTGTCAAGCAGTGCTCGGATGTCATCTGTGGCTGCGATCAGGGCGGTCTCGGTGCTGTGGTTGGCCCGAAAGCCAGACTGCGAGAGGTCGAGGGATCCGTTTGTTTCGAGGAAGGCGGCCAGCTGCTTGTTGATGGTCTTCTCGATGACTTTTGCAGGGAACGGGAGCAGCGGTAGTTCTTGAGGTCGGTGGGGTCGGCTGATGGCTTCTTTAGTAGAGCGCTGAGTTCTCTACATATCTCCTCTCAACTTAAAACTTTATTTACTTTTCAGATTAAAAAAAGTTAAGTAAACAACCATTCTACCCCTCCGAGCAGTGTCATGTTGATCATAACCTTAATCCTCTTCTCCACAGTATGTTGTCTATGAAATACATCCATACATTTGTCTGCAGAGGTATCTGGTGTTTCCAGGCAAGGGTCCAACAGTATCCGATGTCCTCCCATCAAGCAAAGGCTTCAGCCTAAGGGCTGATGTATCTGCTACAAAACTGCAACATCTCCCATCATCAGACTCTCTTTGCCAAAGAGACAACCTACTGCATCCTTCCTTTCTCACCTCTCCCACCCCAGCATCAAATAGCTGTATAAGAAATTTCCAATGTGAAGTAAAGCGTTACCCGCTCTGCCTTCTTCTCTCCTTTGAATGCCCTCTACTCTGATATAACATATACATGAGCTGCAATCACTAAGGGGGCGATAAATTAACCTGCGTCATAGTGTGTCAGTTCTAGAATCGATTGATATATGTATCCCCTATTTCTGAAATGCCTGCAATGTGAATTTGTGATTCATTTTTACGTTGCAGGATAATTTCAAGGGCCCGAGAGAGCAAAGCACCAATGAATACGAGGACCTGCAGCAAGAGAAGGAAACATCTCTTCACTTCAGTAAGAAAGAAATGAAGATTCTGCAGAGCATCAAGGAGAAAGGGACCAAATTAGAAGAACAGCAAATCTCCCTTCGGAGGCTGATCTCTGAGATCGAATCCAAGTGTCAGCAGCAGGATGTGGATTTACTGAAGGTAAGACAGGCTTTTTTGAGCTGTGGAACTATAAGAGCAGAGCACCTTCCTCAGGAGCCTGATCACAAAGCCAGAAGAAGTATCAGAATGTGGGGTTCAATGGTTTGATTACAAAAATACAGTACCCACGTTGTGTAGATCTGCTCTCCGCTGCAGGGCTATAAATGAAGGCTTAGCACTACCCTCTTGTTACCAGCATTACTTTATATGGTTTTAACCTCATCCGTGCGGTGCAGATTTACCGCCGGTGTTGGGCCCTAATGAAAATGGGTGTGGTCATGACGGAACGGATCCGTCATGAGCACAGCTCGACCGATGCTCATGACGGAACCATTCCGTCATGAGCATCGAAGGGGTTAAGAAGAGAAACTAGACAGCAGTGCCGTACCATGGCGGTGTTTGTTTTGCCCGTGCGAATATCAGTGTACAAATAGTGTGCAGTGAATCGTTTTATTTGCCAGTTATGGTTGCCATGTCTCTTAATTTCAACTTCCTACTATTTCTAGTCCAGGGCTTTCTTTTACAAATCAATGTTATTGGTTTGGATTAGTCGAATTAAATCAATTAACCTCATAGCTGCTATTAAACATTCCTTCCCAGTGCTGCGCTGTCCATTAGAACTAGTGCTGAATGGACGTTCAATGGTCGTGCGCAGCACTGGGGAGGTAGTGCTGCCGTCGGCCAATGCACCGAGGCAGCACTTAAGGGGTTAAAGTTAGTAAAGGCAGCAGATTTAAAAGTTAACCAATTTGTTTTGCCCTAATGACGTACAGGCCGATTTGCATTAACGTTGATGATCACAGCAAGGAGTATGCTTTAATTAAGTACTTTTATAAGCCTTTGTGAATCAGCTCCAAAACGTCCAACACCCTTTTAGTAAAAGTGCAAAGAGGGCAGGGTTCTTTCTTTTCGTAATAATTGTATGTAAACATGACCCGAATATTGCCTAGATTCCTGTAAACAATTTTTGACATTTATGACAATTTTACATTTTAAAGGTACTTCTTTGTGAAAACAGTATTTTGTCTTGGTGTATGACTTTAAACAATTTCACTCTTCAGCCCACAAGCCATATTTGCAAACAATTTGAATATTCTAGAGGTGGAAAGAATACCTCTCTGCTGCTTTCATGTCATCATCTATCCTGGAACCTAAGGCAAAGGTTATAGAAAACATTGCACCCACCATGCAGACAAGCAAAAAATGCAAAGCGATTGCTCAAAGTTGCATAATTTCCTGGATCTAGCGTACCCGGGTCCGTCAAGACACTTGGTGATGGCTGCAGGCTAAAAGATATCTGAAGCAGGAGATCAAATTAGTCCTTAGAATTGGAGTCCTAGCCTTTTAGAGTTCCTATTTTTCTAGAGTTTTTTTTAGTAAGTAAGTCTTTATTGCTTGATTGTTAAAACCTTTGCAATGAGGCACACAATACAATACATTTCAAAAGATATATAAAACATACACATTGGCTATCTATCGCACTCACTCTATCTATTGCATCACCATAGCATCACTCAGCACCACCACAGCATCACTCAGGGGCATCACAACATCACTATGCGCTACAACAGCATCACTGAACGCCACAGCATCACTTGTCGCCAAAACAACATTACTCATCGCCACCACAGCATCAATCTGTGCAACCATTCAACAACAACTGGTTCAAATATGTTCTGTCAATGTTTCAAGCTTTATTACAAATGTCATAAAAAGATGTTAAATGTTTTCGCTTCTGTTCTTGGATTTTCGTCACAATAAAATACATTGAACATAATCTTCCCAAAAGTTATTTACAAAAGTTTAAGCTATTGGCATTATACATTACAATACCTTTTAGTTAAGTATTAATTATTTAAAAAATTAAAAGCCATTGTTATTTGTAACATCAATACATCTAAGTCACGTAAATATAACACACATTGCATTACAAATGCTATAGGTGTCACATTTGCGAAAGTTAAAACTATTGGCATTGTAAATGACAAAGCTATTAATTTAGCTATTTTCAAAACCAACACATAAATACAAAATTTGTCATTTACAATACCAATAGCTCAAACATTCCTATTGCGAGACCTATTGCATTGCAAATGCTTGTTATATAATGCAGGTGCTTGAGCTACTGCCCATTTCCTTGCATATATAGATTTAGTGTGAATTGGAATATGATTTGAGAAGGCAGGCATAATCATTTCTTCGCCATGAGGGCACTCCCTTACAAACTCTGGTGGCCAGTCTTTTTCAGCTAATAAGATGTCATTGGCTTTTTCAGAGGTTATCCCAAAACAGACCCCCTATTTTCCTAGTCTTATCTCCCTCTATACGCAGTGTTATTTCGTATATCTTATGAGGTTCGCTAACTCTGGTATCTGCAGTTTCCACTTGAATGTATTCATTCGTGTCCACTGTCTCCAGATGATTCATCAGGATCTTGCGAGCTATGCTGATTTCTGCTGCGCTGTCTAGCATTGTCTGTGCCCACTCTGTGTCCTCAGTATTCTCGGCATGTTCGATTACTCTAATACTGGCTACCTTCTTTCTTGGAAATTGTAATTTTTTACTTTGAGCAAGTTCCTTGTCTTTGGACTTGGTGTGCTCTTCCCTTGCTTCAGACCGTCCTCTTCTTTCCGATTTCTGCGAAAAAGATCGAGAGGGACGTGTATCATTACTTTGATATCTATCAGGTTTTTTCAAGTTATCCCTATTTCTAAGGTTATATCTTTTCTCAGAGGGCTCCCTCTGGGGAGACTGGTGTTCTCAGTTCGGAGTTCTTTCCCTCCGCCGAGGAGACCTTCCTCTGGACTGGAATCCTTTTTCTTTGGGAGTGGATTGTTTATTTCCATCCCAGCTCTTTTTAGGAGTGTTTAGATTATTTTTAATAAATAATTTTTCAGGATTTTCAAGTAGTTGGATTTTTACTGGTTTCCCACCCAAGCTATCTCTACCTAATTCTTCATAGCATTTCTCTATGATTCTGGCAAGCTCAATTGGTTGATCTGTTATATCTGTCTCTTTCAATTTTTGGCGGATCGCCACAGATGTTGCTTCTCCCTTTATATTGGCTAATAATATAGCCGAGACCTGCTTGAAGTCTTTCAGTAGTTTCATACTAAGAGTTAAAGCAGGTTCTGGACCGTATTCATTCTGAATTTGTTTTAGCACATCTGGTATTACCGCCATGGACGGAACACCATGTGTTTTTGTGTAAATGGAAGCAAAGACTGTGCCCCAAGTGTCACAGTCCTCCACATGTGGTGCGACCCCCATTGGAAGGCAGATGGTCAGAATTCTGTGTTTCTCAATAGGGGTAGTATTCGGGAATACTGCCTCTATTTGAGTTATTTTCTGTGCTAACCAGAAAGGAGATTGTTTTTCCCAGACATGATTGTATGTTCTGAGGTGTAATTTTATTTGTGTTCCCCTGATGAGGGGTCAGCTGTGGAATATTAACAGCTGTTTGGATTGTTGCAGTCCACATTACATATTGGACTAACTGTCTGTGAATTTTAATCAGTAATTTTAGCTGTGCTAAAAGTTCTTCGCGAGACATTTTATCAATGTCTGGATGTGGTGTGTAGCTGGCTAGAACCGGCCACGTTGCTCCTGGTCTACCTAGTGGACCAAGCCTGGTGATGTGATCATTATGTTTTAGGGCGCCTTTAAACCAGAGCAGGTGCTCTTGGTATTTTAATGGAATTTCAATCTTCTCGAAAGGAGTATATTCTTATGGTGGTTCCTCTATTTTGTAATAGTGGAACTCGTGTGTTGTAGTGTTTGCCGCTGGAAAGTTTATCCATGATTAGAATACCTCTGTCTGCCGATATTCGTGTGCCTCTATCACGAAAATGACTGTACCACCTCGTGATGACCGTCCGTTATCTATAAGTTTTAAAGTTATAGTTTTTCTTATATTGACCGGAATGAGGATAGCATGCCGGTCATTCTGTAGGAGACTCAAGTCATCCTCTAGGAGTTGATTTGCTAATATAGCAGCATCCCTTTCCTCATCACTATCTGGCATTTTTCTGTCAGAAAGGTTTTTTGTTGCAGATCAGGTTTCCAAGGAAAAAAAAGATTAGGTGCACAATATTTTGGAACACTGTATCCTTCAACGTTGACTAAACCAAAAACTCTACATAGGAATCTCTTCCTACTAAGTTCCGGCGGATTTTAACCTTTCACCCACACCAGACGTCTATTGGAGTATTTACGGGAGAAAGGGTCTTTGTGAAAAAACACGACTGAGTTACTCTAACGTCTTGCGTTAGTTTTATCGCCTTACCAAACGTTGGGCGCCATGTAGTGTAGTTCCTATTTTCCCTATAGGCCCTGCGCATTGGGATAACATAAACAGCAGTGTAGACGTAGGACTGAGGTCTTCTAGGTCTCTACTGACTATGTTAGACTTAATTTAGGTTTGCGCCAGCTAGCTCAGAGGTCACTGGAAACTCTCTTGACTGAATAGGAAGTGATCAGCTTCCCTGGCCTAGACAAGAAGGGATTCAGCGTCCGACAACCGCATAAACATGTCAACTTTGCTGCCCAGAATAAGAGTCAATCTCTAGAGTTGTGTGAAAACAATAGACAGCTATTTCACTCAGTTAGGCATGCGTTCTTAGTTTCACCAAGGTGCAGAGAAGAGAGAGACGGGCGTTTTCAATAAAGGGTATGATTTATTGAACAGTCTTCCTTCTCATGCAAGAGAAGTGGATTGCCACAATTGCAATACTTAATATAAAGTAAATCACGTACAGTAAAAGGAGTATTATGAAATAATACTGTAAAAGCATTGATGTGGTTTCTTAGCCATAAGATAGTTAAAATGAATAAAATATATACAATATATACATTCATATATACATTGGCTAACGACCTCAACTGGTGCTTCTAACTACGCCTACTCCGGTGTACCTGACCTAAGCCTAATACTTGGGAGGGAGTAAGTAAGTAGCAGTTTAAGTTAAGTTGGTTTTACCAAGAGTCTGATTCAAGAATTCTCTCTAAGGGTTTAGCCAGCTCCATACCTTTGGAATAGAATGTAGGAGGTCTGGTATCTCCCTCTCAGGATCCGATATCCCAGTCACCCGCAAGGGTAGGCTGGAAATGCCGGAGCTGAATTTTCTCGGCAGGAGAAAAGACAGCGTCTTTCTCGGCGCGTCAAAGAGGAGTGGCAGCATCCGTGGGCTTCTCGCGTCTGCTGGGCTTTCTGCAAGGGGACAGCTGTTCCGCTCCAGAGTTCACCACCACCGTGTGTTTGCTTAAGGCAGCGTTGGTATATTTATACCTGAAAGGTGGCGAGTTTGATGTAAGTTTAGCACATAAGACGTCAATAAAGATGTCAATAGGAACTGGTCGTTCTTACAGCGCTCGCAGGAGTTCTATTACAAATCAAAACAAAGCAAGCGGGGCTTTCCCAGGTTGCTGGGGGTTTGGTGTGTCGAAAGAACTCGGTGTGCTCTCTAAGAATCTAAGGAAGTAGCTTCTGCTGTGTCATGGACTGCAGAGGCGATTTACTGAAAATATGGCTCTGATTATCATGCCATTATAGGGATATGTATTGATTATAGCCGTATAGGGGCATAAGGTCACAATATTGATCGGGTTCCTAGATAAAACACATCACTACCAACGATAGGGATGATCTGTTGGAGGGAATAACATTCCTCGGTTTACACACCACACGCCGTGAACTTCCCACCTCCTTCATAAGACCTCCTACGTAATAACGTTATTCTTCCAGAAGCAACTTTCTTTCAATACGAGCTAATGACAATATTGAAAAAAAAATTGGGGGAAATTTCAATTTTTTCCAAATTAGTTTTTCTCAAAAGCTTTGACCTCCTCTTGACTTTTGAACTCTGTTTTGGTCCTTTGTCTATGTCCTATAACCTTACCAAGGGGAGGGTGTTATATGAGCCCTTAGGGACATTGTCTACATGGCTAAGTTAGCATGAGCTCACTGCCATGATGCTGCTTTTCCGCACGTTACGAAACGCTTTTGTTTTTGCAACACTCTGTTTGTGCTCTTCACATGAGAACGGGCTGCTTTGGTATTCTCTGCTTTTCCAGGAGTTTAGTCTGAACACGATGTGCAAGGTTGATCAACAATGCAACTTGTTGTTCTGTTCTGGTCAGTCCCTAGCACCTAGACATAACATGCTACACACAGTTGCAGTACTGAAGACTCGTGCTTTGATATTCTGTTTTTGCATGTTGTTTCAACACATTTGAAGAAAGCTGTTCCATGGAGAAGAGCTCTGCTGTTTCTATGATGTAAACCTTACATACAGGTATGGGGTCTGCTGTCAAAGCCCAGAGGTCGTCCTTCTTATAAAATAAACTTCTTTTAATCAAGGGGAGGGTGGTTAGACCTTAAAGCCCTTATTTCCACAGTCTTTATAAAATGACTTCTCCCTTTGTTTTCTTTGGAATTGTAACCATGCTAACTGTGCTAAGTTTATGCATTTTGCTGCTAGTAGTGGCACATACATTGTATTGTAGAGCAGGATATAACATTTTGAACTATTTCAGTGACTCTGCTTGTTCCCATTGTGGACAAGTACAAGTGAGTGAGCGAAAGAGTGTGTCTTGCCCCCGCGATTCATGAAAGAGTCGGGAGTGTTGTGTTCTGGGTTGTCTAATCAATTGTAGCTCTGGGATCTTTGTAGGAGAACAAATGAGACACTATAGCTAGTAGGTTTGGGATTTTGGGTACTAATGTGGCAGGTTTGTACACCCCTAGTCACTGAGGTCCTGTTTTCCTGCGCATAGTTCTGTATATGTGGAGAATCCCTGCAAAAGTGCATCTGATGCATTTAAGATTGATTGTATGCCCTTTGGTCCCTTTGTCTGCCGCTCATGCATAGTTGTCCAGGCCTATATCTTGTGGTCGATAATCACTTTACAATTTCTCCCCAAAGTCAAAGGACGAAATAATGTTCAACAGGGGGAGACTCACAAAGGTGTTGTCGATCAATATCCCCTAGAGGAGGTTAAGTATGAGAGGCCAGCCAGTTTGTCTGGGATTATGCACCCATTTAAAGGTCTGAGTCCAAGGTGTTCAAGGTTGCCTTGTAAGGTCTGTCTTCTCTTGTCATCTTTGGGCCACCCAGGAGTGTCTTGAGATGGTATCATCCAGTGGCTGTCTTCCACCTCAGTCAGACCATCCAGGATTTCGCGATTCCTGGACCACTCAACACCATACAATTCAACTCCACCTAATTGCACACTACTCTCTAATCTAGGGTAATGGACCTATACACTAATAATCTTATGTATAGTCCGCAAGGCAAGCATGTAATGTTGTAGATCAACACAGGCTATTTGCCATAGCACCATAGACCACATAGGATTTTCCTTTGTTTTTAAACCAAAGTTTTTTAAATGTACTTGCACTACCACAACCTTAGATGTCCTTAGTTATTTAATGACCATATTACTGTGTAACTGTATGATCAGGTAACCCTGGTAATCCTTATACCCTGTAATGTTTTCTCTCTACTTTTTTAAATATTTTTCTAATATAGGTTGCTAATTCAATTTATTTACTACCAGGTAGAAAAATGTAGTAGGATCTAGGTCAGGAATCATCCGTGACCAACCTAATCAGTTCAAATAGGAGAGTGTTTAGGAACTTTTCACCAATTGGGATCCACATGCCGTGATTAATGCCTCAGAACTTATATGCTAATAATGGTGGGCAGAAACATGTTGGCAAGTTTTTTGGGTGTGAGTCATTGTGCTCTACTACCCAAAACAATTCCACTGCACACCACATATATTCAATTTACAATACATAATTAAACCACGTATTTAAACTACACTACATAACACTCCACAACACAATATACCATTCATCATAATTACACTCCATTGCACACAATCCCACTCCACATAATTACAATACACTCAAACACATAATTACTATCCACATAATGCAACTGCACACCATGCCACATAATTCCAGTACACAAATCAAGTCTACAAAAAGTCCATGCCGCACAATGCGACAACTAACAATTCCAATCCAACCCACATAATTCCACTAAATAACAAATACATCCACCCCAGTCCATAAAATATAGGTAAGAGACATTTACAACGCCAATAGCTCTAACTCTATTTCTTTTTTCAACACCCAAACACACAGATCTGAAGCTTAGATCCTACCTGTTCTTATTTTTCATCACCAAACAGGTGAAGCTTTCCACAGTTCCACACCACACAATTCAACTCCACACATTCGCAATCCATACCACATAATTTGATATCAAACTGTATAATACAACTCAACAATATAATTGCATAACACACCACATACATCTTATCCACACAACATAATTCCCAATCGTTTCTCAAAATTCAACAGCACACCATATAATTAAACTTCACCACATACCACTCCACAGCACAAAATACCATTCCACATAATTACACTCCATAACACACAATCCCACTCACATAATTCCAGTACTTTCAATACTACATATTTACTATCCATATAATTCCACAGCACACCATTATATGTAATTCCACTGCACAAATTCACTACACACCACATACATACACATAGCACAAAGGTTAAAAAAAATTGCCATTTACAATGCCAATAGCTCTAACTCAAACAACTGCGAGACCTATTGCATTTTCAATGCTTGTTATGTCTTCCAGCAAGTCAGTCCTGTCTCCTTGGACTACTTAACTCTCCCAGGGATGCTAATTTGTCAACGCCTGCCCCTGCATGTTCTGCTTAAGGGGAACTGTTGGACTAATTCCCCACCTCGAACTTTGACCAAATTAATGACAGCCACTCTTACATTTTTCTTTTGTGCTTTATCTTTTCACTGTTATGCACACAAAATTCCCTTAGGCACTTCACTGCCACATTATGCATTATTATATTTCCCACTACTTGAAATCTGGCCTTTTGGTAAGTCCTTGGTGCTTTGTTATATTTACCACTAACTCAATTCTATGTATTTTAAAAGGAACATTTGACACAGTTGGTTTATTCCTAAATAGTAACAAGTCTGGAACCAATACCCCCCCCCCCCCCACCAAAAACCTTCTGTGTCTTCTTGTATCTATGGTACCCAGGTGGTTTGCCCCGTTTTGTCGCTATGGAAATGGGACACAGTTGCACAAAAAGCTTCATGGATGGATATATTTGTTTCTTCTCCTTCTGGGACAAAGACCAAGAAAGGGCTGATGGCTCATTCAGTGTCTTTAAGGGGACCCTAGTGTATCTCCAGAGAGACCCCGGAGAGCTTTCAAGGCCATGAAGAGAGCCCAGCCAGGCATGGAAGGGGACAGGGAGCCAATGCACGCAGCACAATAGGGGGTTGTTTGACTGCAACGAGGGAGCGAAGGGGGTCTGTGTGACTGAAACCAGGGAGTGAAGGGGGCTGTGTGACTGAAACCATAAAGCGACTGGTGCTTTGCGACTAAACCCAGAGAGCAAAGGGGGCTGTGTGGCTAAACCCAGGGAGTGAAGGGTGCTGTGTGACTGAAAACAGGGAGCGAAGGGTCTATGTGATTGAAACCAGAGAGCAAATGGGGCTGTGTGACTAAACCCAGGGAGTGATGGGGGCTGTGTGGCCGAATGCAGGGAGTGGTGAATGTGGTGCCCCCACAGGGGTGCATGCATGGGCACTAGAACATCCCAGGATGAAATACGGCCCCCTACCAGGAGGTTAGGATTGGAGCTGTGCTTCCGTAGAGCTGGAGAAACTTTAAATGGATGTAGACATTTAACAAGGTGATATTCTTGGTCTTGCCGTTGGCTGTTTTGAGTGTTGCTCCTACTACCTGCAGTCACCCTTCATTGCTGTTCTGTTCCCTACATTCAGTTTCACTGGTGGCAGAAATGTACATGGCAAGACCACCCTAACTGCGCCTGTGCTTACGTTCTTTGGTTGCTGGCCTAAAGTGATTTGTGTAGCTCTCCACATGGAGTGCCTTCCATGACCAAGCCTCTTATAAAAGCACGATATAGCATGAGCGGAGATATTAAAAGGATTTTAGGGTCTTACAACTTATTGGCCAGGCCATTGATGTTCCAGGAGCATACCCTTAGCACCAGATCTGTGGCGTCGATTGTGTGGGTGGTTTGTCATCGTAGAAGTCTGGTTAAGTTCAAAACTTCCGATAGCCAGTCCAAGATAGACTTGTCCAGAAGCCTACAAGCATATTGAGCTGGAGGACCTGGGGATTTGCTTTAGGCATTTCTTATGACCAAGTAATCTGGTCTAAGTTGGGTCTGTGAATGCCTTCTTTTCTCAAGCTCTCCGGGTCATGCTGATATCCTGGGTTCTTTGGTGGGATAATTATAATACCCCAGTGCTTAAAGGTCTTGGCATTTTCCAAGACCTAGTGGGCGAGCTTGAGGGATCCTCAGATTGCCTTAGTTGTTTCATTACAAAAGTGTTCAGGAGGCTGATCTGTATGTCCATTTTATTAGCCTGGAAGTTCCTTGTTCCCACTGAACTCTGCAGGATTCCGAGCATTGTTGACGAAAGAGGCTCCTGGGACCCTTGGGGTTTCGTTTTGCCAGTTGTGAAGGGGCTAAAGTTTGTCAGTGCTTTATTGCCGTACGAGACCAGCATGTTCTCACGTACCTTTGGAGTGCAGATATGAAAGGTTTTTCGAAACAGCTTGTGAGTTTTCCTCTGTTAGCTACATTTTGCTGCAGTTTCTTGCACTGTTTATGGCCCTTTTCCATAGATAGATGTTGCTCCCATGGAGGTCCTGTGCATAGCTGGGTTGGTCCTGCTACATCCTGCTCTGTAGGCTGAGGCAAAGTCAGGTCTGGGTGGATTTCACTTTTTTCCCTCTTCCTCTAATTGGGTTATTAGGTGGGACAAGTCTTCCCCTCCCAGCGACGAGGTGAGCAGAGGCAGTGATAAGTCTCCAACATCTGTAGGTTTGAGGTTTATCTTCGTAACTGTGGCCTCTGACGTCTCTCATTTCTCTTGGGGCAAGGGGCTGAAAGGGATACTTGACCAAGTTATAACAGCCATCTCCTCATCCCTGCCCAGTGGCATGTTTGCACACTTTGGGGGAGGGACCTTGGGTGACATCAAGGTTCTTAACCTCCTTGCTACATCCTGGGCTCTCCTCCTGCCGAGGGGGGGGGGGGCATGGCCATTGGACGTATACCATGGTGATACTTAAGGAGACAGGAAGCCCTTAATGTTGGTTATTGCTGGAAAAGATGACTGCCCCTGCATCCTTTAGAAAGTTACATTTGGTCGTAATGGTTGAAAAACAATTTGGGTTTGCCCTACCAGGAGAGCAAGGTGCGACCACGTGCGCAGTTGCTGCAGATCACAATGCACTTATTGCGGTTAGTGGTAGGATCTGATCTGAAAGGGCAAGATGAACTGACTGATCTGTCCACTTTCCTATTTTCAATTGGGCCCCCACGGATCCTCTCGATTTGGCAGATCGCATGATGGTTATTGCATTGCTGTGTAAGTACTTCGGGCGTTCTGAAACGGAGGGTGGTCAGCATGAGGTAGCGGGCTGCCGGGTAGGTGAAAGCCGCACCAGATTAACTCCGACCGCTTCTGTGCCTTCCCCCGCAGACACCATCTGCCTAGGGTCTTTCACATGCCTCCACCATGCCACAGAAAGGCCGCTTACCCTCAATGTTGCTCCAGATGAGATAATGGAAAGGGAAGACCACTCGGTCCCCCCGAACGTATGGATGGGTGCCCCGATCCCTCCGGGAAACCATTTTGGGCGGGGGCCTGGTTCGGCTGGTATGCAATAAGCGGCGTAGCCGGAGCACGCCCTTCCCGCCCAGAAGGGGTTGTCCTAGACACCAGCCCGGAAGTCCACGCTCGGATGGGTGTACCCGAGGAGGGCCCCCGCCCCTCCACAGACGGATAAATAGAGCGGGAATCCAATGAAGCGTCCTCTTGTTCCAGTGCTCGGAAGGCTGCACCATTCGTTGCTCGTGAGCCCTCGACGGAACAAGCAGCAATTTTGAGAACTTGTGATTTTTGTTGTTTCTCTTTCAGTACCAGCCTTCCTGGATCAAATTGGACGGAGTAGCCAAGATATGTCTGGCAAGAAGGCGGGAAAGAGCTCCGAGATGGAGAAGATGCTACGCACCCTTGTGAACCGAGTAGCGGCGATGGACCGGAGGATGGGTAAAGTGGATTCGAACGGTCGGGGCTTAGCAGAGGTTAAAAAGCAGATAGCAGCGCAGAACAACCTCTCGGGCGGTCTAAGAAAGTGATAGGACCGGCCTTGCCGGATGTCGCCCCAGAGGGTAAGGGTAAGCGTAATAAGAGGAGGGCGGGTTCCAGGGAGGGCCCAGTCCCGGAGGTGCCCCCAGCAAGCCCGGGCGCAATGAACCCAGTCGCACCGGTGGACAGCCCGGTACCAGGTCCGGACGTGGGTTTACCAATCCCAGTGGTGATAACGCCAGTTGAGGATGATCAGATGCCCCCAGAATTGGCCCATCAGTTAGCGGCAGTGTTACCCTGGCTAAAGAAGAAAGCAGGGGGGGCAGTGGCTGCGGGGGATCCGGCCGAGGAAGCCAGAATAATAATTGAGCAGTTACGGCAGTCAAGGGAAGCCGGGACGGCGAATGTTCCTTATGTTCCCCCACAGGTAGCATCGGGGGTCACAACGGATGGTCGAGCGATGACAGCGGACACGGCGGCTGAACCCGGTAAGAGCCCATTGCCAATGGTTGGGGAGAGTTCAGTGCCTTCGCGGCGGGAAAGGTTGTCTCAGCACATCCCGGCGGCCACGAAGGAAATGATATGGGGGTACAAATATATTAATATGTTTTCACTGTTGACCGACCATCGTGAGATAGAGTACGCAAAGACTCAGAAAGATTTATGGCACCCCAGCGTATGGCGGGCCAAGATGGCGGACTTTAGGGTCGATGAGACCATAGCGAACTGGGTCAAGGCCTTTTCTATATTTACAGCAGTAATGGGGGAACGTAAACCCGAAGTGTTGCCCGAATTATCGTGTTACCAGAACAGGATCATGGATTTTTATACAATGTACGGGGGGAATGAATGGAAGGGTTATGATGTTCACTTTCGAAAATCTAAAGAGTTTGATAAGACTTTAACGTGGGATCGTCTCGACACGGTGTCATGGCACAAACAGCTCTTGCCTGGATCGGCGGGTACGTCGTTGCCAGGCGGGAGCGGGTCTGGGACAGTCCAGCAAAGACCAGCACAGCCCTTTCGTGCAAGCGCCGGTGGGGAATCACAGCCCAAGACCGGCGGGAATGGGGGCAAGCGTGGGGTTTGTTGGGGTTTCAACAGAGGTAACTGTAACAGGCCCCAGGGAACATGTAGGTTCCGGCATGCTTGTGCGGGCTGTGGGAACTCCTCACACCCGGAAATTAGCTGTAGATCCAAGTCCGGTAGTTCGGGAGGAAAGGGGGGGGTCCAAGCAGGATTGAGGTGGTGCCTGGTAAGCAATCGTCTTCACCCATCGACATCTTGGCTTTGACACCCTGGCTGAACAAATACCCTGATCATGTATCCGCCGGGATTTTGAGGAATGGCTTTCTGTATGGCTTCAACATCCCGGCGGGGAATTTTCGGGGGAGCCCCTTCTGTAAGAATCAACTATCTGTTCAACATAACCCGGCGGTGGCCGCCAAGAAAATTACCAAAGAGGTCAGCTTGGGACGGGTAGCAGGACCTTTCCCATGCCCGCCAGTGGCGGATTTTGTGTGTTCACCCCTAGAAGTGGTTCCGAAGAAGGACCCGGGGGAGTATAGACTCATTCACAATCTGTCGGCCCCGAGGGGAGCCTCGGTGAATGAAGCTATTTACCCTGAAGTATGTTCAGTTCGATACGCATCGTTCGACGATGCCGTTGAGCTACTGAATCGCCTGGGCCCCGGTGCTTTGATGGCAAAATCGGACATCGAATCAGCATTCAGGTTGCTCCCGGTACACCCTCGGGACCAGCGCTTGCTGGGATTCACGTTCCAAGGGAAGTATTACATGGATAAATGCATGCCCATGGGCTGCTCAATTTCTTGTGCTTATTTTGAAATGTTCAGCTGTTTTTTGGAATGGGCGTTCACCGAGGCCACTGGGCATAGAAAGGTGATGCACTATTTAGACGACTTCCTGTTCTTGGGTCCGGCAGGCACTACGGAATGTGCTCAGACACTGCAGGACTTCTGCACTCTCATGCAGGAGTTTGGGGTCCCATTGGCACCGGGTAAGACAGTGGGGCCATCTACTTCACTGGAGTTTCTGGGGATTGAGCTTGATTCCGTGGAGGGATGTTTCCGTCTGCCAATGGAGAAGGTGACCAAGTTCAGGGCTTCCTTAAAACAATGCCTGGGTAAAGAGAAGGTGACCCTGCACCAGTTACAACAAACAGTGGGCCAGCTTAACTTTGCCTTAAAGGTAATACCGATGGCTCGCCCCTTCTCACGTTCCATTGCACAAGCTATGGTCGGCCTCAAGGAGGGACACCACTGCACGAGACTGTCGGCAGAGGTTCGCCAGGATATGCGCATTTGGTTGGCATTTCTGGCGGACTTCAACGGTCGGGTGGCGTGGAACAAACCCCCAGCCTCGTCAGACGAACTGGGTTTGTGGACCGACTCGGCTGGGAGCGTGGGATTTGGCGCAATCTTTGGTAACCGATGGTCGGCACAAGTATGGCCGACGTGGTGGCATTCCAGTGGCCTAACAGGTAACATTGGGTTCTTGGAGCTATTTCCCATTTGGGTGGCTCTGTTGGCATGGCCAGAAGATTTTAGGGACCGCTCAGTAGTGTTTTGGTCTGACAATATGACGGTGGTCGAGTGCATTAATCACCAGGCAGCACGCTGCAAGTGGATCTTGAGACTGTTGAAGGAAATTGTATTGCGATGCATGAGATTGAATGTACAGTTCAGGGCAAAACATGTGCCGGGTGTACTGAATAATGCAGCGGACGCACTCTCTCGTTCACACATGCAGGCTTTCAGGGGCTATCTACCTACAGCGGATCTAGTGGCGGCACCATTCCCCGAAGCACTATGGCAGATCGGTGCCCTGGATTACAGGACCTCGTGGCAGCCAGCTTAGCGCCCAGGACGAGGAAAGCCTATGAGGGAGCGTTTCGTTCATACTGCGCCTTTTTGGGGCCGGTAGGGAGACATAGCTGGGGGCAGGAGGAATCCTTCCTAGGGTTCTTAGTGGCGCTTCATAAGGAAGGCCGATCAGCTGCAACTGCCAACAGACATAGGGCGGCCATATCATTCATGGCACAGCTCCACGGCATACGGGACCCGACGGGTTCCTTCCTAGTCAGAAAGGCGCTCCGGGGTTGGCAACGCCTGGAGGGTCGCAGACGAGATACAAGGCACCCGATTGGTTTAGAGAGATTGTCTTTGCTACTAGCAAAACTTGTTGAGACATGCTCCTCCCCTTCCGAGGTAGTTCTGTTCCGGGCGGCCTTCGCATTGGCATTCCATGGGGCCATGCGGGTAAGTGAACTCGTGGCAAGAAGCAAGAAGGATGTGGAGGGAGGCCTATGCAAGGATCATGTCCAAATACGGGGTGATTCTATATTAATCTCGATAGCCAGGTCCAAAACAGACCAGGAAGCTTCGGGGAGTAGTGTTGTTGTGCAGCGCGCCCGAGGGAGCCCCAGTTGTCCCATAAGATGTTTAGAGGACTACCTGGCACAGAGGCCGGCGACATGGGGAGGAAGCCTGCTTAGACACAAGGACGGCACCCCGTTGACGAAATTTCAGTTTCAGAGGGTGCTGGCACTTACGATTGCTGCGGCGGGCTTGAACCCGTGCGATTTTGGGACCCACTCATTCAGAATAGGGGCTGCTACAGAGGCTACGGCTCGGGGTCCGGGTGCGGAAGTTAAACAGCTGGGCCGTTGGTCCTCGAACTGTTTCAAGAGGTATGTCCGGCTGCACATGTTGTAAAAGACTGATGAAATGCACTCACGCTTGTTGTCTTTTGTTTGAATTACAGTTTCGCAAGCCTGTGACGCGGGGCGGAATTGGGGATCGACACAACACCAAAGGACCAACGGTCAAGGATCACTAACTGGAGGTCGAGTGGTATGGGTCGTGGGCCACTCATACGTGAGGCGCGCCAGGGACGTATTCATGGCAGGTGACGCGACTCACGCATCTGGGGAATACGGGTTCAGGGTAACCTTCCATGGGAAGGGAGGCCTCTGTTTTGACCAATTTCAAGCGTTTGTGGAGGGACTCTTAGGGCGGCAAAGGTCACCGCCATCTGTAATCATAGTACACTTGGGGGGCAATGACTTGGTAAGACTGGGAAGACGGGTGTTAGTCGTACACATATTGTCGGCAGTCAGCTGGTTGGCGAGGAGGCTCCCGGGGTGCACAATTGCCTGGTCCCACATGATCCCCAGGAGAGTTTGGCGGGGGTTTCTCGGTAACGGCGTTGAACCACTCAGTAAAGAGGGTCAACAACAAAATTGGGAAATTGTTTCGCTCCGGGCATTTGCAAAGCATTCCCCATGGGTGTATTCGGGGTGATCACTGTTACTTGACTGATGGGGTTCACCTGTCCAGGGCGGGGAATGATTTACTCATAGGAGACTTCATAACATGGCTAGTGGGATTGAGGAGGCATGACCTTTAGGAGGAGTGGGGGGGGCCGGATAGTCGGTCAACTATCCGGCCTGTGGCGGTAAGGTCATGATCGGTGAGCAGTGATTTCAAGGTCCCTAGGGGGGGTGCCACCCAGTACGGATGGGAGCGCCCGGGGGGAGGCGGCCATTGGCCCCTCCCACAGGGAGGCGGCACCCACTAAGGATGGGTCGCCTAGGGGGAGACGGCCATAGGCCCCTCCCAAGGGGGAGATGGCTATATGCCCCTCCTACGAATTTCCCGGGGGCCGGTAATCCGCTCCAGCGGAAGAGAGTGTGGGGAAGGGGGGGAGTCCACGCTGTCCTTCTTTCGGATACCTCACACGGGAACTCGGACGACCTTTAAGATGGCGTCGAGTGAAAGGGGGCCCCCACGACAAGGGAAGTTACAGTTGGCAACGAGGGTAAAGTCCTCTGCGCATGCGCCACTCACACCGTGAGGGCGGGAATTTGGTAGTAGGGATCTGACACCGGTTAAGACCTTGGCGTTGGCCCTTAATGCTAGGATGTACAATTTTATTTTAGAATGTTATGCATTTTCAGGATGCTAGACTCGGCTAGGAAACCTTTGTATTAGAGATCTGTTAAGGTTAGCCAAAGAACATGTCTTCATCAAAATGTAATGGAAATAAAATTGTACATAATTCATAAACGTTTTTAATTTAAAGTTTTAAATTTTGTTTCATATTTTAATAAATACGGCCGGGGGGGTAACTCCTCCCCGCCTTCCAAAAACTCAAACTTGTGTTTGTCTCCTCCCATGGGGAAGTGGTGTTGGGAGGGGGTGGCGGGCATCCCGGCCCTATTGAACAATCAGGTGCCCAGATAGTCAGGTGCCGGGGATTTCAACCTTGGGCCACACCACTTTCACTCCCCAATCCTCTAGTGAATGACTGAGCTCTACAATCGATATAAGCCGCCTCAAATCTCCCTTGGAGTTTTAGTTTGCAGCATAGAGAGGAGGACACGCACAGTCACCTTGCACAGTCGCTTTGAATTGCAGGCCTTTTACCCCTAAGAAGGGGCCGTGCACAGTGCTTAATTTGTAAAATATTATGTTCTAGGGCCCTGACCAGGAGGCCACTGCAACTTGCACCACCCATCGCCTCTGTCACCACCGCCAAAACACTACTAACCATTTCTCTCTCGCCTGTAAGTGCAACGGTTCAGATTATTCAAAATCCTCAAAGCTACAGGAATGGCTGGGGAGGTAGGTATTAACAATTTTGTATATTCTAATCATAAACAACTGTTGTTCTGCTCATCTCTAAATTAGATGAGCAGCGCCACCATGTGGCAGACTGTCCTAAGTGCTGTGTTGACAATTAAGTGCTGGTGCCGAGCACAGGGAACCACCTACTCAAATAAAGCACTGGCCGTGCATCACCTGAGAGGTAGGGTGGTGAGGGGGCGGGTGCAGCTCCCAAAGACTCCAGGTCCCAGATTGATTGACCACTACAGAGCTCACCGGATATTCCTGAGGATTGCTGTGGGCACAGTTTCCAGCATAACAGGCACAAGACAAGGCAACCCAAGTCACCCAACCTCTTTGAGCCTTGGGGGCTTGCAACGCTCTAGATCTCCAGCCGCACCCATCACCACGCTCAACATTGCTGCAAACAACCTAAGCGCTAAGCACCAGTGCTGGTCTACCAAATGCCTGTTACCTGGGCGAGGCAGCTGTGGGGGGTCTTAGGGTGATGCAGCAGATGCAGTCAAAGAAATGCCTTTAAAAAGTGCCCAGCAAACTTTTTAGTAGTTGAACTTGAGATATTGGAGGATCCACAGTGCTTTCCAGGTACCAGTAATGTTATATTTCCCAAACTGTTATTAGAGGATAAAAACAGAGACTGTAGGCTGCTGCTGGGGGGTGGGTGGGGGCTTAGAAAAGAATGCTAGCCAGCAAAAGCCTGATACAATTATCAAATTGGCGGTCAGTTCAAAAGAAAACTGCTGTCACAGTTCCTGTCTGTGTTTCGCCCACTTTGGTGCACGGCTCCGTCAACTTGACAGATCCTCTCACAAAACTGTTTTCTTTTTTCTTTTCAAAAAGAAAATCCCAAAGCGGGATTTTCTTTTTGAAAATAAAAAAGGTAATGCCCCATTGCCATGGGAGTGATCTCCAATGGCGAGGTGACATTTTGTTTTTATGATCACTTACCATCAGGATTTGCCTGGTGATGATGGACAGTAAAAACAGCTATATGTCCACCCATCCTAATTGGGGAAATGGACATATAGCCAGTTCTCTTACAGCCCTTAGTCGGTCGGGCCGTCGTAGAAATTGCACTACGGCAGTAACTGAGCTTAGCCAAACCTATGGTCCACGGACATCTAAATCTAGCGGATTGACCACTGTGTTGGCTGGGAGGGAAATTCTTTGCAACAGAGTTCCCTCTCTTCCGACATATGAATGAGGCCTGGGGTGGTTCCTCCTCTTCTGTAATGTGATGTAGTATGCCCCTGTCCTAGACGTGCAATAGGAATTTCCAAAGCACTAGAAAATCTCTTTATGGGAGAGGGAGGTTGAACCCCTGATTGTTGAAGCTCACCTGATGTGTGGTGTAGCACAGGAATGATGTTGCTGTATTTCTTTATGAAAAGATACATTTTAAATGATGTGAGTTTTTTAAATGCCTGTTTGGTAGACAGAGAACATAACTATGAACAGTGTTTTAGCAGAGGCTGTGAAGGGTTAACTGGTAACCCTAGAGCCAGAAAGAAGTCCGGCTATAAAGCCCAGCATTCCCAAAACAATGCAACTGGGAACAATCAACAAATGCAGGGGGGAGGATGACTGCTTCTGTGACTAGAGAAGCAGGTGCACAACTCCATGTTCAATTGAAATAGGAGTTAAGAAAACTAATTACACAACCAGTTATCACTTTAATCACTTTTGTAATGATGTATTTAATGTATCCATAAGTTAATCAAGTTGTCGAAGCGAAAGTAACTAATATTAATTATTAACATTTGTTTATAATTTGTCCTTGTGCATGCATGTGTTTTAAAAATATACATTTTACTATGAATCTCCATTAGTCGGATGTTGATTTGCTTTTGTTTCTCTCCCCAGGATTTAAAGAATACTTCAATCAGGTATGATTATCCTCTGTGAACAGCTCACCATTTAGAATCCTAATGAGGAGCCATTACAAATACTTGTTGCACAGGACACTCTTGTTTTTGTATTTGTGCGCCTTGTCTTTTAGTGTGCCCATCATTATCTGATTAGGTGCTAACCAGCCGCGGTCCGTTCAGGTAACAGCGGTAGGGCGGTGGGGCCGTCTAATGGGGGAATTTGAGGGACAATACTGAGGGAAAATTAAGTATTTATTTAATTTTTCCTCTGCATCATGCTTCGAAATCCCCCTTTACACGGCCCCACTGCCTCACCGCCGGCACCTGCACGGACCGCAGCTGGTGCTAACAGCATAAGTACCACAATCCTTATGGGATGAGTGGTACTTATTTTGTCTAAGGGATGTTGGAGTTCTTAAAAATTAATGATTTTTCTTCAGAGACACTTTCCACTCAATGGCGAGAGGTAGAATTTTCGTTTCTAATTTTCCTTTCCTATACTTTTAAATTGTTCTTTATTTGTGTTTCTTGTCATTTTTCTGTTAACTCTTTAGCTTTCATCTCTATTTTGTGTTTTTTTTCTCATTGCCTTTTCTTCTGTTCTTTCTAGTCATATTTCATTATCAGTTTCATTTATTTTCATTTAGCAGTTTTATTTTGAACAATACTAAACTGTGGAACTTGCTCCCTCTAGCCATTAAAAACTGTCCAACTCTGCTTTCCTTTAGAAAAGCGCTGAAAACATGGCTTTTCCAAAACTAATTCTATATTTGGTATTGGCAGATTCCACTGTTGCAGCGCCTAGATGCCCTTGGGCATTCGAGCGCTATATACATTTCAAAATCAAATCAATCAGTGTTGTTGAACTTGGCACTGTTGTTAAGGTCTTCCCTGACTTTTTGCCTCTATCTCCTGTATTTTTTATGCTGTGCTGGATTTCGTTTTTTCCGGCTTAGATGCTTAGGTCCCTTTGCCACTGCCAATCAGTGTCAAAGTGCAAGTGCTCCCTGTGTAAATTGTGATTACAATTGGTTCTCCCTGATTGCCATATTTGATTTACTGGTAAGCCCCTAGTAAAGTGCAGGGCCTGTAAACCAAATGCTACTAGTGGGCCTGCTTGCAAAAACAACAGGTGATGGACCGAATGAGGATCAATGTCACACATTCAACCCAGTCAAAAGATCTGGGTCCTAATCCATCGTTTTTTTGCACTCCACACCACCCTGGGTTAGACAATGGCGAAATGCAAATCAGCTCTGACCCTGTGCCCCATGGGAACAGTCCAGTCCGAACTACAAAAGCCATGTCCTTCCCAGAACGGAATCAAGCATCCGAGGACCGGACCGGTTTCGAGGTAACACCTCTCATCAGCCCGGCTAGCTTGACTCCAGTGGTGTGGAGTGCCTGGGACCCACGTCTGGGCATCCCCAGTACACTTATAGCGAGTTTGCAAAAACAACAGGTGATGGACCGAATGAGGATCAATGTCACACATTCAACCCAGTCAAAAGATCTGGGTCCTAATCCATCGTTTTTTTGCACTCCACACCACCCTGGGTTAGACAATGGCGAAATGCAAATCAGCTCTGACCCTGTGCCCCATGGGAACAGTCCAGTCCGAACTACAAAAGCCATGTCCTTCCCAGAACGGAATCAAGCATCCGAGGACCGGACCGGTTTCGAGGTAACACCTCTCATCAGCCCGGCTAGCTTGACTCCAGTGGTGTGGAGTGCCTGGGACCCACGTCTGGGCATCCCCAGTACACTTATAGCGAGTTTGCAAAAACAACAGGTGATGGACCGAATGAGGATCAATGTCACACATTCAACCCAGTCAAAAGATCTGGGTCCTAATCCATCGTTTTTTTGCACTCCACACCACCCTGGGTTAGACAATGGCGAAATGCAAATCAGCTCTGACCCTGTGCCCCATGGGAACAGTCCAGTCCGAACTACAAAAGCCATGTCCTTCCCAGAACGGAATCAAGCATCCGAGGACCGGACCGGTTTCGAGGTAACACCTCTCATCAGCCCGGCTAGCTAGACTCCAGTGGTGTGGAGTGCCTGGGACCCACGTCTGGGCATCCCCAGTACACTTATAGCGAGTTTGCAAAAACAACAGGTGATGGACCGAATGAGGATCAATGTCACACATTCAACCCAGTCAAAAGATCTGGGTCCTAATCCATCGTTTTTTTGCACTCCACACCACCCTGGGTTAGACAATGGCGAAATGCAAATCAGCTCTGACCCTGTGCCCCATGGGAACAGTCCAGTCCGAACTACAAAAGCCATGTCCTTCCCAGAACGGAATCAAGCATCCGAGGACCGGACCGGTTTCGAGGTAACACCTCTCATCAGCCCGGCTAGCTTGACTCCAGTGGTGTGGAGTGCCTGGGACCCACGTCTGGGCATCCCCAGTACACTTATAGCGAGTTTGCAAAAACAACAGGTGATGGACCGAATGAGGATCAATGTCACACATTCAACCCAGTCAAAAGATCTGGGTCCTAATCCATCGTTTTTTTGCACTCCACACCACCCTGGGTTAGACAATGGCGAAATGCAAATCAGCTCTGACCCTGTGCCCCATGGGAACAGTCCAGTCCGAACTACAAAAGCCATGTCCTTCCCAGAACGGAATCAAGCATCCGAGGACCGGACCGGTTTCGAGGTAACACCTCTCATCAGCCCGGCTAGCTTGACTCCAGTGGTGTGGAGTGCCTGGGACCCACGTCTGGGCATCCCCAGTACACTTATAGCGAGTTTGCAAAAACAACAGGTGATGGACCGAATGAGGATCAATGTCACACATTCAACCCAGTCAAAAGATCTGGGTCCTAATCCATCGTTTTTTTGCACTCCACACCACCCTGGGTTAGACAATGGCGAAATGCAAATCAGCTCTGACCCTGTGCCCCATGGGAACAGTCCAGTCCGAACTACAAAAGCCATGTCCTTCCCAGAACGGAATCAAGCATCTGAGGACCGGACCGGTTTCGAGGTAACACCTCTCATCAGCCCGGCTAGCTTGACTCCAGTGGTGTGGAGTGCCTGGGACCCACGTCTGGGCATCCCCAGTACACTTATAGCGAGTTTGCAAAAACAACAGGTGATGGACCGAATGAGGATCAATGTCACACATTCAACCCAGTCAAAAGATCTGGGTCCTAATCCATCGTTTTTTTGCACTCCACACCACCCTGGGTTAGACAATGGCGAAATGCAAATCAGCTCTGACCCTGTGCCCCATGGGAACAGTCCAGTCCGAACTACAAAAGCCATGTCCTTCCCAGAACGGAATCAAGCATCCGAGGACCGGACCGGTTTCGAGGTAACACCTCTCATCAGCCCGGCTAGCTTGACTCCAGTGGTGTGGAGTGCCTGGGACCCACGTCTGGGCATCCCCAGTACACTTATAGCGAGTTTGCAAAAACAACAGGTGATGGACCGAATGAGGATCAATGTCACACATTCAACCCAGTCAAAAGATCTGGGTCCTAATCCATTGTTTTTTTGCACTCCACACCACCCTGGGTTAGACAATGGCGAAATGCAAATCAGCTCTGACCCTGTGCCCCATGGGAACAGTCCAGTCCGAACTACAAAAGCCATGTCCTTCCCAGAACGGAATCAAGCATCCGAGGACCGGACCGGTTTCGAGGTAACACCTCTCATCAGCCCGGCTAGCTTGACTCCAGTGGTGTGGAGTGCCTGGGACCCACGTCTGGGCATCCCCAGTACACTTATAGCGAGTTTGCAAAAACAACAGGTGATGGACCGAATGAGGATCAATGTCACACATTCAACCCAGTCAAAAGATCTGGGTCCTAATCCATCGTTTTTTTGCACTCCACACCACCCTGGGTTAGACAATGGCGAAATGCAAATCAGCTCTGACCCTGTGCCCCATGGGAACAGTCCAGTCCGAACTACAAAAGCCATGTCCTTCCCAGAACGGAATCAAGCATCCGAGGACCGGACCGGTTTCGAGGTAACACCTCTCATCAGCCCGGCTAGCTTGACTCCAGTGGTGTGGAGTGCCTGGGACCCACGTCTGGGCATCCCCAGTACACTTATAGCGAGTTTGCAAAAACAACAGGTGATGGACCGAAGGAGGATCAATGTCACACATTCAACCCAGTCAAAAGATCTGGGTCCTAATCCATCGTTTTTTTGCACTCCACACCACCCTGGGTTAGACAATGGCGAAATGCAAATCAGCTCTGACCCTGTGCCCCATGGGAACAGTCCAGTCCGAACTACAAAAGCCATGTCCTTCCCAGAACGGAATCAAGCATCCGAGGACCGGACCGGTTTCGAGGTAACACCTCTCATCAGCCCGGCAAGCTTGACTCCAGTGGTGTGGAGTGCCTGGGACCCACGTCTGGGCATCCCCAGTACACTTATAGCGAGTTTGCAAAAACAACAGGTGATGGACCGAATGAGGATCAATGTCACACATTCAACCCAGTCAAAAGATCTGGGTCCTAATCCATCGTTTTTTTGCACTCCACACCACCCTGGGTTAGACAATGGCAAAATGCAAATCAGCTCTGACCCTGTGCCCCATGGGAACAGTCCAGTCCGAACTACAAAAGCCATGTCCTTCCCAGAACGGAATCAAGCATCCGAGGACCGGACCGGTTTCGAGGTAACACCTCTCATCAGCCCGGCTAGCTTGACTCCAGTGGTGTGGAGTGCCTGGGACCCATGTCTGGGCATCCCCAGTACACTTATAGCGAGTTTGCAAAAACAACAGGTGATGGACCGAATGAGGATCAATGTCACACATTCAACCCAGTCAAAAGATCTGGGTCCTAATCCATCGTTTTTTTGCACTCCACACCACCCTGGGTTAGACAATGGCGAAATGCAAATCAGCTCTGACCCTGTGCCCCATGGGAACAGTCCAGTCCGAACTACAAAAGCCATGTCCTTCCCAGAACGGAATCAAGCATCCGAGGACCGGACCGGTTTCGAGGTAACACCTCTCATCAGCCCGGCTAGCTTGACTCCAGTGGTGTGGAGTGCCTGGGACCCACGTCTGGGCATCCCCAGTACACTTTTGACTGGGTTGAATGTGTGACATTGATCCTCATTCGGTCCATCACCTGTTGTTTTTGCAAACTCGCTATAAGTGTACTGGGGATGCCCAGACGTGGGTCCCAGGCACTCCACACCACTGGAGTCAAGCTAGCCGGGCTGATGAGAGGTGTTACCTCGAAACCGGTCCGGTCCTCGGATGCTTGATTCCGTTCTGGGAAGGACATGACTTTTGTAGTTCGGACTGGACTGTTCCCATGGGGCACAGGGTCAGAGCTGATTTGCATATCGCCATTGTCTAACCCAGGGTGGTGTGGAGTGCAAAAAAACGATGGATTAGGACCCAGATCTTTTGACTGGGTTGAATGTGTGACATTGATCCTCATTCGGTCCATCACCTGTTGTTTTTGCAAACTCGCTATAAGTGTACTGGGGATGCCCAGACGTGGGTCCCAGGCACTCCACACCACTGGAGTCAAGCTAGCCGGGCTGATGAGAGGTGTTACCTCGAAACCGGTCCGGTCCTCGGATGCTTGATTCCGTTCTGGGAAGGACATGGCTTTTGTAGTTCGGACTGGACTGTTCCCATGGGGCACAGGGTCAGAGCTGATTTGCATATCGCCATTGTCTAACCCAGGGTGGTGTGGAGTGCAAAAAAACGATGGATTAGGACCCAGATCTTTTGACTGGGTTGAATGTGTGACATTGATCCTCATTCGGTCCATCACCTGTTGTTTTTGCAAACTCGCTATAAGTGTACTGGGGATGCCCAGACGTGGGTCCCAGGCACTCGACACCACTGGAGTCAAGCTAGCCGGGCTGATGAGAGGTGTTACCTCGAAACCGGTCCGGTCCTCGGATGCTTGATTCCGTTCTGGGAAGGACATGGCTTTTGTAGTTCGGACTGGACTGTTCCCATGGGGCACAGGGTCAGAGCTGATTTGCATATCGCCATTGTCTAACCCAGGGTGGTGTGGAGTGCAAAAAAACGATGGATTAGGACCCAGATCTTTTGACTGGGTTGAATGTGTGACATTGATCCTCATTCGGTCCATCACCTGTTGTTTTTGCAAACTCGCTATAAGTGTACTGGGGATGCCCAGACGTGGGTCCCAGGCACTCCACACCACTGGAGTCAAGCTAGCCGGGCTGATGAGAGGTGTTACCTCGAAACCGGTCCGGTCCTCGGATGCTTGATTCCGTTCTGGGAAGGACATGGCTTTTGTAGTTCGGACTGGACTGTTCCCATGGGGCACAGGGTCAGAGCTGATTTGCATATCGCCATTGTCTAACCCAGGGTGGTGTGGAGTGCAAAAAAACGATGGATTAGGACCCAGATCTTTTGACTGGGTTGAATGTGTGACATTGATCCTCATTCGGTCCATCACCTGTTGTTTTTGCAAACTCGCTACTAGTGGGCCTGCAGCACTGCTTGTGCACACCCACATGAGTAGCCCTGAAAAGGTATCTCAGACCTGCCACTGCAGTGTCTGTGTGCAGTTTATTAACTGCCATATCGACTTGGCAAGTGCACCCACTTGCCAGGCCCTAACCTTCTCTTTTCTTACATATAAGGCACCCCTATTGTAGGCACAAGATACCCCCCTGGGCAGGGTGCAGTGTATGTGAAAGGTAGGACATGTACTGGTGTGTGTGACAAGTCCTGATAGTGAAATACTGCCAATTTCGTTTTTCACTATTGAAAGGCTATCTGCCCCATAGGATAGAATGGGAAATACTTTGTAACATCTTACAATTATAACTTCCCATTGGGACAAGATGAAGAAATAAAGTTCAGGCTCCATGAACTCAGAATTTAATGACACATATTTTAGTAAAGATATTTTTTTAATTGTGTGTTTGAAAATGCCACTTTTGGAAAGTAGGCATTTTCCTGTTTAACCATTCTGTATGCCTCTGCCTGTTTGTGTATTGACTGTCTGGTTTTGGAGTGACAGGTGCTGAGGATGTGCATTCACTGTAGACAGCCACTGGGGGGGTTGAGGCGTGCCTGGCCCTTCCTGGATAACTCAGAGCTGGGCTGAATAGACCTTGGCTGAATTTAGAGTAGTGGAATGAGAGTTCCACCCACCTGAATAGGGTCTTTCTCGCTTGCACAATGCTGTCTCCACCCTGTTTGGTCATACTGCACCAGTGAAGACAGAACTGGTTTGGACTGGGCTGAGAGACCTTGCACAAAGAGAACAAAGACATTTTGGGGTATAAGTATTACGCATGACACCCCAGAATTTTAGATTACTTCTGAACTCAGGAGGAACCTTTGCCAAGGAGAAGAGCTGTGAGGAGGAGTACTGCCCCTTTGCTTTGTGCTGTGTGAGGTTGACCTGCAGGTGCTGTTTCTGCCATGGAAAGGACAAAGACTGGAACTTTGCTTTGAACCTGCTTGAGGAAGATCTCCAAGGGCCTGTGTGTCCTGGCCTTCTGTTCTGAAGTCTCAGGGATCCAGTGCCCCTGAACTCTGTTGCTAAGAGTTCTGACCTGCCAGGAGATGCCTGTCCAGTTCTGGGCCTCTGGAGGTTGTTCCTGCCATTTGGAAGCTGGAAGAAAAGAAGAACTGAAGAAATCGATGCATCTCTTTTCTTGCAGCTGTTTCAATTCAATTCAATTCAATTCTTTATTATGTTTTGGAACTCCGAGGAGATCCACATAAAAACCATACACAATACAAGACCCATTCGATGCAAAAAAGACATCTACAATGTTTACAAAAATACAGAGTAATCAGATTCACATACTACAAAAAGCCATCAATAAATAGCTAAAAAACATTAAAAAAAGTTAAAAATATTAAAACAGAAGATTTCATTTGGGGGATTATACAATGCAAGTAAGAAAGAGTTAGCATTTAAAATACCCAATTGCAAACATACGTATCTTAACCACTTACACCGAAATGGGCGCAATACAGGGCATATGAAGAGAACGTGCAAGCGATCCTGGGTGGACAAGTTGCAAAAATTACAAATTGCAGGAGCACCATACCACTTTGCCAATAGATTGTTAAATGGCAACAAATCCTGTCTTAGGAGAAACCAAAATCGCTGAATGCCATGTGGTAGATTCCAGGCGACATAAGGTTGCATAGCTTTCCTAACATACGAGTCAGTAAGATGGTTAGCTCCCTTCTTAGAATAAATAGCCTCCTTGTCCATTTTAAAGCTAAGATCCCAAGATGCCTCTTTCAAAAGTGATTTTAACTGTGCAGCGGAAACAATAAAAAGAGTGCTCTCTTCCAATTGGAGAAGGACGGCTGCCTTTCTGAAATTCTTAACAATTTGCGAGTACTCCTTTAAGCTGCCTAACAGTTCAACCTTCATAAGATTTCTTAATGAACCCATTTCTCCTCTAGCCAAACTGGCAACCCACTGTACTACAGCTGCTAGGCACTGCACCCAGCTACTGCGAAGGCCATATTCAAGTCTGCAGGCAGCCGCTGAGCAAGCGGTGTTAAGAGAGGATATAGATCTTAACAACTTCCCTTCTACAGAATGTAAAAAATCCCATTGCCTTAAATCAACCAATTCCATTCCATACAAAAGGGAAGATGGGATTTTTGCCCTAAAGACTTCCAGTAGACAATCAAAATGTCTTCTCCCCGTGGCTGAATATAATGCGCTCAAGCCTTTTCCCTGAGACAAAGCTTTGCGGGTGTTGTTATCGGTGTGGGGCTTGTCACTCAAATCATTGGAAATGATTTTTCCTAAAAAGACATAAGTCTTTACCACCTCCAATTTATGGTCACCAACTGTCCAAACAAAGTTCTTATACTTTAACTTTTTTCTCCCTGCGATACACATAATTTTGCTTTTTGTTGCATTTATCCTCAAGTAATGGGCTTCGGCAAAAAGATGTAATGCACGAAGACGATTGGCCAACCCTTTAGGTGTTAGATCCAGTATTATAATATCATCTGCATATAACAAGCAGGAAATAGGGGTTCCCCCTACAACCGGGGCTATACCGTCACTTGAGGAGAGAGATGCAGGAAGATCCGCAATATACAGGGAAAAGAGCAGTGGAGCAAGAAGACAACCCTGTTTTAATCCATTAATTGACGGAATGACACGTGGTAACCCCCTTTCTCCACCTTGCAGGACATGACACCATGTATCAGTATGTAAAACCTGCACCAGATCTAGCAAGTGAGGAGGCATGCTCATGGCAGATAGCTTTCTCCACAGCAGGGGGCGATCCACTTTATCGAATGCTGTGGAGAAGTCTATAAATGCCGCATACACATATCCCCCACGAACCCTTACATATTTATCAGAAATGATCTGAAGTGCGGTAAGGTTATCTAGGGTGCCGTGCCCTTTGCGGAAACCAGTCTGTTCTAGGGGTAAAATGTGGTTCGCATCAACCCAATCATTAATTAAGGATAACAAACATTTGGTGAAAACTTTTCCAATTGCGTCAAGGAGGGCTATTTGACGATAGTTCTTCGGTATATCCCTATCGCCCTTCTTGAACAGTGGCACCAGTATGCTCCCTTTCCAAGAGGAAGGGACAATTTTCTTAATGAAGCAAAATCTGAAAACAGGAAACAGTATTTTGCTCCATAAAACTGGTTCCTGTTTCAAGACAGATATTGGGAGTTCATCTGGCCCCATGGCTCCTGAAGTGCGCATGTCCGTAATCGCCTGTTCAATAGTTCTTTCTGAAGGGGGCTCTATCGGGGAATCAAGCTCAATACTAAGGCCCCTAAGCTCCACCAACTGCCCGTTCATAGCGTATAAAGTGGAGATATAATTGACCCATAACGATTCAGGAATAGGAATTGGGAGGGGACCAACTCTTGCACCACAACCCTCCCCAATAAGAGACCAAAACTGTCTAACTTTGCCATGAACCACTGCCTCCCGTAGACTTATCCATAGGGAATCTTCTTTTTCTTTTTTTATCTTTTTCTTAATCCTACTTCTCCTTCTTTTTAAACAATCAATTTTGTGAAGTCTTTCAGTTGATCTGCACAAGTATTGCTCCTGCACTAGCTTATTTATTTCCTTATTGAGGAGAATAATCGATCTTGGGAGGAATATCTTTTTTGGCGCCAAATTTGATTTTTTAACATCCAAAATGATCTTCTTCATAAGATCCTCAAAATGGATTAATTCAGACCCTTTCCAGTTATTTAACTCTAATATAGTTTTATCAAGGATACGCCCCAGGCTCTTTATGGCTTTAAAGTCGCAGAAACATCTTCCAGACTTCTTATGAAAATTGACCGCATCACCATTGAGTGACCAAGGGTCAGATTTAGGAGGGTGTATTGAAAGGGTTAAAGTTATCAACATATGATCACTAAATGTATTCTCTGAGACCACCAAATCTCTCAATAAAGAGAAGGAGCGGTGGTCTGTGATTACATAATCCAAAATGGACTCACTTGTGCTGGATTTATGGGTATATTTTGCTGGGACATCAGAAGGGAGCCTACCATTCACTATTAGCCCCTCCATAAGAAACAATTCTTCCAGCAACATTTTCCCTCTTTTATTGGTTTTGATTTTATCGGGGAAGAGGGCTTGAGGAATCAACAGAGCTTCCTCTTTGGGCTTATTTCTAAAAAGCTCTAAGCTATAATTAGAAACTCTGCAATTGAAATCCCCCACTAACAACACCTGGGGAGTAAGTATTGTCTCCTTAATCTTTTTAATAAAAATAAAAACCTGCTTTAATACACTATTGTAACATTCATCAGGGGGGATATAAGCATTTATTATAACCAGTGGGTTTTTATTTTCCCCACTACCAAAGCTACTAAGAGTGATCACCTGAAAAAGGTTACTCTGATCCACATAATGGGAGTAGTTCCACTTTATTCTATTAGAAAGAAGGCACGCAATTTCTCCTTTTGCATGCCCTCTCTTCGAAGGGGAGGCTGCGACCTCAAGAACAAAATAGTCCCTCCCCACGCCCATTCTATCTATATACCAGGTCTCTTGGATACAGATCACACCGGGCTTCAACGAGAGAAGATACTATAGTTTTTCAGGGCTATTGTTGATCCCCGCGGCATTCCAGAAAATAATTTTTAAGCTATTGCTAAAGGTGGGCAAATAGCTTTGGGTTATCTTTTGATTTACTTAACAAAGCCCCAGGAAGCCAATTCCATTGTTGGTTACCTCTCTTGGAATGCTGTAAGTTTTTTGCGGGGCAGGAATTACATGGGACACTAGCCGTTTAGTTTTTAATACACATATCTTTAAGGCCTCGAAGAAGGGAGGGTGACCTGCTTGACCCAAGCCCCGTTGAATAGGTCTATTTTCATAAAATCTATCTCCACAATTCGCCAAAACAGGTATCACATCAATTCCTCAACTTTGAAAATTTTCAGCTTGATTCAAAATGAGGTTCACTATTAGTTTGGAATAGAACGTTACCCTAATGTGTGATGTATTATCAGTTCTTGACATAGAAACCAAATCAATATCATTTGATTGAATTAATTTTAGTCTCTCTATATCTCTAAAACATTTAAGTAACAATGTTCTATTTAATGCCAAATCTTGGTCAAACAACGGAAGAAAGTCTAGGATCAGTGTATCTACAGAATCTTCCGTAATTTTTCTAGGAGGTTCTTGCGAACAGGCTGTACCTTCAACCAGGGAATGAAAAATAGGAGCAGCGGGATTGAGGACAACTGAGACGGAAGGGACTGACTTTGTCACTTCTATTTTAGGAAAGAGAATCATAGATCTCCCCACTTCAGGGGGAGGTCCTCCTGTAGACTAAATAGAACAATATGGAGAATTTTATTGCAATCTGCAAAGGGTACTTGGATATCGGGGATACAAGTATTTGAATCCTGCTTCGAGAACCCATTAACTGGCTCTTCCGTAATAGGCTGATCATTTGGTTGATCTTGAGAATCCTCAAATATTATTTGTCTCAGCCTTTTTTTCCTATGTCTGCGAATTGGTTTTCTCTTTTTTCCTCTACACCTTTTGTGCTTTCCTATTATTTCTTTTTCCTCTGTCCCCTTGGATTCTGGCATGAAAATTGGGAAGAGCGCTTTATCAAGTTTACAATCTGCAGAGACCCCAACTTCTTCAACAATTTCAAGATCAGAATCCCTTATACAATTATAAGCAGAAGATTTAGGGACTGGAGAAAGCTCGCTTCTGGCTGGGACCCCCGGAATAATTTGATCAGGATTATACGGCGTGAACACAGGCTTATTTCCGGAAGGAGAAGCACCAGGGGACACCGGTTCCTGCGAACCCACTCTAGGATCTAGTTCCAATGTCTTCTCTGGAAATCTAAGTAATAAAGCCATTAATATCTGAGTGACAGGTTCCAGAACACAGTCAGAGCTCCCCACAAATTTACTCAATAACAGTAATATCGAAGATAACAAATGTTCCAAAGCAATCAATGACTCTGAAATAGGCTTTTCATGTCTATCCAAGCCTAGTGGTATAATTGGATCGATACCTGATATGTTGAGCACAGGGCTTTTTGAAAGGTTAGACTGCATAGATGAATCTTGAGATTTAAGGGAGGGGGTGCTACTATAAAGCTGCAAGCCAGAGGGAGTAGCACCAATCGGGGTCTTAGTGGCTTCAAATAATTTCAATGAACCATCTGCTAAGTAACGACCACACAACTCCAGGTCAATATCTAACCCTTGAGAGTCACCATTACATATCTCCTTTGCCTGGGAACTTCCTACTAAATCATTGGTCAAACACATTTCAAGCTTTGGGAGGACATTATTTTGATGCAAATTCTCTATTCTAGAAGCGAGCAAATTAACACTACCGGAGCCTTCTACGGGGTTTGGATTAAGCCCCTCACAGGACTGTAAGGCAGGAATCGATTTTTCTACCAAAACAGGCCCCTTCTTTACAAACGCAGGTTCTACGCCAAGTGAGGGAGCTACCCCTATGTTCTTATTTATAGCAATTTCTTCAGGGTCAGCCTACTTCGCCAAATCCTTATTCATTGTCTTTTCCCATAACTGGAATAGCTGGCATTGACCCTTTACTTGGAGATTTTTTGAATCCGGGTTTCGCAGGGGGTTGGATCTTGTCTTAGCACAAGACCTTCCCCCCAAGAGTCTCCCAGAACGTAACTTTTTAGCAGTCATCTTTAGACTTATATCCAAGAAGAGAAAAGCGAAGGCAGAGCGCAATTCCAATGAGAGAAACAATAATTAGCAGCTTAAAATATATAAAATAAGGCAATTGAAGAATGTGAGTCGGAGTTCCTGTATTTAGTCAACAAGTCAATGTCTATGTATGCATGAATGGTTAATAAAAATCTATCAAGTAAAACAAGAAGAAAACGAAAAAAATAAAAAATATAAATATGTGGGCCCAGCCCAGCCTACTTCAGCCACTGAGGGCCACAGAGGGCCCGCCCTTTGCCCGGGCTTCACCCCGGGCGCTCCCGCGACGCGGGGGTGACGCCTTTTTCTAGCGCCGCCTGGCACGCTCTGTGGCCGTGATTCCCGCCGCTAGGGCAGGCGGGAGATGTAGTTCAGGATCAAATGCCCCCCTCTGCTCTGCAGCCACGGAGTGATAAATGCGGCGGCGGGAGGGGAACAGGACAGACCCAGCAACGGCAAGTTCAGCAGTCCGCAGCGTGTGCTGCAAGTAAATGTCCCGAGGGTTTGAGCAGCGTCACCCGCTCCACCGGGGTGACGCCTTTTTCTAGCGCCGCCTGGCGCGCTCTGTGACCGTGATTCCCGCCGCTATGGCAGGCGGGAGATGTAGTTCAGGATCAAATACCCCCCTCCGCTCTGCAGCCACGGAGTGATAAATGCGGCGGCGGGAGGGGAACAGGACAGACCCAGCAACGGCAAGTTCAGCAGCCCGCAGCGTGTGCTGCAAGTAAATGTCCCGAGGGTTTGAGCAGCGTCACCCGCTCCACCGGGGTGACGCCTTTTTCTAGCGCCGCCTGGCGCGCTCTGTGGCCGTGATTCTCACCGCTAGGGCAGGCGGGAGATGTAGTTCAGGATCAAATGCCCCCCTCCGCTCTGGGCCACGGAGTGATAAATGCGGCGGCGGGAGGGGAACAGGACAGATCCAGCAACGGCAAGTTCAGCAGCCCGCAGCGTGTGCTGCAAGTAAATGTCCCGAGCGTTTGCAGCTGTTTATCCTACGCAAAACCGCTGTGCAAGAAGAATCTCCGAGCATAATCGCGCTGCTGCCAAAACCGATGCAGCACCTGTCGTGACTGCAAGAATCAACGCATTGAGGGATTGCGGCTGAAGAAACCGATGCAGCGACGCTCAACGCATTCCCGAATTTCCACACATCAAACCTGTGCGGCAAGTTTTCCCGACACATCACCCACATACCAGAATTGTCTTGGAGTTGACGCATCACTTCCCCCTACAGACCTGAATTGACTTATCACTTCTCCTGCGTGCAGCAGAACTGTTGCATCGCCTCTTCAAGATCTCAGGAACTGACGCATCACTTTGTTTCTCATCTCTGAGGCTGTTTGGCCTTGTAAATTATGACACATCTACAGATACTTTGTGAGTAATCTGGCATCCATAGTTTTCTTTGGACTCCGTTGGTTGAATCCTTTTTATGTTGATGGATTAAACCCAGATCAGTTGGCTGGGGGTGAGTGCTTGCAATGTTCAACACTCCTTCCATCACCCCCTTAGGTTTTGCTTTGAATCCTTTTTATAGTCAGATTCTTATTATATGTTTGGTGTATTTTTGTCGTTTTGGTTTTATTGAGTTTAGATAAAGATACTTTCTTTTTCTAAACTGGTGTGGTGTCCATTTGTGATGTGATTACAGTATTACTGTTTGTTTTGAGTACAAATACTTTACACATTGTTTTGGGATAAGTGTGTCTGCTCGTGCCAAGCTACCCAGAGGGTGAGCAGGAGTTATCTAAAGTGTGTATCCCCCTTACTGTGACTAGAAGCAAGGTCTCTATTCGGACAAAGGTTCCTACCTTTGCCAACTTGAGGCCCCCATTTCTAACAAATGTTCTTTTCTGAGCCTTCTTCATTCTTATTTTGCTGTGACCCTGTAATTATCATTTTTCTTTTTTTATCTTCATATTTTTTCTTTTATTATATGTTCATGTTTTCTGATTTCTTTCAGGTATTTTCTATTTTATTTCTGTATCTGCTATCTATATGTTTCACTTTTAGTGCATTGTTATTTTATTTAATTGTATAAAATAACAATAAATAATGATATGTAAACAGTAAAAGTATTTAGAGTTGTATAATAGCATAGAGTTGTAAAATAGCATTGGTAGTTCGATTTGCCATAGTGTACAAGTTCTTTCTCCCATTCTCATTTCTTTATTTAACAACATTGATTCCCAATCAAACAGTTCCCCTTGGAAAATGTGTCAGTTTATCTATCAACTCAAGTGCTTGATGATTTACTCTTGAAGGTCTTACACTCCCTTTTTATGTCATACAAGAAATCCCTCTCTGACTCTTTACCATGGGAGGTCTCTCATTTGTATATTATCTAACCATATAGACTCCCTTTCCGTTTGTACCTCAGACATTCATTCTTTATTTCTCTATATCCCTACCTGTTTGCACATTTCTACTTCCTCGATTTTGCCTGACAGAAAATAGGATTTGTTAACTACCTTTACCTTCAGAACAGATTGAAATTTGATAGAATCACCACTTATCTCTTTCCAAGGCATATTGAATTTGAGACCTTTCAAGAGAATAAAGAGACGGGAACCAAGGAAGAGGAGGTTGACTTGAAGATAAAGATTCTTGAATCATTGGGTGAGAAAGTACAGACTTATTTTTATTTTATTAAAAATCTTTTTATTATTCATTTTATAGGTACATTTTGCAACAAGTAGCATAGAATACAGCATGCGATCGTACCACAACCGGGCAAATATGATTGCCACATCAGAGCACAGTACACTTACATTTTCTCCAAGGCAAGCATAGTACAGCTATGGATAATGTTAAAGGTTATGATGACAGTAAGGCTGATGTGCCTGAGCCTAAGTGAAGAATATGGGTTTTGAACCTCAATAAGAAGAAAACTTTTTTGTAACATCAGTGGTTAAAACAAATTTGCACCTTCAATATTATGCTGAATTAACAGTGCAGTACCAACATGTGGAGCTCAATGGTAGGGGTAGATTGCATTATCCATATTACACTGAAGATGCAAGGATTTGTTTGCGTCAGCAAGGGATTGTTACTACCTTTAAGTGTGGGGCGGGGTGGGGTAGGCAGTCGGCAGCACTCTGATTGACACCCTCTCCCCTCAGAGTGCATCCCAGCTGGTCGCTAGAGGGCATTTGCGCAGTCCCTCTGTGTCTTCTCTGTGCTTTCAGCCTGCGTCCAGGGCTCTATTGAAAGCGCCCAGGCGGAAAGTAGTAAGGGGTAAGGCGCCTTCCACAGACAAGTGATCTGGTGCTTGGCAAGAAGGTGAGCTAAATCTATGAACGTGTCACTGCTTTGTTTTTTTTGTAGTTGTTTCTTGTATGAGGCCAAATAGGCACACCTCCCAGGTATGTAGTGTTTGATGCCCATGCAGTGCATCAGGGTAGACGTAATGCCTAACCAGTATTGTGAGAGGGCTGGACATGCCCAGAGCATGTGCAGAAGGTCAGCATTGAGTGCATGACGGTGGGGGCAGTCAGCATCCGTCCGGTTAAAATAACAGTTAGTTTTGCGGGGTTTTCTGTAGGCCCTGTGTAATACATCATATTCAATGATCCTAAACCAGGCATTGTGGGACATTGCCGCGGGATATGCAGGATATTCTGCCGTTCTTTGTTGTTGCAGGGTCTACCGAGCCCAGTGTCCCAGTGCTGCCGCAGTTTGGTTAGTAGTGCTGCGACGTGTGTTAGCAGGAAATCAGCTAACCATCGCTTAGGTGGCATCCTTCTCCCCTCACATGGAGGTATTGAATTGTTAGGTGAATGCCGGGTACCTGATGCATGTCGCCCCAGCGCGCTCCCAGGAATTGTATGGTGAAGTTGTGTAATAGAAATTGCCCCAGGAAGGCCGGCCTCATCTATAAGTTCCTCCATGGAGAGATGCGCACTGTCTCAGTGCAGGCCCAACTCCCACTGGGACGCTACTTCAGTAGTGCGCGGCACACCAAGGAGTGGCAGCGCCAGGGTGTGGAGTGTTATCGGCCTAGTGAGGTTAAGACTCCTACAAAAACCGTGCCATGCCGCCCGTAGCATAAGTGTGTTGGGCAGTGGTATGCTGGACAGTGGGTGGAACAGCTGTAATATGCGAGAGAGATGCCATGGAGGAGATCAGATGCTGTTTTCTCCAGCTGGCGGCCCAACAGTTAGTCACACCCATGCCGCCTTGGTCAGTAGGGAGATGGAGCGTAGAGAGTGCCACCTAATGGCGCGTGGCATGCCCATTAAAGTTGCTGGTGGAGCATTCAAGGGGGTGAAATAAAGGCTTGGTACACTATAGGGGTATGTTTGCAAACATAACAAACATGGCAACATTACCATTTTGATGATGGCTAACCTGTCGGCCACTGATAGTGGCATGGTCTGGCAAAATGCCATTTGCACGGGGAGGTGACTGCCGGCCAAGGTTGCCATCTAGGAGGTCTGCTGTGGCGTGGTAGATTTTTATGCCCAAGTACCAGAATGTGGTAGGCTGCTACAGCATAGGGATTCCGTTGATCTGGGGAGCAGGGTTAGGCGTGTTAACAACAAATGGGAATCGGCATGACTTGGCCCAATTGAACCTGAGACCTGTGCAAATCTGTAGAGCGTATGTGCTATTGTATCTGAAAGAAACATGTTAGTATTAGATTCCTTACCTTAGAATATCCCCAGCGTCAGACTGGATCCGGAAACTATTGCGTAGCAGTACCCTTGCGCGTCGGTAGGCGTCGTTAGCGCCGGGATGACGTCACTAGAGTACTTGGACGCCGCCCTCGCGCGCTGACGTCAGTTCTTCTTTTTTCCGCGCCAGCAAGCGCCGATCCGGAAAAAGTGGTACCCTTAGTCAATTCTTGACTAAACTTTTTCGATCATTTTTGATCCTTTTTCGAAGTCCATCGACTCCGACAGTGCCGGTAGGGATGCCCGGGTTCAAACCCTGTGCCGACTGCAACCGGCTGATGTCGGTTACCGACCCCCATCGCCGGTGCCTTCACTGTCTGGGCCCCGGCCACGACGACAAGTCCTGCGCCGACTGCCGGGCCCTGATGTCAAAAGCTAGACGGGAGCGGTCCTGCAAGCGACACAAGCTCCGGCAGTCGGCCCCGCGCCGCTCAAGGTCCCTTTCCGGAAGGAGGTCGAGGGACCGGTCGCGGGGTCGGTGCCATCATAGCCCCGGGAGTTGTCGCCAGTCATCAGGCTCGAAGTCCTCAGGTAAGAGGCACAAGAAGTCGAAGAGGCGTCATCGCTCTTCCGACTCTCCCGGACGCTCGCGCGACGCGCCGGGAGTTCGGGTGACACTGCTCACGTGGCTCCGCCGGAGTCGCGGGCATCGCGGCCTGCTTCATACCCGCCGGTCCCTGGGCAGAACGCGACGCCGGAAGAGATCGATTCCTTCCTGATGGGTGTGAGGTCGCTCGCTCCTCCATCGGGTTCCGCGGCGCCTTCGTGCCCAGCGGCCCGACTGGGGGTCCTAGCGGGTCGGGTGCTTCGGCCCGACGCCATCGGATGCTTCGGCCGCAGGCGACTTCGGTCCCGGCGCCGCAGGTCCCCGCTGGATCCGGATCCGGGTTGTCGCCGGTCGACCTTAAGACCTCGCCGGCACCGACCCCCAGGGCGTCACCTCCGGCGACGCCGTCCCCGATCCCTCCCTCGATTCGGGTCCGGCACCGCTGTGCGCTGCTCTCGACGCCGCTTGGAGATTTTTACTTCAATGAACCGGCCCCATTCTTTGAACCTGAATTTCAGGAGATGGGTGACAAGGAGGATCAGGAGGGGTCTGAAGACCCTCTGGCACAAGAGTGCCAGTCTCAACAGGACTGGACAGGTGAGCTAGAGGAGGCCAGTGGTCTGGACACTTCGCCAGACACTGGTTTTGTCTCCCCTCCTACCGTGGCTATGGAGAAGGGGGCTACCTATAGTGTGGTGCTGACTCGGGCGGCCAAGGCCTTGGGCCTGGTGCTGTCCGTCGCGACCGTGAGGACTAACCTCCTCACTGAGGTCCTTAAACCGCAAGCAATTTGGCTGAGCCTCTACTGCCGTTTAATGAGGTCTTGTCTGACGTTCTTCTGGGCACTTGGTCCAAGCCCGCTACAGGTCAGCCTGTAGATAGGAACGTGGCCAGACGCCACCACCCGGCTCCAGGCGACCCTTGCTTCCTGTCCACCCACCCCACCCCGAGAGCCTGGTCATCCAGGCCTCTAACTCCCAGACCGCATTCCCGTCGGCTACCCCAGAACTGGAATCCAAGAGGTATGAACAATAGTGGAAGAAGGTATTCTCCTCCCTGAGTTTAGGGTTGCGGTCAGTCAACACCGCATGTCTCTTGGGCCGTTACACCCACTCTCTGTGGGACACGGTCGCGGACGTGCTGCCACAATGTCCGGAGGAGGCCCGGACTAAACTCGCCCAAGCCATTGCGGAGGGTCGAGATGCGGCACGGTATTCCATATGGTGTGGGCTGGATACCACGGACTTACTGGGCAGAGCGATGGCAACGACAGTGGCGATTCGTCGCCACACCTGTTTGAGGTCCGCCAACTTTTCGGCTGATGTCCAAAACACCCTTATGGACATGCCGTTTGATGGCCGTCGCCTCTTTGGCGACAAGGCAGACCATGCGCTTCAGCGCTTTAAGGACTCCAGGGCTACGGCCAAGTCCTTGAGCCTCTCGGCCTCACGCCAGCAAACGGCTGCCTTTCGCTCCTTTCGTGGCCAAGGAAGGGGCACCCCCACGCGTCCTGCCAGCTACGGGCTGCAGACTACCATCCATCGCGGTGGCGGACGTGGAAACCGATGTGGCGGCGGACGGGGACAACGGCGAAGCCAGTCCACAAATACCCCTGCAGCATCCGCCTCAAAGCCCTCCTAGTCTGAGCTTTCAGGCCCATGTGACACCAGTGGGGGGCAGGGTTCGCCATCACCACCTCTATTGGCGCAGTGTCACATCGGACAGGTGGGTGCTGCAAATCGTCCGAAGGGGCTACTCCCTCCCCTTCGAGGCGACCCCTCTAGCCATGCCACCGCAGTACCACCGCGTGTCGGGGGATCACTTGAAACTTCTACAAGAGGAAGTTACGGCCCTCTTGTCCAAGGGGGCCATTGAGCTCGTTCCTGGGCCAGAAGTAGGGTGTGGTTGTTACTCCCACTACTTTCTGGTACCCAAGAAGGGCAAAGGGGGCCTACGCCCTATCTTGGACCTGCGGAACGTCAGCGGCTTCCTCCGGAAGGAGAAGTTCAAGATGCTGACACCGGCTCAGGTCTTAGCTGCCCTGGACCCATGAGACTGGATGGTAGCGTTGGACTTGCAGGACGCTTATTTCCACATCCCCGTCCTGCCGGCCCACCGGCGCTACCTGCGGTTCACGGTAGGCCACAAGCACTTTCAGTTTACCGTGCTCCCCTTCAGCCTTACCAGCGCCCCACAGGTGTTCCCGAAGGTGATGGCGGTGGTCGCAGCACATCTGCGCAGGTTAGAGGTTTCAGTCTTCCATTATCTCGATGACTGGTTGTTGAAGTAGGGCTCGCCCCAGACAGTCGTCAGCCACCTCCAGATAACGGCAAACCTCCTGCACCAGCTGGGGTTTTCCATCAATGTGCCGAAGTCACACCTGTGTCCCTCTCAGAGCTCCTCTTCATCAGAGCGGTTCTCGACTCGGCGCAGTTTCGGGTTTATCCTCCCGAACAGCGGGTTCGGGATATTTAGGCTCTGATTCCCATCTTTCAACCTTTATCCCGGGTCTCGGTCAGGTTGACGCTGCGGCTTCTGGGGCTGATGGCCTCCTGCATCTATCTGGTGCATCACGCCCGGTGGCGGATGCGGGCTCGTAAGTGGGACCTGAAGTTTCAGTGGGCCCAGCATCAGGGCAACCTGCCCGACCATGTCCTGATCTCGGAGGGCACTGCGAAACAGCTGCAGTGGTGGCACACGGACCGCGATTGGGTCAGCGGCAGATCCCTCTCCCTACCCCAACCAGAGCACGTATTTGTGACGGACGCGTCCCTCCAAGGTTGTGAATGTTGCACAGTGGCCCTCACTGGCGTTAGCAATCTGCATCTGAGGAAAACAGCAACAATACACAGCTAAGGCTGGCCTTGGTTCTATAAGGTGGCTGCATATTGGAAAAAGATTGAGTTATGAGTAGGTGTGTGGCCAAGTTGTAGGTCATTTGGAGGGGGCTCGTATTCAAAGCAACACCTTTGGTGCTAATGTAAATATTATCTAGGGGCAGAAGAGAAAAGATTCCATCTTGAATTTCATCAAAATTTTGTAATTCAGTTTGGGGCAGTTTTCATCGGTATTACATCTGTTCCATTTATTTTGGGTTTATTTTGTGAATACTGAAAATTAGTAAATGTACTCAAACGTGTAAACTTGGTAAAAAGTGTAAGCTGTCTTTGACAGTCGGCTCTGTTGTATTTTTTCCTCACTGATTTCTTTCTCCCTGTGGTTTTAGGGCCCTTCCGCCATGTTGTCTTTCCCAGTGTTTTCCTGTGATTGGAGCTTTTGTTTCAGGGTCATCACCAGTGTTCAAAATCCACAATCCCTATCCTACATCTTTGTCCACTGTGCTTTTCCATTGAGTTGAAATTTCAGGTCCACGGTGAATGTTCATCTATCTTTGATTTGCTTTCTATGTAGGTTTTGAGTTAGTGGTGTGAAATATATTCTACTTTGTAAAATGTCCAAGGAGAAGGCTTGAGTAGTGATATCTAAACAGGACCTGCTCAGATTTCCTGACCCTTGCAATAATATCTTCCTTTTGCCTAAAATGCTCTATTTTGGTGGTAATGTCTCTTAGTCAATAACCCAATTCCTTGGATCACCTTCCTACTCTATGAGCCCTTAAGATGCTAAAATAGGTTTTATTGACGGCATTTGTAAGTCATTTGAACAGCTCTGAGAGGGCTTAATGTCTTCCCACGTCATAAGTAAGATACTTGATACAAATATTATCACATCTGTTTTCAAGGTCCTCACATTTTTGGGTCGAGCCTGGGCAGCGCATGCGCTGCTCTGCGAGGCATGCTGTATTGAGATAGGGACTAGAAGCTCCGTCCACTCTCCGCCCACATTTTTTATTGGCTTTTGTCATTGTCCACTGTAAACTGTCGCAGTTCATTGGTCAAAAGCCTTAGTAGTCCCTCCTTAGACCTGCCTTGTCTCATTTTGTAACCTCCCATGGTGACATTCCCTGTTACGTGTGTTACATGCGCTGCTCTGCGAGGCATGCTGTATTGAGATAGGGACTAGAAGCTCCGTCCACTCTCCGCCCACATTTTTTATTGGCTTTTGTCATTGTCCACTGTAAACTGTCGCAGTTCATTGGTCAAAAGCCTTAGTAGTCCCTCCTTAGACCTGCCTTGTCTCATTTTGTAACCTCCCATGGTGACATTCCCTGTTACGTGTGTTACATGCGCTGCTCTGCGAGGCATGCTGTATTGAGATAGGGACTAGAAGCTCCGTCCACTCTCCGCCCACATTTTTTATTGGCTTTTGTCATTGTCCACTGTAAACTGTCGCAGTTCATTGGTCAAAAGCCTTAGTAGTCCCTCCTTAGACCTGCCTTGTCTCATTTTGTAACCTCCCATGGTGACATTCCCTGTTACGTGTGTTAGTGCTCGGTAGGCTTTAATTACAGCCTCTGAGCACTATTTTCTCAAATAGCTATGTCCTGCCTGGTGTTGCAGGCAGGACATGCTCTCTCCTCATGCTTTTTTTATTTTTTATTTTTATAGCACACATGTGCTTGCAATATGTCTTGTATTTGAAAGAGTTTAAGCTATTGGCATTGTAAATGACAATGTCTTTTATTTATCTGTTTTAAAAACAACACATAAATAAAAGGCAGTCTCATTTATAATGCCAATAGCTCAAGCTCTAATAAATGCGAAACCTATTGCATTGCAAATGCTTGTTCTCTTGGGTATTGCATTAGCAATTCTAAAGTCGGAGAACGGAGGGGTACATAAGTTGCTCCTATGCTTCTCTAGAGTGTAGACTGCTCTCTAGTTTCCATACTGTGGTTCATAGAGAGAAAAACACTTTTTTAATTCTGCAATGGCAGGCTTTATTTCATTTTTCAACTCTGGTATGACTTCTGTCAGAGACCTCTCCATTCTTTCGATAAGATCCAACAAGCAGACTTCAAGTCGTCCTCCATGATTGGCGTAGCCATGGTCTTGGTTATTATGCGGTTGTCAACTGGGGCTGCCTTGTTACAGAAATTTTCTCCATGGTAGCCTTTATTCTTGTTTTAGCGAACATGGACATTAAAGCCTCTAGGTCTTTAGCCCGCATTCCGTCTGTGTTATACAAGTTCCTTTTATCTAACTTGTTTCTTGTGAGAGTTCAGGCAGCAGATAGTGCATTAGTCTCCCTTTGAGAATCGTTTCAGATTGCAGATTGTATCTACCGACCTCCGGGACCACGCACCCAATTGAGTGAGGACATCGCCGACTTCGTCAGCCCGCATGCCCTCCCCTCCGCTGACTACATCCTCCTGGGGGACTTCAACTTCCACCTGGAGAACAACAACGACCGCAACACCAGCACCCTGCTCGACAACCTCGCCAATCTCGGACTCAAGCAGCTGGTGTCCACCCCCACCCACCTCGCCGGACACACACTCGACGCAGTCTTCTCATCCAGCACAGACATCGCCTTCAGCCACGCCACAGAGCTTCAATGGACGGACCACAGCTGCGTCCACTTCACCTTCAAAAGAACGACGACCCACCACCACCAGCAACAGGCTGCCCGCAGAAGCTGGAACAAGATCACAGCCGACCAGCTCGCCACCTCCCTGAGCCAGCACCCTCCTGCCAGCTCAGCGAACCCCAGCCAGGCCGCCGACAACCTCACGAAGTGGATCAGCAACTGCGCGGACGAGCTCGCCCCGCTGAGGACCCCGCCCAGCAGACCCGGCAGCAAGAAAGCCCCATGGTTCACCGACGAACTCAAGAGCTCCAAGAAGAACTGCTGAGACCTCGAGAAAGTCTGGAGAAGGGAACCAACACCGGACAACATGACCACCTTCAAGCTTGCCACCCGGAAGCACCACCAGCTGATCCGCGCCGCCAAGAAAACTGCATTCAAGGACCGGCTGGACAACAACGCACACAACTGCAAGGAACTCTTCAACATCGTGAAAGAGCTATCCAACCCCAGCGCAGGAAACAACGACATCACCCCATCGCAAGACCTCTGCAACTCCCTCGCCTCACACTTCCACAACAAGATCGCGGACATACACAACAGCTTCAACAACCAACCAATGCACACCACGACCGAACAACCACCCCCCACCACCACCCTCCACGCCTGGACTCCGATCAGCACCGAAGACACCATCCGCACGATGAACTCCATCCACTCCGGATCTCCGACCGACCCCTGCCCTCACCACGTCTTCAATAAGGCCGACGCTGTCATCGCACCCCACCTGCGAGACATCATCAACACATCCTTCGACACGCCACCTTCCCTGAGAGCTGGAAGCACGCCGAACTCAGCGCTCTACTCAAGAAACCCACAGCGGACCCCACCGAACTCAAAAATTACCGCCCCATCTCGCTCCTCCCGTTTCCAGCCAAAGTCATCGAGAAGACCGTCAACAAGCAGCTGGCCGCCTTCCTGGAGACGAATGGATCCCTCGACCCCTCACAGTCTGGCTTCCGAGCCAACCAGAGCACCGAGACCGCCCTCATCGCCGCCACCGATGACATCCGAGCCCTGATGGACAACGGAGAAACAGCGGCCCTCATCCTCCTAGACCTCTCCGCGGCATTCGACACTGTCTGCCACCGCACCCTAGTACAGCGCATCAGCAACGTCGGAATCCAGGAGAAGGCTCTGGAATGGATCATCTCCTTCCTCGACGGAAGAACACAGAGAGTCCGCCTACCACCGTACAAGTCAGAGGCCACCGAAGTCATCTGCGGCGTCCCTCAAGGATCCTCGTTGAGCCCCACCCTCTTCAACGTCTACATGAGCCCCCTCGCGGCCATCGCACGCCAACACAACCTCAGCATAATCTCCTACGCCGACGACACCCAGCTGATCCTCTCCCTGACCAACGACCCCGCCGCCGCCAGAGCCAACCTGCACGAAGGGATGAAAGAGGTAGCCGAGTGGATGACGACCAGCCGCCTGAAACTGAACTCAGACAAGACGGAGGTCCTCATCCTGGGCTCTTCACCCTCCGCCTGGGACGACTCCTGGTGGCCTCCCGCCCTGGGCACCGCACCCAAACCGACAGACCACGCACGCAACCTGGGCTTCATCCTGGACTCCTCCCTCTCCATGACCAGACAAGTCAACGCCGTCTCCTCGTCATGCTTCAACATCCTGCGCATGCTACGGAAGATCTTCTGGTGGATCCCCACCGAGACCAGGAAGACCGTCACCCAGGCCCTCGTCACTAGTCGACTGGACTACGGCAACACCCTCTACGCCGGTACCACCGCCAAGCTCCAGAAGAGACTCCAGCAGATCCAGAACGCCTCAGCCAGACTCATCCTCGACATCCCACGAACCAGCCACATCTCCGGACATCTGGGAGACCTGCATTGGCTCCCCGTCAACAAAAGAATCACCTTCCGCCTCCTCACCCACGCACACAAAGCCCTACACGACCAAGGCCCGAGCTACCTCAACAACCGAATCAACTTCTACGCTCCCAAACGCCACCTCCGATCAGCCAACCACGCCCTCGCCGCCGTCCCCCGCATCCGAAGAGCGACTACAGGAGGAAGGTCCTTCTCCTACCTGGCCGCCAAGACCTGGAACTCCCTCCCGACCGACCTGCGCCTGACCCAAGACCACCTCTCCTTCAGGAAGAAGCTGAAGACCTGGCTGTTCGAGCAGTAGCGGCACCCCCCTCCCCCCAGCGCCTTGAGACCCTACGGGTAAGTAGTGCGCTCTATAAATGTCTTTGATTGATTGATTGATAGTGCAAAGCAGGCTTTTGTGGGTTTTAACTGTGATGACCGATAAGCGTATCTTTCCGATATCCCAGCATTTTATTAGTTAGAGGTGGTCTCCTAGTGTCCATTAAGTGTTCCACCAGGGCCACATATAAGCAATTGTTCATTTTTACCATCAGGGTCTTGCAGAGAGAGATGTCTTCTCCCCGCTTTGCAGAATGAATCACGCAGATTCAGGGCTGTTCTTTAAAACATTCTTAGTGGGGTTCCTAATATTTATAAGCAGGTGTAATTTTCAGGCATGACAGCTGTGCCCTGATGTTGCACCACAGATGTGGTTGGCAACTGGCTAATAGATGGGGATCATTGCTTGATCCCATTTTTCCTTCATAGGGCCAGAACAATGGTAGCTATGTAATTAGGAAAAGTATTTCATGTTGTAATTTCATCCAAGTACACACTAATCTGCTAAGTTTTCAGACAGTAGTGAAATGTTGTGGGTTTATATTGCTTCCTTCTCCAAAGAACGCATCAGATAATATTCTGTGGGAGAAGGACAGTATTATAAATATAAAGATTGATAAACTGAAATTCTAAAGAGGCTCCTTTTACCCCGGCAGTAGAACATTTGCCCTTTATGTAACTCACTCTGCAGCTGAGATACAGCAGCGTTTGCACACGCCGTTTTGCAACACACTTTGCTGGTCCACTCGCTGCTCTATTGCATGCCTTAACACATCTGGGGCCAGATGTAGGTAAATGAGATTTACCGATTTTTAATTACCGAATTTTACCGATTCGGTAATTAAAAATCGGTAAATCTGAGGGGTGGATATGTAGGAACATCCAGATGTTCCTTTTACCGAATCGGTAAATATCTGTATTTACCGATTCGGTAAATACCGACCGGTAATGCCCCATTCATTCCTATGGGCTTTGAAGCCCATAGGAATGAATGGGGCATTACCGGTCGGTATTTACCGAATCGGTAAATACCGATTCTGACAAGGGTGCAGGGGGTGTCACTTTGACACCCTCTAGCACCCCAAAAAAAGGTTCGGGGGCCATGTGGCAGGCATACCTGCCCTAAGGGCAGGTCTGCCTGTCATATGGCACAGGTGTGAATGCACACATGTGCATGCACACCAGGGGCCAGATGTAGGTAAATGAGATTTACCGATTTTTAATTACCGAATTTTACCGATTCGGTAATTAAAAATCGGTAAATCTGAGGGGTGGATATGTAGGAACATCCAGATGTTCCTTTTACCGAATCGGTAAATATCTGTATTTACCGATTCGGTAAATACCGACCGGTAATGCCCCATTCATTCCTATGGGCTTTGAAGCCCATAGGAATGAATGGGGCATTACCGGTCGGTATTTACCGAATCGGTAAATACAGATATTTACCGATTCGGTAAAAGGAACATCTGGATGTTCCTACATATCCACCCCTCAGATTTACCGATTCTGACAAGGGTGCAGGGGGTGCAGGGGTGTCACTTTGACACCCTCTAGCACCCCCAAAAAAGGTTCGGGGGCCATGTGGCAGGCATACCTGCCCTAAGGGCAGGTCTGCCTGTCATATGGCACAGGTGTGAATGCACACATGTGCATGCACACCAGAATCGTTATTTTACCATCAAATAGTATTTGATGGTAAAATACCGATTCTGTAATGCTTGTGGGACTCAGAAGAGTCCCACCTACATATCAATTTTACCGAATCGGGACTCAGAATGTGGACTCAGAAGAGTCCCACCTACATATCAATTTTACCGAATCTGAAAAAATACCGATTCGGTATTTTACAGAATCGGTAAATTTACCGATCGGTAAATTTACCGATTCTGTAAAATACAGGGCCCTACATCTCAAATTGCATTTACCGGTCGGTAACGGCCGAATTCGGCCGTTACCGACCGGTAAATGCCTACCTACATCTGGCCCCAGAATCGTTATTTTACCATCAAATAGTATTTGATGGTAAAATACCGATTCTGTAATGCTTGTGGGACTCAGAAGAGTCCCACCTACATATCAATTTTACCGAATCGGAAAAAAATACTGATTCGGTATTTTACAGAATCGGTAAATTTACCGATCGGTAAATTTACCGATTCTGTAAAATACAGGGCCCTACATCTCAAATTGCATTTACCGGTCGGTAACGGCCGAATTCGGCCGTTACCGACCGGTAAATGCCTACCTACATCTGGCCCCTGGTGTTTTCACACATTTTACAACAGTTGGCTCTGGATAGCAAGTATTTCTTAAGACAACTTTTAGGAATATTCCTACATTTTTGGGGGTCACTGTTTTCAAAATTGCATAGTGGAATTTCAGCATTTTAGGGCTGGGGCCTGTCGTACACTGCGCAGCAGTGACGCGCAGCTAGTTCTTTTCCGAGGGGAATTGAAAATGGACCTGGAAATTCCACGCATTTGTGGGTGTTATTTCCAGGGTCCATTCTCAGTGGCCTTCGCGTGCGTGCTGTTTTGTAACAGAACACGCAATAGGCCATGGGCGGTTGCGTAGCTCCGCCCATGGCCTATTGGTGTCTGTTACGCGCACCAGAGGCCATATGTTTTGAATTATGGCGGCTTGACAGCCGCGATAATTCAAAACATATGCTCGCAGTGGCGCGCACGTGCGGTCCGAGTCTAGCGGTCCCACTTGTGATTCCCCTCTAAGCTCCTCTTGCCTGAAGCCGTTTCCTCTGTGCTCTGCCTGCCTCTACCCCGCTCCCCGAAGGCCCCAGGCGGGAGCTTGGCCTCCGGGAACCGGCCAGCCTGTATTCCTCACATTGCTCTGCGATGTTGGTGATTGAAACAGCAGTGCCAGGTGCAGGAGAGCGTCGACTCCTGCAGTCAAGGTTGGCAGAGCGTGGGCAGCGGACCACTTATTGTGTACTGTGGAGATGAAGATGCCTTCTCTTGTTGATGGGTGTCTGTGCCACCAGATGCCCAGCAGTTTTATTCCTACAGGAGGGCCTTCAACAAGTTGGCAGCGGCCAATCTGTACCATACCGGCCTAGAGTATCTATCAAGCTGCTCTTGCACAATGCAATTGAAGTCCCCACCTCAGAGCAAAGTGTATGGCTCAGGTGCCAATACCTGCTCTCACAACGTTTTAAAGGAGCCAGGGTAATCTACATTGGGACCATAGCTGTTAAACTGTTGTAATGAGTGTACCTCCTTATATACCCGATAGAATAACATATCTGTCATGGTCATATATTTCAGTCCCAAGTAGATAAACTTTTTTGATTGGAATTGCCTCCCACTTCCAACTCTTAGTGAGTGTAATTGTAGTTGTATTAATATAGTGGTCACTACCCCATATGAGGCGTCAAAGTGCTTTTCGGTGAGAAGCACGCTACTCCGGAACCCAAAGAGATTTACTGGTGAATTAATATAGGTAGATATGAAATTAATTTGAGTGATGGACATGTGAGTTTGTATTTTGGGTTTAAAAAAGATAGCGGAGCGATAGAAGATGCAAGGTGTTGCATTTATATAACGCTTGCTCCCCCTGATGAGGTGTCGAAGCACTTTCCTTTGCGTAGCACACTAGTCCGGAACCCAAACAAAATTAGTATATGGGCGTATGGAATTAATTTGAGCGGTGGACATGTGAGCCTGTTAGTTGGATTGAAAAGGATAGTGGAGGAATAGAAGAGGGGGGGCTAAAACGTGTTGTTTGTGGGATCATAGCAGTAGAAGGAGGTATGGGATGAGTAAAGGGGAGAAGGAGGAGGGAAGAGTCAGAGGGAAGGCTTAGAGAGGCTTGTTTGGGAGATCTGAGTAATAATGGATATTTGAGATGATGCAAGGAGCGGTAGAGGAGGTAAGAGTCTAGAGAGGGTTATTTTGGGGATCATAGTAGAAAAATGAGGTTTGGGATGAGTCAGAGAGTGGAGGTAGAGGATATATTGGGAGAGGTTTAGGGTGAGATATAGGGTAGAGCTGAATTAGATGTAAAGTCATAAACATAAAGATACATAAGTACATGGAAGGCATATATGTATAAGAGAGGGAATATATGTAGATTTAAGTTGTATTTAATAAGTCCAGGCTTTCAAGTGTTTCTGTACTTCAAGGCAATTTATTGGTTGTTATATGTGTGCAATTGCTATCCAAATAGTGAGCGGCTTTGCAAGGGGGCCTTCAAGGTTGTTCCAAAGGTGTCCCAAGCAGCCAACAGAGCTGTGTCACTTCCCTCCACCCTCCTTCACATTACCTCTCATCAGAGAGGCCAGTTGAGGACCACTCGCCCAGTCAGCAGTAGCCGGGAAGCATGTATGACAGCAGCGCCACATTGCCTCTCAGCCTCCACAAGGCCCCAGCACCACCATTCAGGGTTCAACGAAGGCCCAAGGTGTCCCCCCAGTATGTGATTGCACCAGCACACAATACCTGAGAAGGAACTCAGACCACAAAAACCCACAGATCCAGAACACGCTCCAGGCTCCACTTTGACCCGTGGCCCAGGCTTACCTCCAGATCAGATCCATGTCTTCCTCTGCCATGCTGCACAGGAAATGACTAAATTCACTCACCAGGCTCCCTGACCGCTTTGCGTCCTCCCCAGCTCCCAGAGCACCATCAGTGAGGGGACAGTGACCTATACAATCCCATAGCCACCATGCTAGACACTCGAACAAGGAAATTTATAAGAGGGGGCCAGTAGGGTCCCCCTCTTGTGACACATGTAAAAAGGCCTGATCAAACTAGGATAACTTAAAACACAATATGATGCCACCACCACGCTATATGCATGTACCCATAATCTGTTACTATTCAAGGCTTACTTGATGTGCCTCTCCAGGTCCAAGACAGGTCCAGGGCTGGTTACATGTCAAGGGCAGGCATAGGCATGTGTGCACGCGCTAAATTAGTGTCGGGGTGGGGCCAAAATTCCAGTAACCGTAATCCTATTGGGCATACAAGGCTGGATACTTGACTGTACCCCATTTAGGGGACATTCATGACTCCACCGTGATTTTTCTGTGTGCATTCATGTCCTTGGGGAGAGGGGCCTATCTCAGTAATCCATAAATACATATAAAATGCATTCCTGAATGACCCTGGAAAGATTTAATTTGTTACCCAATACGCACTATCTGTAGTTCAGTTATGGAAGATGCACAAGCCGTAGCCTGTACTTTTGGCTCAATATGGTAAATTGGTTCAAGCCTGTACTTGCCGAAGGGTCAAGAAACATCTACTGAGACTTATTTACAGGGCCTTACATGCAGCAGCATATTTAAGGCTTAGAAGGTAGCGAAACTGGCGGCAAACTCTTAGAACAGCCCATCAATCCTTAAAATATCTATTTGGGATCTGGTGTATAAATATTTTTGGATTCACACGGTCTGTGATTCATAGCATTGCAAACTTTGCAAGTGCAAAATATCAGTTGTTATGTCAATCAGTCAGTATTTGTATAGCGCAGTACTGTCACCGTCAGGGGTATCTAGGTGCTGAGGTTGCTCAGTCGAAGAGGTAGGTTTTGAGTTACTTTTTTAAGTCTGCCAGGGAGGGTGCTGTAAGGAGGTGCCGGGGTAGGGTGTTCCACATCTTGGCAGCGGTGTAAGAGAAGGAGCGGACCCTGCTACAGCTGCAAAGGATGTGAGGGGTGTGTGCAAGGGCAAGAGAAACTGAGCACAGGTGTCTTGTGGTCAGGTGGAAGTTCAGTCGATGATTGATGTAGGATGGTCCTTGGTTGTGTGGGGCTTGTATACATGCGTGAGGATCTTGAAGTGGCACATCTTCTGAATGGCTAGCCAGTGGAGGTTTCTGGGGGGCGGTTGTGGGTCTGTTAGGGGAGGTTGAGGATGAGTCTGGCTGTAGTGTTCTGTATGGTCTGGAATAGCTTAATGAGCTGGGTTAAGATTCCGGCATAGAGAGTGTTGCCATAGTCGAGGTGGCTGGTGACAAGGACCTGTGTGACTTATCTTTCTGATATTGATTGAGATCCATATTAAGATTCTGCAGAGCCTGCGAAGGATGTAAAAGCAAGAGCAGGGGACCGTGTTGACTTATCTTTTCATGTTCAGTTGGCTATCGAGGATGATACTGAGGTTGCCAGTGTGGTCTGTCTGTGTGGGTGTAGGTCCGAGTTCCTCTGGCCACCAGATGTGGTCCCATGCGGAGGTGTTCTTCCCAAAGATAAGTACTTCTGTGTTGTCGGTGTTGAGCTTGAGACAGCTGTCCCTCATTAATTTGGCTACGTCGGTAATGCGTTGCAAAACTTGGTTTTGGTGTCAGTGGGGTTCTCTGTGAGCTATAAGTTGAGTATCATCAGCGTAGGAGACTTTTGAATCCGCGGGATCTGACGACATTTGCGAGGGGGGGTCATGTAGTCATGTTGTGGGTGTGTTTCTCCAGTTAGACTCAGCAGTGATAGCTGCATGTTAGCCCTTCCCACATTCACAAGAAGGACTCCTCTTGCTGAAGGGCAGTGATGGTCCGAGACAAAGGAATTAAAATGTCAAAGCATGGGGTAGTACGCTATTAGGAGGCTCCACAAAAGTAAGACCAGACTCATCCATAAAATTATGTCTCGGGGGTCACTCACCCCTTGACTATGAAACTAACACAGTAGAGGTAGATATCTACTTAATATAGATTTTTCACGAATAACTGGATAAATTCGTGGGCGGGTTGGCCACCGAGTGAACAGAAGAAGGGCGCCATAATAACATGGAATGGCATCACTGGGACATTAGCAGGGATACTTCGAGAGGACTCAAACAGGACTCCCCATTGGCACCCACCAGCTGCACTCGGATTCAACCGGGTAATCAAAAATAGTGCTAAACATTTGAATAAGAAACAAAAAGCTTTCCGTAAAAATGGCACAGAATTAGAAAACAAGCAACTACAAGAGGCTGCAAAAAGCCATTCCAAGTAAGTGTGGGCTGCAAAACGCGAATACTGCGATGGACAATGGCTGAAGATCTTTGACCTGTTGAGCCCCGGGAAAAGATAAGAGTTCTGAAGCTATCTAAGTAATCTTGGCCGAGGCAATAATCATAGAGAAAATTCCCTTGAGGCCTCAACCTGGGTAGCCCACGTAAAAGCTCTGTACAAGGAAGATAAACCGGCCTCCCAGTCAAACAATGGACCGACAGTAAGAGACGAGCCATACTCCATCACTGACAAGAAGGCCTTGCCTTGTAAATTGCTAATCTCAAAAATATTTAAAAAAATCCGGAAAAATGATGCACCAGGCCCAAAAGGTCTACCTGGTCAATTGTTTAAAGCAAACATCGAATTCTGGTTTGAAAATCTGTCCCACCTATATGACGAATACTGGGTCCTGGGGGATGTACCAGATTCCTGGAGAGGCTCGCTTTTACACCCAATCCATAAGAAGGGTGAGGAAATATACATTTTATGGTCAAGTAATGTTCCCTAACGTGTACCCCACCGTCTCCATGTACCAGCTTAAAGTGCATGTAACTTCCCTCCTGTGCCAGTTATGAAGACGCAAATATATTTGCGTCCAACGTTAACATGTCTGCTTTCAGACTCACCCTGAATGGGTTCAATATTCCGTTTCTAAGTATGCCATGCCAACGTCTTTTTGTGGTGCACTTTACACGTTTTCTCAGCTCTGGCGAAGTAGGCCCTGAATTCTGCCATCGAGCCTTTTTCCTGCCTTCTGACTCTGGAAGCCTCAGCCCAGGCTGTCTCTGTACCCGTGACCTCTGCCTTACTCCCTGTGCGGCTCACGGCGCTTAGCTCAGCCTGCTGCCTGCCAAGACTGTATTCAACCTTCGAATTATCTGTTCCGCTCCTCGAGAATACATTCCTGCCTACTAGTTTAAGTAAACATTCCCCCAGCTGCAGAGCAAAGGGCCCGGCCTCACTGTCTCCGTGCAAGTAATTCATAGCCTCTGTTACCATGGAAGGCCCATGCCCCTCGCATCTCATGCAGACACTTAGGCGCTTATACACGCACTCACAGTCAGTATAGAATAGCTTCTGCCCTAGAGACCTTTTCCTTCTAGATAATATGGTTCCCAAACATCAGATATCAGATATGATAGAAGTACGAGTTGATCTGACATGCCAGACTTCTGTCTCTTTCCGCCAGTGTAAATGTCAAGTCCCCTGCACCCTCTGGTTTCACGTCAATCACACGTCATGCAGCTGCGCGCGCATCCAAGCCTTAGATTTCTGCTGACATTACAAGATTCTGCTTTGTTGCCACCCACTTGTGACACCTACCTATGACGTTTCTAGCACACACCTCTGTGTTCACGCCCAGTTCACGCCTTCTAATTACGTATTACTAACACGTGGATGCTGTTATCTTGTTTCTCTCAGCTGTTACGCCTACTGTATTGGTTTCTATAATATGACTTAAGTATATAAGCTATGTATTGTCAATAAAATATTGCTCTATCCCTTCCTACACCCCAGTGGTGGTAGGAACATGATATCCGGTCTGACCATTCCTTTTTAAGGAATAAAACCCCTAAGAACTCTAACACCACGGACTCTGCCTCTTTCTTTCCGATTGAGTTATTATTGATTAAGTACTTACCTGCATAGAAATTAGGACGGTAAATCAAATATTTACCACAAGGGGCCCAAATCAGATCCGTCTAATTACAGACTGATTGCCCTCTTGGACATAGAGGGCAAAGCCTATGCTAGTGCAATATTGACGGATCTCGTAGATTGGGTGTGTGAAGAAGGTCTTTTGCCTTTCTGCCAAACTGGCTTCAGACCCGGGTCTTCGACCGTGGATAACATCACTGCACTCTCCTATTTGGCCTATAAAGCTCGGTCGCGTAAAACCCTCCCTTTATTTGCCTGCTTCATCGATTACTCTGCCGCTTTCGATGGGGTAGACCGCGCAATTTTATGGAGAAAGCTGGCACAATGGAACATCAATCCGACCCTGCTAAGAGCAATTCAGTCACTCTATCAAATAACATGGGTTAGAATTAAACTCTCAAGTGATTCCGCATCTGAGAAGATCGACACGGACCGAGGTCTAAAGCAAGGGTGCGTGTTAGCGCCACTGCTGTTTAATCTGTATACAGCAGATATGGAGACAGCCCTGTTGGGGGCAGCGCTAGCAACCCCAAGGATTGGGGGGACCTTGTAAATTGCTAATCTCAAAAATCCTAAAAAAATCAGGAAAAATGACGCACCAGGCCCAAAAGGTCAACCTGGTCAATTGTTTAAAGCGAACATCGAATTCTGGTTTGAAAATCTGTCCCACCTATATGACGAATGCTGGGTTCTGGGGGATGTACCAGATTCCTGGAGAGGCTCGCTTTTACACCCAATCCATAAGAAGGGGCCGAAATCAGATCCGTCTAATTACAGACTGATTGCCCTCTTGGACATCGAGGGCAAAGCCTATGCTAGTGCAATATTGACGGATCTCGTAGATTGGGTGTGTGAAGAAGGTCTTTTGCCTTTCTGCCAAACTGGCTTCAGACCCGGGTCTTCGACCGTGGATAACATCACTGCACTCTCCTATTTGGCCTATAAAGCTCGGTCGCGTAAAACCCTCCCTTTATTTGCCTGCTTCATCGATTACTCTGCCGCTTTCGATGGGGTAGACCGCGCAATTTTATGGAGAAAGCTGGCACAATGGAACATCAATCCGACCCTGCTAAGAGCAATTCAGTCACTCTATCAAAAAACATGGGTTAGAATTAAACTCTCGAGTGATTCCGCATCTGAGAAGATCGACACGGACTGAGGTCTAAAGCAAGGGTGCGTGTTAGCGCCACTGCTGTTTAATCTGTATACAGCAGATATGGAGACAGTCCTGTTGGGGGCAGCCCTAGCAACCCCAAGGATTGGGGGGACCAAAATCCAGTTTATGCAGTACGCTGACGATCTGGTACTCCTGGACCACACTAAAATAGGACTACAAAAGATGCTGACCGCCCTGGCAACATATAACAACGAAAACACGTTGGTGGCAAATTCTTCCAAGTCTAAAATAGTTATTTTTGGGCACCACCCACACAAAAAACGAGCAAAATGGAATCTTGGTCATCTCTCCTTGGGAAGCACACAGCGATATACCTACCTGGGAGTCTGCTACCACGAGTCAGGCCTCTCCGGCGCCCAGTTAAAGAAAATCCAAGGCAAAGGGAAAACCATCACTTATGCACTCTGCAAATTACAAGCTTCCTTACACAGCCCAACTACAACGGCTAGTCAAAGAGACTTAAAGGCTAAACTAATGCCGGCCCTCATCTACGCTGAGCAAGCATACCCGGGCAAACTCTACAAGGAACTTGAAAAAATTAATTGCAGAGCATACAAGAGAATATTTCATCTACCGAAGTGCACTAGAAACACACTTATCCACCTAGAATTCTCGCTCAGCCAACAAAATCTGGAAGAAATGGCGGCTTTAAGCAAATACTATTACCTTGCTACAGCTGCAAAAGATAAGACACTTAAGGCAGTTTTGAAATATATCTTTATGGAACCCGGGAATCCATGGTCAGCCACCCTTACCGTGGCAAAAGCTCGCCTCAACCTAGCCACTGAGCTTTGGGACCCCGAACTAGTCAACTACACGGCGATCAAAAACGCAATCAAGAAACAAGTTTGGGCTCGTTCCCGCAAATTGGACTTGGAGTCATTAGCGACAAGAGACCTGCACAAGACCCTATGCCTGCCGCACACTGTGCATAATCCCAAATACCATCTCACGCAGGCCGTGGGCCGCATAGCTCTTGATAAGATTCTAGCCTACAGACTACACCCTCTGCCCCTTAAAGAACTATATGCCGTTGACCGGGTAGAACTGGGTGCATTGGAAGGCAGGCTCTGCAATTACAAACGCGAGTCCCATGCTCATCTGCTATTTTGCTGCCCGGCCCTGCGTGCAGCACGCAGTCTTTACCTTAGGCCCATCTTAAGACAAGCGGGGACCCACACTGCAAAGGAGGCGGTCCACCATTTATATACACTGTCCACGGTAAAAGACATGGCCTCATTTGGCAAGTTCATTCAAGAGACTAAGTTGATGGCCACTCAGGGCTTAAATGAATAGAGACTCCGTTGAAGCATAGACTATTTTGCTAAACACATTTCCTGTTTTAACTTTTGTAATTTTATACGTTTGTTTTAATGTAATGGTTTTGAGTAACCAAACAATAAAGTTATTCATTCATTCATTATAGATTTTTCATGAAATGCATGTTGGAGAAACCTGCCACCTTAGGGGAATCACTTAAACCGTACACACCACCGAGGAAGATGTAGAAAGAAAATCCAGGAGTAATATTAGTCTAGTGAGGTTTCCTTAGTGTGCAAAAGACCTCCTCAATATAATGGTTAGTCGAGAACTTAATCAAAAGCACAGAGAAGCTGGAGGGCCTCTCTAGCCACTTCATGATTGAAAGGGCTCACCAAGTGCCCAAAGTTCCAACTAAGCTTGGGGCAAGACCCAGGTAAATTATCACCCACGTTTCCAACTGTTCCGAGGGTGCTACATTGTGATGGCCTCATACAGTTAATAAAAAGTGAATCCATCATGCTACTCTGAGATTATACCCAAGAGGTACAAGCGAAAAGAAGTGAAAGTAGAATTACACAAGTGAAATGTCATATAGATGATGCTTTCCCTAGAGAAGCTGTGGGTCATTTCGAAGGGAAGATCCTGGTTCTACACAATGACAGATGACACTAGGGAGTGGCTGGACCTGGAGTGATGGAGGCAGAAAAGCAGTAAATAAAACACAAAATCATCCATGAAGGCTATGGACCCAATGGAAAGACCCGGGGAATGGCAACGTATGGATCTGGGGCTGACACAGAGAGAGACGGAACATAAAGAACTAGAACGGCCCATCAATCCTTAAAATATCTATTTGGGATCTTGTATAAATATTTTTACATTCACACGGTCTGTGATTCATAGCATTGCAAACTTTGCAATTGCAAAATATCAGTTGTTATGTCAATCAGTCAGTATTTGTATAGCGCAGTACTGTCACCGTCAGGGGTATCTAGGTGCTGAGGTTGGTCAGTCGAAGAGGTAGGTTTTGAGTTACTTTTTTAAGTCTGCCAGGCAGGGTGCTGTAAGGAGGTGCCGGGGTAGGGTGTTCCACATCTTGGCAGCGGTGCAAGAGAAGGAGCGGACCCTGCTACAGCTGCAAAGGATGTGAGGGGTGTGTGCAAGGGCGAGAGAAACTGAGCCCAGGTGTCTTGTGGTCAGGTGGAAGTTCAGTCGATGATTGATGTAGGATGGTCCTTGGTTGTGTGGGGCTTGTATACATGCGTGAGGATCTTGAACTGGCACATCTTCTGGATGGCTAGCCAGTGGAGGTTTCTGGGGGGCGGTTGTGGGTCTGTTAGGGGAGGTTGAGGATGAGTCTGGCTGTGGTGTTCTGTATGGTCTGGAATAGTTTAATGAGCTGGGTTAAGATTCCGGCATAGCGAGTGTTGCCATAGTTGAGGCGGCTGGTGACAAGGGCCTGTGTGACTTATCTTTCTGATATTGATTGGGATCCATATTAAGATTCTGCAGAGCCTGCGAAGGATGTAAAAGCAAGAGCAGGGGACCGTGTTGACTTACCTTTTCATGTTCAGTTGGCTATCGAGGATGATACTGAGGTTGCCAGTGTGGTCTGTCTGTGTGGGTGTAGGTCCGAGTTCCTCTGGCCACCAGATGTGGTCCCATGTGGAGGTGTTCTTCCCAAAGATAAGTACTTCTGTGTTGTCGGTGTTGAGCTTGAGACAGCTGTCCCTCATTAATTTGGCTACGTCGGTAATGCGTTGCAAAACTTCGTTTTGGTGTCAGTGGGGTTCTCTGTGAGCTATAAGTTGAGTATCATCAGCGTAGGAGACTTTTGAATCCGCGGGATCTGACAACATTTGCGAGGGGGGGGTCATGTAGTCATGTTGTGGGTGTGTTTCTCCAGTTAGACTCAGCAGTGATAGCTGCATGTTGGCCCTTCTCGGAGAGGTCATCCCACATTCACAAGAAGGACTCCTCTTGCTGAAGGGCAGTGATGGTCCGAGACAAAGGAATTAAAATGTCAAAGCATGGGGTAGTACGCTATTAGGAGGCTCCACAAAAGTAAGACCGGACTCATCCATAAAATTAAGTCTCGGGGGTCACTCACCCCTTGACTATGAAACAAACACAGTAGAGGTAGATATCTACTTAATATAGATTTTTCACGAATAACTGGATAAATTCGTGGGCGGGTTGGCCACCGAGTGAACAGAAGAAGGGCGCCAAAATAACATGGGATGGCATCACTGGGACATTAGCGGGGATACTTCGAGAGGACTCAAACAGGACTCCCCATTGGCACCCACCAGCTGCACTCGGATTTAACCGGGTAATCAAAAATAGTGCTAAACATTTGAATAAGAAACAAAAAGCTTTCCGTAAAAATGGCACAGAATTAGAAAAAAAGCAACTACAAGAGGCTGCAAAAAGCCATTCCAAGAAAGTGTGGGCTGCAAAACGCGAATACTGCGATGGACAATGGCTGTAGATCTTTGACCTGTTGAGCCCCGGGAAAAGATAAGAGTTCTGAAGCTATCTAAGTAATCTTGGCCGAGGCAATAATCATAGAGAAAATTCCCTTGAGGCCTCAACCTGGGTAGCCCACGTAAAAGCTCTGTACAAGGAAGATAAACTGGCCTCCCAGTCAAACAATGGACCGACAGTAAGAGACGAGCCATACTCCATCACTGACAAGAAGGCCTTGCCTTGTAAATTGCTAATCTCAAAAATACTAAAAAAAATCAGGAAAAATGACGCACCAGGCCCAAAAGGTCTACCTGGTCAATTGTTTAAAGCAAACATCGAATTCTGGTTTGAAAATCTGTCCCACCTATATGACGAATGCTGGGTTCTGGGGGATGTACCAGATTCCTGGAGAGGCTCGCTTTTACACCCAATCCATAAGAAGGGGCCCAAATCAGATCCGTCTAATTACAGACTGATTGCCCTCGTTGGACATCGAGGGCAAAGCCTATGCTAGTGCAATATTGACGTATCTCGTAGATTGGGTGTGTGAAGAAGGTCTTTTGCCTTTCTGCCAAACTGGCTTCAGACCCGGGTCTTCGACCGTGGATAACATCACTGCACTCTCCTATTTGGCCTATAAAGCTCGGTCGCGTAAAACCCTCCCTTTATTTGCCTGCTTCATCGATTACTCTGCCGCTTTCGATGGGGTAGACCGCGCAATTTTATGGAGAAAGCTGGCACAATGGAACATCAATCCGACCCTGCTAAGAGCAATTCAGTCACTCTATCAAATAACATGGGTTAGAATTAAACTCTCGAGTGATTCCGTATATGAGAAGATCGATACGGACCGAGGTCTAAAGCAAGGGTGCGTGTTAGCGCCACTGTTGTTTAATCTGTATACTGCAGATATGGAGACAGTCCTGTTGGGGACAGCCCTAGCAACCCCAAGGATTGGGGGGACCAAAATCCAGTTTATGCAGTTCGCTGACGATCTGGTACTCCTGGACCACACTAAAATAGGACTACAAAAGATGCTGACCGCCCTGGCAACATATAACAACGAAAACAGGTTGGTGGCAAATTCTTCCAAGTCTAAAATAGTTATTTTTGGGCACCACCCACACAAAAAACGAGCAAAATGGAATCTTGGTCATCTCTCCTTGGAAAGCACACAGCGATATACCTACCTGGGAGTCTGCTACCACGAGTCAGGCCTCTCCGGCGCCCAGTTAAAGAAAATCCAAGGCAAAGGGAAAACCATCACTTATGCACTCTGCAAATTACAAGCTTCCTTACACAGCCCAACTACAACGGCTATTCAAAGAGACTTAAAGGCTAAACTAATGCCGGCCCTCAACTACGCTCAGCAAGCATACCTTGGCAAACTCTACAAGGAACTTGAAAAAATTAATTGCAGAGCATACAAGAGAATATTTCATCTACCGAAGTGCACTAGAAACACACTTATCCGCCTAGAATTCTTGCTCAGCCAACAAAATCTGGAAGAGATGGCGGCTTTAAGCAAATACTATTACCTTGCTACAGCTGCAAAAGATAAGACACTTAAGGCAGTTTTGAAATATATCTTTATGGAACCCGGGAATCCATGGTCAGCCACCCTTACTGCGGCAAAAGCTCGCCTCAACCTGGCCACTGAGCTTTGGGACCCCGAACTAGTCAACTACACGGCGATCAAAAACGCAATCAAGAAACAAGTTTGGGCTCGTTCCCGTGAATTGGACTTGGAGTCATTAGCGACAAGAGACCTGCACAAGACCCTATGCCTGCCTCACACTGTGCATAATCCCAAATACCATCTCACGCAGGCCGTGGGCCGCATAGCTCTTGATAAGATTCTAGCCTACAGACTACACCCTCTGCCCCTTAAAGAACTATATGCCGTTGACTGGGTAGAACTGGGTGCATTGGAAGGCAGGCTCTGCAATTACAAACGCGAGTCCCATGCTCATCTGCTATTTTGCTGCCCAGCCCTGCGTGCAGCACGCAGTCTTTACCTTAGGCCCATCTTAAGACAAGCGGGGACCCACACTGCAAAGGAGGCGGTCCACCATTTATATACACTGACCACGGTAAAAGACATGGCCTCATTTGGCAAGTTCATTCAAGAGACTAAGTTGATGGCCACTCAGGGCTTAAATGAATAGAGACTCCGTTGAAGCATAGACTATTTTGCTAAACACATTTCCTGTTTTAACTTTTGTAATTTTATACGTTTGTTTTAATGTAATGGTTTTGAGTAACCAAACAATAAAGTTATTCATTCATTCATTCATTCATTATAGATTTTTCATGAAATGCATGTTAGAGAAACCTGCCACCTTAGGGGAATCACTTAAACCGTACACACCACCGAGGAAGATGTAGAAAGAAAATCCAGGAGTAATATTAGTCTAGTGAGGTTTCCTTAGTGTGCAAAAGACCTCCTCAATATAATGGTTAGTCGAGAACTTAATCAAAAGCACAGAGAAGCTGGAGGGCCTCTCTAGCCACTTCATGATTGAAAGGGCTCACCAAGTGCCCAAAGTTCCAACTAAGCTTGGGGCAAGACCCAGGTAAATTATCACCCACGTTTCCAACTGTTCCGAGGGTGCTACATTGTGATGGCCTCATACAGTTAATAAAAAGTGAATCCATCATGCTACTCTGAGATTATACCCAAGAGGTACAAGCGAAAAGAAGTGAAAGTAGAATTACACAAGTGAAATGTCATATAGATGATGCTTTCCCTAGAGAAGCTGTGGGTCATTTCAAAGGGAAGATCCTGGTTCTACACAATGACAGATGACACTAGGGAGTGGCTGGACCTGGAGTGATGGAGGCAGAAAAGCAGTAAATAAAACACAAAATCATCCATGAAGGCTATGGACCCAATGGAAAGACCCGAGGAATGGCAACGTAGGCAACTGGGGCTGACACGGAGAGAGACGGAACATAAAGAACTACATACACACCCTCAAAAAGGTTGATATAAAGACACTGGAGTCTGTTGGAAGGTGGGGAGGAGATACCCCAAATGCACTTTCACTAAAGGTTCTCCTTGCTTAGCAGAAGGTATTACGAGAACAACAAACATTTTAAGCATCTGAAATAGTTATTATGATTACTCTGGATGAGGGGGTAAAGTTCTAGAATGTGTGTGTGTCAAGTATTATTGATTGTTATCCCCTTCTCCTCAGTTGGTAATTCTCTCTAAACTTCAATAAAAACAGTGAAGGAAAAATAGTAATGTGTTTCTGAAGTAAGCCCACACAACCACAAATGATTGGTCAGATCTTATTTATTAACCATTCGTCACAAGAGCTCCCAGGAACTGACAACCAGGAAACCTAGGAACAGTATTCAAAGCCCAACATTCTGTATCCATAGAAATGATCATGACATAGTAATATTCTGATATGCAATAGACATAAAAGATGGAAACCAGATTACTACAATATCTCCCTTCTTTCACAAAACTCAAACTTTATAAAAAGAATAAAACATTAAAAAGAATAGAAGAATCATACATTCTCAAAAGAGCAACAAGAATTAAAAATTGCTAAAAGAATACATAAAATAGCAAAAGAGACATCAGAGAAATGTATGATTAAAAACAACATTACATTTTTAAGAGGACTGAAGTACTTGAATTACAAGTCCATGTGTTTAGGAGTAACCCTAATCCTACTGCTCCTCCTTGGAGGAACATAAACCATCTTAGAATCATTTTTGCTAGCAGTTTCAATTTCAGAGTTTCTCCCTCTATTAGCACATCCCAATTGAAAAACAACCTTCTGAGGCAGTTTATAGACACAAGCAAGATTCCACCAGTTTTTACCATTAACTCTCACTGCCAAATTTAGTCACAGCATCCACTTGAACTGGTGAACCAAATTTCGACAAACCCTTAGATACATTATGTGGTGACTTAATCTTAACCCAGTCACCTATTTTTATGTTAGATACAAAATCTCTCTGCGTGTTTTCCTTTTGATGACATTTGGTAACCTCACCTCCTTGATAACTTTTTACATTCACATTAGTTTGAGATTGATTATGTGTCAAGACACCCTCCTGCATGGACTCATTCCGCATGAGTGAACCCCATTTTTTCATCCATGCTGGACACAGTTGGCAAGAAGCTTCTCTTCCTCTTAAAAGTTTGAACGGACTTGAACCTGTAGTTGCATTAGGAGTTGTTCTATGTGCCCATAACATACTCTGGACAGCCTCCTTAATATTTAAATCAGAAGACACTGTCCATTGTATACACTCCACCAAAATTCGGTTATTCCTCTCAATAAAACCATTTGCTTGAGGATGATAAAGAGCCGCCCTCTTGTGAACAATACCCGATTGAGATAAGAAAAGAGACATTTCTTTTGAAGTTAACTTTACTCAATTGTCCGAAACGATTTCTTTCGGAAACCCCTCCCTTGCAAACAGACTTTGAAAGAATCTGATAACCTCATTTGAATTAGGATCAGTCATGAAATGGACCTCCCACCACTTGCTAAAGTAATCAGCCACAACCAACGCAAATTTGCATTTGTTTGGTAAGATGTTAAATGGACCCACAAAATCCACTGCCAATTTCAACCATGGACCATCCGGCAAAACCACCTGTTGAATCGGAGGAGTAACAATCTTGACAACTTTGTCACTTGAATTACAAATTATACAATCCTGCACCACAGAAGTAATCTGTTGATCCATGGAGGGCCACCAATAAAAGTTACGAACTCTTTTCTTTGTATCGGTTTGCCCCAAATGTCCATCATGTCCAAAATTGATTATGGTTGTTCTTAATTTCTCTGGTGGTAGGAATTTCTCCCCCCTCATAATCATACCGCCTCCTTCTACAGTTAACTCATCACAAACTTTCGCAAAGGGATGAAATTCTTTCTCCAACAAATTCTCTTTAGGCCAACCAGTAACAATATAGTGCTTGACTCTTTTCAAAACATTATCTTGCTCAACAGCAGCAAACCATTCATTCTCAGAGAAACAGCCAATTAAACATGCATCCACAGCAGCAATCAAACAGTCTTCCTCTATGTCTTCTTTAAAATCATTTTTAGACATGGGTAGCGGGAATCTTGATAGAAAATCTGCACGGGTATTTTTCCCACCCGGTATGTGTGCAACTTGAAAATTATACTGTAAGAGTTTGCTACTAAGCCTTGCTATAGGTGGTGTATGATCTTTAACATCCTTCCCTTGCAAAATGGGAATAAGAGGTTTATGATCCGTGAGAAGGTTAAAACTTCTACCCCACAAAAAACACTTAAACCTCTCATTTGCCCAACAACATGCTAAAAGTTCTCGCTCAATTACAGAATAATTCTTCTCACTAGGTCTCAAAGCCCGTGACGCAAAACCAACAGTAAATTACTTCCCATCTTTCACTTGTGAAATCATACCACCTAGGCCATACAAACTTGCATCAACTGACACAGTACATTTGATATCAGGATTAAATGGTGTTAAAATGTTACATGATCCCAAATCTTTTTTCAAGTTTTTGAACTCTCTTTCACAAATGTCATCCCAAATAAAGATTGCCCTTTTTTTTTAGCAAATCTCTCATATGTGCAGTCTTCATAGCGAAGCTAGGACAAATTTTGAATAAAATTCACACATCCCCAGAAAAGAGGAAACCATATCTTTTGAAGTAGGACTAGGAGCATCTACTATTGCTTGTATGAGACCTTCCCTTGGTACTATACCAGCTCCCGAAATCTGATGACCTAAATACTCAATTGATTGTACACCAAAGATGCATTTCAACTTATTAGCCACAATGCCATTCTGCTCAAGTCTTTCTAATACTTTAGACACATTACTATCATGTTTTGCCAGCTACCAATATGTCATCTTGGTAAACAACAGTCTGTACAACACCTTGCAAAACTTTCTCCATCACTCGTTGAAAGACTGAAGCCGCACTGGCTAAGCCAAATGGCATTCTCCGAAATTGAAATGTTCCTATTGGAGATACAAAAGCTGTGATGTGTTTACAAGTGGGATCTAATTGCACCTGGTGATAAGCCGAAGCTAAATCAATTTTTGTAAAGTATCTGGCTCCCGCAAACCTAGAAAGAATGTCGTCTATGCGAGGCAAAGGATGAGAATCTATCCAGATTTCACTACTTACACTGCGAAGATCAATACAGACTCTCAAACTACCATTAGGTTTGCGTCTGACAACCAAGGGAGACAACCAAAGAGATGACTCAATTGGTTCAATAGCTCCAGATTCAACCATTTTCTTGAGCTCATTGGCTAAATCATCCCTGACACTATGAGGTACTGTTTGTAATTTATGTTTAATAGGGATAGCATCTTCTTTTAGCCTTATCAAATGTTTGAAACCCGAAATGCATCCTAAACCATCCCCAAACACTTTTGGAAACCTTTCAAACTATGAACAAGAAGTATCCTCTAACTCAAAATCCTCAACTACAGAACCCTGGTCTTTCGTGCCAGGTCTAAGCTCCATTTTGAATAATTCTTGATGGTACCATCCTAGGATATTGAGTCCTTTTTTAGCCACATAGACCTTACCTTCAATAGATCTATGTCTAAACACTAGAGTAGCCTCAAAGAATCCTGATAATTCTATTCGCCTTCCCTCATAAGAAAGCGGTCTCCTGTCAGGTGGAAAAAGTGACCTTTCTTTCCATGTCTTCTCAAATAACTCATTAGTAATCAACGTTATGTGTGCACCTGAATTAACCAATAGATCTAAAGGTTTATCATCCACCAACACTTCTACAATAGGGTCTTCACAATCTTCACTTTCATCCTTCACAACCACTACCAAATCAGATAATGAACTCACCACTTCCCCATCACTTTCATCATCTTGTGTTTTTCCCCTATAAACTGTATTCACAGTGTTCTTTGAAATACAAAATTTTGCAAAATGCCCTTGTTTACCACACTTTTTGGGCAAACCGCATTCTTCGCTGGGCACATTTTTGCATTCAGAAAATGTTCAGCAAACCCACATTTTGTACATACATTTCTTTGTTTGATTTTACTCTGAACATATTTAGCACCTTTTGACTCATTATTCCCTTTATGTTCTACCTTATAAGGCACCTTTGCTTGACTTTTTGAAGTTTTCAGATTACGTGAGTCTTTTACAACACTGACAGAATCTCTTTCTGGTTTCAACTCTTTTTTTAGATACACGCTGAGATCACTGATCCCATCAGCGTAGGAGTTGAAATTTAGAAATATGATAATATTTTTCTTCCAATTTCACTCTAAAAACAGTTCAGCAGCTTAAACACACGTGGGTTAGGTGACTAATGGTCTGTCCTCGTCGCCAATTTGAAGTAAGCCCACACAACCACAAATGATGGGTCAGATCTTATTTATTAACCATTAGTCACAAGAGCTCCCAGGAACTGACAACCAGGAAACCTAGGAACAGTATTCAAAGCCCAACATTCTGTATCCATAGAAATGATCATGACATAGTAATATTCTGATATGCAATAGACATAAAAGATGGAAACCAGATTACTACAGTTTCTCTATTTTATAAAATGCTGTTGTCAATTTACTGGGGTGAGGTCTGTCTGAGTCTGTCCTCTGAGTTTCCCTCTTTCAAACCTCACCACCCAAATTCAATGCTTCTCGTGTAGTAGCACAAGGTGGTTCATTTCATTGTTCTACCTCGTGCTACTCATGCATGCATCTGCCTGTAGTGGATGCATGGTCTTTCTGTTGGGGACCCTTTATGGAGAATAAACACTTCAGCTTCATTCTAGCCTATCTTCGTGTTTCTACTTCATTTTTTGCGACAACTTGTTGGTCCCCAACTGTTGTATTTGCCACTTCCAGATATGTCTACTTGCTGGTCTGTTACCTGCTGCTCCGTAAAAACTTATCTGACGCATCCCATGCTGCTGCCAGCCTGCAGGCCCACCTCATCCTGCGTGCTGCCGCCATTTATCTTTAACTTTGAAAACCTGACATTTCCCCAGTAAACTGTGCTGTTCCGCTGACACCGTCTGGTGCCTCTGACATCATTCTCGACTGCGCATTACCGAGTTGCATACATCTTGGCAGTGAGCCATCCCGCTCTCCCTTCCCTTTCGTGGCACCATCTTGTGACGCTGCTTTCCTTTGAAATGTCCTGCGAGACACGTTCTAGTGTCCCGCAGGAAGCTGTTATCCCAGCCACTCCCTCGAGGGATGGACACGCTGCACCCCCACACCCATTCAGCACGGGTGCCACAAGTGACGTGGCCCCGTCAATAAAAGGGCCTGGGTGCACGTGCTCGTGGCCAGTTATCTCACTATACTGCAACGTGTCAGTGTCTGTCATTCCACGCCATGTGGATCTGAGGCCCAATACTTCATCCTTCATTGCAAGCATCTGCCTGTTGTGTGCCATCTGACCTGTCCGTCCCTTACGTCCCATCATCTTTGTTTTTTGTGTTTACAATCGTGAACGCCGCTTCTCTCTTCAACCTCTTTGGGAACTGCTAACTTTGTCAAAACACTTCAGGGCGCACACAGACACTAGTACATTTTTGGGGGCTATTTCAATGTATTTTCTTCAGTTTTGTGTGCGTTTTTAATTCTACTTTTTGTATTTTGCTCAAGTGTCAGTATGCAACAGTGTTGCACTCCACCACCTCCGTTCCTCCAGAAACTTGGTGACATACCCATGAAGTGGAGCAAGTGGTTATGGCTGTTCAATATTTCTGTGGTTTCTATTGATGGTACTGCTTGTACTATGGCAAGGAAGAAAGGTCTTTTACTCCATTCTATTGGCACAGAATCGCAGGAGATATTTGATCATTTGCCAAGCCTTCCAACACCTCAAGGTGTTGAAGACTATGATGAATACATGGAGGTACTGGACAGGCTTAAATGCACTTTACGTCGGAACCACATATTGTCATGGAACAATTGTTTTTTTATCCCAGATATCAAATGGCTTTGGAACCTAGTGAGGATTATGTGGCAGCTCTGAGGGCATTAGCTGCTAAAGGTGACTTTGGAGTTATCACTTAGCAGTACTTATGTGATCAAATTATTATGCACTGTTTTAATAGTAAAATTCAGGAGCAGCTACTCAGACAAAAGAATCCATTGTTCAGTGATGAAATTTAGGTTACAAAGGGGATTGAGAGATCTGTCCGATCATTCATGTTATTGCAAGAGGGGCATCTTGACTTTGTGATTGGCAATTCCAGCAAAAGCAAGTTGTCAAAACAAGACTTTCCCTAATGGGGGTAAAGGGAAGTGTTCAGTGGGGCTCTGGTGTTCATGCTAACAAGTCTTCATGTCCCGCCAGTAGTAAAAGCTGTTTCAAATGTGGTAAAATGCGCCAGTTTGGGGGGCGTGGCCAAGATGGCGGGGTGAGCGGACGCTTCCTCCCGTAGCTCCTCCGGCCCGGCTCAGCTCGAGCCCCGATTTCAGCGCTTCTCTCCCCCCGCGGCTGCTTTGCGGGTGAGAGGAATGTGTCGGAGTTCCTGGCGCACCTATTGATACTACTTTGACTCCTATCGCCCCGGGGGAAGTACCCCGAAAGCTTGCTTAAAGTTCGGAGCACGGAGGAGAGCCTGGGAGGCGGAGCGTATTGCAGTGCTGTCCAGACGCCTCGGCTGGGCCTGGTGCTGAAAGCTGGTGATCCCGAGTGTTCGGTCCCGACGTGCTCCGGAGACTCACAGCACTCCCCGGCCGAAGCCTACGTGACCGGTATCACCGACGCGCAGCAGGCCCTGGACCTTAGCTGGCACTTTGGCACTTTGGCCCCTCGCTACCGACAACGGTGCATGGCGCGGCGTGGGCCCCGGACCTGGCGGAGAGAGACGGAGGCATCTAAACGACGGCTGACCTGGGCGAACCCACTGGCGGAACTGTGAGACATTGGCTGTGGACTTTCCTTGCTTATAGTGCCGAGGAGGTCGCCGACGGTCTCGCCAGCACGGGCCGCTCTGTGGGGCCCCGCCCTGCCGCCATCTTCTCCCTGAGGAGCTGGAGCTGGCGACCTCCACCCGTGCCTTTGGCGGGCAGGTGCCCACTTTCGCATTGGCTCATGTCCTGATCGCCCAAGGGGTGCGCTTCTGAAAGGCCCTGACTTTGGCCCCCCTGATTGCCACCTTGGTCGGTACAACGCTTGTCTCGCCCCGGCCAGAGCCGCCATTTTGTCACTTGTGACGCAGCACCCCTGTCCTCGGCGGGGCCTATCATCTGGTGCCCACAGGCGACTGAAAGCATCTACAGCGGCCGGCCCTGAACCTTGCCCGTTGCAGTGGCCACGATGACTGGGAGAGGAGGCTCGAGAAGGGGCGATCGTACTCTGCCGGACATGCTCAGCAGGGCCCAGCAGTTAAGGGACAGGACGCAGCCGTCGCCGGGGTCCTCCCGGGCCTCGGCAGACGCAACTGGAGGCGAACCACCGGTCACGAGGTCCTTTATGGAGGACTTATTTAGCTCCCTCAAGGACGACTTCCAAACGCTAAAGAAGGAGGTGGCCAGCGAGGTGCGAGAAGTGCGCAAGGAGGTGGAGGGCCTTGGTGAGCGTGTTGACACGGTGGAAACGGCGGCCCAGCGCCGTGACGAGGAGATAGTCCATCTCCAGCAGGACGTTCTCCGTCTCCGAGAGCAGTGTGTCGAGCTCCAGGCCCACTCTGAAGACCTCGAGAACAGGTCCAGACGGAACAACATCCGGGTGCGGGGTGTCCCATCAGCGGACGAGGGGACGGACCTGGTGGCCTATCTACAGGACTTGTTCCGGGAGATTCTGGGAGAGGACGCAGAATTCCCGATCCGCATAGACAGAGCGCACAGAGTGGGCCGACAGCGCCAGTCTTCAGCACCCCCACCGGACATCCTGGCGTTCCTGCCTGATTTCCCCTTGAAGGAGCGCATCATGGCGGAGGCCCGCAGGAAGCAGCCTTTCATTTCAGAGAGCGGCCTGTGGCGCTCTATCAGGACCTGTCCGCCATCACGCTGCAGAAGCGCAGGTCCTTCCGGATTGCTACAGACTTACTGCGGGAGCACGAGACGCCCTACTCCTGGGGTCACCCCTTCCGCCTCATCTTTCGATGGAACGGAGTGCTACACCAGCTGCGCTCCCTCCAGGACATCTGTGGGGTGTTGGGACTCACGGCCACGGAGGAGGACGGAGCGACGCCCTCGTGGAGGCGCTCGGAGAGACGGAATCGGAGGAGATCGTCGAGGAGAAGATCGTCAGCGACTGTGAGTCGCCCTGATTCCCCTACCATCAGGGCAGATATGGAGGAAGCCCTGAGAACGGCGGCCAGGAACCTGCCTGACTCCAACAGCGTGGCCTTGACGGCCTGATTTCACTCCGGGGGGAGAGATGCTTAGCTTCTACGATGCTGGGTTGGGGCTGGGGGTTGGGAGGGAACGGTTGGAGGTGAGTGGCTGAACGTCCACTTGATTGTTTTCTACAGACTTGCCCGGCTGGGCTGGACTGAGACAAAGGGGTGTTTTTATTTGTTTTTGGTTTTGGCTAGTTGCCATGGGTTGGTTTTGGGAGGGCGTAAGAGTTGTTTTGTTGTTGGTGGGGTCCCGTCTGATAATGCCCAAACACACGTGAGGCCGGTCCTGGCCTTCCCTGCGCTCCTGCCCCGCGCGCCCCCTCCACTGATCCCTCGCTTGCTGCATAGCGCTTCGATCCCCTGGGAGCGATGCCGTCCTTGAAGGTGGTGACCCTTAATGTTAAGGGTCTGAACAACCCTGTGAAGCGTAGGGCGATCCTTTCCCTGCTAGAGGGGACGCAAGCGGACATTTGCCTTTTGCAGGAAACTCATTTACTTTCCAAAGACTGTCACAGGCTGCGCTCCGCCAAGTTCCCCACCCAATTCTTCTCTTCGGTGGCGACCAAGACTGCGGGGGTAGCCATTCTTTTAGCCAGCTCCTTCAGGGGCGAGGTATTGTACAAATATGCCGAGCAGAAGGGGAGGCTCTTAGTGTATCGCATGCGGCTTGGGGGTATCGACTTCACGGTTGGCTCCGTTTACAGCCCGAATGACCACCAGGATCGTTTCCTGGAATCAGTGTTGGTGGACGTCACTGCCTCGCCCGATCGCCATGTTGTCCTGGGGGGAGACCTAAATATGGTCTTCGACTCAGCTATGGATAGGTCTGCCCAACGCTTCCCGCAGACGGGGGAGCTTTCCCGAGCGGTGCAAGACCGGATTGCAGAGATGGATCTGCATGACCTCTGGCGCACTATGCACCCCACCGATCGGGACTATTCATACTTCTCCCATGCGCACCGCACTTATTCGCGGTTGGACTATCTCTTGGTGAGCGGACCGCTTCGCTCGGCCGCCACGGCAGCAGACATCGGGGTTTTGTCCCTGTCCGATCATGCACCAGTGTCCGGAGTCTTTGCTTGGCCGGCAGCCCCCCCCTCCAGAGGGATGTGGCGGCTTCGGGATACTCTTCTACATAAGAAGTCGGTGGTGAAGCGAGTGGGGGAGGTCATTCAGGAGTATCTGGTCCACAATAGCAACTCCGACACGTCTCTAGCGACGCAATGGGCAGCCTTGAAGGCGGTCCTCAGGGGGGAATTTATCTCCATTTCCTCGGCGGAGAACAGAGAGCGGCAATGTAAGAGGGACGAACTGACGGCTCCTCGAGTTTGGAGGCAGCTGAAAGCGGCGAGGAAACTCCTCTCTGCGCTAGATCTAGATCGGGCGGAATACGCAGCGTTGCGTCTGAAGCATGCCTTTTATACGGGCGGGGACAGATGCGGTAAGCTCCTGGCCCATCGGCTCAGAGCTGCGCAGCAACGCAATGTGGTGAAGGAGCTAGTGGGTGCAGATGGGGTTCTGGTTACCGGTGACGCGGACGTGGCGGATTCCTTCCGTAGCTTTTACGAGGCGCTATACGCCGCGGAACCCTCCCCACCGGGAGAAGCTGAGGCCTATCTGGAGTCTATGACCCTCCCGGCTCTGGAGCCCGCCCAGGCGGACCACCTAGAGAGGGACATCCATGTGGAGGAAGTCATCTCCGCTATTGCACGATTGAAGCATGGTAAGGCCCCAGGCCCGGATGGCTACACGGCCTTGTTCTACAAGACCTTCTGCTCCACTGTGGCGCCTATCCTGGCTCGCCTGTTCAACTCCTTCTCTGAGCCGGGGGCTATCCCGCCGGACCTCCTCTCCGCGACGGTGTCGGTTATTCCGAAGCCCGGGAAGGATCGGACCCTGTGCGGTTCATATCGGCCTATTTCGCTTCTGAATGTGGACCTTAAGCTCTACACGGGGATCCTGGCGGCCAGACTTGGCCTGCACCTACCGGGCCTGGTGGAGGCGGACCAGGCTGGTTTTGTGCCCGGTAGGCAGACAGTCGACAACACCAAGAGGGTGACGCACGTGTTAGAAAAGGCCTCACGCGTCCCGGGGGAACGGATGTTACTGTCGGTCGATGCGGAGAAGGCCTTTGATAGGGTTCATTGGCCGTACCTTGAGCTGGTTCTCGGGAAACTGGGGATCGGCGAGAAGTTCCGCACTATGGTCTTCAATTGTTATAAGAGACCGTCAGCATCGGTGCGAGTCAACGGACACAGCTCTAGTAGTTTTGCCATCGGTAAATTACCGAATCGCTATCCAGCCAATCGGAAATAACGAAAACCAAAGCAGGCCATGGAAATACTGAATCGCTAATAAAGAATCGCAACGGAATGCATCAAAAATCGCCAATACCGAAAACCTCAATAATCGCTATTTAGCATGAGCAAAATAAGGGGAATCTCAAACTGGAGGTAAAGTTATTCGAATGAAGAAAAAAATAAAAATTCTGACAGGTGCTGACAATCAGTAACCCTTTAAAAATGACCCTGGAAACCCTGTTAGTCAACCAAAATGGCTGCCCCCTACGTGCTTGCTCGGAGGAGGAGAATCAATGCCCAGGCCCAGCGAAGGAGGATGATCCAGGAAAGGGTCTTCAAGGTGCGCATCACAATGCTGGGGCAAACAGAGGAGCAGGTGTACGATAAGTACACACTCAGCCCCGCCATGATCATGCGTCTAATAGCAGATCTGGCATCACAACTGCAGCACCAGACCCTTAGGACCCACGCAATACCAGCCCATGTCCAGGTCCTATGCAGCCTGCACCTGCTGGCGTCTGGAAGCTTCCAGGGGGTAATTGCAGAAGCCGGAGGCGTGTCACAAAACGCACTATCACGCTTCTTCCACAAGTTCCTGGATGCCATGCTAGCATCGATACGTCGCCACATCACCTTCCCCACGACCCCCCAGCTGTTGAACCGCACCAAGTGTGAGTTCTACCAGGTGGCACAATTCCCCCATGTGATAGGGTGTGTCGACTGCACCCATGTCCACATCTGTCCTCCCTCAGCCACCGAATACATCTTCCGCAACCGGAAATCATCCCATTCCATTAATGTGCAGGTTGTGTGCAATGCCAAGCACATCATAACGGACCTCGTAGCCCAATTCCCAGGGAGCACACACAACGCATACATCTTCCGTCACAGTGGCATCCAAAGGCGCCTGATCAACGGTGATTTTGGAGTTGGACACCTACTAGGCGCGTATTGATGCAACATCATTTAATCCATCCCCACATGTACCATTGCATTCATGCCGCTGACCATTCTCTCCCCATCCTGCAGGTGACAGCGCTTACGCCTTGCGTGAGTATCTACTCACTCCCTACCTCAACCCAGCAACACCACAAGAGCAGCGCTACAACAGAGCACACATCAGCACAAGGAATGTGGTGGAGCGCACATTCGGCATCCTCAAGAGTCACTTCAGAATATTGCACAAGACAGGAGGTGCCTTGCAGTACGACCCAGTGACCTGCTGCCAGATCATAGCTGTCTGTGCCATCCTGCATAACATCGCAACAAGAACGGGGATACCCATAGAGGTGTACGGTGAGGACGAGCTGCGTGCACAGCAACCCCCCACCCCAACACCGACAGGCACATGTGCCCAACACAGCAGAAGGGCAAAGGAGGCGGACATACATCACACGGCATCACTTCTGAGACAGGTAAGAAAGAGCCATGACAAGATGATATGCATTGCAAGGGTTTAATGCCCATTAACACCTGACTGGTCCTGATTAATGTAAAAGAAACCTGATGCAGCGTAAATTAAATCAAAAGAGAAAATGTCTATTGACAACACAGGTGCTGCATGTGGCACTATAGTTAGCCCATTGTTACCTCACCATGGCCAGGGAGCCATTGCATCATGGCTATTTACGTTTGCCACAGACACCTAGCCTCCTGTCCCGTGACTCCTCAACATCTCCTTGATGACTTTCAGTGGCTGGTGCGCTGCGCGCGCTGCGCCTCCTCCCGCTTGTCTCAGGCTTGGTGACGCTTGAGGCTGCCTCACTCACCTCATCCCCTCCCACACTGCTGATACTGGCAGTTCCAGACTGCAGATGCTCCACTGCAGTGGTCACTCTATCGAGGGTCCTTGCCACATCCCCACAATATTGGCCCAAGTCAACCTGCAGGGACACCGATCGGCGGGCTAGCACAGCTGTGCTGTTGCACAGCTTCTTGATGGCCTTAATTGTGGCATTGGTACTGAGTGAGTACTGCTTATGTCTCCGGCGCTCACTCCGTTGGCCTGCAACAACAGCACGTGTGAGGTCCTGTAGGCATTCCTTAATGTCATTGTTGCCCTCTACAACGACTGTGGTCAGCTCTCGCACAGCGTCAGTCATTGATGCAAATCTGTTGGACATTCTTGTTATGCTCATGTTCATTGCACCCATGTGTCTCCCCTGCAGGCGCTGAACACGCAGCATCCGGGTCTCCACGACTCCATACACATCTGCAGGATCAACTGTTGTCGCTGCAGCCCTACCCAGGGATCCGGCCCGCTGTCTAGCTCGCAGATGTGCTGCTGTTCAGGCGGTTGGGGTGACAACAGCCTGCTGCTGTACATTTGTGGCTGCTGGCCTCTGCTCCGTCTCCATCTCCTGCAGGGAGGGGTCATTTGCCCTGCGGCTATGTGTAGTTGACAGGACTGGTGGAGGTGGAGGTGGTGTTGGTGTTCTTGTCCGCGGTGGTGGTGGTGGTGTTCTTGTCTGCGGTGGTGGTGGTGGTGGTGTTCTTGTCCGCGGTGGTGGTGTTGGTGTTCTTTTCCGCGGTGGTGGTGGTGGTGGTGGTGATGTTTGCGGTGGTGGTGAAGGTGAAGGACTGCCTCCATGTTCCAGCGTGTTCTCCGCATCAGTCACCACTGGGGTCTCACAGATGACTAGGCGGCCGCTGTCATCTGATTCCATGGGGGAGGCATCTGTGTGTGAAACAGAGCATTGTTATGAATTTGTGTATATTTTAATTTTTTGCTTTTGTCATCTACATAAAGGACATATAGGGACTGACATTTGGCCCTTTGCTGCTGTTTTCATATCATACACCTCAGGGGTCAGACATGCACTCTTTCATGTTATGACTAGAACTCCCATGATGCAACACTCTGTTGAGGGATTGTGCTTTAGGCATGGCTACTTGTGCACTGTGTTTGGCATGGGGAAATGGGCAGGGGTTGACAAGACGCTGCATATCTGCGCTGTCATGCATCTTACCTTGTCCACCTTCCGCAGCACCCGAGGTGTCCAGTTGGGTGACCCCCACAACAGCTTCCGGTTTGATTGTCGACTCCACAAGGTCCTCGAGGGCTGTGTTCGGTGTCACATTGGAGGACCCACCACTTGTGCCAGCCGCATCCTTCACCCTTTCCGCAATCCTCTCCTTAGCCCTTTTGCGGAGGTCGTACCACCGGTTTTTAAGGTCCTCGATGCTGCGGTGGGTGACTCCGACAGCATTCACGCTGTCCTTGATGCGCAGCCACATTTTCTTCTTCTCCGCCTCTGGCACCTTCAGGGAGAGCTTGCCAAACAGCCTTTCATGCCTGCTGCTGACACCCTTTATTAGAATCTCAAGTTCCTTGTCAGAGAACTTTCGTTTTCTCTTCCAGGGGGTGTCCTTTCCCTTGGGTGCTTCTTTCTCCATAATGCACTGCTGTGCAGGTCCTGGTCACTGCTGGCTATGTATTGCTCCTCTGCTATGCCTCCTCATCTGAGCTCCTCAGGGCACTGAGTGAAGCATGGGCTGTGCTGTGTGAAGTAGTGTGGCTCACTGGTTAGAGTGAAGTAGTGTGGCTCACTGGTTAGAGGCGGCAGACCCGAGAGCAGAGGACGGCCCGGAACCAGGGTTCGATTCCCGGCGCGGCAGGTTTCTGGACCAGGGTCAGCGGACTCGATAATTCTCTCGCCTCGGTGCCCACTCTGATCAGCGATCACACTCGGCAACTCTGGGCATTAGCTTGCCCCATCTTCACTAACGGCCCCACCAGACCGCCGGGGATGGTGGGGCTTACCCTGGAGATACCCATTAAGGGACCATCTCTCAGGGAAGCCAGGAAGGGTTTCGCAGCGGTCGAAGCGCCTTGGGACCCAACGGGTAAGTAGTGCGCTATATAAATGCCTATACATACATACATGCTACTTCCTGGTTGTGATGTCATCAGCCTGCTTCCGATGCGCCGCGTCTTTTTGGGATTTCGCTAATACCGAATTCGCAAATACCGATTAGGTATTTGCTAATTCGGTATTTGCTAATCTTCATTTTGGTTTCTAGCAGCCATGTTTTCGCAATTTTTACAGATTTTTACCGATTCGGTAATATTTAGTGAATTTATTGATGCATCGCGGTTTGCATGTCCTTATTAGCGATTCCTTATTTTACGCTTATAAGGACTTGGAATGCCGATTTTTGATACATCTACCAGAGAATCGGTAAATTACCAAATTTGCAATTCAGGCCACCTACATCTCAGTAGCCTAATACCGGTCGGTAACGGACGAAATTCGGGAATTTCGGCCGTTACTGACCGGTATTGGGCGACCTACATCTGGCCCTTAGTAGTTTGCTCAAGCAATTACTGGTGGATGGAGTTATTGAAGAAGTTGATGCTTCAGAGTGGGTGTCCCCAATAGTTCTTGTAAAAAGAAATGTGGCATGTTAGGATTATATGTGGACTTGAAATCCCTTAACAAACAGATTGTGGTGAATTGTCACCCCCTGCCAAAGATCAAAGAATTTCTTGCTCAGATTAGTGGAGCTAAACTCTCAATCTCAAGTCTACCTACCATCAGAAAGAGTTGGAAGAGGACTGTAGACACCTAACTACTTTTATTATCCCTGATGGAGCTTTTCAGTATATACGGCTGCAGTTTATATTAGCATCTGCAGCGCCTGTGTTTCAAAGGCCTAAGTATTCTCTTTTTGGTGATATGGAGGGTATCATTTCATCCCAGGAAGACATTTACATTTTTGCAGATAATTTTGAGATCCATAATGCCAGGTTATCTGGTCTGTTACAGATTCCACATGACAAGAGGATGTCTCTTCGAATGGAGAAATGTAGCTCAGGAGGTTGACTATCTAGGGCATGTTATTTCTAGTAAGGGTATCTGTCCCAAACGCAAGCTGCTTGATTCTGATAGGGCGGACATCTCGCAGTAATCTCTCTTTGGAAATTTTAGTAAATGTGGCACAGTTACCTTTAATTACCATTACCCATTTTTTCCTGCCAAATTCTATTCTCAAGTTGATGAATCTTTGCCACCGTATTTCGACCAAAAGAGCTCCTTCATAAATACAGGCAAGTAATCAAATGCAAGTATATATCTTAGTCAATAATGAGAGTTGTATGTAGTTTTAAAGGGATTTATTTTCTAAATAAAGTTTAAGATTCTCTGACTCTTCATTCATTAGTCTGGTATCAATCAGGTTACAGAACTGAAAACAGAAAACATAAAGTTAGTGCAGAGCATATCATAAGTTGCATAAAACATGTTCCATAAAGGACAGAATCCCTATTCTAAGAAAATGTGGCGCAAATGATCAGTCATAACTTATGAAGAATTCAAAAAGAAAAGAATCAATAATTTAAAATTGCAGACTCTCCCATAACAAAAAATAAAGCATAGAGCAAATAGCCCTTGCCAATGCCAGTTAGTCAAAGCATAAAGCTTGGGGATTTTAATAAAAGTCAGAATGGAAAAAAAAACGGTATCTAATCTGCCTTTGTCTGCATCTGTTCTGTTCTCCATCAAAGTCTGTCCTCCCCGCCTCTGCAGGTCTCTAAATCTGTGTCTGAAAAAGTCTGCAAAGGTTTCCTCCCCTAAATCTGTCAGAGCCTGAAACTCCTAAACCAGGAATGCGTCTATAAAACTAAATATTTTGCAAACTATGGGCCAGATGTAGGTCGGTCGGTAACGGCCGAAAATCTGTATTTTCGGCCGTTAACGACCGGTGTTCAAGAATTGGCATGTAGGGGCACAATTTTACAGAATTGGTAACTTTACAGATTCGGTAAATTTACCGATTCTGTAAAATACAGAATCGGTATTTTTACCGATTCGGTAAATCTCAGATGTAGGTGGGACTCTTCTGAGTCCCAAAGGCCCTACAAAATCGGTATTTTACCACACAATCCTATTGTGTGGTAAAATACCGAATTCAGGTGTGCATGCACATGTGTGCATGCACACCTAGCCATGTGACAGACAGACATGCCCTTAGGGCATGTCTGTGTGCCACATGGCGCACATGCCTATTTGTGGGGTGCCAGAGGGTGTCAAAGTGACACCCCCTGCACCCTTGCAAAATTCGGTATTTACCGATTCTGTAAATACAGAATCGGTATTTCCCATTGATTCCTATAGGCTTCAAAGCCCTTAGGAATAAATGGGAAATACCGATTCTGTATTTACAGAATCGGTAAATACCGAATGTTACAGATTCGGTATTTCCACATCTGGAAATACCTACATATCCACCCCTTAGATTTACCAATTTTTAATTACCGAATCGGTAAAATTCGGTAATTAAAAATCGGTAAATCTATTCTACCTACATCTAGCCCTATGTGCCATGATCTTCGTTCTTCATCCAATTGGAATCCAGCATTCTCCAGAAGAGCATCTTGACCTGTCTGCACACGTCACCCATCAGGCAGGCAAAAGCCTTCCAATGACACATTCTGAATCTTATTTAATATAGCTTATTCTTAGAACCTTCTTTTAAAGAAACATTTTGTGTTAACTAAACACATAACTGCTAAATACTTGATTACTTAAGCTGCATTCAGTCAGTCAGAAAAATCACTTTATTCAATACTTACAATTATTAAGATCATAAAAGTACAAAAAGCACAATATAAAATGTACATTTTAAAAATACAGCTTTCATATTTCAAATGGCAATGATTTGTTTAAGACAGTAAAAACAGAATAAAATTCATAGGACGACATGGACCAGCCGCCTAGTCTTCCATGAAAGAAGTAGATATGAGGCCACAGTAAAACACACTAATTTATTAGATTATTATTTTAAAAAATACAATGCGGGATGACACTGGATAAAGTCATATTTGCACATGAGCGGCCAAATTAGTCTTTTGCAGTGCGTCTTAGAAAATTTACAGAAAAAAAGATGTGTAAATTTGAGGAGAAGAGCCATCACACGGACAGGGTGGAAGATCTGCTATAGAGTAAATACCAGCTGCAAAAGAAAACATACAAGGAATGAAGTTCAAACTGAACCTTACTAGGATAAATCGATGGCGTGGGTTGGTTACAACGCATAAGCATCCTGGGGACTCGAGCTTGTGCTGCGGGCCATTATCTGCACCGGAAGGGGCTGCCGCTGGGCCAGGCCTTGACAGTGTCGTGAGCGGCTGGGTGAGGACAGTGCATAATTGACCGCCGCGACTGTCTGCCTTGCTTGGACGCCGCTGGACCTTCACATCCTGACGGAGGGGACTTGGAAGGCGCACGCTGCGCAGCGCTTCCCTACCGAGTTGAGAGCGGCGCGGGCCGACATCGCCCGTTGAAGGCGGCCGCCTCTGGCATCTGCTGTGAGACTGTAAGTAGAAAAACAACACGAGAGCCAATGCTGAGACAAAGTTAGCCCACAAAGCTGGGGGGAACAATAGGGGTTAGAAAAAAGCAAAACCACCTGCTTGATTTCTTTAGCAATGTATCAAGATTTATTCTCTTTCAAATTATTTTTTTTTTGTTTTTTTTTTTTTGCTTTGTTTTTTATGAGTGCAAGGGGAAGCAAACAGTTTCATATATACAATAAATACAAAAGTACAAAACATGAATATTTCAGACATTCAATCAAGCATGGCCGTCCAGTCATACACAAACATTCATACACAAAACAACGTAATCAGTGAACAAACAAGAAAAATCCAAATGGAACCACGTATTGGTCAAACATAAATTGGAGAGAATCCCTTTGGATAATGCAGTTTTTACAGTCCTTTAAGTGTATTTACACGGGGAGAGTCGTTCTCACAACAAACTCAAAGATGTTCTGTCTTTAAAACAGCAAATAAAGACCAAATACGGGGGTAGAGTGGTCGACGCGTTTCGAACCCCACTTATTAGGGGGGTTCTCCTCAGGACCAAATGGTTCTGCAAAAATAATAAAAAGAGTGCTTAGGGGGGAGTGTTCAAACACGATTAAAAATGAGAGGCTCAAAAACCCAGTGGGAACCACATCCTACCTTAGCCAATGGACCAAAGAGTCATCAATATTCAAAAAGCGGCAGATCAAGATGGTAGAAAGTAGAGTGCTCACAGTGGCTGGAATCAAAAAGAGATACGTGTGCGGTTTTAATATCAAGCATTCGCTATGACTCATTCCAGCGACGTGTTCCTGACCTGGACTGGCAACCAGGAAGAATTGAGCCAATTCAGCGAATGGCTGAACTCAAGAACCATTGATATTCAATTTTCAGCTACAGCTTCCAATGAGTCCATAACATTTTTGGACGTTAAAGTGGAATCTACAACACAGGGACTTACAACTACCCTATTTCGAAAACCATCTGATAGAAATAAGGCGTTACATTACACCAGCAACCATCCGCGCAATTTGAAACAAAACCTTCCTTATGGACAATTCTTACGAATTCGTCGTAACTGTTCAAATAAGGAAGAATACTTCAAACATGCCGGCGAGCTGAAAGAACGTCTCATGCAAAGGGGTTACCCCAAAAAACTTTTAAGGAACTCCCTCAAAAGAGCCTGGTGGACTCCTAGAGAAACCCTATTGGAAAAGAAAGTCAAAAAAGATCTCAAAAGACTTGTCTGCGTTACCACATTCTGCCCAGCAGCCAACCCATACAAAAAACTGATCCTATCTAATTGGCATTTACTCAAAGATCTCCATGAGGACTTTGTGTCCCCCCCTCTGTTCGCTTACAAAAAAGAAAAGAGCATAGCCAATCATGTAATCAGAGCTGCCCTCCCTACAACTAAGGCACCAACTTTGCAAAGCCTATTCGGACTCCCACCAACCAAGGGCCACCACAAGTGCGGAACTTGCACTTGCTGCAATGAAACAATTGAAGAATCTGTTTTCAGTATTAATAACATCTATTGGAAACATGAAACGTTTACAAATTGCAAAAGCAAAAATGTAGTTTACGCCATTGTTTGCCCGTGCCCTTTGGTGTATATTGGGAAAACTACACAGGAAGTCCGAAACAGGATCACCCAGCACAAATCTAGGATCAGGAAAGGGGTTGAAAATGCCCCACTGGTCAACCATTGGTCCAGGATGAAACACGAGCAATCTGACCTGAAATGGACAGTACTTTCTAAAATCGAGAAGGATCCGAGAGGAGGAGACGTGGACGCGAGATTGTCCCAACGTGAGGCTTTACTCATTATGAAATTTAACACAGCGTCCAAAGGACTAAATGAGATTGCTGAAATTTACAAAAATTTCAGCTAAATCTGTTTGCCAAATTCGGCTCAGTCTAGATACCTTTGGCATTCTTCCAATTTGTAGTTCCCGGCGGAATTCAAAAACTACAAGTCCCATAATGACATGGGGCTATTTAACAGGAAGTTGCCCTTCCAACCGACAGCGATTTCTCTGTTACTCGCATACTGGAAACAAGGACAGACGCCTGTTCTCCATCGGTACGTCCCCAGACGCGACAGCTAGATAACCCCGCGCAAGTGTAATTCACCACTTTGACTTATGCCCCCCCTTCGTCCTTTTTTCAGATAATTGAACACCGTTCCCCCAGAACGAAGGACAAGCAGGGACTCTCCGGCAAGCTTTGAGCCGGATGAAGCGCAGGTAAGAGCCCCGCTCAGGGAAACAAAGCTGGAATGAGTCATAGCGAATGCTTGATATTAAAACCGCACACGTATTTCTTTTTGATTCCAGCCACTGTGAGCACTCTACTTTCTACCATCTTGATCTGCCGCTTTTTGAATATTGATGACTCTTTGGTCCATTGGCTAAGGTAGGATGTGGTTCCCACTGGGTTTTTGAGCCTCTCATTTTTAATCGTGTTTGAACACTCCCCCCCTAAGCACTCTTTTTATTATTTTTGCAGAACCATTTGGTCCTGAGGAGAACCCCCCTAATAAGTGGGGTTCGAAACGCGTCGACCACTCTACCCCCGTATTTGGTCTTTATTTGCTGTTTTAAAGACAGAACATCTTTGAGTTTGTTGTGAGAACGACTCTCCCCGTGTAAATACACTTAAAGGACTGTAAAAACTGCATTATCCAAAGGGATTCTCTCCAATTTATGTTTGACCAATACGTGGTTCCATTTGGATTTTTCTTGTTTGTTCACTGATTACGTTGTTTTGTGTATGAATGTTTGTGTATGACTGGACGGCCATGCTTGATTGAATGTCTGAAATATTCATGTTTTGTACTTTTGTATTTATTGTATATATGAAACTGTTTGCTTCCCCTTGCACTCATAAAAAACAAAGCAAAAAAATAAAATAATAATAATTTGAAAGAGAATAAATCTTGATACATTGCTAAAGAAATCAAGAAGGTGGTTTTGCTTTTTTCTAACCCCTATTGTTCCCCCCAGCTTTGTGGGCTAACTTTGTCTCAGCATTGGCTCTCGTGTTGTTTTTCTAGTTAATTTGGGCTCAGCCTTGCTGAGTTAGGAGTCAGGACCCTGTTTAGTTGTTTTGGCTTATTGGCGGGCAAGTGCTCGCGAGGTCCTGTTGGGCAGGTTTTTCCCTGCCACAGGGTATTTGGTGTTTGAACTGTTGTGGTATGCCCAGTATTGGGACAGTAGTGTGAGGTCATATTTGATTGTTTCACTCTATTTCGTCAATTTTTTTCTTCCAATTTTTCACTTTCATTTATTATTTCTTTTTGGGCGCACTTGGTATGGCTGAAGAAGACACGCTTGCTTTTAGCGAGGAGCATATACGAAATCTAATGAGAGACCCCCCAGTGTTTGCTTCTGCATCCCTTAGCCTCACTGCCAACACACAGAACAAGTCGGACAAATTAACCCGCCTCCGCAAAAAACAGATCCGCACAGATCTTCACGGCCATTTTTTACTCCAGCACCTTCGTGCAGGAACAATTCCATCAGGACTAGTCATTAGAAACATTCCAGTCGTCTTCACGGACGACCCGGAATACAAAAAAGGATTCAGTGGAATCGAGACTAAATGCAGTAGGGACCTTATGGTCCTTACCATCGAAGCAGCACACAGGATTTCCCAGAAAGAACTTGAGGAAATAGCCGCCCTACAGAGGGAAATCGAAAACAATCAACTCATCTCGGACTCTAAAACCCTTTTGGAAAAGATAGAGAAAGATATCCTGGAATTTAAAGACTTTACAGTCACTCAAAAAAACAACAAATTTGAAGTTGATAAAAGAGTTTTTCGTTAGAATCCATCTATCCTTATTTAAATAAGGACTTTTACACCCGAGTGGACTCACGACGGTATCTACAGGACAATCAGGGAAGGTCACGCCAAAAATACCTCACCTTCTCTGACACATCCTCTTCATCTGGAAGTGAACCTGACAATACCAATCGACAATTCCAGAATAGGAACGATAACCGACAGGGTCAATACCAGCAACAGCAGCAAAACCAGCAGCCTTTTTTAGGACGGGGCCAACCGAAACCTCGGGGTCGAACTCGAGCACCTCAACCATGGGAAATGAGGACACGTCAGAAATTCTACAAGAATTAACCACTTCTCCGATTTTCAATCTCTCTGACAGAATTCTGACACCTGCTGAAAGATCTATACTTACCAAAGGCCTTAATTTCGTTCCATCACGCCCTACGGATTACGTCAAAATGAAACTTGAGACGCTTGAATTTTGCCGTAAAATACGGCTTAAAACATTTTTCCAAGACTCTACTGAAGAACAACAAGAGGAAGTCACAGGTTTAAAAAGGAAATCAACATTTTGCCCCAAAGGCCCAAAGATTCCAAAGGAAGTAATAACATTTGAAAACACCATACTATCCGGAATCTCAGACTTGGAAAAAAGGAAAACCTTTGTGAAGTACAATATATCTAAGACTGAGAGAGATGCACTTTTGTCAATCAAGAAAGACGAAACAATCGTGGTCAAACAGGCCGATAAAGGCGGAGCGATCGCCATTTGGGACGTGAATAAATACAAACAAGAGGTTCATCGTCAATTAAATGACCAAGCCTGTTACAGACGGATAGGTAAGGACCCCACTGTGGAAATTAGAAACCAATTGTTTGAAGTCATCCAAAAAGGCTTTGACGAAGGATTTGTTGGACCCAAGGATTTATCATTCCTACAGAATAAGAACCCTCGAACTCCGGTATTTTATGCCCTTCCAAAATTACACAAAGATGAGCATAATCCACAAGGCCGCCCCATAATATCGGGTTGCGACTCTCTCTTTGAACCGGTGGCTAAATATATCGATTTTTTCCTAAAACCTTTTATCGATAGGATTTCAGCCCATTTGCAAGACACCACCTCATTTCTAAATCGACTAGCCAACACTACCTTCGATCGTAGAACCCAGTTATTGGTTACCCTTGATGTAGTGTCGTTGTACACACAAATACCACAAGATCAGGCTCTGGAAACCATGACTTTTTTCTTGAATAGTCGAGAAAGACCAGTAAGGGTCCCCACTGAATTCATACTGGATTTATCCCGATTTGCACTGCAGAAGAATTTTTTCACATTCGACTCTGAGTTTTTCTTCCAAACCAAAGGGGTAGCTATGGGCTGCCCCTTTGCTCCAGAGCTGGCCATAATGTTTATGGGATTATATGAAGAGAAATTCATATACAAAAACAATCCTTACAGTTCCCGCATCACCAACTATATGCGGTATATTGACGACGTGTTCCTGACCTGGACTGGCAACCAGGAAGAATTGAGCCAATTCATCGAATGGCTGAACTCAAGAACCATTGATATTCAATTTTCAGCTACAGCTTCCAATGAGTCCATAACATTTTTGGACGTTAAAGTGGAATCTACAACACAGGGACTTACAACTACCCTATTTCGAAAACCATCTGATAGAAATAAGGCGTTACATTACACCAGCAACCATCCGCGCAATTTGAAACAAAACCTTCCTTATGGACAATTCTTACGAATTCGTCGTAACTGTTCAAATAAGGAAGAATACTTCAAACATGCCGGCGAGCTGAAAGAACGTCTCATGCAAAGGGGTTACCCCAAAAAACTTTTAAGGAACTCCCTCAAAAGAGCCTGGTGGACTCCTAGAGAAACCCTATTGGAAAAGAAAGTCAAAAAAGATCTCAAAAGACTTGTCTGCGTTACCACATTCTGCCCAGCAGCCAACCCATACAAAAAACTGATCCTATCTAATTGGCATTTACTCAAAGATCTCCATGAGGACTTCGTGTCCCCCCCTCTGTTCGCTTACAAAAAAGAAAAGAGCATAGCCAATCATGTAATCAGAGCTGCCCTCCCTACAACTAAGGCACCAACTTTGCAAAGCCTATTCGGACTCCCACCAACCAAGGGCCACCACAAGTGCGGAACTTGCACTTGCTGCAATGAAACAATTGAAGAATCTGTTTTCAGTATTAATAACATCTATTGGAAACATGAAACGTTTACAAATTGCAAAAGCAAAAATGTAGTTTACGCCATTGTTTGCCCGTGCCCTTTGGTGTATATTGGGAAAACTACACAGGAAGTCCGAAACAGGATCACCCAGCACAAATCTAGGATCAGGAAAGGGGTTGAAAATGCCCCACTGGTCAACCATTGGTCCAGGATGAAACACGAGCAATCTGACCTGAAATGGACAGTACTTTCTAAAATCGAGAAGGATCCGAGAGGAGGAGACGTGGACGCGAGATTGTCCCAACGTGAGGCTTTACTCATTATGAAATTTAACACAGCGTCCAAAGGACTAAATGAGATTGCTGAAATTTACAGAAATTTCAGCTAAATCTGTTTGCCAAATTCGGCTCAGTCTAGATACCTTTGGCATTCTTCCAATTTGTAGTTCCCGGCGGAATTCAAAAACTACAAGTCCCATAATGACATGGGGCTATTTAACAGGAAGTTGCCCTTCCAACCGACAGCGATTTCTCTGTTACTCGCATACTGGAAACAAGGACAGACGCCTGTTCTCCATCGGTACGTCCCCAGACGCGACAGCTAGATAACCCCGCGCAAGTGTAATTCACCACTTTGACTTATGCCCCCCCTCGTCCTTTTTTCAGATAATTGAACACCGTTCCCCCAGAACGAAGGACAAGCAGGGACTCTCCGGCAAGCTTTGAGCCGGATGAAGCGCAGGTAAGAGCCCCGCTCAGGGAAACAAAGCTGGAATGAGTCATAGCGAATGCTTGATATTAAAACCGCACACGTATTTCTTTTTGATTCCAGCCACTGTGAGCACTCTACTTTCTACCATCTTGATCTGCCGCTTTTTGAATATTGATGACTCTTTGGTCCATTGGCTAAGGTAGGATGTGGTTCCCACTGGGTTTTTGAGCCTCTCATTTTTAATCGTGTTTGAACACTCCCCCCCTAAGCACTCTTTTTATTATTTTTGCAGAACCATTTGGTCCTGAGGAGAACCCCCCTAATAAGTGGGGTTCGAAACGCGTCGACCACTCTACCCCCGTATTTGGTCTTTATTTGCTGTTTTAAAGACAGAACATCTTTGAGTTTGTTGTGAGAACGACTCTCCCCGTGTAAATACACTTAAAGGACTGTAAAAACTGCATTATCCAAAGGGATTCTCTCCAATTTATGTTTGACCAATACGTGGTTCCATTTGGATTTTTCTTGTTTGTTCACTGATTACGTTGTTTTGTGTATGAATGTTTGTGTATGACTGGACGGCCATGCTTGATTGAATGTCTGAAATATTCATGTTTTGTACTTTTGTATTTATTGTATATATGAAACTGTTTGCTTCCCCTTGCACTCATAAAAAACAAAGCAAAAAAATAAAAAATAATAATAATTTGAAAGAGAATAAATCTTGATACATTGCTAAAGAAATCAAGAAGGTGGTTTTGCTTTTTTCTAACCCCTATTGTTCCCCCCAGCTTTGTGGGCTAACTTTGTCTCAGCATTGGCTCTCGTGTTGTTTTTCTAGTTAATTTGGGCTCAGCCTTGCTGAGTTAGGAGTCAGGACCCTGTTTAGTTGGTGAGACTGTAAGTGGCACAACGAAACGGCAGTGCTGGGGCTGCTGCACGTACCTGTGCCATCAGTGAATATTATCTACTGCGGGAGTTTTCGCTAGGACTAGAGGGTATTGCTCCCTGATTAGGCCGGGCCCCTCCCCCCTTCCTCGGAGTCCCTAATGCATGGTGGGCCGTGCCTAGAGTGGTATGATAGCGTTTCCCTTTTTGACGAGACCCAGATTACTGCTGTCTCTCCAATAACACCAGTCGCCTCAACAATCGGGCTCAGGCGTGAATCATACTTGGTGCCTGGTGCCATATGTTGCAGTCTGAGTCCACACTACCCTTTGCTGGCACTCCCCTGTACTGGATACTCCCCTCCCCACTGTAAGAGGCCATGGGAAAGCCGGAGAAGGCACAATCCAAATTGCAGTTCGACACCCAGCGTAAAGTACAGATGAATCCGGCAGATCAGCCTGGTGGAGGCCAGTCCAACACCTCTCCCCCTGAGCAGGCTGCACTGGATGTACAGGCTATGTTTACGACCATACAATCTACGCTCACCAACATAGATGGAAAAATAGACTCTTTAACATATCGTGTAGATCGCATGTCGGAGCGGCTGGATAAGCACACGGAACGCATTGACATGGCGGAACGGCGTATCTCGGACGCAGAGGATGCCACTCAGCAGCTTGAACTGAAACATAAGAAAGTTACTCACTCTGGCAGCTAAAACAGAGGATTTGGAGGCTGGGTCTCGAAGATGTAATCTGCGCATTCTTGGAGTGGCGGAGACCCCTCGAACCAGCAATATGGAGAACTACGTAGAAACTCTGCTATCTACCATCTTGGGTAAGGAAATTTTTTCTCCAGGCTTCATTGTGGAGCAAGCGCATCGTACCACGGCACCACCTCCCTCACCTGGGCCGCGGCCGCGCCCTATAATTGCTAAACTTCTAAATTATAGAGACAGGGATGCGGCGCTTAGAAAGGCCCGGGAGTTGGGTACGCTCAGCCATGAAGGGATGAATATATCCATTTATCCTGATTTCACATCGCAGGTCCAAGAAGAGCGGAAACAATATATGGAAATATGCTGGTATCTCCTATGCTATGCTATACCCGGCCCGCTTGAAGATAATTGTGGACGGAAAGGGCACGATCTGCAACACCTCAAAAGAGGCACTCAAGTTCTTACAAGCTAATCATCCACATGTACTCAGGCGTAAGTCACCACGAGGACAGCACGAAAAACAGGAACCTTCCTCAGATGTTGAATGAATGCCGCACCCACTGGTGCTGTGACATTTGAAGAGTTCGAGCTTATGGGTCGCAGTTGTTTATGAGTGCACCCTCCCTCAATGTTCCAATTCTTATATTGTTGTCTGCTGTGTACAGATGTTGGGGGATGGGTTTCTAGGAAAATCGCTATATATAATGCCTTCATGTTCAGACCCTCTTGTCTGTTAATAACATGACTGCTCCTCCTCTAGCAGGATTTGTTGGCACCCTACGTTTATATACTCACACTTAGTGTGAATAGCTTGATCCCCAGCACTCACCAAGCTGGGGTTGGTAGCAGGCTACCGCCGCCCCCCCTGTGTGTGATCCACACCGTTTGGCTTTTGTTGTTCAGTATTAGGCCCAAGGTGTGATAGCATTGCATGACAGTGGGTTCTTTCTATTTTCCTTTTTGTCAGTGTGTAAAGGGTAGAGGCTTTGTCATGATTGAGATGGCGAAGTGGGAGGGGGGGTGGGGAAGTGAGATGTGTTCTGGTTGCATTGGTCACAGAGGTTCTTTCTGTATGGATTCGTACTTTGGTATTGGAGTGCATGATACATGAGTTGCATGGACATGCTATAACAATGTTCCTATGGCAACGGGTAAACCACTACGCCTCCTGACATGGAATGTGCGGGGCTTAAATAGTCCCAAAAAAATTAGGCAGGTCTTCGCATATCTAGATCGACATGCGATTGATATTGCGCTTCTACAGGAGACGCATCTTCTACCTGGTAGGGCTGGTACACTTGGCTATAGATGGGCAGTACACTCTATTTCTTCTACATACTCATCCTACGCTCGGGGGGTTTCGATCCTCATACGAAAAGGTACACCATTTACCTTAGATCATACACATATTGACCCTCAGGGTAGATGTGTAATAATCACAGGCGTCCTTAGGAGCACCAAAATGGACATTCTCAACACCTATGGTCCGAATGTGGACGACCCCGATTTCTTTGCTTCTATCTTTGCCAAGATACGTGACTTGCCACCCATGGAGATAGTGTGGGGGGGAGACTTAAACGTAGCGCTTCGCGAGGCGTTAGACAGATCCTGTGATACTGCTGAATATCATAGGCGCGCGGTCTCAATGATTCTCAATGGTATGATGGAATTTCGGTTTCATGATGTGTGGCGTGAGCGTAATCCCCTTCTGAAGGAAAGCACACACTTTTCCACAGAGCACAATAGCTGGTCTAGACTGGACTATTGGCTGTTAACAGATCATGCATCCACATGGGCCACGGACATTCAGCATCTTCCAAAAACCCTATCTGATCACAAGCCGGTAGCCATATCCTTAGCTATTCCCACATACACACCTCCCCCCTTTGTCTGGCGTTTCAATGCAGAGGCTCTACAGGGCCCCCTATATAAGGAGGCAATCCAAACTGCGATAGAAGACTTTTTTTACGCATAATGCTGGATCGGTGGACCATGCTGATACACTCTGGGAAGCCTTTAAGGTGACGACAAGGGGTGCCTGGATAGGCACGTCTGCAGGTATATTAAAAGATATTAGGACACAGCTACAGAAATGTGAGTACACCATTTGCCTGCTGGAGGCTGAATATGACACTACACATAGCGCTACCACGTTAGCTGAATTGCGAGCAGAGATGAATAGGTATAATGACCTGGCGAAGGATGAAATTAGATATACATCTCGTCGCTACAGGGCGCGTAGACTGGGTGAGGGAGGCAGGCCAGGACGTACATTAGCGCGGACAATACGTGTGGAGCATAAACAACACAGTTACCCAGTTGGAAGATGATGAGGGAATAATGCATTATGAGACGCCAGGTATACTGAAATCTTTTATGAAAACATACACTGATTTTTTCACTACACAACATACTGCATCTGAGTCTGAGATTTTTGACTATATTAAAGATTTAGCACTAGTATGGCTTTCAGATGCTCATCGTGAGTACTTGGCGAGGCCAATAACGGAGGAGGAGACACTCCTAGCCATTAAAGATTTGCCAAATGGGAAGTCACCAGGCCCCGATGGGTTCACTGGGGAATTTTATAAAGCCTACTCTGAATTGCTGATTCCCCGTCTCCTCGAAATGTATGATGAGGCTTATAACAGTGAGATTCTCCCACAGACATTGCGTGAGGCACTGGTGGTAACTTTCCTGAAACCGGACAAAAATCCCATAAAGGCCGACTCGTATCGACCCCTGTCGTTAATTAATACAGATGTTAAAATACTTGCAAAAATGATTGCCATGAGGCTCCAACCAACCTCTTATGTCTACAATAGTCCTCCCCGACCAATCGGGCTTCTTTCACTCCAGGTCAACTGCTCACAATCTGCGCACGATCTTCGCCCTCCTACACCAGCTTAATCCAGACATCCAGGCAGTGGCAGTACTCCTAGATGCTGCTAAAGCCTTTGACTCTGTAGAATGGCCTTACATGATGACGATACTGGGGCAAATGGGATTCCCTCTGAGACTGCGAATGTGGATCGCTCTTTTATACACTCAACCATCGGCAAGCATAAAATTTAATGGCTATATATCCAACAGTATCCCCATACAATGTGGCACAAGGAAGGGTTGTCCGCTGTCTCCTCTCCTATTCTCAATAGTATTGGAACCTCTTGCCTGCAAGATACGACAACATTATGCCCACACTGCACTCCGGTTCCGTCTCCTACCTATTAGCATATCTCTATATGCGGATGATATGGTCCTCTACCTTCGGGGCCCTGAGACTAATCTCTCCCCATTATTACTAGAAAATGTAAAATTCAGATGACACTCTGGCTTGCACATAAACTGGAGCAAATCTGCAGTGATTCCATTGACCGAGCACACGAAGGCCCCACTACTAGACTTACCTCTTATCTGGCAGGAAGACCCCATTAAATATCTCAGGATCTGGGTGCATAGGGACGCAGAACTGGTGATCAGACAGAATTATGGGGTTGCTATTGATCGTATGGAGACGCAGATACAGAGATGGATCACACTCCCCCTCTCATTAGCTGATCGCATATCTGATAAAAATGGTACTCCTACCTAAACTGCTCTACCTTTTCATAAACATACCAATCCCCCCCCCCCATCGGTTTTTGCCAGAATACGCACTCATTTTGTAAAGCTTATATGGGCGGGTAAGCAAGCTCGGATAAGTCTCTGCACATTATCCCGTCCATACAGTGCAGGAGGCTTCACAGTGCCAGATGCCTCTCTTTACTATTTATGCGCTTAGGCGCACTTTGCTTACTATTGGTTCCACCCGGTAAAATATCTACCACACCTTGCGGTGGAGGATGGTGTTGCTAACCCCATCCCGTTAACTAGTGTCGTTACTCACACTCGTCCCCATCTCACCACACGTGAGATAAATACGGTCCGAACCACATCTCAGGCATGGCAGCGAATAGACCAACTAGACCATAAAACTCCGATGTACGCCCCTGGCCTTCCCTTATCACATCATCCTGAATTGTCAGTAACATTGGAGATGAATAATATGTCTCTCCTGGAACAGGTTGGCATCTCACAGCTGGGTGACCTTTACCCAAATGGCAAGTTTATCACCTTAGATGACTTATCATATATCACCAATCAATCTCTGCTCTTCAGGTTTTTGTATCACAGACTGAAGGCCGCTACTCGACTTTTGTATCCTTCTTTTCCCGAGGAACCTCCCACCTTGCAATCCCTGCAGATGCTGGTGTCCTCCACTTCTCACACGCATCTCATATCGCCACTATACCAGCAGGTCCAGTTGGATATTGGTTCCAACACGGAAAAGGCAAGCGATAAGTGGTCCATCCTTCTTGAGGCCCCCCTTACGAAGGAGGACTGATTAGCTTGTTGTACATTGATCACGCTGCTAACGCCTTATGGTAACCTTCGCCTCATCCATTATAAGTACATACACCAAAGTTACCACACTCCAGCTATATTATATAAATACGGATTGAGAGACATTGACAGATGCAAAAAGTGTGGAGTAGATCATGCAGATTTTGCTCATCTGGCCTGGTGTTGTGTGAAGATAAAGCACTATTGGGAAACAGTGACGAACCAGCTGGGACTGATGGTGTCATGTACTTTAGAATGTACCCCTAGAATGTGTCTACTAGGCCTCAATATACCCCTTAGATCCATAAAAAGAAATTGGTGGCCATAATGTTATTGCTGGCAAAGAGACGGGTATCTATACATTGGGACAGTACAAAAACATCCGCTTTCAAGGACTCTATAACGGATGCTGTATATTGTAGGGACAATTTTACATTGTATGCGGAAGACTTACCTGTAGCTTCGAAACCTTCGGATATCTGGGAGCCCCTCACTGAGTATCTGCGAGGTCACCCAGACTTGCTTAAGAACCCCCCTGACTCTTTGCATTAATTGCCATTATAATACAGATCACCATGTACCATGTCAATTGTGATATGTATACTCTCATGTGTGCTGCTTTGATGCTATGTGTTATGGATCCCCATGATGTATCATGTTTTATATGTACTGTACGAATGTGACCAATGTTTCTTTTGTTTTTTTTGCTTCCTCTTCTGTATTGTATTGTCTTTTCTGCAAAATCCAAAAAACAAAACAAAAAAAAAACATTTTAACTGGGTATGTAAACAACAGGATGCTTTTGAAAAAATCAAACTTCTATTATCAGTGCTGCCCCCTTGTTTCTATTTAATTAAATGGAACAGTGTATGTTGAATGTTGATGCCAGTTTGGATGGTTTGGTGTTTCGTTGAGTCAAAAGTAAAATTATACAAAATAAAACCATTAAGTTTGCTTCTAGGCCACTTTCGGTAGCAGAAAGTAAATACTTGACCATAGGGCGTGAAGCTTTGGCCTGTGCATGGGGTATTGAACATTTTAAGACTTACCTTTGGGGACAGAGTTTCATTGAAAAGACTGATCGCAAACTCATTTTGGTATTGTAAAATGATAATGGCACCTGTAAGATTTTGGCTCGTTTAATCAGAATTCTTTCCAAGATTTATGAATACAACTTCGCGGCCAACTACATACCAGGGTCATGCAATGTGGTTGCTAACTGCTCGTTCAGATTGCCTGAAGCTTCCCTTGTGGACGCCCCAAATTTGGTGAAGGAGTGTTTGGTTGCTACTGTAGAGGGTGTCTTGGATGAATGGTCTGGAAAATTGTCCAATGAGAGTTGGATGGAAGCTTCTCAACAGGACATAGAGTTGCTTCAAGTTGGGGGATTGATTAATAAAGGTGGGCAGAGGGAGAAATGGTTATCTTCTGAGATGCAAGTTTTTGGGACGGTTCAGGATGCTCTGTCTATTTTTAAAGGAATTATTACGAAAGATAATTGCATTGTAACTCCTAAAAACCCAGACAACCATTTTAGAACTGTGTTTTGAGGGACATTTGGGGGAAACTGGCACTAAATAAAGAGAGAGGTATTTTGGTGGCCATACATGGACTGTCAAATTTCTTCTTTGTCAAGTAATATTCTTTAAGTGCCAATTCAGACAATTCTTTAATTAATTCTAGGTTTGATTATAGTATATCTGAATATCTGGCTAGGCCTTGACAGAAGTTGGCTTTGAATCTTCTTAGCCGTTATGAAAACATTTAGGGCCAGATGTAGGTAATCTCAATTAACCTATTCTTAAATACCCAATTTTACCAATTCGGTATTTAAGAGCAGGTAAATGGGATGTAGATAATTTCGGGCTAAAAATTACCGAATCGGTAAGATTCGGTATTTACCGAATCGGTATTTACCGATTTGGTAATTGCCATTCATTCCTATGGGCCTTGAAGGAATGAATGGCAATTACCGATTCGGTGAAATGGGGGACACCTTTAAGTGTGCCAGGGTGTCACTTTTGAGACCCTGTTGCACCCCTGAATCATGCTTGTGTGCAGATGTGGAACACATACATGCCCTAAGGACATGTATGTCTGCCACATGTCACTGTTGAAAATGCACAGATTTGCATTTTCTAAGGTATTCGTTATTTACCACCAAGTTATAGTTGGTGGTAAATAACGAATCCTAAAATGGGAACAGCACTCATTTGAGTGCTCCCTACATAGCAAATTCGGTAATTTACCGAGTCGGTATTTTAAGGAATCGGTAATTTGCCAATTCCTTAAAATATCGAATCTGTAAATTACCGAATTTGCAATTTAGGCCACCTACATCTCAGTAGCCTAATACCGGTCGGTAATGGCCGAAATGCGGTAATTTCGGCTGTTACCGACTGGTATTGGGCGACCTACATCTGGCCCTTAACCTTGTAATTTATTTGTTATTATACTCATTGACTATTTTCCCAATGGGTTGAGTTCAAGTGGATTTCTCAACCCACTACTAAGTTGGTTACTGATTTTCCTAAAGATTGTTTTTGCAAAGAAGGCTTACCTGACTGCATTGTTTCATAAAATAGCATGCAGTTTACTTCACTAGAATTTGAATGTTTTCTTCTTGTAAAGGCATCAGACACATTAAAACTGCACTGTACTGTCTGCATATGAATGGTCTTGTCGAGAGATTTAATAGAGTCATGGTAGAATCCATTCAAGCTTCATGGGCCAATAGAGTTGAAGTTAAAAAAATTGTCTCTGAGAAACTCTGAGCTTATCATACAGCTCCTCATTCAATCACAGGGGTTTCTCCTATTTTCTTATTAAAGGGAAGCATGCCATGCATGAGTTTTAATCCATCTTGGATGAAAGAGAAATTACCTGTGGTCAATCTTGAGGTCATGTACGATAAGGCTTGAGACAATGTTATAACTCATCAAGCGTCTAAAGGGTGGCACTAATCTTCCAAAAGGGTTAAAACTGTTTCCAAGTTGGTTCATCCAGAATCTACTTCTCTTCAGGATGGTAGGGATGTAAATTTAACTGTAGGGGATCTTGTTAAAATCAAGTTTCCTTTTCTTGTTAAGAAAGGAGAATTCAAGCTTTCCTCCAAACTTTCCAAAATTGTGATAAAGGGAAAAACCTCTGTCAAACTCAATAACAATTCTCGGTGGAGTCTTATTAGACTTGCTGAGGTTCATGAGGACGTGTTGGATAAATTGCCTGTGCTGGATACAAGGGAAAAAGAGAAGTTTAATTCTTATCCTGGGTTTTCCTTATATTATTTTTTTTCAGCTGACTTGGCGGAATCTCATTCATCCTCAAGTGGGAACACCTCAAAACAAAGTCTTGCCTCTAGAAGTCCAGTAATGTCTGAATCCATGGATACATTTGAAGATAATTTTGGAACTCTGGGTTTGAATGAGTCAAGTGAGGAAGCCAATGGTAACATTCATGAGTCCATAAGTGAGCCCTGTTTGAGGGAAGTTGTTACTAAATCAAAACGACCCAAAAGGGATATATGTTTGCCTAAGAAATTTGATGATTTTCTTATGGTTTAATATTTTTTGCTAAATGTTTGCCGATGTTTTACTTATCTTAGTCGATGTTTGACAGTTTTGCTTTAGTTTCGTTTTGTTTTTATTATGTTTTCTTCCTCTCCTGTCTCTCTTACTTTCAACACTCTTGCTATTTTCTTTTATTTCTTTCTCTTTTATATTTGAGGGAGGATGTGTGTGTGGTGTTATGTACCTTTTAAGCTTTCTATGCAGTTGTCAAAGTTTCTTGTGTAGTAGCGCAAGGTGTTTCCATTCATTGTTCTACCTCGCGCTACTCACGCATTGTTCTAAATCTTACAGTTGTTGAGTTTTGATATGGTGGTTTCAGTTGATGCCACTCACCTGTTGTGGATGCATGTTCTGGCAGTTGGAGGCCATTTATGGAGAATAAACAGTTCAGCTTCATTCTTGGCTGTCTTTGTGTTTACTTCAAAATCCCTTTAACAGCAGTTTCCCTTGACTCAATCAGAAAAAATGAATACAGTAAGATTGTCTGTCATGAGCACTCCTGATTTACTACAGAATGTATTTTCTACTCTGAACTAACCATATATGGTTACTTTTCCCACCTACCAAAACAGTGAGTGAAAGGTTTGTGTGTTTATTCTGTTATAGGCTGAAGGCTAATAACTATTTTGCTATCCTTTCTCCAGGTCTCATAAAGGCTGACATTATTTAATGTAAAGCAAGGCCAAAATGTGGTTCCCAGAGACTCCTCACCTTCCCTTGTCCATTATCTTACTAGGGCCCAAAAATTTTCTTGAAACAGTATTTGTTAGCTGCTTAATTTGTTCCAAGATTTGGCTGCAGTCTAACCTTGCAGTCCATTCTATTAAAGCAAGATCCTCAACTAACTATTTTAGCAACAACATAGGATCACCAACCGACCCCTGCCCTCACCACATCTTCAACAAAGCCGACGATGTCATCGCACCCCACCTACGGGACATCATCAACACCTCCTTCACCACCGCCACTTTCCCAGAGAGCTGGAAGCATGCCGAACTCAGCGCGCTACTCAAGAAACTAACAGCGGACCCCACCGAACTCAAGAATTACCGTCCCATCTCGCTGCTCCCCTTTCCGGCCAAAGTCATCGAGAAGACCGTCAACAAGCAGCTGGCCGCCTTCCTCGAGACGAATGGATCCCTAGACCCCTCGCAGTCGGGCTTCCGGGCCAACCACAGCACCGAGACCGCCCTCATCGCTGCCACCGATGACATTCGAGCCCTGATGGACAATGGAGAAACAGCGGCCCTCATCCTCCTTGACCTCTCCGTGGCCTTCGACACCGTCTGCCACCGCACCCTAGTGCAGCGCCTCAGCAACGTCGGAATCCAGGAGAAGGCACTAGAATGGATCGTCTCCTTCCTCGACGGTAGGACACAGAGAGTCCGCCTACCACCGTACAAATCAGAGTCCACCGAACTCATCTGCGGCGTACCCCAAGGTTCCTCGCTGAGCCCGACCCTCTTCAACGTCTACATGAGCCCCCTCGCTGCCATCGCACGCCAACACAACCTTAACATCATCTCCTACGCCGACGACACCCAGCTGATCCTCTCCCTGACCAACGACCCCGCCGCCGCCAGAGCCAACCTTCACGAAGGTATGAAAGAGGTAGCAGAGTGGATGTCGACCAGCCGCCTAAAGCTGAACTCGGACAAGACGGAAGTCCTCATCCTGGGATCCTCGCCCTCCGCCTGGGACGACTCCTGGTGGCCCCCCGCCCTGGGCACCGCACCCAAACCGACAGACCACGCACGCAACCTGGGCTTCATCCTGGACTCCTCCCTCTCCATGACCAGGCAAGTCAACGCCATCTCCTCGTCGTGCTTCAACATCCTGCGCATGCTACGGAAGATCTTCCGGTGGATCCCCACCGAGACCAGGAAGACGGTCACCCAGGCCCTCGTCACCAGCCGACTGGACTACGGCAACGCCCTCTACGCCGGAACCACCGCCAAGCTCCAGAAGAGACTCCAGCGGATCCAGAACGCCTCAGCCAGACTCATCCTCGACGTCCCACGACACAGCCACATCTCCAAACACCTGAGAGACCTGCACTGGCTCCCGGTCAACAAGAGAATCACCTTCCGTCTCCTCACCCACGCTCACAAAGCCCTTCACGACCAAGGCCCGAGCTACCTCAACAACCGCATCAACTTCTACGCTCCCAAACGACACCTCCGATCAGCCAAGCACGCCCTCGCCGCCGTCCCCCGCATCCGAAGAGCGACGACAGGAGGAAGGTCCTTCTCCTACCTGGCCGCCAAGACATGGAACTCCCTCCCGACCAACCTGCGCCTGACCCAAGACCACCTCGCCTTCAGGAAGAAGCTCAAGACCTGGCTGTTCGAGCAGTAGCAGCACCCCCCCCCCCCCCCAGCGCCTTGAGACCCTACGGGTAAGTAGTGCGCTCTACAAATGCCTATGATTGATTGATTGATTGATTGATTGTGTAATGCTTTGTGGACAGATTGTGGGGTCCACTTCCTTTCCCAGCTCTCCCCCCGGGCCCCACCCGAGACAGCCATGAGTTGTGGACCCTACAGTCAGATGAGGTCCTTCCATGTTGTAGATTAAAGTTCTGTAAACTCTTAATAGCCTATTTGTATTTGAGAACTAATCGTCGGTAGTGGTCTGTATTCTGTGCTCAAGGATAGACGCTGACTCTGAGGATAAGCTTACCGCTGGTCGATAGCCTATGTTGTTGTGATAGAAGCACTCTTCGTGTCATCCCCTTTCGGTGCTGAGTATACTTTTCTGTCCTGTATCCCGATAGGCAGGCATAGGTTGTATTTGTTTAAAATAATAAGATCACGTATTGCGTTTAAAGTCTTGTTTTAAAATTGTATTATGGTTGGCTGGAATTTTTTCTTTCAGAAATGTAGCCGAGGAGGTTTTCAAGCACCTGACTTTTGTGCTGGTGCTTGTGTAGGTGTGTAAGGTATTAATGCACACGACAGCGATGTACACATAATGGCAGATAGAAATGGTGGTCCCCATGGCAGAGGTAAAGTATTTACTAGTAATGTTAATGTGTGCAATGCAGTGGTGGCTGGTGACTTTTGAAAGTGGTGAGGCATTAAAGTTCTTTCCAACTTCCAGGACACGAGCATGGCAGCCACACGGCCGCAAGGTCTGAACTGCATAATGTAAAAGCAGAAATCATCTAACGAATTCCGGCTTCCCCACTTGACTAAACTGTGTAATCCTAGGCAAATATTTTATTTTACCAAGCCTCTCTTATTCATTTTCACATATGAATGCACCTTAAAATATGCAAGTTAAGGATATGCTTTCTTCAAAAACATATTATGCTTGATTTCACAGAATATAATGCTGCTTAGAGTATCATAATAGATGAGGCCATATATATGGTGTACAACAACTATCATTAGGGTGAGGACGCAGGAATGTTCCTAAATTCCTATTTTTAAAAATCGTCTTTAAAGTACAGCAGGCATACATTTTGCTGGAATGACATTCACTTGAGATGGTGCTGGGAGCCCTTTCCTATTGAACGTGTGGCGCAGTAAGAATATAAGCTACCTGCAAACACAACCCAGACAAACTCCTAACCCTGCAACCCCCCTTCTTCAGATACATTAAAAGCAGCATATACACGTGCACAGCTGTTCCTTTATTTGCTCTTACCTCTCTTGCAGTAGCAGCTTTTCTAGGGGACCGAGGATGCCAATCACGGAGGCCAGAGTCACACTGGCAGCATTGTGGCATTCACTCAAGGTATCAGTGAACATAAATCCAACCCTGGAATGAAAGGGCAAAATCTGGGGTGTACAAGCCAGCCACAGGGTCCCACAAACGCGCCTTAAAGTGGTGAACTCTTCCCATGATGCAGCAATCCGACCCGGACTGTTCCAAAGAGAGCCGTGGTGGAGAGAAACTGTTCAGGCTCGGTGGCCATTTGGCTTCAATGAAAACATAGATAGTTTTTTGTAAACTGACAGTTTCCAGCTAAAATGCCATTTACCTGTTGAATTTCGAAAATCACAGCTAAACCAAGTTTGTACAAATTATAATAAGAATTGTTGAAATACTATGTTATCCACATTAAATGGAGAGGTCTTTACTGGTAGTTGCACAGTATTTGGAAAGTGCCTAAAAAGTGTCAGACTTCGTGTAAACTGATTGATTGTTGAGAGCAGTTTTCGTTAATCCTGGGGGTGTGAGGAAAATCCCTACGGATATAGGGGCGTGAGACTGAACAAAAACCGAGTGAGGCCTTCACCAGGAAGGACAACAAGTCCAAAGGATAAGCTAGTTACACAATGTCTGGGTCGATATGGGAAAGGTCCTTCCTGACCGCCCCCTTTTGGGTCCCCACAAGTGAGTTGTAATCTACCGGCGGTCACCTGCTCTTCCTGGACCAGAGTAGACCATGCTCTGCTCACTGAGGCTGAAGCCGGATTGGTGGCAGACGCTGCAGCCACCAAGGAGCACCGGGCGACTTTGCAGACTTTCGTGGACCGGCTGCTGCTGGCGTTGAACCCGACAGAACATCAGACGCCCGTAGATCACTCCCCTCCAGGTGGCAAGAGCAAGGCAGTGGCTGTCTACTTCCTCAAGAAGGGGGACAAACCCCTGAGCCTGGTGGGGTTGCCGGGGCAGTTGCTGACTTGGGAAATCTCCTTGTGCCTGGAAGTGCTATCCAGAGGTTGGTGTGCTGCACGACTTCAGGTCTGATCGGGCGATGACCCCTAGTGATGGTTCAGGTTGACTTCCTACAGCCAACGCGATCCTGGAGCTGCTCTCCTGCTGCTTTCAGCATGAGAGAAGTGCTATCATTGGTTTTGAGTGGGCTAATCCAGATCCTTTTGAGCCTCGGTGCCTGTGACTACAATCCCTGGCAGGTTAACACCGCTGGGATTTGTGCAGTCTGAAGAGCACATGTGGGGCTGGCCTTCACATGACAACCAGCCAATCCGACATGTGCACTCCGCACTGGCAGCCAGTTTCACATCATCTTGATCCTGCTGCTTATATCTGCGCTGCCCTCACACTCCAATACTCACACTAGAACAGCACGTGCCGGTCTGTAAATCGTAATATTGACCATTACATGTACCTGCTGCACTTGCAGCAGGCGGGGCGATGCTCCTCCGCCCTTTAGGAGGAACCTTCACTGGTGCAATGGTATTGACAATGCCCAGATGAGAAATAGTCCTTACCACTTGAAATGCTTCCCCAAATGCAGCTGAATAGGAATCAGATGGTACAGAGTAGGATGACACAGACTATTGTGGAGAGGTGTGGCTCACTGGTTAGAGGCGGCAGACCTGTAAGCAGAGAACGGCCCGGGACCAGGGTTCAATTCCCGACGCTGCAGGGTCATGGACCAGGGGTCAACGGACTTGATAATTTTCGCCTCAGTGCCTACTCTAACCTGGGAACACACTCGGTAACTCTGGGCATTAAGCTTGCCACATCTCTACAACGGCCCCCCACAGACACCAGGAATGCCTGGTTTCACCCTGGAGATACCCAGTAAGGGACCATCTCACAGGGAAAACCAGGACGGGTTCCCCAGCGGTCTGCAGCGCCAGGACACTCGGTTAGAGTAACAGTGCGCTTTACAAATATCCCACATTTACATTTACATTTACATTGTCGTCGTTTTCTTTTGGAAGTGGGGTGTAAGATCCGCCTCTGCTTTTCATTGGCGCACATCACACATTATGTTAAACACGCGCCTTTGATTTGCAGTGAGGCTTTTTGCTCCCCTCCCTGTCTCCTTTCTGGCTCGCCCACCCGGACTCGCAGAGGCTTCCCCCAAAGGGGGATCGCGAGCCGGCGCCATAACACAGCGTCGCGCCCCGAACAGGAAGGTAGGGGCGGGTACCCCCCCCCCCACCTCCATCCCCCCACACGGGAAGGTCAGGGTTTTGCACCAAGAACCCCCCCCCCCCAGCCAATGAGGGGCCAGGGCGGGATTCAAACCCCCCAATGGAGGGCGAGCAGCGCGAACTCGATGACACGGGGGCATAAGCGCTGCTCCCCCAAGCAAGCTCCTATCTGCCAGGAGCGGGGGAGCAACACGGCGAGAGCCTACAATCTTGTCCCACCCACCCACACCGAAGGAGCAGCAATGTCACAGTGCTGAGAAGGACTGGGGGAGTGGGGAAGAACTACGCCGATATCGGTTGGTACGGAGGCTCACCGGAGTGCGGTGCGCTGGAATAGGTCTACTCACCTTCAGATGCCGCACGTCTGGGTGAGCTGACCTAAGGACAGCGACTCTGGGATGCCTCACAGCTGGGTAGCTCGGCCTATCTAAGGAGGGGGTAGCAAACGTAGACGGCCCTCACAGCCCAGCCCCCGCCGGATGGCAGGGCACAACAAAGACGGACAAGGTAGCGAGTCTGCCTAACCCCGGGACAGAAGCTACCCTCTCCCCGCGCAAAAGGGACTAAAAAATCCAACCTACGCAAGAAACGGCCCTGAAGGGCCCAAAAAGCAAGACCAAAGAACTGTGTGATGACGTAACATGCAAAATGCACAATACTTACATGTTTTCTGTATTCCTAATAAACTGCGGCCAACAAATGACCACAAAATGAGATTAGTGTCTAGTTGGCCTTTTTTGCTGGCGGGAATGGGGGATACCAGAAAGAAAGTATGTGTGGCATGTCATGGGAGTGGGGCAGAGTGCGAGGGTTATGGATATTCTGCACGCGCACGGCAACGCGCACTGCAACAGTCAGTGCAGGCATGAGCAGTGGCTCTCACTGTTGGCTTTCAGTGGTTAGCACCAGTGACACCCAGGTTGTATTTAGAACCAGATAGTTCTGAAGTTAAGTGGCGCCACGCAAAGTGTTTTTTTAAAACGTATTTTTATTAACAAAATAAAGCTTTCCATTTAATGAGACAATACACATAGCAGTGGGTCAGCTGAGTAGTGATAATTCAGTATATAGCAAATGCCATATCCTTAGGCCAGTAATAGTCCGGTCTCGGACCCCCAAAAACCCCCCTGGCGCCAAACGAACCATACCCCTCAATCAGTTAATAAATTCCCCCGGAAAGTCATCCATGCATCCCAGATTTTTTCCCATTTCCGTGGGCGTCCTTTGCTCTGGTAAACCACATGTTCAGCTAGTTGACCACAAAGTGTTTTTTTTTTTAAACCTCTCAAGGGATAGAAGAAAAGAAATCAAGACGCTCGCGAAGATGAACACTTATTATCAAAAGAAAGGTATCAGGTTGAGATGTCCTTTAAGGTAAAGCTGCCGTAATCTACCCACTAGGGGGCGCTCTGCTGTCGCGACTAAAACCATGGGATGACGACCATAAAACAAATGAAGGAAGCCTCTTTTGGTAACAAAGGAGGGCTTGTTCTCGTAATTTTAGAAAGACTGTCAGGCTTCACTGGTCCCAAATTATCACATTTGTTACAAAAAATAGGTTTAAGCCTGCAATTAGAAAACTCGAATGCACTAAACCCCTGCATGATGTAACAACACTAATGTCTGGCATAAGTGACAATGCTTTGAACGTTTTTAAATCACGAACATTTTTGCAAAGCAGTAATTACTGGCTTCATGTTTCAGGTGCGTTACTCCTGCAGTGAGCTCGCCGCTCTCTGCTGTCGCCATGTTGGAGTCTATATGCCCCAGTCCATGTTTGAATTATTTTAATGTACTTTGCATTGTTTTTGCTTCAAGCCGCTCCACTTTGCCCATTGAGGCACCTTCACCCATCTCTGTGATCCCCTCTCACAACACTGCTTGTTGAGGACAGAGTACGTCTTTACGCACTGTTTGTTCCCCCTCCCTCCAGCCTTCAGCTACTCCTACTAACATTTACTACTACTCCTTCCTTTCTCCTCCTCCCTCCTTACCTTCTGTGCTCCTCCACCAACTTTACAACAGCTGCATCCACTCTGCACAACCTAAACGGTCTCCACCTCCCTTCCCCCTTTCCATCCACCCTGCTCCCTCTTTCTCTCTCTCTTTTCAGCTTCCCTTCTTCACCCTCGATCCCTTCCCATATTTTAAGGACAAATCTCCCTGGTTCTTTTGTCGTGACTGGTCGCCGGCATGTGATGGGACTGCGTTTCCTCTGACAGCACTGCACTGAGTCATCAGCAGCTTCAGGTCGCTTTAGACAAAACAGGAGGGGGTAAAAGAAACTACCAGTGTATGCATGTATCAAGACAGTGATCTATGTTTGTTATCCGTTGCACATATCTGCGTTTCTTATATAAAATGTACAAACAATAAATAAAAAGTGAGTACTTGTTATATCTTATGTATTTTTATGTATTGGTCTTCAGCCTGTCCAATTACTACAGTACTGTATGAGGTGACGCTTAATAGATGTAATGTGCAGAATACCATTTGGATTATAAGAAAAGGTTTGTTTTTTGGCAGTAAGAGCATGCACAAGTAACTCTACGGTTCGTCTGCCCCACCATCAATTCCCGATGCAGACAGAATAGCTGCTAAACATTATGTCTGAGCTACGTACGTAACTCTGCATTATTAAAATAATAATGCTACAGTTTTATCTTTTCATTGCACTGCAAACAGCATGCTTTAATATTACAGGCCGCAATAATACTTTATGTGTCGACTGCAGATAGATTTAAGGTGAGTGAGGCCCGTCTGAGTTAAACAGTTTCTGCCCCGATATTTCAGGAGGGGGCGTGAAGTTCAAACGTTCGAGTAAGCGCCCACAACTTTACATATGAGAGTACAAAACACAGGCACTTCCACTTCACGCCGCCCAACAAAATGCTCAAAATATGATCATGGGTTTTCGCAATAATTGTTTTACAAAGCAGTAATGGGTAGCAGGTTCTATTTGTAAGCAAACCAGTGTAAGCAGCGCCTTTCAGTGGCTTGCAGTGACCCTTGCAGCTCAGCCCTTTGAACTGTGCTCCAGTGACTTTAAAGAAAGACACGTGACATAATAGGGCCCAGAGCTGAGCTACACAAGCCTGGGATATTCGTTAGAGAGGCCAGAGGGCCATAACTCATGGGAAGTAAGCAGCAGCCTCTCACTGATCACGGAACGCCAGGGCTTTATTCTGAGCCTGTTTTCTCCAAATGTCAAATATATATATATATATATATGTGTGTATGTATATATATATATATATATATATATGGAAGAAAGAGTTGCCCCAAGGTGGGAATGCACTTACGGGTAGGAATTAATGCCACCGCAAGGGCGCGAGCCGCGAACAAAGTCCTTTTCCTGCCAGACGCGTTTCGGGCCAACGCCCTCTTCAGTGGCAGACCATGTGACATGACGGCAAACGGCAAACACCAGTAAATGCCCACAGTACTTATACGCAGGTGTAGCACCTGAAGCAATGCTTTCTGGGACTGGTAGTTTATAAGTAGAACCCAAGTGGGTCGCCGCCGCCATTCACATGTAGAAAAGTATTAAAAGGATTGCCAAAGTCCCCGCAAGCACCCCGCAAGTAAAAGGCACCTCCCGTACCACAAAACGCTGCCCAAATGAGGCAGCTGTGGACCCACATTTTGTCCGCGGTAGTGCAAACCCGCGACCGGGCTGGCCGCTAACAAATGGAAGAAAGAGTTGCCCCAAGGTGGGAATGCACTTACGGGTTGGAATTAATGCCACCGCAAGGGCGCGAGCCGCGAACAAAGTCCTTTTCCTGCCAGACGCGTTTCGGGTCAACGCCCTCTTCAGTGGCAGACCATGTGACATGACGGCAAATGGCAAACACCAGTAAATACCCACAGTACTTATACGCAGGTCTAGCACCTGAAGCAATGCTTTCTGGGACTGGTAGTTTATAAGTAGAACCCAAGTGGGTCGCCGCCGCCATTCACATGTAAAAAAGTATTAAAAGGATTGCCAATGTCCCCGCAAGCACCCCGCAAGTAAAAGGCACCTCCCGTACCACAATACGCTGCCCAAATGAGGCAGCTGTGGACCCACATTTTGTCCGCGGTAGTGCAAACCCGCGACCGGGCTGGCCGCTAACAAATGGAAGAAAGAGTTGCCCCAAGGTGGGAATGCACTTACGGGTAGGAATTAATGCCACCGCAAGGGCGCGAGCCGCGAACAAAGTCCTTTTCCTGCCAGACGCGTTTCGGGCCAACGCCCTCTTCAGTGGCAGACCATGTGACATGACGGCAAACGGCAAACACCAGTAAATACCCACAGTACTTATACGCAGGTGTAGCACCTGAAGCAATGCTTTCTGGGACTGGTAGTTTATATGTAGAACCCAAGTGGGTCGCCGCCGCCTGTCATGATTTCACGCCCTCAGGTTAAGCAACCCTCATTGAAGGTAAAAGCCTGTAACGCGCACGTTTAGAAACTGCGCTAATTTTGTACTAATAAAACCCACCCCTGTCCCGTGCATCCTGCACTCCTTGAATTCATTAACATGTTGTTATGCTGATTGAAGTGATATGATTTATAACGTTTGCATGTACCAGTGTTTAATGAATCATGTTTTTGTAATCTGATATTTCTTTTGAGACTCTTGGCTGGGAGTTATTTTATAATGAGACTCTTGGCGGTGTTTAAAGAACATTGTGACTCTTGGCGGTGTTTAAAGAACATCATATTCAGGACAGACAAAATCCCTGCTTGGCAACTTGAACACCGAGCAAGAAGTAAAACAGACGCGTTTGTTTGTCTTTCTCGGACGCTTGAAAAGAGACAAGCGGCAGAATGCACGTTAGCGTCTTTACGTTCGGGTGTGGTTCAGGTATAAAAACCACACCCGACCTTCCAGAAGGCGCTTAGCCTTCCAGCCTTCAGAGAGAACACATCGCGCATCTCGAGGTCCCTTCAGAGGCTGCACCTTTTGACGGAAAAGGGAATTCAGGACTCGGCAGCTTTGAAAAGACAAAAGCTAAGTAATTATTTTTCTTTTGAAGGCGCCCAACGCTAGCCACTCGATTTGACAAAAGAACAATTTTTGGAAACCTATTTCTTCTGAAGTAGCAAGAGGAAAAGGACTAAAGGAAAACACAAAGGCAACATTTGTTATTTGAGTAAAAGCTTACTTTAAGCTAACTGTAGTATTTGTATTAGGCCAGTTGTATCTGTATCTGTATTAGGCCTGCTGCATTTTGTTTCCATATCTTTTGAAATAGTGTTAATACAAAGAAGAAAGAAAACAAGTAAGTGGTGGAATATTAAGCAGGAGCTGATAAGTAAGTGCGTGCAAGAGGGAAGGTCTAATGTTTAATGTTTGATGTATTTCTGAAAGATTAGAATTTAATAGTGTAATTGTATCTTTATAGAGAAGGTGAAATAATCTTCAGTTGAACAAACTACAAGGACGTCATCATCCAAACAACTCTGCTAACCTGACAAGACTCTACAACACACCATTTCCAGGACGCGAAGCCCCTTTTAGTAGATCGCAGGTAGGAAGTTTAAAATCTAGAATACAACCACAAGGTGTCGCAGGGAGGGTTGAGTAAAGTACAGTTAAAGTGGGAAGGATTCTAAGGAGAGCTTGTTGTTTTGCAGGTCGACTACTAGAATCTTCATTAGCGTCAGATCCGGCCACTCTCCCTAATAACTATCTAGCATCTTGGAGTGAATTGATAAAAAACCACAAGAGGTAGGATAGATTTCTGGGAGTTTGGCTCATAGCGTCTCCGCAAAACCCATCAAGCACCTTACAGGTAAGAGCACCAAGCCATACAGGTAAGAGTGACTTGAATCACCTGACAGAAGGCTAAGCCCACGGATACCGTTTTGCCCAGGCGCTATGGACCAAACTCCTCAGGTGTCACTACAAGATATAGCCGCAATGTTAGCTGAGCTGAGACATGAAAACGCAGAATTGCGTAGGGATGTTTCTGATATGCAAACTAAGATACAAACTACTAGTACTTCCTGGACTTCTCCGATTAAACCTGCAACCTTTCAGCCACACATGCAAACCTTGTATACTGGTGGCGCATCGAGCTCCCCTTCTTCTAACACCCAAATTCAGGTGGTAACCCCTGTTCCTGTACCCCTTGCGCCTCCAGAGAGATTTTATGGCGACAGAAACAAATTTGCTATATTCCTGAATCAATGTCATTTACATTTTGTGGCAAAACCCACAGCATTCCCAGATGACTCTTCAAAGGTAGCCTTCATTCTTTCATATTTAAGTGGTGAAGCAGCTCTTTGGTCTGTACCCTACGTAGAAAGAGATGATTTAATTCTTTATGATTTACGGCGATTTAAAAACACCATGAAGAAATTATTTGCTAAACATGTCTTTGTGCAGTCACAGATCATGATCTACTAAATCTAAAACAAGGGTCCTCTGATCTGTTACATTACATCTCCTCTTTCAATAGATTAGTTATAGAAGCAGAATGGCCAGAAGATAAACGTGTGTCTTTATTCTATAGAGGGTTGAGAGAAGAATTAAAAGATATGGTAACACAAATTCTTGACCCTCCCACAGACCCAGAGGAATTTATTGATCTGGTAGTCAAACTCAATCATCGCATTATTGAAAGGAAAGGGGAGAAAGGAAAAACAGATTTCTAAGTATTTTTACCAAGAGACTAGACAAATCTTAAACATGAATCCACAGCTAAATTAGATCCGGTTGAGCCAATGCAAATAGGGACAGTAAGAGGGCCTTTAACTAAAGACGAAAGAGAGAAGAGAAGAAAACTGAATCAATGTATGTATTGTGGTAAGTCAGGACACTTTGTCAAAGAGTGCCCTACTCGACCCTCAAGACCCAAGTCAAAGTCAGTGGATGTCAACACAGTAGATCAGTCGGAAAACTAAAAAACTCGATAGATCAGGAGGTCAGTTTATCGGGTAAACAGCTTAGTTTGGCCTCTAATGCACCTACCGCCTCTCATAGTCATCTCAGTATTAGAGTTCTACTACAATCACAGAAGGACAAAAGTCACTCATGGTCTATAGATACTTTGATTGATTCTGGAGCCACAGGCAATTTTATCGACACACAATTATTTGAGAAATTAAGGTTAAAAAGAACTGAGAAAAATTCTCCAGAAATAGTTAGGGCTGTGGATGGAAAAGAATTGACTTCAGGTCCAATACAATATAATACAGAAGCGTTAATCATGACATGTGCAGACAAACACATAGAAGACATAACTTTTGACATAATAGATGCTCCTCAGTTTGGTCTAATTTTAGGTATTCCTTGGTTAGTCCTTCACAATCCCTACATTGACTGGAGGAATAGAACTATTCTGTTTAAGTCCGATTATTGTCATATAAATTGTTTTCAACAATATCCAGGTGCTGAACTTAAAGTTCAGGGTTACGATTTTCCAAAACAAATTCAGAGCGTTTTGACAGTCACAGGGGTTCCAGAAGAATACCATGACCTTTTGGATGTGTTTGACAAGAAAAAGGCCAATACTTTACCACCTCATAGAGACTATGATTGTCAAATTGACCTAATTCCTGGAGCTACCTTACCATGTAGTAGGATTTATGCTCTCACCGAGAAAGAAAATGAACATTTGCGTACTTACTTAGACGAATATTTGGCAAACGGTTTTATCAGACATTCCAAGTCTCCCGTTTCTTCCCCTCTATTTTTCATACCGAAGAAAGGGGGAGAATTGCGCACATGCATCGACTATCGCGCAATCAACAACGTGACTGTCAAAAATAGATACCCGTTACCCTTGATTCCAACTCTACTTGATCAAATCAAAGATGCAACAATTTACACCAAGTTAGATTTGCGTGGGGCGTACCATCAAGTAAGGGTCCGAGAGGGAGATGAATGGAAAACTGCTTTCCGTACTAAATTCGGACTCTATGAGTATCAAGTCATGCCCTTCGGACTCTGTAATGCTCCAGCCGCATTTCAATTCTTTATTAATGAGGTTTTAAGGGAATTTCTTGACGTTTGTTGTATTGTCTATATAGATGATATTCTTATTTACTCAAAAGACACCTCAGAACATGTAAAGCAAGTACGAGCCATCTTGAAACAGCTTTTACAGAATTCTCTATTTGTCAAGTTGGAGAAAAGCTTGTTCCATGTTACCACAGTGGATTTCTTGGGGTATATCCTCAGTCCTTCTGGCATAGAAATGGACCAAAAGAAAGTGCAAGCCATAATTGATTGGCCAGTCCCAAGTAGTGTGAAACAAATCCAAAGCTTTTTGGGTTTTGCAAATTTCTATAGGCGATTCATTAAAGATTTCTCAAAAATCATCACTCCAATTACTAAATTATTGAGAAAAAACACCAAATTTGAATGGGATTCAGGAGCTGAATCAGCTTTTCAGAAATTAAAATCACAATTTACTACCGCTCCTATTCTGAAACATCCAGATCCTTCACAACCCTTTATAGTTGAAGCAGATGCCTCTCAATTTGCAATTGGAGGTATTCTTTCTCAAAGAAGTACCAGTACTGGCCAAATGCACCCCATAGCATACTATTCTAGGAAATTAAATTCCACAGAACAGAATTATGCCATAGCAGATAGAGAGCTACTAGCCATAAAAGCTGTTTTCAAAGAATGGCGACACTATTTGCTGGGGGCCCGTCATCCTGTGACAATTTACACTGACCACCGAAACCTACAGTCACTTAAGTCTATAAAAGCTTTTTCAGCCAGACAGCTAAGGTGGACTTTGTTCTTTAATGATTTTGATTTTGTTATCACTTTTCGTCCTGGAAAAGAGAACAACAAGACTGATGCTTTATCAAGAATTGGAGTAAATGATGACATGAATGTAAAACAAGAACCTGTAATTCCAATCATACCTGCTGAACGTTTTCTTGTAGGTCTTATAGACTCAGATGTGGTTTCTGATCTTAAAAAAGCCTTTCAATCACAGTCAAAAGAAGAATGGAACAAACTTTATCCGTTGTTACTGTGGAAAGAAAATCTGTTATACATGAATGACCAAGTTTTTATACCTACTGAATCTCTTCGGAAACGTGTTTTACAATTGTATCATGACACTTCACTTTCAATACACCCTGGGGTGACCAAAATGTATCAGTTGATCAAGAGAAAATTCTGGTGGCCCTCAATGTACAAAGACATGCAAAATTACGTAGATACTTGTACCGTCTGTAGTCAGAACAAACCTGTACATCATGCTCCCAGTGGTTTTCTTTTACCTCTAGCCTTGCCACCTCAACCTTGGCATACTGTCTCATTGGATTTCATTGTTGAGTTACCTCGCTCAAAATCTGGTTACACTACAATTCTTACTGTGGTAGATCATTTCACTCGTTATGCTCATTTTGTACCTCTAAAGAAACTTCCATCTGCTTTGGAATTGACTCAAGTATTTATGAAGGAAATTGTAAAGTTACATGGTATTCCATCAGTTTTAGTTTCAGATAGGGGGCCACAGTTCATTTCCCATTTTTGGCAAAATCTGGGGAAGGCTTTGAATATGGAAGTTCGTACCTCTACCAGCTATCATCCACAAACTGATGGATTAACCGAACGCACAAATCAAACTATCGAACAGCTGTTACGATGCATGTTAGTTACTCATGATCAAGAATGTTCAGATGTTTTGTGGGCCGCAGAATTTGCGTACAATAACTCTGACCATTCTTCAATTGGTATGTCCCCTTTTTTCTGTACATTTGGCTATCATCCTAAGGAAATATTAGGATCAGATTTGGATTCAACTTTAGTTCCAGCAGTATCTGATTATGTAAAAGAATTAGTTGCTAATCAACAGGAAGCACAACAACGTTTGGCACAAGCAAAGGAAACCCAAAAAGTATATGCTGATAAACATCGTTCTAAAGCCCCACTTTATTCAGTAGGAGATAAAGTGTGGTTAGCAACTAAAAATCTGAGATTGAAATGTCATAAAACTTTTCGCCCAAGATTTATTGGCCCCTTTTCCATTGAAAAAGTGGTCAATCCAGTTTGTGTAAGGTTAGCGCTACCTGCCAAGTATCACATACACCCGGTATTTCATATCTCTTTGATTAAGCCTTGCAATCCAGAGACAAGAGATCTTGGTCACCCTCCAGCTATTGATGTTGATGGTATTCCAGAATTTGAAGTTAGGGCTGTCCTAGATTCTAGGAGAGTGAAAGGAAAACTTCATTACTTAGTTGATTGGAAGGGGTACGGTCCCGAAGAAAGGACGTGGGAACCATTGGTGAATCTGCAGAATGCTCCTAAAATATTAAAAATATTCCACGCTAAGTATCCTGATGAACCAAAACCAGTTCCTACGGTTTTAGGGGGGATTCTACGAGGGGGGTACTGTCATGATTTCACGCCCTCAGGTTAAGCAACCCTCATTGAAGGTAAAAGCCTGTAACGCGCACGTTTAGAATTTTGTACTAATAAAACCCACCCCTGTCCCGTGCATCCTGCACTCCTTGAATTCATTAACATGTTGTTATGCTGATTGAAGTGATATGATTTATAACGTTTGCATGTACCAGTGTTTAATGAATCATGTTTTTGTAATCTGATATTTCTTTTGAGACTCTTGGCTGGGAGTTATTTTATAATGAGACTCTTGGCGGTGTTTAAAGAACATTGTGACTCTTGGCGGTGTTTAAAGAACATCATATTCAGGACAGACAAAATCCCTGCTTGGCAACTTGAACACCGAGCAAGAAGTAAAACAGACGCGTTTGTTTGTCTTTCTCGGACGCTTGAAAAGAGACAAGCGGCAGAATGCACGTTAGCGTCTTTACGTTCGGGTGTGGTTCAGGTATAAAAACCACACCCGACCTTCCAGAAGGCGCTTAGCCTTCCAGCCTTCAGAGAGAACACATCGCGCATCTCGAGGTCCCTTCAGAGGCTGCACCTTTTGACGGAAAAGGGAATTCAGGACTCAGCAGCTTTGAAAAGACAAAAGCTAAGTAATTATTTTTCTTTTGAAGGCGCCCAACGCTAGCCATTCGATTTGACAAAAGAACAATTTTTGGAAACCTATTTCTACTGAAGTAGCAAGAGGAAAAGGACTAAAGGAAAACAAAGGCGACATTTGTTATTTGAGTAAAAGCTTTCTTTAAGCTAACTGTAGTATTTGTATTAGGCCAGTTGTATCTGTATCTGTATTAGGCCTGCTGCATTTTGTTTCCATATCTTTTGAAATAGTGTTAATACAAAGAAGAAAGAAAACAAGGAAGTGGTGGAATATTAAGCAGGAGCTGATAAGTAAGTGCGTGCAAGAGGGAAGGTCTAATGTTTAATGTTTGATGTATTTCTGAAAGATTAGAATTTAATAGTGTAATTGTATCTTTATAGAGAAGGTGAAATAATCTTCAGTTGAACAAACTACAAGGACGTCATCATCCAAACAACTCTGCTAACCTGACAAGACTCTACAACACACCACTTCCAGGACGCGAAGCCCCTTTTAGTAGATCGCAGGTAGGAAGTTTAAAATCTAGAATACAACCACAAGGTGTCGCAGGGAGGGTTGAGTAAAGTACAGTTAAAGTGGGAAGGATTCAAAGGAGAGCTTGTTGTTTTGCAGGTCGACTACTAGAATCTTCATTAGCGTCAGATCCGGCCACTCTCCCTAATAACTATCTAGCATCTTGGAGTGAATTGATAAAAAACCACAAGAGGTAGGATAGATTTCTGGGAGTTTGGCTCATAGCGTCTCCGCAAAACCCATCAAGCACCTTACAGGTAAGAGCACCAAGCCATACAGGTAAGAGTGACTTGAATCACCTGACACCGCCATTCACATGTAAAAAAGTATTAAAAGGATTGCCAATGTCCCCGCAAGCACCCCGCAAGTAAAAGGCACCTCCCGTACCACAATACGCTGCCCAAATGAGGCAGCTGTGGACCCGCAGTTTGTCCGCGGTAGTGCAAACCCGCGACCGGGCTGGCCGCTAACAAATGGAAGAAAGAGTTGCCCCAAGGTGGGAATGCACTTACGGGTAGGAATTAATGCCACCGCAAGGGCGCGAGCCGCGAACAAAGTCCTTTTCCTGCCAGACGCGTTTCGGGCCAACGCCCTCTTCAGTGGCAGACCATGTGACATGATGGCAAACACCAGTAAATACCCACAGTACTTATACGCAGGTGTAGCACCTGAAGCAATGCTTTCTGGGACTGGTAATTCCTAACCGTAAGTGCATTCCCACCATGGGGCAACTCTTTCTTCCATTTGTTAGCGGCCAGCCCGGTCGCTGGTTTGCACTACCACGGACAAACTGCGGGTCCACAGCTGCCTCATTTGGGCAGCGTATTGTGGAACGGGAGGTGCCTTTTACTTGCGGGGTGCTTGCGGGGACATTGGCAATCCTTTTAATACTTTTTTACATGTGAATGGCGGCGGCGACCCACTTGGGTTCTATTTATAAACTACCAGTCCCAGAAAGCATTGCTTCAGGTGCCACACCTGCGTATAATTACTGTGGGTATTTACTGGTGTTTGCCGCTTGCCGTCTTATCACATGGTCTGCCACTGAAGAGGGCGTTGGCCCGAAACGCGTCTGGCAGGAAAAGGACTTTGTTCGCGGCTCGCGCCCTTGCGGCGGCATTAATTCCTACCCGTAAGTGCATTCCCACCATGGGGCAACTCTTTCTTCCATTTGTTAGCGGCCAGCCCGGTCGCGGGTTTGCACTACCGCGGACAAACTGCGGGTCCACAGCTGCCTCATTTGGGCAGCGTATTGTGGAACAGGAGGTGCCTTTTACTTGCGGGGTGCTTGCGGGGACATTGGCAATCCTTTTAATACTTTTTTACATGTGAATGGCGGCAGCGACCCACTTGGGTTCTATTTATAAACTACCAGTCCCAGAAAGCATTGCTTCAGGTGCCACACCTGCGTATAATTACTGTGGGTATTTACTGGTGTTTGCCGCTTGCCGTCTTATCACATGGTCTGCCACTGAAGAGGGCGTTGGCCCGACACGTGTCTGGCAGGAAAAGGACTTTGTTCGCGGCTCGCGCCCTTGCGGCGGCATTAATTCCTACCCGTAAGTGCATTCCCACCATGGGGCAACTCTTTCTTCCATTTGTTAGCGGCCAGCCCGGTCGCTGGTTTGCACTACCGCGGACAAACTGCGGGTCCACACCTGCCTCATTTGGGCAGCGTATTGTGGAATGGGAGGTGCCTTTTACTTGCGGGGTGCTTGCGGGGACATTGGCAATCCTTTTAATACTTTTTTACATGTGAATGGCGGTGGCGACCCACTTGGGTTCTATTTATAAACTACCAGTCCCAGAAAGCATTGCTTCAGGTGCCACACCTGCGTATAATTACTGTGGGTATTTACTGGTGTTTGCCGCTTGCCGTCTTATCACATGGTCTGCCACTGAAGAGGGCGTTGGCCCGAAACGCGTCTGGCAGGAAAAGGACTTTGTTCGCGGCTCGCGCCCGTGCGGCGGCATTAATTCCTACCCGTAAGTGCATTCCCACCATGGGGCAACTCTTTCTTCCATTTGTTAGCGGCCAGCCCGGTCGCGGGTTTGCACTACCGCGGACAAACTGCGGGTCCACAGCTGCCTCATTTGGGCAGCGTATTGTGGAACGGGAGGTGCCTTTTACTTGCGGGGTGCTTGCGGGGACATTGGCAATCCTTTTAATACTTTTCTACATGTGAATGGCGGCGGCGACCCACTTGGGTTCTATTTATAAACTACCAGTCCCAGAAAGCATTGCTTCAGGTGCCACACCTGCGTATAATTACTGTGGGTATTTACTGGTGTTTGCCGCTTGCCGTCTTATCACATGGTCTGCCACTGAAGAGGGCGTTGGCCCGAAACGCGTCTGGCAGGAAAAGGACTTTGTTCGCGGCTCGCGCCCTTGCGGCGGCATTAATTCCTACCCGTAAGTGCATTCCCACCATGGGGCAACTCTTTCTTCCATTTGTTAGCGGCCAGCCCGGTCGCGGGTTTGCACTACCGCGGACAAACTGCGGGTCCACAGCTGCCTCATTTGGGCAGCGTATTGTGGAACGGGAGGTGCCTTTTACTTGCGGGGTGCTTGCGGGGACATTGGCAATCCTTTTAATACTTTTCTACATGTGAATGGCGGCGGCGACCCACTTGGGTTCTATTTATAAACTACCAGTCCCAGAAAGCATTGCTTCAGGTGCCACACCTGCGTATAATTACTGTGGGTATTTACTGGTGTTTGCCGCTTGCCGTCTTATCACATGGTCTGCCACTGAAGAGGGCGTTGGCCCGAAACGCGTCTGGCAGGAAAAGGACTTTGTTCGCGGCTCGCGCCCTTGCGGCGGCATTAATTCCTACCCGTAAGTGCATTCCCACCATGGGGCAACTCTTTCTTCCATATATATATATATATATATATATATATATATATATATATATATTAAGGTCCACAAACTGCCACTTGCAGGGTGCACTCACATTAGGCGTTCATAGGGTCAGGGAAGGTCTTTCACACAGCCTGCGCCCGCAGCACCTGACGCGTTTCTGGCTCCGCCCTTCATCAGAGGTTTGCTGCAACAAAGAAGTGCCAACACGTGACTTGCCAATAAATACCCTTTACTTTTGCTTACAATCAAACTCAAGTGAGTATCAACAATGTATCCTGGGATTGGTAGTCCAAATCAAACTCAAGTGAGCTGGCAGCACTTCCTTGTTCAATAAAGTTTATCTTATACAGGTGTGTCAACGGTGGCTTCCCCCATTCTGCCACTCGCCTGGTAGTCCCGTTGTGCTATCACCAAAGAAAGCCACGGAACCGCATGTTGTGCAGCGGTGCTCCCCCCCGACCTGGCTGGCCGGAATAGATTAAGGTCCACAAACTGCCACTTGCAGGGTGCACTCACATTAGGCGTTCATAGGGTCAGGGAAGGTCTTTCACACAGCCTGCGCCCGCAGCACCTGACGCGTTTCTGGCTCCGCCCTTCATCAGAGGTTTGCTGCAACAAAGAAGTGCCAACACGTGACTTGCCAATAAATACCCTTTACTTTTGCTTACAATCAAACTCAAGTGAGTATCAACAATGTATCCTGGGATTGGTAGTCCAAATCAAACTCAAGTGAGCTGGCAGCACTTCCTTGTTCAATAAAGTTTATCTTATACGGGTGTGTCAAAGGTGGCTTCCTCCATTCTGCCACTCGCCTGGTAGTCCCGTTGTGCTATCCCCAAAGACAGCCACAGAACCGCATGTTGTGCGGCGGTGCTCCCCCCGACCTGGCTGGCCGGAATAGATTAAGGTCCACAAACTGCCACTTGCAGGGTGCACTCACATTAGACGTTCATAGGGTCAGGGAGGGTCTTTCACACAGCCTGCGCCCGCAGCACCTGACGCGTATATATATATATAACCTTCTGGAGTCGCCAGTAGGTAGTTATAGTTAGGACCTAGTTTCCATAGGAAACTCGTTTTTTGTTTTCCCAATAACTTTGCCGCCGGTTGACAAATCTTCGCGAAATTTTCAAAACTTATGGCCCGCTCCGGTCAACTCTTATCCTGAAAGTTCCGGGGTGATTCGCCAAGCGGGGGTTGAGAAAATAGGGGGGTCCCAAGGCGTGTTTTCTTCATGTTATTTCCCATAGGAAACTTTAGACACGACTACAGCCCGAACTGCTGAACGGAATTACACCAAGTCTGGCAAAAAGGTAGCTCTTGGTTCGAAAAGAGACCTTTTTTTAAATGGTGTAAAACCGTTCAGTAGTTGCTGAGAAAATAAAAAAATAAACGTTTCGATGTATAGAGCATATCATATAAATCAATGTTACTAAATCTACACTTTTTAATGCTTCATGAAAGATGAATAGGCCTGAGACAGATTTTTTAGAGGAATTGAATGAACAAAAATCAAAGGCTTAGGACGGAGTAAAGAAAAAATTGGTTTAGAAAACGAAGAAGAAATAGGGATTTGTTGATACATCTGAAGCTTAGTCTGGATTTAAAAAGGAAGGGAATGTATGTGTGATAAGAGAGAAAGATAAGGTTCAAAAGCCTGAAATGGTGGTGTTCAGGTATTGTGTACAAGAGAGTGATTGGTGAGCAAGTTTTGTAAGGGGAAGAACCTGTCAGAGAGGTTTATTATATGTGTGGGGAAAACAGCTTATTTTCAGCTTCAACAAAACTTGATGGGTAGTTAGTTTTGATATTTAGTGTTTTCAAAAGCGTATCATGTAGATGACGTATATGATAGTGGTAAGGCTCCTGGAAAAACTAAGCATAAAGCTTCACAATTAGTAGGAGACATATTTGCAGCTATGATACCTTCTGTAGGTGTAGGTGTAAATGCTCTGAAGATCAGAAATCTGTCAACTTTGGTAGTTTGTTTGGCTACTAACACGACTGGTGCTTTAACCACAATAAATATATGCTTGTGGCCATAAGAGCGATGGCATTGCAAAACAAGCATAGTTTAGACATCTTATTAGGGCGGAGTGTGTCACATGTAACCATATTAAGAAGTTTGTAACTAATATGACAGATATATCTTGTGAGGTGAACTTTTTATAGGAGACAGGTGCTTTGGAAGCAATAAGTAAAGGATTTTCAAATATTGGCGAGTGGTTTAGTAGTATTGGAGGAAGAATCCTTAAAACTGTATTATTCCCAATACTAATTCTTTTTATTTGTATAATATGCATTTTTCATTTTCTAAGCGGTATCAACTGATTTCAAAGATGGGTGCGTCAAATTGCAAGGAAGAAAAGCAGCTGTCAGCATCGAGAGGAAGGAAGAGGAAGAATTTGAGATGGGGGCGACATCCAAGACAAAGTACATTGTGAACTCAAAGGGTTGGAAAAATCCAGCTGTGGACTAAGAAAATCAACAACTTCTATGTAATGGGAGGATAACATTTGATTTGTGATGATTCCCAGAAACCCCAGAGGGAGGGATTGGAAACGTTCTATATTAAATGTTCTGTATTAATAGAAAACACACAAACACTGATTGTAGGGAGAAACCATGTTCATTCATGTTTAGATTGACCCTAACTAATGTAGGCCAGAATTTTAAAATAGCTAACATGTTTGCCATCTTGCTTTCTGACAAGTAAACAATGTATGTCTAGAGGAGCTGAAGTTCTAATTACCAAAAGCAATTTTCTTTGTCCTTCTTTCCCATGTAAAGAAACTATTTCTTTGTGATAATTATGGAAGGTTTTCATTGAAGAGCACATTCAAGAAGACACATGCAGGGTATAGCATGGCACATCTATCTTCACCTGTTACAGATAGTGTTGTTTCAGGTACTCGGTGAGAAGCTTGTATTGTGAATACCTTGAGAACATAATGAGCAAATAACTGTATCATCTCGCATGAACCTGATTGGACAGTCTATGGGAAATGCTGGTAGGCGTTGAAAATGTTGGAGATTGTGTATTTTCAGTTCAGATGGTGAGAATAGAGCAAAGTAGATTTAGAGTACTCTCTCAGAGAGAGCGTGAAAGAGAGAGATGACTTTCCTTAGCCCTTTCCTTTTGAGACCATCTAGTTGGTCCTCTGATTTATGTTTTTGACCTCATTTGAATTATATATTAATCAAAGTATACACATTTTGACTATTAGCTAATGCTAATCTGATTTTTGCCTTCTGTAAACCACAAACCTTTAATAAGTGTTTATGGTTTGAAATTGAAATACTCTCCGTCTTTCTTGTGGAACCTAAAGTGCTTCACATTTATTGAATTAATGGACTTGTTGACTGGGCTTTATTGTGAAACTCAGTCCATCCGACATCACTTTATAGTCCCAGTATTTGCACAAAGAAAAGTGCTAACCTATACACTGCTTGCTGGGCTCCAAGATGGAGCGGTGATTCTTAAATCTCAAACGTCGGGTGTAATCATTATACGAACCCCGCTACTGGTTGTATGGACCATTTTATGGACCTTTTTTCATCGACTTGGGGAGAGACCTAGGAGCAATCATTTACATACATTTCCATAACAGTGAAGACCAATGGGGCTCCACTGGAAATAGTAGAACCACAAAGACATAAATTATGTGTACAAACACTTCAGAAACTTTATTATAAAAATGTTTTTAACTTCCGGTAATTAAGATTTGGATTCACATCGGTGGAGGCGTGAGATAACCAGCAACACGAGCCCCTGCAAGAAGGACAATAGAAGGAAGTCCAACTTGAAGCAGAAACATCGTGGGTTTATCCACATTAGGATCTCAGACCTGACACTAAAAGAGTTGGAATCAGCAACATTTTAAAACAAAAAACGGTTAACTGAGAAAACCAATTCCTGAAAGAACTCAAGAAAAAATAGAATAAATAAATTCAAACTCATTGAGACAACTGAATAGAAGACTACACCGATGTAAACGTCTGATTACCCTAACTAAGGGCAGAATTGAACGTAACTGCCAGCAATGAAAAAGGATATATACCGGGAGCAAAATTAAGTACCTTGCCTAAAGAATAAAAGAGCGAGACTTCAATAAGCCGCCAAAGAAGCTTTACTTCCCATAGATGTCCTGAACAGAAAGGGATATTTCAAGAGATATATGTGTACATCAGAATTGTCCTGAGGAAGGTGGGGCGTATTGCCATAACCACCGAAACGCGTCGACTACCCCGTTGGGGATGTATTAATTGTGTATATTTTATTATCATTTTTATTGCAATTGATGTCTTGGAAAATGTGTTGATCTGTGTATCTTTTTGCCTATGAATTTGACCAAAAAAAACACCGAAATCTAGGCATCACTGAAATAGACGGATTTTGTTTTTAACCTTTTGTTCTTAACCTATTTGTGATGAATCCATGTCTTATAATGTATTGAATAATTTTTTTAACACAAAAATTTTTTTTATAATAAAGTTTCTGAAGTGTTTGTACACATAATTTATGTCTTTGTGGTTCTACTATAGCACAGATTTGATGAATAGGCTGAGTGACAACATAGTGAGATGAGTGAATGACGTGGTTCCCCATTTGAAGCAAAAACCCAGGGAACACTCTATTCCTTTTTTGCATTATTACCCTGTTCCTGTGGGTGTGACCATAAGGGTACTCTCTTTCTTTTTTAATCGCTCCACTGGAAATAACACAGAGAATTGTAGTAGGTTTAACCCCTAGGGTGCGGCCGGAATTTTGCCGCGGTGCGCAGATCAGACGGCTCCCGGACGTACAAGGCACACGACCACGAGGCGTCAGACGGCCGGGGGCTGTCCGACGCAAGCAAGGGGTTAAAAGGTGTATTAACAACTTTTGTTAAATTAGGCTCATTAATTCACTTAGGCCCACATGCATCAAAGCAAAAACTGGTCGCAAACGGGCAGATTCTCAGAATCTGCCCCTTTGCGACCGGTATTTTTGCATTTGGGATGCATCATCCCAAATGCAAAAATCACAATTTAAGTAATCTCTAAATTGCGATTACTTAAATTGCCATTGCATTTAAGGAATCGCAAATTGAGATTCCCTAAATGCAATATATTGAAGTAAATAAACTAGCGATTTCGCTAATAGGGCATGAAAATTACCATGAAGTTAAACTTGTGTGTGCAAAATGTACTCGTATGCAGATTTCAGGGGTGCAACAGGGTGTCCTTTTGACACCCTGGTACCCTTGAAATTGCATTCTCAATTTGCGATTCTCTAATTGAGAATCGCAAATTGAGAATGTCTTCCCATTCATTCCTACGGGCCTCAGGAATGAATGGGGAGGTATTCCTCAATTGCGACTCGCAATTTACGAGTTGCAATTAAGGAATGTTTAGAAATCGCTATTTTTTAAGCAATTTCTAAGTGCATAGGGCCATGTGCATGAACAAATTTTCCCATAGACACAGAATGGGCAAAACCCTTTGCTGCATCTGGCCAATAGCCTTTTGCTATTCCTTATTAGCGAATCCTTATTTTTCGCTAATAAGGAATTGCAAATGGCATTGTTGATGCATGTGCTAGTAAGTGTTTAGAATTTGACATGGTTATTACAAGATTAAATGGCTCAGAGCCTATATTTCAGGATAGGTAAAAAATAGAAAAGCAACACAACTACACAAAGAACACAAAGACCCCAAAAAGTTTGTTCTATGAAGGAAACATCTAATCTAAATTAAGCAAGTATAGGTCGGGAAATGGCATTTCGTTAGGCAACTAAAATAAGGAGTCATCTTCAGAAAACCAAATTAAGGTCTTGGACAAAAGAATATGAACACATAGGCATAAAGCCTTTGCACTTGGGCAGAGGAGATCAACAGAGGTGAGAAGGATCTTCTCAGTTCGAAGACAGCAAGCTCCGTACCTAGTCTAAGAAACATACACTATTATTCTTCAACAAAACTCTAGTTACATTACAGCTTATACTCACTGTTGTGAACCAATCATATTACTTCAGACTCTGGGAGCAGATAAACTCCCTTCTTTCTCAGAGATCCATGCATGGCTATGTCCTTGAATTGTTACTCTGGACTGACTGTCGGGTACAGTCAGCTCTTCCCACGAGTCGCTCTCCCATTCTGGCACCATTGTCTTCTTTCAATGAGAACCTCACTATCAGTTGTCTAATACATAACAATAAACTATTCACTAGCTAGGAAAAGGCAGGGTGGTGGGGGGACAAGCAGCATCTATCGTGGAAAAACATTTAATATGCAAATCATTCAAATTGAATGAAACGTGAAGACCTCTTAGTCTTAATCTTGTGAAATATGACATTTAAAATGATATTGAAATATGCCTAACCTAACTCGAATGCTGCTCATAATGGCGAAATGCTGTCACCTTCAATAAATGGTATGATAAGTGCGCACAGGTTGTTTAACAATGTAAATCATACTTTTCTAATAAATGTGTTAATCATGACGAGACACACTGCTGGAAAGTGGGTACCCATGGTTATTGTACGTGTCTAGGTTGATCAGAGGTGCACTGGCAGGGGTGGGGAGGGCTGAAGGGGGGAGGGCGTAGGGGGTTTCGTTCATAAAAAGGCATGAGTACCATTGACTGTGAAGCGTTCTGGAATTGACAAGAATTGATGTATTGTACTACATAATATTCCCTTTGGATAAAACTGCCAATAAAAATTGTGTTTACAAAAAAAAAATGTGTTAATCATACACATTTAAAACTGCGGTCCTCCATACACACAGCCCCAGCTCAGACAGGACACCTGCTGCAGACATTTCCAGGTTAGATTTGTGGAAGTGCAGAGCAAATACAAACGTGTGTGTGTGTATAAGGAAGGAGAGCGAGAGACACTCCCACTTCTAAGGCTGCGAGAGACGAAACATAACTTCACCTCTTTCACTTCAGCAGGAACATGGCTGCAGCAAACCATCTCCGGAGCCTGAAGGAGGAGGCCACCTGCTCCATCTGTCTGGAATATTTCACAGACCCCATGTCTGTGAAGTGTGGACACACCTTCTGTCAGTCCTGTATCACTCGGTGCAAGAAGGGGATGATGAAAGACTTCTGCTGCCCTCAGTGCAGGAAAATATCACAGGACAAAACCCTCCGTCCCAACAGGCATCTGGCGAACATGGTGGAAACTTTGAAACAGATTCACATACCAAGTGCGATCACTGAAGAGGGGAATCTGTGCCTAAAACACGTAAAGAAACTGAAACTATTCTGTGAAGATGACCAGGAGCCCATCTGTGTGGTCTGCAGCATTTCACCTGACCACAAGCCTCACTCAGTGGTCCCTATTCGAGAGGCTGCCCAGGAGTACAAGGTATGTCTGCTATAGAGGTGGTCAGGGATTAGCTAGGCTAAACGGGATTCCCCATTCGAGTGGCTGCCGAGGAGTACCAGGTATGTGGACTCCAGCGCTGGGGCAAGGGTGGGACAGGCCAGATGTGCTTCCCATTAGAGAGGCCCCCAGGAGTACAAGGTATGTCCTGTAAAGAGCTGATACAGGGGTGTGGCCAGGCTACACTGTGTTCGTCCTTTTGGCGGCTGCCCAGGAATACACAGCCTTATGTGTGCTAAAGGTCTGGAGCTGGGGCTGGGCCAGGCAGACACCATGGACGTCAATTCACCAAAATACCAGGGGTAGCGCCGCGGAAGTGACTTCACATGCCCTTTGACCTTCACTTTCACTCACACATGCACACGCTTATACATACACATGCACACACACTGGCTACACATACACACACTTTCTGTTACATAAACACACGAAAAACTACAAGCAAGCACAAACCATACATACATTTCAAAGCATTTTTTTTCTTACCTCAGCTGCCACGGAACGTCATATTTCAGCTATTTGTACTCCATTTTTTATTAAACTAATAGCGGATAATGTAATATTATTCACTATTGGCATAACATTAAATTGACAAAAAAATAAGGACGAGCTGCTTCTGTTCCTGGCACTGGTTTTGCCACAGCTGACGCTGGGGGTCGCAAAGGCAGGGCCAGGAATCACAAGGGGCATGCCATGGCTGACGCTGCTTACCTTTCAAGTGTTTGTCCAGAATCAGAATCAGAAGAACAAGTTAAGACTCCTTTTTATACAAATATTGTATTTGAAAATCTGCTTAACAGAATGCCTAAAAGTAGTAAAAGATGCTGAAAAACACTGCATGGACTGCCACCTTCCCAATGGATGTGTCTCATACTAGTGTCTTCAAACTGAGACACTCCCAAAACCAGAGCCCCAAATAAATCTTTCCACCTCACCCCATCATGTCTGATGAAAGGTCACCGTTGGCCCTTTTAGTATTACTTCTAACAACATGTTGCAATCACATATATTTGTGTGCGCTTTTGAAAGGGTTTGCCTACTATATATGCAATGGTTACAGTGTTAAATATGTTCAATATATGCAATGGTTACATTGTTAAATATGTTCAAGGCTGTCTAGTGGCCACATGTTACGTGCAACATCTTCAGCTAGTCCTGGTGTTTTAGCCAACAGGGCATTGTATTTTGGAACTTATAGTTTTGTCCTCAATTTTGCAAGGAATATATAATAGCTTGTCTTGGATGAGTTTAGCTCATTTTGCAGGAAAAGGAATTTGGAGATTAACATCAAGAAAACCGAATATATGGTCTTCCACGCAAAAAACAATTAATTGCCCAAATCCCCAAATGGATGGAAGACCGTTAGAGAGAGTCTCTACCTTCGATTATCTAGGTATCTCACTGAACAATAAAATGGATTGGAGATCCCAGATAACGAAGGCTAACCTGAAGTTAACCCAGTCTTTGGGAGGCATCCTTAAAGTGTTTAAAAAGTGATCCCAAAATGTTATAGGCCCACCGGCTGAAGTTTACAAAATACAAGCAAGGGGATCATCTCTCTATGGTGCTGAACTCTGGGGACACTGTTCATCTCACTCACTACAAGTAACGGAGAATACCTTTCTCAGACAGTTGCTAGGGCTGCCGAAGAGCACGCCCCTAACTCCGCTTAGGATGGACCTTGACATCGGCCCCATTTCTGATGCTATTGCCTCTTGCTCTCTCCTCCTCTGGCGCCGTATAAGGAGTACGCCAGAGATAATTAACTATAGGGAGGAATTGAGGGATGTAATGTGCAAATTGGGGGCTACAAATTTACCTTGGTTATCCTATGTCAGGTGTCTGTGCTTTTCTCAGGGTTATGGTACTTTATGGCTGAACCCAGAGGACTTCTGTCCTAGTACCCCGAAAAAAGCCTTAGTCACAGCGATGAAGGAATTCAAACTTTCCCACTTAGTTAGGAGTACGAACTCATGCTCCTTGACATCAAGGTTTCTTGATGTCAAGCAGCAGTACAAATTGGAAAAGACCTTGGACAATATCCAACCTTTTTTGGCAAAAAAACTATTTATTCAATTTAGATTTGGAACCCTCCCATTAGGCGCATTTACAAATAAATGGAAGGGTTCAGCTCAATCTCTTTGCCCTGGTTGTGCTGTAGCGGAGGAGACAGAATTGCATGTAATACTTTTCTGTCCCGCTTACCATAGGACTAGATCGAAGTGGGGTTAGCAGCTGTGTAGAAACCTATGGCTAAGAAATTTCCAGGAGGTTTTTAGGCTAATTAAATATGAAACTGTGGTGATCTGTATTATGCAATATTTGTTGGAACTTCATGATGTCACCTGTGGGTTCCTCTTGTACTGTGCATTCTCCTCCAATGTTCTCTGTTTGGCAGTTGCAGCTGCCCTGTCTCTCCTTCATGCTGGACGGCTCTCTTCTCTTGAATAAATCTCCAAACAGCAGTTCCTGCCTCCGCCTCATCTTTACATTGGCGACTGAGGATGGTCAGCTGTTCCTCAGCTGTCGGATCTACTCACTAACTAACTCCCAGGAAAACGGTTTGGACTCTTGAACATTTTCCATACCTACGATCTACTTTCTTGTGAGTACTCTTTTTTTTTTTTTTTTCTCAAACATTTCCCCCACGTTTCACTTCAGAGAGCCGTCGCAGCCAACAGACTCTTTTTCTACTATTTGCCTCGTTTTGCGCATCAATCAATCAAGCAGCACACCCTCTAGCGCTTTGTTAACTGTTACTCTGCTTCGCGCTATTTACTCTTCTTTCTACTAGCGCTACGTCTTACCTGCGCTCCCTGTGCTTTCACCGTCTAAAGTCAAGTCCTACCGAGTGCTGTCCGTGTCTTCGCTGCTCCTCATCGACGCTGCATATTTCTCCGCTGCTTGCTCCGCCACCTTCGAGCTCCGCTACAGAATGATGACGTAGTGGAATCTCTCCATTCAGCGTCATCACGTTTCTTGTCTCCTTAACAACCAGCAAGACGCCCAGCGCCAGCACGCGTTTCCTCAGCAACCAACTAGACGCCCAGCGCCAGCACATGTTTCCTCAGCAACCAGCAAGACGCGTTCTGTTTATGCTTGTCACCACGTCATCTACGTCATAAAGCCTTCGCGTCCATCTCATTCCTGTCCGCTTTATCTTGACTTTGTCAGCTGTCGACTTCAATCCACACAGTTTACTTGTACAGCCAACGCATGCCGATGCGCACAGCTCTGAATTTCTCTCTACACTGATGAGCACAGTTTCAAATACTTCATCAGATTCATTCGCTTTCAGTCCACACAGCCAACGCACGCTGACGCGCACAGCTTTAAATAGTTCTCTACGCTGATGCGCACAGCTTTAAACACTTTACACGCTGATGTGCATGGTTTAAGCACACTATTTATCAATTCGACAAGGAAACAAATCTCACGCTGATGCGCACAGCCATAGTTCAGCCTGATTTTCCTCATTAACACGCCGGAGTATCCAGTTTCTACACGCTGACGTGCACAGCTGCTGCACGCATTTTTCTCTACACGCTGATGTGCACAGCTGCTGCACGCATTCTTTTCTACACGCTGACGTGCACAGCTACTGCACGCAGTTTCTCTACACGTTGACGTGCACAACTTTTGTTTCTTTCGACATGCTGATCTGCACGCATTTTCTCCCAACAAAAGAACAACACATCCAATCTGCCATATTTACAACAATTTTTTTTTTCTTGTACCTAAAAGAAAATTGAAGATCTCACAATGCAAAATGTATCTCCTCCTGCTCCTTTTCTTCAGACTCCTGGAGACCCTCCTCTTGAATGGAAACTTTGGTTGAGATCCTTTATGGCCTACCGAGGAGCAATTGATGGTCTTAGATACCGTGCAGAAAGAAAAAAAAGGTTTAATGTATTATCATCTTGGTGTAGAAGGGCAAAATGTTTTTGACCATTTACCAGTCTATGTTCCACCTACTGGCGAAACTCCCGACGAATTTGAAATAGCTATAGCTAAATTAGACAAGTATTTTGTTAAAACCAAGAATATGGTTGTACACCGTTATAAATTCTTTACTAGAGCTCAAAAACCCGAAGAAAGCATTAATACCTTTGTTACTGCCTTAAAAATACTTGCGTCTAAATGTGAATTTGACAATTTCACCTCTCAACTTATCAGAGACCAGCTTGTTGCTCGGTGCTCTTGCAAACAAATCCAAGGGAAACTTTTATCCTGCAAAGATCCTTCTCTTGACAAGGCTATTGATATAGCCAAAAGTATTGAAACATCCTTAGAAGATTCAAAACAATTAGAGGTTTCTCTTTCTAATACTTCCATCTCTGGTGCTGTTTCCACTAAGGTACCTTTTCCGACCAAATCTCCCATTTCCATTTCTCGTGACTCTCGTGGCTATTTCAAAAGAATGGGAAACACCAGTTTTAGAAGACCTTTCATGCCTAATAGACAATTCAGCCAAAGTACTTTCTGTTATAGATGTGGCTCTTCTTACCATGCTTCCAATTTTAAAAATTGTCCTGCTGCCAATCAACAATGCACTCAATGTGGGAAAAATGGTCATTTTTCAAGAGTATGCATGAGAGGTAGAAGGGGTAATGTACGTAGTGTCATGTGTGAAAATGATTCCTTTCAAGACTCAAATCCCCTTGAGCTTTCAACTGAACATTCTGAATGTGATGTGACCAATCAGGAATATATTGTTGTAGTGAAAGACAATGACACTATTAGCCGTACTTTTCTTGTCCCTGATCCTGAAGTTGATGCCACTATTGACAATCACCATATCCTACTACTGGTAGACACCGGTGCTCGCATCACTATCGTTTCCTATGAGAAATATTCTCACCTTTGGCAAAATAAATGTCTACTTCCTCCTGATGTCCTTTCTGTGGCTTTTGAAGGAAGCAGAATCAACCTTCTAGGTTATTTCTTGGCCGAAATCTCCATCTTTAGCAAATCCATCAAGGGGAAGGTCTATGTTGCCAAACGTGGTATCAATGTTCTAGGACTCATACATCAGGCAGAATTTGGTGTTACCATTAAACCTGGTTTACCCAACCCTGTATTCATTGAAGGATGCAATCTCTCCTCTCCTGCATCTTCTATCCCTGTTTGCAACATCTTTAATAGTGAATTCTGGGAGCACAAATATAAAAAAAAATTTGAAGATCGTTTGGGCAAGATTACCAATTTTCAACACTTTATCAAGGTCAAAGATGGTGTTTCCCCAATCAAACACAAGCTTAGGAACGTTCCCCTTAGTATTAGAGAAGATTTGTCCAAACACCTCAAGTCATTATGCGAGCAAGAAATCATTGAAAAGGTAGAATCCACATTATGGCTTTCTCCCATTGTTCTTGCCAGAAAAAGGTCTGGCGATCTCAGGATGTGTGTGGACTTACGCAGTCTCAATGAAGCTATCTGGGTCGATGGCTTTCCCCTCCCTCGCATTGAGGATTTGATAGCTAAAGTGGGCTCATCCACTTGGTTTTCTAAACTTGATTTAAAGGCAGCCTACCACCAGATTGAGTTACATCCACTCTCTCGTCATCTCACTGCTTTTGTAACTCCTGATGGAGTTTTTCAATTTTGTCGTCTTCCCTTTGGGTTGGCGTCTGCCGCCGCTGTTTTTCAGCGTATTATGTCTGAAATGTTTGAGGAACTCTCTAATGTTGTCGTCTTCCAGGATGACATCCTTATCTTCACTCAAACTGAACACGAACATAATTTAGTCATTGACCAAGTTTTCAACATTTTGGAAAAAAGAGGTGTAACCCTACAAAAGAGTAAATGTGTATTCAAAACTAGAGAAGTAGAATACCTTGGTCATACCATTTCTGAATGTGGTATTAAGCCCAGGCCAGGTCTAGTCAAGAGTATCATTGAGGCCCCTGCTCCTTCTAACAAGGAACAGCTTCTGTCCTTCCTCGGTCTCTGTGAGTTCTACTCCAAATTCATGAGAGACTACGCCAAGACCACTGAATGTTTTAGACTTCTACTCAAAAAAGGCGCCACCTTCAGCTGGTCTGATGAGTGTGAGAAAGGTTTCCAGCTTATCAAAGAACACATCACCAAAGCTCCTGCTCTTCAACCTTTCAATGGCAACAGAGAAACTTTTGTCACCGTTGACGCCTGTGAATATGGCCTAGGAGCTGTTCTCTCACAATTGGCCTACGGTAAAGAATTTACTGTAGGGTTTGCCTCCAGGACTCTCCGCCCTGTCGAGCGAAAATATTCTGTTATCGAAAAGGAACTCCTGGCCTGTGCTTGGAGTGTTGAAAAGTTTAAATCTTACTTATGGGGCAGACCATTTGTCCTTCAAACTGATCATCGACCTCTCGTCGACATTCTATCCGGCAGAAACGTCAAGCGCACCACAGCACGGTTGGCTAGACTCTCCACCAAACTGTTAGAATTCAACTTCAAAGTTATCTACATTCCTGGAGGCAAGAACAAACGCGCTGACTGTCTTTACAGGTTACCCATACCAGAACCTAACGAAAATGAGTGGGAAACAGAAATTGAAGAGTGTTTTGTGGCCAACATTTCACAAATTTCCATTTCTTTTGCTGAGAATGATTGGGTTAATGCTGTCGAGAATGATGCTGTACTTAAGGATGTTGTCTCCTTCATTCAGAAAGGTTGGCCCAAGGAAAAATCTCTTTCTCCTGAAGTCCAGATTTATTGGAAAATCAATTCCGAACTTTCCTTGGAAAGTGGTAAAATTGTTAGGGGCAATAAATTTATCCCTCCCTCTGTTTATCGGGAAAGGATTATTGCTGATGCTCATTCTGGGCATCTAGGTGCCACCATTACTAAAAGAAATGTCAGATCAAATTTCTGGTGGCCTAGAATGGACAATCAAATTGTGGATGCTGTCAAACTTTGCACACGCTGTAACACCAGCGATAAAGTCCTTATCTTGGAAGGTGTTAGTGATTCTGTTGTTCCCCCACCCAGCAGAGCTTGGCAAAAAATCAGCCTGGACTTTCTGGGTCCATTTCATGTTCTTCCCAACACTTCCAAGTACTTTTTGGTCCTCGTCGATCACCTCTCTAGGTGGGTCGAGGTTGAACCTATCAATGTTCCCAATTCAAAGAGCGTTATTGATTGCCTGACCAAAATTTTTCTGAGGGAGGGTTGTCCGGAAGAAATTCTCACCGACAATGGGGTTCAATTTATCTCTAAGGAAATGAGTGTTTTCTTGAATAGTTGTTGTATCAAACACACCAGAACTCCCTTGTATCACCCTCAGAGCAATGGCAAAACCGAGAGGTTCAATAGAGTTATTGTTGAATGTGTGCAGGCCGCCTTCAATTCCAATAGCTGTATTTTCCAGGCTGTAAAGGATCTTGTATGGTCTTATAGAATCTCTCCACATGTTGCTACAGGTTTTTCACCTTTTGAATTGATGAGAGGAAGGAAAGCCTCTTCTCAAGCTCTTCCCTTTTGGATGGTCAAGAGTCTCCACAAAGGTTGTGATTTGGAAGTAGCATGGGATTGTGCCAACAAAAAATCTTCCAACTCTCTGCCTTGTGACGTGGAACATCGCAAGAGGTCTTTTCACAGTATTCATGCTGGTGATTGGGTCAAGATTAAAAATTCTGTCACTGTTAAAAAAGGTCTTTCCAAATTTCTTGATTCCCAACAAGTTGTAGAAGTTCGCAAAAATGCTGTCAAATTGTCTAATGGTAATTGGTGGAGCACTTCTCGCGTTGCCAGAGATCCTTCTCGTGCTTCACGTGCAACTGTTCCTACCCCCAATGTTCCTATTGACAATGGTTTGAGGAAAAGCTCAAGGTTGACTGTTAGACCCAACAGATTTCGTGACTATGTTTAATTCATCATTCATTGTTGTTTCCTCTTGTTTTTCTTTTGGAAAGGGGGGAGGTGTGTGGTGATCTGTATTATGCAATACTTGTTGGAACTTCATGATGTCACCTGTGGGTTCCTCTTGTACTGTGCATTCTCCTCCAATGTTCTCTGTTTGGCAGTTGCAGCTGCCCTGTCTCTCCTTCATGCTGGACGGCTCTCTTCTCTTGAATAAATCTCCTGCCTCCGCCTCATCTTTACAGAAACCTCACCACTTTTTGTAGTCACAACCTCAAAATTCCTATTTGCAATGTGGTGTACCCGCAGAGGAATACTAAAGGGAATAGAGCTGGTCAATAGATGACGTTCCTGTTTGTATTAGTGTATTATTCACTTTGCTGCTATGCAACAATGTAGTGAACGAGATGATAATAATCATGCCCTTATCTTTTTAGTATGTAAGTTTTAGCATTATCTTTCTAATTTATTTACTTTTTAACATGCAGTTTAATAGAACATGGATTGAAGCATCAGTCATGTTTTTAATCTTCTTATATATTGTATAATAGATTGTGCTCTGGGTTCCCCCTGCAAGTGCTTCCGAAATCTGCGGGATTGGGCACCTATTTATCATGAGCCATGGCTGTCATTGTTGTAATCTACTGTTGTACATAATTAATTCTGGTCATTGATGTTAAATTTTAACTTGCCCCTTTGCAATCTTCTCAATTTTGAGTTGCACTTGATGTATGTATATTTTATTTTGCTTGTATGGCTGTACAGCCGAAATAAAGTATTTTGACTGACTGACTGATAATAAATTAAAGTATGCATGCTAATTGTATATAAAATGCCCATATTTGCCACATTGGATAATGGAGTAAAATAAAAAGAAAGGTGTTTTTTTTTTATAAAATGTATTTTAGTCTCTTTAAAGTCTCTGACACATTTTGGCTCTTTTGCTTCCAATATATTTTCATGTTCGCCTGTTGGATATTTGCTAATAAAAATAAGCTAGTACATTGCACTTGGATATTTCTTTTTTTTTTTTTAAATTTTATTTTGCAATATATCAGTTGAAAATAGAAGGGGGGGTAGACAGTAAGAGGGGAAACAGAAAGGAAGAAGAAAGGTAGGCGACATACCGCCACAAGACCCCACACAGGGGGCGCAAAAAAGGGGGGGGGGTGGGCTCATCCAAAGAGGAAGGGCGGTATGGTTCCATAGTCCGCAGGCAATGAAAAAGCTCAAGTCCAGTATAGGCACCCTCAAGTCGACAAGACCGCCCAAACTCCGCTCACGGCCCAGTGGCCCTCCCAAGGCATAGCTAGTCGCCGCGAGAGAGCAGAAAGGAAGAAGAACATGAGACACTCACCCCAACTACCCCCCACCCTCGTCCCTCCCCAACATCACCCTCCCCCCAGTGGCGGCGACCAACAAACATAGCAAACAATACAGACTTTCTGGAGATCAAATTTGGAAGAGATGGAGAGACCGCAGCGTTGACAGGCATACAGCCGAGGGTAAACCTCGGGACAGAAATCGCACAAGTGAGCCCCAGTTGTACATGAAATTCTTAAAGTTCCCCAGGAAGATGTCAGAGAGGCGTTCCATGCTCAACAGACGCCACAGTCGAGCATGCCACAAGGAAGTAGCCGGGGTAGATGGGGACTTCCACGCTGCCGCCAGAGTCACCTTGGCCGCACCCAAACACAACCACATAACACGCTTATCCGCCCTGGTCTGGTGTTCAAGCAGTGGATCCCTAAGCCCCAATAGGACAAAGTCCATGGAATTCGGAACCGGATAACCCAAAATGTCTCTAATGTGGGACAGAATCTCAGCCCAGAACGGCTGAATGGTGGGGCAATCCCACCATATATGCTTAAAGTCTCCCAGCATCCCACAGCCCCGCCAGCACCTATCCGAGGTGGCCGGGAATATGCGGTGTAATTTGGCGGGGTACATGTACCAATCAAAGATGAGTTTCATATGTGTTTCCCTGAGGTCAGTAGAGTGATTGTGCGTTGTCACATCCCTCCATAGGGCCCGCCATTCGGTGGCAGAGATGTCCCTCCCCAGTGTGGATTCCCAATGGTCTTGATATCGAGGTCGTGGTGACACGGCAGAATCCAATAACAATTTGTACAGGAAAGAAATTGTACCCCTCATGGTAGAAGTGTGAAGAAGGAAGGTCTCAAATTGTGACAAGGGTCTGGTGGCCGCGTCTACTACGGCAGGCGACGTCGCCCAATGTAGGAGTTGGAGATGCCGAAAGCGTTCTGTCGGGAGGATATCGTAGTCCCTCATACAGTTGTGGAAAGTGAGGGGTTCAGCGCCATGGAACAGGTGGGTGAGGGCTCTACAGCCCCCCTTCCTCCAAGCGTCGAAGGGACCCTCCTCTAGGGCTGGGGGAAAGGCCGGATTGAAGTGAATCGGGGTGAATGGGGACGGGAACGTGGTCCAACGGTCGTCACCGCTCACCGTGTCCCACACCTTCAGCACCGTACTCGTGGGGGTGCTAATGTAGGCATTCTTGGGGCGGTCTGCCTTAGGCTTCCAGGCCAGATCCCAGTTGGAGTGGCCCGCAACGCTACGATCCATGTGGAGCCAATGCTTTTCCGACTTCTGTTGGGACCACTCCACGATGACCCTCAGTTGGGCAGCTTTGTAATACAAATGCATGTCTGGGAAGCCTACCCCCCCTTCCAAGCGCGGGCGCCTCAGGACGTGGAATGGAAGTCGTGCTCGGCCTCCCTGCCAGACATATCGTAGCATCATGGTCTTCAATCGGCGAAAGTAGTCTAGTCCTACCGGAATAGGCAAAGCCTGAAATAAATACAACAGTTTGGGAAGGAGCACCATTTTAAGGGCGTGGATCCTGCCTAGCCACGAGATGAATTTAGGCTTCCAACGATCCAGCTCAGTCCGCATCGAGGAAAGCATCGGAGGGAAATTAGCGTGGAACAGGGCATTCACGGAGGAAGTCAACCGCACGCCCAGGTAGAGCAAGGATTCCGTCGCCCAAGCTAGCGGAGTGAGCTGCCTGGTCATTTGCACCTCCCCCGCCGAGAGGGTCAGGTTTAGGATGTAGGATTTATCGAAATTAACCTTGAAGCCCGCGACCGCCTCGTAGGCAGAGAGCACAGAGTGGACATGTGGCAGCGACAGCGCCGGCTCTTTGATAGACAGTAAGACATCGTCCGCAAAGAGCGAGATTTTGTGCTGCTCGCCCGTAAAGGGAAGCCCTAGAATCCTCTCATTGTCTCGCACCGCCAACGCCAATGGCTCAATGCTAAGAGCATAGAGAAGGGGTGAGAGGGGGCAGCCCTGGCGCGTCCCTCGGGAGTGGCGAAAACTCGCGGATCTATGGCCATTGATCAGCACACGGGATGTGGGCCTACTGTAATTAGCCTCAATCATCCTCACGAAAGAAGGCGAGAAACCGAAGGCCAATAGAGTCTGGTGCAAAAACCCCCAGTCGACGCGGTCGAAAGCCTTCTCTGCGTCGAGTCCGACTAACACCGCGGGTATGCGGAAACGCTCCGCCTTTTCGATGAGGTGTATGACGCGGCGTAGGTTGTCGTGGGTCTGTCTGCCTTTAATAAATCCCGATTGATCAGGATGGATCAGGGCAGGCATCAGGTCTTGCATCCTGCCCGCCAATATAGAAGAATACAGTTTGGCGTCCAGGTTGAGAAGTGCTATCGGGCGGTAGGATGTACAAAGAGCAGGATCCTTCCCCGGTTTGGGAATAACGCTGATCAACGCCTCAGCCATAGAATCCGTGGTCCTACCGTCAGTCGCCATTGCGTTGAAGAGGGAGACCAGGTAGTCGCACACTTCAGAGGCAAACGTTTTGTAAAAAAGGGCCGTGTAGCCGTCAGGCCCGGGGGCCTTGTGTAGCTTCAGGCCCTTAATGGCATCCAAGACTTCCTCCCGAGTGATGGGGGAGGATAGGGACTCGTTCCACTCCTTAGAAACCTTCGGGAGAGACAGGCCCTCCAGGAATCTTGATTGTGCGCCGGGATCGAGAGCGTCGCTCGAGTAGAGTGCCGCATAAAAGCGCCCGAAGATGGCCGCTTTGTCCGCGTCTCTATGCTGAACAGAGCCCACTTGATCACGAATGCCCCCGATATAGTCCTTCTCGCGCTTGTCCCGGAGTTGCCGGGCAAGATGGCGCCCGATCTTGTTGCCCTGGGAGTAGGAGGTACGTCGAAGTCGCAAAAGAGTGAATTCCGCCCTGTTATTATAATGGGCCCTCAGTTTCCCTCGGACCGCCGTCAGGGGGCGAAGGGTCACCCTGGAGGGGTTCGCCTTGTGGGCCTGCTCTAAAGTAGCCAACTCCAATTCCAGAGCCTCCCTCTCTTCGCGCCGTAGCCTGTTCAGATTTGCGTTGAGGGCGAGGCATTGCCCCGTAAGGAGGCCTTGCACGCGTCCCACGTGGTATACACCGACGTGTCTGACGGCGGGTTAAGGAGGAAAAAATCACCAATTGCCTTGCGCAGGGCCTTACACGACACCTCATCTCGCACTAGCGCTGCCGGGAAATACCACTTGCTCCAACCATCCCCCCCGGTGGCCCAGTGCAGTCCCAGAACCACAAGGCTATGATCCGATAGCGAGAGTGGAAAAATGTCAGCTAATTGTACGTCCCCTCGAAGGGCCTGACTCAGCAAGATATAATCAATGCGGGAGTACGAGTGGTGTACGTTGGAAAAAAAGGTGTAATCTCTGGTCTGTGAGTGGAGAAAGCGCCAACTGTCGATCAGTCCCAGGTCTCCCAACTGCCGTTTAGTTTCGTCTGAGAAGACGCCAGTGTCTGCCCTGCGGCCTCCAGAGCTATCCAGACCCCTGTCCCACACCATATTGAAATCGCCTAGCAAAAGTAAATGACCCTCCACAAAGTCCCCCATCTTGTCTAACAGATCCTGCAGGAAGCCATTCTGTCCCGCATTAGGGGCATACAACACAGCAAATGTACACAAGCGCCCCCGCAACAGTCCCTTCACCAACAGCCAACGGCCGTCCCTATCCGCACTCACCCCCACGGGCTGAAAATACAGGGAAGCCCGAAAGAGTAGGGCCACCCCCCTGTGCTTTGTGGCCGCAGAGGCCCTATAGATAAGGGGGAACTGCCGATGTCGAAGCCTCAACTCATCCCTCCTAGCCAGGTGGGTCTCCTGGAGGGCCACCACATCCAAATGGTGATCTATGATGTACTTCCAGAGTTTCTGTCTCTTCTGCGGAGAGTAAAGGCCCTTCACATTCCATGTTCCTATGCTGACAGGCATAAGGGATTATACAGATTCCACGCCATGCACACAGCCAAACAGCCACGGTGCTCGCACCGGATCCACACACGCTCCACAAACCAAGCCCAGGGGAGGTAGATATACACGGGGACTCTAGGGAAGAACCCCAGCCACAACCAACCCAGAAGGCCCGCCCGGTCACTCCGCAAGCCCCGTGAGGCATCTACATTCCCAAGGTACGCAAGGGTCCATGAAAGCAGACCCCCAAACCATATACAAAGCACAAAAGAAACTATCGACAAAGGTCCTCTCCACACACACTCATCACACAACGTCGCCGCCACTCCCCGAACTCCCTTCCCCAACCCAGAACATCCCGCCATGACACCCATGTTCAGAGCGCTAACAATCCCACCCCTAACCCCCCCAAGAACAAAGAATAACAAAATGCAACACAGTGCACTGAACCTGAACCACGCAGTCTTCAGTTCCATAAGGTCCTGGTCCAAAAGTTCCCCGTTGGTCCGGGGTTGGGGCAGGGGGGACCACCTGGGGACCCCCAGGTCCAAGGTCCGGGGTGTCTTCTCCAAAAGTACCATAGTACCCCGAGGACCTCAGGCCAAGAGCCCCTCCGACGCCACTCCATAAGACCGGGGTCACGCTGCTCCAGAGCTCATCTGGGAATCCGTCGCAGTGGCGGAGGCCACCGAAGCCACAGCGGCCCCCCTCTCCTGCTCACTAGTCGCCGGATCCGGCCGCCGCCTCTCCGGGGACAGGCCCACCCCGTGCCACGAGGAAGAACGACGCCGTCTCCGGAATAGGGATCCCCGTGGCTCCTGCAACGGCTCTGTGTCCTCAATGCCCAGAAGATCCTTCGCCTCCCGCAGGGAATTGATCTGTCGCAACCGATTCTCCCATCTAAAGATGATCCGGAAAGGATGCCCCCAGGAGTAGGATATGCCGCGCTCCCGGAGAAAGGCGGTCACAGGACGGAAGTCCCTTCGTTTCTGCAAGGTCGTCGCTGCCAGGTCCTGGTAAAGCTGGGGGTGATGGCCCCTGAATTGCAGCGAGGCAGTGGTTCTCGCTTTCCTCAATATCTTCTCCTTCAACTGGAAGTCATGTACGCATACGAGGATATCCGGCGGCGGACCCCCGCCCCTCCTGGGCAGCCCCACTCTGTGCACCCTATCCATCTGGACGTCGTGCACCTCTTCGTCCTCTAGGATCTGGAGAAACAGCGCCAGGACGTATCCACGCAGGTCTCCCGCTTCCCCGTCCCACGGCACTGCTTTGATGCGAATGTTATTTCTTCTGGAGCGGTTCTCCAAATCCTCCGCATGGGTTTGCAAATCCAGATTTTGCTCTGTGAGGCGTATGATATCCTGTTGGAGTTGGTGCACATCGTTCGCAATGCTAAGGTCATGGTCCTCCAACGTCGCCACTCTCTCCCCAATCCCATCCACGTCTCTCCGCACCTCCCTGAGGTCCGAGGCCAGCTGGGTACGAAGCTCTGAGATGTCTTCTTTGATAGTCGCGAAGAGTTCCTTCATGAAGGCTTTAGTTGCCGGTGCTTCATCATCCGATTGCCTGGAGGAACCGCTGGCACCGGGCGACGCCGGTTGCTGCGACGATTTGGGGGCTACGTCCTTCCCCGTCTTCCCCCCTCTGCGCTGTGAGTTGGACATGGCTGCGGTCTGCTCCCACGCACTTCCACCTAGGCCCAGGAGAACCGCAGCCGGGAGGCCGAGATGCGGGCCGGCGATGCACCGCGCCGGGGCGGTCCGCTGGAGACGCTATTCGCCCTCTCCGATACGAGAGCACCGACCAAAGTGCGGCTCCTCTTCCACCAAGCCACCTCCACGCAGTGATGCCGCTAGTATTCAGGGGTCCCTCCGGCCCTAGGGAGGCCCACACCCCAAGGCTGGTGACCGGTGCAGGTTCCCACTACAGCTCGTGTCCTCACCAGTGCCCAGGACCCGGGAGGGGCCGGTCCGGACGGTCACCGTCAGAACCTCTCCAAGGTAGTGCCAGGCGCTCCGCCGCCAGTAGGGCCCACCCAGGTGGGCAGCAGTCCAAGTGCCCCGCTTTCCAGAACTGCGCTAGCAAACCGCAAGGTCTCCGCACCCCCTGGTGCCAGTGTACAGCTGAAGGTTGTAGCTGCGCCGGCGGGGCTTCCCTCGGGGGGGGTGCACCACAGTCGCAATGGCAGGGCACTCCACAAGGTCCATCAGCAGGGCCACTGAAGAAGTAAAGTCCCTCCACCACTACGGGCCAGCCACCCACGTTGCACAGCACTTCGTGCGTTATGCCGGCGCGTAGAAGACCACGCGCCGGCCCCCCAGTCACTCGTAGTCACTCGGCCCAAGTATGGAAGGCCTCAGCGTGGCATGTGTCCCAGGGAGGTACTGGGCCTCGCTACTCTGCAGCTCCGCTTTCCTTCCCCCGCCGGTACGCTCACCAGTCCGCAGCTTTCCGAGGGGGGGGGATCCGCTCGCTCTGATCCCGCCGGGCCTGTGTACAACGTCCGTTGTCGGCGTTTTCAGGGGCAGCTCTCAGGCTCGTCGCCGGCTCCTCAGTCAACTCCCGTCGGCTCCAGTCCCGGCGTGGTCCGCCAAGGCACCTTCAAGCGCGGAGCAGCAAGCGTCCCCCGGCTGGCGCGGTCCGCAGTCCGCCTCTCCCGCTCACCGCGGCACAGCACACGCCGATGTCGCGTCCGGGCCCAGGACCGCTCCGCCTCCTCCGGCCTCCGGGTCACGCGAGGCCGCTGACTCTCAGGCCTCAGCTCGGCTCCCTCCGAACAGCTCCTGCCGGTCACCCCTCACCGAGGCGACGACACCGGGACACGCCGCCAGCAAGCGGCAGCCTCCGCCGAACGAGCAGCACAGGCAGAACGCCTCAGGACCCCGCTGTAAGTTGCTGTGCAGGATCGGCGTCGGAGAGGCTCGAGAAAGCGTCCTACTCCGACGCCATCTTGGCCACGCCCCCGGATATTTCTTTTAACATAGGTTTATCCTTTTAGAAGCTCCCAGGGAAATTATTCTACACAAAGAGGGGCACGGGATTCAAAAGTTTGAAGACCATTGCCTATACCAAACATTGAAAATAAAACTTTAAACTTACACTGTCGTTCACAAGCTCATAATCACACGGTAGAGCAGAAGTAATACTTCTTTCTGCAATACTTGTAGAGATACAGCTCTTGGCTATTGGAAGTGGCCTAGGTATGTGTAATATATAGGTCAGGGGTAGGGCGAGGCTGACCTCAGTTGGCTGTTGAAGCAAAGGGGTTCTTAGGCCAAAACATCTAATATATTTCTGAGTTGGCTTTGGAGCGGCCAGTCGAAAACTAGTTTTTAGATTTGGCTGTAGTGTGCATTTAAGCTATTCATTGCATATGTTATGTCACAACAAAAATAAAACAATCATTGGTCTCTCAAGAATGAGATTCCATGTGGTGTTCTACCCAATCCTAGCCTCTGGAATGTGGGCACGCAGGTAGAATGTGTAGTGGAATGTTGGGTACGTTATTGTAAGCATACATGGGCATCCGCAGAAATTTTTCAAGGCTAACCTGGCTAACGAAGGGCGTGGCTAATATTAATCAATAGGGGTGGGGCCAAAATGGCAGACAATCAGGATCTGGTAATGTTCAGGCCAAGCTGAGAAAAAAAGTGGTGAATTCTGCATTTGAATCTGGACAACAACTAGAGCACACTTATGAACCCTAATATTACCCCCCTGGCCCCTTAAAACTCCTACATGAACTAATCCCTAAAATTAGCCCCCTGGCACCCCATAACCCATACCCGCCCTGACCCCTAAAGTTGTCCCCCTGGTACCCCAAAACCTATACCCGCCATGAACCCTAAAATGTCCCCCCTTGCAACCCAAGACCCATACCCTCCCTGAACCCTACAATTACCCCTTGCACCCCAAAACTCATACACACCTTGAACCCTAAAATTATCACTGCCACCCCAAAACCCATACCCACCCTAAACCCTAAAATTACCCCACTGGCATCCCAAAAGATGAACGCAATGGGGCAGATTTACAAGCCAACTTGCATGGGTGTAAATTCAGGACTGTGAGTCAAGTCAAGTCAATAAATTTATATAGCGTGCTACATACCCAGAGGGTCTCAAGGCGCTTGGAGAAGGGTGGGGAATTACTTGTCAAATATCCACGTTTTAAGTTGCTTTCTGAATGCTAGGTGGTTCTGAGTAAGGCGAAGGTGAGTGGGAAGTGAGTTCCAGGTTTTAGCTGCCAGGTAGGAGAAGGATCTACCTCCCATGGTGGTTTTGTTGATGCGAGGTACAGTGGCAAGGGCTTGGTTGGCGAATCGTAGCTGGCGGGAGGGGGTGTAGAAGGACAGTCTTGTGTTGAGGCATTCGGGTCCGATTTCGTAGAGCGCTTTGTGTGCGTGGGTTAGGAGCCGGAAAGTAATCCTCTTATTGACGGGGAGCCAGTGGAGGTTTTTCAGGTGTCCAGAGATGTGATCTTTACGCGGGATGTCTAGTATGAGCCTGGCTGAAGCGTTCTGGATGCGTTGGAGTTTTTTCTGGAGTTTTGCGGTGGTACCGGCGTAGAGGGTGTTTCCGTAGTCCAGACGGCTCGTGACCAGAGCGTGGGTGACTGTTTTTCTAGTTTCGGTGGGGATCCAGCGAAATTTTTTTTTGAGCATGCGAAGAATGTTGAAGCAAGATGAAGAAACGGCGTTGACTTCTCTGTTCATCGAGAGTGAGGAATCCAGGATGACGCCCAGGTTCCGTGCGTGGTCCGTCGGATGGGTGCTTTTCCAAGGGCCTCTGGCCACCAAGAGTCATCCCAGGCGGAGGGGGAGGTGCCTAGGATGAGGACTTCTGTTTTGTCTGAGTTCAGTTTCAGACGGCTGTGCTTCATACATTCGGCTACTTCTTTCATTCCTTCATGCAGGTTGGTTTTGGCGGTGTTAGGGTCTTTGGTGAGTGAGAGGATCAGTTGAGTGTCATCAGCGTAGGAGATGATGTTGAGGTTATGTTGGCGTACGATGGCCGCGAGGGGGCTCATGTATACGTTGAAGAGGGTGGGGCTGAGTGAAGATCCTTGTGGTACGCCGCAGATGACTTCAGTGGCCTCTGACTTGAATGGTGGAAGGCGGACTCTCTGGGTTCTTCCGGTGAGGAACGAGGTGATCCATTCCAGTGCTTTTCCTTGGATTCCGACGTTTCTGAAGCGTTGTAAAAGGGTGCTATGACAGACCGTGTCGAAGGCTGCGGAGAGGTCGAGGAGGATGAGGGCGACTGTGTCTCCATTGTCCAGTAGAGTTCGAATGTCGTCTGTTGCTGCGATGAGGGCGGTTTCAGTGCTGTGCTTGGCTCGGAAGCCGGATTGTGAGGAGTCGAGGGATTTGTTGGTTTCGAGGAATGCGGCGAGCTGGTTGTTGACCGCTTTCTCGATGACTTTGGCCGGGAATGGAAGGAGTGAGATAGGGCGGTAGTTTTTGAGTTCGGTGGGGTCAGCTGTGGGTTTCTTCAGGAGGGCGCTGAGTTCGGCATGTTTCCAGCTTTCCGGGAAGGTTGCAGAGTTGAGGGAGCAGTTGATGACGTCTCGGAGGTGCGGTGCTATAATGGAGTCTGCTTTGTTAAAGATGTGGTGAGGGCATGGGTCCCACGCACACAAAGCACTCTACGAAATCGGACCAGAATGCCTCAACGCACGACTGTCCTTCTACACCCCCTCACGCCAGCTACGATCATCCAACCAAGCCCTGGCCACTGTACCTCGCATCAACAAAACCACCATGAGAGGTAGATCCTTTTCCTACCTGGCAGCTAAAACCTGGAACTCACTTCCCACTCACCTTCGCCTTACTCAGAACCACCTAGCATTCAGAAAGCAACTTAAAACGTGAATATTTGACCAGTAATTCCCCACCCCTCTTCAAGCGCCTTGAGACCCTCTGGGTATGTAGCGCGCTATATAAATTTTCTGACTTGACTTGACTTGGGGGATCCTGAGTGGATAGAGTTCATCAGGCGGATGGTGTCCTCAGTGGAGATTGGCTTCCAGTCATTGAGGATGTTCAGGGGGGGTGGGGGTCCTGCAGGGGGTTGGGTGGGTTGGTCTTCGGGTCGGTTGTCGAAGCTGTTGTGGATGTCAGCAATTTTGTTGTGGAAGAATGAGGCTAGGGAGTCGCAGAGGGCTTGAGAGGGGGTGATGTCGTTGGAGTTGGCTGAGGGGTTGGTGAATTCCTTGACGATGTTGAATAATTCCTTGCTGTTGTGGGCGTTGCTATCTAGTCGGTCCTTGAAGGCGGCTTTCTTGGCATTCCGGATCAGTCGGTGGTGTATGCGGGTGGCGTTTTTGAAGGCGTCCTTGGTGCTGGTGGTTGGGTCTTTTTTCCAGGCCTTCTCCAGGGAGCGACAGAGTTTCTTGGATTTCTTAAGATCATCGTTGAACCAGGAGGCCTTCTTGCTGCCTAGTTTGATTTGTCGTTTTTTCAGTGGTGCTAGGATGTCGGCGCTGTTGGATAACCATTGGGTGAGGTTGGTGGCTGCTTGGTCTGGGTTTGAGGAGTGGGCTGGGGGGTTTTGGAGAAGCGATGAGGAGATCTGGTCGATGGTGATTTTGTTCCAGTTTCTTTGCAGAGTGGGTTGGGGGTGGTTGTTAGATGTGGGCTTGTTGTAGGTAAAGTGAACGCAGCTGTGGTCAGTCCAAAGGAGAGCTGTGGTGTGGCTGAAGGAGACATGTTTGCTGGAGGTGACAAAGGTCGAAATTCGGGACAAATATTCATGACAGCGGTTCAAAATTCTGGCAAAAGGTAAGGTTTACAGACATATACTATTGCGCAACCTTCTCTGATGTAATTAAGTAAATAGACAACCACTAAAGTACAATTGAAAATAAGTTTATATTATGTTGAGACAATAGTGCACTTCATGGTTTGTCAGTGTACGCGCAGCTTTAAGCAAATGTGCAGGTCTTTTTGTGGTAACAAAACCGCCCCACCTTTCCAGCTCCCAGAGAAAAAACCTGATGCGCAGACCGTCCAGTCTGGCCTTGATACCACCCTCCAAAGGCGCCTTTCCTCTTCACATAGACCCTCTCTCATGCACTACTCATCCCAAGTATGTGGCAGAATTTTGGAGTGCATTACAACACACACATATTATAAAGAGACAATCACTCATATAAATGGTAAAGTCAATGTATAGGAAATGTTGCTTAAGATAATGGGGCTTACAATGTGTAATCATACTTTCATCCATCATTCAGTCTTTCACCATTCATTCTGTTCTTCCATCTGTGTGCCCAACAATGTCCATATTCATCAATTTACAAACCTATCCATCACGTTTCCTTCCATCCATCATTTCACTTATCTATCCCTCAATCCACCCTTTTACTCATCCATCATACATCCATTTACCCTTTCACCGTATCCATCCATACACTCATCCATCCACTCTTCCACCCATCCATCCATTAGCTCATCCATCCAGCCATTCACCCGTTCAGTTATCCATTTACCCATCAACCTTCCTCTTTCAATTCCCCTTTCACTTAACCATCAGTCCTTCCATCCACCCACCCATCTACTCATCCACTTATGAATCCATCCATTGAACCTATCATTCATCCATCCTTTCACTCATCCATCCACCCTTTCACTCCTTCACTCATTGGTCCATTCTTTTGTCCAACTACCCACCTTTTCACTCACTCATCCGTCCATCCATTCACCCTTTCACTTATTAATTCGTCAATCATTTCACTCATCCATCCACCCATTCACTCGCCCGTCATCCACCCTTTCACTCATCCATCCATTCATCATTTCACTCATCTATCCATCCACCCATCCCTTTACTTACTTACTCACTCACCTTTTCACATTAATTATGAGACCTATCAAGAACTCCACCCTTGCTGTAGTTCCTAAAGCAAGGGGTGGGGTGGAGCAGGGTTCACTATGCCCCTGCACATAGGCAATCTGAAAAAGTGGAAGGCATGAGTCATGCATGATCCACAGTGCCTTGACGGGGGGCAACTGACATGGTGTTGTTTCCAGAGCGTTAAGTGGGATGAAAAAACTAGGGGGGGTCTCTTCAAAAGGGTGTTTGATGTAATAAAATGTGTGGCTTAAAACACATAAGCTAAAAATCTGTGCTTTATATAATGTGCCACCCGACTGGTATGTTTGTTGCTTCTGTCATTGCATCCAGATATATATATAATATAATACAAGTAACGTTACACTTGGAACAAGTAATATTACACCTACAACAAGCCAGAACTATTGGCTTTGTCTATGGTTGTTAGTTGCATAAAACAAAAACACTATATTTCTTTCCTTTGAACTTATTTCACTGCCTTCCTTCCATTAAGGGGATTCCTACCTAGCAGCAGCATGGGCGTTTTGCACTTCCATGTGACAGAATGCCCTGCCCTGGACTGAGGCTGTAGGAGGCCACCACATGCTGTGCCAGCCCAGACTGACCCATTGTCATTCTGTATGTGGCAATCAGCCCCACACAGAATGATAATGGGCAGGGTAGGGCTACTCTTGCGCTTAGAGGAGTGCGAGGCGGCCCCCTCAGGGAACTGAGGCTTTTTGCAGGGAACAGCTCTGTTCCCTGCAATGCCTAAAATTAAGGTGGAAGGTTGGATGATGTCCTGCCTGAGGATGAGCCTCTGGGATGCATTTGTGCACAAGGGCGTGCGCAGGGGGGGCAAGGAGAGGCGCTCCAGGGAGGGGCAAGCGCCCCACCTTGGCCCCCCCTTTGGACGCCTATGTAAGCATAGGCTGCTGAGGGGGACATGAGAAGTCGGTGGAGGCTCAGGCATCTCCTGCTTGTACCTGCTAGTGTACTTGAATAAAATAGTTGGAAAGTTACTCAAGTCTGATGACTATCAGAACAGAATTTGGCGAAGAGCGGAAGCTCGCTGGCACTGTCTACCCACGCGGATACAGAGAGTCTGTATGAAGATGTACTCTGGACCCATACTCCACTGACTGCTGTGGTGGTGTATACAACTAGTGGTGGTTGCGAAGGAAGGATCAGCGCCTCGAGGGAAGGATGAACTCCTTGACTATTGGTATTCGATAGTTAAGGTCCTGCGCATCGGTGGAGGTATAAACGTACTGTTTATTACCTCTGAGTTACCAGCGGTAGTTGGATTGCACGCGCGAGGTGTTCCTATGCGAGGCAGAGAGCAAGGAGACGGCACAGCGCACAAAGTCTGGCTTCTGGGTGGAGTTACAGAGACATGCGCAGTAGTGGGTTATGTGCAACTCATCGCGGTTGGCTGCACTTTGTGATACGTCTGTAGTGAGCCACCTGGCTCCTACTGGACAATGTATCCACTGCAACTCCCCGGACCGGGCACGGACCGGGGAGTATAAAATAAAAGGTGACATCAGCGCCCGCAGGGGACGACACGGACCGTGTAAATGAATGGTCATGTTTCTGTCACAGTGCCCCTGTAATTTAAGCCCCGCCGACACATAAGCGTCTAGGTAAGCCCCTCACAGATCCCTCACAGTTGCACTGGTGATGAGGCTTTCGAGGTACTCACAAAGTGCCTGTAGAACGCAAAATCATCGATGGAATCTTCTGTGTGAGGAGAGGCCGTGAACCTGACGTAGAGCGCACTGAGGCTGTGAGGTGACTGAGAAGGTCGTGTAAGGGGCAGCAGAGAAAACGGTGTGGCGCAGGCTTCAAGGAAAGGCGTAAGCCACGCCGTGTGTGTGCATAACTACAATCACATCCTTAGAGGAGTGAAAGTGCGCGTGTCAGCCTAAGCGGGTACCTGAAGGGCTGGAGAAATTAAGCAGCAGCGAGTGAGTCAGCCTACATGTGTGCACACCAAGGGAGCAGAGGGATTAGAGTCCCCAGGAAAAATCGGCTGCGGTGCACGCATGTGTGAATAAAGAAGCAGTGTGGCAGAGGGTGTACAGTGCCCCGACCCCCAGGAAAGAAATTGTTAAACAAGCAGCGGGGGGTCGGTGCAGATGGTGGCCTTGGGGTCTCATTGATTGTTGGGGCGGTCGTGGCGTTGAAGCTGTCGTGGATGTCTGCGATCTTGTGATGGATGAAGGTGGCAAGGGCATCGCACAGGTCATGCGAAGGTGGGATGTTTGTGTTGGAGCTGGGGTTGGAGAGTTCCTTCACGATGTTGAAGAGCTCTTTGCTGTTGTGTGCGTTTTTGTCTAGGCGGTCTTTGAAGGAGGCCCTTTTGGCGGCTCTGATGAGGTGATGGTGTCTGCGGGTGGCGTTCTTGTGGGCTGCTTAGCTGTCTGCTGTCCGTTCACGGTGCCATTTCTTCTCTAGCTTACGGCAGGTTTGCTTGCAGGCCTGGAGGTCTTCAGTGAACCAGCTGGCTTTCTTGTTGGTGTGACTGTTGGAGGGTTTCTTGAACAGGGCGAGAGTGTTGGCGCAGTCGTCGATTCACTGTCTTCCGTTATGGGCGGCGGTGTTGGGGTCGGTGGGATCGGCGGGTGGGCTCCGGGCGAGGGTGGTGGTTAGCTGGTCTTCTGTGACTTTGCTCCAGCAGCATAAACAAAACAGTGATAGGAGGGTCCAAGGGGATGATTACCGACCTAACACAGCTGCAACTCCCAGAAAAGACAATCTTAGCAAACAAAGAGTAGCTGTGGGTCAAAAAAACACATTCTGTCAACTAACAATGTATCTGACATCTGGAGAATGATTATGAAGAAAACATATATTGAGAAAATATATATATGTGAGCGTGCCGAAAAAGGTCAACAAGATACTTTCCATATGTGAAAAATACCCGTCAGTTATCGACCGATACCGCCCTTGTCATCATCTGGGATCCTTCACACCAGGAGGGTTAAAAGGATTTTCTTTTTTAAATCAATGTGGATAATCCCAGTGGGCTAAGAATATGTGGGCATATGGTGATGACTGAAAAGCAGTGCGTGAATATGAGTGAGGATAAAGAAAGAAGTGCAAAAAAGATTAAAATTGTAGAGGAAAGAGGAAAATAAATTTAATCGGTACCTCTCTGCTTCCAAATCAATAAAAACAGTGCGAAAAATATAGTAGTTGAACAAATAGCTACTACACAAATTCATAGGTCAACATGTTTCTGCAGTCTGAAAGACCCAAGTAGGTGTCCGCTGCTTTCTTCAGGACCAAAAGTCGCTACTGCTCAATAAGTGGTGAATAAAGAAATATTTAAAAAGATATCACCTGGGTATCCTAGGTGTAGTCATTCTCCTGGCTATTTGGAAGGAGAGAAAAGCTCCTCCTCACCTGGCTACGGCGCAGGTAAACAGAGCTCCGCTCTGGCCGTCGGTACTCCGGGCGTTTGCTCCAGCAGCGTCCGGGGATCTGTTGGGTGCGGTGGTGCATGGTGGGTTTCCGGAAGTGGATGCAGCGATGATCCGTCCAGTGGAGTTCGGTGGTGTGGTTGAAGGAGACGTGGGAGCTTGCGGAGAAGATGCGGTCAATCGTGTGGCCGGCAGAGTGGGTGGGTGTTGTTATGTTATTTAGTGATTTATATAGCGCACGGCTACTCGAGCAGAGTATCCCGGTGCTGTACAGATCTGTAGAAGGAGACAAAGCAGAGACTGATCACACTAAAGGCTGAAAAGCCAGGTCTTAAGGCTTTTCCTAAAGGACAAGAGATTGTCCGCTTTCCTCAGTGAGAGGGGGAGCTTATTCCAGAGTTGCGGACTACATGCTCTGTAAGAACGACCTCCAATGCGCGAGTGCTTTACGGATGGAACGACAGCTAGAGCTTGAGTAGCTGAACGTAGCGATCTAGCGGGATGGTAGAACTGAACATGTTTCCTGAGATAGACTGCACCAGTACCGTGTAAGGATTTAAAGGTCAAGGTCAGAGTCTTGAAGATGATACGTTTCCTGTTGTGACGAGTTGATGAGTCCGAGGTTGGCGATGTTGTGGATCAGGGTCGTGGAGTTGGTGTTGTTGTTGTTCTCGAGGTGGAAGTTCAGGTCCCCGAGGAGGATGTAGTCTGTGGAGGCGAGGGCATGTGTACTGATGAAGTCGGCGATGGAGTCGCTGAACTGTGGCTGGGGTCCAAGGGGTCTGTAGACGAGGGTTCCTCTGAGGGTGGTGTTGGGATTGGTGTTGAACTTGAAGTGCAGGTGTTCGGCGGTGCTGAGGGTGTTGTCAGTGTTGGTCGAGACTCTGAGAGTGTTCCTGTGGACGATGGCGATTCCTCCTCCTACTACGTTGGTGCGGTCCCTGTGGGTGATCTTGTAGCCGTCCGGGATGGCTATGGCGACGTCGGTTGCAGAGGAGGGGTTCAACCAGGTCTCTGTCAGGAAGGCGACGTCTCGGGAGGTTGAGTCAAGTAGGTCCCAGAGTTCAACGGCATGTTTGCGGGCGGAGAAGGTGTTGAGAAGACTGTCTGGAGTACAGACCAGCAGAGCGGTGCTTCATCTCCCTGAGCCGCAGCCAGGTGAGGTGAGGTTCAATCCTCCTGCTGACTAGTGGCCAATCAGCCCACATGCAGAGGATTCTAATGCACACCTAGGATTCCAGGTGACATGATGGTTTCATTTTAAATACACTTTTCCATTTCTTTATTATTTGTTGTGCACATTGAAGTAGCAATTTCATTTGAGGTCCTGAGGAAGGCAGAGGATATTTTTTCCTCATTTATTGCTGAAACATGTCGACCCCATAATCATTCTGTCAGCTATTTGTTGAAAACTGCCCTTTTTTGCACTGTTTTTAGTCTTGGGCACTGAGCGATACGAATAAACATAATGTTTCTCTCATGTACCCAATTTTAATTAACTTCTGACTCACATTTCCCTCCTTTATCTCTCCCTCTTTCTCGCTTGTTGTATGTTAACTCTCTTTACCTGACCAGAGACTAAATCCCTGCCCTTCTCTATAACTTATTTCTCTAAATACCATACTCTGGGCCATATTACCAAGATTTGCGTTAAAAAACGCACATTTTATCGCTGTGTTAGCGCGTTATTATCAACGCGTAACACGTAGGCGATATTACATCCGGCGATAGGGAACATTAGCGCGTGAACACAAGCGTTGTTGTCACGCGCTAATGTGTGCCTTGATAATATGGGGGGGTGGATTCAGCTTTATGATCCATACCCCCATGTTATCAATGCCTAACACCTGACCAGAGCAGGCGTTGGGAGACATGCGATAAACGAGTTTAGCGCAGGTCTCCTTCTCCCAACGCCTGCCTTGGTAATAGGGTGTTACCACCTCCAACCACATTTTACATGTGGTTGGACGTGGGAACGCCCACTTTGCATGTCATTAGCGATGTTTCTCGCTGACATGCAAAGTGGGCTTGAGGCAGGCGTAGGCATGCCCTTGTTAATAGGGCGCTAGAAGTATTGCCGCTTTCTCGGCACAATTCGCCGAAAAAGCGGCGATACTTCACCTTGGTAATATGTCACTCTGTGTCTAGCTGTCACTTTTCTATACCACACAATACATTACTTTCTTTGTTGCACTTTTCTGTCCCATGTCTCATTCCTTTACCTTAACACTCCCTTTTTACCTGTCTAGTTATACATGGCTACGTACCTACCACACTATTGCTCTACCTTTAAACTCTCTCTGTACGTCACACATCTCTTTCAATAAACCTCAGTGCCCCACAGCACTTACCTCTCATGACTTCAACTTGCCACCTCTCTCCAATCCTACCTCTAGATCTCTAGCTCTCTGCCCCTCTCTTCTCCTCAAGCGCCTCTCTCTCTCTCCCTCGCTCTACTTTCTCTTCTTTCTGCATCTTGCTGCTCTGTTAGGATCTCATCCCCCTTCATTTCTCTTCCATTTACTTAACCTCCCTCTTAATTTCATCTCTCTTTATCTTACCCTTTCTATCATGTTTGCCATCTATACCTTACCGTTCTCTACCTCTCGCATTCCTCTTTCTCTCTTTCATTTCTCTCTCTGCCTAACAACTCACTGCCTCATCTCTCTGTTCCCCACCTCTCATACACTATCTAGCCTCTCAATTTACCTCACCTATTGGCCTTCTATGTCTATCTTTTTATTTATGTCCTCTTTCCCTCACCTTTCCCATTATTTTATTTATTTCTCTCTACAATGCTCTCTCTACCTCTTCAACTCCATCTATCACTCCCTTTGCTTTCATCTCTCTTTCTATCTCCTTCACTGTTTCTGTTCACTCTCTCTGCTTCCAATGTCTTGCTCGTTTAATACATCTGTCTTACCTCTGTCTCTCTCTCCCCTGGAGTACCGACGGAGAGAGCGGTGCTTCATCTTCCCCTGAGCCGCTGCCAGGTGGGGTGAGGCCAGCCTACCTTGCAGATCTAGTGAATAACACAGACTGTAAGGGCACCCGGAGCAATCAGGTGACCAAATGCACTTGCTACTTGTCTTCCTGGTGTCGTTTTTCACTTCACTTTTTCCACATGGTGCAGTAGTTTTATTCATTTCCTGGTCCTGATGAATGCAAGGACGCAATAGTCCCCTAATTGCAGAAACTAGTCGACCACATCTACCTTAGGCGGTCCACATAACCAGACAGCCTTAGGTTATATTTTTAATATTGGTACGTTAGGCACACAGAAAATAAAGTTTGTTTTGTGCTCTTTTTGAACCAATTTTAATACACCCCTTTCTTGGTTTCTTCACTTCCACACACTCTCTATCACTGCACACCCCAGTCCCACTTTTGGCCACTCACAACATCGAGAGGCACACCACACTGTCATTGCCGGTAACTGTTGAGGAACCCCCTTACCACCGGGTTGACCTCTAATTGTGGCACCGATCTTCTCAGACGGGTGGTACGGATAAAATCCCAAATGATGAAGGGCGGATCCGATTGGTGACTGATGGGTATTTTCCTCATCCTGTTGAGAGCCCTCTGTGACGCATCTCTTTAGAGGTGAGGGATGGGTTGGCTTTTCTTTCCATCTGGGCACTTTTTTTGAGACCCTCTGGTACCTTTGTTGTTTATATGTTCCGTTGGAGAGAGTATCCAGAGCTTGGTCTTTAAACTTCCCCCAGGTCCCCCCCTACCATAGTTTTTTGTTGAATGATATTTTACCTATCCAGAGCTGTAATACTTTGCCTGGAGTGGTAAAAGGCTTTTGTCGTTTTACAGTTCAGCGTGGATGACACTGTGCTAATCCTATGCTTAAAGACTTTACTTTAGAAATGACAAAATACTTTGTCTCTTACTATCTTGGCGTGAATAGTACAGTGCTAATTCAATGTTTAAAAAATTTGATAGAAAAGCAGACATTTGAGGTGAGCAAATTCATAGTGTTCCTGGATTTTTAGGGTGTTCTATATAGGACCCTCTCTCCACCTAAAACTTGGAACTGTCCAGAGTTGTCTGCTTCTTTTTTTGCATTATTTGTGCAGCACTCTATGCCTGAAAGGGTATTGTTTTGCCCTTATACTGGGTGCTCTCGTGTGTCTGAACATAGCTAGACCTCTCTGAAGAGCTATAATGATAGCAACACCTGGGTCCGTGGTTGCTTTTATTCATTCCAGGTGGGCTTGGATGGTACTTTACCAATACAGAGCTGCTATAATACTGTGCCTGGAGTGGTAAAAGGCTTTTGTCATTTCTGTCATCTTTTTTCACGCTCGGCATGGATGGCACTGTGCTAATCCTATGCTTAAAACCTTTGCTGTAGAAATGGCAAAAGACGTTGTTCCTTTCTATCTCGGCGTGGATGGTATTGTGCTAATCCTATGCTTAAAAAATTTGATTGAAAAGCAGACATTTGAGGTGAGCAAATTCATTGTCACAGGTGTTGTAGAGTGCCAGGAACTGCTCTCCACCTAAACTTGGGAACTACCCAGAGTTCGCTGCTTCTTTTTTGCCTAATTTAGGCAACACTCTATGCTTGAATGGGTATTGAATATATATATCTATACTGCACAATTCCATTTAAACATTTTTACTATGGAAGTCAGTGGCCTTTTGCAACATACTACCACTCTCATTAATGGGCAAGCTTGTGGTGTCTAAAAAGGTGGTATTACCACAATGCGTATATGCTTTGCAGAACTTACTCTGTCCTATTCCAAGGTGGGTTTTCAAGCAGTTAAACTATGCACTAATCTCATTGCTATGGGCTGGAAGCCGTATTAGGGTAGCCCAAGTACACTGATGCACAGTTATGAGGAGGGAGTGTTGGAGGTATAGAGAAGGGGCTTGTATTAATATCACTGAACATCTTCAGAATACGGCTAGATGAGGGGTAAACTGGAAGAAACTTCTATTAGCGGGTTTAATGTCTGCAGAAAACTTGTCAGTAGCTCTGATGGAGGGTTCGGAAGCAGCAGGGGACTTTCCCTATATTGTGCGACATACAGCTCATATATGCAAGCAATTTGTAGAGTTGGTCCTTGGACGTGCCCCCTTCCATCCTGAATTATCTAGATGAGTGTTGGTACCAGTAAGACTGTTAATGGACAATATGTCCTTTCAGACTAGGATAGAAGGTGGTTGTAAACAGCTGGGAGAGTATTTCATCACATATGAACAGGCCTGAAAAACTTGTACTCTGGGACAGGGCCTGATTCCCCTGGCGATGTGTGGAAGCCGGGGCAATTCTTGACATCTTTAGAGGCAACTAGAAGGGCAACACGGGATTCCCTGGAAGGGGTCAGGGAAGCTTCTGGCTAATCAGATGAAGCAGTAGGCACCAACTTCTCTCAGTCTCTAGGTGGTGCAGCCAGATGGTGTAGCTGCCAAATTGTTTGTCACCTCCAGAACAGCAGCTGTGCTGCTAGTCTATTAAATTGACACCAAGCTCTGTCCTTGGTTTGTTCAGAAATCTTGGAACAAGGTATTACAGAAAATGAGTAGAAATTACAGTGAGAACCAGTCTGACAACTCTCCTGCAAAGTTCAAAGTCTGTGATGCTCGTTAAACCACAGAATGCATGGACATCGCGTGATCAGACGATGCAGTGGCTATCCGCAACAAGTGCCTCACCTGTGCCAGTTGAAAGTAGCTCAGGTGAGACGTTTATTGGTTCCCGGAAAGTGGGCCACATGTCACTGAGAAGCACATGAGGATAAGAAGGAGGAACTTGGAGCACTCTGGCAACTGCATCAAAGTGACATCTCACACTCTCCACCCACAGGAACAGCTGCTACCAGGGGAGGAGGGGCAGGGATGCAGAAAGGTGGGTATCCAGGTCAGCAGAGACCTGCCCAGCCTCTGGACTATTTTTGCTGCTACATACCAATGGAGCCAAAATGGAATCCGTCATGCACTCTCTCATAGGTCACATATCTTTTTTACCTGCCCCACACATGTAAGCAAATGACCCTGGCAAAGGAAGACTGGCCAAATGTTTTACAAAGACCGGGTGCAGACACATTTTTACTGAAGGGACCAGAGTAATAAAGTAATACTCTCAATTACTTATCACACTGCCACCACTGCCCATCCTACAATGCTGGTAGAGGCGCAGTAGTACCTCTGTAAGGGCTTCAGAGTACAGCTCTAGGGTCTCACATAGTTAAGGCAGGGAGCTCACTGAGTGAACACAGAAAAGTGCAAGAACCCATCAACGTAGGGTAAAGCAGAACAACTCTCCAGAGTTTTGCAAAATAAGTTCGATTTGTAACAATCTAAAAGATGAATCGTTGTGCAAACAGGTAGTTAGTGTTAGTGTTGTAGCATTTGTTCAATTTATGTTTTTGTACATTATTGGCAATGTGCAGTAAGTGGATTCACTTTCAAATTTAGATGTGCACTCTGGCATGGTGCTATTGCATTTAAAACAAATTTGCAATGACTTGTTAAAGTGTGTTTTTCTGGCTTATGAGACCTCAGTTTCTGCCTCTACACCATCGTGTTCAAAATGGATGCCTCCTCATGTATGTTCACAATTCATTTTTTCTGCAGCACACAGTCAACCAGAGTCATGTTGGTTTATTTCTATTGACATTGCTCGTGCTATTCTCGAAAAAAAAACTTTACAACATTGGCACAGTAATGTTGAACTTTTCAAAGACCCTCCTGCTAGATCACTGTAACTCATTCATCCACAATAGCCTGCTGTTGATATTGTAACTAGTTTGTCGCCCATCTCCAGATGACATTAATACGTTGTAGGCAGAATCAACATTTGTATAGTGGAAGAGTGCTTAGATATTAAAACAATATGACATTTTATAGAACCGTGCCCTGGTTTGCTGAGAGTATAATTCTTTTACTCACACCATGAGGATTACTTATGTAAAACTGTATATAAACCCCAGATTTGGGGGGTGAGATACAGCTTCCCTGTAATGCTACTAGCGATGCCGTCTGTTTTCTTAATGAATCTGCTGCTCACTTTGGATTTTGAATTTTCCAATTTGCACATTATTCTGTATAGTCCCATTTACTGAGAGCCTTCATGGCACTGATTATTTATGCATCTGGGTTTTATAATTTCTGTACCATACCTGTTGATTTTTTGCAATAAGTCTTTACAATTACTATTCCTGCTCTAGAACTCAATTATTGAGTCTGTCCTAACTTAACTGACTGGAGTTTGACATGCTGTAAGGTCCTTTTCTCTGGGACATATTGCCTCATGAAATTAAGGTTTAACAGTATCTCTGACTCATGCACCCGTGGACATGTTTTGTGGTAATATTTTGGGATGTACAATTTTAGGGGTCCCCGCCCCTTCATTAGTAAAATACAAAAATAAGAAAAGGCAGTAACAATGGTAAATGCCATAAAAGCGAGTAAATAAAATATTGGTAGAGATTTTTTTTAAAACATTAAAAGGGAGCAGAGAGTTGGTCACACACTGCTCCTCCTCATTGCAGAAATTAAGGGAGACCTGGTAAAATGATATCGGAACACTCGAAGAAGAGGATTGGAGGGAGGCATTGGCAGCCCCCAGGGGTGCTGCCATAGCAATCCGTTTACGGCTCATCCAATTTAAGTACCTACACAGGGTGTATTTCACTAGACAGCGACTATGGCGGGCGGGACTTATTGCTTCACAGGACTGTCTCAGATGTGGTCGGGAGGTTGGGACGTTCTTGCACACAGTGTGGAGCTCTAGCTCTTTAGACAGGTTCTGGAAGGGGGTGTGGGATGGTCTATCTGAGGCTCTGGGGTGGGTGCTCCCCCGTACACTGCAGCTGGGCCTATTGCATGTACTGGATGGGGTGGGGGGTAACATCTATAAGAGGCACTTATTACTGCTGGGACTCACATTGGCCAAAAGGGACGTGGCCAGAGCGTGGAAGGATTCACGGGCCCCCTCTGTGGTGAAATGGAAGAGAGGGCTTGATTTTTGCATGGGCATGGAGCGGCCGATTTTTATTGACCGGGGGTGCCCACGAAAGCACTATAAAATCTGGAAGCGCTGAGCCGATTTCAGCGGTCTGTGGCTTGAGCCTCCGGTGGAACAGGACCTTCCAATGGATACATGAGGGGGCTATGATAACAGGTGTATGCACACTGTCAGTTGAGTATATAATGCATAGGAGAAGGGAAATGGATACCGTGCGGCGGGGGAGGATGGGATCCGGGAGGGGGAAGCTTGTGGGGAGCGGGGTGGCGATTATTGCGTAGTTTATGTTTCAGTGTTTACTGTAAGAAAAAGCGGATTGCGATTTAATTGCTGTGACATATTTGACCTGCAGATATCTCTGGGGTACAGAGCTCTGCGAAATGTATGCGATCTGTCAATAAAATTTGTTTAAAAAAAAAAAGGGAGCAGAGAGTAAAAACATAAGTAGCAGCTTCCAATTCAATAATTCTGTAAACATGGTGAACTGCAGGACTAGCAATGTAATGCTAAATAGAGGAAACAATGGAGAGCTGTGGGGTTTGCCCTTTTTTAATGTTACATTCTAATGTTCTAGTTTAGTGTTCTCCGGGGGTTACAGTCTGACAGTCAGCTTCTGCAGCAAGTGGAAAGCTGATGACTGCTTTTGAAGGATGTTTCAGGCACTGGGAAGTTTGCTGCAAACTTCTTATCCAGGTTGATCCTGAGTGATGGGTCGTCGATAATGACTATGTGATTGTTGGACCTGGCCCTTTCTGTAGGGTCTTCCCCCAACTTTTTGCCTTCCTCCTCCTCCTACTTTTTGCTGAATGTGTATTTGCTAGCCTTAAGACGCTAGGCACTTCATCACTGATAACCAGTGCACACCAAAAAGGTTACCAAGAAGGTAGAACTCCAAAAGGCCTTGAGGGCATGGACAGAAACCCACTAATTGCCAGTCACAACAGATCGCAGACGAAAGAGGAGAATGAGGATGGATAAGAGCAGGACTTACAAGAGGGTCTTGGAATGCAACCTGTTGAGAAGGGAGATTACCTAATCCTAAAATTGGTAATCCCCTCCAGTGCAAGGATCAGTGTATCCTCTTGCAACCTGTCCCAAGAGGAGCTGCTGGAAAGGAAGGCAGAGAGAGGATACAGGTTGGAGACGGCCAAACTCACGTTGGAGGAAAAGAGACTGGTACTTGGGGCAGAGCAAAGGAAACTGGCCATAGAAGAGAAGAAATTGATGTTGGATCATGAACTGAGTCATAAGGAGCTGGACCTCAAGGTCTGGCAGGCAGAGTCCAACAGTGATGGTGGCAACATTTCCTTAGTGGCCTCTGGTGAAAAGAGGGTCCATATTCCTAATGGTCCGATGCTTGACTTTGTTGTGGGAGACAATATTGACTAGTGGTTTGAGTCTTATGAGATTGTCTTACAGATGCACATGATCCCTGAGAAGGGTTGGGTGCTAGTCTGTGGAGGCATATCCCTAGTGAGGGGAGTGACACCCACTGGCTCTAGAGAAGGGAGACAGGATGAGGTATCCCCCATGAAGGAAGCCTTTGTTAGGATTTATGGTCTGACCCCAGAGAGGTACAGACAGAAGATTAGGGACAGTCAAAACTTGCCCAATGGACCTGGGTGGATTGTTTTGCAAACTATTGGGGGAAGGGCAGTGAGGTAAAGGATTTCTAGGGGCTGTACAATCTGATTGCAAGGGAGCACGTGTTCAGTCTTTGTTTTCCAGATCACCTGGTTGATCATAAGCTCACTGACCCCAGGGAGTTTGCTAAGGAGGCAGACTGCTGGATCAGCACCAGGGTCCAACAGAAGGTACCTGGGAGTAACCCCAAGAAGGGTGGTTCAGGTTTCCCCAGCAGAGTGAGGGGGATGTCCAGGGAGACACAGACTGGTCCCAGAGTAAAAGGGGAGGAAAGGGATTCCATGCTCCTTCTGAGAAACATCTTGTAACAAAGAGAGAGGTGGCTCACTCTGTCCCAGGGGGCTGAGCCTAGTCTAAGGAAAGCAAAGGGTTCCCCTGGACTTCAATATCAAATATACAGTATAACTATTCACTCAAAACTTAATTCTGTTTCGCACACTCAGTCTTCCATCCAAACCAGCAAATTTTGCCCCTTAAACCAATAGTCTATATCCAAACCGGAATAGAATAATGCTATGCTATGTTTAGAATATGAAATATTCTTTTTAATGAACTAATGTTTGTTTTTTATAAATTGTTTGAAAATTATTCTTTTTTAACACTTTGCACTGTGATAACTATATACCTGCCAAAAAAACCTAGAGAAGGTCAAGGGCTGGATGTCCTCTTCATTCCTCAAATTGAATGGGGACAAAACGAAGCTGATGCTCCTAGGTTCCCCTGATCCCTACTTCCCCAACACCCTGTGGCCCCCCTGTCTAGGCCTTCCTCCAACCCCAAAAAACAACATCAAGAGCCTTGGGGTTTGGTTGGATAGATCCTTATCATTTAGCACCCAGGCCACAAAACTCTCAGCCGCCTGTTTTGGACTCATGAGAATGTTAAAAAAAATCTTCCCATTCCTTCACATGGAGGCAAAACAGGTGGCTGTACAGGGTCTAATACAATCACGCCTGGACTTCAACAACGTGCTTTATCTCGGTGCCCCAGAATATACCATACGCAGACTCCCGATAGTGCAGAACTGGGCAGCATGCCTGCTGCTGAACATCCTGCGCAGACAATCGGTGAGGACCGGGCTGGCTAGCCTTCATTGGCTACCAGTGCGCCAGAGGATTCTGTTTAAGGCCATGTGCATTGCACATCAGGCCTTCTGGGATACGGGTCCCAGGATTACCTGGGACCTAATTACCCACTACCTCCCCAGCAGAAACCTTCGCTCCAGCCAGACTTTCTTGGCCACGATACCAAGAATAAAAAGATCCAGATCTGGCGGCAGGACGTTCGCCTACAACGCTTCCATGGCATGGAACAACCTCCCCCTGCACCTGAGAGCCAATTGCAATCTGCCCACATTCCGGAAACAGTTAAAAACTTTTCTTTTTAATCTGCCCCACTAATCCCAGTTAGGCCCCTCTGCAGGTCCCTGGTTATTCTAGCGCTTGGACGCCTTCAGGCAGCAATTCGCGCTCTATAAATCCACATCCATTCCATTCCATTCCATTCCATCACCACTTTGGTAAATTTCTGGACTTGTGGATCCCAGTCGACAGGAAGCAGGACTGCCGTGTTGCTACAAGGACTGCCACTCTGCTGAACTACTGCTCTGAAGGAACTGCTACCCTGCTGTGCTGACCATTTGCCTTCTTGCCTGGGTGAGAAGGACTGGACCTGCATCATTTCAACCCAGAACCCAGAGTGACTCCAAGGGCTAGTTGGCTGGACTCATTCTGAAGCCTCAATGACGTAACAGGCTTCCAACAATCTTGCATCTGCACCTGGACTCTGCCATCTGTGAGTTTTCCTTGCCAAGGGGTGCCACCCCAGTCATGGATCCTTGAAAGTGGGCATAAAGTGCTCTGTCAGCCTCTGTGGATCCAGCCAAACGGACGAATCTCCACTGCTGCATGGCGCAAACTGAAGCAGAAGCACCACATTGTCACTGTGCATGGATTGGAACCACCGCAGAAGACCCATATTGCATCGCAGTTCAATGCGTGGCTCATCCCCTGTGCAGGCCTCCTCATTTCTCATTGATGGCAGCGTCGATGACAATGCTAGACTCCACATCGCAACCTCACAGCTCTTCGGAACTGACACATCGCTGCCCCTGCACAACGCATCCCAGACACCAGGCTTCGCATCTCAAGCCCCGTCGATAGGATCCTCAACATCATTTCAACAGGGCTTTGGACCGCAGCCTCACCGCATCTTGGAACCAACGAATTGCCATGGCCGTGCAGCACATCTTCAAAGTGGGTCCACGCAACACTCCGAAAATTAGGCTTTAAGGTACCCTGTACAGCAGGTCTAATTGGCTGTGGCAGGACCGCGCTCCACCATGGTTGGCCGGAACTTGTGACTTTGTGCCAGTCCGGCGCGGCTAGATATCCATAGTTGGTGCTTTATGCCTTTTGGGACTATTTTTTGTATTTCTAGTAAAACTGACATTTTGCTATTTGGCTCACCCTTTCCTATTTGGAGGGGGTGAGTCGATTAGCCCTTCCTGTTGGCCTAGGTATATCCCTTCTCACCCGCTCCTGCTGTAATTTAGTGGTTAAGACTCCTAACTAGCCTTAGGCCCACAGGTGTCATCCGTGGGGGGTTCCTGTTTTAGGCTATTAAAGGTGATTAGAAAAAGTTTTCCATTTGCTCCTGGTGCAAGCTCAAAAAACAATCATCCACGCTCTCATTACCTCTCGTCTTGATTATGGCAACGCTCTCTATTTGAGACTTCCCGCCTGCTTGTTGAGGAGGTTACAGCTGGTCCAAAACACGGCTGGATGGCAATTGTTAAAAGTTCCTAGGCAGACACACACATTCACCTTTATTTAACCCCTTCCATGCTCATGACGAGCTCAGCTCGTCATGCAGTACAGTGCTCCTGTGCTCATGACGAGCTGAGCTCGTCATGACCACACCCGTTTTCATTGCTGTCCAGCACAGCAGAGGGATTTCTCAAGCAGCGATGTGGTTAAAGGAACTTCATTGGTCGCCCATCACGGAGAGAATTCTGAATACAAATTTTAATGTTTGCCCACCGAGCCTTCTACAAGATGAGCCCTAGATATCTGTCTGCAGGAATAACCCATCATCTCCCTGAACAAACTCTCTGCTCTTTTGGTGCAGGGATGACCGCAGGACCAGGAATTAGGAGAAAGAAATGGGGTGGTGCATTCTTCTCCTAGCTTGCAGCTCAGGCCTGGAATGTCCTCCCGCTGGACCTGCGGATACTGAGGAACAACAATTGTTATAGGCGTAACCTCAAAACCTGGCTGTTCTAAACAGCTTTTCAGTAATTCAGATGTCGGGGAACTGTGTGCTTAGTACTCTTGAGTAGCTGTGTGCTTTATAAATCTTTAAATGATTGATTTTCTCTACAAACATTAAAAGTCAATATCTCTGGTTCTACTCATTGGATTTTTGTCCTTTTGGTCATGTGTCTTTAAATTAAATTAAGCGTTATCTTTCTAATCTCGTGCGGTCTCGTTTTTGTGTGGTGTTCTCACAGTTTTACTGTTTGAAGTGTTGCACAAATACCTTACAACTTGCCTCTGAGTTAAGCCTGACTGCTTTGTGCCAACCCACCAGGGTATTGAGAACTGGATAATGTGGGGTTTGTTAGTGCTTTACACTGACTAGGATTGTGGTTGCTGCTTGACCAAGGCTCACACCCCAGTCAACCAGGAACCCAATTTCTAAAAATGATGATAATATGGAAGTGTTTGTGGAGAGTCAGATGGGTATGGTGCCTTATACAAGGAAATGTCTGGAAGATGATGCTGTGTAAAAGATGGTCAAACAATGAGCTGTGAAGGGGTGGCCCTAGACAACGAAGTTGCAGGCAAGGTGATTTGCCCCAGTTGTACATGTGGCAGAGGAACTAACTAGCGATGAGGGAGTCATAAGACAGTGTGGGATACTGATAGTGCAAAAGAAGTTGCATAACAGAGTGGTAAACCTTGCTCAAGAGGTACATATTGTCATCGAGCAATAAAATGCAGAATAAGGGAACATTTTGGTGAGTGAGTGTGGACAAGACCAGCCGCGGTGCGTCCATTGGGGCGTAGGGGCGTAGCCCCACTGCCTCTGGACGCACCGCCGTGACAAGAGCAGCAATTCAAATTGAAATAATTCAGACATCACAAGAAATAATAAAGCGCCGCTGCCGCCGCAGCACAGAGCTTCGGGACACACCCGATGAAATAAGGAGTGCGCAGGGGGTGGGGCTGGCTGGTCTGAGTGACAGTCTTCTGCAGCAGGCCAGCACCAGCAGCAGTACTGTCTGCGCATGACCATTTTTGGCCTGTGACTTGGCCGAGCATGCGCGTTACTAACCTGGCAGTCAAGTTCCCCTTTAGAGACGGACCGAAGGGCAGGGGGGTGCTGCTGTAGCCGGGCCCGGGGTTTCAAAGGCGTGCCAGGGCGAGTAGTCTGTGTGCCCCCCTAGCCCTGCATGCAGCGCCAGGATTAGCTAGCGCAGAAGGGCAGGCAATCCATTATTGGATGCCGCGCGTGGGTGGTGGCACACTGGCTGAGCACTGCATATCATGGCCAATCACTGTGTGACTTCAGCATGTGAAGCCATGCAGTGATTGGCCATGATTCGGGACGCGCGCCGTGACGGTTTTTTCACTAGTTAGTTGAGTTTCTAGTGTAGGGGGGCGGGGGCTCTAGTCGTCACCTGCACAGCAGACGTCCGATACTCATGAGAGGCCCCCCCCCCGCGTCTAGGGGAGGGGGGGCCTTTAGTGGCATTCCGTGCGAGAGGAAGCGGCTAGAGAGAGGCTGGGCCAGTGCCCAGGGGAGTGGTCAGCAGGAAATATGAGGAGGTAGGGCTGGCAAGCTTGTAGTGCGTCACTTAGGAGCGCAGGCAGCCTCCCCCGGGGAAAGGAATAAGACCCCTGTGCACGAGGGAGAAGCCCTCTTTGTCCTCTTGCCTCGGGCGCCGCGGGTCGCAGTTAGAAGCGAGTTCCCACCCACCCATCCCTGTTGTTAAAGGTAGAACTGGCAGGGTCCCGGGCAAGAAAAATGGCGGGGACTGGCTCATCCTGGAACAGGGAGGGCAGTCCATGGGGCTCCGGGCTGGCGGGAGAGGGGGCCGTCCTGCTGGTGGTCCTTGACTCTCCGGCCCTACCCGAGATGCCGGTGCTTGGAAGAAGCAATTTGGTGAAAGGGGGTTGAAAGCTGGTGCGCAAGAAAAGGCGCAAAGCAGTACCAGGCGGCAGCGTCTAGGGCATAGACGACAGGGAGTTACTTGGAATGGAAGCAATGGAGATGGGTTGTGGCCTGCTGGTACAACCCACATCCAAGGTGGCTCTGGAGATCTTGTATTGTAAATACAATGGTAACCTGTGGTGCAAACAAATATTGCACAACCCAATGTATCAATGTGTGTTGGATTGGTTTAATAAAGTTGGTCTAATGTTGACAATGCCTCAACAAATAAAGAGAGTGTTATCTGAAAATAATAAAGACTACGCAGTGAAGACCAGACACTTTGTATGGTGCCTTTTTGTGGTGGGCCAAAAGGGAGGCAAAGGATGATGGGACGAATCGCACGTTATATGCCTACTATTCTTCTTCACTCCAGTCGTCGTCGAGATACTGAGTCAGACAGAAATCACAGAGTTTGAGAACTTTGAAGATTATTTAAGAATAAAGTAGGTGCAGTGCTGCTCTTCTCTAGGTTGACTCTAATGTTGTGTGCAAATAGCAAATTGCAAAATGTATGAATTTTAAAACATATGCTGCGCTTGTGCTGGCTGCCGCAGCGCCGCTGTTGTGTTCAAGTCAAGTGTGTAATTTAATCAATTTAATCATGTGTGAGATCTATGGCGCCTCTGTAAACATTTCAATATTGGTAGGTCCTGCTTCCAACAAGCCTCCAGGCTTTTGGGGAAATAAAACTCCGGATCAAATGCAACCTAATTGTCCAATGGCGATTTTGTCTTTCATGGGTCCTTCTGGTGACACCCTTTCTCATGCTGGCCACCTGTCTGGAGCAACGCACAGCCGCTGGTGGCGTGGACGCACTGAGACGTAAAATAACGCGCAATATGGGCTGCGGCATTCCAAGGGTCCAGTCGCCAGGCACTACCGTGACCAAGACTCATGGCCTCGGCGAGCAGCCCCGGCTCTCAAAGGCCAGGCCTGCATGTGCTTTCCAAAAGGACCGAAATGAACAAGTTAAAGAAGCCTGATTTATGGGAGGCTGGCCCTCCGCGTGGCTTTTTGTTTTAATTGGAATTTACGGCGCTGCACACCCTCGTGTTCACCTTTCCCGCCTCTCAAGTAGGTGAACGCACAATGCGATTGTCTTGGTAGCTAGGCGAAGCGGGGAGCCTTCTCCAGTGCCCCATTGACACTGGAGGACAGCGGCGCACAACTGACCGGAGAGCAGCGGAGGCGATTATCAGCTTCCGAGGAGAGCCATTAACAAAATGGAGAGTGTCATCTTCAGAGCACAAATATTTCCCCTCGCCATAATACCCTCTTCAGGGGGGCTGAAGTGTGCCCGCATTGTCACTGCACTCAGTCTCACTAGCCTGTCACTTTTCACTACTACACACGTTTGCATAGAGAACCCTAGAAAAGCAGGCAATTGGGGTCCATTCTGACCCCCCACACACACAAAGAAGCGGCACACATTTAGCCACACGACCCTTCAGCTTTGACGACCACCAAAAAGTTTAAGTAATGATAATACAGAATTCGTTTAAGAATCCCGCAGAAGTGTTTCCTGGTTTAGGGGCATTTTTTTCTTTCTAGTAAAGTAAACGAATTTCGTTCTTTTCTGGCCTTCGCCGCCCTATTCTGTTCAATTCCCCCAGGAACAGACTGTGAGAAGTTGGCCCGATATGCAACGTTCGCTATTCTAGCGACCGCTATGTATCGTTCCAACGACCCTTATGGTGTTTGGTTGTAAGTCAACCTGTAGACCAGCTATCCTAGTAGCGTGGATACGAGCAGTCTAAGGCTAAAGACTCGAGAGGGCGTGTTAAGCCAGCTGTTTACCACACATGTACCCCTTGAACACCCAGTGAAAGGACACCACACAAGTGTTATGAAAATAAACAGGATATTTATTAAGAATCACAACAGCCCTGCACTCTTTATGAGGACAGGGTACTAAGCACAAACCAAATCTCTTTAGCAAATACTTCAAGTGCACAGGTTAAAACAAGTGTCCGAGGACACGGAAAGGTTAAGGCAAGTCGGAAGCGAGGGACTCGGGACCCTAGAGTAAGGAGGCTATGCAGGCACTGAAATGCCGAGTTACCTAGCCACGAGGGCTGCGGCTGCACAAGTCTTACAGGCGTCGGGGTCTTCGCTGACGAGCCAGGAGCCGGAAGAAAAAGGAGTTGCTGGCCGGCGACCAGTGCTGAACAGTTCGTAGAGATCCAAGCCTGGATCGGAGATTGATGAAACCTGAAAGCAGAGGGGACCAAGTTCGTACTACTAGCCAGTAGTCAGAGGGTACCAGGAAGGCACCGGTTGGCCGTCACCTCGACCAGGTGAGTGGGCGACGCTAGGCTCTGCAGTCTCTCGGACCAGGAGGCGTTGTCGGCGACCACGGTGGAGGTGCGAGCTGTCCCACGACGGATGTCGCTGTCGGCGTCTTGAGTGGACCAGGAGGGTCCGGGGTGCTTCTCGGAAAGATGGAAGCAAGGGCCAGTCTGGAGCAACCAGACCGGCAGTGATGATTCTCGGATGTCGTCACAGAAGGGCACAAGCCAGCGGCTAGTGACCAGACAACGTGCTGAGCAGCGAGCAGAAGGGCCCCACGCAGATCGTGGAGATGCTGGGAGACTGCACTTCGGTGCTGGAGCGGCTCAGGGTCGGGGCTTCTCGGACCCCAGAGCACTCACCAGAGAGTTACCTCGATGGTCGTGCTGGTTTTTAAGAGCGTGCAGGTTCTGATGATGGCCGGTCCCTCGAGGTCTCGTCGCACCCACAGATCACAGCTGAGCTGATGACGTGGGTAGAGGTCAGAGGTGCCAGGGAAGCCGGTTCTCGTCGAGCTGGGCCGTCGGATTCCTTGAGGAAGGACTTACAGCAAACCGCAGAGTTCTTAGATGGTGCCCGCTGATGCAGGGTGACTACTCCTTAGCCACAAGGGAGAAATCTTGAGAAGAGTCTTGAAGGTCCTTTCGTAGAAAGTAGTTCTTGATTCAAAGATGATCTAATTTGGAAGGGTCCCCGCTCCGGCCTTTATCCTAAAGAAAGGGGTGGGTACATGACTAGGTCCTGCCCTAAGGGTGGGACCAGGAAGGGGGGTAGTTACACCCCTCTCCCCTGCCGGACTTTCCCCAGGCCAGGGCTGTCGCCCCTGGAACTGGTTCTAACCGGCAGATGCGTAGTGAGCACCGGGGTGCCACTCCGCAGTCACCTTCTCGCCAAAGCCCTACCTACCCAGAATACACAAACCCTGTCTGGGACGGTGCGAACACCGCCCTTGACAGGAAACCCTTTGTCCAAGCGCTCCTCGCTGGAAGGACTCCCAGCAGCAGGAGGTGTCTGTGGTGGCAGCATCCATTTTGTGGAGCTGAGGCTTTCGTTAACTTTAACCGGGGTTCACAGTTACGTACATGTCGTGTCCCTCTAGAAGGGCGGAATGCTAACCTCGTCGCCAGAGTTGGTGAGAGGGCAGCATCCCGATTCGTATGACACCTTACTCGACATGCCTTGATAACGCGACACCGAAGTTACCGATGTGGTACGCGTTATCATGGAACAGCTATTGGGTCTTGATTCCGCAAGCTGCAGCCGGGCTCGGCTCGGGCCTGAACCTAGCTCACACGAGCCCACGCACTCTGCCTTCAGGATTGTTAAGGCCTGCCATAGGAGTGACTGATAGGAACTCGGGTGTCCATTGTATGGTTAGATATAGAGCTACTATACCTAAAGCGAAGGGTGGTTACACGTCTTCGCCCCAGCTGTCGTGCAGCCAGTTGTGTCAAATTTACGAGGCCAGCCAGGGGTGGCATAATACATGCTGCAGCCCATGGCGGCCCTGGGTACACCTATGCCCTGAGTTACAGGGTCTGATAAGGTGGCCCAGTACCAATTGGTAAATGCACCTAGGGTACATATCGGAATTTAGAGAGAGAACAGCCAGGCTGTGGGTCTGATTGGCAGGCCCACAGCCAGAGAAAGTCGTAAACCAGTGAAACAAAAGCAAAAAATCTGGGTGATCATAGGATTGCAGACCCTACTCTCCTACATGACCCCCCCCCAAACGTCGGAACAACTAGCTAACCTTGACCAGGTGAGTCTTCTTGTTCTAAGTGGAAATATCTGGAGAGCCCATCGGCATTGCCATGATCAGTACCAGGTCTGTGTTCCACTGTGAAGTCCATCCCCTGTAGGGAAATGGACCACCTAAGCAGTTTGGGGTTTTCACCCTTCATCTGATTTAGCCACAAGAGGGGCTTATGGTCGGTCTGAATCTTGAAGTGAGTGCCAAACAAGTATGGCCTCAGCTTCTTCAGGGCCCAAACCACAGCAAAGGCCTCCCTCTCAATAGCTGACCAATTTTTCTCTCTAGGGGTCAGCCGTCTGCTTATAAAAGCAATGGGCTGGTCTTGACCATCAAAATTCAGTTGAGAAAGAACAGCTCCCACACCCAACTCAGAAGCATCTGTTTGGACAATGAATGGTTTGGAGTAGTCCGGACTCTTGAGGATAGGCGCCGTGCACATGGCCTGCTTTAGGTCATCGAATGCTTTTTGACAGCTCGCTGTCCACTGAACCTTTTTTGGCATTTTCTTACTTGTCAGTTCATTTAATGGTGTCACGATGGAACCATAGTTCCTGACAAACTTCCTGTAGTAACCAGTCAGGCCCAAGAAAGCTCGAACCTGAGTCTGGGTGGTTGGAGGAGCCCAGTCCCTGATTGACTGTATCTTGCTCTCCAGTGGCTGAACCTGACCTCCACCTACAAGGTGGCCCAGGTATACAACCTGTGTCTGCCCTATCTGGCACTTGGTGGCCTTGATAGTGAGGCCTGCTGCTTGCAGCGCCTCCAATGTCTTCCGCAGGTGGACCAGGTGATCCTCCCAGGTGGAGCTAAAGACAGCAATATCGTCAAGATACGCCGCACAGAAGTCATCCAGCCCAGTAAGGACTTGATTCACCAACCGTTGGAAGGTGGCAGGTGCATTTTTCAGACCAAAGGGCATCACCACGAACTGATAATGCCCACCAGGGGTTGAAAATGCGGTTTTAGGCTTGGCGTCCTCAGCTAACCTGATTTGCCAATACCCAGCTGTCAGGTCAAACGTACTTAGGTAGTTGGCCGAAGCCAATCTATCGATAAGCTCGTCTGCCCTCGGTATTGGGTGGGCGTCAGTCTTAGTGACTGCATTGAGACCCCTGTAGTCTACGCAGAACCTCATCTCTCTCTTACCACCCTGGGTGTGAGGTTTCGGCACTAGAACTACGGGACTAGCCCAAGGGCTATCCGAGGGTTCAATGACTCCCAGCTCCAACATTTTCTGCACTTCACTCTTGATGCAGTCTCTAACGTGATCAGGCTGCCGGTAGATTTTACTCTTCACGGGCAAGCTGTCACCAGTGTCAACCTCATGGGTACACCAATCGGTCTGGCTGGGTGTTAGAGAAAACATATGTCTGAACGACTGAAGAACCTGTTTACAGTCGCTCTGTTGATGTTCGGAGAGGCTGCCACAAAAGACAACACCATCTACCGATCCATCGTCAGGATTCTGAGTGAGCAGGTCGGGGAGAGGGTCACTCTCCTCCTCCTGTCCCTCATCTAGGGCCATGAGCAAACTCATGTCCTTCCTGTCGACATATGCTTTTAGCCTGTTGACATGAAGCACCCTGTGGGGGCTCCGGGGAGTTCCCAGGTCGACCAGGTAGGTGACCTCTCCCTTTTTCTCCAGGATGGTGTGGGGCCCGGACCATCTGTCCTTGAGTGCTGCTGGGGCCACTGGCTCCAACACCCACACCTTCTGTCCGGGCTGGTAAACAGTCAAGACAGCCTTTTGGTCATGCCAAGCTTTTTGGAGTTCTTGGCTGGCCTTAAGGTTTTCGGATGCCTTCTCCATGTATTCAGCCATCCGCGAGCGGAGGCCGAGCACATAGTCCACTATGTTGGCTGCAGGCTTTTTGAGAGGTCTCTCCCATCCTTCCTTCACCAAACACAGGGGTCCTCTTACAGGATGCCCGTACAAAAGTTCAAAAGGGCTGTAGCCAACCCCCTTCTGTGGGACTTCTCTGTAGGCGAACAAGAGGCAGGGGATCAGGACGTCCCATCTACGCCGAAGCTTTTCCGGTAGTCCATGAATCATCCCTTTTAGGGTCCTGTTGAATCTCTCAACAAGCCCATTGCATTGTGGATGATAGGGTGTAGTGAACTTGTAGTTGACACCACATTCCTTCCACATAGCAGTTAAGTAGCTCGACATAAAGTTTGCACCTCTGTCGGAGACGACCTCCTTAGGGAAGCCCACTCTGGAGAACACTCCAACTAGGGCTCTTGCCACAACAGGTGCTGTAGTGGTCCTAAGGGGAATAGCTTCAGGATACCTGGTGGCATGATCCACTACCACCAGTATAAACTTGTGCCCTGATGCTGTAGGTGGTTCCATGGGACCGACGATGTCGATCCCCACCCGTTCAAAGGGTACCCCCACCACAGGCAGTGGTATAAGGGGGGCCTTTGTCGTGCCACCTGACTTACCACTGGCCTGGCAAGTGACACAGGAGCGGCAAAACTCCTTGGTATCTTCGTTCATGTGAGGCCAGTGAAAGTGTGCGACAAGCCTGTCCCACGTTTTCGCCTGGCCTAAGTGACCTGCTAAGGGAATCTCGTGGGCCAAGGTAAGTAGGAAACCACGCTGAGACAAGGGGACGACCAGCCTCCTGGTCATGCCAGGCTTGGGGTCTCTTGACTCAGTGTACAGGAGTCCATCTTCCCAGTATACCTTGTGGGTACCTGTGGCGTTCCCAGCAGCCTCAGCAGCAGCCTGCTGTCTGAGGGGTTCAAGAGAAGGGCAGTCTAACTGGTCCTTCCCCAGATCTTCCCTTGAGGGTCCCCCTGAGCCCAAGAATTCAACTTGATCAAGTTCGAACTCTCTCGGCTCAGTTTCCCTCAATTCCTGTAGGTCAGCCTCCTCTGAGACTTGATCCTCGACCTGGGGCAAGGGGGAAGGCGCAGCCTTAACCCTACTGCTCTTTTTCTTGGGAGGTGCCTGGTCCGTTGTTCCAGGATCCAGCACCTGTTCAGTGGGGCATTTCCTGACCTGCGACCTAGTCACAGCGAACACATGTGCTGGCAAACCTAACATTTCCATGTGAGTCCGGTGCTCCACTTCTGACCATTGTGACGACTCCAAATCATTGCCTAACAAACAATCCACTGGGAGGTCTGGACTAACTACAACCTTCTTTTGGCCAGTTACCCCTCCCCAGGAGAAAGCTACAATTGCCATACTGTGATTGGTAGTGACATTGCTTGCATTGGTCACCAGGAATTCTGTACCTGGCATGATCTGTCCAGGGTCCACAAAGTTAGGCGTCACCATGGTGACGCTGGCACAAGTGTCCCTATAGGCCTGAGCCATCTTTCCATTTATGAAAGGCGTCTGTCTGTATTTGCCCAAGGTATTGGGGCTTACGTCAGGGGACACGTCCACGTCCCCTGTACTGACAAGGACAGCCTGAGTGAGCGTGCCAACTAAGTTGTCACGCCCCTCAGAACCCAGGGTTAACCCTACTAAACCCTTGGGAGGCGCACTACCACTGCTGACTGTACTAGGGGGCACAGGTGCCTTAGGGGCTGCAGTGGCAGGAGTCTGCCCTCCTCCTTTCTTGGTGCACTCACTAAACCAGTGAGATTTACTTTTACAGTACTGGCACCATCGTTTGGATTGGCCTTCTTTCTTCTTTTGGGGAGCCTGACCCCCACCCTCTTTGGGTTGTTGGGGACCTGTCGAAGACTTCTGGTCATTTTGTTCCCCTTTAGAATCTTTACCCTTTTGGTCTGCTTTCTTCTGACCACCTTGATTCTGGCCCTGGGTCTGTTTAACTCTCGTACGAACCCATTTGTCTGCCTTCTGCCCCAATTCTTGGGGAGAGGTCAGATCCGAGTCGACAAGATGCTGATGCAACAACTGGTTCTGACAATTGTTTAAAATTTGTTCTCTCATCATCAAATTATACAATCCCTTGTAATCAGTAACCTTACTGCCCAGCAACCAGCCCTCAAAAGCCTTAGTGGCACAATCGACAAAATCAGACCAATCTTGAGACTGCGTTTTCTGGGTATCCCTGAACAGCACCCTGTACTGCTCAGTGGTTAGGCCGAACCCTTCAACGAGTGTATTCTTCAAGACTTGGTAATTATTAGCGTCCTCTACCCTTGTGGTGAGGAGCTTGTCTCTTCCTTTACCTTCAAAGGAGAGCCACAAGATAGCTGCCCACTGACTCTGGGGAACACCTTGCACAGTGCAGGCCCTCTCCAAAGCAGTAATCCATTTGTGGATGTCGTCCCCTTGTTTAAAGGGGGGCACTATCTTCCCAAGGTGTTTCGTATCGAAACTCTTTTCCCTATTACTAGGTACATTGCTGCCACCAGTGGGGATTGCCCCACTTAACTGTTGCTCTCTAGCGAAAGCAAGCTTTTCCTTGGCCAGGGCAAGTTCTTCCCTTTCGATCCTTAGATTAGCTGCCCTTTCTTTCGCTTCGTACACTCTCCTCTGAGGGGACGTCATCCCTCTTTGAGAAGAGTTGCGAGAGCCGTTGGTATGAAGGGATCTGCCAGAGTCTCTTGACAGAGATCGGGCTCGTCCATTCCCCAGGTTAAGCGGAACCGACAGTAGCGCCGGGGTTCCCCCCGTACCACTATCGTGTCTGCTTAAGTTGGACCGTGTTAGTCTGACGACTTCTACCTGTCCCTTATCTGCCTCGTCCCCAGAGAGATCCTCATCCTCATCCTCCTCCACATCCTCGTTCTCGGTTGCGAGGTGAATGAGGTCAGGATCGTCCCGGGTTCCCTCGAGGGGAGGCATGTCTCCTTCTGGATTAGAAGGGCTACGAAGTTTCTCAGCTCTTCTGGCATCATAAGTCTCCAAGAGACCAATCAGAAAGGACGTTGTGGGGTTAGACCCCTGCTGAATCTTCCGGGAGTGACACAATCGTCTTAACTCCTTGAAGCTCAGCACAGTATATCCTGAAGGGATGACCTGTGGAGGGTCAACTGACACAAGGGGAGACTCAGAGTTTCCTCCTTGGCCCGACATACTGTTTCTAGTGTGGTGTAAGTGATGCACCTACCTACACTATGTGTTTTCCTACTGTACCCTTGCTAAGAGTTGTAGCCAAGGTGTGCTAAGCCTTGAGGAGCTACAACAGCTGGTTCAGTAGAACTCAGAGTATTCTAAGCTTTAGTTATATGTACTAACAGTACTTGTGCGATCTTTCAACAAGATATTCTTAGGATACGTGTGGTAAAACAACAGCAAGCTCAAATCCCAACCGCTGCTCACCAATGTGAGAAGTTGGCCCGATATGCAACGTTCGCTATTCTAGCGACCGCTATGTATCGTTCCAACGACCCTTATGGTGTTTGGTTGTAAGTCAACCTATAGACCAGCTATCCTAGTAGCGTGGATACGAGCAGTCTAAGGCTAAAGACTCGAGAGGGCGTGTTAAGCCAGCTGTTTACCACACATGTACCCCTTGAACACCCAGTGAAAGGACACCACACAAGTGTTATGAAAATAAACAGGATATTTATTAAGAATCACAACAGCCCTGCACTCTTTATGAGGACAGGGTACTAAGCACAAACCAAATCTCTTTAGCAAATACTTCAAGTGCACAGGTTAAAACAAGTGTCCGAGGACACGGAAAGGTTAAGGCAAGTCGGAAGCGAGGGACTCGGGACCCTAGAGTAAGGAGGCTATGCAGGCACTGAAATGCCGAGTTACCTAGCCACGAGGGCTGCGGCTGCACAAGTCTTACAGGCGTCGGGGTCTTCGCTGACGAGCCAGGAGCCGGAAGAAAAAGGAGTTGCTGGCCGGCGACCAGTGCTGAACAGTTCGTAGAGATCCAAGCCTGGATCGGAGATTGATGAAACCTGAAAGCAGAGGGGACCAAGTTCGTACTACTAGCCAGTAGTCAGAGGGTACCAGGAAGGCACCGGTTGGCCGTCACCTCGACCAGGTGAGTGGGCGACGCTAGGCTCTGCAGTCTCTCGGACCAGGAGGCGTTGTCGGCGACCACGGTGGAGGTGCGAGCTGTCCCACGACGGATGTCGCTGTCGGCGTCTTGAGTGGACCAGGAGGGTCCGGGGTGCTTCTCGGAAAGATGGAAGCAAGGGCCAGTCTGGAGCAACCAGACCGGCAGTGATGATTCTCGGATGTCGTCACAGAAGGGCACAAGCCAGCGGCTAGTGACCAGACAACGTGCTGAGCAGCGAGCAGAAGGGCCCCACGCAGATCGTGGAGATGCTGGGAGACTGCACTTCGGTGCTGGAGCGGCTCAGGGTCGGGGCTTCTCGGACCCCAGAGCACTCACCAGAGAGTTACCTCGATGGTCGTGCTGGTTTTTAAGAGCGTGCAGGTTCTGATGATGGCCGGTCCCTCGAGGTCTCGTCGCACCCACAGATCACAGCTGAGCTGATGACGTGGGTAGAGGTCAGAGGTGCCAGGGAAGCCGGTTCTCGTCGAGCTGGGCCGTCGGATTCCTTGAGGAAGGACTTACAGCAAACCGCAGAGTTCTTAGATGGTGCCCGCTGATGCAGGGTGACTACTCCTTAGCCACAAGGGAGAAATCTTGAGAAGAGTCTTGAAGGTCCTTTCGTAGAAAGTAGTTCTTGATTCAAAGATGATCTAATTTGGAAGGGTCCCCGCTCCGGCCTTTATCCTAAAGAAAGGGGTGGGTACATGACTAGGTCCTGCCCTAAGGGTGGGACCAGGAAGGGGGGTAGTTACACCCCTCTCCCCTGCCGGACTTTCCCCAGGCCAGGGCTGTCGCCCCTGGAACTGGTTCTAACCGGCAGATGCGTAGTGAGCACCGGGGTGCCACTCCGCAGTCACCTTCTCGCCAAAGCCCTACCTACCCAGAATACACAAACCCTGTCTGGGACGGTGCGAACACCGCCCTTGACAGGAAACCCTTTGTCCAAGCGCTCCTCGCTGGAAGGACTCCCAGCAGCAGGAGGTCAGACTCGTGTCTGTGGTGGCAGCATCCATTTTGTGGAGCTGAGGCTTTCGTTAACTTTAACCGGGGTTCACAGTTACGTACATGTCGTGTCCCTCTAGAAGGGCGGAATGCTAACCTCGTCGCCAGAGTTGGTGAGAGGGCAGCATCCCGATTCGTATGACACCTTACTCGACATGCCTTGATAACGCGACACCGAAGTTACCGATGTGGTACGCGTTATCATGGAACAGCTATTGGGTCTTGATTCCGCAAGCTGCAGCCGGGCTCGGCTCGGGCCTGAACCTAGCTCACACGAGCCCACGCACTCTGCCTTCAGGATTGTTAAGGCCTGCCATAGGAGTGACTGATAGGAACTCGGGTGTCCATTGTATGGTTAGATATAGAGCTACTATACCTAAAGCGAAGGGTGGTTACACGTCTTCGCCCCAGCTGTCGTGCAGCCAGTTGTGTCAAATTTACGAGGCCAGCCAGGGGTGGCATAATACATGCTGCAGCCCATGGCGGCCCTGGGTACACCTATGCCCTGAGTTACAGGGTCTGATAAGGTGGCCCAGTACCAATTGGTAAATGCACCTAGGGTACATATCGGAATTTAGAGAGAGAACAGCCAGGCTGTGGGTCTGATTGGCAGGCCCACAGCCAGAGAAAGTCGTAAACCAGTGAAACAAAAGCAAAAAATCTGGGTGATCATAGGATTGCAGACCCTACTCTCCTACACAGACGACGCCTCAGTAGGCCTGAATCGCGGGAAGAATTGTTTCACATCATCGGCCCATTCAGCCTCTCCCCTCCCCTGCTGTAAAACACAACCTGTTGTGTCGGGTGATCTACGCTCAAGGGGCATCTAACCCTGACTAGGCCTAACACGTGGCCCTAGAATAAACTCAGCCAGACACTGGGAATAAAGTTGCTTTGTCGGTCGGCGCGTATCTCTGAACGCCCTCGCACGTGCTCGACCTCTTTTTATTATAGGGCGGTCACATGACCAACTTGTCCGGCCCTCCGGACCTCGGGGGCGGACCTTCGGGAACATAACATTCCTCCTAAAACAAGGAAACAAAAAAAACAAGAACAAACTGCAAAAACCACAACCATGGACTGATCAAACCCATTGTCTTAATATCATCAGGACCGAAACCTTCAGCGTCTTTCAAAATGCCAGCGCATTCAGTTCAAACACTACGTGCATATATGTAAATGAGAACAGTCTTACGTAAAGTAGTCTCTCAGCCAGCCGGAGGGGGTGGGGTTGGCACGTAGCTGGCGTTGGGACCCCCGATGAGTCATCAGCTCTGTTCCAGTCTCCACCTCGTGTCTTGGCGCCTCGTTGTCGGCCCCCTCCGGATCTGGGGCCTCATCCAGGGCCTCCGGGACTCCGCCCCCGTCCTCACTAGAAACCTGCTGCTCGTCACGTGGCCTGACCTCGGGCTGAGGTGTTGATTCACCAGACGGCAACGTAGTTGCAGTTTCGGTTTCTCTGTCGCCTTGCTGGCGCCTTGGCTCACTGCTCGAAGGGTGATAGAGTTTGAAGTGAGACACGTTGCGCGTCACCCTGTCTCGTCCTCGAGTGGCTGTGATGCGGGTGCCCTTCACACCACTGACTCGCCATGGTCGTTTTTCATAGCTGAGTTTGAATTTGCCACCAGTAGCCCGATTCTTGATGAGCACCAGGTCACCTCTTTTGAGATGGGGGGCCACGGCCCTGCGTTTCTTGCTGATCTTGTCACAGGCGGAACGTCTCCTTATTTCCACTGTATGTTCATCAATCAGTTCAGGTGCCCACTGGGGGTGATGAGGAATGGAGTCCGTTATTACCCGCCCTAGGAGAAGGTGGGCAGGAGCTACCCCAGTTGTGGAGTGCGGGGTTTGTCGATAGCTACGGAGGAAAGTGAAAATGGCCATTTCCACCGACTGTCCCTTATCATGCGCAATGCGGATGACTTTGTTTAAAGTTCTCATGAACCTCTCGGCCTCCCCGTTGGCTTGAGGCCACCTCGGGGTGATGCGCCGGTGACGTGTTCCTAAGGACGAGAGATACTCCGCAAAGTCCTGGCCCTGGAAGGGCGGTCCATTGTCCGTTCGGAGTTCTCTCATGGCTCCATGGGTGGCAATGATTTTCTCTATCTTGGGAATCACACAGTCCGCACTGGTGCCAGTGATGATTTCGACCTCAGGATATTTGGAATGGTCGTCGATCATCACTAGCGTGTGCCGTCCATCCGGAAGACTGCCAAAATCCATGCTGACCCTTTCCCAGGGGCCTCGAGGCCTGGGTTCCACAATGATGGGGGCTTCGCGGGGGCTGTCGCCCGTAGTTTGGCAGGCCGTGCATGTGCGCACCACAGTTTCCACCATATCGTCCATGAGCGGGAACCACACCTTTGTCCGCAGCCGGGCCTTTGTCTTAACCATTCCCTGGTGCCCTACGTGCGCCAGTTGAACAACTCGGCCTGTCAACGCCGTCGGGATCACCAGGCGATGCCCTCGCAGGAGGCACCCCGCCGCGTCCTCGTTCAGTTCAGCCCTCACGTGGTACAGACCGTCCATGATTTTCTGGGCCTCTGGGGTGAGTACCTTCCAGCTCTCCTTGGCCTTCTGCCAGTTGGCCGTCCGGAGTAGATCCTTAGCCCGCTGTATGCAGGCGTCCTGAGCCGTGGCGCTCACAACCTCTTCCAGGGATATGGGGCGCGGGCATGATCTGGCCACGACCCATCGCACATAGGCCTCCGTCTCTTCAGCTTCCTCCATCTCCTCTGGGGTGGCCGCCCGGGGGTGTCGTGACAGATAATCCGCCGGATTCTTTGCCCCTGGCTGGTACTCAATGACACAGTTGTACTCTTGCAATTGCAAAATCCACTTTTCAATTCTGGGGGGTGGCTTGGATGAGGTACCTGAGAATAGCGACAGCAGCGGCTTGTGGTCCGTCACTACTGTGAATGGCTTGCCATATACGTATAGGTGGAAGTGCCGGCATCCCCAATGAATCGCGATGGCCTCTTTTTCGATTTGGGAATACCTCTGTTCTGTGTCCGTGAGGGACCGGCTGGCAAACGCGACAGGGGCCCAGTCTATCTCGTCTCGGGCTCTCTGCATCAGAACAGCTCCCAATCCCGCCGGTCCGGCATCTACCGCAATGAGAGTGGAATGTCTTGGGTCAAAGAACGCCAGCGTGGTGTTGCTGGACAGCGCACTCTTGATATTTTGGAATGCCCTTTCCTGCTCCGGTCCCCAGTTCCATGGCGTGGAGTCTTTGGTCAGATCCCGTAGAGGGAGGGTCAAGTTGGCTAGGTCTCTGATGAAGCGACCACAGTAATTCACCATCCCGAGAAAGCTTCGGACTTCCGTGACAGTTGTGGGCGGAGGTGCGTCCTTGATGTCCTTGACCTTGTCGGGATCAGGATTGACGCCATCGGCCGAGAACACGTAGCCGAAGAACCCCAGTTTGGTCTGGAGAAACTCGCATTTGTCTCGGTGCAGAGTGAGTCCGGCGCTGCGGAGCCTACGGAACACCTGTGCCAAGCGTTGGTTGTGCTCGGGAATTGTCCTGGCGTGCACCATGATGTCGTCACTGACGTTGATCACCCCCGGTATGCCAGAGATGAGCTCTTGGATAACATTCTGGAACACCTCGGCGGCACTGGATATCCCGAAGCTCAGCCTGGTGTACCTGCGCAGTCCGATGTGGGTGGAGAACGTCGTAATGTTCCGGGATTCTTTATCCAGCACGAGCTGATGGTACCCCGCCCTGAGATCCAACTTGGAAAACCACCGGGCCCCGGCCATTTCTCCGATCAGGTCATCGATCGTAGGGGTGATATGTCGCTCCCTTTTGATGGCCGCATTGGGGAGGCGCATGTCCACACATATCCGGACCGCTCCCGGCTGCTTTGGTTTCCTGGTAACCACGATGGGCGATACCCAGGGGGTGGGTCCGGACACCTTTTCAATGATGCCCGCAGCTTCCAGCTTCTGTAGTTCTTCCTCCACTAGGGGCCTTAAATGAAACGCCACCCGCCGGTGTCGCAGGGCCACCGGTTGGACAGTGGGGTCCACATGCAGGTGTATCTCCCGACCCTTGAATCGGCCAATCCCTTCGAACAGGTCCGAAAAGTCTGCAATCAGTTGCTGCACCGATTCCTCGTGCACCCCAAACGCAAAAGAGACCACTCCCAAGTCTTCTGCCGTCCGACAACTCAGGAGCATGCCTTGCCCTTCCTCCGACACGAAGATGTTGGCACGCGTGATCTTGTCTCCGTGCCGGACTGCTGCTTTGAACTTTCCTCGAATGCGGAGGGGCACGTCCTGGCCGTAGGTAAAAACGGTGATCGGAGTGGAGCGGAGGCTGGGTGGAGTAGCCATGCCTCCGTAAAGGGATGCACTCATGAGATTTATTGAGGCGCCCGTGTCCACCGTTGCCATGATGTCCTGATCGGCTACTTGTATTGCACACTGTGGTAGTGTCCTTGTGCGTCGGGTGGCCGTGCCGATCATGTGCACCTTGTGTACGGACCGCTCCTCCTCGTCGTCGTCCATATCACTGTTGCTGGGTCCTCCTTCCGCGCCTTCAGGCTCCGCCACCGTGTGTACTGTCTGGCGGGGCTTGCTGAACTTTTTGGACCGGCACACCTTCTCAAAATGGTTCATTTTTCCGCACCCGGAGCATATCTTGCCCCGTGCTGGACATTCTGGCGCCGGGTGTCTCGGGCCTCCACAGTAACCACATGATTGCGCCGAAGCTCCGCCCTGCGGAGTTGTTGTTCGCTTCACCCATTTGGGCTGTGGGCGGACTTGCAGCTTGTTCACCGGTTCCACTTTCATATTGGCCTGTAGAGCTGCTTCCATGTGGGCTGCCCTGGCCTTGGACAGCTCCTTCGTGCGGCCCAGCGTGAGAATGTCTGGGAGGGGTTTCCCCGACTCCTCCAGAATTCTCTCGCGTAGTTTAGCAGAAGCACAACCCTGAATGATCTGGCCTCTGATTTCCTCCGTGACATCCTGGAATCCACACGTTAGTGCCAGTTTCTTCAACCGAGAGTGATAGGCGTCCAGCGATTCATCTGGCAGTTGCCGCGCCTGTCTGAAGATGAACCGTTCATAGTCTTGGTTGGCCATGGGTTCGAAGTGCGCACTGAGCGCGTTTATGAGCGTGTGGTGGGTTTTGGGAGTTGCTTCCGTAAGGGTGCGGGCGATGGAATGAATGTCCTTGCCACCAAGATGGAGGATCATGGCACGCTTCTGCTCCTTATGGACCTTGGTGGCCTCGAAGAATATGAAGAGCCTGTCCACCCATTCTTTCCACTTCGGTGCGAGAGTGGATGGCGCACCCTCCACCACGAACGGCTCAATGGGCGGAATGTTAGCCATCGCTTTAGACGCCCGGGAAGATGTCCGTGGGCAGCCGGGATGTGATCCAGCGGCAGCCGGAGCGCCCGGCCAGTCGTGTCTTGTTGCGGATTACACCCGTGCAGCCCAGTGCGGCGTGGCACCGAGGCGTAGAGGGTCCACGGGGGAAACACCTCGCGCGACCAATCAGACTCCTGTGCGCCGCAGGAAGATGCAGGCCAGCGCCGCTCACCTGATGAGAGCCAGGGATCAGAGTATTTCCACCAGGCAGGCAGAGCGGGGGGGGGGTGTGTGGTGGCAAGGCACGAGCACCGCAGGCACGTGGTAGTGCCCGCAGCCGCCTCACAAAAGGGACACACACACGCACCCCAAGCGGGGGATGGATCCCACCTTCATCGCCAATTGTTGTGTCGGGTGATCTACGCTCAAGGGGCATCTAACCCTGACTAGGCCTAACACGTGGCCCTAGAATAAACTCAGCCAGACACTGGGAATAAAGTTGCTTTGTCGGTCGGCGCGTATCTCTGAACGCCCTCGCACGTGCTCGACCTCTTTTTATTATAGGGCGGTCACATGACCAACTTGTCCGGCCCTCCGGACCTCGGGGGCGGACCTTCGGGAACATAACACAACCCATTGCCAGGCGAACAGTGATACTATTGTGCCCGAGCACTATACCACCCAGATTTTACCTCAGCGTCCCGAGACTCTGCAGTCAAAAGAAAGCATTTGCTAAGGGGTGGGGAGAGGGTGTTCCAATTGCACACTCATCCACATTCCTAACACCCGATGGAATATCTGCATAAAACGCTCGGTTCAGTCAGTTGTTAGTCCGTTTTCCCGCCCACTTTATTAAGCACACTGATTTAGTACAGACGACTTAAAGGGAAATTGGAGCTTTATTTACCTTGAGCTATGTCAGTGCAATGTGACGTCAGCACGGACATTATGCAGAAGGTACACTATGAATGGTACTCGTACAAATCCAAGCCTCACTTTCAACTGAGCAGGTAAATCTTCAAGTTGACAGGCCTGGATAGTGCACTCCATTCCATGGTTTTATAGTCGCTCCCTGCCTAGCACATTCTATCCGTGGCTCTCACTCACAGCCTCTCAGTGAGGTAGGGTACCACATGATCGTAAAAGGTAGCACAGTGCTCTAAAGAAATTGAGGTTAAACGCAATAACAAGGATTGCTGAAGGAAATCTTGGTGCCCAGATATCTATTGCTTTAAGCACTTTATAAATATAAATATTTGCAGCGGCAGTTGAGGTGATATCAATACATAATTGGCTGAATCGCAAATAGGAGGGTGAGCCACCTTTCGTACTCATTCTATTTGCATATCAGATAGGGTTGCCAAAACCCTCAGTTGTGAAAAAAGCCAACTTAATAAGGCACTTGTACATTGCAGTCGTAAACCCTGTGATTGTGTGAATTGCAAGTTTGCAGCCACAGAAGGGCTTTTTTTATATTCCCATCATAACTTTTGCACGTTATTACCCTTCAAACCCATCCCCCCATAAGTATACTATCGCTCTCGCTATTGCTTAAATATTCACAACATTTTCATAATTTATTTATTTACTGTTCGTGTTATGTTGAGCACTAAATGTCACCTGTGGTCACTTCAGAGCACAAGACTATCAAACAAGCATTGAAGAGGTGGGAAATTGAGTTGCATTGTGTTTTCTTGAGTCCAGTCCACCACAGATGAAGGGGTGGGATATTCAGGGTTCAGGCGTCTCTGGGTAAAGGTTGCACAACTGCCAAGGTTTCAGATTGCTAAGTGTGAAATGTTCTTAACTCTAGTGTGATTATGAGTGTCATTTCGACGACTTTGAGTGACACTTTCTCACAAGCAAAATCAAGCAACGAAGACGAGGGAAACATACAAATATCAGAAATGACACCCATTTGAGTAATGAGAAACTCTAAGAAGATCTTAAAACTGTTGCAAAGCACCAGAAATGGAAGGGCACTAACTGGAGGTAGACTTTGTGACTGCAGTTCTCAGTAACAGAGGGCAGGCAGGCACTGCAGCTGCAGCTGATCATTCATGAGCTTAAAACGCTAATTTTATAGCATAGCAAGTGCAACGAGGCGATTTTACCAGCACTGAGTCACACAGCAGGCTGGGTCACATCAATGTCCTTGAAAGGCTGCTTGCTCCACTCACCTGGAATGGACACCTGGCACTGAAGCCCTCTCACAACTCTCACAACACACATGGAGGGCAAGAGAAGGGTTCAGGGCATAAATACTTTGCTCAGTTTGCGATAAACTGTCACTCAAACATCAACCAATGTCACACATAAGCACACCAAAAAATATGGAAATGTCACATAGGTGCCGGTGGAAAACTTTGGTAGCTATGCATGGGCAGGGTTAAGGGTCTCTTCACCTCTGGATTGGGGAGCGTTTGATTGGTCCTGGGTATGACGCATTAAGCTGCTGGGGTTCCAGCACACAACAGTTATTACAATACCAGCGATTGGTGTGCCTGACTTGTGGTTTACTGCGCCAACTTCACCACAGGCCTGAGGATATACACAACACTCTAAACACACCCTGCCCTTCTCGGGATCCCCTTCTCCCTGCCTCCACCACTCTAACCATCAGGAGCCTCCAGCTGCCACTGACTCTCTCTGCCGTACTGTCCCCTACTAACCTCTCTGCTGGCTTCTGATACCCAGTATGGCTGGTAAACGTGATGCAGTGCCCCCTGTTGGTAGTTGATGTAGTTTGCCACCAGGGATACACTGCACCAGTGGCAGGGTAGTGAGAAGGGGGGAATTTGCATCTTTGCAGCCAGCAGTGCAAGGACCTGAAGCAACCAGACCAGGTGCAGGAGTGGCCCAACGCCTCAGGGCCCAGCCAGGGTTGGATTGGGATTAGAAATCAGCCCTGGCACATTTGCATATTGCCTTTCCACAAAACACTGCTTCAACGATGTTTTATAAACACCTGAAAACAAGCGAGGCCACTTCTGCTCAGGCCCCCTGTCCCTACTTAGTATGCACACATTCATTGGTCAGCCCAGCGAGAGAAAGGGAGTGACACCTCTGCCTGTTGATAAAAGGGAGATAATGTATACCCATATGCCTCCAGAAAGGCAGCTCAGGACACCACTGGGCCACTGGTGACATCTGAATATTAACCTGACGCTGGGAGCTATCTTTTTTCACAAGGAACAATACTGACCTTGTTGCATCCTTGCTCATCCTTGATCTGCTGGTATTTTGAGAAGTGCTGTGGCATACCCGGGGGTACCTCTGGCAGGCTGGCAACCACACCAGAAGTGCTGCTTGACTGTTAACTGGCACAGGAGACTTGAGATCGAATTTAAACCTGAAGTTCTTTCTTCCTACATAGGATATTTACTCACGGGTGCACACTTCATTAGATAGGCATTGCACGTCTATTGTTTTTGTGCAATGCACAGAATATATATGCACATACATGACTTTCTGCTTTGGAGTAATATTGATCCTGAATATTCAGGCACAATGTAATGTACTGATTGAGGTACTCAGAAATGCATTGTTATCTCTGTTTTTAAAAGTTTTGTAGTGTTTGTTCTATTTGGAGCTGATGCCATTCTGATTGAAATACAGATCACCGAATCCAAAATTAAAGCTACCCTCTCAGATAAAATCTTTCGGAAGAAAAAGGAGGAGTCTGACAAAAGTAATAGTGATTACAAAGACCATATCCTTTTTACTAAAATGGAGAAATTTAAGAAGGACCTTGAGAAATTTAAATTCGAAAGAGTGTACCCTTACACCAGCGATTCGTATGTCCCACCAGTATACAATTCCAACAGCCGCAAAACTAGCTCCAACTATGGTACTTCTGACTCAGATGGCAGCTCCAATGGTAGCGACTCGGGTAGTGACAATCAATCCAGACCTAATAGGGGTCGAGGTAGAAGAAACTTTAATCAATCTTGGAGAGGTAACCAACACAATCAGGGCCCGCAACAATGGTGGCCACCGAACCCGTGGCAGTATGGGCCTCCGAATTTTCCTCCTAACCAACATATTCCCTTCCAACCTCCCATGGGACCTTTCCCTCCCAATTTCCCACCAGCCTTCCAAACCAACTTTAATGGGCAGCCTTTTTTAGGGTATGGCCACGGCAGGTCACGGGGCAGAAGGAGAGGGCAGTCCAAAACACCAGTACAACCACAACCTCAAGTACAGTTCAACTCTCCGCCGACAACGAGCACGACTCGGAATCTACGGAGTGCCACGGCCAAGTCAAGTCAAAAACTTTATTCGGAAACATGTAAATCATGTCCATAAAAGTACATAACAATACATACAGCACATATAAACAAAAAATACACTTGACAATCGCAATCTGCTAAAAATACAGTAAGATACATATATATGTCAGATAGTAAAAAACGGTTCCAATAAATAAATTACTTTAAAAATTGTGAATTTAAAAAATCATGCTTTTCCTAGAGCTGATAGCCCTGAGTATATAACTAGCCGTATAAAAACAGATGTCAGGGTGATGTAGATTAAAAAGTAACTTCATTGCCGCTTTAATAGTTCTTGCTCCATATTTAATAAATAGAGGTTTTAAAAAGAATTTTCGATATTCACTGTACAGGTTACATACAAGTAGAAAGTGCTCTGTGCTTTGTTCTGAAAAGTTGTCACACCGACATGGACCTATAGGGCGCCTCTTAATCTCAGGAAATGCAACCAATAGGTGGGCCGTACCCATCCTCATCCTGGTGAGGACAAACCGGTGTTGCCCTTTGGTCACCTGGGGGAGGTAGGGATGTAGGCCCACACATTCGTTCAATTGATTATAACGTATACAGGTGGTGAGTTTGAGATCATCCATATCTCGTTTTTCTGCACAATGATTTAAAAAGATTGTCTTCAGACTCTCTTTAGAGAGATCCGAGGCAGAACAATGATCTAGTATAACGTTTAATCCAAACACCCTGGAAAAGGATTCAATTGTATACTTAATCCATGGAATTTTAAGGAAAAAGTCTAGACGTAGACAATCCTCAATAATAGCCCTGTTAAATGAGGTTTCGTCTTTCATCCAGACCGAGCGCCATAACATCCAAGGTCTCAACAATAATAGATCATTTAGATGTTGTAATCCTAATTCTTTGTGGACCAGACTATTAGAAGTGGATGTCGGGAGACACAGTAATTTTTTCAGAAAAATATTCTCTTCAACCTGTAAAGGTTCTACCCTGGTTACCCCCCAGACCCCTGCTCCGTAAAGAGCAGCCGAGAGACACCTGGCTTCAAAAATCTTAAGCATTACCTTGGGCCTTCTACTACCTAGTTTACTTGCGAAGGCAAATATTCCGTTGACGCTCCTGGTCATTTTATCACGCACCACCTTGTGCTCAACATCCCAGCGCCCATTTTTAGAAAAGGTAACCCCCAGGTAGCAGAAATTTTCCACACATTGCACCACCTGGCCATCAATGTGATACCTATAGGGCTTTTTAGTTTTAACATTGCTAGCACCACACTCCATCACATATGTCTTGCTCTTGTTAATGACCAACTTTCTTTTTTCTATAAAGGCCACAAATTTGTCCATCAAGAGCTGTAGACCCCGGGGGGTCCTAGAAAGCAACACAGCGTCGTCCGCATAAAGTAACACTGGGATGGTACTTGTGTTTACTCTAGGGGCGTCCGCTGGTGCTTTCTTAAGGATCGAGTCTACTTCGTTGATAAAAAGAGTGAAAAGCAGGGGTGCCAGGACGCACCCTTGTCTAATACCTCTCCTGACCCGAAATTTATCTGTACATTCGCCCGAAGGCCCATATCGGACACTCGAGCTGAGTCTCTCATACAGGCGGGCCAGGAAATATATAATTTCCCTAGGTGCTCCCATTTCTAGCAAAGTAGTCCATAGTATGGCGTGATCCACCAGATCGAAGGCGCTGCTTAAATCGGCAAAACAGAGGTAGAGCGACCCATTTTTTGCACGGGTGTATTTCCCTATCAGGAGTTCCAGGTTTAAACATTGTTCAATGCAACCTCTTCCTTTCCTGAACCCGTATTGGCAGTCTGTCATTATCTGGTTAGACTCTGCCCATTCTTCTAGTCGGGCGAGGAGTACACGGCTCATGATCTTGACGGACGAATCCAGTAAAGAAATTGGCCGGTAATTTTTGAAATTTCCTCGGTCCCCTTTTTTATGAATCGGAACTATTATAGATTCAGACCAGGTACAAGGAATAGTACAGTGAACAGCAGCATTAAAAACTTTGACCAGTACTGGCCCCCAAGTCTCAGGTGCAAATTTGTATACATCCACTGGGACACCATCGGGTCCCTGGGCCTTTCCGCCCTTACTTGCCTGAATACTACTTAGGACCTCCTGTAAGGTGATATCTATGTTAAGTACTGGCCAGGAGCAACTTATCGGCAACATTTCAGTTTTAGGATTAAAAATGCCAGAAAAATGCTGGACCCATGATTCCTTACCAACGTTTGAGGTCAACACGGGGAGTTTGTCATCCTTTAAAAAGGGGCTGTTAACTGCTGCCCAAAAGAGAGTACAGTTGTTTGAAACAGCCGCTTGATCAAAACGCTCCCAAGCTTCCTCACGTAATTCAGCTTTCCTTTGCTTGAGAGCTGAGTTATAGTCAGATCTAAGCTTAGATACAGCTGATTTATCTCTAGGTTTAATGGTTAATGCCTTTTTTAGGGTTTTCAATGCCACAGTACAGGCATTATTAAACCAACCCTTTACTTTGTTTTTAGAATTTCTAGCAGCCCTAGTAAACTTATCACTAATAAAAACATTGATTCTTGTAAAGTGAAAAATACAGGCCTTCATAATTGAATTCTCATCGGTAATTGATCTAATGTCATTTAAACAGCCAGAGATAATACATTTTGAGGTTACTTCAGCCTTATCCCCAGCCCACCTTATTCTGAATCCGTTCGGCCTGTGTACTTCAATATTTGTGATAGGGCTACTATCTGGAGTTATGCAGGCATCCCAAAACCGGGTTTCAATAACAAGACAATTATGGTCACTAATCATGTGGTCTAAAATCTTGACACCAGAACTAAAAATAGCTAGTTCGGAAGACATGCAAATAAAATCAATTACAGAGTTCGCCCCTCTCCCTACAAAAGTTGGCAGGCTATCACCCTTCTCATCCTGCTCAATCTCTATAATCTCCATGTCGTGGGCCAGTAGGAAAGAGTTCAGGGTTTCTCCATATGTATTGTGTTGGAAATGTATGGTTGGCTCACCAACACGATTCAATGTACCACACAACTTTTGATTAGAGAGTGGGCAAACAGAAATATTAAAATCTCCAACATATATATACTCAAAAACAGTATTGGAAGCTTTCATCAATTTTTTGATTGCGACGTCTAGTTCTAAAATAATAGTATATCTACTAGCATCAAAAACATTATTATACATATTTATCAACAGAATGTTTTTGCCTGCCACATCCACTAACCATAACAATTGGGAGTTATTGCCCACGGTGATATGCTCCTTCACCCTAATTTGCATTTTTACAGAAATCAGAGTCAGCAAACCACCTTTGGCCCTCCCTGAAGTAGTTGCTACTGCTGGTAGCTCATATGCTACAAAACCGTCAAGTCCCTTAAAATTTAAACACCACGGCCAAGAACAAAGAACAGACCCCCACAGAGATAGCATCGTGATCAATCTGAGTAGCCGCACACTCACCCAGATTGAGCAAACGGCTCTCAACAGAGGACTGGGCTTTGTTCCAACACACAAGAACGAACATTTTGAAACTCGTGTGGAATTGTCTAAATTCATCAGAAAAGTGCGGCTACACTTCTTCTTTAAGGACAAAGAGAAATCGGCCCAAGAAGAAGTAATGACCAACACAGGACTAAAACCTAAATCGACGTTCAATCCCCCCACTCATCTTATGCCAGTAAACGTCCTGGCTTTTGAGCAGGCCATTGAAAGGGATATCGATGAGCTCTTTAGACATGACAGTAAAACCTTTTGTAATCTCCCTAAGGCTGAGCACCAAGCCCTCAAGTCTTTGTCGGCTGATAGATCTGTAACAATAAAGCCGGCCGATAAGGGAGGAGCAATCGTCGTCCTCGACACTGAGACGTACAGGGCTGAATGCCTTCGCCAATTAAGCGATGTCAGATCTTATCGCCTCCTGGACCAAGACCCCACAGCAGATCTGCAAAGGACGATTCGAAACATGACAGAGGAAGCAGTGAGTGAAGGATGGGTTACTGAGTCAGAGGCCCGTTTCCTCAATACTGAACATCCGGTGACTCCTTACTTTTATATACTACCTAAAGTACATAAGGAGAAACGCCCACCACCAGGTAGACCTATCATCTCGGGCATAGGGTCCATTCTGGAACCCTTATCCGCGTTTGTCGACCACTTCCTACGTCCTATGGTCCAAACTATGCCAACCTACCTCAAGGACACGACCGATGTCTTACGCATATTACCTGACCTCGATTTTGACATCAACACGGACCTATTGGTCTCGTTTGATGTAGAGGCGTTATACACCTCTATACCCCAGGACGAAACCCTGGAGGTCATTCATTCATTACTGGACACCACCGAGAGAGATACCATCACTCCGACACATTTTATCATGGCTTGTGCCACCCTAGCCATGAAGAAGAACTTCTTCCAGTTCGAAGATAACATCTATTTACAAGTGTCTGGAACGAGCATGGGGAGCGTTTATGCCCCCAGCTTGGCAAACCTCTACGTGCATTATTTCGAACAGCGGTTTGTCCTCAATGAGTCCAATCCCTATCGTGATCAGATAAGAACATGGAGACGATACATTGATGACATCCTGGTGGTGTGGCGGGGCTCCAAAGACAGCTGTCAAGACTTCCTTGGTTGGTTGAATAGCAGGAATGCTTTTTTACGTTTCACCGTTGAGATTGGCGAAGATAAGCTAGCCTTTCTGGATCTCTTGATTAAAGCCACGTCCACGGGTTTGGAATCTGAGCTATACAGAAAGCCTATGTCCAGGAACTCTCTGTTGTTATATGACAGTCACCATCCTAAGTCCTTGCGGGATAATCTTCCGTTTGGACAGTTCCTGCGAGTCCAAAGAAACTGCTCCACTGACATTGCCTTCGGAACGCATTCCACTGCACTTAAAAACCAGCTTGTTGCAAGGAAATACCCACCCCGTTTGGTACATCGAGCTTTAAAACGTGCCAGGAATAACAATAGGGAAGCACTTTTAGAACCTACTATTCCTAAAGCACCCCTTGAAAGGCTAACCTTTGTACACACCTTTGGCACACTGTCCCACAGTATTAAGAAAGCGGTTAAGAAACGCTGGCCCATCTTGAACTCAGGCCCACATTCTATTCCACAACCATTGTTCTCATTCAAAAGGGGTCCCAATCTGCGGGATAGGATGGTACACACCAGACCCCCCGGTGAGACCCCGAGAGCTGTAGGCACCCTTTGGGATCTACCCCCTGTGTCTGGCCACCACCCGTGTGGCACTTGCCAATCATGTGCCCAAACATCCAGGACGAATGAGATAGACATTGGGACTTCCAAACCTTGGAAACAACTGAAGTTCACGAACTGTAATAGTGACAAGTTAATCTTTCTCATAACCTGCCCTTGTCAGCTCAGGTATGTCGGGATGACCACTCGCAAAATAAAGGTGCGGCTATCTGAGCACAGAAGTACTATTAATTGCAGGAGACAGGCCACCAAACTCACTAATCATTTCATCACGCAGAATCATACACCCACATCCTTCAAATGGACAGTTTTGGAGAAACCATTCATTCCATCCCATATCACCAATGTGGGCGATTTCTTACACAAGAAGGAACAGAAATGGGTACTAAGGTTGGGGACTGACCGAACAGGGCTGAATGATGATATCCCCTGGTCCTCGTTTTGAGTCATCCCAGTGTTATGTATCTGACTCAGCATAGTGATCAGACTTTGTCAAATATGCGCTTATGGCCATTATATGCAACTTTAGGCCAGTGGACGTTTTTCTTGAGGCTTATAAGATACTTGTCTCATCCCATAGATATTACCCCGGGGTGGCGGCGCCTCTTTTTGCCTGCTAGACCCCCTAAATTGCGAGCTATGATATTGTCCTGATCCTTTGTATGTTCTAATTTAGATCAATGTCCTCGCAACGGTGGTTATCCTCATGATCGAGTTATGTTGAATGCTGCGCTCCGTTTTGAGCTGTTTAAACTTACTTCCAGTACCGAGGGATCAAGCTCTTGTTGTTATTGTTGTCCTCGACTAGGTTCGCCATTGGTTACCTAGCCGGGACGCTGCCCCTATCAGGGGCTCCGTTTCATCACGGACGCGTGACGCTCTGTTTGGCGCGTCACGTGAGCGCAATGGACCAATGAGGGCACGCGCTATATAACCACATTGTAAACATTCCGCCGGTACCTCCCCAGACGGCACAGATGCCGCTAGGAAGTACCGACGGACAGGTGAGTGCGCGTTATGCTTCCTGGGCAACAGCGCGCATTTTTTAGAGCCTCAGCATGTAGTTTTAAGCAGTCAAGCCGTAGTTAACGGATCCTTCGGGTCCTCGTTTTCTCATGCGTTCACAGTCCTTTTGTCCATGGGGAACGCAGTGTAGCTCTTAGACATCTTGGACTTCTGAGGGTCCTACGCTCTGACACAAACGCATCTGGCATTTGAGTCCTACTACCTGGGATAACTTTGAATACACTCTATGTTTAAGCGGTCATACGATACCTACCGCCACACACTATCTGGCTCAGCACACTTGGCAATTGGGTCTTGCAATGACAGATAAAATGCAACATTTGTTAAAATGGTCATGACATCTTTACCACTCCCCATTACTTGCTAACATCTAGCTATGATTAGTGCTCTTATTGATCAAGTCCAGGCACGGCACGGTGAATGATTCTTGTCTTTGAATTTATTCACCCCCTTGTTTAGAGCAGTGCTTCACCAGTCCTGAGCCGCAGCCAGGCGAGGTGGGGTGTACACTTCTTACTAATCAGGTAAGGGGTAGCCTGTGAGACTTGAAATGCTTCAATTTTCACGTTTTTATTAAAACTTGGTCAGTGTGCCTGTTCAGAGTCCAAGTTATGGACTACAGCTATGTGGATAATTTGCACGAGGTATATCAGACAGGTTTGTTGAAGACAGGTATGGGGGGATTAGCTCACGCCAATGCTTTTTATTTCAACCCACCGCTGAGTGTATGAAGAGGTCTGGAACAGACACAACCTGGATGTTCAGGTGACTTTCCTGTGTCGTTCCTACACTACATTTTACCATTTACTTACTTATCACGTTGGGTTTCTTTGTTTGCAGTAGCTGTAATTAATAGGTCCTGAAGAAAGCAAGGCTAATAGCCAGGTTTGCTGAAACATGTCGACCACGTCACACCACTAGACAGGTTATAAATTCACCCTGTCTGAGCTATTTTTTAACATTGGTGCTAGGAGTTATACCCCATAAAATTATTTTTTGCTCCTTAAACCAATTTTATTCACCCTCATTCTTTTTCTGGTTTTTTCTTGCACTGCACATTAGACTTCTCTCCAACCCTATCAGTTACTTCACCAACACATATGGTTTCAACCATAACACCAACACATACTGTCTAACAGGAAGATCCCTTCTTTCTGTTAATATACCTAAGATCTGGTACAGTGTTGGTCCTCGGGGCCCCAAATGATGAAGGGCGGTTCCGAGTGGTGACTGATGGGAGCCAGAGACCAGATACTGATCTTGATCTGGCATGTATATACATATTTTTTAGCATTTGCCCCGTAGTCATATGGCCAGTGGGAGCGCTACACCTGTTCTGTCTTTCTATAAACTAACCTGTCTTACTACTGACCCTCTGATACTCTGTTGTGAATACTATTTGGAGACTACACAGATTTTACTGATCAAATGGCATATTAAGTACATTTTGTTTCACCTCAACACTATCATCTGTGTGGAAAGACATGCGTGATAGTCACATGCGTTCTAATGGTAAAGGTAAGGCGTGGTTCCCAATGCTTTGTGAAGGCTGTTTCCCAACTGCTGTGCAACTTTTACTACTCTTAGAGCTGAGATTTTCATGAAAGTCTTATAGTCTGAATTCAGCACCTGAGCGTAATAGGACAGAATGTATGAAGCTCTGTGGTTATACTGAATAAGCAGCTACCTAAGTTATGCCATCTATTAATGTAATAACTGCACTTTCACAATTGCTTTATTAATCTTCCTGCTTTCTCAAATTTGCTTGAAAATGCACGATTTTTCTTCTTTTTTTTCAAAATTTTTCCCCAAACCCCCATTTTGGGGGTCGGGCTCGTTCGCTCGCTCGCTACGGTGCTGTATGCAAATCTCTTTGCACCCCACCACTTTCAAATGTCACCCACCGCCCCTGGACAAGACTACCAGCTGCAACAAGGCTGGTGCAAGTTAATTTCCTCGTATAGCACGGAGTTGCTGATTATCAGAGTTGCCTGGCTCCGTAGCTACGTCACCTTGGGTAAAGGGCTCGTCCCTTTCTAGCTTGCTTTTAATACGTTTATGTGTGTTTACTCCCTTTTAATTTGCCTTAAACATTATTTTCACCAGTAGTCCTCCTGCACAGGGAAGCTTGTGCTTGAGGCCAGAGGTCGCTGGACCTCAGTTTGTATTTTACTTTTCTCTACCTTATTTTCTTCAACTCCACCAGACCGCTTGTGGCACTCCCTGACCACGCCACTCTCATGAGCTGAACTAAAAGAAGAATTTTCCAGCCTTGGTATAAGGATACCTTTAAATCCTTAAGGCAAATTTGCTGTAGGCAAGAAAGAAAGTGGCGTGACAACTAGTAAACTTCTGAAAAGAGTATCTACAAAACCAAGGTGGCTGAACGTAAAAAACAGATGAAAGATGCAAAAACGGAATTTTACTCCACGAAAATTAGATCTGCAAATGATTGTTATAAAACTCTTTCTGACTTTCAAAAAATGTACTGCACCCTCATCCAGTAACTCGGCAGCCAATAATCAACGGTTCTGTGACTCTTCAGCCAATTTCTTTCAAGACAAGGTGGCAACTATTTTTAATAAATTTGCTTCTTGCAACTACATAAGCAAACAACCCAGTTTTATACTGGATTGTCCTGCCCTTAAGATCTCCAAAGCATCTACTTATGAACAACTATTTACTTTCATCCCCAGAATTAAATCAGGCTCCCTTCTGGACGCTTGTCCTCCAAGAATCATGCATATGGCCTTCGAACCAGTCGTACTTAGGTTATCTGATATATTTACAGCGATGTGTAAGTCTGGGGTTTTCCCAACTCAAAGGAAATCCGCCTCAGTTCTACCCCTTTTGAAAAAAGCTTATTTCAACGTACTTGACCAGAATAATTACAGACCAATTGTGAGACTCCTCTTTCTTGCCAAAATAGCAGAAAAGATTAAGAATGAGCAGGTCACATTCAATATTGACACCAATCATCGTTTAGATGACACCCAATTTGGGTTGAGAGACGGTCACAGCACCGAATCTTCTCTGGTTGCTGCAATGGAGGACATCAGACCAACCCTGGATATGGAAGGTACCCCCGCTCTGGTCTTGTTGGACCTATCTGCGGCCTTCGACACGGTCAATCACAACATGTTGCTTGACCGTTTGAAGGGGCTAGGGATCAAAGGTCTCACCCTGCTGCAATCATTTCTATCAAATATTCGGCAAATGGTAAAAATTCTAGAATTTAAGTCAAAAGCATTCTCCGTTTTTAAGCCATCACCATTGCTAAGTGGGATATTGCACAGCAATGGAAGCATATGTCCCCACCATCGATTGGCAGGTGGAAAAGACCCATAGATGACTGCATGAATCCAGAGATCGCTGTATTTCAAACTTGTGGCTGCCCCCAAAAGCATAGGTAAATATGGCTACGTTGGGCGGATTACCAGGGTATCAAGTTACCCCCTTTCCCCCATTCTTAATCCAAACCCTTGATCAGCGGGGTTCCCGGAAGATATTGGTCACTACACAACCAGGACTAACATTTAAAACCTCCAGACTGTGTTTCAAATTTGTTAGACCTGTCTGGCTTTTTGGCGAAGTCCCTCCTAATTTTTATTTATTTTGTCCCCTTTTTGCCCCTCATACCCTTGTTAATTTTTGTGTCTACTAACTTTTTGTAGGTGTTGGCCAGGGGGATAGGTGTTCTTTCCCCTCCTTGTAATCTTTTACCTCAGGCCCAGAAGCCTGCTCTGTCAGGAAAAACTCATGTTATCACAAAATGGAGGGCCCTAACTGTCACCAACTGCCACACCATAGTCAGCCCCATAGGATAACATTAGGTCTTCCAGAACCTTCTGGACCCTACTGGACTCTGTGAGGGTAGTCTATAAAAGGGCAGGGGTCAGGAGGCCATTTTGTGTAGTCCAGTGCGAGAGGAGAGAGGCTGCAGTGTGAGGAGGAGGACGCGCTAGAAGAGGCTAGTTGGTTTCATAAACTGACAACATCTTTCAGAGGACGTTCCCCCTTGTGCTTCTGACCGAACCCTTTCATTGGGCTAATATCGATCTGGTCCAGTCAAGTAACCAGGAACTTTGGACACTTTCCCGGTCTTGGGCCGTGTCCCACATTCACCTTCAAGACCCCCCATTGGTCTAATAATTAGCTCCCCCACCTTCCTGCTAAAAGTCAGGCCTACCGGATCAGAAGAGCAGTGCCCGGTGCGTTCTGGCATCGTGGGTGGCCGAGGTGTCTCTGTCGGGAAGGCGCGAGGCGCTGTGAAGGAGTGCAGTCGGCGGGAGAGTGGCACGTCTACCTGATACACGCCGGTAGCGGACTTTGAGGTGAGACGCTGTTCCCCTGCGCAAGAGCAGAGGCGTGTGCTTCCCGGCTGAAGGAGGCGGTGCCGGCCGAGCCACTGGTTCCCCGCGTCTGCGCAGCAGAGGCCTGCGTCAGGGAGAAGCGAGGGAGCACCGAGCAGCGACGCGTTTCCGGCTTCCACGGCGAACCCGGCTGGTGAGGACTGAGGCGGAGGAGCGCCCTGCCTTTCCAGCGAGGCGGGAACCCTGGGCCACAACCAGCTTGCCGACAGCGTGACCGGTAACAGCCTGAGGCAGCGCGTGAAAAAGCAAAGGGCTGCTGGCATCAATCTTCCCCATTCCAGCGCTAGATCAAGAGGCTGGCTGGGCGGGGATAGGCGACCGCTATTGCTGCCGGTGTGGTTACGGTGGAGTCGTCTGAAAGGCCCTACTCCTGTGGACTGAAGCAGGACAGGAGAATAACAGTAAGGAGAGAGAGGGGGTGAGGAAGGAAAGGGCTACGCCCTCCTTGGTGTAGCGCTAGAATCACAAATCAGGGTGTCCTGTTATCCCGTCAACGTTAAGACCTGAGCTGTGTCAGAGTAGGCGAGGGGGAAAAAGAGTCACATAATCCCAACCTCACTTCTACAGGCTTCTGACAAGTGGCTATTAAGCTAGAAATTAGCGGGGAACTTAAACTATCATCAGGAGAGCGCTGACAGTTCTTATTAACCAGGGAGCTTCCTTCAGAAACTCCTAGCAATTGTTGGGAAGAGCAGTAAAACCAGTGGAATTCCTGCAGATCACTCTGTGTGTGCAATCTAGCACTAAGTTAATGTGCAGATAAGGGGAGAGAGATCTTATCACTGCAGAAGAGGTGCAGTCAGCTATTTGGCAGGGTGAAGTGTTGGGATACATTGATGTCATTGATTATAATGCAAAGTGTCACTGCTTAGTGTACTCCTAATGAGATAGTTTCAATCCCAGAAGTAAGCATTTCTGTACTCATGAAAACTGAATGTTTTGAACTGTAATTTTTCCACAGCAAGAAGAGTGTTATTTACTTCTCTAAATCAAAGGTATAATCGCTATTCCTGAGAAGAACTGAAATGTATTACACTGTATAATTTGAAACTAAAGAGCATATTATTTTTATAAAGCAGCACGTATTTTCACATATTTTTGGTGTAGTGTTTTCTTTTGAGTGCTATTGCGTGGAGTTACTTTTGGGTGGTCTGCAACCTTTACACTGTGCCTCTGTTATGCTAGTCTTGCCCTAGGCCAGGCTACCTAATTCCAACATATTGGTGCCTAGCGGTGGGATTGCGGACTTGGTTGCAGCTACTTACTAGTAATTTGACGTAATACACCCAACCTACACCAGGAGTTTTTCTCCTTGCGGCCCTCCCAATTAGTCTTTTTGTTTTTTCTAAATTTATTCCTGGTGGTGGGTGGAGTTGGCTTTAGGTTGCCCTTGCCACTCTGAATTTCTGGTGTGTATCCAGGTTTGCCTGACTCACAATGGAGTTCGCGGTGGAAAACCTGGAAGTCTATTCCGTGCCCCAATTGAGAATGTTCTGCCAACAAATGGGGGTCTTTTTCAAACATGGTGCTAGGAAGGGGGAGCTCCAGACTAGCCTTAGGGCCTGGGTGGAGGCACACCAAGAGACAAAGGAGGAGGATGAAGAGGTTGACCAGGACACGGTGGGGGAGGTAGAAGAGTTATTCCGCCATGAGGGGGAAAACTTACTCACCGGACCAGTGTCCTATTCCAGAAAGGGCAGTAGCATCTCTGGGAGAAGCCTAACGGAAGCCGAGCTCACCGATAGGAGGGAGAAAAGACAGTTAAGGTGGGAGTTGGCTAAGTTGGAGCAGGAGAAAGAGGAGAGGAGGATGGTCCACGAGTTTAGACTGAAGGAACTGGAGCTCCAAAGTCTGCGAAGGGGGTCCTCTCCTGTTAGGAATGGTGGCAGCGAACCAAAGGAGTCAGCCAGGGAGACCAAACCCTATATCCCAAAGGACCTGATAGCGAGCTTCAGTCAGGGGGACGATGTAGCTAAGTGGCTGGCCGCTTATGAGGTTTCTCTGAAGGTTCATGGAGTGCAGGAGAAGCACTGGGGGGGTAGTTTGTACAAGTACATGCCTCCTGCTGGTCGGGACACCTTGCTGGCCCTGGATCCAGAGGAACAGACAAACTACCCCACCATGAAGCTGGCGTTGTTGAGGAAGTTCGGGCTCACCCCAGAAAGGTACCGACAGAAGTTCAGAGGGAGCCACAAGATGGGCACTCAGAATTGGGTGGACTTCCTTGATTACGCCAGAAAGGCCTTAGAGGGTTGGGTCAAGGGCAGTGAGGTAAAGGATTATGAGGGGCTGTATGATCTGTTTTTGAGAGAACACCTCCTCGAGAAATGTTTTCCCGAGCTGCGCCAACACCTGGTAGACAGCAAGCTGACCAATCCCCGGAAGCTTGCAGAGGAGGCGGACATCTGGACAAGTACCCGGGTGTCCTCCAAGGGGACTGGAGGGGAATCTCAAAAAGCCGGACAGGGCGCCCCCCAGAAGAAGGAGGGGGGGGAGAAAAAGAAAGAGTTCTCTAAAGGTCCCCAAAATAACTTCCAAGGGAAGGGAGCAGGTTTCACCCCTAGGGCAAACCCGCCCCGGAACCCTCATCCTGGCCAAAGCCAGCAGCCCAGGGTTCTCCACTGTTTTGAATGCGGTGGCGTTGGACATTATAAGGGAGATGTCAGATGCCCAAAGAGACCACCCCCTCCCACCGGAGGAAAGTCACCGGGAGTAGCTAGTGTAGCGCTCGGGGAGGAGTTGCCCTTAGATAAGGGGGGTGAGTGGGCAGGTGTCACCTTAGTGTCCCTGGGAGAGCGGGAGATGGTGCCAAAGATCCAGGTGCCCCCAAATACTACAAAGTATGGGCAATGGGTTACCATCAATGGCCAGAGAGGGGAGGCTCTGAGGGATACAGGAGCCAGCATGACTATGGTGAGGAGTCAGCTGGTGTCCCCAGAGCAGGTTGTTCCTAATGTACTCCACCCCGCCGCGATGGCTGACGGCAGAATGGGCCACTATCCAGTGGCTGAGGTTCCCTTTGAGTGGGAGGGGGTTGCAGGTTCACTTCGAGTTGCCGTAAGCCCTGCCGTGCCAGTCGATTGTCTGTTGGGGAATGACATGGAACACAACACTTGGAGGGAGGTGGAATACCGGACGCATTCTGCGATGCTGGGTACACCTGACTGGGCCTGTGTTAGCACACGGTCTGCGACTGCCCGGAGAGGGAGTTCGCCTGGGTTGGAGCCTGGAACAATGGCCCAACCCGCTGCTAAGAAGGGACAGACCCGGAGACAGGGAAAGCCTGCTCCGGCTTCCACACCCCATGAGACAGATCGGCCACCTGCGGTGGTGGACCGGGAGTCCGTGGAGGGGGAAGTAGACTCTCTGGAGGATTTACCCATCCCTGCGGAGTGGCATGTGGAGGGAGGTCCTACCAGAGAGGAATTCTGTAAGGGGCAGAGGGAGTGCCCCACCCTTGAGGGACTGAGGCGACAGGCTGAAGCCCAAGCAGCAGGTGATGTTACGGGACATTACCATATTTACTGGGAGGATGGACTCCTCTACAGTGAACCCAAGGTACCCTTGCCTGGTTCATCAAGGGCCTTGGTAGTCCCGCAACAGTACCGAGCCTTTCTTTTGGAACTGGCTCATGCCATACCCCTGGCAGGACACTTAGGTCAGGACAAGACCTTTGCACGGCTTGTCCTGCACTTTTACTGGCCTCGGATGAAAGTGGCGTCCGACACATACTGTAGGACATGTGTAACCTGCCAGGCCAGTGGGAAAACAGGGGTAAAGCTAAAGGCTCCCCTGGAACCACTTCCAGTCGTTAGCACACCCTTTGAGAGGGTGGGCATCGACATTGTAGGGCCTTTGGATCCACCAACAGCAGCTGGTCACAGGTTTATCCTAGTACTGGTGGATCATGCCACACGGTACCCAGAGGCAATACCTCTGAGGACAGTCACTGCACCTGTAGTGGCAAGAGCCCTAATGGGAATCTTTACCCGAGTGGGATTTCCCAAGGAAGTTGTGTCCGACAGGGGGACCAACTTCCTGTCAGCTTACATGCGGGCAATGTAGAAGGAGTGTGGAGTGACCTACCGGTTCACCACCCCTTATCACCCCCAGTCGAATGGACTGGTTGAGAGGTTCAATAAGACCTTGAAGGGCATGATCAGAAGTCTGCCCGAGAGCCTGCGGAGGAAATGGGATGTCCTCCTACCCTGTTTACTCTTTTCCTACAGGGAAGTGCCCCAGAAGGGAGTGGGCTTCAGCCCCTTTGAGCTTCTGTATGGGCACCCTGTACGCGGTCCTCTCAGCCTGGTGAAGGATGGTTGGGAGAAATCTCCCCGGAAACCCCCCCAGGATGTGGTGAGCTACATGCTGGCCTTCAGGAGCCAAATGGCGAAGTTGTGGAAGCAAGCTTCTGACAACTTGGAGGCCAGCCAGGCAGTCATGAAGGAGTGGTATGACCACAATGCTCACCAGGTGGAATTGGAGCCTGGACAGAAAGTGTGGGTGATGGAGCCTGGAGAGCTTAGTGCTCTCCAGGATCGCTGGACAGGCCCCTTTGAGGTGTTGGAGAAGAAGGGTAAGGCCACATACCTGGTGGACCTTAAGACCCCTCGACAGCCCCTACGGGTGCTGCACGCCAACCGACTCAAGCCCCACCATGAGAGGCCCGAAGTCATGTTGATGATGGTGACTGACGGGGAAGAGGAAGCGGAAAGCGAACCTCTTCCAGATCTCTTTTCGTTCCAAGAGAAGGATGGGTCAGTGGAGGGAGTAATTCTCTCTCCCACTCTCACTCCTGAGCAACGGGAGGACTGCCGCCAGATACTGGAGCAGTACTCTTCATTGTTCTCCCTTGTCCCGGGAAGGACCCACCTGTGTACCCATGATGTGGACACAGGAGACAGCCCACCAGTGAAGTCCAAGACCTACCGGCTGTCTGACAAGGTGAAGGCTAGCATCCATGGAGAAGTTGCCAAGATGCTGGAGCTGGGAGTAATTGAACCTTCCAACAGCCCTTGGTCCAGTTCGGTGGTGCTCGTGCCAAAAGCCGCACCCCCAGGCACCACACCTGAACTGAGGTTCTGTGTGGATTACCGAGGACTGAATTCAGTGACAAGGACTGATGCTCATCCGATCCCTAGGGCGGATGAATTGATTGACCGGCTAGGAGCTGCCCAATATCTGAGTACCTTTGACCTCACTTCAGGGTACTGGCAGATCTCCTTGACAGATGGAGCAAGGGAAAGGTCAGCCTTCTCCACGCCTGAGGGACACTACCAGTTCTGTGTGATGCCCTTTGGGCTCAAGAACGCCCCTGCCACATTTCAGCGGCTGGTGAACCAGGTCCTCTCTGGAATGGAGAGTTTCTCTGCTGCTTACTTGGATGACATTGCTGTCTTCAGTAGCAGTTGGGAGGACCATCTGCAGCATTTGCAGGCCGTTCTCCAGGCCCTGAGACAAGCTGGATTGACCATCAAAGCCAGCAAATGCCAGATTGGGCAGGGGTCGGTTGTGTACCTTGGACACTTGGTGGGTAGGGGGACTGTGCAGCCCCTGCAGGCGAAGATTGAGGCAATCATGGCCTGGGAACCCCCCAAGACACAGACTGAGGTCCGAGCTTTCCTGGGCCTCACAGGATACTACCGTCGCTTTGTGAAGGGGTATGGCACTATTGTAGCGCCCCTCACAGAGCTCACCTCCAAGAAACAACCTCGACGGGTAGTTTGGACAAAGGCTTGTCAGCAAGCCTTTGAAAAGTTGAAACAGGCAATGTGTGCGGCACCGGTCCTGAGGGCCCCAGACTTCTCCAAGGAGTTCATTGTCCAAACGGATGCATCAGAACATGGCATTGGGGCAGTGTTATCGCAACTCAATGAAGAGGGCCTGGATCAACCTGTAGTCTTCTTATCCAGGAGACTGCTTCCCCGGGAACAGAAGTGGAGTGCCATTGAGAGGGAAGCTTTTGCGGTGGTGTGGGCTCTGAAGAAGCTGCGGCCATACCTCTTTGGCTCGCACTTCCTGGTTCAGACTGACCACCGACCCCTTCGTTGGCTGATGCAAATGAAGGGGGAAAATCCCAAGTTGTTGAGGTGGTCCATCTCCCTACAGGGAATGGACTTCCGGGTGGAACATCGGCCTGGAGTGGACCACGCCAATGCAGACGGTCTCTCCAGGTATTTCCGCCTTAGTGATGAGGACTCCCAAGGGGTTGGGTAGTTCTCCCCACTTTCAGCTGGGGGGGACGTGTGTTAGACCTGTCTGGCTTTTTGGTGAAGTCCCTCCTAATTTTTATTTATTTTGTCCCCTTTTTGCCCCTCATACCCTTGTTAATTTTTGTGTCTACTAACTTTTTGTAGGTGTTGGCCAGGGGGATAGGTGTTCTTTCCCCTCCTCGTAATCTTTTACCTCAGGCCCAGAAGCCTGCTCTGTCAGGAAAAACTCATGTTATCACAAAATGGAGGGCCCTAACTGTCACCAACTGCCACACCATAGTCAGCCCCATAGGATAACATTAGGTCTTCCAGAACCTTCTGGACCCTACTGGACTCTGTGAGGGTAGTCTATAAAAGGGAAGGGGTCAGGAGGCCATTTTGTGTAGTCCAGTGCGAGAGGAGAGAGGCTGCAGTGTGAGGAGGAGGACGCGCTAGAAGAGGCTAGTTGGTTTCATAAACTGACAACATCTTTCAGAGGACGTTCCCCCTTGTGCTTCTGACCGAACCCTTTCATTGGGCTAATATCGATCTGGTCCAGTCAAGTAACCAGGAACTTTGGACACTTTCCCGGTCTTGGGCCGTGTCCCACATTCACCTTCAAGACCCCCCATTGGTCTAATAATTAGCTCCCCCACCTTCCTGCTAAAAGTCAGGCCTACCGGATCAGAAGAGCAGTGCCCGGTGCGTTCTGGCATCGTGGGTGGCCGAGGTCTCTCTGTCGGGAAGGCGCGAGGCGCTGTGAAGGAGTGCAGCCGGCGGGAGAGTGGCACGTCTACCTGATACACGGCGGTAGCGGACTTTGAGGTGAGACGCTGTTCCCCTGCGCAAGAGCAGAGGCGTGTGCTTCCCGGCTGAAGGAGGCGGTGCCGGCCGAGCCACTGGTTCCCCGCGTCTGCGCAGCAGAGGCCTGCGTCAGGGAGAAGCGAGGGAGCACCGAGTAGCGACGCGTTTCCGGCTTCCACGGCGAACCCGGCTGGTGAGGACTGAGGCAGAGGAGCGCCCTGCCTTTCCAGCGAGGCGGGAACCCTGGGCCACAACCAGCTTGCCGACAGCGTGACCGGTAACAGCCTGAGGCAGCGCGTGAAAAAGCAAAGGGCTGCTGGCATCAATCTTCCCCATTCCAGCGCTAGATCAAGAGGCTGGCTGGGCGGGGATAGGCGACCGCTATTGCTGCCGGTGTGGTTACGGTGGAGTCGTCTGAAAGGCCCTACTCCTGTGGACTGAAGCAGGACAGGAGAATAACAGTAAGGAGAGAGAGGGGGTGAGGAAGGAAAGGGCTACGCCCTCCTTGGTGTAGCGCTAGAATCACAAATCAGGGTGTCCTGTTATCCCGTCAACGTTAAGACCTGAGCTGTGTCAGAGTAGGCGAGGGGGAAAAAGAGTCACATAATCCCAACCTCACTTCTACAGGCTTCTGACAAGTGGCTATTAAGCTAGAAATTAGCGGGGAACTTAAACTATCATCAGGAGAGCGCTGACAGTTCTTATTAACCAGGGAGCTTCCTTCAGAAACTCCTAGCAATTGTTGGGAAGAGCAGTAAAACCAGTGGAATTCCTGCAGATCACTCTGTGTGTGCAATCTAGCACTAAGTTAATGTGCAGATAAGGGGAGAGAGATCTTATCACTGCAGAAGAGGTGCAGTCAGCTATTTGGCAGGGTGAAGTGTTGGGATACATTGATGTCATTGATTATAATGCAAAGTGTCACTGCTTAGTGTACTCCTAATGAGATAGTTTCAATCCCAGAAGTAAGCATTTCTGTACTCATGAAAACTGAATGTTTTGAACTGTAATTTTTCCACAGCAAGAAGAGTGTTATTTACTTCTCTAAATCAAAGGTATAATCGCTATTCCTGAGAAGAACTGAAATGTATTACACTGTATAATTTGAAACTAAAGAGCATATTATTTTTATAAAGCAGCACGTATTTTCACATATTTTTGGTGTAGTGTTTTCTTTTGAGTGCTATTGCGTGGAGTTACTTTTGGGTGGTCTGCAACCTTTACACTGTGCCTCTGTTATGCTAGTCTTGCCCTAGGCCAGGCTACCTAATTCCAACAAAATTGGTCAATTACAGAACTGTGGGACTTGGGATGACCTGCGCAATGGTTTTGTTGTTGGATATACTAGTTTTCAAAAAGATACGACTCGATGTATACATGGTCATGTATTGTCTTTCAACTGTATCCTCTTGGCCACGGTCTGGTATTTTACCATGTAAACTCAATAAAAATATATTGTTTAAAAAAAAAGCATTCTCCCTGCCTTGCGGAGTCCCGCAGTGATCATACTTGAGCCCAACAATGTTCAACCTTTGAGCCACGCTAGTTAACTCTTTTGGCCTGTCCCTAGCATCAAATGCTGATGACACCCAAATTGTGGTGTCGCTCATCAAGGACGAGGTTAATGCTCGAGAATTAAATGAATGAGGTCAGCAAATGGATGGTGGCCGCCCCAAATGGGCCCTTTCCCCACCCCTGTGGCAACGGTCAAAAATCTGGGGTAGGGATAGTTAGTAAATTGAAGCTCAAATAAAAGGCGAACACGGTAACGTCAGCCTCCTTTTACTTCTTAGGACTAGTGAAAAAGATTGAAACATTCCTTCCTTTTGAGCTTCTCAAAACTGTGGTCATCTCATTGGTATTGGGGAGATTGGATTATTGTAACAGACTGTACTCTAATCCTGGGCCTCCTCTCTTAAAAAAACTTCAGACGCTGCAAAATGCTGTGGCTTGTTTCTTACTAAAATTTTCCAAGTCCCAGTCTGCTAAAGTGGCCATAAAAACTTACACTGGCTACTGGTCAGACAACGGATTGCTTTCAAGGCCCTTTGCATGGCTTACAAGAGTCTTGATGTACATGGCCCTCTGTATTTCAGGAAACATTTGAGATGGTACATCCCCCATAGGCAACTCCGTTTGGCTTCCACAAAACATTTGGTGGTACCTGCCTTTCAGAAAACCACATGGGGAGAAAAAAGCTTCTCTAGGTCAACAACCCTTCAATGGAACAGCCTGCCTCTTGATCTCAAAACAGCCCCATCCCTGACTAGGCTCAGGAAGGTCTTAAAAGCATGACACTTTGCACAGACTTAGCTGGTCTTTCTGCATTCCTAAATTAATAATTCAGTTACAGGAGACTAACTCACACCTTCCTACGGCAACAAGCGCCCAGACGCCTCTGGTCATTTGTTTGCTCTTTAGAAATATTTCATTCATTCATCCAAATGATATGTAAGAGATTCTGGGCAATGCATCTTGAGCAACCAGATGCGGAACACCACGAGTGCTGATGATGGCCATCATTGCTATATTGCCGCTGTGGAGCAAGGTTGCTTTCGATATTTTAAATCCATTTGTTGTGCTGGGATGTACATCAATGTTTGCTTTAGCTATGATTGACTATATGTCCAAGGTGGCTAGAAATCAAATGTTTGGAAAGTGTATTTAACAGGTCTGTCATTAACTTCATGCAGTAAGGTTTTGTCAGGAAAGGGTATCAGGAGGATATTGTGATACAAAATGGTACCAGTTGTGTTTTGTGGAAATTAAGAATTTCCTTGAGTCATCTGACATTCACCATGTGAAGACATTCCTATATCACAGCAGGAGCATTGTGACTGAAAGAGTCATTCTGGTTATAACGACCATTTACAGTTAGCTCTGGTCAGTGGAACTGGTGGAGATTGGTGATTAGCGATATGAGGGTGATCAACCATTACGTATGTCATGACAGAGGTGTCATCTGTTACCCTACTGAGGGGAAGGGTATCTGTCTCAGGTTTGAATATAGAGTGGATGGGACACAAACAGGTGAACGCTATGAGGGTTTGCAAGGTGTGATTGCATGCATGCGGTTAAAGTAGGTTGAAAATGAATGTGGTAAATTGGGTAAGAGTCCAAAACCCCTTCACTGTATTCGGCACTGGTGCAGGTGTTATTTGTATGGTGTGCATTATAGTCACATGTGTAGAGCGTACCCGCTTATAATAGTTTGTTGTATTAATGTAAGGTGTTAGAATTTCAAAATGTAATAATGTGAAATGTGATGTGTTTAGGCCATTGAATAAAAACATGTAGAGCTGGTGTTGTGCAGCTGACAATCATATATTTATTAAATGTGTTTATTGATTGTGTCATTACATGCATAGGTACTGTATTAATCGAAAGTGCCTTATTTTTTATGCAAGTTCATGATGCTCATATTTCATTTCTCTTATGTTAGCTGGATTTTGTGGGCCTGAAATGCATTTCCCAGAAGTATCTCGCTTTAAAATAAATAGCTGAATTCATGTATGCTGTGGATTTTTTTCTTTTTCACGTTTTGTGTTGCAAGTGGAAGAAGCGCCCTTGTTAGCTAGAATAATGTCCTTGTGTTACTATTCAGGCAAGAAGAGAAGAAAATACATTGTCAACTGAATCCGATAAGGGAAATTGTTGCGATTCACACTGGAGAAGGCCTGGGATCAAAGTCAACATGTTGCTGTTCAGGAACACTGCTATCTTGTGGAAAATTACCTATGAAAGCGTGTTCAGATTGGATGACCTGACTTGCAAGGATTCTTGGGAAAAATACCTGTAATAATGCAAAGTTAGAGTGGGGAAAGTGCCTACTTCTCTGTGCCTTCAAAGAGAGAGCATCTTATAACGAGCTCTGTCTTGGTAGTTTTACGCTACAAGACCCATTATTGTGGAGAGGCTTTTAGGGAGACTCCATGGACTAACACTTTTATTTCTTGTCCCGGAGATGCTTAAGTAGGAGTGTCATTGTAGTGTTAGAATAGGGATAGATTGATGCTTTATATTCATCAACCCTCGATGCAGGGAAGCTTGGACTCATGCTTTTTGATCCTCTGCATTCTGTTTCTCGAATTAGTCATCTTGTTTATGTTACACCGCTTGAACTTGGTACGTAGGTTTGGCTTTATGCTGATTCCGATATATTTCTACACTCTCATTTTGAAGTGTCTCTATGTTCGGCTATTTTTGAGTTTGTAATAAACAAACAAACCTTACGTTGTTGTCTGTGGTGACTATGTGTCAAGAGAATTTCCTATTGAATTGGCTGGTAATATTAACAACTTTTCTCCCCTCTAAGCTTACATGCTGCTAACAAGAACCATCAGATTGTGACACTAGAATAGGTCCATAACTTATGGGCCCGCCATTCAGTTAGTAGCAGAGTAGGATGGTTAGCATGTGAAACGAGGAGAGAATCCAGAACCAGTCTTGAAAGGAGGGAAACTAGAACCCCAGAGTCCCGAAATAGAGCCCAATGACCAAGAACGGAGAGCGACAGAATCTAGCGGCGAACGACAGAGTTTGATGGTGCAGTGAGATCAGCAGCATACGGAGGAGTGTGTATCAATAGGGTGTATGGCGTGTGCCAGATTGCAGGAATTAATTGATTCTGTGATGTTTGTCAGATTTGGTGTGAGATTCGAGTGAATGTGGTTTCATGCTGGATGTGGTCCGAGGATTAAGATTTGGGTTTCAGGTCCCGAAGTGGCCTAAGATCCCGTGATATATTAAATGGTGCAGAAGACACCAAGATTGATGGTGATAGTCTGACCGAAGAATTGAGGAGCTGTCGTGAAACTTCATCGGCAGTTCCACCTAGGACAGAGAACTTTGTGTGAATGGGACATATAGGAATCGTTTAGTGAACCTTGTGTACAGACGTGAGCTATACTGATTCAGGTGACCAGCGCAGGTCGAGGGTTACTGTGTGTATGATCTTGGATGTTTGAATTTTGAAGTGTCTCTATGTTCAGTTATTTTTGACTTTGCAATAAACAAACAAACCTTGCATAGTTGTCTGTGGTTACTATGCGTCAAGAGAATTTCCTATTGAATTGACTGGTAATATTAACAACTCCCCCCCCCTCTAAGCTTACATGCTGCTAAAAAGAACCATCAGATTGTGACACTAGAATAGGTCCATAACGTATGGGCCCAGCCTTTCAGTTAGTAGCAGAGTAGGATGGTTAGCACGTGAAATGAGGAGAGAATCCAGAACCAGTCTTGAAAGGAGCGAACCTAGAACCCTAGAGTCCCAAAATAGAGCCCAATGACCATTACTATGTGTGAAGACAATTTCCTATTGAATCGTCTAGTAATAAGAACAACTTTTCTCCCCTCTACACTTATATGCTGCTAAAAAGAACCATCGGAATGAGACTGTAGAATAGGTCCAGAACTTAAGGGCCAGGCCCTTCCAGAGTATGGAGGTGCTGACTGATGGAGGGAATGGAACAAAGAAGGGATATGTATTGTGCCCAAGGGCAAATCTTGGTTTGTGCATGAAAGTTTGAGAGGTGATGAAGTCTTTCTGGATATGGAGAAGAGTGAGTCATTCAGGAGGAGAAGGAGAATGACATTGGTGGCGAGGACAAAGAGTGCACAAACTTTAGGCACAAATCAATGCATTCTTATTTCAAGCATCTTCTGCTATAATATTTACCATTCCTGGGTCATCCGAAGAGGCCCAAATCCATGCCTAGTCAACTCAAGAGTTTTGTAATGATGCCTGTTTTATCTTTATATTTTAATTTTTTTTTGCCCTCATGTTTTATTGTTTTTACATTGTTAGTTATTACTTATTTGTTTCTATTTTATTCTTGTAAATGTGTTTTCCAGTTTTAGGAAGGGTTATACAAGGGGTATGGAATCAATTGAACATTCTCTGGCAGTCAGTTACTGCTGCGAGCGAGAGCTGATGGGTGCATTTCTGTCTCAATAAACATTTGACATCCAGTAGCGGCTGGTGACCTGTGAAAGTGGTGAGTGAATCAAGAGCAGCACTCGGGGCTCGTGGCTAATGGGAACAACTTAATAGCTCTACACCAAGTAGCGGCTGCTACTTAATAGTACCGGTGTGGCGGGGGTAGAAAAAATAAATTCACTTACCTGACAGCCGCCGCCTCTCCTTCATCCTTCTGTCCACAAAGCACGAAAGCAGGAGGCACATAGGCTCCCAGACTTCCCTAGCCAATCACAACGCTCCTGTCACCAGTATGACAACAGTGTCATGATTGGTCTAAGCGGCATGATTCACCACTCAGACAGGGCCTGGGAGCCTAGGACAGTTCCCCACCCGGTGCACAGCACAGCCAGGTGGAGAAAGCCTAAAATGCGGATGAAGTTTACCTGGTCCAAGATGGCTGCCCAAACTGTCATGCACACTTATGGTGCATCAACCACTCCTCCCTGTGACACAGCCCAGCCCCACTCTGCCCAGTACTAAAAACTAAACTAGCACAGTACAGAAAACTAAATGATAATAACATTTCATCATTATCAGGGCACGAATGGCCGTAGTGGGCACCGGTTGTTTTGTAGGCCGGAGGGGTGGGGGTTAGTTTTGGTCCATGGTGGCCGGTTTTGTCACTGGGGGCCGATTTTGCAGCAGTGCAGCAATATTGGCCCCCTCTAACAAAATAAAAGCGGCAGCGGTGCTCGCAACTAGAGCTTCTCATTGCCACAAACCCCGACTCCCCTCCCCCCAAGTGGAATTGCCAGGGCCGCCGCTGTTGATATTCGAACACCTACTTCTGGACCCTTCAAGAAAATAGTGTAATATTCATCAGTGATGATGAAAAAAGAGAGTATCAAATTGCAAAGCAAGTAGGGAGTCCAACAGAAATAAGCGATGAGGTAAAACACTACAACAATTCATAAAGGAGGTAGATAAGAGAGGGAGGAGGGAGGTGATGACATAAATTAACATGGCCTCAGAGTGACACTAGAGTGAGTCTGCATAACATCCAAAACAGATTGGAGGAAGAAGTTAAGTGCATAAGTAACAATGTGGCAGAAACAGTTTCTGGCAGCTTTTAAAGGAAAGGTGTGAGGGAGTCAGCTAAGTTTTGTGGTGAGCATTCCAGATCCTGGGAACCAAAGACTGGTTCAATGTGAGTTGATTCTTGAAGAGGAGACCCCCAAAGCATAGTGAGATGAAACTTCAAGGGGTCGAAGCTGGCCACAGAGGACCCGTTTGGCTGTGTGTGCCAAACGGGCGGTAGCGAGAATACCTCCAAGGCAAGTACGGTACGACGGGGATAATGTGGCTGAAGCCTGTTGTTCAAGTGCAGGCAAAGCAGCAGACTGCTGTAAAGCTTTAGGATGAGCGAGGCAGCTCTTTGGTAGGCCTGTCAGAGTCCATAGCCCACTAGTTACAGAGACAGAGCTTGGATGGTCATATTAGACGCTGTGGTGGAGATGCAGGTCTTGGTGGCTTTTAAGATTCTCAGCTGACAACAGTCTGTCCCCCATACAGCAGAATGATCATCAATGGCTGAATCCAAGGACTTTAATGGGGTGATGTGCTAAATGCTGCAGGAGGATAGACCTGTTGGGAGTGGGAAGGCAGGTGGAGAAGAAAACTGTAGGTGATTTATATAGCACAACTCTAGCCACATCCGTTCATAATGAGGAAGGGAGAGGGGTGAGGGATGGTGCAGACGCCCTCAGAGGAAGAAGAGGGAGAATTCTAATGATAAGATAATGTAGGGCAGACAGGCAGGTTATAGTGTGGCGGGAGATGGCGTCTCTTTGTACAGTTCTGGTTGGTGGTGGGCGCCACTGAGTTCAAGCCTTGGTGGAGAAGATCCATCCTGCATGTGATGGCCCTGTTTTGGAGTCTGTTATCAACATATATGCTTAGCTTCTCCAGTTGCTTTGCAGTTTAGTGATTATGACAGGAGAAACTTGGGAAGTGTAAATGGTTGTACTTACTGGTAAATGTGAAGCTTGACTGCTTTGTTCCTAGTCACGCCACATCTGAGTAGTGTCTTGAATTCCTCCACAATGTCCTGAATCCTACATCTCCTGAATATAGGCGTTAGCTGGAGTGTGCCTGCACCCGCTTTATGATTCCTCTCTTTCTACGTAACTTCCATTGCATCATGCTCAATGCTGTAGGGGAACATTGCTTTCAGCAGTATGAGTGCCAAGGATCCTAAAACTTATATTTTCTTCTGGGCGCCTGCAGTTAAGAGACAGTTTCATTTTCCTGGTCATTAGGCAGCCATTTCATGCAGGTACTGTGTCTGTTGCTACACTTTCCAACAGTTTTCGGTATGAGAGCTGTTTCATAGGTGCATTACATATTAGGCATATGACTTCTATCAAGGGAGTACCAAGAAAAATAAAATACAACACACTTTTTACCATATCACAAATGGGATGGCACCTGTAGTGGTGTAGTGTGCAAATTATCCATTTTCCCTCCAACCCTTCCATCTGGGTTGGGTGAGCGCCAAGATACTCCCTGGAGTGAAAGTAGCGCTTTAGAAATGTCTTTTACATTACATTACATTACCTGTGCTTAAATTGTACCAGGGCCTTTGTCAGGAGGCCACCGCAGCTTGCACCACCCATTGCCACTGCCAACGATGCCAATGACAGTACCAGCACAAGTACTAAACCTCACACTCATACAAGTTTGACAGTACAAACTATTCCAGGACCCTAGGGCTATATAAATGGCTTGGCAGGAGGTATCAGTTGTTTTTAATGTATTGTGTAAAGAAGTTAACTTCAATCCAGGATAAGTAGTTGAAGTAAGTCTTTATTGGATAGAAGTAAACAGACCTCCAGCTCCTTCCACAGCTTCCTCTGCACTGTCTGCTAATCATATCACAACATTCCAACCTCCTAGCAACATGCCCACAATTCTAAGAAGTAGAGATCCCAACACATTGTAATTGAATTAATACACAACTGTTGTTCTGCTCATCTCTAAATTAGATAAACAGTTCCACCATGTGGCAGCTCTCATAAGTTCAGGTGTTGACTGTTAAGTGCCGGACACCGAAAACTACCCAGCTCAATTTAAGCACTAGATGGCACTTAGTGAGCTTGGTAGTCAATTAGGGGATTTGATTAAAACACTACAAATCAAAATAATGTGTCAGAGCTTTTTCTATACTCCCCAGGCAACATACACCCAACCACAAGGAGTCCCTGCAATTCCAAGCTGTAGAACAAAAGCTCCAGCCTCAGGAATGCTTTGAATAATGATCACTTGCGTGGGGGTTAGGTCTGGAATGAGCCCTCAGACTTAAGGCAAGTTTGTAAATATCTTGAGGGGGCTGCTGAACTCCTGCGCTCCCCACAATCATTAAGCATATTGTTGGGCCTGCTTATTTTAGGCCACCATAGAAGCCACAAGCTTCAGATGCAGGGCTTGCAGGGCATTATGGGGTGCTTCCTTAGGGGCAGTCTGTTTTGATGATCGAGACCACTGCTCTTACGATCTCGCACCCCATGTATTTTTCTTTTTTTTGTTATTTGTATTTGGGGTGCCCTAAACCAATTAGGTACACCCATATCCTGTAGGGCCTATAGGGGGCTGGCAGAGGGGGAACCCAAGCTCTCTGCCTTAGCAGCATTGTGATTGGTCTGAGCGCCATGTTTTGGTGCTCAGACACTGACTGAGAGCCAGGGCATGTTCTCCACGCAGGTTGTAATGCAGCCTGCATGGAGAACATACGGAGTGTGCAAGACTGTTTGGGCTGTCCAAGCAGTCATTGAGCACTTAGGAGGGTCCTAGTACTCCTCCCCTGCCCCGCCCGCCCCCTCACGCAAAGCTGCAGAAGTAGGAGAAAATAAAATGATAATAACGTGTAGTATTATTTTATTTTCCCATTATTTTACTGCTAAAAAGCAGTAGGGCAACACTCCTTCGCCTTAGCAGAGGAGCCGCCACTGCATTTGCTTAATGCCTTGGAGAGCCAACTCAACATGACAACCCAGCAAGCCAATTGCCAGTGCTAGAACCAGCCACTGACAGCAGGTGGCTGACCCAAAGACCTTCCCTGTATGTTTTCTTGCATGTCGATCAGATAAGCAAAAGAATCTATAGCGGTATGTAGCAGAACCTAAAAACCTAGGAGTGAGGAAAAAGGTTATGCACCCATCCCTAGGAAAAGGGCTGAGGATCAAAAATCAGCTGGGGCAGGAGTCCCGATCTCCTTATAAAGTAGTTTGCTCTTACTTGCCTCACTGGTCTGACAAGGGAGATTGATGTTCTGGCACCTTCTGTTTCTGTTTTGGTTCCACATTCTTGCTCACTAGTGTGGCATGAGCCACCCTCAGCTAGTCTTGCGGTTTCACACTCTTTCCAAAGGCTGTGGAGGTCATCCTGAAGTCTAAGGTACCACATCAATGTAGCTCTCCGTTCTAGGGCCATGAAGATTTATCCTGCTGCCTGAGGCATCACTACACCCTTTCTAACTAACCTGTATTGATCAAGGGCTGTGGGACAGTTTTAATATGTACCCCATTTAAAAAATTCTTCCTATCCTTTATGAGCAGCTTAACTGGCTGCCACATGAGCATCACCTATGTGCTGCTGGAAGGACCCAGCTAACAGCCACTGTCACTTCTGTGCAGCATCACAGCGATGCCCACAGACAATGCCGACTGTCAGTAACTGTGGCCAGAGACAAGCTTATCATCTGAAATATATGTCAGAGATCATGCCTATATAATTCAAGGGATTGCGAAGGAGCCTTCACAGAATTTACTGATTGCAATTTCCTAATTGGGATTCTTTGCAAATCGCAATTAGGAAATCACAATCCCTACAAAAAACCTAGAAGTTAGAAATAGTGATTCAAAATTGGGTCACAGTAGACCTACTTCATGAATATTATTGAGGCAGGTCGCAGTTTGGGACCCATAAGGAATTGCATCCATCACCAGGAAGGTGGCCTGCTGGGGTCAGCAGACCACCATGTCTGTGATTGCTTTTCAATAAAGCAATCTTTTTTTTTAAAGGCAGCCTGTTTTCCTTAAGGGAAAACAGGGTGTGTTTAAAAAGTTAAATATTAAGCATTTAAGTTTAATTTTTTATGGGTAGATAGTGGTCTGTGGTACCACTGCCTGCTCTTGAAAAAATATTTGTACCGACATTCATAACGGGGAAGGGATCCCATGTGGACCCTTTCCCATTTGTGAATGGTTACCACCACCCTTTAAGGATCTGCGACCTTAATTTGGACTCTAAAGATTCATACATACCACTGTGAATTGGTATTCCTCGATGTCCTGTCACTGGGCTGTTTTCACTCTTCCAACATGGCGCCCATGCACCCCCCCAACATCGCTGCTCACCCTGTTTACTACCACCACCTGTAAACAATTAATGGACAAGCACAGGTTATAAGCTGCACACTTCCCCGTTGGCCTCACTTCTGAGGCACCAGAGACGGGTTGGTTGTTGGTGCATTGCTACCTGGACTCTGTAAGTACTTAACCTACATTTTTTTCAGACTTTCCCGACACCAGGAATTCCCCTGGGGCATTTTTTATGGTTTTATTTGGGTTTATACAGCACACTATAATTTAGCCTCGTCTCAGCACTTACTCATAGAGGCATGCATATTACACAAGTTGGGTACGTGAACCAGTCTCCATTCGTCACAGCGAATGAAACCTTGCCTTCATTTATAAGAGTGTCAACTGCCTGTCACATGTTCCATTTTATCTTGTTTGATCACCTTTGTGAGTTATAATCACGGTTGGCAGCATGTCAGTGGTTGCATGCTACACCATTACTATAATATGCTTTCTTTATCTGATTGGATGATTCAGCTTTGTTAAACACGTTTGTTTTGAGTTTCGGGTCAGCCTTAAGGCAACTATTGTAAGGTACAGTACTGAGTGCTTTGAATACAATACATTTCACCCTAGGTTCCAAACGCTGTGTAGATTAGATTCCACTAATCTTGAGTAATTGCCCCTTAGATCATTATTGACTCCATAATGGGAAGAAACATGTTGACCTTTTAACCTTTTTTTGGTCACCAGAGATCATTGTCTCTACTGGCGGCAACTAACTTTTTAAACGAACAAGTATAGTCACCGATCAAAATTCTTTTCAGAGATTTGCCTGGTATATACTTTAAATCACTCCTTTTATATTCTTACACCTATTTCGCCAGTCTACCCCTTGGGCCCTATACTTGCACACCACATACGTCATTGAGACAAAAGTTCTGATAAAGATCTCCTTTGAGGGTATCCCTTAGCCATTGCAGGACCGGCCCAATGAGGAGCAACCCTTATGATGAAGCATGACACCCATATGGGTGTGTGAGGGCCCTTGTTCCAAAAAGAACCCTCCTGCCACCTTGTCTGACCGAATACCCTCCATCCCAGGAACTGCATACTCTTAGCTGAAAATATTTAATTCGGAGCAAGTGTGAACGCTCGTGGTCCCTTCTTTCCTGTGATTGGTTTTGTAAATGATGCAGCAAGTTTTGAAGATGGTGTCGTTCAGCAACTGGAGCCAATGGAGTTCCCTGAGGATGGGGGCTGGGGCAATCATATTTCTTCCAGGCCTAGGTGAAATGGGTTGTGGCATGGCGTCTTGAAGGCCATGGAGCAGGGTTTTACCACCATCCAAATGCAAGTGTCCTAGGGCTTTGAAAGCAGTTATTAAGACAATTTGTAGAAGAAACAGTTTAATTCTCTTTAGAACAGAGAGCTGGCACTAGGCCGTGTGCTTGGTGTCTAAAGTGAACCCAAGTGACTATTTTCAGAAATGTTGACTGCTATCAGAAATTTTGCACCTCAGAATTATTTTATCATTAAACAAACCAATAGGTACTTGCCCAGGACAACTTTCCAAGACTTGCTTGCCCAGAGAGTGAGGCTCGCAGAATTAGCATCCAGATAGCGTCGTCAAATGTATTACCAAGATAACATGCCATCAGAGTTACTGCCCAGGTTACATGCCATCAGAGTTACTGCCCAGGTAGCCTCTACCATTAGCACAAGTAGCAGGTCTTCAAATGTATTACCCTCATAACATGTCAGGGGCATCTTCATGTACCGTTGACTTATTTCTGTGGTCAGTGACAAACTACAGCAGTGTTAGTAAAAGACACATATGGAATTGCACACTATCTTCATCAATATCTTTATGGCTTTAAAAATATAGACTTTTCTTATTTTAGCAAAAGTTTCAGAGTTATCTAGACCCTATGAAGAAAAAGCTGGAGGATGTTCTTGAACTGCACCAAAAAGAAGAGATGAATGTGAAACAGCTGGAGGTAAGAGAACAGCAATTGATATTCTAGTAGCTTGGAGAGAGCTCAAAACATTGTCTCTTTTTATCATTGTCCAACATGACCAGAATTTTCATGCCAGGTGTCCATTGTACCTGGATCTGGGTCATCCTGATTGTGCTTTGAAACAATCACCGGTAACTTCCTTGAACATAAATGGATTATGTCATTCCAAGTACCCACAGGTTTGCCAGAGTTAATATTTGGATGAGGTGTAAAGGTGATCTGCTCCCAGGATCTCCTTTATTGACAGCATCCTTGGGATGATGATGCAAAGGATGTCATGAAAGGGCATTACTACATCGTCCGAATCCTAGAGGGATGTCTTGGTGTGGTCTGTTGGCAGTTGGCGTAGCTTCCTGCGTCTATAAACTGACCGTGGTCACTCGGACGATCTACATTGTTCCATCTTCCACTGCAGCATTCGTCTATTACTATTCTTAGCCAACAGGACATCCAAGGTTGGCCTTTCATGTCCAGCAGAGCTGAAATTTCAGAAGACTGTTCCACCCACCTGGGCTGTAAATCCACCCATCAGTGCTAAGGATGGGAGGAGGCCAATTATATAATTCAAATGCAATAGTTGCTTAGCTATTTTATTCAAACGGTTGTCAATCATATTTCAATGTTGCCTGTTCTTTTTACTGACAGGATTTTGAACTAATATGTGTAGTATTATTAGGTATTGCAGAGTCATTTGATATCAGCTCATATTTGTTATCCTGCATACAATCGTGGAAAGTTATTACTAAGTCTGTATATTTTTCAGTATTCTGCTCACACATTCTATGTCAGACAGCATCTAGTACTCAGGGTTAAAATGGTTAAAACACTCACCCTTCTAGGAGTTCCTAGCCAAATGGTTGGAAAAAAGTGCAGGATTGTACTGAAAAGAAGTTAAATATGTACCAAGCTGTAATAATTAGCAAGTGATCGGCGTTCTCCTATCTTGCTCCTATCCACTGGAAAAAGGTCCCTCTGTTTATCCAAGCATGCTCCAGTGTCTCTAGTTTTAAAAAAACACCTCAATACCTGGTAGTTCTAATCAGCAGCCTCTTCTCCTACCTGCTGGTCACAGAGCTTAGATGTCGAGTTGTCGCGCTATATCAAGAAGCAAATAACAACATAGCATGACATAAACATAACATAACAGGGTAGCCAACTTAATCAGTCTTTAGCCAGAGTAGTAGTGCTAGTGCTGGAACAGCCCTGTGGCAAGCAGTAGCTCTGTACAACATCATAATTCACCATCCTAATTCCCTTGTGATCTCCACTGACATTGGAAAGCTGCAGTGAGAAGTAGGGGGTTGAGTAGGCATGCCACTGCCTGGACTGCTCCCTGCAAGGGCGAGATTGAATGACTGAACTTGCATACATAAATGAGGTTTGATATGGAACCTGAACACCTTTTCATAATAAAACACAGAACCCATTTGATTCATATTGTAGATCATGTGATTAGAAATATTTTCTGTCCTGTGATTCCTGACTGATGTTTTGCCAGGCAAGGGTTTGTGTTGGTCCATAGCCTGATCCTAAGCATACATATAGACATTTTTAGGAAACAAATTGTATGTATGGTCAGTTTTCTTTCCTGCCTGTCTTCATCATGTATTGTAAGTATGTAAAGTGAGTGTCAAAAGCAGTATATGTGAGCCTCACGTGTCCTGATGAAAGTAATATAGAGGAGAAAGATATTGCGAGGATAGCAAATCTCTCACCAGACCCTGCATTGTCCCCAGCCTACGACAAGCTCCAGTATAACGGAGGTGTAAATCATGGAATTTTCATTGATTAAGACATTTCTTTCACTGACTGCAGCCCCAAACAATATTTTCCCCTTTTCCTCTTACTGCAGACCTGTGACCAGAGTCCTTCCTCTATCTTCCTGTGCAGGCTGAGGCTTAGGTTTAAGTCCCAATCACTCTCCTACCAAGCCAGAGCACTTCCCATCACCAGAACCTCTTTACCAATAAATAGCCTACTGTATGCTAAGATCAATATCTGAGCCGTACTGGCCAGCTGGGTAATGACTCACATCTCTGGGACGCCGAAGCCCTTGTAGGGCCCTGCGCTGCTTCGCTGCCGTAGAAAATTCCCATAGAAGCCCATTTTAACACCAGAACATGGGCTTCTATGGGAATTCACAAGGGCATATTATCAAGCCCATTATCGCCGCTTTAGCGACAGTTTCCTGCCGCTAAAGCGTCAATAATTTTAACGCTGGTCCTTGATAATATGCCCCTCAGTTCATTAGCAAATGTTTCAAGATGTGTGAAAGATTTTAAAATTGGATTTATGCCTCCATGTCAGAGAGTCGGGATGGGCAGCACTTCGAAAGGTTTATACAAAGCGTTCAAGTCTGCCTGTTGGATATGGCGATCGATTGGTTTAAACATTTCTAAAAATACATTATTTATCAGGTGAGGAGAAGAACATCTTATGGTGTTCTATTCTTTAAAAAGCAGAAAATAATTGACATATTGCCACATACATGTCCAACTGTCCTGTTCTATAGCTGTGTCCTCTGGCAGTCGATCTTAGCTTTACATTGTTGCATTGGTCTGTTCATTTGAAGGATAGGAAGCTTCCTGCAGAGCAATATATGGGAAAGAAGGGGACTGCATGACATATGCCTGGGCCCTCTCCATAGTCGGATGTATGGATTGTTGTGAAAAAAAGTGTCTTATAACTGTTCTGCTCAGGCACAATTTTTGCACAGGTGCATGAATGTTTAGATGCTGTGGAGAAATGGTGCTGCTGTGTACTGTGGTAAACTTGTATGCATTGAGATCCATTTTACAAACGGCAGGGTATCTCACTTTGTGCAAATGAGGGCTGAATTAAAACATGTTGCCAAGGCTGCTTTAAGTCCCCTCCCCAGCCCTGTCAGATCTTTGTCTTGGCCCTGTGAAGTTTAAGACAAATGGTTAGTGCTGGGGCTGCATTACAATTTACCCTAATATTTCTATCCAACCTTGCAGTACAGTCACTCCATCCTCTTCTCAGACAACAACACACCTCCCCTCTTCCACCAAGACATCAAACAGTACTATATGAAATGTCCATGTGATGCCTTCTGCACACCTCTTTCTCTGGTAAGACACATATGATTATCATCAATCACCTCTCGAAGATAAGAAAGCCTGCATGATAATGGATCTGCCCCAGAGTGCATTGATGCATGCTGCTGAAGTGCTCACAGTTTGAATGTGTGGTTTGATTTGATGTTGCAGGCCAAGTTCCAGAGCCAGAGAGAGCGCATTGCTAATGAGTTTCATAAACTCCAGCAGTTTTTGGAGAAGGAAACATCTCGTCACCTCAGCATCCTGGAGGAGAAAAAGAAGAAGTGTCTGCAGAGCATCAAGGAGACAGTAATTAAGTTAGAAAAACAAGAGTCTATCCTCAGGAGCGTGATGGCAGAGATACAATTGAAGTGTCAGCAGCAGGCTGTGGAGTTATTAAAGGTAAGCCATGGTTATAAAACTATAGACATAGAAGATCAGTGGACCCTCCTTAGTGTCATCAAGCACTAGCCTTGTAACCCAGATCCAGTGGAAGGGATGTATGCTTCCACATCTTTCACAACCCCTGCCTCCATACATGCAATATTATGTGTTGGCTACAAGTAAACACAGGGAAATGGGAAAGGATGAAAAGAAAGGAGAGACACTGGATATTGTCACTCTGCCAGTTCACACAGCTGGGCACTGTCTTCAACTGAAGGAGCATTTCTACATAAAGACAAGAGGAAGTCTTTAGTAATTTTATAAATAATGCTACAATATCTGATTTCTGATATTGTACATGATATACTTTTAAACAGTCTCTAGCTCCAACTTTCTAAGAGATACTGAAACTCGGTGTCTCACTTCAGATAACAACCTTCTGAGTAATATTGGCGTGCTCTGTGTTTCGAATTATGTTCAAAGCAGCTGGGGCCAGAAATACAAACAATGGAGTTGGTAAACGTCTTCACAAATTGTGCACCGACATTTTCTGAATCCATTCTGTTTTTGCAAACCGATCTATGTACTAGTAGGTCGGTTCACAAAAACCTGGGGCTTCATTTATGAGGCCGTGCGTCACTTTTACGCTGCCGGTGCGTCACTTTTTGTGACGCACCAGCAGCGTAAAAAATGCGCCTTGTTGTGCCATATTTAAAAAGTGACGCATCTAGGTAGATGCGTCACTTTTTAAACCCCTGCGCCACATTATATCTGCGTCAGGTATAATGTGTGCAGAGGGGGCGTTCCCCCGCAAAAAGCCTCGTAATAGTGACGCAGTGAAATCTATGAGATTTCACTGCGTCACTTTTAGGATGCTGTTGCGTCAAAATCTTGCGCCTGCCTCACAGCAGGCGTAAGACTGCCGCAAGCCCTTTCACATGGGGCTTTCCCCATGTGAAAGGACGCATTGCTGGAGTTGCGTCACTTTTGTGACACACTCCAGCAATGCGTCACTTTTGCGCTTACAGATACGTCAGAAATACTGACGTATCTGTAAGTCCTTGCGACATGATGCGTCATACATTAAATATGACGCATCATTGGTGTCGCAAGGAGTGCGCAGTGAAAAGTGACGCATCGCTGTTTTCACGCAGCGATGCGTCACTTTTCATAAATGAGGCCCCTGATTCATAGTGGGTCACAATTCACCATACCTCCTGAATATTAATGAAGTAGGTTGCAAATTGCAACCCAACATGAATCCATGCCATCACAGGGATGGTGACGCGCTGAGGTCAGCAGACTACCATATCTTGATTGCTTTTTTTTAAAAACAACATCCCAATCTTTCTTACAGGTAAATGGGATGCATTTAAAAAAACACATGTAAAGTTGCCTAACATTTTTTAAGGGTAGGCAGTGGTCAACATTCACAAGGGGTAAAGGGTACCTGGAATACCCCTTTCCGTTTGCGAATTCCCTAATACTCGATATGTCGTTGCAAACCCAAATTGCCATTCTGTAATGTGTTACTGAATTGCAAATTGGGTTTCTTACATAGCAAAATGCCTTTTTGCTCTTGCAAACGGCCCGATTCTGTGAAATGTAATGTGTGAAAATAGAAAAGGGATTTTTACATGTGGTGCCTGGTTCCTAAACTGAAGCTTAATAAATGTACATTAGTATTATAGAGTTCATATGACAAAAAGCAATTACTTTTCCATCCCTTGTCAAAACCTCAGTACCATTCTAGCATCACAAAGAAAATGATCAAAGTCTTTGTAGAGATCGGATCCATTTTGATCCCCACGTAGAAATAACAAAATGCACAAAATTGTGAGTTCATAATAATCAAAGGATGACTCCTAGAATACTTACAGGATCACTGGTTTTTATACCAATTTAAATTGTGAACTCTTACCATTTATCACTGATGTGCGGTTAAGATATACCTTCTTTTCTTAAGAGAAGCACTGGACTTGAAGTTATTGTGTCTCCTGGTTGATTGTTGTGTTCTGAGTTTGGGCGCTCCACACTGCTTCCCTGACTCTTGACTCTTGACTCAAAGAATCACGTGCAGAAAGGGTTGACTTGGACCGGCAGAGCCCTAGTAGGATGAACCCCAGGACACCAGGGGCAGACGCCTTCAACTACTTTAGTGTAGACCCAGTAGCCCCTCTGTCCTGTGACCTTCCCGAATGAGTGTGACAACCTGTAACAAAGACTTTAAAAAAGCCAATTCTCACGCTAAGAAGTTTAATAGTTTGAAGGAGAGCTATGAGGCATTTGAGTTATCCCTGTTCCTTTCCAGGTACTACCGATATCAGATATATAGACTGATGCTAGGAGATGAAGACAGAGATTGCAATCTACTGCTAGCATAACATGTAGCTAAAACAGTGTTATAAGAATATATGTTCAAAAGTCGACTTTACCATTAGTTATTTCTAGGCTGGAATATGGCTGCTCCACCCTCTCTGGTTTACCTAAGATCTCCCTAGCACCATTAAAAGCATGCCTCAATGCAGCAGCCAGACTACTTACCGGCACAAGGAAATTTGATCAAATCACCCCTCATCTGAAAGCATTGAACTGGCTTACCGCTGGAGGCCAGAATTCAACTCAAGCTGGCATGCATCACGCACAAGACCTTACACTCAAATTCCCCTGCATATCTTGCACAGAAACTTGTGATATCCGGAGGAAGCAGAAACTCACGATCGGCCAGTGCCCTCCTACTCCAGCCTGCACGCTTTCGGAAAATAAAACCTATAATCGGGCGTTCGCAGGGGCTGCACCAAGAATATGGAACTCCTTCCCACCCGCCATCAGAAGAATCCCCTCTCTGGCACGCTTCAAAAAGGAGGCTAAATCCTTCCTCATGGGTATATTCCTTGGCTAAACCCGTTTCACAATCACTTCAGAGACTACTGCCTTCATCCTGCGACCTCCCCCCACCAAGAAACCGGGGGTCTGTCCTCAGCAATTGTAATTGTAATGTTATCCTTGTATTCTCCCATCCCTCTTGTATCCAGCACCCCTCCCCCCTAATTTACAGTACTCTTGTGATATCCTGCCTATTGTATGACTCTCTGACTCTGTAAAGCACTCTGATACCCTAATGGGTCAAGTTTGTGCTCTATAAAAAACACTAAAATAAAATAAATAAATAAAATAAAATAAAATATTCTGTTTACAAAGCATTACAAATCCTCCTGACCAAAGCCAATCAAGCAAGGTTTAGTTCAGCAACAAAAGGCATAGGCGGCCGATAACATCACCCAGGTCTACAATTCATTATATGGTTGGCTCCTACTTCCTTCCAGTTTCAAGAAGATTTACTGCTAATTGGTCACCTCCCCCAAGTCTGCAGCACACATAGGCAATGTTGACATTGAGTTTATGAAGGATGGGTTGGGGCATCTAGTTTAGTTTGTCCAGAAAGATATATCACTAGTTCATTGAGGTATTGATAACGTTAACAGTGTACAGTCCTGCTGACTTTCATTAGCATTCTATGCAAGATCATCCAGTGGCGAGGGCAGGTAGAGCTTCAAATACTCCTTAAAATGTAATCAATCTTCATAGGCCAAAATGTGGCAAAGCATGTTTCATTATTAGCAGAGTGCTCTATGATTCCAAAGCTTCAGAGTTCGGGATTTTGACATGAATCTCATCAGTTTTTGATCCAAAGATTCTGCTAGCTGTTCACAATGCCTGGGGTGGGCTAGTCATATCAATTGCATTCAGTAATTTGATCAATTTTAAGTGAGTTTTATTTGCTTAATCAGTCCTCGTGGTCAGATGTTTGTTTGGACCTTCAGATCATACCTGCAGAAAGTTTAACGTGCCACTTTGCATAAAGTGGACTCCAGCAGGTGATTACACACTTATGTTGCAGGATTCTGAGTGGGGCTAGATGAACTGGCGTTGAAGGGTTTATGCACCTCATGTATTTATGCCCACAACCAGGCATGCTCCTGTGTCCAGAGAAAGAGGAGTTCTAGGGGAGCTGAGAAACTGATTACACAGAAAGCAGACTTTATTCTTTCTCCACACAACCTTATTTTTATCTGACCTTGTTTTATCTTCAAGAAAGGCTGTTTATAACTTTTGTAACTATGCTGTGCTTTAGTTTGGCAGGGTATGCCCAGACATGGGTCCCTTGCTCACTTTGCCACTGGGTTCAAGCTATCTTGGCTGATAAGGGGTGTTACCCTGAAACGGGTTCCAGGATGCTTGTTTCTGGTCCAGGGAAGACCTGGATTAGCAGTTTGGGCTGGACTGTTCCCATGAGGCACAGGGTCAAGACTGATTTGAATATGGCTGGGTCTGAACTGAGGTTCAAAAGTGAGCTAAAGAACGATGATGGATGCAACCCAGATCTGTGACAGGGGGTGAGTGTCTGAAATGTTTTAGTGCTCCGTCCATCATGTCCTTGTGTTTGCTTCATACTTTAGTATGTCTCGAACTTTTGAATCCACTGAATACATTCATAAGCTAATCAAGTACATTTGTGTTTGATGCATTATCTGTGAATGTTAATAATAAAAACGAGTGTTCATTATCAATATATTTTCTATATTTCTATATAGTTGTTTATAATTCTTGCATTTGTGATTATCTTTTGTAAAATATAAATTTTAAATGAACGTAAACTCTGTTAGTTACATGTTGACTTGTTCATGTTCTCTCCCCAGGATGTGAAGGGTTCATTGCACAGGTACGATTATCATCAACAACAGCCTACCATATAATTTTGTATTTCTATTGTTTCTTTGTTTTGTATTTGATCTCACATACTTCTTTCCCCGTCTTTCTTTTCTTTTTTCTTTTTATAATTTCATGTTCTCTTTCCTTACTTTTCTCCACCAGTGTTCATTTTTCTTTACTGCCTCCTTCGTGTCGGTTATTAGTTTTGAGTTATTGTTTTTTGTTGTTTTCTTATTTGATAGTTTTACTTTATTGACTTCTTTCTTTATATTTTATCTTAAATACATTTTTTAAATATATTTGTTGAACTTTAGTTAATGAGTTTCCCTTCTCTCTAAATGGATAGTGCTTACTTTTCATCTGTTGTTTATATTGTTTCCTTTCCTATTTCTTATTTGCTAGTCCTTGATACACATTGGCTAACTGAGCTGAGCCTCTGTCACTGAATCATGCAGTGTTCGGAAGGCCGAAACTTGAATTTCATGAAAGGCAGCCATTTATTTATTTATTTATTTATTAATGACATTTTTAAAGCGCGAACAAAGGCCCTTGGGCGTCTCGGCGCTGTTGTGTCTGCAGATTAATTCCCATTAATGGGAATTATAGTGCTCATTACATTCAGCATTTGGAAACAGTAGACGTGCAGTACAATGTGCTGTATAATAACAAGGTATTATTGGTAATAGTCAATGTTGTTAAATTTAGTATTTCATTTTTAGAACATTGGTATATCATTTACACATATGTGAATAAAAAACATTATTCAAAAAATGTACACATTTTGTACTGACAGTTTGATTCTCCTAAATGTATATGATCCTTCTCCCATTTCTTTTTTTGAGGTGTATATAATTTTTTTATTTGATAGTTTAGATGTCCAGGACAACACTTTCCTTGACAACATTCCTATGTTTATGTATTTACCTACGTGCACTACTTGTCATTTCCTTTACACTCAGAGGTCTCCTATTCCTTATTTATCTCCCATTGTGATGATTTACCATGTGAAGTCTTCATTCATCAGGCGCTCACGGTGGGCTCCATTTATGTTCACAGCCTGATGTTCCATTCATCATTTCACTTGGGGTGGATACTCCCTGCTTCCTCTTTGCTTGTTTACAGTATTCGATGTACTCTCATTTATCTGATGCCATACACGATTCTTCAACTAACCTTGCCTTCTAAAGAGATGGAAATTTCATTGCATGCACACTTGTCTATTTCCAAGGTATGAAAATGTTAAAGCTCAGCATGCGGATGGTGATACTTCTAAGGAGAAGGAAAAAGTAACAGATGAGGAGGAGGAGGAAGAGGACTTGCAGATAAAAATAATTGAATCATTGGGTGAGAAACTACAAACGTCATTGTTACTATACCATCCTATATTATTAATATAAATAATGTCCAGGAAATTGTAAACTCCTATATGCTCAGATCACCAAGGTATTCAGATGGCATTTGGGTGTGTATGTGTTTGTGGTTGAGGTTAATTGGTAGTAGGTAATAATAAAAATGAATGCCATTATGTTTTTTAATAATTATTTTTATTAAACATAGTAAACCGACAGCTCATGAATGACATAATTAAGGAACACTTTACCAAATAGACTTGCAGCTCTGAAGTTCTGTAAAACATCTATATATTATTTACGTGGTGCTATGGTTTTCAACTCAGTGACTGATGGAACCCCCTTTGTAGATATCTTACTGCAAAACCTGTTTACTTGACGGAAATCTATAATAAAAGTTATTATTTGTCACACAGTAGACACATAATTTAACCTTTACTAAGTGACATGTGACTTCAGTTCTCATAAATAATAAAAGCATTGTATTGTATCTCTCAAATATACCTAAGGTGTGATTTAGAGAAGAGCAGACAAGAGACAATGCCAGAAAATTAGCTGATGTCCCACCCCCAACCCCACACTTCCAGTTTGCAGCCTCTTTTAGAGTTTTGGGAAACATAGTTTAGCTAGCTTTAGGGAAAAACACTTGTCTTACCCCAGTCCTATTTTCTGGATGTGTTTTCTCCAACACCATTCCCACCAGTGTTAAAGCTGCCATGTCAACTCTTGTGGTCATGGGCGAAAAAGTCCAGAGACATCCCCCCAAAGTGGGAAAAACCTCCCATATGGAGGATATTATTCATGAGAGTTTTTTTCGCCTGAAGTGGAACCCTCTTTAGGGGGTTGGCAATCCAAAGGTGTTTCAAACTTTAAATCAAGCTCACCAGTGCTTAGATTTTGTGACTTTCAATGTCCACATTAATTTTTAGGTCTCGCCATGGCAGTGCATGCGCTGCATGCGCTGTATCAGCTTTTATTAAAGTAATCTGTATGTTGGGTGAAGCTCTGTGTAATTTGTCTTCCTGCTTGTGATTCGTTTAACTGTGGCATTGCTGTTATTATCTTGCTTTCTGTTGGCTGTTGATCCCATACATAACTTCTGTGTAGTCCGGAAGCAGCGGCTCCTAACTACAGTTTCCGGCCACTCTCACTTGTTTTAATTAGCAGCTGCACGTTCTTGTTTTAATTAGGAACGGCACGCAGGGGGTGTAATGCCATGCTATAAAGCAAATGGCTTCCTTGCCTTTTGTTCAGCACGCGCTGCTTCTTTTATATTTTTATTATGCCACCTGGGAGCTACACAGTTGCTTGCTTTTATGAAATATTACTTTCACCCTCCCGATTCACGATGAGCCCACCCTCTGAGCACAAACGCAGCGTTTCCCTCCACCCCACCCTTTCCACGTGCATTGTTAGATTACACACAGAGGCATTTGTACAATACAAACTATGGTCTATCAGAAATGTTATGTACCATCCCCAGAATGCATTCTTGTTATAAACTAAGAGCACCCGATTTAACATGGTGATATCGTGATGCTGCACTTTTTCACCACATCTATTGTATATCCACAGTGAGCTGCAAAGACTTTCTCTTTTAGGACAACGGTTTGGCGACAATTTAATATTCAAAGTTATAACAGTTTTAAAGTTGTGTAAATGAGATTGCTTGCAATCGGCGTAGCATAGTCATACTCAAAGATGGCGCTGAAACACTGTCAGTTTACATTAAACTTTCAAGTGTTCATTTATCTTCACAATATATTTCTCCCCTGCAACCCACATTTGTAGACATAAATGTTGCCATTTCATGATATCTGCTGAAGATAAAATGTAGTCCATTCTCTTGTAGTCCGCCACAGATGACATCAGGACTCTGCTGGAAACCACGGCGCTCATCCTCCTGGACCTATCGGCTGCCTATGACACAGTCTGCCACTGCACCCTTTGCACCCGCCTCCACAATGCAGGTATCCGAGACAAGGCTCTGGAATGGACATCGCCTTCCTCTCCGGCAGAACCCAGAGCGCCGCCTCCTTCTTTCCGCTCCGAAGCTTCCAAGATCATCTGCGGCGTACCCCAAGGATCATCCCTCAGCGTGACGTGCAACATCTACATGGCCCCACTCGCCCCTATGTCGCCAGACTGCACAACCTCAACATCATTTCCTACGCCGACGACACACAGATGATCCTCTTCCTCACCAAGGACCCCCTCACCGTCAAAACCAACCTCCATGAAGGAATGAAAGCCATCGCCGAATGGATGAAGAGCAGCCGTCTGAAGCTGAACTCGGATAAGACGGAGGTCCTCATCCTCTGTTCCACTCCATCAGCCTGGGACGACTCCTTGTGGCCGACTGCACTGGGAACAGCACTGACCCCCACCGACCACGTAATGCAACCTGGGGTTCATCCTCGACTGAACACTCTCCATGACCAAGCAAGTCATTCCTTGTTCAACACCCTCCGCATGCTCCGCAAGATCTACAGGTGGATCCCCACCGACACAAGAAAAACAGTCACCCAGTCCCTTGCTAGTAGCAGGCTGGACTGCGGAAGCGCCCTCTACGCGGCAGCCCCGTCCAAATTGCTGAAACGACTGCAACGCATACAGAACGCCTCTGCCCGCCTGATCCTTGACATCCCTCGACACAGCCACATCACGAGGATCACCTTAAAGCTCCTCACCCACGCACACAAGGCACTCCACGACACCGGACCAGCATACCTCAACAGACGACTCACCTTCTATACCCCGAACCAACAGCTCTGCTCCGCCGACCGTGCCCTCGCTACCGTCCCCCGCAGATGAAGAGCGGCCTCCGGCAGCAGGTCATTCTCCTACCTCGCCGCCAAGACCTGTAACACCCTCCCCACCGTCCTACGGCAGACCCAAGACCTGCTAACCTTCAGGGAGCTTCTCAAGACCTGGCTATTCGAGCAGTAGCAGCACCCCCAGCGGGTAAGTAGTGCGCTCTACAAATGTCCTGATTAATTGATTTATGTTGTAAATAAATAGAACCTATTGTGGGCGGTCATTTTAAGGCAAGAAACTACAAACCGGGACACAGATTGGCTACACTGCTACATATAAATGCGTATATTAATATGGTTGTGTTAACAGTACAAGGTTTGCTGTAGTGGACTCATTTTTCGTAGATAATTTGTGATTAGCCCTGAGTGTGACCCTCGAGGATGAGGACAGACATGAGTGGCAAGACAATCTCATCCTCACATTCATAGGAGAATCAAATTCTCTGGTGATCCTCTGTTAACATTTGAATCCGATCCTTCTGGTTTCTGCAAGTGATGAGTGGGTTTTCATGCGCATGTGTGATGTGTGCCGTCCGGTCCTTGTTACAACTGGGCACATTACCCTTCTGAGCTTGAACTGGAGAATCCTTAGAGCTTAAATTGCGGTAAAGAATGCAGTGTAACATGTCTCAATCTGTGAATGGCGTTCAAACTGAACTGTTTTATCAGTGTGAAAATACGATAGCCTTGGTATCTGGCTCCTTAACGCTATCAGCTGAGATCTCTGATCTATGCTTATGTTCAAAATCTACAAACCTCAGGTTAGAATACTGGTTTAGTCACTGATGTGGTTAATACACTTATTGCAGCAGTGCAATAACCTGAGAACTGATTGTAGCAAGTATTTGCAAGTAACACGCATTTGCAATGCAACAGGTCTCACATTTACACGAGTTTGAGCTATTGGCATTGTAAATAACAATGTCTTTTTTATGTTTTAGTTTTTGAAACAAAAATAAAACGCATTGTCATGAACAATGCCAATAGCTTAAACTTGTGTAAATGCGAGACCTATTGAATTGCAAATGCTTGTTTTATTGTACAATAAACAATATACAAAAAGAACAAATGATGGACGGAATAATGAGCAATGCAAACATTCATCCCCCAGTTACAAAGAGCTGGGTTTAATCCATCGTTTTTTGCTCATGACACCACCCCCAATTGGACCCAGCCATATGCAAATCAGTCTAGACCCTGCTCCTCATGGGAACAGTCCAACCCCAATTGCTAGACTGCTGAAATTGCGACAAAGCAGGGAGAAACAACAGGAATGCACCGTAGTCCGTAAAAACAGTACATTCCAGCACTTTTACTTCGGCGTAGGGCAGCTCAGCAAGTTGACTTGCTGCGCTACCCTTTGCCAAGATCCCTTAAACGAGGGCCTTAGTTCAAGGGTTATTTGGGGGTTCTTTCTGACTGCAAATATAAGTGTGTTTGAAATGCATTTGTTACTGCCCTACAGAAACCACCACAGCAGGTCCCAGTGAGTGCAAAAGGAGTCTGAAAGTCTTCTGCTTCTGTGCTGCTCACAAGTGTACATATCAATGGTTTGCAACCTTAACTGTGGTTGCAGACTATTGATGATATACTTGAAGGGGGTGGCATACATTCACAATCTGTAAATTCAAGTCAAGTCAAGTCAAATGGTCTTTATTCAGATATAAAAACATCCATAAAAGTACAACTTATCACAACCCTAAAACATAAGTATAAAATCACATTAAAAAAGAACACCAAGGAAGAAACAGGTTGGGAAAGTGTCAATAAAACCAATGTACAAAGAAGATGCGATACTAACGATTTTTTCTAGCATTCAATAGCAAAAAGCTGACACCAGCACTGTGCGATAAATGACATCAGACTTACAATATAATCAGACAGTGTAGATAGTCAGCATTTTAAATTCCTAAGAACATCAGTGCCAAGATATCAATGTGCAAATATGCATTATGTAAACTTGAGAACCATGTGCAAAAACCGCAAAGTAATGTGCAAATAATTCATTATTATCTAGGGCATATTCATAGATGCTTGTGAGCGTATCGCAGATTGGAGGAAAGAGCTAACTCTGAGGATTATTTCATCGCAGCCTAACAGCTGTATTACCAGAAGTGCCAAATTAAAGTCAGTGATAACATGGCTTTTAAAATAAGGGATTAGATACTGTTTGGTATATTTGACAGAGAATACACCGAAAAACAGAAAGTGTAGCAGTGTTTGTTTACATCCGGGGCCACACGGGCAAGAGAGATACTCCAGATTTTTGTTGAAACCCAACGGGAAACAGAGTGAATATTTAATGCTCCCATCCCTAAGTCGGAAAAGCAAACTCCTGTTCCATCTTCCAAGGTTTTTTCTAAGATATACCTGTGGCATATTGTTAGTCCTGCCAGGTGGCGCCAGGAGAGGGGTATATCTAATGATTGTCGATTTGTGGAGCTCCATCTTTTTGCGTTCTATCCAGTACAAATTATACAATGCCCCTCTCACGGACTTGTGTGTTATACCTTCAATTGTTAGAGGGGAGAAGAATGTATGCTCCAACTCCACACTTGCTAGACTTTTCTTTACTGCCTCAAGCCAAGGTATATAATTAGCCCTATCACACTTTAGGCAGTCCATAATTATTTCTTGTGTTAGAGAGGCTGCAGGATTCCGCCATATCTTTAACCAAAATAGTGCCGGCCGTGACTAATAAAATCCTCCACATAAAAAACGTTCAATTCCTTATGACATATGTAGGTGGGTGCCGAAATAAACACCCCTAATACCTTTCTACAGAATCTATTTTCTTCAATTTGTATGCTACTGCAGTTTGTGTACCCCCACACCTCTGCGCCATAGGTTGTCGTTGGTAGGCATTGGGTTCTATAGATCTGTAGTAATGGTATTACGACCTCAGCTCGTTTCGGCTGTCGGAAGCTAATTATAGAATTTATGGCTTTACCGAGTTTATTGTTCCCATGTACTACATGAGGCTGCCACGATCCTGAGTCTTAATAAATCAGGCCCAGGTAGGGGAAGTGCTAGTGCATTTTAAGAGCCCTTTCCAGGCCACAATTTGCTGTATATGATGCTTTTTAGGCCCACAAGACATTATATATGATTTAGTAAAGTTAGTGCACAAATCAAGATCAGCCATAAAAGAAACAAAACCCGTTATTAACCCCTTCGCTGCGGCGGCTATTCCGCCGCAGCGCTAAAGGGGCGAGGCGGCCGCGCGGCGGCCGCATGCTGGTGACAGAACCGCTCCGTCACCAGCCGCGGTTGAGCTGTGCTGGTGATGGAGCGGTTCCGTCATGACCCGCCCCGCTCATTAAAACTGCCGTGCAGGAGCGAAATGAGCGCCGCGCAGTCGCGGCGGCCGGGCCATGACGGAACCGCTCCGTCATCAGCACAGCCCAACTGTAGCTGATGACGGAGGTGTTCCGTCATCAGCAGGGGAGTGGTTAAAGTGGGGAGTGCTTTTGGCATGCGGCCCATAAGGACCGCATTGTCCGCATATAAAAGTGCGGGAAGTAATTTGCCATTAATGCTAGGAACGTCACTAGTTAGTTTAGACAGGGAGTTACTCAATTCATTTATATACAGAATAAAAAGTAGAGGAGCTAAAACACAGCCTTGTCTAACCCCCCATAGCGATTAAAATGTCCCCGGAGACCTCGCCTTCATTATTTATACTGACCCGTGCTTTCAAGTCTCTATGCAAATGGGCCAGAAAATGTACAAGAGCTTTGTCCAACCCGTGGTTTAAAAGAATCTCCCATAATCGTGAACGGTTAACAAAATCAAAGGCCAAACTCAAATCCATAAAACCCAGGTACAACTGGACCTTTTTGGCGATGGTGTATTTGCCCAATATGAGATTTTAGTTCAGACACTGTTCCACGGTTCCCACATTAAATGGTCTCTGGGGCGGTCTATAGAAAAATCCCAGGGGTAACGAGGTTATTGCCGTTGAGGGGCTAAAATGGGTGTTGTTACTTCTCAATATGTGTTTCACAAGGGATGGATGCCTAAAATGCATGACTATACACACTCCATGGATGTTCTTAACCGAGGGGCCAACCCATCCCACCCATCGTACCATTAAGATATCGTTGGGGATCTCCATCCCCACCTCTTTATACCTCGACAACCAATCAATACACTTATTTCTCAGCTGAACCCAGGACTCACTTTGCTCCTCTTTCAAAGGGGGTACTCCACCAAAATTAAAACATATGGGCAGGCTTCAGGGGGCAAATGAAGGACGGGCTCAGACTGTTTTTTTGATCGTGTAACATCAGTTAGCCTATTGACTATGTCACCATTAGCAGGTTTTGCGGAAGCCGGTAGGGATCTTCCAGATGGAGCTCCCACCGGCAAACTCGGGGGACCAGAAGGCCTGTCTCCCGCAGGCGGCACAGTCTGCGTCGGTGTGCCCGCAGCAGAGCCTGGGGTAACACACGGCATAGGCTGATTGGTTCCTATGTCACTTTTTCCGCTTGCGTTCTTAATACCCAGTGTACGGCAGTCATCCCTTCCCCTAACAATATCCCTGTTGACAGCCTCCATATCTTTCAAAAACCTATCACCCCTTATCTGATCAAGGATGACAGCACCTTTCCTTTTACCATCTTCTTTTTTTAGCAGGCTTTCTAACCTATCAAGACATTGAAAAATAAGATTAAACTGTTTATCCATTAGACTTTTCAGTTGTTTAAAAGTTGAATCCACTATGGTATCAATTAGATTCCCGTTTATCTTACTGTTTATACCATTTTCAACAATTGACTCAGTCTGTGTATAAATGGAGTTAGGCCCTGCTCCCATTGTAATTGGGTCTATGATGTTATCGTCTGGTTATACAGTCTCAGTGTCTTTTGCCCCACTTGAAGTAGTCTTTTTTCGAGCCCACATACTCTGCGGAGTTGGTTGGCCTTTATTACGGAGGATTTTATAGGGCCTCTCTTCCTTTTCTCCCCAGCAGTCTTAGCATTGAAGGCCAAGCTACAAATATCAGTAGTATCCTTTGGGTCTTGCTGGGAGTCAGTAATAATGATTGTGTCGCTATCAGCAAGCGAAGCAGTAGTTGATTAGGCTAACTGAGCAGTTTTTAAGATTGTAACTACAGGTGAAAGCGGCAAGGTATTAGTGCAATCGCCATTTTCACAAGTGGTCTGGGGATCTAAATACGATGATGAAAGTCCCATTAACATTCTTCTCTCCGTGTATGCTATTTCGTTTGTAACCATATTGAAAGCATTCTCCAGCATGCTTTCAAATGAGGGAGGGATAACAGAAGAAATCTTGGGAACCTGTGTGGTTGTGTTAACAATACTTTTCCCCATTTTAGATTTTCTCTCACCTTGCTCACAGCATAGAAGGGTGGCCCGCCCGACCACTGTCGACCACGGACTGCCATAGACTGTCCCGCCCTTGTCCCGGGCTTCTCCCGGCGCCGCCCGTGTGCGTCCCGCGGGGCGGGAGGAGCTTGTTGGTCTTAATGCGCCTCCGGGCGCGTGTATGCCGTCACGCCTGCTGCGCCGGCCCCTGGGCTGCTGGGAGTTGTAGTTTTACCCCGACTGCCGTTCCCCTTATGGCGCGAGGCGGGAGATATCGCTGCCATTGCCCTCACGGCGTGGAACAGGAGCACAGGTAAGCGTGGTGAGCCGTTTCCCTCACGGCATTGGAAGGAGTGCCACAGAGTCCCCCATCTGTAAAGTCATATCTGTGCTGGTGGAAGAGCTTCTTCTCTGAGACTGTCAGTGGAATACTCCACTCTTTCCCACCCTCGTATCCCTTCACCTTATCACATTTTAGGTCGAGCATTCTAGACCTCTTGCATATACTTTAGTATATACTTTAGTATATACTTATATGTGTATGTCTTTAGAGAGGGTGATGAGTGTGTTAGGCATTACATCTTAGTGTCCTTAGGCTCAATCCTTTTTGTATGAATAGAATCAAAGGAGTCCGTTCTTTATAGAAAAATTGCTCTTTATTTGTGAGGACAAGGACGTAGACAGCCGACACGTGTTTCGCCCCTGTGGCGAATTGCGCCAGGGCTTTCTCAAGGCTATTTACAATTTTATGTATTCTGTATGCTTCGTCATTCTTTGCACAGTAAGTTTCCACATTTGGTCCGGTTTGTAAATATGAACCGTCCGTAGATGCAACCAAATGTCAGTCTTCCGTTGTTGATCTTTTAGCGGATGTCATTTGCTCATAATTCTAACACTTCCGGGATCCAACCAATCCAACGGGATCTCCGTGACCTCATTCAGCATTCCCTCTCAAAACTCTATCACTGCTGCCTTACACCCCCTGCATGCCTCAGACATTTCTTGAGATACAGACCCGTCAGTGCATGTCATTAAAAATCCAAGTTCTGTCTCTCACGGAGGTGCCTCGAAGAAAAACCAACTGGGTTAAGGACTTTGCCTGTTTGGATCTGTTCACATGAGGTCTATTCTTGGCCCGGCCTGCTTCTTGTGTTCTCAACCATCTCCTGCTGCTTCATATGTTGAGCCTATTTCTTGATCGTGTAGCTCTATTACTCCCTATGCCTAGCTCATTTGTCCGTTACCTCATCCTTTCCTGTATACGGTTTCCCTCCAATTGGATCCATCCCCCAGTTCCTTTAAAATTTGAAGAGCGTTTTGGAATACAGTTCATTCTGCAATAACTCCACCTCTACCCTTGATCTCATCTATCACCTTAAAACTCAAGTTCTGTGATTAACTGAACCTTAAATTAAACACCGATACGTTATATAACTGTACAGCAGAAAGCTCACATCTCACATCATGTACTCCTTTGACCATGGCATGGCATGGAGCAGCTATTCTGTTTCAACCTTCCTGGATTCTCAAGTGTATCTCACTTCCTCTTTTTGTCATTTCCACTTTTGAGTTCCATCTTGTTTAGACAATGGATTGCCTTCCTTGACTTTTCTCTGGCTTTTGGAATCTCCTTGATACTTTTCTTACTCTGATCCCTCAGCTTTCCTTCTAACTGTTTTGGGGGGGGGGCTTAAATTTCCATATATTCATACTAATATTTCCTTACTTCCTCTTCTTACTTCCTCTCTTATCATCTGTTGGGATATCCCATGCATGATAAACGAGTGAGTACCTCTACCCTGAGTGACACAATTGCATATAAAACTGGTACCTTGACCTTTTTTTGGCCCAGCTGCCACACTAATACAGCGGGCGCTCTAAGGCCTAGATCTTTCCATTGTAAAGTCAGATTTAGACATTTTCTATGACCTGGAGTGGCACACCAAGCATTACCTCTGCAACTATTTGGTACTACCATCCATGTCCTGGATTGGTCACACACAGAGGTGGTGTCAGCATACCAATTTTTGGACAAAGTCCTGAGCAGACCCTGTTCTATTTCAGGAGCAGTGCAGCCTACCAGCCCAACATATGTAAAATTCAGCTGAGATGCAACACTCTAACCCTAGTGTTGACATTATGTGTGTGAGACGAGTACAGTTTTGCATGGTGGATGTGTGACATAGGTATGCTGGTGCCGCTACGTCCATGAGTGCTTTCCAGGATTGTGAGGACTTTCTTGCCGACTTTGGGCTGTTTAGAGGAAGCGGTGGGGTCGAGTGTGAGGACCCGCTGCGCTATGTCTTACCTGCTGGCTGTTCGTTAATCGCCGTGGAAGCACTGCACATCTTGTCGAACTCCATCTCCCAGAAGGCTCTGGGGGTGCCCGCACCTGGGCCGGGGCTTGTCAACGCCCCCAGCACCGGTGGACCTTTAAAAACTTGCCGCACCTGCTACAGCGGGTGCTGCTACGTCCACGAGTGCTTACCAGGATTGTGAGGACTTTTTTGCCGACTTTGGGCTGTTTAGAGGAAGCGCGGGGGTCAAGCGTGAGGACCCGCTGCACTAGGTCTTACCTGCTGGCTGTTCGTTAATCGCTGCAGAAGCACTGCACATCTTGTCAAACTCCATCTCCCAGAAAGCTCTAGGGCTGCCCGCACCAGGGCCGGGGCTTGTCACCGCCCCCAACACCGGTCTACAAACAATACTGGTCATTCCGCTACGCGGGAGCGTCCCGGGAGAAGCCTGGGACAAGGGCGGGACCTTTTTTGCCGTTAGTGGCCGTGTCAGGCCGGGCTGGGCCACCCCTCTTGGCTCTTTGCATTTGCAACCTGGGCATTTATTATCTGTTATTTTAAATCAGGGGTTTTGTTTGTCTATCAGCAGCGGTCAAAAGCTCTAAAGCTACTCATCAATTATTGCGCTGTAAGTGTTGTTTACTAGTGTTTCGTGCTGTGCTCTAAACTGTGTGGCAATTACTGATAACTGTTGCTTGTATAGTTTTTGTATTCATATCTTTTACCCAGATACCATAAGGATAAAGAATGGGGAGGCGCAACCCCGTAATGCCCGTCCCTGTTCCAGTCTCAAAGCAAAAAGAGGTTGTGAAACCCCAGCTCCCTAGCCTAACAGCTATAGATCGTATGCTCCAATAAACAATTGGGGTGGTGGTTAATGCCTTTCGCTTCCTGTTGGCTCTGTGCCCCCCTTACTCCCTGCCAATGTATCAATGTTCTCTTCTAATTCTCATGACTCGATATTGGCACTGTCCTCTTTTGCTCTTCCAGGTGGTGGTTATCCCCCGATGTCACAGGATACAACCCCTATAATGGTTAACTCATCCCCAGAGATTCCCCCTCTTCTGCAAGATTATCGCTGACCCCTCCCATTTTTCAAGACCAGGCCACTGCTGATCTTCCATCTCAGGTTGTGGCTTTTAATGATATTGGGTGTTGCAATACGCCAGCTAACACCAACTCAGTCTCCGATTTGCAGTCTAGTGTAAGTAGTGTTAGCTCTAATGTAACAACTAGAGGGCAGATGGCTAGGCGTAAGTCCAAGCACGCCGACAAAGAATGCCCAATTGCAAGAAGTTGTAAGGGGTTAGTGGAGGGGACTAAGCAAAAGAAAGCGCGCACCAGACATTGCACAATAAAGGATAGGAACACTAAGAGCAGTATAGCTAGGGATGTTCCTGTTGTTATTGAGGACCCAGGCCTATCACTTGATGTATGTCCCTGGGAAAGAATAGAGATTCCCCCGGATAAATCTCCTAATACCCAGGAAAGTAATGATCTGACAGTGGCAATACCATCTTGCCGAATAATACCAACTTAAAAATAATGTGCTCCCCCAATGCTGAGAGGGATATGCCCCTTATTGCCCATTTTAAGCATATCCTGAAGTCTTTCATCTAGCCAGTGACTGAGAGGCTAAAATTGCTAACAGCAAGATTAGATCGCTTTTAGCAGGGAACCTTGGATAACTTCTTTAATGTTAAGGCCCTAATTAAGTTACATTCTAAAAATAGCCCTGTAATAGATGCACAGAAACAAACGCCATCGGTAGCCCCTGCCGAAGCGGGCAAATGCGCATCCTCAAACCTGCATGGCCCCTCAGGGACCCCGAGAGGAACTAATTTCCCGGTGAGAACCGCGCCAATGAGTAAAGCCCCAGCGATAGCCACAAAACCAAATAAGGCTAGTAACCCAACAGATCAATCTTTGACTAAAGGGGATAAGGGGGTTCGTGATAATGTGCCTATACAGGTCCAGAAGGGCAAACATAATTGCAGCAATATTGAGAGGCAAAATAATGATCCATCTCTAAATCTTGACTTAGCTCATAGTAGGGAAATTAACCCTCCACGCATTAATCTGCCTCCAGCTTGTACGCCCTATGTAGCTGTATTGGTAGGAGTCCCCTGTCTTAAGCAGGGAAAAACGGAATCAAACACTGAACTTAAGAATAAAACTGCATTCTGGCTAAACAATAACAGGCCCCTTCCGAGGGACTTAGATGGCCAGGTTATTCTTGTTAGACGAGTCAGCTGGGTGGGAAGAAGGACCAAGGTTATTCTAGGGGATTGCATCCTACTTAACTTTAAGGACATCAGAGTGGCAAGGTTCATTTGTAGCCAACAGAACATACATGGTGAAGGCGGAATCAGCACATGTGACCTGGGTTACTTTTACGCACGGCCATTAAGCTGGCACCAGAGACAGGGTAATGGTAACCAATTGTGGGGAGGGCAAGTTGGTAACTTCAAATTCTACCCAAACCCTGCTGTTGATAGAGGTGATAACTATCACGGAAGCAATTTCGGGTACTGACGTAGAGACAACTTGCCTCCGAATCCCTTTTCAGCCCCTGATGATAACAGAAGGCCCAATGGGTGCAGGTCCTTAACTACTTCTCCCGGGATCTCTCCTAAACCCCCTAATCTAGTACCACCAGAGATAATTTACAGAGGGATAGACTTGAGTTAGCATCCCGAGTGGAGGCAGCTAGTTATTGTATAACAAATGTGGGGGAACGTGCTAATAACTCCCTCTCCAGATTTGGCTCATCGTATCGTAACGATATACTTATTTCCCCCCAGGGACTCCCATCTCCCAAGTAGCTACATCTGCCCAGCAGAGCAAGGCTTCTCCATTGCATGCTCTCTTGCCACTACCTATGGCAACTGATTCTGGAGGTGAATTATCAACACTGCATACTGATCACTCTATTTGCTCACAGGATATAGTGGTGGCTGATAGGCCTAATGTGAGGCTCATGAGCTGGAATATTGCAGGTATTGCCAAGAAAATAGACCTTCCAGATTGGAATACACTATTTGCATTTTCCAGGAAACATGGAGTCTGAAACCTAACCATAAGGTTGGCTACTCAACATATTTCTTACCTGCAGTTTTGCCACCAACGGGGAGGGGTCGGCCCCCTGGGGGGCTTCTCATATGGGTGAGCATTTCCCTGGGCTGCAACATCATCCAAAATCATAGTAACTCCCCAGACATTCTTAGGATCCTCCTAAGAGGCCCAGGCAGCGGGAGTTCTCTTGACATATTTAATATATATGCCAGGGGTACCAAAGGTGGTTCCTTATCCCCCACAGTAGCACTGCTGGAAAAAGCTCTTGGTGATTGCTGTGATGGTACACAAGTATTGATCGCTGGGGACTTTAACACTTTCGATGCTCATGACGAGCTCAGTGTTGATACGAAAAAAACAGCAGTTGAGCTGTGCTGATGACGAGCTGAGCTCGTCATGAAACTATAGTACTCAAGGATTTTCAGCACAGGAGGGGAAAAGTCACAGCAGCCAATGTGTTAATTGTACATTTGAGCCCCTTGTGGCAGAAGACATCCTAGATGTTACTGAGGACGATTCCAGGAGGGGTATACCAACATTAGCGATCTAACCAATAAAAAGATGGACACAGACGGCGATCCAGTTGAATGCTATGACCCTGGAGTTCAGTTTACGAGCACTAAATGGTAGAACTGCATCAGACCCCGTGGGTGCCCACACGTACAATAGGCCGAATCACACGTCCAGGATTGACTACATTCTCCTTGACATAACCCTTTGGCAATTTGTTCAGAATATGGTAATAATACCTACTGTAGACAGGGACCACAATTTGCTGTCTTTAACCCATAGCTCAGCTTCACCATGTAAAGTAAAGTCCACATCAAAAATCTTTCCATCTAACTGTGGAAGGCGCCTTAAATGGTGCAAAGTCGTCCTAGATGAAGCAAAAGTCCAGGCTATAGGAACATTATTGGAAGCCTCGCAAAGCGAGATGGAGACGTTCCTCTTAGAACATTCTGACCACTCCAGAGTTACGTCACTGTTTCAGGAAACCATAAACTCGATAGGAAACCTATTCCTGGCACAAGTACAAGGGGACAGGGCTATAGGGCTTCAGAGGCCCAAGGTGAAGCAGGGATGGTACACACCTAAATGCAGACAGAAGAAGTCTGCTCTAATTAAGGCTGTCAAGGCGAAGTTACAACCCCTAATCCAGCAAGCCAGGAAAGAGTATAATTGGGTGGTAGCAAATGCCAAAAAGGAGTGGGAGGACACATACAGGCAAACACTAAGAGAGGCCAGTGCTGGGCGGGACGCAGGCCGCTTTTGAAGCGCTATAAGGGCAAGGAATAGGCCCGATAGTGAAATCATTACTTGTAATATTACTCGTCAGGCCTGGTTTAACCATTTTTCTAGCCTGTATTCTTGCCAGCCAGGAGCTGTTACTATTTCCGCTCCTTGTAGCCCCCTAATACTTTCTGGAGAAAATACTGTATTCCCATTTACAGCCAAGGAGGTTGAATATGTAATTAGCTGTATTGTGCCCCAAAAGGCAGCTGGCCCTGATGGTATCCCTGGGGACCTGCTCCGCTCCAATCTGCCGAAATGGGGGAGACTTATTCATACCTTACTTATTGCAATTGATAAAGGCGCCGCCATCCCTGAATCTTGGAAGGGGGCTGAGGTTGTCCCTATTTTTAAAAAGGGCCAGAGGGAGGACCCCACTAACTACCGCCCAATAAGCTTACTAGACTCTACCCAGAAGGTTGTGGGAAAGATGGTACTCGAGAGAATCCTACAATGGGCTAAAGATAACGAGGTTCTCTCTGATTATCAAGCGGGTTTTAGGGCTGGCACCGGCACAATAGAGCAGGCTATTGTTAATTTATTGGAAAGTGGTTGTTATAGGCAAAGGCAGTCTTTATCTTGCATTTATCGACCTAAAGACTGCCTTTGACCTTGTGCCCAGAGGACATCTATGGGGAGTGTTGTCAGATATTCTAGTGAGTATACATGAAGGTAACTTCGCGCAAATGAGGTGGGGCATTGAGGGGCCGAAAACCAACAGGATACTGGTGGGGAGAGGGGTCCGCCAGGGATGTGTTCTTGCTCCAACGCTCTTTTCACTATATGTGAACGGGGTTGTTGAGCATCTACTCGAAAAGACATCGGACGCATCAACCCTGGCGGGGGAGCGAATCCCTACCCTCTTATTCGCCCATGATACGCTCCTAATATCTAAGACCCCGGTGGGCCTTCAAGGCCTCCTAGACAATTTTCAGGCCTTTTGTATCCAACGCGGCCTAGTAATAAACACAGACAAGACCAAGTACTTGGTGCTAAATGCCCGGAAAAAACTTGGGCGACCCCTGTACTAAACCATGTATCCCTGGAGAGGGTCACTGTATTTGATTATCTAGGTATCCGTATTTCGGATACCATGCAGTGGACCCCACATCTTTGAAAATGTTGCTAAATCACAAGAGGGTTACGGGGGAGCTCTTTAAAGAGCAGCGATCCTCTACGACCAGACCCATCGCCCGTTATCGACATTTACAAGGCAAAGGGTGTTAGTTCTGCCCTGTACGGTGCTGAACTTTGGGGCACTTCTAACATAGACTTATTGACAAGGTCTGAAAATAAGTTCTTAAGGGGCATTATGTCACTTCCCCAGAGTATCCCAATGATGCCCCTGTTGTTTGACCTAGGTTGCCAACCCATCAATGATTTGGCAAAACTCCGGCTGTTGCTTCTGTGGGCCAGGCTGTGGCGAGTCCCAGAACTTGCCAAGTATGCGAAGGGGCTAGCGGAAGTAATGTCAATGGTGGATGGCAAAAAATAAAATGGCTTAAAGATGTTAAACTTCTTCTTGGTAAGCTAGGTCTCAGCGAAGCTTGGGATAGCCGGTCTTCTCCTCCGAAAGCGACTATAAAGACCCTTTATTGGAAATGGGCCCCCACTAGAAACTGACCCAACCCTCTACAGGCTAACGGAAGAGTTCCTAAGACATAAGGATGTACCATCCCGGGAACTTTACCTAGATATTGTAGGGAAATCTTATGATAGGGCTCTATACTTTAGGTTCAGGGTAGGGGCTCTTCCAGTGCGCGCCTTAACTGCTCACTGGAAGCCCCCATCCCAAACAATTCCCATTTGCCCCTTTTGTCAAACTAGCATAGAGACTGTATCACACATCCTGTTTGTCGGTCCGGCCCATGCATGCCCAAGGCAAACGTGGCTTGAACCTATATGTCGGGCTATGGGCACTAGGCATTCGAGTGAGGCACTCCGTATCTTAACATCGGACACTCGGCCATTGTATGTTTGTGGTTTTTCTAAATCTTTATCGTGGACATGGTCCATTAGAGACAAAAGGCTAGCCTTAAATGTGTAATCTGTTTTTAAATGAATGGTCAACTTTTAATTCCCAAATTTTTAATCTTGTTTTTATTCTCTTTACTATTTAAAATTTTTTAAAAAATGTTTGGATCTAATGGTTCACCAAAATGTGTTCTTGTTTAAATGTTTTTATATCAATGTGATGCTTTTATGATATGACATATCGAAATAAAGCCTTTGAACTTGAACTTGAACATAGGTATGCTGGGACAAGTAGAATCCAATTTTGGGTGTTGCTGCTTTAGTTTGGTACAAGTAGGAGGGTGGAGGCAACTTTTCCCAGAGATTGAAAGTGTATTGCCTGCATTCCTGCGGCTGGAGAGTGAAGAACCAGACTATGAAGTGAAGGAGATAGAATTAGGATTACCTTGCGAAATTTTATGAGGACATTTTATCCAAGAATTGTAGATTAGTCGTCCATAGGAATGCTCTATTTTGTTAATGGTAGGGAAGAGGGAGAGACTCAGCAGATTATGTTGTTCTAGCCATGATCTGCCTTTCTGTCTTTCCCTGAGTGCCACTCCTCATTGTGCCCATGCCTTGGAACTCCTTCTGGGACCCAGGATTATCACTACCTGCTGTTACAACCCTCAGCTTGAAAAAAAAACAATTTGTCACTATAGACATATGAAATAGAACCACCTCATACTGGTTGCAGGATCCAGGATCTAAGTCAGTGGATCCGCATCCCGTCAGGAGAATGAATAACTAAGCAGACCAAAACCATCCCATTTTCCCAGTTCCAAGTTCTTGACCCAGGAGGGGAGTGTTCTGTAAGATTCTCGAAGAGCTGCTGTATGAACAGAATTGCAATACATCGATTCTCCCAGAGGTAAGGGACATTACCTGCAGTCTGCCTACCAAGCTGATGAGAGTATGGAATTGCAGAGAGCCTAGAAGCTGGCAGGCCTGCTCAGCGAGGGAAGGATTGTGTTTGACCCAGTCATGTCCCCAGTGTGTGTAACACACAGTTTCCATTTAATGTACATTCTCTTCAACATGAATCCAATATACTCGGCTCTAAAGTGTTCTGTTTTAATGACGTTTGCAGTGCTAAGCATCTGTTTGTAGTGCCTAAAATACCATGTAAGTCTGTGTTCGTTTCAGCTTCTTCAGCCTTCTTGGGTCCTAGTTCTGGACCACTCCAGGACCTGGTTAGTTTGGAGCTTCATTTTTAGAAGACTTGGTCCCTGTTGACTTGGCTCCTGTCATTTCGAGCTAGGGAGCGACTGTAATGGCTGGATTTTCTGAGTAGGTGGGATCAGCCCCTAGGGGCCCCTCCAACCCAGCCAGAACGTACTCACCTTCCCTCCTCAGGACTAACTATCCAGGCACCTGGTACCTACCTGAGGATGGGGAACTCGCAATATACAAGCTCATATTATTAAAAACACCACTAAATCTATAGGGATACTAAGAATACTCACTGATTACTAGGGATATCCATACCCTACACCACACTTATTCACATCAGTTGGTCTCGCGGCCACTCAGACCCAGACCGATCTACCCTAGGGCAGATATTGCGCACAATCCGGTGCGACTACACATGGGCCTGCAGAACCCAATGCTCCCTTTTCCAAACGATCAACAATCCTGTCGATCTCCACGCTAGTTCAACCTCCCAGCGCTCTCACTTATTCAAGCCACAATCTTGTGGGTATCCACACTGGTCTCCCACCCAGTGTTCTCACTAACGCCGCATATCAACGACGACCACATTCCTATGAACACCTATACATATATATATATTGGGAAGTCTCTTCACTAAGGATCTACTACTACAATAATATTATGGGATAGCCGAATTACTTAGTGTCAACAATTCCCTAGCTCAAGGGCTCCCTGTTCTCCCTATTCATTCAGACTTACCGGATCAGGGGCAACATCTGTTCTGGCTATAACATCTGACTAGGAGGAAAAAGGTTACCTATGCTTTGGAACAGAAGACGCTGTTTACAGAATTATGGGAGGGTGTGGTCCCGTAGTTGCAGGTCTCCTCTCTCCCTCACTATTACTTACCTGATCAGGGGTAGCATCTGTTCAAACAGTAATACTACTAGAAAAGGGGATTACCCTCACTGCATGGGATACACACTATGTGATTGAGTTATTTAACTTTATCATAAAAGAACTCAGGCATACTAATTCACTAATTAATGGGGTCATTTATTATTAGTACAATATAAACCTTTACACAGAACTGACAAAGACTATAGGTAGAACACACCGCTGAAAGAGAAAAGATTAACCATAACAGGAACACTCCGCTGAAAGGGAAAAGATTAGCAATGCAAAAGCCTAGGGAATAAAGATAAGATTAAGATGTACGTGTGATTGGTTCAGACTACCTCACCTATTAGAAGGAAGATTTCTCTCTGCCTCTGGTGGGATTAGGGCTCTCTCTCTGCCTCTGGTGGGATTAGGGCTCTCTCTGTCTCTCCCTCCTTCACCACATCACCACGCCTCTGGTCCAATTGCTCCAGCTGACAGCCTTCTTTGATGCTCTCTGCACTGCTTTCTCTCTCCTCATCTTCAGCAATCGTCTGCCTTCTTTCTCCATTTAAGAACTGCACTCTATTCTGCAGCTCCAGCAGACATCCTCTCTCTCTCTGCAAGCTGTTCTGTGCTCCAAGCTGTTCTGAGCACCACGCTGCACTGCACTCCAAACTGAACTGAACTGCACACAAGCTGGAATGAACACTCCTCCTCTCCTGTAGCTCACTAATATGGAAGCTTGTCCTTTCATGGAAAGTTACGGCCAGTAACCTGCCGCCCACCAAATTCTTGTACCTCCCCGTACCAAGGACACGTTCCCAGCTGGCCAGCCTGAAGTTGTGTCTTCGGAGTGGGGAAAAATACATTCCTTCGATAAGGGCCAGCCTGAACCGGTTCTCTCCAAGCGAACAACAGCCTTAACTATAAACTTTGCCTTTGCCCTGAAAAGCCTCTCAGCTTCATCAAGATGGAGTCCCTCTATCTCTAGGCCTGTAGGCCTGAAAGGGGTGAAATGCTCCTTAGCTCTGTCAGAATACCTACATAAACCATACCAATGTGTCTAATATGTCAAAGCCAATAGGCAATAGACAGGTTAAAGTCAAGAATAAAGGCATATTAAGCAGCTATCCTCTTCTAGATCTGGAAAAAAGGGCTTAAAAGGGCCAACACAGGCTAAGAATACCTATACTAGATGCGAGCAAGATTAATGATCTATATCACTGCTAAATAAAGCCAAAAACTCTGCCATTACATTGCACCCCTAGATCCTTATCTTGCGAGCATCAATAAACAACAACAACCATCTAAACAAACATCAACATAATCTATCAACAAATCAAAACCTAAAAAACTTCCTAAAAACAATGACAACTCAAGGAAATTCCACCTGAAACTCAATTGTAGGGAATACAAACCTAAAAACAAATCAAAGCACCCTTGATCTGAGATTCAATCAATCAATCAGTGACACTTATAAAGCGCGCTACATACCCGTGGGGTCTCAAGGCGCTGGGGGGGGGGGAGCCGCTACTGCTCGAACAGCCAGGTCTTCAGCTTCTTCCTGAAGGAGAGGTGGTCTTGGGTCAGGCGCAGGTCGGTCGGGAGGGAGTTCCAGGTCTTGGCGGCCAGGTGGGAGAAGGACCTTCCTCCTGTAGTCGCTCTTCGGATGCGGGGGACGGCGGCGAGGGCGTGGTTGGCTGATCGGAGGTGGCGTTTGGGAGCGTAGAAGTTGACTCGGCTGTTGAGGTAGCTCGGGCCTTGGTCGTGTAGGGCTTTGTGTGCGTGGGTGAGGAGGCGGAAGGTGATTCTTTTGTTGACGGGGAGCCAGTGAAGGTCTCGCAGATGTCCGGAGATGTGGCTGGTTCGTGGGATGTCGAGGATGAGTCTGGCTGAGGCGTTCTGGATCCGCTGGAGTCTCTTCTGGAGCTTGGCGGTGGTCCCGGCGTAGAGGGCGTTGCCGTAGTCCAGTCGGCTGGTGACGAGGGCCTGGGTGACGGTCTTCCTGGTCTCGGTGGGGATCCACCAGAAGATCTTCCGTAGCATGCGTAGGATGTTGAAGCATGCCGAGGAGACGTTGTTGACTTGCCTGGTCATGGAGAGGGAGGAGTCCAGGATGAAGCCCAGGTTGCGTGCATGGTCTGTCGGTTTGGGTGCGGTGCCCAGGGCGGGAGGCCACCAGGAGTCGTCCCAGGCGGAGGGAGAGGAGCCCAGGATGAGGACCTCCGTCTTGTCTGAGTTCAGTTTCAGGCGGCTGGTCGTCATCCACTCGGCTACCTCTTTCATCCCTTCGTGCAGGTTGGCTCTGGCGGCGGCGGGGTCGTTGGTCAGGGAGAGGATCAGCTGGGTGTCGTCGGCGTAGGAGATTATGCTGAGGTTGTGTTTGCGTACGATGGCCGCGAGGGGGCTCATGTAGACGTTGAAGAGGGTGGGGCTCAGAGATGATCCTTGGGGGACGCCGCAGATGACTTCGGTGGCCTCTGACTTGTACGGTGGTAGGCGGACTCTCTGTGTTCTCCCGTCGAGGAAGGAGGTGATCCACTCCAGCGCCTTGTCCTGGATTCCGACGTTGCTGAGGCGCCGTACTAGGGTGCGGTGGCAGACCGTGTCGAATGCCGCGGAGAGGTCTAGGAGGATGAGGGCCGCTGTTTCTCCATTGTCCATCAGGGCTCGGATGTCGTCGGTGGCGGCGATGAGGGCGGTCTCGGTGCTGTGGTTGGCTCGGAAGCCGGACTGTGAGGGGTCGAGGGATCCGTTCGTCTCGAGGAAAGCGGCCATCTGCTTGTTGACGGTCTTCTCGATGACTTTGGCTGGAAACGGGAGGAGCGAGATGGGGCGGTAATTCTTGAGGTCGGTGGGGTCCGCTGTTGGTTTCTTGAGTAGGGCGCTGAGTTCGGCGTGTTTCCAGCTCTCGGGGAAGATGGTGGTGTCGAGGGATGTGTTGATGATGTCTCGCAGGTGGGGTGCGATGACAGCGTCGGCTTTGTTGAAGACGTGGTGAGGGCAGGGGTCGGTCGGTGATCCGGAGTGGATGGAATTCATCGTGCGGATGGTGTCTTCGGTGCTGATCGGGGTCCAGGCGTGGAGGGTGGTGGTGGGGGGTGGTTGTTCGGTCATGGTGTGCGTTGGTTGGTTGTTGAAGCTGTTGTGTATGTCCGTGATCTTGTTGTGGAAGTATGAAGCCAGGGAGTTGCAGAGGTCTTGCGATGGGGTGATGTCGTTGTTTCCTGCGCTGGGGTTGGAAAGCTCTTTGACGATGTTGAAGAGTTCCTTGCAGTTGTGTGCGTTGTTGTCCAACCGGTCCTTGAATGCTGTTTTCTTGGCGGCGCGGATCAGCTGGTGGTGTTTCCGGGTGGCAAGTTTGAAGGAGGTCCTGTTGTCCGGTGTCGGTTCCCTTCTCCAGACTTTCTCGAGGGCTCGGCAGTTCTTCTTGGAGCTCTTGAGTTCGTCGGTGAACCATGGGGCTTTCTTGCTGCCGGGTCTGCTGGGCGGGGTCCTCAGTGGGGCGAGTTCGTCCGCGCAGTTGCTGATCCACTTCGTGAGGTTGTTGGCGGCCTGGCTGGGGTTCGCTGAGCTGGCAGGAGGGTGCTGGCTCAGGGAGGTGGCGAGCTGGTCTGCTGTGATCTTGTTCCAGCTTCTGCGGGCGGTCTGTTGCTGGTGGTGGTGGGTCGTTGTTTTCTTGAAGGTGAAGTGGACGCAGCTGTGGTCCGTCCATTGAAGCTCTGTGGTGTGGCTGAAGTTGATGTCCTTGCTGGATGAGAAGACAGCGTCGAGTGTGTGTCCGGCGAGGTGGGTGGGGGTGGACACCAGTTGCTTGAGTCCCAGGTTGGTGAGGTTGTCGAGCAGGGTGCTGGTGTTGCGGTCGTTGTTGTTCTCCAGATGGAAGTTGAGGTCTCCCAGGAGGATGTAGTCAGCGGAGGGGAGGGCATGTGGGCTGACGAAGTCGGCGATGTCCTCGCTGAATTGTGTGCGTGGTCCAGGGGGTCGGTAGATCAGGGTGCCTCTGAGGGTGGTGTTCGGGTTGGATTGGATCTGATAACAACAGAAACTAACCAAAGCATCTTCAAACTAAATGTGCCTCAACTTCCAATGATAACTGGTGAAATCTAGTGATGTAGGGACTTATGTGTTGAATGAAAACAGCAAGGGGCCTAAATGGGGCCTACTTCGGACAACTTAAGCCTAAATGAGGCCTACCTACTATTGTCAACTTAAGAATTAAATGTGCTTCAACTCCTAATGAGAAAACAACAAAGGGCCTAAATGAGCCCTACCTACTATAGGCAACTTAAGAACTAATGATGACTCATGAAATCTATTGGTGTAGGGGCTTGTTTGTGGGATGAAAATAACAATGGGCCTAAATGAGGCCTACCTACTGACATTTGTCAATTTAAAGTGAAATCTGAGAAGTACTGTTTCAAGGTCTGGGCAAACATTAATACATAATCATACTAAAAGACACACCACCCAGAACAATCCAAAGTTTAAGGTAACCACCCTTTGATCAATCAAGGTGAAAATGTAAGAACAGTAAAAAAAAACAACCCCATTTCTACAAGATAGCTGGTGTAACATCAAGCTTAGAACATCCATTTTACATCATACTGTGGAACACATGTGTGCACCACCATTCAAAAAAAAGTCCTTCATTGGCAAAAACTGTTTTGAAGAAAACAGAAAAACTATAATAGGTGACATGTTTTTTGCTTTAAAAGTGGGGCCTGCTTATCCAAGGGATTATGCATCAAAATACATGTATAATTCTGTCCCAAATAAAACATGTTTGTGTTTTTTTTTTTTTAAAGTGGGGCCTGCTCGTAGTGATGTCAACAAAAAATGCAGGCCAAGGAATTATGTAACTCAGTCCAAATTCTTCAGTGTAGGCCACCACCCTGCATCCTCGGTATCCGGACACTTCCTCCGATGCGGCCATCCATCACCCTTCCGGTCTGGTCTGGTCTGGTCTGGTCTGGTCTGATCTGATTCCATCATCCAAAAATAATAAACTAAAATAAAAACATGAAAGTAAAAAGCTAAAACAAGAAAAGGAAGTGGAAGGGGGACGGACCCACGCAGAACCACAACCACAGCAATCCTAGGAACAAGAGAACAAGTATCATTAATCTTGCAAAATAAAATTTTCCATTTAAAAAGCACCCCGGGTGCCTTTCATTATTGAAAAGAAAATATCCTAATTAATTAAAAACATTCAAAATTTAACTTTTAATAATATTTCGCAGGGCCTAACATACCCTAATCCTCCCTAAGCCAGCCCCTCCCTTCAGAGCAGGAGCCAGTCTACAGTGCGAAGCTACTTTGGATTACCGCCAAATGAAGAGCCTCTCTAAGCCAGCCCCTCCCTTAAATAAACAAGCCATCCGCGGAAGAAAATTGGATTGTAGCCAATCATAACGAACAGGGACGTGATCGAAACCTGCAGAATGAAGGAAAAAAAAACTCGTCTGCACAAACCAGCTGGTCTGCCAAGGTCGACAAACAAAGTACTTGCCTGTTCCCAGGCCTGAGTGTGCCAACCAACGAAAGCTAGCATTTGAAAAAAAAAACAATTCCGTTACAGTGTACTGCCAATTAAAAGCTCCAATTTCTAAAAAGACTTTTGTCTAACTAATTCAGCTAAAGGCAAGACATTTAAAATATGGGCACTTATTTAGAAAGGGGCAACTCAGTTTTGCACACAAGATTATACATTCTGCATTTGGGAAAAAAAACGAATTAACATGGTCCATTGTCAGCTGCTGAAAGAGAAATAATTTGTAAAACAACATAAAATGCAGATACATTTCAACATTGTATTTAATTTAAACAGGGGCATTATATCATTTTACATTACAGTGTAATTTAACATGCAGGCCATTCAAGCCAGCGTAATAAAAGGGCCACATTCATGCACTAAGAAACAACTAATTATTTTCTAACTGAGTTGGTGAATTTATTAAAAAAAGGTTTTGCTGACACATTTATAAAAGAATACATTTTAATTTACATTTGGGAAAATAATAATGTTACATTTTAACATTTTTTTTCAACGGCGCATGGTTGCCTTCCACTAATTAAAAGCACATGTTACCACGCACTGTCGGGCAAGATTGATTATTCTCAACCTGTGAGCCTTGCAACCAGCACATTCCTGTCTAGATGGAAACCCTCAAAGAAATAATTAATGAAAACAGCTCCGTAGCATGCATTCTAACGGGCCATCTTTTTAACATTTCACACATTTTAAAAGAACACAGCTCTCTCCGTAATCCGACTGGTTGATTTATAACCACATCAGTTCCAAGGCAAACCCACACAAACTCGTAGACGCATTTCAAAAAGAATGTGAAATGAACAAAACCCTTTGCAAAGCACAAGATGTTACCTTCCCGTCAAGAGGTTGACAAAGCACATAGGCAGACCAAGGAACCAAAAAAAGTCAAAATCAAACCATCAAATAATCCACTGACTTTTATAGTCAGGTCAGATAACCATGCATGTTGACAGCATGTAAAAAATAAAGACTGCCATCTCAACTCAAGATATTAACCCTTTGGCAGCTCAAGCAGAATCATTTCCCAACGACTGCAGATACATGGGAAAGTCATGAGCACATTTCATCACGTTCACAGCTAACACGTACACATATTTTCAAAAACGTTATCCCCAAGCACCCGAGAGAGATCCAGCTCTCTCCTGCCAAACGTAATGATAACATGCCCTGTCCAAGCCATGACCACATGGCGCTATTCACAAGCCATATTTACAAGACAAGCCTTTCACAAACAACATTTCCAAGGCGCAATGCACAAGGAACACAGCAGATTAACATAAGAACATGCACCTCACAAACCACATTAAAATGGCGCTATTCACAAGCCATATTTACAAGACAGTAAACAAACTCAAAAAACGACACGCTTTTCACAAGGAATATATCCAAAGCACCATTCACAAGCAACACAGCAGATCAACATGAGAACATGCACCTCATAAGCCACAATAATATGGCGCTATTCACAAGTCATATTTACAAGGAGCTATATTCAAAGAACTCCACAGATCATATTACAATGAACACATTTCACATTGCACAGCATAAGCAGATGCAGCAAGCAATTTAATGGGCAATTTAAAAGCACTTTTTACACACATTTATACAATTGGACCATCACAAAGATGTAACTGGCTTCCTCATGTAATGCCATCCTTCAACTCTGACAGTTTAAACACCAAGATGAAAACCATTCCTTCCACCCTGAATAAACCAAATGCCATGATGTAATGCAATCTCCTCACGCTGCAACTGTTCAAGCCCATAGGTCTAACAGGCTACATAAACTGCAACATTACGCCAGATGGAACCAGCGTTCAGGGCACTCCCTCAGAACACATGGGAAACTCTCTAAGCACATGGCCAGATCACACAGGATAGGTAAACCGTTCGACTACGCCAGATGTTATGGCGTTCATGGCACTCACTCACAACACATGGGAACCTCTCTAAGCACATGGCAAGGTCACAAAGGTTTCGTAAACTGTTCGTAGACGCCAGATGTAATGGCTGGATTTTCTGAGTAGGTGGGATCAGCCCCTAGGGGCCCCTCCAACCCAGCCAGAACGTACTCACCTTCCCTCCTCAGGACTAACTATCCAGGCACCTGGTACCTACCTGAGGATGGGGAACTCGCAATATACAAGCTCATATTATTAAAAACACCACTAAATCTATAGGGATACTAAGAATACTCACTGATTACTAGGGATATCCATACCCTACACCACACTTATTCACATCAGTTGGTCTCGCGGCCACTCAGACCCAGACCGATCTACCCTAGGGCAGATATTGCGCACAATCCGGTGCGACTACACATGGGCCTGCAGAACCCAATGCTCCCTTTTCCAAACGATCAACAATCCTGTCGATCTCCACGCTAGTTCAACCTCCCAGCGCTCTCACTTATTCAAGCCACAATCTTGTGGGTATCCACACTGGTCTCCCACCCAGTGTTCTCACTAACGCCGCATATCAACGACGACCACATTCCTATGAACACCTATACATATATATATATTGGGAAGTCTCTTCACTAAGGATCTACTACTACAATAATATTATGGGATAGCCGAATTACTTAGTGTCAACAATTCCCTAGCTCAAGGGCTCCCTGTTCTCCCTATTCATTCAGACTTACCGGATCAGGGGCAACATCTGTTCTGGCTATAACATCTGACTAGGAGGAAAAAGGTTACCTATGCTTTGGAACAGAAGATGCTGTTTACAGAATTATGGGAGGGTGTGGTCCCTTAGTTGCAGGTCTCCTCTCTCCCTCACTATTACTTACCTGATCAGGGGTAGCATCTGTTCAAACAGTAATACTACTAGAAAAGGGGATTACCCTCACTGCATGGGATACACACTATGTGATTGAGTTATTTAACTTTATCATAAAAGAACTCAGGCATACTAATTCACTAATTAATGGGGTCATTTATTATTAGTACAATATAAACCTTTACACAGAACTGACAAAGACTATAGGTAGAACACACCGCTGAAAGAGAAAAGATTAAACATAACAGGAACACTCCGCTGAAAGGGAAAAGATTAGCAATGCAAAAGCCTAGGGAATAAAGATAAGATTAAGATGTAAGTGTGATTGGTTCAGACTACCTCACCTATTAGAAGGAAGATTTCTCTCTGCCTCTGGTGGGATTAGGGCTCTCTCTCTGCCTCTGGTGGGATTAGGGCTCTCTCTGTCTCTCCCTCTTTCACCACATCACCACGCCTCTGGTCCAATTGCTCCAGCTGACAGCCTTCTTTGATGCTCTCTGCACTGCTTTCTCTCTCCTCATCTTCAGCAATCGTCTGCCTTCTTTCTCCATTTAAGAACTGCACTCTATTCTGCAGCTCCAGCAGACATCCTCTCTCTCTCTGCAAGCTGTTCTGTGCTCCAAGCTGTTCTGAGCACCACGCTGCACTGCACTCCAAACTGAACTGAACTGCACACAAGCTGGAATGAACACTCCTCCTCTCCTGTAGCTCACTAATATGGAAGCTTGTCCTTTCATGGAAAGTTACGGCCAGTAACCTGCCGCCCACCAAATTCTTGTACCTCCCCGTACCAAGGACACGTTCCCAGCTGGCCAGCCTGAAGTTGTGTCTTCGGAGTGGGGAAAAATACATTCCTTCGATAAGGGCCAGCCTGAACCGGTTCTCTCCAAGCGAACAACAGCCTTAACTATAAACTTTGCCTTTGCCCTGAAAAGCCTCTCAGCTTCATCAAGATGGAGTCCCTCTAGCTCTAGGCCTGTAGGCCTGAAAGGGGTGAAATGCTCCTTAGCTCTGTCAGAATACCTACATAAACCATACCAATGTGTCTAATATGTCAAAGCCAATAGGCAATAGACAGGTTAAAGTCAAGAATAAAGGCATATTAAGCAGCTATCCTCTTCTAGATCTGGAAAAAAGGGCTTAAAAGGGCCAACACAGGCTAAGAATACCTATACTAGATGCGAGCAAGATTAATGATCTATATCACTGCTAAATAAAGCCAAAAACTCTGCCATTACAGCGACCCAGTGCAGATTCCTGGCAACATACAAGAAACAGCATAAAAGTGGCTCAATATATTGAATCTTAAACACTTCAAACCCCTGCTTTCACTGAATCCCAAGACATCTGGATTCATCTTGAACACTAACCTTATCTACAAACAATACATTGCAAAAAACACAAAGATTGACAGCCCTCTTGGAGGAACATGGCGGCAGCAGGCTAGCTGCCGCGGTACTCCGCTCTGAGCCCCAGCAGAGCGCTACACTTTTTGCAACCACGAGAGTGAGAGCGGAGTGTCCTGCTTACCTGATGCGACTCCGCTGCTCCGTTGCTCCGCTGCTCCATTACTTCCTTAGGCTCCGCTTATTGATTTTCGGGAGCCTTTTCATAAAACTTTCTAAATTTGCCTAATATGGCTGGACCGGACCGCGTCCTGCGGTCTTTTCTCTCTGTCCATGTGCCTGGAGAGGGGCGTGCACCAGCTTGCTCCAGAGGCTCCGGAGGCTATCCCGGTAACTCAGCTGCCCCGTCCGACATCGCCGTGTCCGGTGTTGAGGCTGTGGCATCAGGCTGCCCTGGAGCTCCGCCGAGGGAGATGCTTGCGGTGTCTTTACAAGGATTTTCGCGGGCTCACGACGCAGAAGGGATCTCCAGCTGAGGACACAACACCTGCAGTCACGGCGGCAGCAGACACAGCACCCTCAGCGTTATCTTCAAAGGAGGTGAAGGGGAAGCTAGGAGGGAGGGGTCCAGCTAGAGGTAAGCTATTCCAGTCTTCTGGAGCAGGGCTGCCTGACTTGGAATTGGGTTCTGGCACGGAGCAGGAGGATACAGTATAACAACCACCTCACCAGCAAACTCCACCAGTAACCCAAGTTTGTACTCAACTGGAACCCCCTCCAAACTACAGTCGCCGATAGCGAGCAGGGGTCGTAGGGGCTGTAGAGGCAATAGAGTCAACCAAGTCCAAGTCCAAAGCAAGGGGGGTAAACTCACTAAGAGGAAGGAGGATAGGAGTGGGCCTTCCGTTTTGGGGGTACAGACTCCACCAAGGCTGGAATCTGGGATAACGACCCAGGGTTGTGCTGAGGGGGGGAACGAGCTGACTAAAACTACTAAAACCGCCTCTAAAATATCTTCTAAGTCACCCTCTAAAACCTCGTCATATCTCTCTACTGAGGTAAAAGCCAAACACGCGCTAAAAAATCTTAAAAATTAGCTAAGTCAGTTCTTGACTCCAGCTCTAGGATAACGCCATCTCTGCGCTCCTATTTCAAGGTTATTCCTCAGGTGTTAGACTTGTCTCAGAACTATCCTCCTCTAGTGCTAACCCTTCCAAGTCTATCCATGAGTACGTCTCAATCAGACTGTTTGATTGATTCCATACCTGTTAACATGGAGAAGGTTTGCAATGAACCCCAACCTGGGGTGGGGGGGACACCCTCTGGTCTTGCGCAAACTGTTATGTCTTCCTTGAATACTATTCCACCTATAAAACCCTTGGTAGAACCAAATATCAGTGTAAGTGGCTCCACGGGGGCTCCCCTTTGGAGCCCAGTACTCCACCAGGGCAAGAGATAGCGAATTCCGGCACTTCAAGTAGTTCCGCTGAAGCAGATGAGCACAGCGATGATATATGCAACGGACTAGTCACGGACCGTGAGCCAGACCTGGGTCCCTCAAACCTAGAGGGTTACTCAAATCAAAATACCCAGCAGCTGACTACTTCCAACTCATCTTCCACCTGCGATACCTTTTCCAACCCTTCTATCTCCACTGCTAGTATGCCTCCAGATCGCTCTGTGTCTTCATTAATGCTTATGATCTCCAACCTCTCAGCCGACATCAAACGGGGGTTTGAAGAGTCGACAATAATTCAAAGAGAAATCAGATCCTACTGTGAATCTTTAGATAGCAAGATAGATGGTCTTTTTTCTTGAACGGGAGTGCTGGAAGAGACAGTTGCGGGCATGTCCCTTGAACTGGATAACGCTAAGGAGGAAATTGTCAAATTAAAAAAGGAAGACACAGCTCTGGCGGACAGGATGGAGATTCTGGAAAGCAATGCGAGGCGTAGCAATATTCGCATTTTGAACATTCCAGAAGGTAGTGAAGGATCAGACATCAAGGCCTACATTATCCAGCTCCTAAAGAAGTCTCTCAACTTAAATCACTCGGATGAGGAGCTAGCCACTGACATCCAGCGGGTACATAGGGACCCCTTCAGGCGGAGCCCTCAGAGGACAAAGCCACAAAAGATCCTAGTGAACTTTCATACCTATTCACTAAAGGAATACATCTTGAACCTAGCTCTCAAGCAAAAATCCCTGAAAGGGGTAGGTTTCACTTTTCAAATTAGATCAAATCTATCAAGGGCTACCTTAGATAGGCAATGGGAGCTGGGCAGGAGGATGGAGGCTTTTAGAGAACTAGGGGCCAGATGTAGGAGCCAAAATACCGGTCGGTAATGGCCGATTTCGGCCGTTACTGACCAGAATTAAGTATTTGGCATGTAGGGGCCCTATTTTACCGATTCGGTAAATTTACCAAATCGGTAAATTTACCGAATCGGTAAAATACCGAATCGGTAGTTTTACCGATTCGGTAATTTTGAGATGTAGGTGGGACTCTTCTGAGTCCCACAGGCCTTACCGATCGGTATTTTACCACCTAATCCAATTGGGTGGTAAAATACCGATTCCAGGTGTGCATGCACATGTGTGCATGCACAACTATCGCATGTGACAGACAGACATGCCCTTAGGGCATGTCTGTGTGCCACATGTCACACATGCCTGATTTCGGGGTGCTAGAGGGTGTCAAAGTGACACCCCCTGCAACATTCGGTATTTACCGAATCGGTAAATACCGATTCGGTAATGCCCATTGATTCCTATGGGCTTCAATGCCCATAGGAATCAATGGGCATTACCGAATCGGTATTTACCGATTCGGTAAATACTGATTCTTACAGAATCGGTAATTCAATTACCGATTCTACCTAAATCTCCCCCCTTCTATTTTACCGATTCATAAATACCGAATCGGTAAAATTCGGTATTTATAAATCGGTAAAATATACTTACCTACATCTGGCCCTTGGTGCAACAGTCCAGCTGAGCTTTCCTGTGGCTTTGAAGATTATGTTTAACAATAAAATGCACAACATCAGCTCAGTTCAGGCTGCGGATGAACTGCTGATGAGCCTTGGTGGGGCTAAGGGTGCTGAGGGGGGTTCTGGCTGAGACTATGATTGTTCTAGGATTGTCTAAGGGCATGAGCTTAGGGTGTTATAACTTCTGACTTCCCCGACTCTTCCCCGACTCTCCCGACTCTCCCAGCCTGCATCATCTCCTTCCTCCTATTTGTGCCTCTTCCTTTCCTTTTCTCATATGGTGATATGGTGATATTGTTAAATGTAACAAATCTATACAAAAAAAAAAGCCAATGAAATTAGAGATTAATAATACAAAAAAAATTTGAAATAAAGGAAAAAAAAGAGCACAAAGGGGAGGCTGAATACATAGGGTAAAAACACAAAGGAGAAGAAAGAAAAAAAAAAGGAAAAAAGGAAGGGAAAGGGAAGGAAAGGAAAAAAAATGTTTTAAAAGTATAGAGGTGAATATCACAAAAGTAACTACCTTGAACCCTGAGGGATTTGGTTTCTCTCTCTTTTTTTTTCTTTTTTTTTACCAATCATGTGGGGTTACATCGGGTTAACTGTATTGGATTTATTATCTAGATCTCAACCTTTAAGTAGTGGCGCACTGTAGGGGCTCAGAATGGGTTAGGGGTACCACAAACCGGACATGCTCCGGTTAGACACTATAAGGGTTCCTCAAGGGTGGGGGCGGGGGGGTAGGGCTCACTGGGGTGTGGGCTAAAAAGCATAAAATATTCCTAATTTCCGTTTTGTTTGTTTACAATTTTTTTTCTATGTTTAAAGTATGGACAGGGATTGCATTTTTGATAGGGGTTAAGGGCTGCATGCCCTTTGTATCCAGCCGCATCAGTCTGTTGAGTCATGAGTAGCCTCAAGATTCTCTCCTGGAATATTAATGGCCTGCGCACCAAACCTAGAGCAAATAGGATTCAACAATATTTGCGGGATTCTGATGCGCAGGTCATTATACTTCAGGAGACACACTAATTGAGGCTGAGCTGCTTGATCTGGTTAAAAAAAATAGATGGATAGATTATCTGTCTCTACATCCCAAACAAATAATACTAGAGGAGTGACTATCCTTTTTAAAAAAGCACCTATCACAAGATTAATTATGCAGAAGGTAGACCCTTGAGGCAGATGGGCAATCGCCACAGTGGTTATAGGTGGCTCACACTTGACTATAGCTGGATACTATGGGCCTAATAGAGATGATCCCTCAGCCTTAGAATCTCTATTTTCCGAGCTTTTGCACTTCCCAGAACCAGTCATAATAGCAGGGGATTTTAACATCGTCCTTGACCCCTCGCTAGATAAGACTCCTTCTATTCGACAACAAACGTTCTCCAAATCCAGAGCTTTTTTACTCAAATGTATGTATCAATATGGCTTTTTGGATATTTGGAGAGTAAGGGCGGGTCAGAAAACGGGTTTTTCTTTCTGGAATTTTAAGTACCACCATCGTTCAAGGATTGATTTTTTTCTAATGAGTAGAGCTTTGCTTGACTCTGTAAAAAACGTCAGTTATTTGCCATCGCACCTGTCGGATCACTCCTCAGTCTCTTCAGATCTTGTTGGCTTGATCCAATCCCCAGCTAGATCATGGTCTTTTGACCGTTCCCTTCTCTCATCGTCAGATGACATCATACATATAAGATCAGAAGCGCAAGAATTTTTGCGAATTAATATCGGTTCAGCGGGCTCTAGCATCGTGTGGGACGCATTTAAGTGTTCCCTGCGGGGGGTAATTAAGAATAAAACTATATTCCGTAGGAGGCAGTACACTCAAGAAGTTGGATCTATAGAGACCAACTTGGCACTAATGAAAAACGAACTAGATGCCTGTAGTAATGTTCTCAATCCTATTACTTTGGCTAAGCTGGAGAAGTTCTGGAACTTAAGGGGCAACTGGCTTCTGTGCTTAACCATCGCATCCTCCAGAGATGGGAAGCTAGTAAACCCGCCCATTTTGAATTTAGAGAAGGGGCAGGCAAACTGCTAGCCTGGAAAGCTAGAACTGATCGGACACGCAATAACATTGATGCTATAATAACCAGTGCTGGGACCGTATCTTCGGATCTGGAAATCAGATCGGCCTTTAAAGATTTTTTCCAGAACATTTATCAGGAGGACAAGAACATCTCTCTTGAGAATATAAAAGAGTGGCTTAATGGTATCACATTACCATCCCTATCTCCCGATCAAAGAGCATCATTAGATAAGGTTATTACGGAAGAAGAGGTGGTGATGGCGATACAAAGTAGCAGGGGGGGTAAGGCGGCGGGGCCGGACGGTTTGCCGGCCGAGATATATAAGCGCCTCGCGGGGGAAATTGCGCCCTTCCTTGCTGGGTTATTCAATCAAATTCTGCAGGAAGGAGCAATACCTCCAACCTCCTGGAATAACGCTTCCATCACTCTTAACTTGAAACCAGGTAAGGTTGCCACCGACTGCGGTTCATACCGCCCTATCTCAATTCTCAATGCCGACTATAAGATCTTTGCGTCACTCCTGGCTAAGAGGCTGGGTCAGGTTGCTCCTGCAGTCCTGCATTCCAATCAGAAGGGCTTTGTTGAGGGTCACCAGCTCTTTGAGCTGACGTACAACCTTATAGGAGCTATAGACATGGCGACAAGTTCCTCTTTACCCTTGGCTATCCTCACGCTGGATGCCACCAAGGCCTTCGATAGGGTCAATTGGTTGTACCTGTCGGGGGCCTTGGAAAAATTCGGCGTGGGAGGGGCTTTCCGCAGAGTGGTGGAGCTCTTATATCACAATCCATGCGCATCTGTCCTGGTCAACGGAGGTTTGTCTGAACCATTCACTATCACAAGGGGAACACGGCAGGGTTGGCCCTTATCCCCTCTCCTTTTTGATCTTTATATAGAGCCGTTTGCTCAAAAAATTCGGGAGGACTATAACATTAAGCCTTTCATATACAGAGATTGGGAAAAAAGGGTGTCCCTGTATGCAGACGACGTCTTGATCATGACGTCAGAGATTAGCACCGCGTTCCCGGCAGTAATAAATCTAGCCCTGGATTTTGGAAAATCTCAGGATATGAGGTAAACGTCTCCAAAACCGAAATTATGGCATGGAATAGCGATGTGACAGGTTTTAATGAACAACTAAGTAAGAACTTGAGATACCATGGTTTACGTATTGTTAAAGATATTAATCTGATTGCCTCCACTAACTTTGCCATAGTTGCTAAAGACTGCCGGAAGTTAATGGGTTCTTGGGGTCATCTCCCTCTGACGGTTCTGGGTCGTGCAAACTTAGTGAAAATATCCATTCTTCCTACGTTAACTTTTATTTTTAACACTATACCACTTTACTTTGACACTTCTCCTATAGCAAAGTTCCAGAGTGACATCTCTTCATTTATTTGGAAAACCAAAAACGTAAGAATAGCATGGAAAAAAATAAGGCGTCGTAGGGAGAAAGGCGGATTGGCTGGTCCAGATCTTCAGTTATATGCGTGGGCCTTTCAGATGACACACGCACGAATGTTGCTGAATATCCCATCAGATCAAGGCATAGGGATAATGTTTTCGGCTCTATTACAGGGAGAAGGAGTTGGGCAGTCGGGTTTTCTTTTTAAGTTTGGTGACCCTAAGTTCTTTAAAAAAGTTAAATTGAAGGTGCTGCAGGGTCTAGCAAGAACTTGGTCCAATCTTAGAGGTGCAACCATGCTAGGATATTACTCGAACAGATCTCCTAGATGGGATCTCCCCGCTGCCCCGGGTTGGGTAAACGATACTCTGGTAACACCACTCAAAGATGCCCGAATTTTAACATGGGGGGACCTGTTTGTAGAAGGGTCTATGCTCTCTTGGGAACATCTAGCGAGTAAGGTGGGTCCCAACTTGTCCAGATTGAAATTTCTGCAAATATCAAGTTGGGCTCAAGCACAGCCAGCCAGAACCCCACTTTGTTATAATATGCCTCTTGGGGGAAGCAGTCAATTGGAATCTTCATTGTTCGACAAACCACCCGTTCCTAAAGAAGTTTCCCTATGGTAGAACCTCATCTTGGAAGAGATTGATGGGGAATTTCCTCTTCCAGACTTACCAGGGTTCTTTGATGCCAACCCTGAACTTGAACGATTTATGGCAAACGTCCTGTAATGTCTTGTGGGATCTAGTCAAACCAGCCTGGCTTCGTAGAAACCACCTTTTTACCATTCACAGGGCCTACTACTCTCCGAAGAGGTTGTCTAAATTTTCAACAGGGGACCCGGTGGCATGTGCCAGGTGTGGTCTTGAGGCAGCTTCAGGCACACACATGTTCTTTGATTGCCCTTACCTGTCATCTTTTTGGGAAGCAATTAGCACTACACTCACGTCTTCTATTGGCTTCACAGTGGTTATGGACCTTCAGCTAGTAATCTTCAGCCTAGTGGATCAGAAGCGAAGTTCAGCCAATAATCTCTTATTCTACTCTATTTTGGTAGCCTGTAGAGAAATCTGCAAGCGATGGAAAGAGGCTTCTCCTCCCTCTTTACATGACTGGCGTACCTCAATGCTACAAATTTCAAAATTAGATCTCGCCAGGACTGGGAAACCAGATAAAAGAGCTTTTTGGCATCTATTTGACTGGGCTCACTAGCCTTACTGTTTTTTTTTTTTCCCCCAGGTCCGATGATTACGAAGCCATGTTTCTTTTCTCCCTGCTAAACCACTTCGCCCTTTTTTTTCTTTTGGCACACCGGTGGATATAAGCTATGGTTGATGTTGGCTTATGGTTAGTATCTGTCTGATAAATTACAAGGTGCTAAGATCAGCATGGTGACAGACATAGCTGTAGGGTTAAGGCAGATCCATTCTTCGTTTGCACCCTTACCAGTCTTTGACTGAGACAGCATGCCAGTACCAGGATATGATTTTCTTCCTTGTTTATACGATCGGCAGATCTCACCAACCATGGTGGAGATGAGGACAAAAAAAACAGCCCTCCTTTCTAAAGAAAGTGAAACCATTTCTTTCAGAAAACAACTTCAGAACTGCTACTCAAGCCCTCATACTCTTGCATCTAGATGGCGGTAGCACCATGCCCCATGGCCTCCCAGACTGCCCACTGGCACCTCTTAAGGGCATCCTTCATGCCACAGCACATTTCATCTAGGGCCTGAAGAAATATGATCACATCACCCCCTTCCTGATGGAACTCCACTTGTTCCTCTTGCCAGCCCACACCATCTTCACATCCAACTGCATAATTTTCTAAGACTTCACAACCAACACTCCCACTTAATTTGCAGACAAGCTCACCACTTGGTGATACTCAGCCATCATCAGACTGCAGACTAAAAAAGGTAAAAAAGGAACACAAGGCAGCAGTCCTTATCCATCTCTCCACCCAGGATCTGGAACAACCTCCTCTTATCCATCAGAATCACCCAACACATCTCCAGTTTAGGAAAGAGTTGAAAACTCATCTCTTTAAAGGGCACTACTTCACAATGCATTAACCGTCCGCAACCCAGCTTCTTCTCCTATCATTTGTTGACATTATGCTTGTCTTTGACCTGGTACAGCACTCTGCTGCTCTTTGTCTAGGTTTGTTTTTAAGAAATATCATATACATACTTACATACACCTAGTAATTACACTTCTCAGATGGGGGTATTCACCCAAGCCTTGCTAGGCAGACTTTGTCCAGTCTCTGGGCTCATCATATGGCTCTACAACTGTGGCTAATAACTTGGTGCCAGTTGGTTCAGACAGTTGGCCTGTCCATCCCAACCTTAGAATTTTCCACTTTGCCCCTGAAAGCATGCTCAACTCTTCAGCATCAACAGCTCTTATGGCGACGTGGATAACACCATTGCATGGCCCTCACCCAGTTCTCTGAGCGTTGGGTTTTCAGAATCGAACAGAGTTCTTGAGCTGCTCTTGGAGATGCTTCTTAGCACGCCTTACAATCTTGACCTGAGATTAGGCACTTGGCTAATTATACTGGGTGTTAGACGGGGACCCCGAGGGTCGGCCGAGTACAGGGGGAGAGGCCTCCGGTGAGGGCCGTCTCCGGCGATCGTACAGACAAGTAACTTCCCCCCCACAGATGGACACCACACAAGGATGAGTTCAACACACTTTATATAAGAATCTTGAGGTAAAGGGATAAACGATATAGCGGGGTCAGGACACGAGGATCCTGCCAATTCTAGTCGCTGTAGGGAAAAGGGGGTAGCGGGACAGTCTTAGTACCGGTCCGGTACAGGAGCAGCAAGAGGGAAGCTCACAATCCTCGAGCTTGGGGGTCCGCAAAGATGGGCCGCGGCAGCGCCAGCAGGCTACGAAGATGGTTCGAGGTGATGAGGGCCGCGGCAGCATCAGCAGGCTATGAAGATGGTTCGAGGTGATGAGGGCCGCGGCAGCGCCAGCAGGCTACGAAGATGGTTCGAGGTGATGAGGGCCGCGGCAGCGCCAGCAGGCTAGGACGATGGTTCACAACGAGGAGGGCCGTGGCAGTGCCAGCAGGCTACGAAGATGGTTCACGACGAGAAAGGCCGCGGCAGCGCCAGCAGGCCAAGACGATGGTTCACGTTGAAGAGGGCCGCGGCAGCGCCAGCAGGCTTCGGAGATGGTTCACAAGAAAGGGCCGCGGCAGCGCCAGCAGGCCTCCAAGGATGAGTTTGTCTCGGTGTCTCTCGACTCCAGGATACAACTGCCTTCCTGCTCTGGAGCTGCCCCAGTTATAGGTCTGGTCTCCTTTGATGTCCGGACCCTCGCACTTGGAGGTCGGGAGGTCCGGGATGAGGGAGTCCAGACACCCAGCAGGGGGGTGGAGCCACCGCCTCGGAAGGCCGGGGGCGATCGACACCTGGCGGAGGGGAGCCATTGACACTCCTTCTCCCATTGACCTGTCAAGTGGTCTCTTCACCTCCTGGGTGGATGGTGGTGCCTCGATGTCGGGGCCTGGCCAGGCCCAGGGTTGGGGTCGAGCCGAGGCCACACGGCCTTGCTATGTAGTGCCCAAAGATGGCGGCTGGGCCGGGGCAGTGGTGCTGACGGGGGCCCGGGCCAGCCGATACTGGGGTGTTCGGGAGCTGGAGTTCCGTTGTGGACGGGTCGTGGGTTGCCCCGGTGGGTTGCCGGGATGGTTCTTGTCTTGGATACAGGGAGAGCAGGGGTCCGGGCCTCGTCATGCGGGGAGGGAGCGGGCCTTCCACGAGGCCTGTCCAACACTGGGTATATTCCTTCTTCCATTATGGCTTTCAGGAAGTTGTGTGTGGAGGTGGATAATGTTAAGGAAGTATGTGCGCCTCTTCATCATAATCAGGGTTCTTTCCTACTGCCAGGGATCAGAGTCTGAGTAGGATTTTGAATAGGTCCCAAATCCTTCCTTGAAAAACATTTCTTCTCTTAGACTGTGTAACTGTGGAGATTTTGGATTTTCCGCTACCTATGATGGAGGTTAAAACACATTTTTCAATTCACCAGTTTATTACTTCCTCCTCAAAGCCCTTGCCGCCTTTTAACTCTATAAGTGCAATGGCTTCTCTTCAACATGGCGTGCACTTTTTCTTGATATTTGGGCTAGTATGCGCTTTAGCATCCATTACCTTAACTCACTAATGTTAGCCAGGCCAAATTGTCCTTTTCTCTCACATGTTTGCGATTCTAAATTTACCTACAGTTTGCGGATTGTCCTAAAGGGAACCGAGAAAATAGCCACAATCTAACAATGTTTTCTTTTAAACGAGAAAGCTGTGCAAAAAAGTATGTACATTGTTTTCTAAGAATGGCATAAATAAAAGGGTTGCTTTGCTAAGATCACCCACTTTCCAGATTTCATAAACAGGCATTTAATGCTTTTAGGACAAAAACCCTTCTCAACCCTTTTTAGGCATGCTTTATTCATCATCAGGTTCCTCCTCGCATCAGATTGGTAGTGGTATGGGCTACAACTCACCAAAATGGAGAGGAACACTTTTAGCTGTACTTCAGCAGGTAAACACCAATGTGAGCTATCTGATAGCTGACATTGAGGGATTTCATTCTAAAAACATTAGGTTTCTTCAACATGTGTATTATGAGCTCCTCTTAGGGATTGGTTACTCCTTATAAACTCTCTGGATTTATTTTGTGTTTGTGTATATGGTTGGGAGTGATGCATGATGGGTCTATAAATGCTCCCCGGTGGCCCTCTATGTGATAGTGTTACATTGACATCACCTGTGTAAAAGAACACTTTCCAGGTACTACTGTCATAGATGGTACATGTTATGTTATGCAGATGTGTAGAGCGTACTATCACTCAGAAGGGTATCCTGCCGCTTAACAGGTGTGAGTTTAGGCTCCTAAGGCCACCTAAAGCCTAATGGAAATATTTCCGAAGACAAGTCTTCAGCTTCTTGCAGACTCAAGGAGTGAAGAGGAGGCTGTTATGTGTAGCAGCAGGTCGTGCCACCCTTTAGGAGTGATGTGGGAGAAAACTCGACCGCTGGGTCTAGTTCCAGATGAGCGCAGTAGTCTTGAAGGTTTGTGAAGGCAGATACGATTATTGAGGTTTGGTGGGCTAGTCTTTTGTAGTGCCTTGAAAGCGTGGGTGAGTTGTTTGAATTGTGCTCACTTTTGAATAGAGAGCCCGAGGATATCCTTCTGGTGGGAGGTTGAGAGAGGAAACATCCTTTACAACGCAACTTTTACAACGCAGTTCCTTTACGACGCAACTTTTACTACGCAAACCATTACAACGCATTGTGCTGGGGGCGCTCTAGGATAGGGAATAAGTTTAATTTACTATCCAACACCTTCCCTAGTGTCCACGGGGACTGGAGTTGGAATAGTAAATTAAACTATTCACTATCCAGCACCCCAAAGCGCTATGCGTTGTAAAGGTTTTCGCTGTAAATACCGCATTGTAAAGGCATGCGTGTTAAAAGTATGCGTTGTAACGTCATACATCCGCTTGAGAGTGATTCTGGCTGCCAAGTATTGAATGATCTGCAGTCTCCCAGTGTTATTTTTAGTGATCCTGGCATGAAGGGTGTAGTCTAGCTTTCTTGTGACCGGGGCGTGAGTGAAATTTTTCCGGGTGCTGATTGTGAGCCATTTGGAAATCTTCCTCAGCAGCTGAAGGGTATGGAAGTATGAAGTGTGATGGCATTGACTTGACCGGTCATGCCAAGTTTGCTGTCTGATAATGATCGTGAGGTTCTTGGTGTGGGTGGTGGTGGTTATTTTCGGTCATAGCTCTGTTGGCCACCAGGTGGAGTCCCATAGTGATGTGCTCTTCCCTAAGATCACAATTTTGGTCTTGTCGTGTTCAGCTTTAGACAATTGGTCTTCATCCAGTGGGTGATTTCAGTCATGCGTGCATGGAACTTGATACGGGTACTGGGAGTCTTGTCCATGAGGGAGAGAATGAGTTGCATGTCATTGGCATAAGAGAGGACATTTTTGTCATGAGAGGATAATGTAAGCTAGAGGGATCATGTATGCGTTGAAGAGGGCCGAGCTCAGGGAGGATCATTCAGACCTCCGCAAATGAGGTTGCCGTGTCCGAGGTGTATGGTGCCAGGCTGACTGTCCAGGTCCTTCCAGTCAGGAAGAAGCAGATCCATCGGAGTGTGCGTCTTTGGATTCTAATGTTGTGTAGGTGTTGGTTGAAGATGGGTTGGGAGATTGTGCCAAATGCTGCGGAGAGGTACAAGAGGATGAGGGACGCCATTTCTGCCCTGTCCAGAGTCATGCAGTTGTCTATAATTGTACAGATTGGTAGGATATATAACTTAATTATTTTAGAAGGAGACAGTGACAGGAGTGAGGGCAGAGTGTTAAAGTAAGAAGATTGTTTTCGCTCTGCAGCTCATGAGACTTGGAGCACAAGCAATCTACAATGGAAATGTACTCTGGAGGGCTGGGAACGTTAAATCTTGTCCTGAAGGGCTGTGGGAGTTCTACCTTCCAAGCACCAGGATCCCGAACATCACAGGGTGTGCTATAAAAATGGAAAAAGTCATGGCACAATAAGTTTTGTGTTACATTTAATATATCTATAATATATTTTAATTAATTTGTGCACTTTAACAAAAAAATTGACCGTGATGTGTTTATAACAAAAACATAGTTTGTATACTAACAATAAAAAAATGAATTGCAAGTGATTTTTTAATGACTGTGGATATGGTTAAAGGCTAAGTCAAGGATTGGTCATAGGCAATGGGATGGGGTTAACTAAGGGTTATGGGTAATGGTTAGGGCCATGGTAAGAGTGGGGATTAGTGTAGGGATAAAGGATCAGTTTAGGGATAGGTTATAGTAAGGGATGAGGTTAGAGTTATAGTAAGGGATGGGGTAGGATGAGGAATAGGAATTGATTTAGGCTAGATTATGTTTACGGATAAGTTAGGATTAATATTAGACAAAGGGATGGTGAGCATTCAGGGTTGGAGTTGTAGTATGGATAATTTCATTTGTAAGTGAATTAGATTTCATAAAAATGTAGAATCTCATTGTAGATCCTTAATTGTGTATTTTCTGTTTGTCTTATCTTCTTGTGTTTTTTTCTAGGGTTGAGATGGGCCCACAGCTTTACAGGTAACCAAAGATTGTACTTCTTAAATAGGTAGACTATGTCTGCCATTTTTGGTATTATTCATGCTTTCCCAAAGGAGAATTATCAGAGTCACGAGAACATAGCACCTCTTTGGGAGATCAGCCCCCACTCATCGGTGTACAGCACTTTTGGAATTTACGTCATCGCTGGCCTCTGTAGTACTGCTAACTACTGAATATCGATCTCAACAATATTGTGGCATACTCATGTCTAGGACAAAATAAGTCCATGTAGGGAAGTATAGATTTACTATTCCTACCTCCATATCTAGATGCATTGAAGTTATATATATGGCATAGGTACATATATGCATAGATGTCAAATCATCAAAATGCCTGGGGTAGTCAATCAATCAATCAAGGCATTTATAAAGCGCACTACTTACCCAGAGGGTCTCAAGGCGCTTGGGGGGGGGGTGCCGCTACTGCTCGAACAGCCAGGTCTTGAGCTTCTTCCTGAAGGAGAGGTGGTCTTGGGTCAGGCGAAGGTCGGTAGGGAGGGTGTTCCAGGTCTTGGCGGCCAGGTAGGAGAAGGATCTACCTCCTGTTGTCGCTCTTCGGATGCCGGGGACGGCGGCGAGGGCGTGATTGGTCGATCGGAGGTGGCGTTTGGGAGCGTAGAAGTTGAGGCGGTTGTTGAGGTAGCTCGGGCCTTGGTCGTGTAGGGCTTTGTGTGCGTGGGTGAGGAGACGGAAGGTGATTCTCTTGTTGACGGGGAGCCAGTGCAGGTCTCTCAGATGTCCGGAGATGTGGCTGCGTCTGGGGACGTCGAGGATGAGTCTGGCTGAGGCGTTCTGGATTCGCTGGAGTCTCTTCTGGAGCTTGGCGGTGGTTCCGGCGTAGAGGGCGTTGCCGTAGTCCAGTCGGCTGGTGACGAGGGCCTGGGTGACCGTCTTCCTGGTCTCGGTGGGGATCCACCGGAAGATCTTCCGTAGCATGCGCAGGATGTTGAAACAGGACGAGGAGACGGCGTTGACTTGTCTGGTCATGGAGAGGGAGGAGTCCAGGATGAAGCCCAGGTTGCGTGCGTGGTCTTTCGGTTTGGGTGCGGTGCCCAGGGCGGGGGGCCACCAGGAGTCGTCCCAGGCGGAGGGCGAGGAGCCCAGGATGAGGACTTCCGTCTTGTCTGAGTTCAGTTTCAGGTGGCTGGTCGTCATCCACTCGGCTACGTCTTTCATCCCTTCGTGGAGGTTGGTTCTGGCGGCGGCGGGGTCGTTGGTCAGGGAGAGGATCAGCTGGGTGTCGTCGGCGTAGGAGACGATGTTCAGGTTGTGTTGGCGTGCGATGGCCGCAAGGGGGCTCATGTAGACGTTGAAGAGGGTGGGGCTGAGCGAGGAGCCCTGAGGAACGCCGCAGATGACTTTTGTGGCTGCAGATCTGAACGGTGGAAGGCGGACTCTCTGTGTCCTTCCAGCGAGGAAGGAGATGATCCACTCCAGTGCCTTCTCCTGGATTCCGATGTTGCTGAGGCGCTGCACTAGGGTGCGGTGGCAGACAGTGTCGAACGCCGCGGAGAGGTCTAGGAGGATGAGGGCCGCTGTTTCTCCGTTGTCCAGCAGGGCTCGGATGTCATCGGTGGCAGCGATGAGGGCGGTCTCAGTGCTGTGGTTGGCTCGGAAGCCAGACTGTGAGGGGTCGAGGGATCCATTTGTCTCGAGGAAGGCGGCCAGCTGCTTGTTGACGGTCTTCTCGATGACCTTGGCTGGAAACGGGAGGAGCGAGATGGGGCGGTAATTCTTGAGTTCTGTGGGGTCCGCTGTTGGTTTCTTTAGCAGAGCGCTGAGTTCGGCGTGCTTCCAGCTCTCAGGGACGGTGGCGGTGTCGAAGGAGGTGTTGATGATGTCCCGCAGGTGGGGTGCGATGACAGCGTCGGCCTTGTTGAAGACGTGGTGGGGGCAGGGGTCGGTCGGAGATCCGGAGTGGATAGAGTTCATCGTGCAGATGGTGTCTTCTGTGTTGATCTGGGTCCAGGCGCTGAGGGTGGTGGTGGGGGGCGTTGGTGCGGTCGTGGGGAGCGTTGTTTGTGGGCTGAAGCTGTTGTGTATGTCAGCGATCTTGTTGTGGAAGTAAGAGGCGAGGGAGTTGCAGAGGTCTTGCGACGGGGTGATGTTGTTGTTTCCGGCGTTGGGGTTGGAGAGCTCTTTCACGATGTTGAAGAGTTCCTTGCAGTTGTGTGCGTTGTTGTCCAGCCGGTCCTTGAATGCTGTTTTCTTGGTGGCGCGGATCAGTTGATGGTGCTTCCGGGTGGCGAGCTTGAGGGTGATCATGTTGTCCGGTGTTGGCTCCCTTCTCCAGGCTTTCTCGAGGGCTCGGCTCGGTGAAAGTGACTTCACACAACCTTTGACCCCACTGACATTACAGGAAAGGACATCATTTGACCCTAGACCTCAATTCATCCTTGGTAGTGATGTCACTGAAATAAGGGAAACATCCTTTATAATGAAGTTAGAACCAGGACCTGCCTTTACAACACAGTCACTACCCCGACTGTGATGTTGCCACACGTTCCTTTACCATGCAAGTCGTTGCTTTAGGGAATGCAGTGTTAGACTGGTGTTGGATTTTAAGTAAAACACATTCCCTACTGATACACCCACTGGAGTTGGATTAGTAGTTTATACTACTCAAAAAGTCCAGTACCCCCCTAAAGCAAAGCAAGTGTGTGGTAACGTCGCAGACGGAGTAAAGACTGTGTTGCAAAAGCATGTGTGGTAAATGCATGCGTGGTTCCATCATATATCCCTGAAATTAACACCTATGATATAAGCACAGTGCTGATTTTTCATAGCACATGGGTTTTAAGAAGAATGGCGTTAAAATATGATGGATACATCACAGTGATCTGGGTGTGTTCTTGACTCCTGGTGGGGAACCTTGCATAGTTCTTAGAGATGTTTACAAGCATAAGGCCACTGTGGATGTTGTCTCTTACGATCTTAATAAAACTGACAGTGAGCTTGACTTGCGTGGTGTATTTAAACAAGGGTTCAGTGAGAAGTTGGTGTGTCTCTCAGGGTATACACTTAAGATCACACTTAAGAGTGATGCAACTCCAGTAACATGTAAGAGGGGAAGTGCTGGTGTGGGAGGGGGGAGGTGCTGGTGTGGGAGGAGTGCTGCTAGGGGAGGAGAAGCCCTGGCCGTGAATGCGCGTGCATGTTTGCTCACGTGATTCACGTGAACTGCAAGAAAACCGCGGGGCTGAAAGCCCTTTGTTTGAAGAGGATTTTGCCGACATGAATTCTCGCTCCGCTCAATGCGCAAGCGCATTGATAGGTCGCAAGACCTAAAAACTAATATTGATTCCTTAGATCTCACTAATTACAGACCAATACCTCTGTTACCCGTACTGGGGAAAATTAGAGAGAAAATTGTATATAAGGAATTGGCGGATTACTTAGAGACGACAAAGGCTCTCCATCCTCGTCAGTCTGGCTTCAGACCAAAATATTCTACTGAGTCAGCCTTGTTGGAGATAGCAGATACCATCAAATTTTTTCTGGATGAGGGAAAGAAGGCAGTTCTGATCTTGTTAGATCTGTCAGCTGCGTTTGACTCGATTTCGCATAAAATCCTGCTCGCCAGACTAAGGTCCATATGTATCAAGCCGTTTTTGAATCGCAAAGGCCGAAAATCGCAGAATTTCGGCCGTTGTGACTCGCAAACGGCCGTTTTGCACGTTTTGGAATGTATGAAACATTCCCAAAATAAGGAATTGCAAACTTGTGCGATTCCTTATTTTTCCATAGCATTTAGGGAATCGCAAATTTGCGATTCCTTAAATGCTATGTATGTAGCAATTTTAGCTTGCGAATTTTGTTTAAGAATTCGAAAATTGCCACCAACTTTCAGTTGATGGTAACTTGCGAATTCTTCCAGAAATGCACAAATTGGCATTTTTAAAGGTGGCATATGATGCACACACATGCCCATAGGGCATGTATGTGCGCCATATGCACACACATGTTCTTTTCAGGGGTGCAGCAGGGTGTCTTTGAGACACCCCTGCACCCTTGCAATAATTCTCAAATTGCGATTAGCAAATTGCGAATTCGCAATTTGAGAATTATTTTGCATTCATTCCTATGGGCCTCCTGGCCCATAGGAATGCATTGAAAATTATTCCTTAATTGTGAATTCGCAAAATGCCAATTCGCAAATAAGGAAGCTTAAGGAATCGCAAATAAAAAGCGATTTTGTTCATACATACCATTTTGCATTTCCTAAATAGCGATTCCTTAAAATGCGCTATTTCGGAAATGCAAAATAGTTTGATGATACATATGGCTGTAAGTGCAAGTGGAATATCAGATCAAGCCCTGTCATGGATAACATCCTTCCTGACTAACAGGACCCAATCGATCACGCTGGGGCCCTTCAAATCATCAGTCCAAGTCATTTCTACAGGGGTGCCGCAGGGGGCTTCTTTGAGCCCTTTGTTGTTCAATGTATATATGGCCCCTCTAGCTTCACTGATATCTGACTATGTGATCGAGACAACATCGTATGCTGATGACACCCAATTGATCCTCTCCTTGGATAAGACCACCTGTAAGGTAGAGGGGAATTTTAAAAACTGTCTGACGGCAGTGCTGCAATGGATGAGGGAAAATCATCTCTGTTGTAACACTAGCAAGACAGAAATTTTACCAATTGGGAAAGACAATCTTTTTCATCCAAATGATTGGTGGCCAGATGACACAACAGCACCACCATCAACTGTGGAAGTGGCCAGAAACCTAGGCGTATGGTTTGACTCTAGTCTGTCCTTCAAGCCTCATGTCTCGAAACTGACTGGGACCTGCTTTGGACTCATAAAAACCTTGAGGAAATTTCTTAATCTGATTCCCCTGGTGGCAAAAAAGACAGTGGCAGTGGCCCTCATATCAGCAAGGCTAGACTACTTTAATAGTCTCCTTGTGGGAATTAATAAAACAATCCTAAGGAGATTCCAGGTAGTCCAGAACGCAGCTGCCAGATTGGTGTTGGGCCTACCACGTAGGGCATCTGCCACAGTGGCATTGAATACCCTCCACTGGCTACCGGTGTGTAAGAGAATCCTGTTTAAACTGTTACTAACAACCTTCAGAGCCTTTCATCAACTTGGGCCAGGTTATCTCTCAGCAAGATTTAAGCCATACACAACGACGAGAACACTAAGGTCAACCACAGCTAACTTGATCAGAGTCCCAGCATTCAGGCTAGTCACCAGAGACGGAAGGTCAGCAACCGTTCTGGGAGATAAAGCTTGGAACAGTATGCCAAACACAGTTAGGTCCATTAAACAAGAGGGGCCATTCAGAAAGCAGTTAAAAACATGGATTTTCCGGTTGTCAGTGGATTGCTGCCAAAAGCTTATTTAGGCTATTATCACCTTCTCACTAGTTGTTGTTCAGCGCCAGGAGTCTTCGTTAGGAGTGACAGTTAGCGCTTTATAAATTTTCATTTCATTTAATTGTAAGAACCATTGAGGACCTTCCAGTACAATGGTCAAGAGACGATTTGGTCACCTTTTTAGATATGGCAGAATATTACAACAAGTGTGTACCTCAGTTTTCCAGTCGTATTTATGTGTAGCGGGCTCTGTTGAAGTAATGTTGCAGTGGACTCTCAGTGTGAGGCTGAATTTGTTGGCATCAAGAAAGCTCTTATTACACGCCCGCCCTACAGAGTTTTGATACTGCGGCCCCCTCCATTTTGATTACTGATGATGGCAAACAGGTAAACATCATGTTCTCATCTAAGGCACTTGATGGCCCTAAAATACAATATGCTGTAATTGAAAAAGAGGCATTGTGTATCTTTTGGGCCATAAGGAAATTAAATACATTTCTCTGGCGTAGTTACTTTGTGGTCAGGTCTGATCACAAGCCTTTGAAAGCTGTATTTTGCAAAAAGAGCCTGTATGCCATTTCGTCCAGGATATCTAGGTGGGTGGTTGCCTTACAATATTATAGTTTTGTGGTAGAATATATACCAGAAACTGAAAATAGAGTTGCGTATTGCCTTTCTCATTTGGTTACCAGTCAGTCTGATTGCAGGACTGATGCCCCTGAGGAGTTGTGGGAGGATGATGACTATGAAGTGTGTGAAGTCGCAGAGGAGGCTGTCAGTGAAGAGTAGTTATGTTATGTTATTTATATTTATAATGCGCGCAGAAACTCCGAAGAGTGTCCCGGCACGAACCTTGAGGAGTAGGGAGACCCAGATTAGACAAAGAGACATTTTTTCAGGTTTTTCTTGAAGAGAGTGGGATCCTGAATGCTATGGAGAGCAAAAGGCAGCGAGTTCCAGGCTAGAGCAGCTTTCAGTGCAAGGAAGCTGCCGCCCATCCTTTGCAGTCTGAAACGGGGCACCTGAGCCAGGAGTTGAGACGCGGAGCACAACTGTCTCGAAGGGGTATAGAAGGAAAATTGCTTTTGTAAATAGATTGGACCTAAAGCATGAAGGGCCCGATGTGCAATGACTAGAGATTTAAATGTAACCCGTTCTGCCACAGGCAGCCTGTGTAAAGCTCGCAATTGTTGTCTCACTCTGCTTGTAGTGGGAATGTTGAGAAGAAGCCTGGCCGCCGCATTTTGAACTACTTGTAGTTTATTGAGCAGATAACAAGGTATGCCTGCGTATAGGGCATTGGCATAATCCAATCGGGATAAAAAAAGGGCTTGGGTGACCGTTTCTTTAGCAGCCCTCTGGAGAAGTGGAAGGAATTTCCTGAGGGTTTTGAGTAGCCCAAAATAGTTCCTGGCTCGCTTCTTGATCGGAGTCGACAACGTAAGGTTTTCCTCAAACCAGCCCCCTAGATTCTTAGCGGGTTGCCCCGTAGAGGCTGGCATGGTGAAACCCGATGACCAGAGCATTTCTCTAAACTGAGGGGGAAACTTTCCATAAAAGAGGATTTCTGACTTCTCCACATTACATTTAATTTGTGCAGCAGCCAACCAGTGAAAAACTGTGGTCAGACACTTTTTTGCGGATGAGGTAGAGAACTTATTTTTTCCTCATATAAACAAGAGCTGGGTATCGTAAGCGTAGGCAATGACCTTTGTGCCCAGATCCTCTGCCAATTGAACCAAGGGGGTGACATAAATGTTAAAAAGAAGGGGGCTCAGAAAGGACCCCTGAGGAACCCCCGTAGACACCATCTGTGGAGATGAAGAAGATGGGGGAAGCCACACCTGTTGCATCCATCCCTCCAAGAAGGGTTGATCCAGCCACACACAGTGCCAGATACACCAATCTCAGCAAGTCGAATGAGTAGCACCGAGTGTGGAATGGTGTTGAACGCCACCGACAGGCCAAGAAAGATCAGAGCTGCCCTCCCGTCAGCGTCCAAACACTCCTGTATGGCCTCAGAGACCTCCACAAGGGCCACCTCAGTGCTATAAGAAGCTGTGAACCATGACTGGGCCGGGTGCAAAAGGGCCGCACTTTAAATGAACTCTGTTCGCTTTTTGGTAACCACCTTTTCACATACCTTGCCACACTGGGAAAGAGGGAGATGGGACGATAGTTCGCTGAGCTCAGAGGATCAAGTGATGGCTTTTTCAGTAAGGAGTAGTTTCTGTCCTGTAACTCCAGTTCTGTAGTAGGGGTATCTCTGTTATAGTCATAATCTAGTGAATAGTCCCGCTCATGTGCGTGGACCCCGGCAATCAATCTCTGTCAGGCTTCCTTCGCCTTCATGGGAATTGAATGTGGTGCTGTCCAGATTGATGAAGGAGCCTTTTGAACCTATTCATAAGGCTTTGTTGCAGCACCTGTCCTGGAAGGCGGCGTTCCTCGTGGCCATTACATCGGCACGCAGGGTGAGTGAAATTCAGGCGTTGTGTTGCCAAGAACCTTATACTGTATTTCATGCTGCTAAGGTTGTTATGCGTACTCACCCTAAGTTTCTTCCCAAGGTTATTTCTGATTTTCATGTCAACCAGACTATAACTTTGCCTATGTTTTTTCAGAATCCTTCATCTCCAGCGGAAAGGTCTCTACATTCCCTGGATGTTAGGAGGGTGTTGAAATTTTATCTGGATAAAACCTAAGATATTCGTAGGTCTGACCAGTTGTTTATCAATTATGGATCAGTCAGGACAGGTCTTGCTACCTCTAAGCAGTTCATTTCTAGGTGGATTGTGTCCTGCATACAATTGTGTTACCAAAAGGCTAATAAGACCTTAGGAGGTAAGCCTTAGGCTCATTCCACCAGGGGCAAAGCCGCCACGACAGCCTTGCTCCGTAACGTGCAGATTGCTGAAATCAGCAAGGCAGCCACTTGGAAGTCGGTTCATACCTTTACTAAGCATTACTGTCTGGACACTGATGCCAGGGCAGATGCTCAGGTTGGACAGGCTTCATTGCGGAATTTGTTCGCACTATAGTGGTGTTAATTTCTTTTCTCCACCGCCGCTTTGGTGTGGGGATGGGCTTGCCATTCTATTCACTAGATTATGACTATACACAGAGATCCCCTACTACAGAAGGAGTAGTTTCTGTCCTGTAACTCCAGTTCTGTTGTAGGGGTATCTCTGTTATAGTCATAAGCGCCCGCCCTCCTCCCCGGTGGAGATAATTATTCGTGTAAGGAATGCTACAGGTCTGGCGTGCTACGCCTTCAAAAAGAACTGAAAGTAAGAGGGACCTGCTATGCATTCTGGGATACTGGGAGAAAGTTCTGGAAAGTTCTCTTAAAGGCACAGTATCCTATTGTAAGCCACATAATGGCAGCCTATGGGGCTTGTCTGTCCATGCCTTCCTCTCTATCAGGCTGGTAGAGGCAAGTTTCTCTATGGAAGAAACTGGGCAGGCTGTGTTGTGTGTGGTTTTTTTGGTGGAATTTCTAGTGGAAGTACTGGACAGTGTAGCCTGTGGATATAGGCTGCATTATTTGTCTTTAATTCTCTCTTAAGTGTCTTGCAGTTCTGCATTTCTTGACAATTTAAGAGATTATTTTTGATTGCCGGGGTCCACGCGCATGAGCGGGACTATTCACTAGATTATGACTATACACAGAGATCCCCTACTACAGAAAGGTAAAATCTTGGCCTGCTTCCAGACTGCCAGTACAAGGGCCTCCTGAAGGGATATATTAATGAGTCTGTTAATTTCTGGGTTCACAGTCTCCGCAACGTCTGCCAGAAGTCTGGCCGCACAGTGGTCCGAAAGAGAGCCTGATTTCAAACCCTTAAGGATTCTAGGAGAGCTGGACAAGGTAGGTAGGGAGTGATGAGAAGTAACAGGTTGAGCCCCAGGAGGCAAGGGTGCAGCTATGTCCCTACTGCAGGAGATAAGTGTGGCCTGAATAGTATGAATTTTGTCGATAAAGAAACTGGAAAGATTTTGGCACCAGGAGTCTGAGGAGCAGAGAGAACTTAATTGGGTTTTTGGAGCCAGGAAGCTCTGGACGATGGAAAAGATTTCCTTAGTATTATTCCTGGCAAAATCAATGCAGGCCGAATAGTAGATGCTTTTGGCATGGGCTATAGCACTGTAATACGTTTTTTGTTATTTCCTAAGCATGAGCTTAGCCAGAGGGCAAAATTCCTTACGCCAATTGTGCTCTAATTTCTTACCCTCCTGTTTTAATTCTTTCAGATTTGACGTAAACAATGGTTTTGAGGGCGACTCCCTGGAGTGCCTATGGAGGGAGGGTGGAGTGGAGGAATGTAATGAAATCTGACGTTGAGATTTGTGGAGTATGTAAGATGGTGACTGAAGGATGGAGTGGAATAAAAGATTTAAGTGAGGAAGTACTGGAATGTGGGGACGAGTTGTCCGTGGGTGGGGCTTGCTTTAGAAAGGCACTAAACGTGTTCCCCCAGTAACAGTCAGGATGAAAATAATCCAATTAGGACATCAAGGTCACCAAGGTATTTCGAAGACCACAGTAAGAATCAAGTTAAACTTTTGGTGGCCGGGGATTGATGTCCAGGTAGAACGTGTGGTGAGAGATTGCATGGAGTGTAATACGTGTGACAAAGTGTGCACGACAAGGGTTCAACTCATGGTTATGAGAGAAATTCCTAAACGGAGTTGGCAGGAGGTGGCATTAGACGTATTACGGTCGGTCTCCAGCAGAACAGGCCAGTCATATGTTCTTGTTTTGATGTACATGTTCTATAGGTGGCCGTAGGTGCAAGTTACACAAAGTATTGAGACAAAAGATGTTGTTAAGTTTTTGGATGAGATCTTTGGCAGAGAGGGTCTACCTGAATGCTTGCTAACGGATAACGGGTCGAACTCGTCTCGAAAGATGTTTAAGAGAGGGATTAGACACAAACATTTTGCTCTCTATCATCTCGAAACTTATAGCATGGTAGAAAGATTCAATAAGGTGTTGAAGGAATCTATTCAAATTGCTAAATCTAAGTGCAAAGATTGGAAAGTGGAGATTTTGTAGAGGGTGCAGGTGTACGGTCTGACAACTCACTAAGTCACAGGTAAAATGCCCTTTGAATTGATCAGAGGCAGTATTGGATGAAGGATAAAGATGGGGTGTTGACAATTCTAAGGTGGAATCATGGAAGATCGCACAAAATCTAAAGATCATCAAAAGGAAGGAGAATTTTGATGTAAGGCATGCTGCTTCGTAAATTAATGTATGCGTAAGTAATAGGGTGAGAGTGAGATACCCGCAAAATGCTGGTTCTTCTAGATACTCACCACCTTTTAAAGTGGTGAAGTTGTTTCATAATGCCCTTAAACTAGATGATGGTCACATCTGGAATCTTGGCAGCATCGCTGTGGTTCCTCCTGGTGTACAAGTCAGAAGAGATGCCCCTGAAAGAAGCCCAGATGTACGGCCATCTTTACGTACAAGCACACGCGAATGTAAAGTCCCTAATGCCTTGTGTGATTATGTCATGGACTGAAGTGCATCCTATTTTATGTCATTTGTATGTATCTGTTGTCTTTAGCGTGTAGCTTGATGTTCTGTGATGTTGGGGGAAGATGTCTGGTATCCTGTTATGTGGTGCATGGTATCCTGTTAGTATCCTGTTAAGCCTGCCTCAGCTGGTCTTTAGAATTAAGTATGTTCTGAGGATGTTGGTGTTATTTGGAGTGTTGTTGGTGTCATTTGGAGTGCTGTAGCTTCAGAACTCCATGGTGTCAGTTACTTTTTGGACGCCCTGTGGATAGGACGTTTCTATGTATCAGGAGCTACTACAATAAAGAGGCTACATTCTGTTCACATCTGGAACCTGTGTACTTCTTCTAATGTGCGATTTTAGTTTTGTGATAGTATGTTGCTCTGTGTAAGTTAGTATGTTATATGTAATATGAAATCGCAATCAGGGGGAGAGTGGAATTAGAGACCTCTTTTTCCGTCCTCCTGGGTCAGTCAGTGATCAGCCTCTCACAATAGAATATGGCTATATTATCTTGCATCTACTTCCAGAGTTGTGGAGATGCACTTCTGGGAAACGCAAGGCCCTCACCCACATATTGTGGCATGCTCCATCATCGGCTTCCCACACCCGGGTACCTTTATGAGTCCGGGTGGGCTCAACCACCTAGTTTGGTAGCAAGGTTTTTTTTTTGTTAGTGAAATTGTATATCAGATAGTGGGTACACTAACCTAGGGTCCGCCACTCCAACATATTTATTCAGGGATGCCCTGGTTGGATTAAAAAGTGCCTAGGCCATTGTGCTAATATGCACAAAGAAATTATTATTTGAACTGCGATGCAATGAGGATGTGAGGGTGGTATGGAAACTGTGGGGGCTGGAGATGCTCAGGGGCGCACAGCTATTCTTTTTTTTAACAGTGTTTATAATTTATATCTATGAAACCATATAGTTAGTGATATGTATTTCTATTCTTTTAGTTTTATGTAATGTTTAACCACAACGTTACAACCTAGATACCGCAGTCTAGAGCCAGAATCGGGTTTCCCAGACCCCGGCAGTGCAGCGCTTCAGAGAGCCTGCCATTCGCCTTCTCTTCCAGAGCTGGATGCTTTGTTTTCTTTTCCAGTTTTAGAATCTTTTATTTCATCTTCATTTCATGAAATGGAAACCTCGAGTAAAGAAACCAGCCGAGAAGCAGAGGTTTGAGGGACTGTGGGCCTGAATTACGACCATTTCATTTTGTGAGTCTCTAATTGTGTTTTTTTGCTACTCGTAATTAGGGACTCACAAACTGAAAATGTACTAATGTGTCTCAGACACATTTAGCGCTTCCCAATGGGGACGCACTAGAACGCACTAGACCTACCTCATCAATATTCATGAGGCAGGTCGCAATTTGCAACACATTGGGAAGGGCTGTAATCAAATTTTTTTTTTTTAATGAAGCCCGTTTTCCCAAAAGGAAACTGCCTGCTCTTAAAAAACACTGGCACCAACGTTCACAATGGGGAAGGGGTCCTATTTGCGAATGGGTTACTACCCCCTTACCGGAGTCAGTAAAATATAAATGTTTAGCGACCGCATTACGGTCGCAAAATATTCACACTTGCCCTGTGACTCGCTATTAGGGAGTGATGCCCTTGGCACCCCCTTCCTAACACCGACTCGCAAATCCTATTTTGCGAGTCTGTAATAGGTTACTGCCTCGCAAAATAAGGTTAGTATATGCTGAAAGCCGTTTCAGCGATTGCAAATGGCTCGATTCTCAGTTTGCAACTCCTAAAAATGGTTGTACATCTGGCTCCCGTGTGATTTACAGGTTCATGTCTCTTGAGTGGTAGAAAGGTGAATAGCTCCAACTCTAATAGGGTTTGCATTACTGTGAATAGCTGGCTGTGAGTGTTCTGTGATTGGGTGAGGAGGGGTTGCTGCCATGATTGTCTGGCTGCTGAACTCTGCCTCTACCTATTTTGCAGCAGCGGTGACTCTGGATCCGGACACTGCTCATCGGAGGCTCGTCCTGTCTAAGGATGGAAGGAGCGTGAGAGACGGAGACAGAGCACAGGATCTGCCCGACACGCCCCAGAGATTTACTGAATACATCTTTGTCCTGGGGAGAGAGAGGCTGCGCTCAGGGAGGCATTATTTGGAGGTGGAGGTGGGGGACAAGACCCGCTGGGCCCTTGGGGTGTGTGATGAGGCGGTGAGCAGGAAGGGAATGGTAAAATTATTACCTAAGAATGGATTTTGGACAGTGTGGCTCAGAGATGGTGAATACAAAGCTCGCACCTCCCCCTCCACCCTCCTGACTCCCTGTGTGCACCCCGGGGCAGTGGGTCTCTTCCTGGACTATGAGGCGGGCCGGCTGTCGGTGTACAATGTGGATGACCGGTCTCTGCTCTTCACCTTCTCTGGCGTCTCCTTCCCCGACACTCTGCGGCCCTTCTTCTATCCTGGATTCAACGAGGGAGGGAGGAATGCGGGGGCTCTGCTGATCCAGCCAGCAACAGGACAAGAATGAGAGCGTAAGAGACAGTCGGCAACAGCAGGTAAGCGAGCAGTGTTCAATGTCATTTGCTCTATCACCAGGTAAAGGAGCTGGAATGGTACCCGCTGTCATCAGGTAAAGTAATGTAACATCCCTAACCAAAAGTAAGGGAACATGTACATTTTCATTACAGGCGAGCCGTTATATCACAATGTCCTGCTCGTACATGAAAGCACAGGGCTGATTGCTGCATCCACTCAGAAGTCGTGGGGAACGTATAGAGGCCCCAGAACGCTGTGTATTTGTACTGCAGGCATCAGTTGAGGCAGAAAAAACAAACATACACCTTCTGCTTAGGGTGCACAAACACTTTGGGGCCTATTTATGGGCCCCTTTCAGCACTCCGCCCCCCGTTGCGTCACTTTTCTTGACATAGCAGTGGCATAAAGAATGCTCCACGCTTCGCCATATTTAAAAAGTGACGCATCTAGGCACATGTGCCACTTTGTAAACCCCTGCGCCACATTATACCGGTGTCAGATATTATGTATGCGGGGAGGAAGTTCCCCAGCAGGAAAGCCTTGCAGAAGTGGTGCAGATAAATCTATCCGATTTACTGAGCCACTTCTAGGATGCCACTGGGTCAAAACCTTACGCCTGCCTCATAGCAGGTATAAGGGTGACGCAGTGCAATAGGTATAGGCCTCTCCCGTGCATTGCTGGAGTTGCGTCCTGTTCACGACACAACTCCAGCAATTAGTGAAATTTGAGCCAACAGATAGGTCAGGTTGCCTGACGCATCTGTCAATCCTTGCAACATGGAGTGCCGTACAGTAAATACGGCGCACCCATGGTGTCGCAAGGATGGCACAGTGAAAAGTGTTGCATCACTGATTTACCGCAGAGATGCAACACTTTTCATAAAAGAGGCCCTTTGTTACGGTGCCCCAAGCCATCTGAGGGAAGATGGACTTCAGTCTTGAAATCTGCCTCCACAGGCAAGATGCAAAACAATGTTTGGCGTTGTGACTAATGGTTACAAAAAATGTATTCATAATGGAGTGTATGAAGAGAGAGCAAGGATATGGAGAAGTTGACAGGAGCTGCATATGAACCTATGAAAAATGGCCCGTCCCCACAGGGCAGTTCTTATTCTGGTTGTAGGGTGTGATATTAAGATATTAGTGTGGCTCCACCCTTGTAGTGTTTTCACCCTCTGATAGGATGTTTCAGGCAGGCTGAACTGGGAAGTCCCGGGCCGCCCCTTCATAAAAATGCCCTGCCCACCAGTTTTTGGTGGTATGTTTGTGTGGAAAGGAGGGGTTCGTTACTATCCAATTTGTTCAATAGCTCCCTCTCCCTCACAGTACTTACTCGACTCCTGCCACAGTGTCGACATGAATTTGGATAGTTGTGGTACCTCTGCTACTTACCACCCGCCTTCAATCCCTGGCAGTGGACTACCTGTGCTGTACCCTGTTCCTGGAATTGCATTTATCAGTGTCATCTGAATGCGCCTCAGTGCCTCCAGGCACAATGCCCTCTGTGCAAGACTGGGTGCCCCAGCTGATATTGATATTTTCTTGTCCATGATGATTAGGTGCTTGGCTCCCCCTCACAGAGGCATAACAATACATTGGCGAAGGGAGAATGGGAGGAGTGAGATCTCATGGAGTTAAAACTCTACTAAAACGGTAGTGGTGAGAGAACAGAGAAGGAAAACAGAGACAGAAAATAGGATGGGATGTATTATAAGGAATAAAGTACCCTAATCATATAAGAACATAAATACATTTTTAAACTGAATGTCACCATTTTCCTATGAAACTTTCCCAACGTTAAAGGTAGTGAGTATTAAATGAATTTCAAGAGATTCTTAAAACACAGAAGAGAAAGGATAACAATGCCAACAGAGCCACTCTCCAATGTCCTAAACTGGATACGTACAATAATTTTAAATGTATGTATGCTTGTTTTGCTTGAAAACTGTTTGAAAAGCTGCAGCACTATGAGGTGATTTATTTTCATTCACCTATTGATTCTTTTCATTCACCTACAACGTTAAAACGTTCTTGCATCACTTTGACTGAAATGACATACTAAGATCCAGGATTACATTACCCCCCAGGTCCCTCCTGACCCCGTCCCATTCCTTAATATATGGAGATAACCATCTCCACGACAGAAAAAAGAAAAGGAGCATGCTGGGATACCCTACCTGCTCCCTCCCACTGGGAGTACTTAAGCAGTACCAACCCAGCATGCAGCCTGTTCTTTTTTCTGTCTTCCGACAGAATGTTTGCTGGTATGCTGTGATGTTACTTACCTGCACTTGCTCCTGCTGGGCTGGGGTGGCGTGCTGGTCCTTCTCTGCTCCACTTGCCCGGCTGCCTGGCTTCGCGGGCTGGGGTGCTGTTTCCTGGTGTGTCTGCCTCCCGGCCGGCCTGGCTTGCTGTGTTGAATGGCTTCTTCCTGGCTGGTTTTCCGGATTGCCAGCGCTGGTGTTCTGGTGGGCGCCAGGGCTCCCTGTTGGGGGTATGGGGGGTGTTTTGGGGCCCTCTTCCTGCCCTCCTGGTGAGTACCATGTGTGGTATGTCCCTGTTTCCTTCCTGTTCACTGTCCTTCTTTGTTGTGTGGCGGTTGGGCTGTGTATGGGCGGGTTGGCCTTGATGGGCTTGGTTCCGTCTCTTGGCCTGTTGTCCTTGGCTGTTGCTGGTGGGAGTCGTCCTTTGGGCGTCTCTCGGCCGGTCGTGTTGGGTGGGTGCTGTTTTCCTCAGTTTCCTCCTCTCGTTTCCGCCTTGGTTTACCTTCCCCGTGCCTCCTCGGCTGGTTGGGTTCTGTTGGTCGAGGCGGTGGGCTGGGGGTGCGTTATTCCTGCCTCCTTGCAGTCCTTTCTCCTCCTCTGGAGTTTCGGCTTTGAAGTGGCCCTGGGTTCGGGTGGGCCTCCTCCTTTTGGCTCTCTCGGGGGTTCTACGGCCCTTCTTTCTTGGCGGGGGGGCGCCCACCTGTTGCTTGGACTCCCCTGTTCTGCGGTTGTTCTGCCCCTGGTAGGGTGCGCTTGTGCCCTTGGTCCTTTGGGATTGGGCGGTTCTTCCTTCCTGCCTGCGCCCTGGTCCTCTGTATTCCTGGGTTGCCTCTGTTTTCACCTGTTTTCCGTTGGCGTGCCTCTTTGGTTGGCTTGCCCTTACGGCGTGGCTTGTGTTTTTTTTTTCTTCCTGTTCCCCTGGCCAGCATGCTGTTTTGGGGGTTCGGGTTGGCCCTTGTCGGGCTCTTGTTTCTGGCCTTCTCCTGCTGCTGCGGTTCCCTGTGCTTTCTGGTTCCAGGGTTCTTGCTGCTTTGCTTTGCCGTTTCTGTCTGGCATGCTGGTGCTTGTCCCTTGGTGTTGGTCGTTTTCCGCTTGTACTCTGCGGCTGTGTTGCCATGTGGCTTTGGCTTCTGGTCCTCCTGGCCGTCCCTGGTGGGGGGTGTTCCTGCGGGGCCGGGGCTCGCTTTCTGCGGCCTGCTGCCCTTTGGTTCCTGGCGTACCTGTGGGTTCGGTCCTGGTGCGTGCCTGTCGGGATCCTACGGTTTTCCGCTGCTGGTAGCTTCTTGCTCCCTCTGGGTTCCCTTGCTTGGGCTCTGCTCCGGGCTTCTGGCTTTCGGCAGGTTCCTGTGTCCTCCCCTGGTTTCCTTGTCGGGGAGCTGTTGGGCCCTTCCTCTGTCCTGGGGGCGCCTTGTCCTTGTTCGGCTGTTGGCTCCGGACTGGACGGGTTGGGCTCTTGTTGGGTCCTGTTGTTGGGGGTTTTTCTTCTCCCCTTCTGCTTGCTGGGGTTTGGTTTCCTGTTGTGGTTTCCTTCTCCCCTCTTGTCTCTCCGGTTGGTTTGTGCTTTGGGGCTTTGCTTGGCTGGCCGCTCTTGCCTCCGGTGGTGGCTGGGTCGTGGCTCTGCCTTGGGTGGACGCTTGTTCTTCGTCTGCCTGGCTCCTGTGCCCCGCTCTGTTTGCCGGTCCTGCCTGGGCTGTGCCCTTTCCCTGCTGGTGGGTTTTTGGGTGTCGGTCTCCCCGGGTGTGTGGCCTTTCTGCTGCCTTCTGGTGGTGCCTCACCCCCCCTCTGGTTTCTGGGGGGGGGGTTTGTCGGGCCCTTCCTCGGTGCTGGTGGGCCTTGCCCTTTTTTGCTGGTGTTGGCTTTGCCTGCCGTCCTGTTTCCCTCCGGTGGGGGCTGGGATTTGTTGGTCGTCCTTGGCTTTTGCTTTGGGTGGCCTCTTGTTCTTGGGTTGTTCGGCTCTTGTGCCCTGACCTGTTGGCCGTGCCTTATCCCTGCTTGTGGGGTTGGGTGTCTGCCTTTCCTGGTTTGTGGCCGGGTTTCTGCTTCACGCCCCTCTCGCTCTGCCTTGGGTTGCGGTGGGTTTTTGCTTCGGGTCTGGGGCTTTGTGGCCCTGGCGTTTGGCCTTGTGCCGCGTGGGCTGTTTTCGGCCTTTGCTCTCTTGTCGGGGCTGGGGTGTTCCTTCGCGCTCCCTTCTTGCGTGGTGCGCCTTGGACTTCTCGGGGCTCCTCTCCTTTGCTTTCGGGTGCCGGGGTTTTTTCCCCATGTGCTCTGGTGGCCGGGGCTCTGCCTCTGTGGTTTTGACTCCCGGTCTCCGTTTTGCCTTCCCGTTCGCTTTGCGGTCGGGTCGCTGGTGCTCTTCCTTGGTGGTGTTGAGCTTTGTGCTGTGTGGCCCTTCTTTGCTTGGGGTCCTTTTTTGGTCCCTGCTGGGGTTCTTTCCTGGCTGCTCCTTCTCTTGGGCTTTGTCGCGGTCCTGGGGTGTTCTTCGGTCCTTTCGGGGTCCGCTCCCTTCGGTTGGCTTTGGCTCTGGGTCCGTTTTGTGGGCTCTGGGCTCCCTCCTTCGGGTTCTGTTTTCTGGGGCGGTCTTGTTCTGGTTGGCTGTTGTGCTTTCCTGGCCTCCTTCCTGGTTGGCGGTTCCTTTGTGGCTCTCCGTCTGAGTCCTGGTGGTCCGCTGTTGTGTGCCTCCTGGCTCGCTGGCCTGCCTCTTCTGCGGCTGGTTTCTTGGGGTTGGGCTGTGGGCCTTGTTGTTGGTCCTCGGCTTTTGGGGTTTCGCCTTTGGTGGTTCCGTGGTGTCCCCCTTTTCCTCCTGGGGGTCGGTGCCTCCTTTTCCGGTTCTGGGGTTTTGGTTTCCCAGGTTCCGTGTGGACCTTTGTTGTCTTTCTTGGTTGTGCCCTGGGTTTTTCAGGGTCTGTTTTTGGTTGGGCTTTTTGCTCTCCCTGCCCTCTGTTGTGGTGGTTGCTGGTTCTGCTGGGGTTGGCCTTTGGTCGGCCCTGCCCTGTGGCCTTGTTCCTTTGTGGTTCCTTGTTGCTGCCCTCTTTCGGTTCTGCTGGGGGCCTCCCATGCTGTGTGGGGGTCGTCCTTCTGCTTTGTTCCTTCCTGGTCCTTCGGCTTCTCCGCCCTGTGCGGGCTGTTCTTTCTGCCTTTGTCCTTTGGGCTGGGTTGGCCTGTTGGTCTCTGGTTGTTTGACAGCCTGGGGGGGCCTGGTTCTGAGGGCTTCGCCCTTGGGGGTTTCTCGCGGGTTGGTTGCCCTTTCCTGGCTCTTTTCTCCGTTGGGTCGCGCGCTCTTCTCCGGGCCTTCCTTTGGTCGGAGGGGGGGGGTCCTTGGTTTTGGCCCCCTCTGCTTGCTCCCTTGGGGTTTTGGCTCTGCTTCTGTGCCTCCCTTCCGGCTTGCCGGGTTGGTGGTTTTTGTTTTCCTGGCGGTCCCTTTCTGACCTTTGGGGGTCTTGGTTCGGGTCTGTGGGGTTCTGTTTTTTGGTCTGGTGCCCTTGTTGTTGGTGGGGTTCCGGAAGGCCGGCTTCTCTGCTTTGGTATTCTCCATATATTAAGGAATGGGACGGGGTCAGGAGGGACCTGGGGGTAATGTCCTATTACTTACCGGTAATCTTCATTACTCCTGGTCCCGTTGACCCCGTCCCATTCCTTACTTCCCTCCCTCCCTCCCTTGCGGCCGGCCTTCCTGTTGTTGGCTTGGTGTTTTTCAGGCTGCATGCTGGGTTGGTACTGCTTAAGTACTCCCAGTGGGAGGGAGCAGGTAGGGTATCCCAGCATGCTCCTTTTCTTTTTTCTGCCGTGGAGATGGTTATCTCCATATATTAAGGAATGGGACGGGGTCAACGGGACCAGGAGTAATGAAGATTACCGGTAAGTAATAGGACATTCTGCATGCATTTAATCGAAAAATTAAAAAAAGATCAAAAACAAATTATTAAGAAGTAGGGATCGGAAACACTGTATTCTATTATGTGTTGTAATATAAATATATGTTATGTACTGAATTTTCATTGTTTCCTTTTGAGGAGCTATGCTATATTACAACAATGGGATGTTGGGAGCTCCGTTGAGCCCAATGAAGTGGCTCAAGACTAATAATGTCAAGTATAAGCCTTGTGCTCCGTCTTTCCAATGCTTGTTTTTCTGTTTCTCTTTTTTAAATTTAGAATATTCTACACTCAGTGGGTGGAATGCTTTAATAGGTTTATTCCCCTTCTGCTTTGGACTATACCAGTTCTTAAAGGCGATCTCCTTCTAGATTGGCCCTTGCCTGTGCCTCTGGCCTATAAACTCTGTTTGAGGGCCTTTCACAACCGGTGTAGCCCTTGGCAGCGTGCTATAATATCTTTCTAACTTTTTAACAATTTGGGGATCAACTATTTTCCAGCACTTCAAAATTACCTCTCTTACTGGTATGCTGAGATTAGGCTAAAAAGTCAAACCTTGTACCTTTATATCAATCCTAAAAATAACATGAAGCAGCACCTGTTCGGTTCTTAGTGAGAGCCTTCCTTTAGTAATGTTTTCCCAATCATGTTTCATCCTTTTTTGTTGTAATGCTGCTTATGTAAATATTTCACATGGAATATACATTCTATAGGAGCACATTTCATTTGCTTTTTAACTTACTTTTCAGTCTCTATATATTGTTTTCCGGAGTCTATCTGCATGTCAGTACAGGTGTAAATAATTATAATTATTAACCGCATGCGCGCTAGCGGGTTTTCCCTCTGCACGCTGAAATTTAAAAATCGCGGGTTACGTGACAAAGCCAGCTCGTCATGCGCGCAGCGCAGGTAACGCCCATGACGAGCTGGCTTTGTCATCCGCATCGAAGGGGTTAACAGCAATTACTGATGACTATTTCCTTTGCCAGAGGAGGTAGGATCGACATGCAATAGAGACAAAGTAGGCCTTTCTGCACTTTGTTTTTCAAAGAGCAGCCCTCAGCTTAGATCTTTCTAAGGGGAGAAAAACAATGTCCCAAATGTGGTGTGGCTATATAGGCACTTTTCAAGTGCTGGACTCATATTAGGAAAAATACTGTAGGGGTCCCCTAAAATATGGCAGATTAACTTGTCCTATTCAATCATGGGTTTCCTCTGTTAAGAGGGTGTTATTGACGGTGGAGCCAATGATCGCTCCGTACAAAGGAAATCCCTAATCCCCAACACTCTGAGGCCATGATTTACTAAGATTTTGCATCAGTTTGGGTAATTTTTTGGGGTAGTCCTGAGGCAAAATCTATTTTGGGGCTTACAAAGCCACACAAATTCGATTTGCATGACTTGATTAAAAAAACAAGTAACGCAGCGCATATCACTGCCTTGCACCCACCCATGTATTTTGACACAAACACAATTTTGCGAAGACTTGTCTGGCATGACAAGCAGAAATATTTTTTTTATCTCTCCTTGTTTTTTCCTCTTTGCATGTATGCAGCGGGTAGTTTTAACAACTTCCTGCACAAAAACTATCCTGACATGACGCAAGGGTGCCTGTGATGGCCCTTGGCAGTCACAAGTGCACCAGCAATAGGAGAGAACAGAACTGTGTCATTTCTTTGTAACATTTTGTGCTACGTTGGTGAAATGTTAGTTAATAGACCTCTAAATGTGGCAGGAGCTACAATATTTGGGCAGACAAGGTGAACACCAACCGGGTTGTATGATAGAGGCACGACAGGCTAAATCACAAGTGCCTCTACCATGCAGCCTAAGCCACAAATGCGTCTTAACCATGCATTCCTTTACCACGCATGCCTTTACCACGTGAATTCGCAGTAAAGGCATGAATTGTAAAGGAGTATCATGGCTAAGGTTGTGACCCTCCTCCGCCCAACCCAAGCCATAGACATACCCCCCTACCCCACCCTCCTCTCCGCCCTGAGGTCCAAATACCCTGGCCCCTCCTAAACCCCACGCTGTTCCTAACCCTTAAACACTACCTCAACCCCCCCAACTCCCTTGCGCTGGCCCTACCACTACCCCTACCCTTTCCAATGCCCTAAGGCCGAAAACCCTAACCCCTATTTTAAAACACTACCCCGACTCCCCCCTGAGCCCTAAAAACTACCCTGACTACTCAATACCTACCCCTGGCCTAAGGCCTAAAACCCTGTCCCTTAACAAACACTATCCCGACCCCCTCCCATCCCTGCGCTGTCCCTAAAACTATCACAACCCCTTCCACAGCCCTCAGGCCTAATACCCTAACACCTCATAAAAAAAAATACCTGACCCTCCCCCAGCACTGAAAACTACTCAGACCCTCTCCCACCTCTCAAAAAACTACCCCTGACCCCCCAGCCCCTACCCCTGACCCAGCTCCGGCCCTGAAAACTAACTCTGACTCACCCACCCTGAAAACTAACCCCAAACCCCCCCCCCCCAGCCTTGAAAGCTACTTTTGACCCACTCAGCCCTGAAAACTAGTCCCGATTCCCCCAGCCCAGAAAACTACCCCCAGCTCAGAAAGGTACCCTGACCCCCCAGCCCAGACAATTAATCTGACCTCCTAGCCCAGAAAACTATCCCCGACAACACTCCCAGCGCAGAAAACTACTCCGACCCCCCCAGCCCAGAAAACTACAGCCCAGCCCCATTTACCTAGCTGCGGATCTCTTCCTGGTGAACTCTTCCTGCTTCCATCCCCAGCAGCCAGAAGCTAGTCCGCTCACTGCCTCAACTACGCATATGCGTGGTTAGAGCATATGAATGGTTAAGGCAAGCGTGGTTTAGCTTACGTAGTCGGAACGCGCGTGGTTCAGACCAGGGTGCTACGAATATTTCCCAACCAGCCCACAAACACAACACTTTGCTTTTTACATCAAAGAAGCCTTTTGACTTGCTGAAAGCTCAGTCTGTCCAGTTGTTCACCCCTGTGGTGATCAGCCAAGACCTATAAGTAATCAACCTTAACCCTAAACTCGCTGGTCAAGGCAGGACTACCACCAGTGGTGACCTCTGTTGTCATCCTCAGAATAAAGGCACTTATAATTAGTCTGCTTCCCACCTTTACAATTATAACTTACGCTAAATTATCAATTTCTAAGCAGTACCCAAATTCTAAGTAAATTGGTGATTTTAGTCAGTGATGGCAAAATTCATCTCTCTCGCTCCACTCTATGTTTCAGTTGACTGAAAAATGTGGCATTATATTGAACAAATACAACATCCAAATGTAATGCCCCTTTTGAATAGCTTACCTTTTGCTACAAATGATATTTAGGTGCTAGCTCTTTTGTCATGTCGCTGTTGGGAAACAGGGGTGATGGTTCTAGCGCGTGTACGAATTAAAAGTAAGCTACCCGAGTTTGTGTGGACACCGAAACTCTCTTTTTGGATATAAAATTCGAAATGGCATATGATAAATAATCTAACTTGCTTTATGTGACCTATTGCTTCTTCTAAGTTTCTGCCTGCTCCATGCCCATAGTTATTATAGGAATGCCCCATGTCCCCTATAGATAGCTAGAAATCTAACAATTAGTCTACCTACTTAGGTATTGGTAGGTCAAACGTCAACTCCATCGTTTGAAACCATCCACCTCAGTTGCTTGCGGAAAAGCTTTGAGGTAATCTGTCAAGTCGGGGTCAAGAAAAAAAGGAAGGGGCGGTGGCAAAACATTGATTTCCCATGTTAATTTCTGTAGGAAAAAATGGGCTCTCCGACACAGAAGAAATGTGTTGTAATCTGAGGTGTGGGAGCCAGAATCACGGGCCTAATTTTCCAAATTGTTATGCCAGGAGTTCTAATTGCAGAAATGGTGGGAAAAAAGGTCACTGCGCCCGTATGTGTAGAAACACAAAAGTAAATTTGATTGAAGATGAAGATTTCACGCAACAGGGTATTCATTGTGTTACTGTTGGTACACCTATGAACTCTCTCAGTATAAATGACGTGAAGTCAATAGACTCTGACACTGTGACTATGCCTGAATGTGATGTATGTATTGGGGGTGAAGTTGTTCCAGTTCTAGCGGATTCTTGTTCCCCATATACTTTAATAAGCGACAAATATTGGTTTCACACTTTTGGGAAAAAGAAAATGGAACTTTTGGCACCTGAAAATAATCCTGTGGGTTATGGGGGACAAAAGATTGATTTTTTTTTAATTCTTTTTATTAACAATGGCAAAACATGTGGAAATCATCACATTCAAGGCATTAATTCGGCTACATTTAAGCGCAGGGAGTCTCAGGACATAAACAGTCATCACAGTATGAAGGCATAAAAGAGTAAATCAAACAGAGTTCACAGTACAAGTGGTTCGTCATTTAGAGCGGTCTGGGGGGTTCACAGATGTTCCCTCTGTATTCGTTCCAAGTGGTCCATATCTGTCCGAGGGCATCCCTGTTCCTCATACAAATTCTTCTCTTGGAGCATGCACCAGTCCATATCGGACTTCCATTGACCAATCTTAGGAGGTTGAACCGCTCCCCACAACCTTGCAATGTTCCTTTTAGCGACCATAAATCCTGCATGCAGCGGGTCACTCGGGTCCAGTAGTGTTGCAACCGCAGGCAGTCCCATAGTATGTGGAAGAAGGTCCCCACCTCCCCCCAACCCCGTCTACAAAGTCCATCTGCACTTCGGCCCATTCGCTGCAGTCTAGTCCCTGAAAGGTAGACACGATGTAGGATTTTTAGTTGAATGAGCCGAAGTCTGGCCGAGATAGCAACCTCCTTAGGAGAGGCTAGTGCAATTCTCCATTCCTCCTCATCTATCGCTAGTCCATCAGCTTCCCATTTACCCTTGAGGGGGAGCAGTAAGTCAGGAGACTGGTTAATGATTTTTTTGTACGTGAGTGATATTGCGTGTTCGGGAAGGTGGCCATCAAGGAGCCTGTCCTCCAGCGGTGAGGAGGTAGGGGGCTGTGTTCCCGCAGGAATGTTGGCTTGTAGGGAGTGTCTGACCTGTGTGTATCTAAAGTATTCTGAGTGAGCTAGTTTGTATGTGTGCTGGAGTGATGCAAATGGTATCATCTCCTTCGGGCCCCACAGATCTCGGACATGAGATATGCCTATGAGGTCCCAGTTACGGAACCCCTTGGTGCGGCCAAGCCTGCCTAGTCTCTCCGAGACCCACAGGGGGGTGGCCATCGTGAGGGTGTCAGCTCAGCCTAATGCACGCTGTACAACATGCCAGAGCTGCACCGAATGGTGCGTGGGCCCCGTGAGCGGGGATTGTCACGGTTTGGAGTAGAATGTCGCTTCGAAGTTCCCGCCCTGTAGCAGCCAATGGTCCATTCCGAACCCCGGGTCGTTCCCATCACTGTAGGTGCATTGGTTGATGGCAGAAAGATGCGCGGCCCAGTAATATTTGCAGATGTCAGGAAGTGCTATACCACCATTGAACCATCCCAGGGTCAGTTTCTGTATGGAGATGCGGGGCATTCCAGACCACAGCAGTTCCCTTTGTGTGGCCTCAATAGAGGCGAAGTATGCCTTCGGGACCAGGTCTGGGTGGTTTTGTAGGGCGTACAGGAACCTAGGCAGTGCCATCATTTTAAAGAGTGCTGCCGGTCCGAGGAGGGACAGCGGGAGTTTCCGCCAGGAGGCAGCGTCTCTCTTGAATCGCTGGAGAGGCGGAAGGAGGTTCTTCTCGTATCTCACCTCCGGTTCTTTGGATATGAACACCCCCAGATAGCGGAACCCCTCGGTGGCCACTGTGATAGGGCAGTTCCGTGGGAGCACGGGAACCTCTCCCTGCAGTACGTAGAGAACGGACTTGCCCCAGTTGATGCTGTAGCCAGAGATTTTCCCGAAGTTGTTGATGATATCCATTACCACTATTAGGGACTTACGGGGTTTGGTGAGGTACAGCAGGACATCATCCGCATAGAGCGAAATCCTGTCCTCCCAGCCATCAGCCGAGCGTATCCCCTTCAGGGAAAGATCTTGCCTGATCCACGCGGCCAAGGACTCCAGTGAGAGGGCAAAGAGGAGGGGCGAGGGGGGGCAGCCCTGTCTTGTTTCCCGTCCAAGTTCAAATATTGTGGAGATTTTGTTGTTGACGGAGACTTGGGCTAAGGGTGCTGCGTACAAGAGGCGCACCCACCCTATAAAGCTTGGGCCAAATCCCAGTTTGCAGAGGACTGCCATCATGACAAAAGATTGATTTAATTGGTTATTCTATTCAAACTATTCTGTTCAAAGATAGAGAAACAGTAGGTAAGATTTATGTTGCCAAGTGTGGGGATAGTCTTTTGGGTTGGCGCCACCAAAGAGATCTTGCCATTATTTTAAATCCAAATGCACTTGGAAAAAGTCATGTTAGCTTCTTTACAGAATGATTTTCAAGACATCATTGATAAGTATCCTGCAGTTTTCAGTGGAAAGCTTGGCCTTTTGAAGGGTTTCAAACACAAAATAATACTAAAGGACAGTGCAAAACCATTTGTGCATAAGGTGAGGGAAGTGCCTAATCTTATGATGGAACCACTTCGTGAGGAGATTGCAAGACTACTCAATTTAGGAGTTATTGAGGAAATTGAGTCCTCGGAAATGGCTCGCACCAATTGTTTTGGCCCCTAAGGATAAAGTAACTAAAATTAGAATGTGTGTGGATTTGAGAAGCCTAAACAATTCTATTTGAGTTGACAGACAACCTCTTCCAAACATCAATGAGATATTATCAAAACTTGGGGGTGCTACTGTGTTTAGTGTTATGGATTTATCAGCAGCTTACCATCAGATTTTGTTTCATGAGGACTCAAGACCCTTAACATTTTTTTGTAACTCCTTTAGGCGCTTACATATTCATAAGGATGCCTTTTGGTCTGGCAAGTGCAGCAGCTTGTTTTCAGAGGGTGATGAAAAATGTTCTGTCTGGTATTGATTCTGTCATATTTTTCCAAGATGACATTCTTGTCCATGGGCAAGATACAGCTAAACATGATGAGATTCTTTTTAAAGTTTTGGCTAGGCTGGAGGTATATGGTCTCTCCTTAAAAAGTGAAAAGTTTAAATTCAGAGTCAACTCTGTATCTTATCTTGGGCAATCTATCTCTGGTGAGGGTATGTAATCTTATGGGTATACAAGGAGAGAAGAAGCCACTGCTGAGGTATTGTACATCAAGTTTATTTAGGCTTTTCTTCACAAGACAGCTGAACAGTTAATTATAAATGTCCCAGGGGATTCCGTATCGTCCTGCTTTTATCTTCGGTTGTTTTCCCAAGCCCGGTCTCACCGTCTCACCAGGTTTGAAGAGGAGAAAAGAAAATGTGGCATTTACTTCACTGCTTGAGTCTAACAAATAAAAGGGGAAGGGAGTGAGGGTAACTATTGTGAGGAGGAGATAGACCGAACTACCGTCACCAACACCGACCTCGGAAGTACAGTAGCCCGAAGTGATGTGAAGTGCTCAAAGTAACTGGTGTCCTGGTCCCTCCCGATCCCTCTGTTACCCGTTTTCCCCTTTATTAAAACGAAGAAGGTTTCTAAAGCGCCCCCGTACCTGGCTGAGCCACGCGTCTTCCTGCGCGTGGCTGGGCGATGCGTGGGGTCAGTGGCTTCCTGGCTTCTCCATCGGCGGGGCTTCTGGGTCTCCCTCTCGCTCCGACGTTCCGTTGCCACCTTGCTTCGTCCCAGGTTCTCTGATCTCCACACCGACTCGGCGTCCCTTCGTTCCTTGTTCCTCACGTCGGTTTCTTCTGCTTGGGTCGATGTCTCCTCGGCACAGCTTTTTATTTAAATAGAAAAAGGCTCCTTGAGGAATTATTTCACAATCATCAATTAATTTCTGTTATGTCTTATATAAGTACTTTAATTAGAGAAAAGAACATAAGAAACGTGATATCTCAAGACAATTTTATGTATTATTTGTTGAATCAGTGAAAAAAAAATTCAAAATTAGAAAAAGATACAAATGCTAGACAACAAAACAACACCACAATATTCAGTATATTCTCACAGTGGCGTAATATACCGTTGATACAGTATGTATTAAATAAATATATACATAGAGTGCTCCTATGACATCAGGTAGCTAATCCATCAACTTTTCATACAAATCCTCTCTTTGATGAATATAAACCAAACGGTAAGCAGGCGTCGACGTTTCGGTCTTTAACGTATAATTTTCACCAAGACCATCCTCAGGACTATGTGTTGCACAAGATATCTATAAAAATATATACAATATATACAAATTAAGTACATAGGATCCATTTACTTATGTCCAATATACTTGATTGTCTGCTTACATTAAACTACCGTCACCACACCCAGTGTGACCAAATGGAAAACTATACATAATTAAATATACAACTATCTACACCATATCAAGCCCATCTGGGCATAGAATACTCACTGCACTGGTCTAATCCACTTCAATTCTTAGTCAATCACGGCTTCACACAGAAGACCACAAAATACTCCTACGTGAAGACAGAGTTAAGTCCAATCACTAAATACACTTCTAAACTTTGAAGAAATAATCACTAGTTATCGGGAGCATGGCTTACCTTTACACCTATTCCCTGAAAGTAATGGTGTAAACGGGCTTGGCTCCAAAATTCGGTAGTATCACATACCACATAAACTGTAAAGAAGGAAAGATGCAAATGAGCACCGGGCTGTTCTAATCGGGACAGAAGTAACTCACAGCGGCATTTAAACCCCGAAGCCTGGTGTAAATTACCGGACTTACTCGTATGCTCTGTTGACAACGGGAAAGCACTCCTCGTCTGTCTCATGCGGTGATTGCTAAAGCCGCGGGTGACACCATGGAGGATAAACTTCCTCGGAGTTGCACACATGCGCACAAGGTAGCCGTGTGGGGAGAATAAGCGGCGGCCATTACAGAGTGGAGTGGTGTGCCTGCTAAAACGATGTGTAAGCCTTATTAAGCCTTTTAAAAATACTTATAAAAGGCGGATAGACTTCAGAAAATAAGAAATATTTTATAGTACATGGACGGTAATGTTCAGAAACAATCCCATAATATACTATGTAGTGGGGTTCGTCTCTTAAAGGGACCAGTCAAAGAATATCGACACTTATACATCTCAACCAAGTATCATACCTCAGTCACCAGGAAAGATAATTATACTGGGATGAGTCAGAGGATACCAAATAGGGTACAAATTCTATGGCAGGGTATAATACAGTCTCTATCAGCCGAGCCATGACTATCACAATGTCAAGATATAAATTACAAGGTTGCCAAATTGTGCCATTCCACACATTGGTTTAAACCGTGTTCTACTGTCCTCCCTGTCCAAATCCATTTGTTTTCTTTTAATGTAAGCAGACGATCTACATTGGTTCTTCTTTTTTAGCCTTTCACGACCTCAATTACAAACCATTTCATGTCTTTTGGACCGTGTGACTGCTGTATAAAGTGTTCTACTAGTGGTGCTGTTAAGACCTTGCACCTACTGCGTGACTGATGTTGGGCTATTCTTTTTTTCACCTCTTGTGTAGTTTTCCCAATATAGATCAAACCGCACGGGCATTGAATACAATAGATGACATTCCTCGTCAGACAATTTGAATGATGTTTAAAAATAATCTGCTTATTATTTAATGTACATGATTTGATTACTGTGGTGGTGTCACATGCAGCACATTGTCCACATGGGTAATGACCTACAATAGGTGCCAACCCCCATAAATTAGGTAAGGTATTGGTATTGGGTTCCTTGTAGGTTTTTACCAGATGGTCGCGAAGGTTTCTTGCTCTTTTAAAAGCAAATCTAAGGATGTTTAACTGTGGTTCAACTTTTTGTATCAGATGCCAATTTTTTTATATAATTTTCTTAATCTGGTTGGACTCTGTCCTGAAAGTGGTCACACATGCAATGGTATTATCAGCCTTATCCTTCTTTTTGTTTTTGTTTTCATCCAAAAGTGCTGTGCGGTCGTAGTACCAAGCACGTTTGAGTGCCCGTTTGACCAACCTGTAGGGGTATTGTCTAGCACTCAATTTTAACTGGAGAATTTTTGCCTCTCTGAAATAATCCTCCCTTTTGGTACAATTGCGTTTGATTCTTAAAAATTGACCAAAAGGGAGGTTATCTCGTAGATTTCTAGGGTGATGGCTTGAGTATTTCAATGAGGTGTTACGTGAAGTAGGTTTCGTGTAAAGGTCTACTATTAGGGAACCGTTCTCATTTTTGATGTTGAGGTCGAGAAAATGTATGGACTGGTTATTGTATTCGATGGTAAAACGTAAATTGTTATCTTGTTCATTTAGCCATGTGTGGAATGATAGAAAATGATCCACTGGACCTTCCCATATTAGACAGACATCATCTATGTACCTAAGGTACCTTTTGATATGTGATCCAAATGGGTTGTTATTGAAGATCACTTTATCCTCGAAGTCTGCAACATACAAATTGGCTATATCTGGTGCAAAAATCGCTCCCATAGCCACCCCTTTTCGCTGGCCATAGAAATCGTCATTGAATAGAAAATAGTTACTCTCGAGGGCTATCTTTGCACATTTTATCACAAAGTCCACGGGTACTTGCATGGGACGAGTCTGAGTCTGTAGGACTTTCTCTAGGATTTTTAGTGCTTCATTTTGGGGGATGTTAGAGTATAAACTCTCAATATCCATCGTAACTAAGATGTTGTTGTTAGGGTCAAATGATACTCCTTCCAATACATTTATAACACTAATGCTATCTTTAGTGTAAGATTTAGTGAGTGATACAAAAGGCTTTATGAAAAAGTCCACATACTCCGCTAAGGGTTGCAGTATAGACCCACACCCCGCCACAATAGGTCTTCCGGGTGGGTGCTGCTCGTTTTTATGGATCTTGGGGAGTATGTAAAATGCTGGAATCGTAAAGTCTTTTTTGTTTAAATACTCGTACTCTTTTTGACTTAGCCACATCCCATCAAGACACTCTTTAGTGATAGTCACTATCTCTTTTCTGATCATTTCCGTAGGATCACCTCTGAGTTTGGTGTAGTACAGATTATTGCTTAGTTGTTGTAGTGCCTCCTTATCATAGTCTGTTTTATCCTGCACTATTATGCTTCCCCCTTTGTCGGCAGGTTTTATACAAATATCATCTCGTTTGGCTAATGCATCTAGTATGTCATGTTGTTCTCTGGAAAAATTATATTTAATGTACTTCCTTTTTTCTTTGAATAGTTGGTCTAACTCTACCAGAACCACATTCTCAAAGGTGAGTAATTCGTTTGGCATCAGGTTATTGGCAGGAAAAAATGTGGAGGGACACCGAAGGCCAGTAACATTATAAGGAACAATTTGAAAGGGGGTCTTACTGAAAAAGTGTTTAAGCCGTAGCGTCCTGAAAAAATCTGTGAATTTCTACTTGAGTAGTCAAGTGGTCATTTCTACTTGTAGGGACATAAGATAGTCCATAGCTGAGGAGTTCCATCTCCTGTCTACTCAACTCATGTTTTGATAGATTAAAAATAGGGACTACCTCCAATGAGGGATTGTCATACATATGTCCTGGTAGTGTTCCCATTTCTTCTACCATTCGTAATAGTTGTTTCTCGTTTGTCGGAATCCCGGGGTGTACTTGTTCCTGTACCAACCCCTCCGGGCTGTCCGAGTCCGTCCCCGGGAAGGTGTTTGGCCTCTCGATAAAAAAGAAGGACCACGACCTTGACCCCTTCCAAACCCCTGGTTAGTGTTGATTCCTCGACTTGTACCTTTGTCAGAGCTTGACGATCCTGTGTCAGAAAAAGTGATGTGTTTTGGGGCCCAATGTGTTTGACCTTGACCTTGTTGGAAAAAATCTTTTTTCAGATAAGGATAGGTGCGCTCTTTCGAATAATACTTTAAATCGTTCTGCAATTTTTCGGCTTCTTTAGTATATTGTTTTTGAGGAAATCTGCTATCTGTGTTTCTAATTTCTTAAGAAATTCCTCTGCATCAGTAACAGTTTGGTCTTCTCTGATTTGTTTCTCCAAATCTGCTATTTCTTGTTTGAGTTTGTCAACATGTTTTAAAGCTGTTTCTATACCTAACACCATCCAACTACGTGAACATTTATTGGATACAAAACTGAACCCTAACTTAAAGTCTTCATCGCCCACAAATATAGCTGGGATGTTTCGTACTTGTAACCCGATAGGGATAATATTATTATTCAAGCAATCAGTGAGGAATTTAGCATGTAGCTCTGTTCTGATCAACTTTTTACGTAATCTCTCCAAATTATTGCGAACTGTTGTTTGTTGTATACTATGTGTAGTGGAGGTATTCTGAGGTCCCAGTAAAGAGGGTCCACCTGCTACTTTAGCAATGTATTCGTCGCTATAGGTGAGTGTTTCATGTTCTGACATTAATGGTGTGACTTATTTATCTATTTAATGTGAAATATCCATTTACAGTGACCAATCTATATACAAGAATTCTACAAACATAAGCATTTAGGTATGAGAGAATGCATACAAAAGCAGCAACTCCGCGTCTTCTGGGTCCTCCTTTTCTTCGGCAACGGCCAATGGGGATAGGCCGACGTCCTCTGACGTCAGGGGGCTGGGATCGCAGCCAGGGAAGTCCAGGCTTCCCCTAAAGGGCCCAGACCAGTCCTGTAGGGGAGACGGAGAGTCAGTCGTGGGGAACAATAACGGTGACTCCGTGACCCTGTGACAGGGTATTAGTCCGAAAGTTGATCTTGCGGAAGCTATATTACAGGCTCCACCTCCGACTAACAAGGAGCAGGTAAAATCTTTTCTTGGTTTAGCCGAATATTATTTGAAATTTACATGTAACTTTACAAGTGTAATGCAACCCATTAGGATTCTTTTAAAAAAAGGGACTGTTTTCTGTTGGAATGATGATTGTGTGAATGCTTTTGACAAAGTAAAAAGTGAGATTGCAAAGATGCCAACTCTGGGTCATTTTGATGTGCACAAAAAGACTATTTTGACCACTGATGCAAGTGTGCGGAGTTTGGGGGCTGTTTTGTCCCAGGTTGTTGACGGAAAAGACAAAGTCATTGGTTTTGCGTCATGATCATTAAAAAGAGCAGAGGAGCGTTATTCGGTAATATTACGTGAGTCCCTTGCATGCTCATGGGCCATTAATCATTTCAGATTCTATTTGTGGGGCCTACCATTTTTAGTTAGCTCAGACCACAAGCCATTGGTACACATGTTTTCTTGCAGGAATGTTGAGAGCACCACCCCTAGAATTAAAAGGTGGATTGATGGTCTTTGGGAATTTAATTTCCGCGTACAGTATTTGCCTGGACTTAAAAATGTTCCGGCTGATTTTTTGTCAAGGATGCCTTTGGAAAAATACTCTGTTTCCAGTGCTGACTGTGTAAATGTTTCTTGGATAAAGGAATCAGCTATTAAGCAGGAAGAATGGCAGAATGGTTTAATCTGTGATGAGGCAAGGAAAATAATTATGGATTTCACTGTCAATGGTTGGCCTTGTTTGAAAGAGGTTCCTGAATGTGTCAAAGGTTACTGGAATGTTCGTGAGGAGTTGAACATTGTGCAAGGCGAGCTTTTGCGAAGTGCTAGGTTGATACCACCATTTCAGATGCGTGAGAAGAATATTAACCTTGGGCATGAAGGGCATCTCGGCCGTAGCCTTACCAAGGCTAGGATCTGAGAGTATTATTGGTGGCCTGAGGTTGACCGTCATGTTGAAGAAGAAGTCAGGGATTGCACCATTTGTGCTGGGAATGACAAATCCAGGAAGGTAAGGCCTAATCCTCTTTCCCCTGTTGCTATACCTGAATGTCCGTGGTCTAAACTGGTAGTTGACATAGTGGGTCCTAAAACGTGTTGTTTTTCATGCAGTAAATAAGTAAAAGGACATCAAATAAGAGCAGGTGGGTTTTATTAAAACCTCATCCACAAACCGACAGCAGTCAACTGACAACAGGAAACATAGTATTCTAGGAAGGAACGCATGTCATAAGTTCCAAGAATACATGTCATAAGTTCCGAGAACTTAAAGGGAAAGAAACCACATATTACACATCTTCCTTCCTAACAAAACAGAAATGAGCCTAAAGACAAGATGAGAGGGATCCATACATAAGTAAAAGAAGAAGAAGGATCCATGCACAAGAAATTAAACATAGTCTTTCAAGTAAGCGGGAGGCTTGCGAGCTCTTTGACACCTCTTGTAAGATAATAACATGTTAGAACCATTAGAAGAAGCATTGTTGACATGATGAAATTTGTTACATAAACCATTGTTATATGGAGAGGTATCAGAAACAAAAGACTTGGGATCAACCACCACAACATGACTCTTGTTCCATATCCTCCCATCTTCTGTCTTAATGGCATTCCGGAAAAACTTAATAACAGCTCTAACATCGGTGTATTTAGACCACGGTTTGCGTCCCACGTTTAACACAATCACCAACTTTGATCTCCTGATAAGATACACACCTACTGTTGTCAAAATATTCTTTGCGAGCAGATTGTTTATCCAATTCTTTCTTTCTCCAATCACCAATATCATTATCAACCAACCCTTTATTGTTTTTCATCCAGCCTGGACACCATAAAGTATTCGGGACCCTCCCCTTGAATAATTCAAACGGAGACCTCCCAGTGGATGAATGAGGAGCAACACGATAAACATTGATCCTGTCCTGAAGAGTTGTCTTCCAGTTCAACCCAGAGGACCGAGCTAACTGAATTGACTCCTTAAGAGTCTTGTTGACCCTTTCAACTGCACCATTTGTCTCAGGGTGATATAAAGAACACCTCTTATGAACAATACCACACCTTTTTAGGAAATCAGTAAACAGAGTTGAACAGAATTGAGGTCCATTATCGGACAACAGGCTACTAGGAAAACTTTCCTTGTTAAACACACCTTCCAAAAATTTGATGACAGATCCAGAGGTAATCTCACTGACAGCGAACACCTCTATCCATCTAGAGTAAAGGTCAATAAGGACAATTAAATACGGAGTATCTGAAACTCCAGATAATGGACCCATGATATCAATCGCAACCTCATCCCAAGGGTGACTCGGCAAAACTCTTTTAACCATAGGCACCTGTTTAGTTTTTAATATTTTGTCACTAGCACAGCATTCAACACAATCCCTGACCAACCTCTCTATCTCTAAATCCATGCCAGGCCATCAGAATTGCATACGAAGAATCTCCTTCGTTTTCACAATGCCCAAATGCCCACTATGTGCATGTGACAACAATTTCTTCCTTATTCCAAGAGGAGGAACAAGTTTTGTACCACGAGTTAACAAACCTTCAGTAACAGAGTGTTCATCAGAGACTGACAACCACGGCTTTTCTAAACGTGAATTATCCTTAAGCGAAGAAACAACACGACAAATTTCAACATCCTCATTTCATTCATCCACTCAGACTCTTCTATAGCTCCATCAGTGACCTCACACACATTGATGTACTCATTCAACTCACTTGTATCTTCCTCTTGAAAATTGTCACAATCTACCAATCTGGATAAACAATCCGCTGGCTTATTTGCCACACCTGGAATAAACTGCACTTCAAAATCAAATTCTTGTAGTGAAACAACCCATCTCCTGATCCTTGAGGAAATGGCATCCGAACCTTTCTTCAAGAATACTTCTACTAAGGGCTTGTAATCAGAAAGAATGCATACCCTAGATCCCCAAATCAAATTTTTAAATTTCCTCAAGGCCCAAAAAATTGCAAGAGATTCTTTCTCTATCACTGAGTAATTAAGTTCTGACCCCTTTAGACACCTAGAGGAACAACAGATAAGGGAATCTCTTTTTTTTTTTTAAATTATATTTTTATTGCAGAGTTATAAACCACAGGATACAGTTAGTCAACCAGTTCACTCGTGACATCCCCCCGTTCAATAAGAAATCCAAATTGCACACAGCCATTCAGCCCGCATCCCGGGGGCCGGGCGGCATGTTGATTCATTCAATAGGAAAACATCACGGTGTATGTCCCATAGGGACCATGGTTGAAAAAATCGTTTTACGTATCTGCTTTTACCCCCCACCCACAACAACACTTCCGTCAGCCATCCCAGTAATGATCAGTGGTACCGCCCTTGTCGGGGCCTGCCCTAGGCGCTATTGTTCTATCTCGCCTGGCCGCTCCCCCCAGCCATTCCACGCTCCACACATTACTCACCATCCTAATAGAGTCAAGGTGCCCAGACGGGCTACCATCTGATGGCTTCCGACCCCCCCCAAACTCCCATGAACCAGTCCCCCCAAGGCCCCCCCCCCCTGGCAACTGCTAGGTGTACGCCTCGTCCTGTCGAGTTGGATGGAACCACTACAGTGCAGAGTATAGCACTTCTCTGTTCGCCCCGCGGTGTCCGCCAGCTCAGTTCTCCCCATCCTCGTCCTCTACCAAAGAATCACGCAAGGCCTGCACCACTAGCTCCCATGCACGCGCCGCATCCAATACCTTCTCATTCCCCATCTTGACAGCCTGCTTCATCCGGAGCACACTCTCGCAGTCAGACCACCGCAGCAATTCATTCTTCCATCTACGCAGTGAGGGTCCCCCCCTGGACTTCCAATGCCACGATATTTCCCTCTGTGCCAATATCAGACCCAGGTCGATGAATTTGCTTGTCACCTTGGTGTGTTTAGTATGCGGGAACCAGAGCAGCAGGCACTCCGCCATATCGAATTCCACCTCCCTGTCAGTCACTTCGTTCAGGAGTTCCCCTACCTCCGCCCAATAGGTCCCTAAGTGCGAGCACCCCCAAAACAAATGATCCATGTCCGCTCCCAGAGACGAACACCGTGGGCATCGGGCATCCGGTACCTGGAAGTACCGCTGTAATTTCTCAGGAGTTAAATAAGCCCTATGAAGCACATAGAAATGCACCTGCTGAAAGCGCGCATTTCTCGTGCCCTTCCACGTGCGCCGCAGGATGTGTCCCCATGTCTTATCCGGTATGGGCCGGCCCACGCTCTCCTCCCATTTAGCCTTGAGCCCTTGGAGCGGTTCCAGTCCCTCATTCAGCATCCTATTATGAAGGCACGTCACAGCTTTGAACGTGCCTGCCGCCATCACCACATATTGGCACGCCATAGTCGTTGTCGGTTCCATGAGCCCCCCTTTCCAGTGCTTCTGTATGGCAGCCACCACTGCCGCGTGTAGGAGGAACCCCCCATCGGGCAGCCCGAACTGGTCCCGGAGCGCTTCAAACGGTGCCAAAGCCCCGTCTATGTATAAGTCGCCTACCACCTGCAGTCCCGCCTCCTCCCAATCCAGCAACGGGGACCAATCTCCCCCGTGCGGCAAGGCCGTCAGCATGCCGATCGGGATCTCCGGCGCATAGGGCCGCGACGCCTTCGCTCTCCGAAGGCTCCTCTGCCAGCACAGCCGGAGCGTCCTCTCCTCCATGGTGAGGGCCCGCAACTCAAGCCTCTGTTGCATGACAATGTAGGACAGCACGTGGCGTTGTATCCCCCGATCCCGGTCCTCCTCCGGACCCCGAAACACCCTAGCTACGTTCTGTGTGAGGACCTGCAACTGCGCCGCTAGATAATACAGCTCGAAGTCGGGCACAGCCATGCCCCCTTCTAACTTGGGGCGAAGGAGCGTGCTCAGGGCCACTCTACGGCGGCTATGCCCCCATAGGAAGCCAATAATCATTGATCTCAGGTCTCTAAAGACCCCTTGGGGAATCCAGACAGGCAGCGTTCGGAAATAATAGAGGAAGCGGGGGAGCGCCACCATTTTCAAAAGTGCAATCCTACCCAGAACCGTCAGCGGGAGGGTCGACCAGAAAGACAAGCTGCCCCTCAGAGCCCGGACACAGCGACCAATGTTGCCCTCCAATAGGTCCGCAGTTGCGTGGTAGATGCGAACTCCTAGATAGGTGAAACAAGATGGCTCCCACACCACGCCCAAGTCGCCACCAGGGTCGGGCGATCCCGCTCGCAGCGGGAACACACAAGTCTTCGCCCAATTGACCTTAAGGCCCGACAGCCGGCCGAACTCCGACAACAGATCCATCGCTCCGGCCAATGCCCGCGAGGTGTCAGCTAGGTACAGGAGCAAGTCATCCGCATATAGCGATATATAATGCCACTGCCCGTCACTGGCTATCCCCTCGTACTTGTCACCCGACCTCGCATGGACCGCCAAAGGTTCCATCGCCAGAGCAAACAATAAGGGGGACAGAGAACATCCTTGTCGTGTGCCCCTGCCCACCGGGTACGCCGCAGACACCAGGCCGCCTAAACGCACTCTCGCCGTCGCCGAAGCATATAAGACCCTTGTCCACCTGCGGAACCCCTCGCCCATGCCAAACCTCTCTAAAACTCCGTCCAGGAACGGCCATTCCAAGCTATCAAAGGCCTTCTCGATGTCCACGGACAGGACCGCCGGGGCTCCCTCCTCATCCAAGATGGCGTCCATTATCCCCACCAGGCGGCGGATGTTCAGCGCTGTGCTCCTCGTGGGTATGAACCCGGCCTGGTCCCTGTGTACCAGGCCCGTCATATATGGGGCCAGCCTGGTGGCTAGGATTCGGCTCAGAATCTTATAATCCACCGTCAGCATGGATAGCGGGCGGTAAGACCTCACATCCGCGGCATCCCGGCCAGGCTTTAGGAGCGGCACAATCAAGGCCTCCCGCATGGACCCAGGCAATGCCCCAGCCTCGAAAGCTTCTGTATACACCACCAGCAGCCTGGGAGCCAAGCTGTCCACATACTGCTGATAAAATTCAATCGGCAGTCCGTCCACCCCGGGCGTTTTGTTGCGGGCCATATGTTTTATGGCCACCCGTATTTCCGTGAGCGTGATCGGGCTGCCCAGCTCCTTCGCGTCCTCCTCATCCAGGGCCGGAAGCTGCCTCTCTCCCAGATATTCCGCAATGTCCTGAACCCCCACTCCCAACTGGCTCTGGTACAATTCCTCATAATACCCCCTAAAACGTTCCAATACCGCTGCCTGGGTGTACACCATCTCACCCTGCGCATTACTAATGCTGAGGATCGGGCAGCCCCTAAGCTGGCTAGTCTGGCCAAGAGGGTACCCACCTTGTCCCTTTCCGCGTGCGCCCTGATGATATACTGCCTGTAGTCATAGCACCTTAAACGTTCCGTCTCGGTGGCAACCACTTCCTTCGCTTCCAATAGCTGGGCCTGTAAATCTGGCCTAGCCGGCCTGCAGCGCTCCAAGTCCCTCAACCTTTCTTCCGCTTTCATGAGGTCATTCAACACAGTCGTGCGGGCATTCGAAAACCTACCCAAACACACCCCTCTCACCACCACTTTCATTACATCCCATTCAGTGGACCTACTCGTGGCCGTGCCCTCATTCACTCCGAAATAGCTATCAATGCCTTGCCGAACCGCGTCGCTGAACACAGAATCCTCAAGCGTCTCCGGCCGAAGCCGCCATGTTGGTATCACTGAGCGCTCTCTCTGCCACTGAATGTGTACCAATAGGGGGTTATGATCTGAGATAGTCCTAGCCAAGTACTCCGCATGGGAAATCAATGGGGCTAGGGAGCCACCGCAGAGCACCGAATCAATCCTGACATGCAGATCATGAAGAGCAGAGTAAAAGGAGTAATCCCTGGCTTCCCTGTGCCGCTCCCTCCAGACATCCAGCAACCCCCATCTATCCTGCCAGTCCTTCCTGTGTGCGGCCAACCTGCGCACCGGGGAGTCCACCAGGGGGGGATGGGACCTATCCAGAGCCACATCCGTGATCGAGTTAAAGTCCCCCCCTAGCACTATTGGGCCCGCCAGGAAAGAGGCCAAAGACCCCGAGAGGCTATCAAAGTATCGAGCTTGATCAGTGTTCGGCGCATACACACAGCAGAAAACCACATCCCGTCCATATAACCTCCCCTCCACTGCCACAAACCGGCCATCCGGATCCACGACTTGATTCAGCACTTGAAAGGGTATCCCCGCCCTCACCCAGATCAACACCCCCCTGGCATATGCTGAGTAAGTGGTGCCAAACACCTGGCCCCGCCATCTTTTCTGCAAGGCAGCACACTCTTTCTTAGTGAGATGAGTCTCCTGGAGCATAGCAATCTGAACCCCCCTGCGTACTAGATATGCGTGGACCTTGTGACGTTTCACCATAGTTCGCAGCCCCCGGACATTCCACGTCAGGCATTTCAAATTAGGTAATGTCCCCATTCCAACTTCGTACAGTCCGAATCAAGTAACGAATGTTCATAGCCCCCCCAATGCAGTTGCCCCCCCCCGAACATACCCAAAACAGAAAAACTTCCCAAACCCCACTCCCCAGGACAGAGCACACGAACCCAATGTCCACCCCCATCCAAACCATGAACCAACTTCCCGCTCTCTTACCCTGTGGTCTCCACCACAGTCGGCCTTAAGGGCCCAAGGGGGGTGAGTCACCGCCGACCCCAGCAAGCAGAGCTCGCGCCTCGCGCCTTCATCCCCTCCGAAGCACACAGCCCCCCCTCCCGGCATCCCGCCCTCCATCAGCAGGATACCACCCTACCATGAAGTCTCGTTCTAGTCCCAATCCAAACTCAGCCGCAAAAGATACCATCCGATGTCTGTGGAGTCACTATCGGCCCCTTCGAGCTTTCCGCCTCTGAGAGTTCCTCTCCCGTCCTGCTGCCTTCCCCTCCCGAATCCGTTTCTGCCCGTTCCCTGTTCTGTTGCGACCCTGTAATGGCCGCCGTCGCTGCGAGTGCATCCCTCTTCTCCGCCGCCATTTGAGCCTCCCGTTTCTCCCGCTGGCGCCTGTTGCGGGATCTGATGCGTTGCGATTGCCTCACCCGGGGCTGCTTAGGTTCGTCTCGTCTACTTTTATGTGATCTGTCCGTCCCCGCTCTATACGACTCCAGCCATTGCCAAACTTCATCCGGAGTCTGGAAAAAGTGCGTAGACCCATCCATTATGATCCGCAGCTTAGCCGGGTAGAGCAAGGAGTACTGGATGCCTTCCTCCCTGAGCTCCTTCTTCACTGCTAGGAACGATGCCCTGTTCTTCTGGACCGCTTGGGTGTAGTCCGGGAAGATCGTAACCCTACTGTTCTCCACCTCATAAGGGCCCGACATCCTGGCCCGCTGGATGAGGAGATCTCGGTCCTTGTAGTGGAGGAGCCGCACCACCATCGGTCGGGGGGGGCGGCCAAGCCCCGGCGGGCGAGCAGGTACCCGGTGAGCCCGCTCCAGAGTGAAAAAAGGAGTGAGCCCCTCCGGCGCCACCACAGTGCGGAACCAGTTCTCCATATAGGCCACCGCATCCTCCGCTCCAGCGAGTCCAGCCGGGCCAATATGTCCGTGATCCTGTGCTCCGCGGTCACCACCGATGGCTTCAGGTCCAGCAACAGTTGGTCATGGTCCTTAACCCTGTCTGCCAGCTTCGCATGATCCGCGCGTAGCAGCCCCAGGCCCGTGGCCACTTGGGCGATGTCTTGGTGCGATGCGTCCTTAGTCGAGGTGATCGCATCAAGTATGGCATCTAAACGCCGGGTCAGCCGCTGTTCTTGGTCAAGCTCCGGGGAGGGACTCTCGCCCAGCCGAGTTGATGTCGCCGAGTCCCCCTCAGCGCGTCTCTCGGCCATCGGCCCTCCGATCGCCGCCATTCCAGGGTGCTGCATCACAGGTCCAGGAGCCCGTTTTTCGTCGGCGCCTGTAGGTCAGTGCCAGTCGCCGGGCACCGGGCAGAGCAATGTCCTCACTGGCACTCTCAGGAGCAGCGACCAGCGAGGGCACTCCGTTCCGCCGCCCCCCTCGGAAGCCTGAGGGGGAAAGGATGAGTCTCAGGGCGGTGGCCAACTAGGGTCCCCAAGCTCCGGGCGAATCAAGGCAGCGTCCCCTGGTCTCAGGACACAGCACCGCCGACCCTAGTGCCTCGATCAGCTGATTACAGGATCTCTTGCCAGTCGGCGACAACTTGGCTCAGGGCTGAAGTTCGGGGCCGTCCGACCTCCTCGTCGCCATTTTCTTCGCACCCTCGGCAACACCTCGGCCGCTTCTTCGACTCGGTCTCCTCGGGGCCAGCAGTCCCCCAGCGACTCTCCGATTGTGCCCAGCTGTCCCCTCACACTTCAGAGGGCAGGAGCGTCGTCTCCGGGTCGCCCAGGGTTCCGAAAACAGGAGAATTAGCGGGATTCCGCGCGGAGCTGCGAGCTCACGCCGCCATCCCGATCGGCGTCCCACAGATAAGGGAATCTCTACCATCTTTTCTCTGTACTAGAACGGCACCTAGTCCTTTGTCACTTGCATCCGTAAATAAAATAGTAGGAAGACCAGGAACAAACGCATGAAGAGAGGGAGCCTTGTTTAACTCTTTTTTGATACTTACAAATTCAGACATACACTCAGGTGTCCATTCAAAAACAACATTCTTAGCAGTCAATCTTCTTAAATTGTGAGTTTTGTCCGCAAAATTGGTAATAAACTTCCCATAAAACTCAACCATACCAAGAAAAGAGAGAACTTCCTCCTTATTAACTGGTTCTTTTACTTTGTCAATAGATTCTACCAAATCCTTTTTCGGAAAAACACCTTTTCCAGTAATACGATGACCTAAATAATTGACTTCCTCTACCCTAAACTTACACTTAGTCTTTTTAAGAGACATGCCCGCCTCATCTAAGCGTTCCAACACAGCACTCACACGTCTGTCATGTTCTGGAATATCATTACCATAGATCAAAAGATCGTCCTGATAACATTTGACACCAGACAACCCCTTCAAAATTCTAGACATAATCCTTTGAAAAACTGAGGCTGCCGACACAAGACCAAAGGGCATTCCCTTAAACTTAAAAGTCCCCATGGGTGTAATGAATGCAGTTAGATCTTGTGAGGACTCCTCTAGCTCCACTTGATGGTAAGCGGAAGCTAAATCAAGAGTAGTAAAATACTTCACACCATCAAGAGTACTAACCATCTCATCAATGTTGGGAAGGGGAAATCTATCAACCACAACTTCCCTATTCAGAGACCTTAAATCAATACATAGACGAATTTCTCCTGTTGGTTTCTTAGCAATCACAACAGGAGCGAGCCACTCAGTTGCCTCAACAGGTTCAATAATATTGTTCTTTACAAGTTTTTCTAATTCATCCTGTACCTTGGCTTGTTCTATTAATGGGATCCTTCTTACTTTTGCAACTACAGGAACAGCATTGCTTTTTAACCTGATGAGATGTTTGTACTCTCGTAAACACCCCAAATTTTCCTTAAAGACATTTGGAAACTTTTCTGCTAATACATTAGACAAGTAAACATTACTCTCGACTTCAGAGGAATCAGAGACTTCCTGTATCTGTACCTGTGGTGAAGCATTGGGATCACGTTTTACCCCAAGTTGACGTTGATGTAGCCATCCTAATAACGCATCACCTTTCTTTGCCACATAAACTTTTCCTACAATGATGTGATTTCCTAATTCAATTTCAGCCATAAAAGAACCTAACATTCTTATTGGTTTCTCACTATAGCCCAAAGGGGAAATATCACATTTCAACAGTTTTACCTTTTTCACAAATAATTCATAAAAAAACTTCTCATCTATTATTGTTATCTTAGAACAAGAATCAAATTTAAAATTTATCATTGAATTTTCAACACTAACTAAATGAGAAGGATGATCTGTTCCATCACCAGTTACTTCAAAACATATAGATCTTACCTGAGGTTGAGACCATTTCTTTTTATACCTATCACCTTTATACATTTTTGTTCTACAAAATTTGGCATAATGTCCTCTCTTATCACACAAGTTGCAAATAACTTTTAAAGCAAGACATAAAGGAGAATTAGCTAAATGAGAGACCTGACCACACCTAAAACAAGAAAACTTGTTATTTAAACTGGGATTAGAGGTGTTGGTAAAAGTACTTTGTTTTTCTTGTAATCCAGCACTCTCTTGTTTTTTTATTTGACATATAATCTCTTCTACTTTTGTTTCTTCTTTCGAATCTGAAGAAGATGGTTTTTCTTTCTCCTTTTTTAATTCGCCAACACATTTAGTCATATGTTCAACTTGTTTTGCAATAACAAGAACTTCTTCAAGAGGAGGTCCATCCTTAAGCCAAAGTTCTTTTCTAATATCATCATGCGCACATCTTAAAACAAATTGATCACAAATTCTTTCATCTAAGGTTTGTCCAAAATTGCATGAAGACGCCAACTTCCTGAGAGAAGATACATATTCCTCAACAGTTTCATCTTTTTTTTGTTCCCTCAAACCGAAGTGATATCTTTCCATTATAGTGCTGAGTCTCGGCAAATAATGTCGATCTAGCTGGAGAATAGCAATCTCATATTAATTTAAGTTTCTTTGCTCTGCCGCAGTTAAATCAGGCAAATGCTCTAATACATCTTGACCTTCACCCCCAAGACAATGTAACAGTAGAGAATGTTTCCTTTCAGCACTTAAATTTGTTCCACAAACTCTTGCGTAATTTGCAAAAAAAAATTCCATTTCTTCCATTTTACATTTGGTTCTCCTGGGCTTGTTAGGAAAAATGCAGGTTGAGTAACATTCTGCATTTTCTTTTTTATTTGAGTTATATTTTTTTTAATTGTATGGTTTGGATATAAGTAGAATTATATGCTCAACAAAACAAAGAATAACTATTCTTTTATATAAGTTACTTAATTTTACAGAATAACAAAGCACTAAAGTACTTAAATAAAAGGTTTCCTATTTGTGTTAAGTCTTTTTTTTTAATTCAAGCCTTCACAAAGCCATTGTTAAAAATCATTGTAGGCTTTGCATGAGCAGTCTTTAATAGAAGATGGTCTTTGTTATTTATGAAGTAATAATGCTGGTGCAGAACGTTCTCTTGTTCCCTTCAATTCAGAACGTTCACTTTAACAAAGAAGAAATGCACTATACGTAATAGAGAGATACACGTAGTAGCATCAGCTGAAAGGGACGTCCGTTCGATCTTTTTGTGAAACGCTGACTGTAAACTGGAACGCAGCGTCCATGTGAAACGCAACGTAGCGTCACTATTTTTAACTTTGAAGCGCACTATCAAATGAGTGAGGCTTGAACCGCAACGTAACGTCTTTTAATAAAGCAGAAGCGCAACGTTAGGTGCGTGAGGCTTGAACAGCAAGCCAAATCAGCTCTACGTCACCAGGCTACACGCGCCCTGTCCACGAGCAAAAGCTTCTCCAATTTAATCCCCAAAGTCAAGCTGTAATTTAAAAAGGAAAACTATCCTCCCTCCGCTCTCCTCACCGTAACTTGTTCGAGAAGAGTAAATATGTAGTAGAATAAACGGCCGCTGGGAAGACAACGCTTCACTTCTCACGAAAACAGCCGCTGGAGGAGAGGTTATATTTAATCTTTTGTCGTCGTGTTGAGGCAGAATTAGGATTACCAATCGTCGCCAATAAAACGTGTTGTTTTTCATGCAGTAAATAAGTAAAAGGACATCAAATAAGAGCAGGTGGGTTTTATTGAAACCTTATCCAGAAACCGACAGCAGTCAACTGACAACAGGAAACACAGTATTCTAGGAAGGAACACATGTCATAAATTCCAAGAATACATGTCATAAATTCCGAGAACTTAAAGGGAAAGAAACCACATATTACAGGTCCATTTGACAGCCTAGCTCCTTCGGAAAGATTTGTTGTTGTCCTTGTGGACTGTACGTCAAAGTGGGTTTCTGCTGTTTGCATGAGTTAAATTGTGACAAAAAATATCATTGAATTTTTAAAAGACTCATTTACTTGTGAGGGTGTTCCTGACATCCTTGTTTCTGACAAAGGGGTTCAGTTTACCTCTCAAGAAATGTCAGATTTTCTTAAAGATCTGTCCATCAAACATCATAAGACTGCTCTTTATGCCCCACAGGTGAATGGTTTAGTAGAGAGCATGAACAGATTGATCAGAGCTTCTGCCCAGTCTGCTTTGGAGATGAAAGTTCCGCTTAGACCTGTACTTAGAGAGAAACTTTGGGCGCACAGAAATACTCCAAACAGTGTGACTGGTTGTTAGACTTTTAAGATACTCAAAGGTAGAACTGCTGGTTCTAAACTTAATCCTATTTGGTTGTGTTTAAAGGACAGGGGTTGCGTGGTAGACAACTTGAGGATTAGGAGGTATCAAAACAATTAAAAGCAGAGATTTGATGTCAAAATGGGAGCAAAGAAATGTCTTTGGAGAGTGGGTGATCTTGTTTATGTGAAGAAAGCAGTCTGGTCACCTAAAGGGGAGTCTAAATATTTTGGGCCAAAGCGTTTTGTTAGAGTTGTGAAGAATGTTGTTATGCTTGCTGTGGGGGATTTTTGGAGCATGTCTCGTTTGGCAAAGTGTACGAAGGGGGATGAATATGTTAAGTCTAAATCTGGTTATTTTCAGCCCAACCATGGTCGTCGTCAAGACAATTTTCAAAAGGATCTGATTTGTGATCATTTAGAATCTCAGAGAAACTTGCTGCGCATTGATGTGCCGCAGAGTTATAATCACAATGATGATCCTGGTTCTTTTTCTCGTAGTATCAGAGTCAATAAGTCACCTTTGTATTTACAGGATTGTTGTCTTAAATAATTATTGTCATTACCCTGTTTTAACCCCTTCGATGCTTGTGACGGAACGGTTCCGTCACGAGCGCCGGTTGGGCTGTGCTTATGACGGAACCGTTCCGTCACGGCCACGCCGTTTCTTAGAACCTTCAGCACAGCGCGAGAATTCGCGCCGAGCTGAAGGTGTTAAGCTCTGTGTTTTTGTTTTGTTTTTATTTATTATTTGTTTATCTATTTTAGTTATTATTATTATAAAAGGAAGATGTGTTGTAATTTCTCTTTAAAGTTTATGTTCTGTTTAGAGAATGATGTGACATCAGCGAGGGCTTGTGCTCGAGCTGGGAGACACAGAGTGAATGTCAGTTGATGGAGCCGCAGCAACAAGTCATCGGTGGGTGTTTGAATAAAGTTACTCTGAAGAAGTTGACTGCATTACATCGTTTTATTGAAATGGCTGAATAGAAGCACACAAGTTTGAGAGAAAGATACAGTTTTACTCAGAAAGTGTACTGTTCATTAGTTGGTGTATATCTGTGAATCTATTTTCAAGAATTTCACATTTAAAGAGGTGTTTGGGATGGTCACGAAGGGGTTAAAAAGTTTGGTATAGCTGCATGGCGGTCCCACTGAAGTCCCGTGGTATGGCCAAGGGAGCTTTTTCTCCTGTCAGGCCTTTCGGTACAGCAATCTAGCCGCAACTGGAAATGTTGCAGCAGCCACTGCGGGACTCTGCCTTTAATTGTGTTTACATAGTAAAAGAAGCAGGGTAGGGATATTCTGACTGCCCAGGCACTTGGGAGGGGGACTTGGAGGGACCCACCCAGGGGCCAAAATGGAATAAAATAATTTGTTTCATAGTTACCGCAGTACTCCCACTGGACTCAAATGGACCCTCCAGAGGATTGCGGGTGCATCGGAGAGAAGCTTGAGTGCCAGTACCGTGGTACCCACATTTTATTTACAAAAATAATAAATGCCCAGAAAATAGACCCTAAACAGACAACATGTGATGGCCAGTGGGGGGGGGTGTGGGGGTGGAGTGGAGTTGGCGGCCGCAGCGGTAAGGGGCCTGTGGCCACTGTGCTTGGCTAAAGGATGTGCACAGAGGGGGGAGGAGGGAGGGGGGGGCGGATGGTTGGCTAAATAGGATGGTATAAAAAGCCAGAAATTCAAAGGTTCAAGTGACGTTATAGTTCGTTATTGACGTAAATATATAATTTACTAACTTAATTTCTATGCAAGGTAAGTACTTAATCAATAATAACTCAGATCGGAAAGAAAAAAGACAGAGTCCGTGGTGTTAGAGTTCTTAGGGGTTTTATTCCTTAAAAAGGAATGGTCTCGACCAGGATATCATGTTCTGAACACCGCAGGGGTGTCAGAAGGGATAGAGCAACAATTTATTATCATTACATAGCTTATATACTTATTTTACACCATTGGAAACAGTATAGAAGGCGTAACAGCTGAGAGAAGACAAGATAACAGTATCCACGTGTTACTAGTGCGTAATCAGAAGGCGTGGACTAGGCGTAACTGGAGGTGTGTTCTAGAAACGTCACAAGTAGGTGACACATGTGGGTGGCACTAAACTGGAAATGTTGCAATGTCAGCAGAAATCTGAGGCTTGGATGCGCGCGCAGCTGCATGACGTGTGAATGACGTGAAGCTGGAGGGTGCAGGGGACTTGACATTTACACTGACGGAAAGAGACAGAAGTCTGGCATGTCAGATCAACTTGTACTTCTATCATATCTGATATCTGGTGTTTAGGAACTAAGCTATCTGGACTATCGGGACGGAAAGGTCTCTAGAGCAGAAGCTATTCTATACTGGCTGTGAGTGCGTGTATAAGCGCCTGGGTGTCTGCATGAGAAGCGTGGGGGCCTGGGCCTTCCCTGGTAGCATGGTAACGGAGGCTATGAATTACTTGCATAAAGGACAGCGTGGCCGGCCCTTTGGCTCTGCAGCTGGGGAATGTTTACTTAAGCTAGTAGGCAGGAATGCATCTTCGGAAAGGGAAACAGATAACTCGAAGGTTATAGTCAATCTTGGCAGGCAGCAGGCTGAGCTGAGCACGGAGGGCCGCGCTAGAAGTAAGTCAGAGTTCACGGGTACGGGGGCAGCCTGGGCAGAGGCCCTTGGAGTCAGAAAACAGAAAGGGCTCGATGGCAGAAATGCAGGCCTACTGCGCCAGAACTGAAAAACGTGTAAGGTACACCTCAAAAAGACGTTGGCAAGGCATACTTAGAAACGGACTATTGAACCCATTCATGGTGGGTCTGAAAGAGGACATGTTGACGTTGGACGCAAATGTATTTGCGTCTTCATAGCTAGCACAGGAGGGAAGTTACATGCACTTTAACCTCGTACATGGAGTCGGTGGGGTACGCGCTAGGGAACATAACTTGACCAAAAATTTATATTACCTCATTCCCTCCTTGTTCCCTACGGACCCTTCATGATATATCAATCCTCATGAATCGATCAGTCTGTTCTTGTAACATTATTTGTTCATCTTTCTTTCTTTGACTGTTCAAGAGAGAACTGGAATGTTCAATACATGACGTGGCACACAGTCCACATATCGCTGGCCCACACTGTAGGCACAGGCAGCAACTGAATACTATGACTAGGCCAATGCCTAGGAAGGATAGGATCTTCCATCCCCAAGCGGATAACGTTGTCCAGAACCAACCGGACCAAGTCCAGGTGCCTGGATCCTGATGTATTAAACTTGCAATTTTATGAAGACGAGTAATAGCTTTGTATACAGATGGTGCGTTTTGTGGAATGAAAACACAGCAACTTGACCCGATGACCTTACAGGCTCCACCTCTATCTGCCAAGATGACGTCAATAACAAGTCTATTTTGGAGGACAACAGTCCGTATAGCAGACTGTTCCTCTGTTAAGTTACCTAGAGCGGAGGCAGTTTCTTGTACTACTGCTTCAAGGGTTCTGGTTAATCTACGTATTAATTTACTATTTGTTACAGTGCCTAGGTAGGGGAAAAAACCTTTATTGAAATCTGTGTATTGCTCCCATGCCGTTTCAGTATAGTCGACAATCGGGAGATCTCTTCGGAGTCTACTCTTTACTAGATTGGTATTTCTGTGATAATCTGGAGGGGCTAGGAAAACAGGTGGCAGAAGGAATGCAATGTAACAGGTACCATCCCAATCTGGAGGTAAACGTATGTATGCGGTATGACCACAAACAAAATAAGAATGACGGGTAGCTTTAAAAGACGATTTACCATGATCACTGAATTCGACCACAGTAGTGCATTTACTATGACCTAAGTGTACTGAACCTTTCTTGCTAACACATAATTCACCGGTGACTGGTAATACGGACATGGCGGGCAGAACGGGTGCGGCTTCGGATTCTACAGTAAGAATCATAAGGCTAATTGTGTAATTACCTAATCCATATACTTCATTTTCTAGATCAGTTCCTATTCTAATGGGGAGTCCCTCCTGGTCAGGATGACAGACATTGAGTAGAACTAAATTCAGGTTTCCCCAAACCCAGCTCCCATCGAAAACAGCAATATCAGGATCTAAGGAATTAATTATTTTAAACCATGCACCACAGGAGCCATTGTGAGTGAACGGGTACGGAAAGAGGGGCAGAGCTCCCTTGAAATTCTGGTAGGGAGGGAGTCGGCCACATATCCAGCAGTTTGTAGCGTTATTAGTCTGATGGGAATGATGCAGCATACTAATGAATGTGTTATTGCGCAGCGCCAGTCTGTAGGAGAGTTCATGTTGCGGTAACTCACTAAAAGAATGTTCAGCAGAGACATTGTAAACAGATTGTTCATGCAACTTGAAGATAGGACAGTATATAGGAAGCAGTATACTGGCAATAATAATTAGAACACTTAGAAAAAACATTATCAACAATGTCACTATACAGTGACTACGCAGTGATTTGCAGTATGTATTTCTTTTGACTTGTCTCTCTCTCTCTCTATCTCGATCTAGGGGATACATGTCAGAAACTATTTAACCGATTCACCTAGGGGAGGACTTAAACAATTAAACTGTCTGACTTGCTAGATCGGAGTTTCGACCGGTACTCCTCTTGGGGAGTTTTCTCTCGTTCGGATACTTTATAGTCTTTTGGCTTAACACAGTCTTTGATGGGGGTGGACGAGTCAGAGTCCTGTTTCAATTCGTTTTTCAGTTCATTGCAAAGCTTAATATGACTCGTGTGGACCCACCCCTTTCTTCCTTCCAACTTGACGGCGGTCCTGGTAGTAAGGAGGACGATCTTCGGTGCTTTCCAGCGGGGCTCCAACGGGCTTTTCCGGTCGAAGTTCCGGACGAGAACTATGTCCCCCGGACGGACATCATGAGGCTTTACATCAGTGTTGTCAGGAAAGGCTGCGGCAACCTGTGAACGACATGATTGGAGTGCAGACATCAAGGAGGCAAGGTAATCTGTCAACATATTACAATCAACATCAGTCATTTTCTTCGGAATGGGCGTCCCCCACATATTCGGTGGTCTGCCAAAGACCACTTCGTACGGAGATAGCCCTGATCTCGAATGGGCAACCATTCTCATATAGAACAGTGCCACGGGCAGGGCGACTATCCAGTCGACCCCTTTTTCCTGACATATCTTAGCAAGGCGGGTCTTTAATGTCTGGTTATGCCTTTCTACAAGGCCTGCTGCTTCAGGGTGTCGGACACAATGGAACCTCCACTGATATCCTAGCAGAAGGGAGACCTGCTTCATTAACTCGGATGAGAATGGCTGTCCGTTATCTGAGTACACGACACGGGGCAAACCGTACCGTGGGAAGAATTCACGAACCAGCTGCTTGGCAGTGGTCGGAGCGGTGTAATCTGATACTGGGTAAGCTTCTGTCCAACGGGAAAGTGCACAAACAACTACGAGGACATATTTGAATCCTCAACAACGGTCCATCTGGATATAATCCATCTGGAGGACTTCAAAAGGGTGATCGGGAGGATGAAATCCACCTTGCTCTACAGGGACGCTTTTACCTGGATTGAACTGACAACAGATCATGCAAGTACGCACTTTCTGTTTTGCTGCTGCTCGTAAGTGTTTGTTACTCCAGAGATTTTGTAAACTGTCTAACATGGCTTTTTCTCCTAGATGTGCAGGACTATGTGCTGTATTTATCATGCTTTGAACCATTGAGTCAGGGAGAAACCATGTAGATTTTCCCTTCGTCATCCAACCTTGATCTGTCTGGATCCCTCCTAGTTCAGTCCATTTCTTTATTTCATCTGGAGTAGCGTGTGTCTGGATATCGATTACGTCTAGGGTGGGATCCCTGACTGCCATACACTGTGTCGGTACTATTGTCTTTGTCACATCAGTAATCTGGGTGTGAGTCAATGCTGTATGTTTTGCTGTCTGGTCTGCCAGGTTGTTACCCTGGGAAACAGAATCGGTAGCTTTAGTATGTGCTTTACATTTCATAACTGATATGCCCGAGGGCAAATGTATTGCTTCTAACAGTGCTTGAATAAGGGGACCATGCTGGATCTTGGCACCATGAGAGGTCAAGAAACCTCGTTCTTGCCAGAGGACTCCGAAGTCGTGTACAACTCCGAATGCATAACGGGAATCTGTGTATATGTTAACATTTCTGTTCTTGGCTAGAATACAAGCTCGGGTCAGAGCAATAAGCTCTGCCGCTTGAGCAGACAGTGTGTCAATACGATGTGTTTCTTTAACTTCAGTTTCAGTGGTCACGGCATACGCGGCCACTAATTCTCCTGTACTTGTTCTCATGCATGAACCGTCCACATAAAGTGTCAGGTCTGGATTTGTCAGCGGAACATCTGTTAAGTCTCGTCGGGGTTTTGTTACTGCATTAATGATCTCAATACAATCATGCGGGGCTGGATCTGTCATAATTGTAGGTAACAATGTTGCGGGGTTCAGGATGCTGCAACGTCTGATTTCTATGTGTGGCTGAAATAGTGTTAATTCATAACCTGTCAGTCGTGCTATAGTCAAGTGCTGAGTCTGGGTTCTGTTTAACAGAACCTCTACAGAGTGTGGAACTTGTACTGTTAATTGATGTCCTAAAACAATTGAGTCGCTTTGTCTGATTGCTAGTGCTGTTGCTGCTACTGACTTCAAGCACGCAGGGAGTGCCTGAGCTACTGAATCCAATGTACTAGAAAAATAAGCGCAAGGCTTATGTGAACCTGCTTGATCTTGAGTGAGGACAGACAATGCTGTACCATCACGTTCTGTAACGAAAAGTGTAAACGGTTTGCTGTAACATGGTGTCGCTAAAACTGGTGCTTGGCATAAAGCTTTCTTTAATTCTTCAAAAGCCTGTGTATGTTCTTGAGTCCAAGGGAGGGCAGTCGAAGTTGCTGCCTCCTGCGTTGTTAACTGAATGAGTGGCTTGGCTAGAAATGCATACTGGGGAATCCATTGTCTGCAGTATGAGGTGAGGCCTATGAAGGCCCGCACTTCCTTTTGTGTCTGGGGCTGCGGCATATTTATAATTAACTGAATGCGATCAGGAGTGAGCTGTCTCCCCACTTTGGACAGCAAGTGACCCAAGTACACAACTTGCTGAACACAGAATTGTAGCTTCGAAGGGGACACCTTGTGCCCCTTGTCGGCCAGAAAATGTAAAACTGTCAGTGATGCTTGTTCACATTCGGGTTCACTTCGTGCGGTGATCAGCAGATCATCGACGTATTGCAGTAAAGCTGTGTTAACTGGCATTGTGATACAATCGAGTTGTCTTTTCAGTGCTTGACTATAGATGCTGGGGCTTTCTGTGAATCCTTGAGGTGCGCGTGAAAATTTGAAACTTCGTCCATTTAAACTGAATCCGAATAGATATTGGCTCTCTGGGTCAATAGGTACACTAAAGAAGGCGTTCTTGAGGTCAATTACAGTAAAGAACGTCGCTTCAGAATCAATAGCAGTCAATAGGGAGGAGATATCGGGGGCCACAGGATACTGTGGAATAATGCATTTATTCAGTTCTCTTAAATCAATCACCAGCCGATATACTGGCGGTGCATTGGGATCAGTACGTTTAAGAATCGGAATGATAGGTGAATTACAGATATTGGAGTCGGTTTCTACGACCACTCCTTGGGCTATGAGCTCTTCAATGATTTTCAGTAAAGCCACTACCGCATCGGGTGGTAACTTGTATTGTCTGATTCTGGGTAAAACTACACCTGCTTTGAGTGTAACACGGTATGGTGTAATATGCATACAACCTACATCAGTTGGGCCTTTTGCCCACAAGTGATCTGGTACATTTTTCAATCTGACATCGAATTCTCGCAAAACATAATGACCCTTGAAATCCCGTAGAAAGAGTCTGACTCCCTCCGGGGAACAGCATATTATAGCTCCTAGAGCCTTCAATGTTTTAATTCCTAACAGATTTTCTGGACATGATTTCGTAAGTAACAAGTCTGTAACACGTGATAACGGACCCACAGCCAGGGGAACTGGTTGCGATACCTCATTTACAATAGGCTGTCCTGAAAAACCAAGGGAAACATTCTGTGAGCCTGAGAGGGGTGCCCCTGGAACTTCATCGTGGCTGATTGTTGTGCGACTTGCCCCTGTGTCAATTAAGAATTTTCTGTCTTTTCCTAATACTTGACTATGTACATAAGGACCTTCTTGATCTACAGGAATTTCAATAAGAGGCAAGTCACCTTCCCTCTCTAGGCTGTTTCATGTATATCGGGGATAATCTGGGTATGCAGACTGGGCATACTGGTACATCTGTTGCGAAACTTGCTGAGTTGCGGCAATGGGCTGGGGCTGTGGTACCGCTACTGTCTGTGCTGGAGGTGAAGAAGCATGCATAGGCTGTGTATTCTAGGAAGACTGATGCTGGTTATGGTCTTGTCTAGGTGGATGCGGTCTTTCTTTAGTTTTACCTGTTGCTATGTTATGTTTCAGAACTGGGCATTCATGTACATAATGACCTGGCTGCTTGCAGTAATTGCATGTCCCTTTAACGGGAGCTGCAGTATGACTTGTCTGGGTCCCACCCTTTCTCTGACCGTCGGCTGGGACCGTCTGGGCTACTAACATTTTCATCTTTGTGTCTTTCATGCGTTTCTGTTCCTGATCTTGTTCTTCTCTAATTCTGTTCTGATGATATTGTAACATTTGTAACATCTGTGATGGCGTATTTGCCTGCCAAGTACTTTCGACTTTGTACACTCGGTTTTTAACTAACGGTAGGGAATTCTCGACTAACTTTGATACAAAAAGATGTGGATATGACTCGCTACTTGGTTTTAAGCCACTGTTAATAATGAAACATTTCTCGAATCTGGAATAGAAGTCACTAGTATCTTCATCATGTTTCTGTTTACAGGACGAGATGGCGTCCCAATCCTCCTTTCTAGTTGTCAATAATCTTGGCAGGACCTGTACTATCAAACCGGGTAATGCTTTAGTTTTGTCCCCAAGGCCTACCCCTGGGACACGTTTGCTCTCTTCGTCTTCTATTTCTGCCCATGCAATCTTTTTATCTCCCACCTCCCATTCCTTTTCCTTAAGTTTCTCATAGATGCCCGTGGGCAACAGTACTTTCAACATTTTCATGATATCCTCATACGTGTAATCCCCCATCAGTAACATGTCTTTAAGCTCTCTGTGAAAACCTGCAGGGTCTTTATCATGACACGGGACTAGTTTCTTCATTTCTAACAGTTCTAACTTGGTCAGAGGCGTATGTACATATACGCGTTTCAAGACACGATCCTCACCCATAACAGGGTGTACTTCTCGTAAGGGGTTCTGACTTTCAATGCCACCCCCGCATTGCATGTGATACATTTTCCTTTCTGGAGGCGGGGCGGGAACATATTCAGACTTTATAACAGTGTCATATCTACGGCGTTGTTCTAGAATGATTTGAATTAATTTGGTGCTTAAACCTCTCCATCTATCTGTAAGTAGTGCTTCTAATGTTTCGTGTAAGGGACCTGGATCAGAATGCTGATTTCTGTATTTGGTGAGGAGGTGCTGAATCATGTATACACCTGCTAATTTTTGTTCGTCTGGAGAGAGGTTCAGAAACGTCTGTGCTACGGTATCATCATTATATATGTCTGGATTTTCGGCCCATAATATGGCGGACCGAGCTAGTTCTTGTTCATCCATAGAATTGAGTACATGGTACCCCATTCGGTCTCGGAGTCTTCTATCCGTTTCCTGAAACTGGTGTTCGGCAGAATTCGGGTTTGTTAAGGCAGAGAAGAAAACTCTCTTGCTTTCTGGACGGATTCCCTTCCTAAGGTAAGTTCCCTTACCTACATATGCTATAGTGCCTGTAGTTCTCTCTGGTTCTTCAGATTCTTCTTCCTCCTCGGAGGAAGCTTTGTCTTTCTCTTTTTCGTGTATCTCTATTACTGTTTTTCTTATTTTCTTGTACATACTAGCTATGCAATTCTGTCTATCATGTTTTCCTTCCGATATGTTTTGACCCCACTTGTGGAGTGCATCTATTTCAACCTGATCTGTCTCAGGCCTGTCTCGTTCTCTTATTAAGCAGTTTATGAAGAAACGTAATATATATGCTTGAGTGTCAACTTTCTGATGCTCCAAGGCATCCTTAATGCTTTCGGGATCTTTTCCAGTCTGTATAAACCGGTATATTCTGTCTAGGTGCTCTTTCATTCCTGGAAACATTAACAGAAAATCAGTAGCGGCACGTAACCGCAATGATGCCATCATCATTCTATCTTCTTTGCCGGGTACTGGATCATATCTGCAAACTGAAAGGTTTTCTTTAAGTATGTCAAGACGGGGTGATTTGTACATGGTGGGACTCCGCAAGTCCCCTAGGGATAACCTGTGCGTTAATGGCGGGGTCCGGGGACCCCCTGTAGCACCTCCTGAAGCGGAAGTTTGGGCATTATCTCTGTGTGGAGTCTGTAATTGAATTTGTCTTTTAGTAGGATCTGATAGAAGTGGTTTCGGTAGGTCAATTTTAGGTGCGGGAAGTGGCGGAGCTGGCGGAACGGGGGAGGTCGGTCGCGCTGCTGGCGGAATATGGTCAGGGGGCGGAGTACCACCCCCGTCCCTGTCTGTGGGCAGGGCTCGAACAGGCAGATTGGTGTAAGCGGGAGCTACATCTTCTAGATAGGAATTTAGGAATATATCTTTAGTAGTCTTATGCATTACTTTAGTTGGAACTAATGGCGGCGGCAGATTTTTCGGTATTTCTGAAATGGCGTCGGGTGAAACCTCGGCCATAAGATACATGCCGTTTACTTGACCATGTCGGATACGATCTATTTGTTCTGTTTTTACTCGGATTCCTTCAGTAACTAACTCGTTTTCTTGAGCTTTATCTGATTCTTTAAGTCTGTCTTCTCTACGGAGTGCTTTTTCAGTACGTTTGTGTGATTCCTTACGCCAAAATTCTATGGCGTCTTTCTGAGATTGTCTGGCTTTCTTTTTCCATAGTGCTTCCTCTACCTTCATGATGCACTCGGCATCCCATGTTCCATTAACTGGCCATCTGTGTCTTTCGTCTAGGTGTTTTGTATAGTCGGTCCATAATTCTAGATACAGAATGGCATCTAAGCCATGTTTATTATACATAAAGTTACCTGGAGTGTCCCTAGGGGGAATCGGAATTTCTTCCTCTAGCATCCCTTTTCTGGTTCCTATTTGCTTTAACTTGCTGAGGAACGGCATTTTGCTTTACTTAGTACTGAACGTCTGATTCTTAACTGCTTAGTTCTAGACACAACTAGTTTCACGAGAACACAATAATACACACTAAAACAGTCACTCATACAACGACATTAATCACATGAAAACATTTGCGACATATATAACTACCCCCTATATCGGATGTACTGCTAAACAGCACAGATACACTGCTGAGAACAGTGCAAGAACTTGAATTCAACGGATATACTGCTAAACAGTACAGATACACTGTCTAAAAACAGTGCAGACCGGACTTGTGTACCCAAACCCGTCTAGATACGTCCCAGCAATGGTACTCACCGGGAAGCACGGAAAACAGAAGGCCTCGGAAAACTCGACTGGACTCGACTCGACTTCGGAAAACTTCGGGAAACTTCGGAAAACTGGTGGGCCTCTTGACACCTCGGACCTTGCTTCTTTCGGCTAGGCTCTGGTCGGGATCCTCCGCACTCCTTACCGCCTCGTCTGGGTACTGATCGCAATCTTCGTCACCTCCGTGGGCCAGAGGGAGATACAGGAAATCCTGCCGGTACGCGTAGGTTCCGTCTAACTGATGGCAGGGGACGGAGTGTGCAACGCACCAACCGGCGCGTAAGGTGGGGGAGGGGTCCCTATTCGGGCGCCAAAATGACGTAAATATATAATTTACTAACTTAATTTCTATGCAAGGTAAGTACTTAATCAATAATAACTCAGATCGGAAAGAAAAAAGACAGAGTCCGTGGTGTTAGAGTTCTTAGGGGTTTTATTCCTTAAAAAGGAATGGTCTCGACCAGGATATCATGTTCTGAACACCGCAGGGGTGTCAGAAGGGATAGAGCAACAATTTATTATCATTACATAGCTTATATACTTATTTTACACCATTGGAAATAGTATAGAAGGCGTAACAGCTGAGAGAAGACAAGATAACAGTATCCACGTGTTACTAGTGCGTAATCAGAAGGCGTGGACTAGGCGTAACTGGAGGTGTGTTCTAGAAACGTCACAAGTAGGTGACACATGTGGGTGGCACTAAACTGGAAATGTTGCAATGTCAGCAGAAATCTGAGGCTTGGATGCGCGCGCAGCTGCATGACGTGTGAATGACGTGAAGCTGGAGGGTGCAGGGGACTTGACATTTACACTGACGGAAAGAGACAGAAGTCTGGCATGTCAGATCAACTTGTACTTCTATCATATCTGATATCTGGTGTTTAGGAACTAAGCTATCTGGACTATCGGGACGGAAAGGTCTCTAGAGCAGAAGCTATTCTATACTGGCTGTGAGTGCGTGTATAAGCGCCTGGGTGTCTGCATGAGAAGCGTGGGGGCCTGGGCCTTCCCTGGTAGCATGGTAACGGAGGCTATGAATTACTTGCATAAAGGACAGCGTGGCCGGCCCTTTGGCTCTGCAGCTGGGGAATGTTTACTTAAGCTAGTAGGCAGGAATGCATCTTCGGAAAGGGAAACAGATAACTCGAAGGTTATAGTCAATCTTGGCAGGCAGCAGGCTGAGCTGAGCACGGAGGGCCGCGCTAGAAGTAAGTCAGAGTTCACGGGTACGGGGGCAGCCTGGGCAGAGGCCCTTGGAGTCAGAAAACAGAAAGGGCTCGATGGCAGAAATGCAGGCCTACTGCGCCAGAACTGAAAAACGTGTAAGGTACACCTCAAAAAGACGTTGGCAAGGCATACTTAGAAACGGACTATTGAACCCATTCATGGTGGGTCTGAAAGAGGACATGTTGACGTTGGACGCAAATGTATTTGCGTCTTCATAGCTAGCACAGGAGGGAAGTTACATGCACTTTAACCTCGTACATGGAGTCGGTGGGGTACGCGCTAGGGAACATAACTTGACCAAAAATTTATATTACCTCATTATGGTAATAAAATCTAAGATTACACTGAAAAAAACAAAGGTAAAATTCACATTATAGTTAGGTGGTAAAATGACATAAAACTAACATTTAAACACCAAAACACCTTTGAAATTCACCAGTTATAGTTTACTGACTAAACTATTACTTGCACCTCCGCCATGTACAGCTTATCACTTCAAATATTACCTCACTCATGACACGTTAAATTACATTATTGTGGACACCTCAGCATTCTACATTATTCAACAATCTGCAATGTCACAAGATCTACTGTAAAGTTGTGGAAATGATATCCACGCCGTATAAACATCCTCACTACACAGAATTTGTCGATAGCACTATGTTACAAATATTTAGAAGGGACATGGTCACTTGCCCAGATAGCCATTGGTGGATAATCTATTGCCAACAGAAGCTTTGGCCTTTCTCACACATTTTTGGAACATGCTTTGGCTTTATGCCACAACCTACCCTCAAACATAGCTTCTGCAACACCCTTCTGAAAGCTTAGCTTTTACCTTGCTTAACATGGAGTAATACTTGCACCATAGACTTGAGTAATGTAGAAACCTTGTACTATATAGCTTTCACCATGCCTCCATCACTTATGCGACTTCCATCCTATGCACCAAACTTGGTCACAAGGGGTCTCTCATGGTTCCATCTTAGGCCCAACCTTATTTAATATCTATGTGGGCTAGCTGACAATTTATATCTTGTGATTTTGAGACAATCTCGTATGCGGACGACACTCAGGCGATAATTCCTATTGAGACGGACCAAGCGGAAACCAGAGCAAAGTTTAAGTCCTGCATACTAAAAATTGCCAGCTGGATGTGCAAGAACTTCCTTCAGCTAAACTCTAATAAAACAGAGATTCTCTTATTTGGGAAGGCTATGGAGTTATGGTCCTTGGACTAGTGGCTGGTGGAACTTGGGGAGGCACCTAGCCCAAAAGAACAGGCAAGGAACCTGGGAATCATGATTGATAACAAGCTTTCACTGGAGGAGCATGTGAAATCAGTCTCGGGCACCTGCTTTGGTATTATGTGTATGCTGAGGAAGATTTTTCCATGGATCCCTTTGGAGGCCAGAAAGACCTTAGTACAGGTACTACTAGTTAGTGGACTAGACTATGGTAATTCACTGCTAGTGGGAATCTTGGAGGATCTCGCATCGAGGCTACAAGTAGTGCAAAACACAGCGGCACGAATCGTCCTAACAAACCAGTGCGTACCCCGTCACGACCTCTCTTGCAACTTCTGCACTGGCTGCCAATGAGGAAGAGAGCAGTTTAAAGCTCTTGACGACTGTGTTTAAAGCACTGCAGGGGACAGGCCCGGTGTATCTAAGGAAAAAGTTAACTCCTTTTAACCAGGCCCGCATACTCAGATCTAGCAACCGGAATTTGCTTCGCCTCTGCAAAACTTAGAAGGCCAAAATGGGAGGGCGTGCATTCTCTCATCTAGCCCCTCTCCAATGGAATCGACTGCCAGATGAGATACGAGCTTGCACAACTCTGGTGCAGTTCAAGAAGCAGCTAAAAACCTGGCTGTTGTAACCGCAACTCTGTCATAGCTACCAGAACTGTGAAGCCAAAGGCGCTACGAGATCCCCGATGGCATGATTCGCTGTGCGTTACAAATCCTAAATAAATAAAATAAAATAAAATAAAAATAAGTAACGCCATGCTGTATATGACTGTGGTGTTATCAGGCATGTCATCAGTGATGTCATCAATGATGCCATTTGAGATGCCATCAGTGCTGTCATCATGGTTGTCATTAACGTCATGAGTGATGTAATATGTGAGGTGATAAGCAGTACATGGCGAGCATGGAAGTTATAATTAGCTCAGTAAACTATAAGTGGTGAATTTCAGTGTTTTTTGTGTTTTAAACAGGGTTTTTGTAGCATAAGCAAAGCTCTAATAACCATATATAACTATAATGTCATTTTAACCTTTAGTTTTGTCAGTGAGTAGGACGTATAAGTGAACCCTGATAGGACTGAAGAGCCCTGCCCCCACCCACCTCCTCTTGTTTACAACTCTCTGTGTGTCACAAACAGCCACACTCACTGAACATTCTAAAGTGGAATCAGAGTCTCTGCGTCACTTGACTGAGATCCCCAGTTTAGATCATGCTGAACCCTTGTACAGTCACACAGCACAAAACACTCCCACAATATATGCTATGTCATGCATGAACATATACAACAGTGAAATTACGTAAAGGATACACCCCGAGTTTGCAAAAGTAAAGGTTTGTGTCTGAAGCTATGGTTACTACACAACCTCGAGTAAGTCTCCAGGGAGGCTGCAGACAATCAAGAGTTTAAAACTGTTTTTATATTTTACCAGTCAAAAACACCTTGAATGTTCCATTCATCTTTGAAAGGGGAGTGTTTTCTGTGGGAACTGTAGGTCCCAAGAGTCTGTGGGGCCGGGAGGCGCCTCCTACTGCAATTCTGCCCTAGCCTCACCTGCCGCCACTTAACAGAGCAATGGCGGGCACTCCAGCAGCCCGCGGCGAGGAGTCATGTCTGTGAGGACTCCAAGTCCCAAGACCCTGTGTGGTCAGGAAGCAGCTCCTACTGCAACATTGCACCAGCCTCACCAGCCGCCACTTAATAGTGCTATAAAGCTGAGACAAGACTCAGCTGTTAACTCTTTACCTTTTCTGCAGCGTCATATTTTAGTATTGACAGGAGTGCCAGGTCAAATGCGTAACCAACTAGAAAGTTGAGAACAGCAGCATAATAGGGTCATCCAGTGGGTTAGCATTCACAAAAATGTCAATGTGTCGGAGAGTAACAAAATCGTTATACCGCCCAGAGTCGGTTGGGTGGGTACCTCACCACAAAATACAGTGGGTGACTGCAGTATTGTGCATTTCAGCCACCCAGCCAGTGTTAAGAAACTATTGGGGTTCATGAGGAGAATTAGAACGTTCTGACAAGCATAGTGTAGTGAGGAGGTCTGTTGTGTTCTAGTTGTTCTACGTCTGTGGCGCAATCGGCGCACAGTGAAGACCCACGTGACCCTGTAAATAAAAGGGGTCTACGAGCGTACGTACGCCAGTTGGCGGCTACGTGACCAGCCACTAAACATAACCCCAGTGTCCTTCTGCTTATTTATAGGCCTGTGCCACGTGCCTGTTACTTAGCCACCCAGAGTGCCCCCTGAGTGTAGGTTGCCACCTTGCCCCCTCAGTGGACCCCCACACGACACAACAGCTGGCGACGAGGGTGGGCGTACCCTCGCTGTTTGTGTGCACGCGTTACTCTGCGGGGCGGCCGCAAGCTCTGTCATCGGCTCGCGGAGCTCGTGCCCCTGGGGTCCCGGCAGCTGGACAGCATCTCGCCCAGACCATTGACCGGGGAACACTGGTACCCGCAAGGTGAGCCGCCGCGCCTGCAGGGAGGGGTGTGTACGCCCGGACCGTCGAACGAGGTACACTGAAGCCTACAGGGCGCGCCGCCGTGCCTACCGGCGGTGCATGCATTGCTACGCGCGGGCCCCCACCTCAACAACTGCCCGCCCGCACTCTCTGGCTGACTACCCCGGGGCGGCATTTGGAGCCCCGCCGACCCCACGCAGCGCCGCATATCGGCAGAAAAGCCGATGCGCTGAAGCGCGCTGCCGCCACGAGGCCACTGCCACGCCCCCTCACCTCTGCGTTGCCCATGAAGAGGGCCTCTGTGACGCTCTGCTGCAGGGAGGGGGTAGAACAGGCTTCTACAGAATCACCACGCACAGCACCAGGCCACAGGCAGAAGCTACAAGACGCTTCTCGAAGGAATAGGATACCCAACAAGCATTGGCAGTACCAAATAAACCAAAAATAAAATACACAAAAGGCAACACAAAGTCTCCATCATACGGTGGCACAACTCCACCCCACGCAGAAGGTCACCTACGCCCCAATCAAGGAGTCTGTCCGAAGTCCCCCAACAAGCATTAGTCAATCCAATCCTCAACAATAGCAAAATCACAAAGAGGGAGCCCGGGAGTGCCCAGCAAGGCCACTAGCGCCGACACTATCCAAAGCTCAGCGCGACACCGCAACGAACATGGCCATGATAACCCCAATCGAACCCTTACTAGTAGAAGGCTCGCCATCGCCACTAACTCCAAAATGAAAGGACTGGGTCAACAGGTTGTTAATCTTCTTCGATGCCACCAAGGTTCACAAGGATCAGAAAAGGGCCATGGTCCTGCACCTTGGGGGTAAAGACGTCCACAACATTGCAAAGACTCTAGCAGAAGCTTCACTGAAGACCCACCGCACATTGATTGAAGCCTTGAACAAGTATTTCGAGCCCATGGCCAATCAGGACTATGAACGATTCATCTTCAGACAAGCGCTGCAGCTGCCAAAAGAGTCATTGGACGCGTACCACGCATGGCTAAAGAACCTCGCCTCGACCTGCGGATTTGCGGATGTCATTGAGGAGATACGGGGACAGATAATTCAGGGATGCACATCAGCCAAACTCCGGGAACGCATCCTGGAAGAATCAGGGAAGCCCCTGGCGGACATACTGACTCTAAGTCGCACCAAAGAGTTGTCGAAGGCCCGAGCGGCCCACATGGAGGTGGCCCTCCAGGCCCCGGTGAAAGTCGAACCAGTCAACAAAGTGACCATAAAGGCTCCAACGAAATGGAACAAGAAGGGCACAGGAGCCACAGCAGATGCGTCAGGAAAGACCTGCGGATATTGTGGAGGATCACCCCACCAAGCAGCAGAGTGCCCAGCAAAAGGGAAGCGATGCTCCGGGTGTGGTCGCTTCAACCATTTTGAAAAAGTCTGTCGGTCCAAGAAATATCGAAGACCAAGACAAGTGGTGAACACCATACCAGAGGGAGACCCCAGTCAGAGCGACATGGACGACGACGAGGAAGAAGAAAGGGTCATCCACCGAGTACACATGATTGGCACGGCAGTCAGTAGGACCAGGCGACTACCGCAATGCGGCATCCAGGTGGGCGAACAGGAACTCATGGCCGTGGTAGACACCGGAGCGACCATTAACCTCCTGGCAGCCTCCTTGTACCAGACCATGGACCCACCCCCTATGCTCAGCCTGTCACCTATCACTGTCTTCACGTATGGTCAAGACACCCCTCTCAAAATTCGAGGAAAATTCAAAACGTCCATCTCGCACGGAGACCGTTCCATCACGGCCAACATCTTTGTAGCGGAGGATGGGCAAGGCATGTTGCTTGGATGCCGGGCGGCAGAAGACCTGGGAATCGTCACCTTTGCGTTTGGGGTGCACCAGGAATCCATCCAACAACTTACCACGGAATTTGCCGACATATTCAAAGGCATCAGAAGATTTACGGGGAACAAGGTACATCTCCACATTGACCCCACTGTCCAGCCGGTAGCTTTAAGCCACCGCCGGATCGCGTTTCATCTCAGACCGCTGGTGGAAGAAGAGCTCAAAAAGCTAGAAGAAGCGGGCATCATAGAAAAGGTAACAGGCCCCACTCCCTGGGTCTCACCCATAGTGGTCACACGAAAACCGAAGCAACCAGGAGCTGTCAGGATCTGTGTGGGCATGAGACTCCCCAACGCTGCCATCAAAAGGGAGCGCCACATAACGCCCACCATTGACGATCTCATAGGTGAAATGGCGGGAGCAAGCTGGTTTTCAAAGGTGGACCTCCGATCTGGTTATCACCAGCTAGTGCTTGACAAAGAGTCGCGCAACATCACGACCTTCTCCACACATGTGGGACTAAGGAGATACATGCGCCTCAGCTTTGGTGTGTCCAGTGCCGCGGAAGTATTCCAAAATGTGATACAGAAACTGATCACTAACATACCAGGAGTAATCAACGTCAGTGACGATATCATGATCCATGCCCGCACGGTACAGGAACCCCATGTCCGACTTGCGCAAGTGTTTAAAAGACTCAGAGAAGCGGGCCTCACTCTACATCGTGAGAAGTATGAGTTTCTGAAACGCAAGCTACAATTCTTTGGATACACCTTCTCAGCCAATGGGGTCAATCCAGATCCCAACAAGGTGAAGGACATTAAAGCTGCTGCTCCTCCCACAACGGTCACAGAAGTCCGCAGCTTCCTGGGGATGGTTAACTACTGCGGGAGGTTCATCCGGGACCTGGCCAACCTCACATTGCCGCTAAGAGACCTCACCAAAGACAACACGCCGTGGAAATGGGGACCGGAACAAGCCAAGGCATTTCATGAAATCAAGGAAGCCCTCTCAGACGCCACCACACTGGCTTTCTTCGACCCCCGGAAACTAACACTAGTAGCCGTGGATGCGGGCCCAGTGGGTCTGGGAGCAGTCTTGATGCAAAGACAAAGGGCTTATGAAGATTGGACCCCGGTAGCTTTTGCGAGTCGCTCTCTCACCGAGACTGAACAAAGATACTCGCAAATCGAGAAGGAAGCAATAGCTATTCACTGGGGGTGCCGGCATTTCCACCTGTATATGTATGGGAAGCCATTCACAGTAGCTACGGACCACAAGCCGCTAGTAGCCCTCTTCTCAGGCACGTCCACACAACCTCCCCCGCGCATAGAGAAATGGATGCTTCAACTCAAGACTACAACTGCCGAGTGGAGTATCAGCCAGGATCAAGAAACCCAGTGGACTATCTATCCCGACACCCGAGAGCTGCGACCAGGGAAGAGATGGAAGATGCGGCGGACACAGAAGCCTACATGAGGTGTGTCACAGCCAGATCCTGCCCAATGCCGGTGTCTCTGGACAGCATTGCTGAAGCCACCCAGGCGGATGATTGCCTGCAAAAGGCCCGAGCAGCACTGCAGGGCGGAAACTGGCACCGAGCCAGGGACAGCTGGAAGATACTGACACCAGAAGCACAACGCATCCTGGAAAGTCTATACCATGTGCGTGAGGAACTCAACGAGGATGACACCGGATGTCTGTTGCGAGGCCACCGGCTGGTAATACCATCTGCTCTGACGGCTCACATGGTACAGCTGGCTCATGTGGGACACCAGGGAATGGTGAAAACAAAATCCTGACTAAGAACCAAGGTCTGGTTCCCCCTTATGGACGATCTAGTGGAGGCCACGGTGAGGTCATGCGCAGCCTGCCAAGTCACGGGGGACACACCACGAGAAGCTCCCATAGCCGTTGAGCCACGGCCACAACACCCCTGGGAATGCGTCAGTTTAGATTTCGGTAGTCTTCCGGACGGGAGGCACACCATGGTGGCCATCGATGACCACTCCAAGTACCCCGAAGTGGAAATCCTATCGACCACTAGTGCGACGGAGATCCTCCCCAAACTGGAGAAACTAATAGCAGCTCATGGTCTGATCAAAGAATTATGAACTGACAATGGCCCTCCTTTTCAAGGGCAGGAGTTTTCCATCTATCTGAGTACGCTGGGCATACAACATCGCCGGATAACGCCCCGTTGGCCACAAGCCAATGGAGAAGCCGAGCGGTTCATGAGGACCCCCAACAAGGTGATCCGAATAGCTCATGAGAAAGGACAATCAGTAGAACTGGCCATCTTTACATTCCTAAGGAGATATCGGCAGACCCCTCACACGACCACGGGGGTCGCCCCCGGACATGTCCTCATGGGGAGAGTGGTTGTGGACTCTATTCCTCATCACCCGCACTGGAAGCCGACATCGTCAAATAAAAGACAGATTGAGGCCCGACGGCGGAAAGCCTACGCCCAGACCAGCCAACGCCGGAGAGCCAAGGTCCCACAGATCATCCGGGGAAATTTGGTACTACTCAAGAATCACGTCACCAGCGGGAAGTTCAGACTCACATACGAGGCCCGACCCTGGAAGGTAGTCAAGGTGAAAGGAACTCGAGTGATAGGGGCCCGAGGTCGAGAGGTGATCACTCGCAACATATCTCATTTCAAGATCTTTCATCCTGAGACCGAGGTGGTCCCTCTCCCTGAGCCCCCAGCAAGCCCAGAATCGAACAGCCAAGAGACTCTTCCCCCGCTGTCAGCCTCAGGCGACTCTCACGAAGAAGAGCGCATTGACTCCACCGGAGGAGAAGACCCTCATCAGAACACGTCAGAGGGCAATGTCGTGGAACAGAGTGGGAACAGTCCTGTGGCCAGTGACCAACGACAACCATCCCCGGCTGGGGCTGGTGCCACGCCGAACAGGGGCCCAGGTTGATACCAACTGAGAAAGAATCCAGAGCCATCCCGCCGTCTTCGGGTTTATTTCACGTAAGACCATTCCATCATTTTTGTTTTGTTGTGTTGAAATGCACGTTCCGAGACTGTATGCTGAAATCCCTGCGTCTGAGGCGCCTCACCCATTGGTGACCTGAACTTTGCAATGCAGAACTGTCCAATTGTGTTTGGTTTTGTTTTTATGGTTGGAGAGGAATGTTGTGTTCTAGTTGTTCTACGTCTGTGGCACAATCGGCGCACAGCGTAGACCCACGTGACCCTGTAAATAAAAGGGGTCTACGAGCGTACGTACGCCAGTTGGCGGCCACGTGACCAGCCACTAAGCATAACCCCAGTGTCCGTCTGCTTATTTATAGGCCTGTGCCACGTGCCTGTTACTTAGCCACCCAGAGTGCCCCCTGAGTGTAGGTTGCCACCTTGCCCCCTCATTGGACCCCCACGCGACACAACAGAGGTCCACGCAGTATACTACACAAAGTTTCCTTGCCTTTGGGCTATTTTTACAAACCACTCAAGTCGGCAACATGTCCGCCTGCATCTGGTATGCACTTCTCAAACCGAGGCATAGATTGCAGAAACAGGTTTGCGCAATTATACGGTTTTACGTAGGTAGATTCACTCCAGGTTTTAGAGCAATCGACAACCATAACCCCATAAGAGGTGCCCATGCTCCTGATGGACCATTCACCTCCAAACTCAATACCACCAATCTCTAAGGAAAAGGGACATATAATGAAAATTTTGAGCTGGAATATGACCGGATTATGTTATAAAATGCACCTGCAAGATTACAATCCCTGATACGAAGCGTGTTGTTCCAGTAAACTTGGGATCTTCACCCCATTGTGTCTAATGGGTACGCCACAGCATCTCGCTATGGCCATGCCTCTGGGGACTAACCATTTGGGTAAAGCTCTCTCTTGGAGGCCAGGCTGTTGCTATGAACATTCCAGGAAGTGACTACCAGGTTCTTCCTGTTTAATATGGAGCATCCAACATTGTATTTTATCAGCTTCTATAATAACGATTTTACTATTATCCCTGATCGCAGGTTTCCAGGTGTGTTCCAATTTGATTCATTGTGAGGACAGAAACAGGACATGGGCGGCAAGCATATTTGTGTTTAGCAAGGGATTTTAAGGCAAGGCTAGCCATCTTCAACTCAAGAAACAGGGTCACCTTTGAAGGTGGCTTGGATCAAAGGGGCAAGGAATTGATGTTTTTTCTTTGATCACTGGATTTACATATTGTTCTGGAGGAGGTGGGCGCGAGTGACATACGGTTGCCAAATTTTAGGGGCAGGAATTGTATGTCTGTTATTGATTTACGGGCACATGCATCATTGTCAATTGCATTCGCAAACGGTGCGAATCGCAATTTTCGTCCGTTTGCGAATGCAATTGACAAAATTGGGATGCATCATGTTTTTCGCAATTTTAGAAATCGCAATCATGTTGCGATTTCTAAAATTGCGATTGCATTTAAGGAATCGCAATTTGAGATTTCTTAAATGCAATGCATGAACATTTTAAATTCGCGAATTCGCAAATAGGGAGAGGTAAATTACCATGAAGTTGACATTCATGGTAATTTGCGAAAACTTTAAAAAATGCACAAAAGTGCATTTTTGAAAGTTTCATTTTACACACACACATGCCCTTGGGGCATGTGTGTGTGAACAATCCACTTAAAGTTATATTTCAGGAGTGCAGGGGGGGGTTCTTGGAACCCCCCCCTGCACCCTTGAAATTGCATTCTCAATTTTCGATTCGCAAATTGCTAATCGCAAATTGAGAATGACTTCCCATTCATTCTTATGGGCCTCTTGGCCCATAGGAATCAATGGGAAGGGATTCCTTAATTGCGATTCGCAAATTGTGAATCGCAATAAGGAATTTTAAGAAATCGCAAAAAAAAATGCGATTTCTTGATGCATAGCATTTTGCGATTTCTTAATTGCGATTCCTTAATTTTCGCAATTAAGAAATCGCAAACGGCAACAATGATGCATGTGGCCGTTAATTTTTTAATCCAGTAATTTAATCTTTCGGCTGCAGTCCGGGACCATTATACAGTCTGATCTTAGCGACCACAACCCAATTGAGATAGCCCTGATTGTGTCATCCAGGGCGGAAGCCAAAATTGGGACTGGAATTCACAATCTAAAGCCATCTACGGGTAATCTTAGAGTTTGTTGGAAGCTTTCTAATCCCACTCAATTACTAGACACATTAGCAACAGGAAACTTGGAGCAAATTTTGGGCCTTTGTCTGATGATAACACTAATAGGGAAAACAATATAGTCAGCTTGTTTGTGGCTCTCTGTTCTTTCATCAAAAAATCTCTCTCTAAGCCAGCAAAAACAGTGTAACCAGCCTATTCAGTTCCCAAATGGTTTAATCATGAGTGCTCAGCATCTAAACAAAGCTCTACATAAAGCTTTACCTGCCTCTTCCAGGACCCCCCACTTGTAGCCTGTCTTCAGAAGCATTACAAAAAGGTAACAAGGAGGTGGGAGGATCTTATTGGCAGGCAGTGGAACACTTTGGTATATTCAGCCTCTACTAACAATAGTAAATCCTTTTGGGAAGTGGTTTCAGCCATGAGAACAGCTAATAGGATGGTAACGCCTATGAGCTGCCATATTACAGTGAGGTGTGGGTGGTACATTTTTCTCAAATTTACTCTGCTGGGGATTTGATCTTATACCTCTGAGAAAAAGCAGATTTGCATCCTGTGGTAGAGGTCACTTTACAGGAAGTCACAGCCTCAATGAAGCAGAGTGCAGGGGGGAAATACACCGTGTCTGGTGGTGTGCCCATTGATTTAATAGAGAGTTACCTATAGGCCCCATTGCTAACTACTGTTTATAACAGCCTTAAATATGTATTTTACCCAACTCTTGGGGGTCATCTACAATTGTCGCGATTTTTAAGATGGGGAATCACTCCTTGTCCAGTTACCACCATCCCATCTCACTGATAGATATCCCGGCTAGGATCTTTGTGAGGGTCCTTCATAATAAGATTACTGAGTGGTCAGAGGACAATAAAATCATAAGCCCCTGTCAATATGGTTTCCGCAGCCCCATAGGCACCCTGAAGCAGTGCCTGAACCATAACCTAATATTGGGCAAATATACAGTGGCTAAGCGTGCCCCATTGTATCTTTCATGGACCTATCCGAGGCATTTGATTGTGTCAATTGATCAAAGCTATGGCATCTCTTACTGGATGTGGGGCTTGAGGCATCACTTGCTCATCTCCTGGCATCCATGCACGAGAATACAAAGGCCAGACTCAGATTTGGTCAGAATGGAGAATTATCTAGGGAGCTACAAATCGGGGTGTGGTGTGCGCCAGGGTTGCCTGCTTGCCACTTTGTTGTTTATTCTGCATATTATTAAACTCTGTCTGAATTTAACTTCTTGCACCCTGGATGTCCCGATGATTCAAGGTGCTCCACTCCCAGGATTGTTATATGCCGACGACGCAGTTTTAATTACCTGAACGCCTAGAGCTCTGTGTTTATTGGTCCATTCTTTCGTGAAATTTATGGCTAATCTTGACTTATTAACGAACATTTTTGAATCTTTTGTAATGGCGTGCAGCCCAAAGAGTATCCTGCTTTCAGGCATTGAGGTCGAAACAAACCGAATACTAAGCATGAGCACTTTTTGGGGGTGACTTTCAGCGCCACTGGTTCATAGGCACCGAACAAAAACCAGTGCAGGGCAAAATTATCCAGGGCTGTAGGCCCACTTTTTAGCTTGCCATCATCACCAGGAGGCAGGGTCGGATTGTTACGCGGGCACTCAGGAAATGCCCGAGGGCCCGGTGTCCAGTTGCAGCGGTGGGCTCGTTTTTTGAGCAGTCGGGGTGGGGGGGAGGAATTTGGGTGGTTTCTGCATTGTTCGGATACCGCCAGCGGCCCAGGGGGTGCCTAAGTGGCCTTTCAGGGGGCAGTTGGGTGTCCATTACCTCCGGTACGTTTAACGGACGCAGTGCACATTAACGTGTTTATCGTACGTTTTTTTTGTTTTTATGATTATATTATATATTTGTGAAATGAAATGAATTGTTAATATGTGTAAACTAATGTTTGATGATACAGTATTGTTGCACTTGGACATATGTGTATTTCTTTGCTAATTTTGCACTTTTATGGTTGCTCTGCAACCGAATAAAGTTCTGAAATTGAATTTAATTTAATCTGTGAAAGAACACTGAATATTTTAGTGGGTCCCTTGTTCCTGAAAAGATTACCAGCTCAGTCAAAAAACTGTTTTTTTGCTATATGTTTAGAATGGTTCTAAGGACAATAAAGGATTTTAAAACAGTTTTTGGCAATAACATGTTGGTTAGAGCAGGCCCATTCTGAGAGCTAGGTTAGCACTTATTTTAACTCTTATGTCTAGCAATTCTTGGTGGTCTGTGGTCTCATCTCTTTGCCTAAGTTTCTGTTCCCTCCTTTCTCTACAGAGGCGTTGACGCTGGATCCAGACACAGCTCTCCCTAAGGCTGGATCTCCGACACCTGCAAGAAACGCAAACTACAGCGCAGAGCTTGGATTCTGCCAAGCATTCTGAATCAAGTGGCTCCCTAGTCGTAATGCCCCCAGATAAAGATTATTTTCAGCCTTTCTTAATTGTTCCACTGTCTAAAACACAGTCCAAAAAAACCTAGAAAGCAATTTCAATGTTACTCTCCAGAGACAAATGTCTGCATCTCCCAGAAACCAATAAAAAGCACAAGCCGATCATCTGAAGGCATATTTGCATATAAAGCCCAACAACATAGGCCCTTGGAAACCACAATTCATCCAAAGAAGCCTGCGAAAAAAAGCATCCGTTCAACTCATACTTTTCGAAGACTTAGAAAACCAAAGTGAGAACAGTCTTGGACATTACTTTTCCAAGAAGTTGGGGTAAAGCCATGAATTTCACAAGCCGTTATGGCGGATGACTCATAACTAGTTCTGGAGGATCCTGGTCCACCATGCTGAGCTCATTCTCCATGGGGGTGTTTGGGTGGTGTTTCCAGACACTCGAAACAACCTGGATATACGGTTTGGCATGGCATTCGGTCTCTTCTCAAAGTGCACAAAACATCTTCCTTCACTTCTAACTTGCCTTTCCTTTCATATTCACATCCTGTCCCTTTGAAGTAGATTCTCAGACATATGGCAATGGGGAAATTAAAGTAGCACAGACCTAACCATCTTAGACAAAAGTTTATAATCCAGATTTCCAGGACTATTGCGTCAGAAAGTAGAGCTATCACCCGGGTACAGAGAGAGGTCATATTTTTAGGTTTCATTGAATGGTAATCTCTGTCCCCTGTCAGCTGTGAGATGTAAATGCCATAAAAAGCTGTAAATAATGATGAAGAAATGCCTGCATCATGAAAGAATCTCCAAGTAGCAGGCATGTGCCTTCAGACAAAAATGAAATTATATAATAATAATAATACGGCGTTTTATAAAGCGCGATCAGCTACCTCACGAGGAGGTGTCCCGGCGCTGTAGGAACAATGTTGTGACCGTGGGGAGAAAGCTGGAGAGGGTGACATCTAGCGTGGCTGGGCAAACAGCCAGGTTTTCAGCAAACGCTTGAAACAGGCTACGGATGGGGCCTGTTGGTCCTGATCATGAGTCAGGCAGAGCAGAATTATCGCCTGGAATTCTGCTCTGCCTGATACAGAGTGGGACAGTGTTACTGGGTGTAGGAAAACTGGACCCATTTTACCTTGCAGTAATGTTGGACAGTAACATTGCATAAGTAAAGTCTCATTGACATGCCAGAAAACACTTTCCTCTTCAACCCCCCACTCTCCCAACTCCATCTGAGTTTCCCACATACAATTACAATTAGCTCAAAACAGGTTAAACCCCATGGAATTGTGAATATTGTGCAGTTTTACCGCCCAACAACATCAGTCCCATACGGTAATTACCCATTCTTTGGCTTTAACTTACTGAGGTCGATTTATAAGAGTAGCAGTGAATCTGCATGCATACCTCACCGTGCAACTCTTAACCAAGGCCTTTGTTGGCAAAATGTGTTCCCAAATCAGCATTAACGAACAAGTATGAATTAAAAAAAAAATGCTAATATTTTGTTCTTAAACGTCAGATTGTCATTTTCCAACAATACACTAACTTTGCCTTAAACACCCCTCTTGTTGTTTTAGAAAACATTTCCCATGATAAGCTTTTCGTTTTAGTAAGCAACATGTTTCCCCCAAAACATTTTGTCATGTTCTGAAATATGATAATTTTAACTTCAAATACCTTTTTTTGATTTTTGTCAAGATACATTAATTTAGCAATAGAAATCACATGTGATGTTCGTAATATATCAGGCTTTCTTTTTTGTTTTTTTAATAAATGCATTAATTTACTCCATAATAAAATCAAATCATCTAAACATTTTTTTATCAGGTAACTACCGCTTACAAAGGTCCCATATAGATAGAAATGTATTCACATGCTAAGTGATAAGCGTGGCTCAAATCCACCCGAGTGACTTACCGCACTCACCAATAGTCGCTATACAGGAAGTCAGCCGGACAGTGGAGAAGAATAAACAAAAGTCTTTATTAGGCCAAACAACACTCATATGAGAGGGCCCTGTCCGACCTCACTCCTAGGAGTGCGAACGAGAGGACTGACTCTCTGCATCACAGCAATACATTATAATGCCATACAGTAGCGAGGGGTACGCCCCTCGTGGAAAGTTACCGAGCCTCATACCAGTGAACAATGCTCTCATAGAGCAGGCATCTGCACCTGCGAGGGATACATTATTATCTCTACTCAAGGCCATGGAGCCAGGCTTCTGCGTCTCTGGGTATGAGAACATTACTGATAAAGAGACTTGTTAGTTTCGGCCACAGTAAGCTGAGAAACGAAAACTGCTGTCTTAGTACATTTCTGTATTCCTGCGGGAGGGGCATGTGAGCGAGCAGGGCCCGCAGGCACAGAGGGTTACACAAAATGGTGGCACACAGGCTAAGCTAAGAAGCTAATATGATCACACGTACATTTGAATATAAGTAAAAGCAAGAATAATAATTCAGCATAGGTACATATACGAATCTCATTAGTTAGTCATATGATGCTAACTCACACATCATCAGAGGATAATTAGGGCATCGAAAAGTGAATTCTATCAGACCCTCCTTTTAGCATCATTGGCTAACTATAGCCTCATTTATTTGCAAAAGGTAGTGCCGACATCCATTCTATGGGCAGGACTTTTATTCATTAGTCTAGAACATCTTCTGCAATGAACATCAACCAACTTGCATCGGCAGGAATTTCAGTAATCATAGAAGTGGTATATTGACCAGGTAACTTCTTTTTCGGACGTATATTCGCAGCACACATCGAACAACATGGAGGGAGGCAGTATATGCAAAGGCAGCAAGACAGTATTACACTCACCACACCAACCAAACCCATCAATATTTTCCAACCCCAGGAAGAAAAGGCACCCCAAAGCCACCCCTGCAGGGACCATGTTCCGTTATCCTGATGCAGTTCAGTTGCTAGTCTATGCAATTTTTGTACTGCCAAGTTAACTGTCGGGGCGGAGTCAGGGATGTAAACGCAGCAAGACGTCCCGATGACGCGGCAGGCCCCGCCCCTATCAGCTAGTATGACGTCAAGGACCATCCTATTCTGTATCGTGAATAATCTCATAGCCTGAATCTCAACAGATATATTAGTCGTAATGTCGGCTTCAGTTAGAACTACCTTCTCCATTACCCTAGACAGTCGTCTAATAGCTCTGCTGTTAAATATCGGGCCCCAGAAAGGCAGTAAACCCTTAGAGAAATCGGTCCATTGCTGATACGAAGTGTCCGTCTGGTCGACGTCATCTACCTGGAGTTCCCTCCTTTTACGCTGCTCTAGCGGCTGTTCCTGAGGACTGGGAAATCGACGATGAGTTTTGTGGTAATCAGAGGGAGCCACATACACAGGGGGAATCATGTAGGCTAAATAGCACACCCCACCCCAACCCTCAGGTAACCATAGGTATCCATTATCGCCGCAAATGAAATAGATACTTGGTGGGGCAATCAAAGAGGGGCTCAGGGGCAGGCGAATGGAAGCAGTGGCATTACAAGAGCTATTACCAACCTTTATGGGACCCCTTCCCTCTATACAGAAAAATGGAGGAGGACCCACCACAGCCAGAGGTATCAAGGACTTGGAACTGTCGTTACTCTTTGGAGGGTGTCTGTAAGATAGAGTGGCGTTCAATTTTAGGAAACTGTCCCTCAGTCTGTCAGTATCATTTGGTATCAAGAATCGGCCCAACCTTTTCTCACATGTCTCTATGAAAGTCTGGTCAAAACGTCCATCAGTATATATTCGTCCAAGGGAAGCTGGGGGCAGAGGGCGTACTCGCATTGTCATTGTCCACCCTCTATTCTGTAGTCGAGGAGTCAGAGAATCTGGCTGCTGGAAGTATTTAACAAGACCTATAAGAGTATACCACCCCACACAACTATTCACTGGCGTCAAAGGAAGAGCAAGGAATCTGTCTTTCTTATAGGCAGCAGAGGGTAAGAGCCCGCAAACCCAACAATCAGTCAAGTTGGTAGTGGCATGTGCATGATGCAGAGTCTTAATAAAAACATTTTCTTTGTAATTTTTACGCAACATTCTCTCACCATAATCGACAGTAATCATATTGTGTTCCGGAACAGCAGTGGGTGTGGGTGCGAAAACATGGACGGGGTAAGCCTTGTCTAGAAAAAACAATATTCCAAGAGTCACTAAAAAGGCAATCAAAATAATTATTATGACTACAATCTTTCCTTTCCGTGAAAGGGCCAACCAAGGGGAATCAGGCACAGGTCTCGGAGGAGCCGCAAAAGGCTGCTCCTCATCAGGAATGGGACGCCCAAAGGGATACATTGTAGAACAATCTTTCAAAAATATCAAAAATCAAAAATTAAAAAAAAATCACACTACTACTAGAAAAATAGTCCCAGACAATCCTCAACCGGCCAGAGGGGTTCTTCAACCCTTAAAAGGGATCTTCTCCCTGTGTCCTTCAAAGCCTCACAGGCAGGCTTTTACCGTCCATACCTATTTCCCACGATGTTATTCAACAATTCAGAAACAAGGGAAGCACTTAATTCGGGCCCCGCACCACTCTATAGTCTCAAAGAACACAATCTTCTGCTAAACACCAGGGCTCTTATAAGTCCATCCCTACCACTAAATCTTCTTATTCAAGAAATCCACTAAGCCCTTCTTCCGGTGTCTAGTCCATCAATTTCAGCGCTGTTACTTGTTAACTTTTTTTCGGGGCCTCAAATTATAGCGAGTGCTCCCTGGCACTTCAGGATCCGTGAACAAAGCAGGTGTATCTGTGGCAGACGCTGTGCTTTCTGGCGTCTCTTCACTAGTAGCAAGGGGAGTAGTAGAGCTCACTGAATTCTCTGTTCTGCTACGCTCTTCTCCAATCAGTGAAGCATCCGAGAAAGGAGCATATCTCGGTATAGATTCATGCTCTTGGTCAGCGATGCCATCCTGTACCCATTGGTCATAGGGCAACGGGAGCGGGACTCTCTTTACATGGGAGGCGTGAGTCCACGCTTTCCTGCCGTCGATCCGAAGTGCAGTACGGGTGGTGAGGAGCACCTGGCGCGGCTCCGACCACCTTGGCTCCAGGCACGACTTCCGCTGGTATCTTCGGACGACGACCCAGTCCCCTGGGTGGATGGCATGTCCAGGCCCCTCCGGCAACGGCTTCAGAGTGTCTGCTACCTGCTGATGAATAGAACGAAGATCTTTAGTCAAAGCATACAGATAATCTGTCAATAAAGGGTAAGGTACTTCAGTAAAACATTTAGGCCTGGGCACTCCCCAAACATTGGCCGGGCGGCCGAATACCACTTCGTGGGGGGAGACGCCCATTTTTGCATTCACAGTCACTCTCGTTGAAAGCAAGGCTAAGGGAAGGGCGTCTGGCCAACGGAGACCTGTACTCTCACATATTTTGGCCATCTTGAGCTTGAGCGTGCCATTAAACCGCTCCACGAGTCCTGCTGCCTGAGGGTGTAAGGCTGAATGAAACTTCTGCGATATGTGCAAACCTTTACATATTTGTTTCACTAATTCTGCGTTAAAGGACGTGCCATTATCACTCCAGATCACCCTAGGTAATCCGAAGCGGGAGAAATACTCCTTTATCAACATTTTTGCAGTAGACATGGCCGTGCAGTCTTTCGTTGGATACGCCTCCACCCACCTACTAAAGGCACACACGACTACAAGGACGTACTTCAAGTTATTGACTCTTTCCATTTCGATGTAATCCATCTGAATCACCTCGAAAGGGAAAGAAGGGGGTGCAAAATTTCCAGTTGGGACAGGGGTACCCTTTCCAGGATTGTGTCTCAAACACACCATGCATTGACGGACCAGGTGAGTGGCCAATTTAGAGATATTCTTATTGCTCCACACTGGGTCTAACAATTTGCATATGCCCTTTGCACTGACATGGGCAGGCCCGTGCGCCATCGTCACTCCTGGAAGAACATACGCATTCGGGAGCATCCATCGTCTTTTGTCTGTCACATCCGTCCAACATTCATCCGCATCTAGTCGTCCCTGCCCATCCTTCCATGCTCTCAATTCCTCATCTGTCGCTTTACTCTGTATGTTCTTGACGCTCTGTACAGTGTCTGCGAACATGTGAACATGTGGGACCCATCTAGCTGGTCCTGCCACAAACATTCGTGGTAATTTTTCTCTAGCAGTCTCTTTTGCTTTTTCATCGGCGAAAGCGTTGCCTCGCCCTACATCATCCACTATAGTCTTGTGTGCGCTACATTTTATCACAGCCAATCGTTTGGGTAATGTCAGAGCCGTTAACAATCGTAATATCAGTGGGCCATGCTGGATGCGTTGTCCGTGAGAGGTCAGGAATCCCCGTTCTGCCCAAAGTCGCCCATAATTATGAGCCACGCCAAAGGCGTATTGGCTATCAGTATAAATGTTCACATCCAACCCCTCACTCAACTCACATGCTCTCAGTAAGGCAATAATTTCGGCAGCCTGAGCAGAATTGTAAGGTATTCTAGAAGTCTCCACCACCGTCTGTAATGTTGTTATTGCATATGCTGCTGTCGATGTACCATCTGGTAATTTAAAACATGACCCATCCACATACAACTCCCCATCTGGTTCGTCCAAGGGCCTGTCTGTCAGATCCACCCTCCCCTTTGTCTCCTCTTCAGTCCTGTACAAACAATCATGTATGTCATCGTCTTTGGTATCTGTATCTGTGGGGATAGGTAACAAAGTGGCAGGGTTCAGTGTAGCACACCTTTTAATAGTAACATGGGGTGCAAAAAGAGTCATCTCATAACCTGTAAGACGAGCACTAGTTAAGTGCTGTGTCTGTGTCCTATTCAGCAAAATGTCCACAGCATGCGGTACCATTACTGTGAGGTCTGATCCCAGTACGAGCCCTGCCGACTGTCTTATAGAAACCGCAGCAGCCGCCGTGGCTCTCAGGCAGCTCGGCAGCGCTCTTGCCACATTATCGAGCATGGCAGAGAAGTAAGCACAAGGTCTCTGCTTCCCCCCAAAACACTGAGTTAAGACAGACAGCGCGCAACCTTCCGCCTCGTGCACGTAGAGAACAAAAGGCTTCTGGTAATCAGGTGTTCCAAGAACTGGCGCAGAACACAAAGACGTTTTTAGTGACTCAAACGCTTCTTGACATGCGGGGGTCCAGGGTAGGGGCTCGCGCACTTCCTTGGTAGTTAGATACAATAGGGGTTTTGTTAGTAACGCATAGTTAGGTATCCACTGGCGACAATACGATGTTATGCCCAAAAACGCGCGCACCTCTCGCTGCGTGTTAGGTACCTGCATGTTAGTGATCGCTTTTATGCGCTCTGGCGTCAATCTCCTCCCCACTTTCGAAAGGAGGTGACCGAGGTAGGTGACCTCCGTTCGACAGTATTGAAATTTCGGAAGGGACACTTTATGCCCCCTTTTAGCCAAATGGTGCAACAATTTCACAGTAGCATCCCGACAACCTTGCTCGTCGTCTGATGCTATTAGGATATCATCCACATATTGCAACATGACGTTGCCAGGTGGAAGTTCCAGTTCATCCAATTGTGCCTTTAGAGCCTGACTGTATATGCTCGGACTTTCAGTGTACCCCTGAGGAATTCTTTTAAAGCGGAAACTGCGGCCAGCCAATGAGAATCCGAAGAGATATCTGCTCTCTTCATGTACTGGTATACTGAAGAAAGCATTCTTCAAATCTAGGACAGAGAAATATTTAGCCGAAGGGGGTATCATTGTCAATATTGTTGTAATGTCCGAGACCACCGGGTACTGTGGCTCTACTACCCTATTCACATGTCGCAAATCAATCACAAATCTATAAACATCAGGAGTATTATCAGTAGCATCAGGTGATCGCCTTTTGAGGATAGGTAAAATAGGGCTGTTGCATATGTTCGAATCAGTCTCTTCCACTACACCAGACCGTATTAAATCCTGTATAATATGTAACAAGGCCTTTTCTCCCTCCCTAGGAATTCTGTATTGTGGAACTCTGGGCAATTTGGCTCCCACCTTCACTCTAATTGACACCGGGGCAATATCCATTTTACCAACATCAGTATCACTGACAGCCCACAAGCTGTCGGGTATGCCTCGGAATTCAGGTGGTAACGGGTCATCTTTTGAAAAACACTGCAATGGGCGGGCAACATTCGGGCCCAGAGTAAGGTACACACCATCCGGAGAACAATAAATGGTGGCATGTAATCTCTTCAATAAGTCTAAACCCAGCAAATTTTCTCCACAATTTGATGTCAATAAAAACGGTGAATCAACAGTAAAAGGGCCAATTGTCAACGTGAGAGGTTTAGAAATGGGGCTAATCACCGGAGTTCCTGCGAAACCCACGGATATATTGTTTTTGCCAGACAGAGCCGCCCCTGGGACCCGAGAACAAGCCACTGAACTTTTCATTGCACCCGTATCCACTAGAAATTTTTGCTGAGACCCCATTAAGTCAGCTTCGACGTAAGGTCCCCTCTGATCAACTTCCATAAGTACTGGTCCCAGGCTCTGTCCTACGCTGTCCTAGTTGTTGGAGAACCCTGTCAAGTCATCAACTGAGTAATCATCGTTATAGTACTGGCCACCCCCACTCTGCAACTGTTGCCTATTTGTATTATTGTCAAAATAATTTCCACCCGGTCTCCCGCCTCCTTCCGATCGTGTCACCTGTCTTCCAGTATCACTACCACCTCTTCCTCGCCCACGCCCTACACCAGTACTCGACTGAAACAGGGGGCAATCCCTCCACCAATGCCCCTCTTGCTTGCACTTTGCGCACTGATTCGGTCCCAGCCTTTCCCTTCTCTCTCCTCTCCCAAATCCGCCTCCGCGACTCGGCGCCGCACCCCTGCCTCTGCCTCTCGCCACCTGTTGCAACAAAACCCTTGTCTTTAAATCCTTAGCCTTCTTTTCCTGCTTGTCCTTGTTCTCATTTTCCCTATGCTCATAATATTGCGCCATACTGAGTATTCCCGAAGGAGAGGACGTTGTCCACGTGCTCTCCGACGCTTGCAGTCTAGCTGATATTTCAGGCAATAAGTTCGTGACAAACCTGTTAACGAAGAGCCGTAACCCTCCATCCTGTGACACATCCTGCCCACTGAAATCCATAAATATTTCCTCAAACCTCGTAAAGAAATCAGATACCGCCTCATCTTTTTTCTGCTTACAGGCCGTTAACTTATCCCAATCTACCTTTTTCGGGGGAATGAGAGAATGCATATACTTAATAATACGCCCTGGTAATGCTAGTATCTCAGCCTTCGGCTTCTCCCCTGGCTTGCGCTCCTTGTCCCAATCCTGCAGCTCCTGCCATGTACCTCCTAACTCTTCCACGTGATCAGTACCTTTCACTTGTCGCCACACATCAACCGGGACCAAAAGCCCGAAAAACAACTCAACATCGGCCAACGCCATCACAGTGGAAGACGCCGCTTCTGTAAGCTCTTTGTAATAGGCAGTCGGGTTTTTTCTAGAATCTGGTAGCTGAGCCTTCAATGACAATACCTCACTTCTCTTCCATGGCGTATACACCCATTGCTCCTGGAAATGTGCATCAATCCTGTTCCAAGTAACAGCCTTCGTTACTGGATCTAACAACTCGGGGACCTCGGGGTGAAAAATAGGGTGCACCTCGCGCATTGGGTGGAGACCTGGGAAATAGGGTGTGCCGGCAGAGGGTAATTCATTTCTGTATTGCAATAGCGCGCGCAAATTACTCATCACTTCCTTCACCCCTGTATTCGTCCTATGGGCCCCAGTCTGTATATCTCGTAAAGTCGCCGGAGCCACACCTCCATACCCCTGCTCCCAAAGCAGTATCAATACATTGGACATATGCCACAAAGCATGCTGCTGCATCAAAGGCTCAAAATCTTTCATAGTGGACCAAATATCTTCAAACGAGTAAATATTATTTCTGGCCCACTGACATGCCTGATTAGCCACCATGCTCCTTTCATCTAAACCAACCGTAGAACGCGTGAGTAACTTCCGTACCTGCGACAGTAGTCCGCTACCTGCGCCTCGACTCGGTGTTAACATCTCCTGACTGGGGGTGGTACTAGCTGAAACACTAGGGAGTGCCAATGAAAATTGGGAGGGTGCAGGTGAGGTGGCCTGGGGTAAGGAAACGAGGGGTGTCGAGGGCGAGTATTGTTGGGGGGCACTCGCTGAAGGACCCGGAACTCCACTAGCGGGGGCTGGAATTGGCAAGGAGGGGTACAAGGGCTGTGGGGCATAAGGAGGAGGGGGTCGGGTATTCAAAATGTCTTCCAGCTCATCCGGGTCGTCCTCTCGCACTACATAACTCTTATTTTCTTTCAACCTACAAAGTCTATCTGAACGCTCCATTCGTAGCGCATTCTCCTTTCCGTCCTGCTCACTCGCCTTCTGCGCCATAGTCTTGTTGGACCTTCTATACTCCTCTTTCTCCTCTCGCATCTTACGTTTCCTGGCCTCTTTCTGCCACACTCGCAAAGAGTCGAACATACTCTGACGGCTACGCTTAGCAAACAATTTGTCCTGCAAGTAGTACAATTTAGCCTCATCAAAAGAACCCGTCAAAGGCCATTGTAAATCTACATTATCAGCAGTGTACCGGTGCCACAAAGTTCCAAACAAAAGCGGGACCAGTCCATGTTTGACATACATGTCAAAGCTCGGAGTCCCTTCAGGGGGTGCAGGTTGGCTCTCGGCCAGTCTAGTATCTGAAGGTCGACAACAGCATCCAAAGCATCGTAACTTACTAAAACACGGCATCTTTACTTCGGTGCGAAAGAAAACACTTCACTACAAACCAGTCACTAGCTCGAGCACGTTCATACACACATATAAACATACATTAGAAAAACCACGCACGCACATATACAATACCTCCAAACACGTGTTACCATATGGGACAAGGCCCGTCGACCAAGTCCTGAGGAACCTGGACTCTACCGCAGACCGAACAGTACACTAACTGTTCTGAGGACGGGGAACAGATCCGCCACCCGTGCGGCACTATGGATCGCTGCGCACTTTACCACGGGAAACCCAGATCTCACCTCCACTGAACCACCACACTAGGAGTTCAGGGTAAGCACCGGAGTCTGCCCACGATGAGCCACGCCTTCACCACAGTACCACCCGGTCGGATCACTACCACCAATGACATCTAATACGTCCCCACCCTCGTCAAGTCTGTCAGAGCACCAACTCGTACTCTGAGTTCCCCGGAGCACACTAGCCCCAGGAGCACACCGGCTCCTCAAACCACTGGAGACACCCTAGTCTCCCGGAACACTCCCGTTCCTGAAACAATCAAAGGTGGACCACTCACCTTCCGTAGGCGGCACCGACCTCTACCGTTCTCCACCGCCGGCTGCCAGGACCAACACGGTCAGCTTCAAGTTCCGCTTTCTGGACCCCGGCGTAAGATCCGAACCAGGACCTCTCCCGATCAGCAGGGTGGGGCAGCGCTGCGAGAACCAAGCTCGGCATCAGATGGGTACCCGAACCCACTGTGCCGACCAGCGGGTCCCCGGTCTTCTGCTACCCCCTTACGGGTGAGAAAGATCCTTATCGCGGGGTCCCTGTTCGGGCGCCATCTGATAAGCGTGGCTCAAATCCACCCGAGTGACTTACCGCACTCACCAATAGTCGCTATACAGGAAGTCAGCCGGACAGTGGAGAAGAATAAACAAAAGTCTTTATTAGGCCAAACAACACTCATATGAGAGGGCCCTGTCCGACCTCACTCCTAGGAGTGCGAACGAGAGGACTGACTCTCTGCATCACAGCAATACAATATAATGCCATACAGTAGCGAGGGGTACGCCCCTCGTGGAAAGTTACCGAGCCTCATACCAGTGAACAATGCTCTCATAGAGCAGGCATCTGCACCTGCGAGGGATACATTATTATCTCTACTCAAGGCCATGGAGCCAGGCTTCTGCGTCTCTGGGTATGAGAACATTACTGATAAAGAGACTTGTTAGTTTCGGCCACAGTAAGCTGAGAAACGAAAACTGCTGTCTTAGTACATTTCTGTATTCCTGCGGGAGGGGCATGTGAGCGAGCAGGGCCCGCAGGCACAGAGGGTTACACAAAATGGTGGCACACAGGCTAAGCTAAGAAGCTAATATGATCACACGTACATTTGAATATAAGTAAAAGCAAGAATAATAATTCAGCATAGGTACATATACGAATCTCATTAGTTAGTCATATGATGCTAACTCACACATCATCAGAGGATAATTAGGGCATCGAAAAGTGAATTCTATCAGAAGGTTGATCCTCCGATATCTTGGAGCAAACTCACATTCCTTTGAATCCCCACCACACTACGTATCAAGTCAAGCCAAAAGAATCTTGATTCGGTTTCTTTCACAAAAACCATAAAAAACATTAATAAAATACACATAAAACACCGACTTAAAAATGCAGGTGAAAACTGCGTTCGTGACTGCCTGAAAAATAAATACTTCACATAATGTACGGAAGTCAATGGAATCGCGGGGTAGGTTGTTCTCTTGTTTCGTTGACTTCCGTGCAGCCTTTGATCTAGTGGACCGGGAGCTGCTGTGGGAGGCCCTAATTAGTCAGGGAATTCCTAATGATATACTGCGGCTGCTTCAAATGCTCCACACTAAAAACTGGGCACAGATAATTTTAGACATAGATGGTAGTCTATCAGGGAAAATAGAAATTGGAAATGGTCTGCGTCAGGGATGTGTATTAGCTCCCCTATTGTTCTCCTTGTTCCTAGCAGACCTACCATCAATGTTGGGGAACACAACTGGGGCAAGCCCGAAACTAAATGGCAAGCAGATAGCATGCCTACTCTACGCCGACGATCTGGTGATTATGGACCAGACCGAGGTTGGCTTGCAAAGAAAATTAAATGCTTTCAATGACTACTGCTTAATAAAAAAACTTGTGATAAATATGGATAAGACCAAAACATTGAGCTTTGGCCGGAGGAAAACTGAGTTCTCATGGTGGATTGGGTCAGAAAAAGTGCAATCAGTATCAGAGTATAGATACTTGGGGTTATCGTTCCAGCAGAATTTGAAATGGAATACCCACTTAGAGGCATCTAAAGTAAGAACCTCTGCATCGATTAGCGGTCTGAAATTGTTTAACAAAGCCTATGGTGCTATGACCGACAAACCAGTACTAAAAGCCTATGCTGCTATTGTACCCCCACAATACTTGTATGGTGCTGAACTGTTGTTCCTAAGTGGTAAGGAAAACTGGGATGTGGAAGAAGGCAAAAACCTAAAAAAGTTAGTTACGCTCCCCCGGTCAGCAATGGTTCAGGCAGTAAGACTGGAACTAGGCCTGACTTCATGGGGTATACAAGTTGGTATGGCCCTTTTGCGCTTTTGGCAACGCCTAGAAATAGGCGCAATTACCAAAATATCTCAATGGGGCAAAAATGAAATACAGGACAGCGAACTAAAATGGGCAAGAGAGACCAGGGGGAAAGTAACAAAGCTATGCTTGAAGATGAGAGTTAATGTGGGCCCTACTGTCTCCGTGGCTAATATTGATAAAAAGTTACTCAGGTCAACGGGAAAGGAAATATCGCATGCACAGGACAAAATCTATCTTGCAAGTAAAACCTCGACCAGTTTTATGATTGATGCATGGAATAATGTTTATTGCTTCCCCTACATAGATAAGTTACCGGACCGTCAATTACGAAATGAGGTTCTGAGGGCTAGAATTGGGGTTAACCCTTGTTATATGAACAACTCGGTAAAGCGGGCCATGATCAATGAGGAGGGAAGCTGTACTTGCTCTTTAGGGTCCAAATGTGATATGCTGCATATCTTATTTGATTGTCTGAAGTTTTTGGACTTGCGTATCAAATTTTTAAAACCAATTCTTATGAAATATGAGATTAAAACTAGGACCCAGGCTGTGACACTGATGACAGAAATGTCCCACTTAGATATTGATGTGGCAATGGGGAAATATATGCAAAAAGTGAAGGCAGTTTTATATCTTTTAAACGAGTTTTAATAATTAGTATTTTTAAAATATGTTTTTAGGGTGTCTGTGTGTAATGAAATGTTTTACTTAACTTTTTGGATGAACTTTTTATCGATATGAATTGTTTGTGGACCAACGGTCCAAATAAACGTGAAATAAACTTGAACTTGAACATAATGTATCAGATAGCACCTTTCTCACAGAAACAGCACCAGATGAGAAAAGAGCTAGATCAGAACAAGTGAAGTCATCCGGCAATAACATTAAGTAATAAAGTGCGGCCGAACTTGTGCAAAAGGCTTGTCAGTAAACAGTGGTAAGATAAAAGACCTTCTTGGTCTTTTGTAAAAAGTGCAAAACATAATAAAGTGTATCGTATCCTGTGCTAAGTGATGGTTACAACTGCAAGATCTGCAGCCAGGACTGCATGAGCTACCACAATGTAATACTGAAAAAAGGTGTATTAATTACATTCAAGCGAAAACATTTTAAAAGGAAACAGTGAAAATTAGGGATTTTAAATATGAGGTACAGTTTGATTGATAATGTAGTCTGCAATAGTACATAAGCATCTACGAATTATATGTCCATGGCCAATAAAACTCTCTCATTAGCTCTCCCTTCTGCAAGGGCTGTTTTGGTCCAGGGATAGTCCTCCACAGCTAGAGTTTCAGGATGATTGGAAGGGGCAGGAGCAAAACAAAACCAGCCTTACTATACCTGATCCTCAGAATACTATCTACACAATCTAGGGCCAAGTAATCTGTTAAAATGGATTGATTAAAATGTTTAGCTGGGTGGACCCACACCGAATTCAGAGGAGTAAGGGTCCTACCATCAAACTGTCCTGTAGGAACTCAATCCCTAGTTTCTCATGGATAATCACAGAAGAGGTACTGAGGGAGAGAGAGTGGAGGTTTCTTAAAAACTTGTTTTCAAGGACTTGCACGGAGGACACATATGTCGCTGCCGTAAGATGCAATGGCAACACATATGGCTCTATATAAGCATTGATAGACTTATGACCCAGCTTAGAGGCACAGTTTAACATAGAAACAATGCTCCTAGAGAACACACGTCCCCTTGCTGATACCAGAGATAGGGAAGAGTCAAATAAAACTCCCAAAAAAGGGCACACAGGGACTCGACTGAGGGGAACGCCCACAATGCTGTACGATCTAGTCCTGATGTTCTGAGGGCCAATCCGCATAATATGGGACTTAGAAGAGTTAGTGTTTAAATCGAGGCTGTCCATAAATTCCACGAACTGGCTGAGCAAAATATGTGATCCCAAGGCAGTTCATGAAATTATTAGAACTGCACATAGCAGTAAAAGAGGCAGACGGGAAACAACTTTGGCCAGATCTTTACTTCCTTCAATCAGTGACTTCTCAAGGCTGTTGATGTATAAAGTAAACAAAAAAGGGGCCAAAGTGCAGCTTTGGGGGAATTGATGATTAAGCTTAAAAGGTTCTGTACACTCTCCGCAGTCCCTAAGTCTCAGTGAAGCAGACAAAATTCTATGTAAATCACACAAGAAAAAAACCATCTGTGGGTCAGCCCTCATCTCCAGGATAAAGGACCAGAGCTTCTCCCTACTGACCCTGGCAAAGGCTGTGCTTAGATCCATGAATACAAAATGGAGAACCCTTTTTTTTGGCAATGGTGTATTTGGCAATAAGAAGATACAGATTAACACCTTGATCGATGGTAGCTAGACGCTAGTGGAAACAGTACTGAGTAGCCAATAAAACATCCTTCTCCGCGGCCAAATTCGCTAATCTATCCATTAAAATGCAGCCTACAATCTTTGCTATGAAGCTGATCAGAGAGATGTGGATATAACATTTAGGGTGTAGGTGGTTACCTTTCTTAAAAATAGGTCCATATATGTGTGTTTTGTGTTTGTGCATCAAGGCATATCATATAAAAACACCCTTTAAAACAGAAATACATACCTTATGGCTTTGGCGGTGCTTGTTTTTATACTGATACTTGTAGTAGTGTATTTATTGGGTTCTGGAAACATCTGTGTCCTAAGCTCTAAGGCAAGCACAGTTCCAGTGTCATGCAGCCCTGCTGGGCAAGGCCGAGCTCTAATTAGCGCGTGCCGCCATTATGGCGGTCGCACCGGTCCTCGGGGGCAAGGAGATGGGGGGAGTTGTCGCCGTGCCAGGTGATGATGCGGCACTCCCACCTCCCCTGAGCGCCCAATGGGCGGCGTTCGGCTGGGCGTGAACCGAAAGCACTTGAGTGCTTCTGGTTCATGCGATCGTCCGAAGTTGGTGCAGGCCAGTTTAGACCGGTCTGCCCTGTGCTCCCCTTTAAAAGCGGTACAAAAGGGGTTGGTGATGGACGGAGGCTCTGAATTAATCAGACCCTCACACACAGTCACGAGATCTGGGTTTAATCCATCACCGTTCTTTAGCCCACTCTGCCACCCCAGTTAAGACATGGCTATATGCAAATCAGTCTGACCATGTGCCTCATGGGAACTGTGCAGCCCGAACTGCCAAGCCATGTCTTCCCTGGACCGGAAACAAGCTTCCGAGGACCGGTTTCTGGCATTCCAGCCTTCTTCAGCCTGGCTTGCTTGAATCCAGTGGCAAAGTGAGCAAGGGACTCACGTCTGAGTATACCCTGCAACACTTATGGCGGCCAAAAGCAGTACAAAAGGGGTTGGTGATGGACGGAGGCTCTGAATTAATCAGACACTCACCCCCTTTTGTACCGCTTGACTCCCACACATTGCTGGGAACTGCATCCTCTATCATCACATGGTTCAAGAGGATACGAAAGGATGGTCCAATTGACCACATTATTCTTTTGACAGACTTATTTTGGTCTGCTACTTCACTTTTTGCACTATTACTAGAGTGTATCTTTGCAGTAGCAATTTTTCATACTAGTGGCCCTGAAGAATGCCGGTGTAGTTTCACCTGATGGCAGAAACATGTTGGCCTAATTAACCACACAGCAAAGTAGACAGTGATTTTGTCACACTGTTATGCACCCTTTTTTTAATATGACGTCCAGGTGAATAATAATAAAGGGATCTTTCTTTTGCCTTGACCGTCATTTTAATATCACTCACTCACTTTTTTTCACTGCACTGCACTGTACCAGCACCGCTAGTGGCGTGGACACTTTCATCTTGTGAACCATAATTGCGTGATATCTAGCCAATTCATCTGGGCATGGATACACCAACTTGGTTCTAGATGTCCTACATGACGAGGCTCCGCCAAGAGGGTGGGCTGATAGGATTTCTACTGTACACTTAGTGTCTATCGACCACTTTGGTCTGGTTCAGTGCAATCCAAGTGCGTAGCTCTCATTGAGGACTATGAGGACTTAGCTTCTTTTCCTCTCAGACCTTCTAGTTCTTCTTGTTCTTTACAGTTCCAATAGGGGGTTTTTGAACTGAGATGGTCTATAAATATATTCCCCTTGACCCTCCTTCAATAGTTGTTTCTCGAAAATGTATGTTTACCATAATAATGGAAATGTCTTACAAAATTGTAGTCATCCCTAACCTTAAATACTGTGGCAGTCTCTGGCATAAAGTGACCAATCATGGTACATTGGCAGACATTCCTAGCAGGATGGTTATCATCCCTGCAATGATGATAGCAATTGTTTGCATACTGTTGGCTTTCTCTACAATATGGTCGCCATTCATGGCATTATGACGGACTCTTCTGGCACGATGATGGCCTACCGGCAATGTGGTGGCCTGTATCAGTGAGAAACAAAACAATGAAAGTATAATGAGTGGAATGTAAAACTACGTGCGGGAAGGGGGCAGGTCACGACATGTTCCAATATAACAATATTGGGATAGTTACTTGGGCATGTTCCATTAACCAAGTAAATGTTGGTGCCTAAACTGGATTGAAGCCACTATCAGCTCAAAAACCTTCATCAATGTATCTATGTATGTATAGGCATTTATATAGCGCACTACTTACCCGAAGGGTCCCAAGGCGCTTCGACCGCTGCGAAACCCTTCCTGGCTTCCCTGAGAGATGGTCCCTTAATGGGTATCTCCAAGGTGAAACCTGGCATCCCCGGCGGTCTGGTGGGGCCGTTAGTGAGGATGAGGCAAGCTAATGCCCAGAGTTGCCGAGTGTGATCGCTGATCAGAGTCGGCACCGAGGCGAGAGAATTATCGAGTCCGCTGACCCTGGTCCAGAATCAATGCTGTGAGGACACAATTTTTATTGGGACAGAAAAGTCCTTTGTGTGGTAAAAGATGTGTATCCATACCCTGAGGGCATAACTGTACTGTTGTCTGGATCAATAGTACTGATTTTTTTTTGTCATAGGTGAACACAGATCATGTGTGTGCACAATGATATTGGCCTGTATCATGAATTGCAGTCTTGTTGCACTAGGAGGGGGGCCCAAAGCCCTACCCTCAAAGCGGTGGAAGGCTACGCCTTCCCCATGAATTAAACAGCACAGTGGTGGCAGCATATCGTGGACTAATTTAGTAGTAGTGAACAGAATCTTTTTACCCTGTGTCACTTGAGTGAGGTCTACAGATTCTCTCACTTTTTTTAAAAAGTTCCACTGCTGTGTGCTTAACTCAACTTTAGGCTACATCAGGTAGATGTGGTGTGCTGCAGAGCACCGGAGTGATTGACTCAACATTGGTTGTATGTGTGCTTGGGAAGGGTAAAGTTCAAGGATGGAGCAGTACTATGCGGTACATTGGTGGTTAGTATGTGTGCTGGATCTATGTATGCCTAAGAGGAGTACATTACATAGCAGATGTAGTGCTGTGCCGTGCGTGTGCAGGGACCTCATGTGCTGGGTGTATGTGTGCTTGCGTGATGTGTAATACATGGATGGCAAAGAGTTGTCAGAGTGCACATAGTGAATGTGTGTGCTGACATTACGTGATATGAAACAATACACCCTGCTTAAAGAAAGCTTCATTGCTGAATCATGCGCACAGATTAAACGTGCATGCTGAATGCATGTGTACATGTGAGGGTACAATACATAGAGGTACATTGTAAGGAGGACCCTGGATTACATTTCGGAAATCCCAGGCTTGCCTGGTGAAGACACGACGGGGGGGGAGAGGAATCCCTCAGACAGATTTATGTATTGCTGCATTCCTGAAAGCTGGGTGAGAACACACTTTAGGGAACAAAGAGACTCCCTTCACATCTCAAAAGACTGTTCTTTGATTCAGTGATTGAGCACCAAGAAGGGTCCTGCACGCATCTCAGGAAGGCAAATGGGGCTGATAACGGAATCATAAAGAGTAGGACTGGGCGTCTGAGATTAACCGTTGGATCACATATCACTGTGGCTGCCATCCAGCTGTAAACTCTGGTCACGCCCATGAATTATGTTGTGAACAATCAGTTTTCAGAGTTGGGCCTGCTGTGACAAACCTCTTTCATGAAGGAAGATGAAAATTAAAAAGGAGACATGCCCACTTCAAAAGAAGCAGAACCCCAATATAAAACTTCAAAGACCCATACCCTAAATTACATTTGGTATTTTGAAAAGGACTATAAGGAAGGTTGAGTCCCCAAAAATGTGTCATCTGTTAAGTAGATCGACAGGCTGTGTAAAGCGGGGAAGCTCTGCAAAACTTCTGTCTGTGACTAGGACTAAGGGCCAAGGTCTGCTAATCTTTATGCTGGGAAACCAACACTACCTGCACTGGAGATGGAGCACCAGCACCTGCCTGCTTATGAAGGCCAGTATGGTCTGTGAGTAAGAGGAGAACATTAGATAGTTCGAGGTTCAGTGGGGAGCCCTACCATAAGGACTCCTTTTGCCAGGTGTGAGGATTCAACTGTGCACCAATCAGACCATAGCCAGTATGCAATACTATTTTCGGCAACCCCCGGATGCCAGAATGGTACAACCGTAAACTATGCCAATTATCGACTGTTGTGCGGAGGGCGCAGAGCCACAACACATGGTGGTGGCAAACCCGTATGCCAGAGGGGGCCAACAGTGACGTAACTGGGCCAGGCACGATATTTTTTTTCTATGTAGTGTGATTGCACTGAAAAGTGTGCACCCGATAGTGAGCAACCCAGCAACCCCGTATGCCAGAAGGGACTGTCGGTATCACTGTGGCCACCTGTTTAGGTTGTGCCCTGGACAAAAGGATTACTGCCCGCCAACTGCACCTGACTGTTTGCACGAGGATCGCAGGACGCTACAGAGGACATGGAACCCTCGCCGGAGCTCCAGTCGGGAGCCGAAGAACTCCGCCCCCCCCCCCCTTTTGCTATGGGACACACAAGTTACCTTTTGAATCCACTGAGTGGAAGCAGAACCTGCAGCTACTCAGAAGGAAGAGGTAGCGCAGCCGAGTGCTGCTGCATCCATCGTGAGCGGTCTGACTTCGCCATACAAGATCCGGCCTTGTAAGGGCCCAAGGAGAAGGCACTAACTGCAATATTGAACACTACCACAGGGGGTACGACTGGGTACGACTGCAACCGGACCTTTGGGGCCTCGGGGGATTCACTGCTAAAGGTGCTGCTGCACCATGGACACTTTTGACTGAAATCCTGAAGAGTCAAACAGAAAATCTTGAGGATGACCTAATAATTTCGTTCCCTGATGTGGCCACCAGTAATAAGGGAATACCTCATCAAGGGGGATGGTGTTGTTACTTCTGAATATCGGATCCCTTCTCATTTGTAGAGTTAGAAATAAAACATTACTTTTTCTAATAAAAGCATGTATTTGACAGGGCATTGATTTATTGTTTGTACTGTCTGCACTTTGAGGTATGAGTCAGGTTCACTGACTTCTATCTACATCCCCCCACCCCGAGGGAACCTTGACTGCCTGACCACAGCCACTAATGAGAGTCAAGGACAGAAGGGGTGCTTGGCACAGTTGAGCAGGATCTATTGTATGTTGGGCCTGGGACATCAGAAGTACGAGGCCTCAACCACCAGGGTTGGGCCCAGTAGCCTCTTCATGCGCCCTGGCCCTCTTAAATGGGTTCTGCCAATGTCCCACTGCTGCAGTAGACAGATAGGGCTAACCTTCACTGTCAGTTTCATGGACAAGCGCACGCTTGAGATGCACTTTAAGGAATGGACTCAAAACAGGGTTTGGAACATGGCCTACTTTTCAAGCCTCAGTGTGGGCAGGTAACACTGAACCTTGCTTGGCAAAAGGAAGACATGGTTCTCCAATGGTAGAACTTTTTCACTTAAGAAATACCACGAACCTTCTAGCTTTCAGGAATAGCCTAAAGACTTGGCTCTTTGCTCAATAAACATCTTTAATTTTTCACCACAGGAGATGTAACTAGCGCCAGGACATCCCCGGGTAACAGTGCGCTGTATAAATATCATTAACATTAACATGGTTCTCCAATGGTAGAACTATATTTAGTTATATACAGAGGCATGCGATGACAAGTTAGTCAATTAGAATATAGTCCTCCTAATCAATAAGATGGATGGTCAATAAGATGGATGGTTGATTAAGCCTTATTAAATATGACAGTACATGGTTACCAAACAAGCATTTGCAATGCAATAGGTCTTGCATTAGGAAGGTTTGAGCTATTGGTATTGTAAATGACAAATGTTTTTTTTATGTGTTGGGTTTGAAAATAGCGCAATTAATAGCTTTGTCATTTACAATGCCAATAATTTCAACTTTCGCAAAAATGTGACACCTGTAGCATTTGTAATGCAATATATGTTGTATTTACATGACTTAGATGTATTGATATTACAAATAACAATGGCTTTTAATTTTTTTTAACAATTAATACTTAAATAAAAATTATTGTAATTTATAATGGTGATAGCTTAAACTTTTGTAAATAGCTTTTGTGAAGATTATGTTCAGTGTATTTTATTGTGACGAAAATCCAAGAACAGAAGTGAAATATTAATATCTTTTTGTGACATTTGTAATAAAGCTTGAAACATTGAGAGAACATATTTAACCAGTTGTTGTTGAATGGTTGCACAGATTGATGCTGTGGTGGCGCTGAGTGATGTGGTGGCGACGAGTGTTGCTGTGGCGTTCAGTGATGCTGTGGTAGAGCATAGTGATGTTGTGGTGCCCCTGAGTGATGCTGTGGTGGTGCTGAGTGATGCTGTGGTTATGCGATAGATAGCTAGATAGAGTGAGGGCGATAGATAGAGGGAGGGCCATAGATAGAGTGATGGCGATAGATAGATAGATAGATAGATAGATAGATAGATAGATAGATAGATAGATAGATAGATAGATAGATAGATAGATAGATAGATAGATAGATGAGATCAGAACATACACTGGACCACCGGAATGTGATCTCATGGGTATAACTAGCGCTGGGGACGTATGGAATGAGTACGGGATGGTATCATTCACTTTGTTACGAGAACAATTTGAGCTGGCGGAGAACCTAGACTTGTGCCATCAACAGGTGAACCATATTCTTCACCACAAAGAGCTGCTACCTAATTTAGCAGAAGAAACACCACTAGAATATAGAATTCTGGGAGCACCCTTCAACAAATATGCAGTTCTGAAGATTTATACTACCCTATTTAATGATAGTCATAACTTTCTTTAAGTTGAGAGAGAAAAGGAAACAAGACCTGGGGAGGTTCGAGGATGCAGACTGGGGAGAAACTTGTAAATATCTAAGAGAGGTGACCATAAGGGCCAGGTTTTGCTTGGTCTAACTGGAAATATTACAAAGGGCCTGGAGTTGTCCATGGGGACAGGGATATTGAACGGGAGCGAGGAGAAGAATAGTTATGACTATTGAGAGAATCCACAGAATGTATCCTTCAACTAGTGGCTCTGGTTATCAGGGGGAGGGAGACGGTTGGCAGACCCACAGCCAAATATGCACTACATTTTTGTAATGAGGCTATGATGGTGGCTAGAAAGGATATAATTAGATCCTGGGATGCACTTCAGTTCAGACGTTGGAGTTATGGTGGGAGTCTAATATGGACTGGTGCATGCAGGCAGGGGAACTGGTATAAAGAGTGAGGATGCCCCAAAAAATGTAATGAAATATGGGGTCCATGGGGGTACGTAAGGGGGGACCTTGAATGACGTTTGGGGTAGTGTTAAAGTAAGGGATGGTTACAATACGTTTCTGGAAGGAAGTATCTTCTCCGCTCGGCCTGGGTTATAGTTTTTAAGTCGAGAGGGGGCAGGCAATAGCCTTATTAAGATACATATGCACCTGCAGAGAAGAGAAATGGGGTGGCGGAGGTTGTGGGAGAAAGTGAATAAGCATGACTGTGCTGTAAGGTTTACGCAGAACCTAAGAAAGAAGCAAGATATGCACTCTTGGAGTACTAACTGAACAACGAAAGTAAGGAAAAAGGAAAAATAATAAGATGTCAGCAGTGGATGGATAACATTCAGGCAATCAAAAGGGAGGGCAAAGAAGAAATGCTTCAGAGGTGGGACAAACAAAAGAACAGGAAGGATAGTCGTAAAATAAAGCGCTACGGAATGAGATAGATATGAAAGCCACACAATTATAAGCAAGGGCTGACCGAATGTAAACATCCGTGCAGTGCTATCTGCAAAAGGCAGGTGAAGCTGTCTGTAGCGATAAAATAAACAGTCAAGAAATAAATCATGTTACTTCTTTCACTTCGTTCATACTTCATGTGTCAATTCCTTTCTTACTGCAACTCGCACTACCAACCAACCAACCCTTGCCACCTATTCATGATTAAAAAAGCAGAAGATAGAATTAAGCTAGAGATGCTATACATCTGCAAGATGTTTCGCTTCCACTTTCTATACCCAGCGGACCCTACAGATCAAGCTTTTATAATGAACCTTGTAAGGACTGTTGCAAACAACAAGTGCTTCCATAGCAAAAAAAATTAAAAGTAATAACTGAAAGATAACTCAAACCCGGCATTGTTTTGTGGCACGAGAAAAAAAGTACACAAATTTGCGATGTACCCACATCATGATAACTCAAGGATTACTGCGGCGGCAACTGCGCCGCAGCGCTAGGGGGTTGGGGGGCCGCGCGGCGCTCCCATGCTCGTGACGGAATCGCTCCGTCACGAGCCTCGGGTGCGCTGTGCTGATGACGGAGCGGTTCCGTCACGGCCCCGCCCGCTCAACAGAACGTCCAGCGCAGGCGCGGAATCCGCGCTGCGCAGGCTCGCTGAGCGGGCAGTGATGGAACCGCTCCGTCATCAGCACAGCGCGTCCGTGGCTGGTGACAGAGCGGTTCCATCACCAGCATGGGAGGGGTTAAAATGGTGACCGTAAACTCGCATAGCAATCATCTACCTGGTTTAAGTATTGTTAACTCCTTGGCTGTGTTCTGTTTTCAACAGCTGCTTATGCAGGAGTCCAGACAAGTCACTACCGGGGACTTCGCTTACTTCTCACTGAAATAAAACTTCTCCCAGACAAGATGACTCAGCAAATTGAGTATTGACATCTGACATCTGGTATGATCTGCAGATCGCGAGTTCAGAACCTGACCAAGTCAACTTCACCTTTATATCCTTTGGCTTTTAAAACATTTTATATCACAATAATTCCTGCTGGTAACACCACTTACAATCGTTGTACTTTAAAACATATAAGCACCACGGAAATGTGTAAGAATGCCATGCTATTATTTATATGTTTTCCTTGTAGATTTTTGGCCCCTGAAGAAGGGACAGATGTCCCGAAATGCATTGGGCATCCTCAAGATTGGTTTTGGTTATCGATATTCATTTGAGTTATAAATAATTTGACTGTCATTTACGCTATGTAAAAATACAAATATTTGCAAACGTAGGTAACATTACGAAAATATATAATGATGAATAAATTGTTTATATGGACAGAAAAAATCAATAATTAATTGTAAGAAGCAAATGAAAATTTAGACTGCTAAGAGTATTCACCCCTAAAGCTGTGCACCAGTGAGACCAGGTTGCCCTGTTAGCACCAGGCCCCCACTACTAATGCAGGGAATACATGACGTGAAAAATGTAGTATTGTGCAGTGCATGTGCAAGGAAAACATGTGCTCATGCATGTGCGCTTACGTGAAGTACAAGACATGAAGGATGAAGTGTTGATCAGCGCACACATCGAGTGTGTGTGTGCTGGTAGGGTATATATATAGCACAACCTGGTACTCTACAAACGGCTCCAGTACTGACCAGTGCCCGGAGACTGATTGTGTGTGCTGAATACATGGGTGTCTAAAGTGCCACAATGCATGGGGATGACAGTACTAGACAGTAAGAGTGCTGCGAATTTACACTGAGTGAGTGTGCATGCATTGGTACATTACATTGAGAAAGTTCAATTTTTGGAAACCCAGGCCTGTCTGGTGAAGGCATGAGGAGTGGAGAAATATCCCCAGGCAGATTTGTTTATTGTTGCATTGCAGTGAGCTGGATGGGACACACTGGAGGAAGAAACCCTCCCTATGCACTTCAAAAGGTTGCTTTTTAATTCAGTGATAGGAGATGGAAAGGACATGGGGCTGATAAGGGAATTATGAAGGGTAGGGCTGAGAACCCGGATGAGAGGATTACTGCTGCGACCGGTAGGTCAAATCCACAATCTACATCTGATTGATAGATGGCATACAAAGTGCATTCTCCCCCCTCCCCACTGCATGCTTTACGCGAGGCCCCCCTTCAACATCAAACTCGGGAGTCTTGCTTGATTTTCTGCAGTGTGCTTGTTTATTAAAAATTAAGTTCACAGGTCAATTACTTCATTGACCCCCCATTTCTTTATTTATTAGTAAAATATTCCATCACAGAATTCAAGAATAAATTTGCACTTATATACAATATACACTAATTTACCGCCCATTCTCCAATGGGTCTTTCATTTGACTTCAGGGTTGCGCCAGCAGGCCACAACCCAGATCGCCTGCTCTCTTTACGTTAACCCCTTTCCGGTCAACAGAGCCGCAGGTGATTAATGTGCCCCCACTTGGGCAACCAGCGGCCTCCGGGGTAGGGCTGAAGAGCCAAGGCCACCAGCAGGTCAGCCCCAACTCTCCCGCCAGCCCAGAGTCCAGAATGATTTAGAAAAACCTGTTCAGAGGTAAAAACTGTCACTAGACAAGAAGTTCCCGTGGTATTCTTGTCCGGAACCCCGCCACAGGGCGAGGCGCACTGGCGGACTCGACCTCCCCCCCCGCGCTCAAGAGCTTCGGAGATGGCCCCTAGGACAGTTTCTATAAATATCTCAGTGCCCGCCTCCGACAGGTGCACTCCATCCTCCGCGTATAAATCCGGCCTGGTCGTTTGTATCAACTTGTGACGAATAGTTCTAATACTAGATTTTTGGAGGATTTCTGCCACCGACTGGTTCAACCTTTTAATCGATTTGTTCACTGCTTTCATAGGTGCGCCCCGCGACCAAACGAGCCTCGGGATGACTTCTGACCATAATGCTAAGGCTTCCGAAAAAATGTTTTTGACCGCTGCTAGAGTAGAGAACAGGGACTCCTTCACCCCTCTCCTTCCGGCCGGAATCATATCGTTGCCCCCGCAGTGCAACACGAATACATCTGGATAAGGCATGCCTCTGGCCAAGGCCGCCTTAACATCCTTCGGGACATCCGCTAGGTGCTGCCCGCCTATACCCACCCAATGGTGATCACAACCTTGCATCATGTTCACCCTGTTTTTGAGCGTCTTTTCGAAGTGCGCCCCCGCCCTGCGAATGAAGGAGTGGCCACACCAACATATTTGGATCCTCTTAGGGGAGGTACCTATAGTAAACATTAAGAGATACGGTGAGAATGATTCTAGGCAGAAGGGGACGGAAAATTAATGATACAGACTTGTTAAACTAATTGCGGGCGGACATAACGTTCATAACATGCTGATCTCCAGCGACCCAATCTCTTAATTGCCTGTTCGGGCAGGCCTAGGCCAGCAGCTGTTGTCGCTGCACCAATTCGGAATGAATGGGATGTAAAGTCGGTAGGATCAACTCCGATCTTCGCCAGGGTCATTTTTACTACCCGAGTGAACTGGAACCTGGTAAGGGGTAGACCATTCTCGTGAACTAACAATCTATCCTCCGTTCCTTGTGGCCTGACTTGGATGAATCCTCTCATTAAGTTAACTGGACAGAAGGGCCCCCCCTCTACTCTACCCAATTGTAACCAGGCCCCTTTACCTCAAGGGTCCGTCTTCGATCTACGAACTCTAAGTCTCAGGACATCTTCCGACTCAATTATGTCCGAGCACCTTAGGCCCCCTTCCCTATCTGTCTTAGACGCTGGGAGTAATTCAGAGATCCGTAATGCTCCACAAAAAGCTAAGGTATAGGCCACCCGGAACAATTGGGTCTCATATGGGGAAAAACAAACGAACGGCAGCGCCTCCAAGATTTTTACCAACTTCCCTACGTCTATAGGTCTTCTGGAATCTTTTTCCCCGGGTGTCAATCGCTCCCAACCTCTCATCGCTCTTCTTACCCTCTGATCTTTTGTCGGGTCCGAAACTCCCTGTAACCCTGCATAGAATGCCAAAGCCGACAACTGTCTTTTCATAAATGCCACTGATTTCCCCTTCTCTTTTTGTTGTACTATGAAACCTAACACGCTCTGAGGCACGAAGGCGTCCGCTAGGCCCGCCCCCCTTAAGTATGCCGTATAACATTCCCAAGACTTTTGATACATACTCTTAGTCTTGGGGGCCAAGGATGCTGATATCAACTCGGCAGCCGTGGGGCACCAAACTTCCACAGCTCCGCTGGGAAGGCTGTCATTGTCGTCTCTGCTTGCGGCCAATGCACCCGGAATTCTGTCAACTTAAAATGAGACAATGCATCAGCCGCTTTGTTCTCCACACCTGGAACATGTCTAGCAGTGAAATGGACATTGTGGCTCAGGCACAGCAACACTAACTCTTTCAACAGCCTGAGCACCCAAGGGCAGGTTGCTCTCTGGTTATTAATCACCATGACTACTGACATGCTGTCCGACCAGAATACAATACGCCTGTTTGCAAGCATCTCCCACCACAAGTGCAAAGCTACCACTATGGGGAACAACTCTAGAAAGGAAATGTTATGGGTCAGACCTCGTTCTATCCATTCGTCTGGCCAGCGCTGCATGCACCATTTGAGGCCCAGAATCGCCCCGAAGCCAATACTTCCTGCAGCATCAGTGAAAAGCTCAAGGTCAGCGTTTGAGGTGCTGGCTGACCGCCACAACACCGTGCCATTGAAATCCTGTAAAAAACATTTCCAAATCAGTAAGTCCTCTCTCACCTCGGCTGATAACCTTACTCTGTGGTGTTTTGCCCGTAGCCCAGACATTGCCCTTGCTATACTCCTGGAGAAGGCCCTGCCCATTGGTATGACCCGCAGGGCAAAGTTAAGTTGACCCAAGAGAACTTGTAACTGGTGTAAGGTTACCTTCCTTGTTCCTAGGCAGCTATCAATTGCGGCCTTGAAGGCATCTACTTTAGTCTTTGGCAACCTGCACACACCTGTTGTAGTATCGATTTCAATGCCCAAAAAGGTCAAACATGTAGTCGGGCCTTCAGTTTTTTCCGCCGCCAATGGCACCCCCAGCGCCCCAGCCAAGTGCTGGAAGCCCAGAAGGGCCTTCCTGCAAGACTGGGAACACTCAGGGCCCATGAATAAAAAATCATCTAAGTAGTGCACTACTGCATGTGATTTGTATGAGGTCAGGAACTGCTCAATTGCCCACTCCAAGAACCTCGCAAACGTCTCAAAAACTGCACAGGCAATAGAACATCCCATAGGCATGCACAAGTCTACGAAGTAGTTACCATCAAAAGTGAAACCCAACAACCTGGTATCTGCTGGGTGAACCGGAAGTAACCTAAAAGCCGACTCAATATCAGCTTTAGCCATTAATGCTCCTTCCCCCAGTGCCTGCAATTTTTCAATGGCCGTGTCGAACGTGGTATACCGCACCGAGCAAAGGTCTGGGTCTAGCTTATCATTGACAGATAACCCTGGGGGGTTTGATAGATTATGAATCAGTCGGAATTTACCTTCCTCTTTCTTTGGAACTAATCCTAACGGCGAGCAAACCAGGCTAGGGGTAGGTGGATCTTTGAAAGGGCCCCCGACCCGTCCCAAGGATACTTCCTTCATGATCTTGTCTCGCGCTGCCTCCATATTTCGCAACACTGAGCTTTGATTGCGGGGCGGGACATTAGAAGGGGGGGCTGAAGACGGGATACGGAAGCCAAACGTAAAACCATGAAGCAGGAATTGAGCCTCCTCAAGGTTGTCATACTTACTGAGGAGGTGTGTCAGGACATGCTGTTTAATGGGGGTTGGTAGCCTTGTCGGAAGTTTTAGGTGGCTTTCCCTTTGGGGTGGTATGGCTGGACTGTTCTTTGGGATTTCCGGTTTTCTTGAAACATCTGATTTCTGGATGGGAGGTTCCCCCGCAATACGAACAGCAGTGTTTGAACCTGCACGAGACCCCCCTGGTGACTCCTTTGTCACTCCAAAAGGACTGACTCTGAGCAGGGGGAGCAGTGTTAGACGTTGAGGGGGAGGAATAAAACACTGTGTGCCATAGATTGATCTCCCGCTGGTCCCATGAAATACCTGGGAGGACTGCTTTCATCTGTCTAAACATTTTGTCATACTTTAACCACCCCTGGCCTGGAAACTCAGCTGCCGCACCATGTATCAGGGATATATAGCTCATCATTTGAGGGCCCAGCACAGGATACTTTTCCAATATAACTGCGGCATAAATAGCAAATCCCGTGATCCAATTTTTCATGGACCACTCCACCCACAACTTCTTTTGATTATATTCACCCTCTTTCCCACTTTTGGGTTTTCCTGCCGCTACCCCTGCATTAAGGAGGTCAAACACCTCCACATATTCACCTCTGAGTATCTTTTCTTTCATATCTGCTGGAACGTGCCAGGTGATCCCTGTGGATGGCGATAGGGTCATCGAGGATGAGCCAAACATTAACGGGCTGAATGCTAACAGTGGGTGACCTGTCGGCTGCCCCCCAGCCACCCCTTGTATCTGGCTATTAGGCGAACCAGTCACATCAACAACGGTGCTAGCCATTGGGCCCTGTGGTGGACATCCTAAATTCGAGAAGGCGTTCATCATTAAGGGGGCCCCGTTTGTCGGGTAGGACATGGCAGGGAGCATCGAGCTTATGGGGCCGTTACCTATTGCTTGCCCATGCGACCCATATAACTGCATCCCTGGTAACTGAGCGACCCCACCGGGTTGCACCCACACTTGCGACACTCCGCTACCTGGTTGCGCCACAACTGGCGGTAACATACCCTGCGAACAGGGCCCCCCCACAGGAGTGACGGGGAGCCCTCCTATTTGTGTTGGCTTAGCAACCACTTGCTGCCCCTCAATATCGTCTTTGTCTTTATCTGAGCCTGAATTCAAGTCAATTGTCTCTAGCACCTCCTCCTCACCTGGTGATGCTGGTTGGGGGTCTGCCGGCCTAGACCGCTTGTCTTTTGTCGAACCTTTAAGCCTTTCTGGGGTACGCTTCGCTCTCTTGCCTCTCCCCCTTTCCTCCTTAGAATTCGCATCTACTCTAGCCCCTTCTCTCATGTTCTTTAGCACCCAATCCACGCCTTTTTCTCTTGTGAACTCCAGCAGCTCCGTAAAGGCGAGGTACTCATCATTTTTGGCTGAGGGTTCTTTGCCCTTCTGTGCTCTCTTTGGCGGCATCCTGCACTTAAAGAAAACAAACGTTAAAAATCTTTAACTGATATTTCATGCATTTGGGCAAGCCGTGCCGCGGCTTGAGCTTGTTCCCGGGGAATCAGGTTGTGCTGAATGCGCCTGCGCTCGCCCCCCCTGGGTATGAAGACAAAAGGGGGACCTCAAAAGCATTTAAAATTACCGCGCTGGACCCCGACCCCAGAGCCCCAGCCATTGCCCCATTCCATCTCGGAAATAATGCAATTCCATAGGGGTCCCAATCACACCGCAACTGCCACACGCACATTCATCTACTTCCCGCGTACGCGTGACTCACGATGCCTGCGACCCGCTCGCTCCCTCAACAAATCGTTTGAATCACGAGATATGCATGCATAACGTTTAAACTCAACCATACAACACACTGCACAGCCCGCTAACCTAAATCACGAGTCGGATTGACCCTCGCTGTTCACTCCCACGCGATGGTCCCGCGATGTCTTCTCTAGGCGACGTCCGACTCCTGGGCGGTTAGCGGACAAAGAGGGGGCCTCTAAGGTGGTCGCGGGCTTTTATGCCTCGCGCCCTACGACTACTTCCGGGGCGTTCCGCCGCCCCCCGTACCCATTGGTCCTTGCACAATATCCACTTCCGGGTCGGCTGACTCGGAAGTGAACCTACTCTGGGTCGGCCCTTTGGCTGCCACTAACGACGCCATTCCCCGAAGGGGGATGGCGCCTTGCATTCTCTTAAGATCGCAAGGACGCTGCCGAAGACGTCACAGCCTTGCTGTAGCTCCAGTAGGGAGCCTGAGAATCCTCTTCCTCCCATTTAGTGGAAGAGCAACTTACCTAGGATTTGCCTAGTGGGAGCAGCTCTGATTGCTGGACGAGCTGCCAGCGCTGTTCGAAGGACAGAGCTTGCGTCTACCGGATGCTGCTGTGTGAACCGCATAGAGCCCATCTTCAGTGATCCGGATCTGGACTCAGAAGCGCCCATGGAGAGGGCACTCGCTGCACTGATGAAAACTTTCATCCTGCCGGAACAGGTAGGAACTGGGCCTGTGGGGTTTGGGGGGTTTGCTCCTAACGGTTCTGCTCCACCAAAGACACGTTTGACTAATACCTAAGACGTCAAAGGAGAACTCTTAAGTACAGCCTACTAGTATGAATTCCCTGGACAGGGCCGGCCCTAGGCATGTGCAAAGTGTGCACCTGCACAGGGCCGCCAAACCCCAGGGGCCGCCACGACGAGGATCAGATCGGAAGGATCGTTCCTCGCACTGGCGGCCCCGTGGCAGGATTTGGCGGCCTCCGGTGTTCTACACTCTGCACGTGACGTCACATATTGCATTGACGTTAAAAAAAATGTTGCTGTTTTGCTTGATTGATTGCGGCCCTTACTTCCGTCTTGCTGGTGGGCGGGACACTGGGGCTGGATTTAGGTTCTGCGGGGGCAGGGGCTGTGCAGCAGTGTGCGCAGATTTTTTTAAAACATTGCCACGCCTCCGCATACTTGCACGCGCAGTCCAGCCGTGTCGGTGCGGGGTGACGTCATGTTCTGCTGCAGACGAGATTTTGAGCTGCTCGGTTTGCGCACAGACCAGGCCACACTCATAATCATGGCTCTCTTTAAGCAGCGCTGCTGCTTGCATCAACGTGGCCAACCCGCACTGAGGCCCCGGCGTCATGGCTCTCTTTAAGCAGTGCTGCTGCTGCTTGCATCAACCTGGCCGCCCGCACTGTGGCCCCGTCATTTGGCCGCCGCCTGCTGCAAATCCGAAATTGCTGAGCCTGTGGTCCGAGTTTCTCTCTCTTGCGCACTCTGTCCCTGAGCGTCACCCAGCTGTGCAGCAGCCCGGGGCTGCCAGCACTGGACAAACTTGTCACATTGACCAGGCCGCCAACCAAGAGCAGACTATCCTGCCGTGGACTGAGGAGGTGGGCGCCAAACAGAAAGGATTGTTGCCCGCAGGGGTCAGTTGCTCGGGGCCTTAGGAGCCTGGCTCCTGCCTTGAATGGTTATATCTGAAAAGGGAACCAAGCCTGACATGGTAAGTAACAAGTGTACACTTAGTAAGTAAAATCTGTGTAGGCTGCAAGAAACGGAAAGCTGATTTGGGGAACTGGAGCTGATTTTTTACTGGAGTACCTGGTTAAGTTATTCGGAATCGAATTTTGACAAGATTTACAAGTTTTATGGTATGAAAAACTTAGATCCTGTATATTTTATGGAGCCGTGCTTTCTAGGAAAAAATGCATATTACGGTCATTGTTTTTTTGTTTCACGAACTGCAGAACATGCATAACAATATCTACTACGTTCCATTTCATTTTTAAGAATGCAGTCTTTGCCCTAGCCAAAGTAATGTTACTATTATTTTAAATTTTAACTCATTCTGCTCACATACGTTCATGTGCACTGCGTGTTGCCATATCGAGAGGCATCGACTTTCACACCATGTCGAATCATTTTATACATTACCAGTCACAGGTTTTTTAAAACATGCCAATATGGGAATAGTGACTCAAACCATGTATGGTCCAGATATTACAGTCCTGCATAACCCAGGTAGAGAACTCATATGAAAAGATGATCTAACAGACAAATAACATTATTATACCTTGACATCAAAATGTATGTGAAATTCCTGGCTGATAAGACTTACATTGTTCCTTACGTAAATAATACACACTGACCAATCGAGCTACATTGGGGACAAACATTTGATAATATTAGGAGGGCAGTTGCAGACACAGTCACTGTGCCTGCTGCAAAGTGTTGAACAAGTAAGTAGGGGCCACCCTGAGTGTGTCAGACGCATTAATGGCAGAGTGGCGCGATCAGGCAGCTGCCTTTCAGAGTGGGTGCTCACTAAGGAGACTGGCAGTTATGATGTAACTCACTGTTCATGGATGATGTTGGGCGGTCGCCTCTTAGGTTACAAGGGCACTAGATTACTACCTCCATTTCTGGGGCTTTGGAGCAGTTTTAAGATCTTGGAGTTTCTTGTTGCTCAAATGGGTGTCATTTCTGTTATTTATATGTTTCCCTCGTCGTCATTGCTTGATTTTGCATGCGAGAAGTGCCACTCATTGTCACTGAAATGTCACGCATAATTACACAAAAATTATGAAAATGTCACACATAGCGATCCAAAACCTTGGCAGCTATGCACGCGCACCCCACCGCGAGTCCTCTCGGTGCAAGGCAAGCCACAGGCAGAGCGAGTTACTGAGCAATACCACCAAGGGCCCAGTCCTGACTCCCGCCTAACAGGAAGGAACCTCATTGGACGTGTTGCTGTGCTTCGTGTGGCTAAACCTTCATTCGAGACACCTAATGACGTCAATGTTTTGGAGTCTTCTAAAGTACAATGAAACTGAGATGTCTTGCTCACCCCGGCTCTGACCCCTCCAACCCCCCCTCAGCCCACGCAGGGTCACAGACGAGTGACAGAATGATCGTAGCCATTATCGCGACTGTGTCCCACTTGATCTGTGCGAGTATTAATACCCTGATGATTCCTGTTCCATGCAGAAGACTGAAACTCAAGTGAGTGTCCCGGCCGCCTGCTTGAGCCCGGCCCTCTTTGGGTACAGGCAGTACAGGTAAATTAACTTTTAAGTATTAAGTTAAGTAGTTGCCACTGCCAGTAGCCATGATGCCAGTAATATGATTTGGGCAGACTGCATTTGATTCTGCGGGCGGGGCAGGGGATGTACGGCAGCTTGCACAGATTTTTTAACAGATTGCCACGCCTCAGCATACTTGCAGATTTTAACAACAAAAAATGTTTCTACCCTTACTGGATTGGTAAGGGTAGATAGCCAGCCAGATCGATCTTTGTAAAAACCACGTGTGCCACCATGGCACCCGGCCCCCATGTATACACTATCAATAGAAATACTCTACTGAGCGCTGTAGGGTTTGAGATACAGGGAGAGCAAAATAATTCCTACAACTTGCATTTTTTTTAGCTGTCCATACATCCATCAAGGTTGATGTCCTATTTTCCTAGAGCTGCCAAATAAGTCGCAGGAAAAGACACGTATGGAAAACGTACTATTTGTAGATCATAAATTGTTTATAGCTCTTTGGATTGTCGAACCGTTTGGAAAGCTCATGTTACATTAAGGACAGGAATGTTGGTGCCCGGTCCCTTTTTAATTTTATAAGTACCTGTCCCAATATAATCATATAGCATGGGCAGCCTATAAATACATCACATTATTGATGTACGGCAGCGTGGGCAGATTTTTTAACAGATCGCCATGCCTCAGCATACCTGCGGTTTTTAACAAAAACAATGTTTTCACTGGCTCAAACGTTTCCGAAGTTACTAAAAGCGCAGGGACACAAGATACTGCGCAGTGGATTGCCCTATGTATATGACTGGTCACCTTTCTGTTACTACTGCTATATTTCAGTGTTGAACTGAAACCAGTAAGATGGAACCAATGGCCAGACAGTGTTAACGAGTGTAAAAAGGACAATACTGTAATAAAATGTGTCGCATAATTTTCTCAACGCAGTCGCATGATTTGGCCTTCCCCTGCCGCATATTACCAGTGGTCTTGGTCATTATAAGGCCTCTGCTTTGTTGCTAACGCTTACACTACTGTTATAATATACTAAGCGCGAGCTCTCCATTACGTACCCAAACCAGTAATATAGCTCCTAAACCATTTCACCCTGCACAAAGCACTGTGACACGCTCCTTGGCCTTTTTCATGCCAGTACAAAACCACAAATATTAGTGCTCTCACTAGTGAACAGTGCACTTCTCTCTGCAAGAGGAGCATTAACCCACCAAGGTGCGGTCGGTATTACATTCTCAGGGTGGGCTGCACTGTTGCAGACTTTAGTATAGTGCTCCGTGAGGGGCTGAATCCCTCCAGGCGCTGGGGATTGAGAAGGGTGGCTAGAGCTGTTGGAGGGATTTGGGAGGGGGGGTTCTGGAGGAGGCTACTAAGTCACTCGCTTCACCACTGCACTTCTTAGATTCCAGGAGCGTGAGTGGGAAGCTGGTAAGCAGCGCTCTGTTGGTGTGGGCTCAGGGCTGTGCATTTATGCCCCATTTATGCCCCACTTACCCATAATGAGTAGCTAAGCTGAGCTCTTGTTTCAGGTCTGACTTCAGATATTATTCATGGCTGTATACCTTCTCTTACCTTCTCTATACCTGTCCTAGAAATCTGCTCTTCGGAATTGTTGGATTAGTACATTTACTTGCTAAATACGAAATCTTCTAATGATAAAATTCTACATTTTATGTTATATGGCTGTGTAGGTACACACAGACGGACCGGTCCATGCTATTGGGTGCAATGGGGTAGTCTTATTTCTCTTCCGAACAAGGATCCCAATCCACCCAAATAGAACAACGTCCCTGTCCCTGTGTGCTGTGTAGCAAGCATTATTTATAAATAGCTTAGATCAATCAGTTCACACTTTAACCTGTTGAGTTAGACCTGGACAAGTGCCACATCTAATATTAAAATCTTTTGACTGTTTTCAGGTCATTGTCCCTCCTTTGTGTCTGTTTCTCTCTGCACTGGATGAATGTTCTAGGTCCTGAAATTATATGGATTAGAAACAAAATGGTGCAGAGCCCAGGCAGTTTCTGAACTGCATAAGAGGTTGGATAACTTGAGGGAGGGACATAATAAAGACTACCCAACAAGGGTAGAAAGCAGGGGAAGACGGACAGGTAAAGAGTGGTGAGCCCAGTACTGGCCCACTGGGTGAGCCTGAGCTGTGAGGTCAGATACCGAGAGAGATATGATGGAGCAAGAGAAGGGAGTGTGAGTAAGTGGGCGGAGCCAGTTGAGGGAGTGGGTGGAGCCGGGGAAAAGTGGGTTTGGCCATCGACAAACATTTGAGCACCTGCACTTCATATTTTACAAATTAAGCACTGGATAACGCTGAGTGAGAAATAACAGTGACGGACTCACTTCTTTTCAAATAGGCAGCGTTGTTGTTTTCAGTTTCACTTGCTTGCCCAGCCAGCCAGCAGTTTGGGTCCCAGGGCCGTCAATCTTAGCCCTACTACGGTCCAGACCCCCTCTTCCGGGGCCCCCACCTACGCTCCCTGCACAGGGCCACCATGAGCCTAGAGCCGGCCCTGCCCTGGATACAGCCACTAGGGCATGGGGAATAACCCTGAACACGTAACAAGGAAGAGAGTGGGACAAGGATTTGCCTGACAACTACTAGAGCCCTGACCTCAAGGGTAGTGTGTTTTTTTGCATATGGGTATTGTTCTTACTTTGCATGTGAAGAGTTAGAAATATAATACTTCTATTTCTTATAAAAGTAAGTTTTGAACTGCAATTTGATTTTTTTTTTGTGGTATGTGCACTTTGAGTTATGACTCGTAGTCACTTGCCTGCATCTACACCCAACCCCTCCATGAGGAAGCCTTTGACCACTTGTCCACAGTCACCACTGAGAGTCAAGCATGGAAGGGGCACTTGCCCCAGTTGCTCAGGATCCATAGTAGGTCGGCCCGGGGACATCAGGAGTAAAATACCTCGACCCCCACGGTTGGGCTCAGTAACCCCTGCTTGCCCAGTGGCCACCTGAAAGTGGTTCTCACACATGTAATGACAGTTATCAAACTTTGAAGACAGGTTATCTTCCTCATAATATCCCTACTTTTTTATTTTTAATATCTTTATTGTTGGCAGTTGTCAAACAGATACAAAATATGAGCATGGGGTGGGTGTATATCTACAAATGATGTATTAGATCATAAGACAGAGTTTAGCCAAACTTTTTATTAACAAAGTCCCAAAAAGAAACCTCCCACCCCCTCCCCTTTGAGAAGTAACTACCCCTCTTAGCAATACCCAAACCTAACCCTCCCAACCAATGGCATATTGTTGTGAGCGTGGGCTGTCCATGTAGTGAATATATAAGCATCAACAGTTTCTGATGTGATCAATGGTTACGTTGGGCTCCGTGCTGTTCCATTTTGGAAGGCAATGTAGGCAGATTAAATGCAATCACAGTAAGATAGTCTGACAGTAGTGGAGTGTTCAGGGGGGGCTACTGTCTTTGTTAGCCTGTAAGAATTTCTCACTCAGGGAGTCCCAGTCATGGGCAATGGGATATTTACGCAAACCCACTTTCTCCTCTCTATGGAGGTGAACACTCTTGGATGTCGGGGGGGTCGCTTCTCCCTAGGACTGTATGGTTGGTAATGTGGGATTCTTCCTCCTCATTGTAATGAGGCTCTTCACCAGCAGTAGAATCAGATCAATGAATTGAGTCATAGCCCTGTGGGTGAGGGAAAAGGTCTAATGTTAGCATCTCCAACTGTCCAGATGATGCACAGTGACTTGGTGAAGTACAGTATTGATGACTCTGGTCCAGTAAGCTGCCACCAGTCTGCATGACCAAAACAAGGAAGATGTAAGGAAGCTGCGCACTAGGCACTAGCGTAAGGAATTTGAGGGGGCCCCCCTGCAGACTACATGGAGGAGCCCCCCTCTAGATTCAGTTAGGGGCTGTCAAACCAGGGTACTGTGCTGAGGGGGGCCCCTGGAGCAGGGGCTGCAAGGGCGTTTGTTATGCTACTGGCATTAGGAAGACTACAACGGGGGCAAGGTGAGGATGACCCTAAGTAAATCCTAGCAATACAAACAGGAGTGAGATAGGTTCTATTTAGAATATTAAATTAAATGTGTTTTAAGCGTGAATTGCGAGAGACCGTATGGGAATAAGATAAGATGCAGCACCACTCTCAATCATATAACGAATGGCCTATACGTGCTCCCATTTCTCACAAAGGGAATTTCTGGTCTGGTCCCAATGTTGGAAGTGAGTGTTGTGATCAACTTAAGGTATGTCAACTATGACATGTGGGGGAATGTTCATGTGAAGAGACATTATGACATTTGCACATTCAATGGGTTTGAATAAGGCAGTTAGGTTGCTGGTTATGCCTGATGCTGGCTGTGTCTTGGGTTATGTCTGATGAAATATACGTCTCACCAGGAATTAATGTGAGCAATCTTTGTTTACATTACAACAATGTTGGCAACAAGGATGGGATAATCAGTGTATCAGGTATGTGGCATCCATCAACGTGTAAAGTGCCTGTGTAACTAATTGGTAGTGGGCTCTGTGTCACAAACCGAGAAAGCAGATTTAATTGTATTGTATATAAGTGCGTATATATAGAGCTTACTACCCTTGATGAGGCGTTGAAGTGCATTTCGACTAGCAACACGCTACTTCGGAACCCAAAAAGGATTAGTGGTGAATTAGTGTAGCACAGCGATAGACATGTGAGGAGTATGTTAGATGCATTGAAAAGGATAATGGAGGGATAGAAGAGGGAAGAGTCTTGAAAGTGTTTATTTGGAGATTTTAGCAGCAGTAGGAGGTTTTGGATGAGTAAATGAGAGATGAGGGGGTAGAATCATTAAAATTCGAATTAGGGCGAACAATGAGAAATCAGAGGAGTCTAGGAGGGATACCTGAGGGAAGGGTTTAGAAAGGCTTGTTTGGGAGTTCTGAATAGTAAAATGAGGTTTTACATGTAGAAGGAGTCTGGCAGCAGAGTCTGAATCTGGTGTAGTCTTTTCATAGTTGATAAAGATTATCAGTGGTAGTGGCCATTGGCGTAGATCAGTTTAGACAGTACAAGAGAGATATTAGCCTGGACCCTGTGTGTGAATCCCAGGTGGGGGAAGATGCACCACCGAGTTTTAATAGAAATGAAGTGTGATATTGCTAATGTGTCCACTTGGGCATTTATTGATAGCTTGGAGCCCATGATAATTCCACAGTTTCTTACTTTCTTTGAAACTTTAGGTGCTGTTCCCAGATCGTTGGGCCCGATGGCGAGTGGATCATAATTTTTTCAATCGCCACATGCATTTCCGTTTTGGAAGCATTCAATTTGAGATGGCTCCAAGTCAGCCACTGATCAACGGCTCTGAATCAAATGAAGATTTCTGAATTTCCAATGTCTTTGGGGCTTTCCAGTTTAAGGAATATTTGTGTGTTTTCTGCATAGTTATAGCATGTGAAGTGAAATTCATTGATCATTGCCTGTAATAACTTCATGTAGCTGTTGAAAAGCATGGGTGAAATTATAGTGCCTTGAGGGAACCCTACTTTTGTGAAGTACAGTTTAAATGTGAAAGGGGGGAATGGATGACATTTGTTCTATTCGAAAGTAAGATGTGATCCATTGAGAGCTGTGTGGTGTCCTCTGCATGAAAGAAAGCTCAGGAACCAGGAAAGTAAGCCAAGAGGTATTTATTAAACCTCATCCACAGGAGACAGCATAGTAACTGACCAAGAGGGAACCCAACCAAGGCAAGGTTCCAGAACCACTACAGCAAAGGTTCTTGGTACATTAAAGATACAGTAACAATAAATAAGCACCTTCACATATCTCCCCCCAACAGAGAAAGAAGAACATTAAGTAGAGATAAAACAAAATTCAAACGATAAAGAAAATGGAAAGGTCATAATGCATAGTCTCTCAAATAGGAGGGTGGTCTACGTATTCTTTGACATCTAGAGGGAGGCATGGGTAAGTTAGGATCATTGGCAGAATTGGAAAACATATGAGATGAACCTTGTCTATCAAAAGAGGAATCAGGTATAGGTATTCTTGACTTAACAACGACAACTCTGCTTTTATTCCAAATTCTACCATCCTCTGTTTTAATGGCATTCCTAAATATTTTCACAACAGCTTTTACATCCGAGAATTTGGACCAATTTCTGCAACCAACAGGAGCTTTGATGCGAACTAGGTCACCAACAAGAACTTTTTGAGAATTTACACACTTTCTCTTATCAAAAGAAATCTTTCTCGCATCTTGCTTCCTCTCCTCCCTCCTTCGCCATTCACCTATTCCATTATCAACCAGACCTTTATCAAGATCCATCCAAGCAGGACACAGATAGGTGTTGGGAGCCCTTCCTTTAAACAAAACAAAGGGGGATCTACCAGTAGTTGTGTGGGGAGCATAGCGATAAGCATTTATTCTGTCTTGCAGGACAGATTTCCAATTTAATCCAGATGATCTTGCTAACTGTATAGCCTCCTTCAGGGTTTTATTAACCCTCTCAACAGCACCGTTGGTTTCTGGGTGATATAAAGAACATTTTTTATGTAAAATACCTGATTTTCCCATAAACTCTTCAAAAGCCCTTGAACAGAATTGTGGTCCATTATCTGACAGGAGACTATTAGGGAAACTTTCTTTTTTAAAGATGGTATCTAGAAACTTTATTACTTCTTCAAATGTGATCTCCCTTACAGCGCTCACCTCAATCCATCTGGAATAGAGATCCATAAGGACTAAAAGATAAGGTGTATCACTTACACCTGACAACGGACCAACTATATCTATGGCTAGTTCATCCCAAGGATGTCTTGGAAGAGATCGTTTAACCATTGGCATCTGTCTAGTTTTAAGTATTTTATCACTTGCAGAACATTCTGGACAATCCCTCACTAATCTTTCTATCTCCAAATCCATCCCTGGCCACCAAAATTGCATGCGTAAAATTTCTTTGGTTTTTACAATACCAAGATGTCCAGAGTGAGCATGAGATAAAAGTTTTTTTCTAATACCCAGTGGAGGAACCATTTTTGTCCCCCTAGTTAAAAAACCAGAGTGAATAGAAAGTTCATCGGAAACCAAGGTCCACGGTTTCTCTAGGCGAGAGTTATTGCTCAAGGACAGCATAACTCTTTTTATTTCTTCATCTTTTTCAAGTTCATCTCTCCACTCCTTTTCCTCAATCGCTCCCTCTGTAATCTCACATACATTTATAGATTCATCACAACAACCTACAGCATCATCTTCATCAAAGTTCTCTTTACCAACCATTCTCGAGAGACAATCAGCAGACTTGTTTGAGACACCTGGGATATATTCAACAGAGAAATCAAACTCTTGTAACGAGACAATCCATTTTCTAATTCTTGAGGAGATTGAATCCAATCCCTTCTTATCAAAAATTTCTTTTAAAGGTTTATGATCTGAATAAACTTGAATCTTGGTACCCCAAATTAGGTTTTTTAATTTTCTCAGAGCCCAATAGATGGCAAGAGATTCTTTTTCTATAACGGAATAATTTAATTCCGAGCCCCTTAGACATCTTGAGGAGCAGCAAATCAAGTTGTCCTTCCCGTTTCTTTTTTGTATTAGGACAGCACCAAGTCCTTTTTCACTTGCATCAGTGAATAAAATTGTAGGAAGACCTGGTATAAATGCCTGAAGAGAGGGGGCCTTGTTCAATTCAGATTTAATCCCTACAAATTCAGATTTGCATACATCTGACCACACATACTCCACATTCCTCGATGTCAACCTTCTCATAAACTGTGTTTTGTCTGCAAAATTAGGAATAAACTTCCCATAGAACTCCACCATACCAAGGAAGGAAATTAATTCTTCCTTATTCTCTGGATCTTTTATTTTGTTGATGGTGTCCACTAATTCTTTTTTTGGAAAAATGCCCATGTCAGTTATTCTATGCCCTAAGTAATTTACTTCCTTCACACCAAATTTACATTTGCTTTTTTTAAGTGTCATACCTGCATCTTCCAAACGTTTGAGCACAGCACAGACACGACCAAAATGTTCTTTTGAACTATTTCCATAAATAAGTAAGTCATCTTGGTAACATCTTACACCAGATATTCCCTTTAAAATTCTTGCCATAATCCTTTGAAAGACGGAAGCCGCTGACACAAGGCCAAAGGGCATCCTTTTATACCTAAAAGTACCCATGGGGGTGATAAAGGCAGTTAGGCCTTGAGAATATTCATCTAATACAACCTGATGATAGGCTGAGGCAAGATCAAGTGTGGTGAAATATCTGGCACCTTCAAGGGTGCTAACCATTTCATCAATGTTGGGAAGGGGAAATTTGTCCACAACTACTTCCTTATTTAATGCTCTTAAATCAACACAGAGCCTAATCTCACCTGTTGGCTTCTTAACTATGACAACGGGAGCCAACCACTCAGTAGCCTCCACTTGTTCAATGACATCATTCTTTAACAATTTGTCTATTTCTTCTTTTACCTTATCCTGTTCCATCAATGGTATTCTTCTAACTTTCGCTATGACAAGGACAGCATTCTCTCTTAATCTAATGTGATGCTTATAACCTTGTAAGCAACCTAAGTTTTCCTTAAATACTTTTGGAAATCTACTAGCTAAATCCTCTCCCAATTCCTTATCTGACTCATTTCTCTCCACTATATCTACCTGATGAATTTGTACCTGCGGATCTGCATTGGGATCTAAAGTTACACCAAGTTGACCTTGATGTACCCAGCCTAACAAGATATCACCTTTCTTTGCCACATATATTTTCCCTACAATAATTCTACTCCCAAGTTCAATCTCCGCCATGAAACATCCAACCATTTTAATTGGGTTATCTGAGTAACCAAGGGGCCTAACATCTGATCTCATTAGTCTTACTTTTCCAGCGAAATGCTTATTAAATAATTCTTCATCAATTAAGGTGATACGAGAACATGAGTCGAATTTAAAATCTATCATTACATTTCCTACTTTTACAGGATGAATTGGATGATCTCCTTCCTCACATTTTATCTCAAATGTAACAGTTCTGACTTGTGGTTGGGACTGATTCCAACGTTTTCTAGACATGTCAGGTCTAAACATTTTTGATCTGCAACATTTACCATAATGTCCCTTTTTGCCACAAACATTGCATATAATTCTTAATGCAGGACATAGTGGAGAATTAGCTAAATGGCCTACTTGGCCACATCTAAAACATGTAAATTTATTACTTTGTCCCGGAAAATTGCTTTGAAAACCAGGATTTGTAGAAAAATCATCTTTTCCTGAGGCAGAGTGAGTTTCATTCTTGTCTTGTTTCTTGACTTGACATATTACTTCTTCAACTTTTGTGTCCTCTTTCTTTTCAACAATAGATGTTTTATCTTTTTCTTTTCTTAATTCTCCAACGCACTTTGTCATGTGTTCTACTTGTTTAGCTATTGCTAGAACTTCTTCAAGGGGTGGTTCGTCTTTTAACCAGAGTTCTTTTCTTATTTCATCATGGGCACATCTGAGGACAAATTGATCCCTAATCCTTTCATCGAGTGTTAAGCCAAAATTGCAAGAGGAAGCTAGTTTCCTTAATGAAGAAACATAGTCTTCTACAGTTTCATCTCTCTTTTGTTCCCTTAAGCCGAAGTGATAGCGTTCCATAATGGTACTAATCCTTGGAAGATAATGTTTATCCAGTTGTGCAATCGCAATTTCGTATTCATTTAAATTACGTTGTTCCCCAGCAGATAGATCAGGGAGATGTTCTAGGACATCTTGTCCTTCTCCTCCTAGACAATGTAAAAGGAGGGCTAGCTTCCTTTCTGCACTTAGGTTAGTTCCACAAACTCTTGCGTAGTTGGCAAAAATCTTTTTCCATTTTTTCCACTTTATATTAGGTTCTCCTGGAGTATTTAAAAAAAATGCGGGTTGAGTTACATTTGCATTTCAAGGATCTTCTTTTAAAGTTATTAATTATATTAAATTCTTTTTATTTTTTTTTTAAATGAAGAATGTTCACAACAAGGAGAGTTTGTTTTCAGAATCTTTCTTTCTCTTGCTGTGTTCTTTTCCTCTAGGCTAAACAATTGTTGAGTTAAAGAAGATCATGGAATCCTTTAACAATGGTTAAATTGGAATGATCTGTCTTTCTTTCTTGCACACGATAAGATTCTTTTGATGACAATACAATGTGAGATGATTGCGCAAGAAAAAGAGAAACGTTCTTTTATTTCAGTGCTTTGCGTTTTTTAAACAGGACAGCAGAGGGCGCTGTTACATCATAATAGAACGAGAAGAGCAGCGCGAGCAAAACAATCCATGCACGTGTATCGCTCGTGATGTCTATTTCATAAACGCGAGCAAGGTAATTTAAGAACGTGCGTAGTTCAGCGCGAGCATTGTTCGTTTTGTCTCTTTCAGATAAGGACAGTCTTTTTCTTTTAATAAAAATATTCTCCTCGAGAAGCCTCCCACCTTACTCCTCACCGCTTTTAATTGTACCAGCCGCTGGGAAGACTCCGCTTCCTTTTCTTTATATTTAACTGCCGCTGGAGGAGAAGGGGAAATTTTCTTCTTTTTTTAGTCTCTGTGTTGAGGTGGAAAGTGATGTGGGTTCACCCGATCGTCGCCATAAAAATGTGGTGTCCTCTGCATGAAAGAAAGCTCAGGAACCAGGAAAGTAAGCCAAGAGGTATTTATTAAACCTCATCCACAGGAGACAGCATAGTAACTGACCAAGAGGGAACCCAACCAAGGCAAGGTTCCAGAACCACTACAGCAAAGGTTCTTGGTACATTAAAGATACAGTAACAATAAATAAGCACCTTCACAAGCTGTCCCCTCTATGCCGGCTTCATAAAGTCTTTGCATTAGAGTGTCACGGTCAACTGTGTCAAAGGCAGGTGAGAGGCCCAAGACCAAGAGTGAAGAAACCCTGTTCCAGTCTACTGTGCTCTTAAGGTCATTCTAGATGGCAATGACTGCAGGTTATGTGCCTCTTCATGGATGGAATCCTGTTTGGAAGTAGGGAGTCTTCAGTGAATCATGACATCTGGGCAAATGCTGTTCTTTCTACCAGTTTGCCCAGGAAAGGTCAATTTGTAATTGGTCTGTAGTTGTCGTGGTTCAGTAGGTCCAAGTTTGTTTTCTTTAGTAATGGGCTTTTGCATGACTTTAGTTCTTCTGGAAAGATTCCAGTAGTTAAGGAATCATTGATGATCCTTCTTACTGGTGTGGCAGCAGCGGTAGTTAGAAGAATTTACTTGAAGGTTTAATAGTGAACATGGGTCATTAGTGCTGCCGAAAGGCCTTATTACTTTGTCCAGATCCATAAATTCACTTTGTGATATTTGTTGGAAGGAATGCAGAGGCTGGGTTAGCCTACTCTTGAAGGTTTTTTTGGAAGGGGGGTAGATGCTAGTGGATTTCCTTTGTTTTAAGAAGGAGTCCAGAGTGTCTGCTTTGATTGTATCTTTTTTTTAGCTTTGATTGTTGACTTGTATAATTTGTTAAGTTTCTGTAGGTGAAGATTGTCTTGATTGGTGTTGGTTTTGTGCCGGGTGCGTCAAGAACTTCCTGTAGCCACTCATAGTTTTTGAACAGTATTGTATCTAGATCTGTATTGGATGCTATTTGTGTTTCTAAGCGTTCAAAATTGAGTTTGTTCCACGGTGGATAGGTGGATGCATGGAAGGTGGTTTTGGGCGTGTTGCTCTGTGGCGTTTTATGTTGGAAAGCAAGCAAATGGTGGTCTGACCATGTGACTGGAGTAATCGTCTGAAAGGTAAATTGTTCTGCATTTGCAAAAATTACATCTAGGATTTGTCCAGTTATGTGTGTGGGACAATCTGATGTAGGTTCCGAGTGTCTAGGCCAGTGAGGATTGTTTTTGAATGGGGCATATTGTGTTTGTCCAACCAAATGTTTAGGTCAGAAGAATGCATAGGTTGGAGTGGAGTGTTATCAGGTTTTTAAACTGCCTCTAGAAAGGTGTCTGAGAATGTTGCATTGCTCGGGTGAGGTCTGTAAAGGAGTAGGAAATTACAGGAGGAAGATGGTGTAGGGATACAGCCGGTGAGGAGGGGCTCACAAACTTGCATGGAGACGTGGTCAGCCTTAGTGATATTTAATGTTTGCTGAAATACAACAACTCAGCCCCCTCCTCATTTTGCCTATATGATTTTGTGTGATATTTTGTTAACCTAGCAGAACGGTGTCATGCAAAACTGGAGCCATGTCATCTCCCAACCATGATTTAGTTATGAAGACTAAGTCAGGTTTTGTGTCAGTGAGACGGTCGTAGATGTGATGCTTGTTTTTTGAGAGTGGTCAAGCATTTATTAGTAGGCAATTTAGAGACTTTGTTTTGGTGTGACTTTGTTTAATAGAAGAGCAAGCAGTATTTTGTGGACTTGTAGCAGGCGTGTCCTTAGTGCTGGTATAAGTTGTATGAGGATAGCAATAGTGCAGCTGTTCCAAATTGCATTCCTCGTCCAGCAGGTTAAGAAAGCATTTGTTTGGGTCTGCGTGTGGAGGTGGTGGAGATGGTGGTTGAGAGCGAGTTGACGAGCTGAGTTGTTTTTGCAGAGTAGCCTTGTGCAGTAGATATGGAAATGCAAAGTTATGAGGAGTGACATGCTGTTTATTTTGCTTGCGTCTGCTTAGGGTGGAAGGTGAATGAGTTAGGGGTGGTGGTGCAGCATGTTGGTCATGTTGTAAGGCTCTAAATTGTCCAATGGATGAGAGGCAGTTGAAATAAAATTGTTGTTTTGCTGTATATGTGTCAGGTGTGGGGGAAGAGAGAAAGCTTGGCAGTAGAGTTGGTTTAGGGTGTGTAGGATTGTGTAGTTACGAGGGTCGGAGTGGGTGTATATTTCTAGTTTGTGACGGAATGTATTATGAAGTAGTGTGTGTGTGTGTGAGATTTTGTTGTGGTGGTGTGTGTGTGTTATGTTTTGATTTTGAGGAACAGTGAGAGAAGATGATGATGTAGTTATTTTCTGAGAAATATTTGAATGTAAAGTATTGTTGGTGAGGGGAAGCTAAATGGTAAAGGGGGTGGTGATGAGTTTTGGAAAAGGGTATATGTGGTGTGTGAGAGAGGATTGACAAGAGTTAAGAGTGATTGTGTTAGCTGTGATAGCTGGAAGGGATAATGGGTTGTGCTTTTTGGTAAAAAGAGGAGGAGGTGTTGGTGGATGAAATGATGGAAGGCTGAGTATAGGTTTGGTGGTGACAGAAAGATGTCTGTTTGGAATGAGTAGAGGGCAGAGCTGGTGTTTTGTGTAAGCAGGGAGTGTGTCTGGATGGAATACAGTTATATGTAGTGTGGATTTGTGCTGTTTTGGTGATGTGTGGATTTGTTAGTGGTATAGGATAGAGTGGCGTTTTGTGTGAGTGAAGCTGCCTTTATGGGGTAGTTGGGGTAGAATGCTGTATTAGTGTGGTTGGGCTGTGTGGGGGAGAGGGGGTGAGGGGGTAGGGGGGGGGGGGGTAGACAAACAAGAAGAAAACCTAAACAACAAAGGAAACATATACCTGAAATGGCCGCTGCCCTTCGTCCTCCATCCCTCTGATATCTTCCTGCAGTCCTGGCCAGCAGCAGGAAGCACCCGCCTTCTCAGCCCCCCTAGCCAATCACAACGCAGCGCCGTGGATTGGTGCTCAATCGGGGAATGGGAGTGTTTGCATGTTCCTCACCAGGCTGTGAAATGCATAGTGTACAGGACAGCTTGGAGCGGCCCGAGAGGAAAGGCCAAGCAGTCCTGCACACTTCACGACTGAAAACTACTCCTCTCCCTGCTCCGCCAGCCCTGTTCGCCAGATAACCACTGACATATATAGGAAAAATAAAATGATAACAGTTATTTTATTTGTCCTTTTTTCAGGGTTGCGGCACACCTCTGCTTTAGCGGAGGATCCGCCACTGTTTGTTTTGCTGTTTCTATAAGAAAGGGAAAAGGTTTGTGGCATTCTGTTTGTGCACTTTCATGCGTGTGATGCCACAAGGTTCCAGGGTGTAGGACTGGGCAGTGGGAAGGAGTGGCGGAGGTTAGTGGACCAGGGAAGAGAAGTTTCTGTTGATCCAACTCCATAATCTTAATGCAAATAAAGAAGTGAGTCTTATTCTTCCTTTAGACTAGTCCTCTTTTCGTTCACAACACTACCTATTAAAAGATTCATGTGGGAATGTATGACATAATGAAATGGTGGGCACTCACAGCAGAACAATACTTGCACTGGCACTGCTACTTCTTAACATGTTAATATTTATGTTATTAAATCACTTTCGACAAGGACTTGCCCTACAAGATTGGTGTACCCTGCCTGAATCCATTGACGCACTCCATGCATTCACTTGTTAATTACACATGAATGTAATCACTCGTTCATCCACCTTGTGCGATCACTCATTCACTCAAATAAATAAATCCAGTACTTGTAGAGCACACAAATCACCCCAGATGGGGTCTTAAGGCACTGGGGGCTGTTGGGAAGATTAAGCGAGCTATTGCCCAAAGTCGCATGGTGCTGGGCAGACCCCTGCCGCCGGAGCCAGGGATTGAACCGTGATCCCCGCATCAGTTGCCCTGGCTGTGGCGCCATACCTCTCCCCTGATTCGTTAATAGGCTTGTTAGTCCCTCCTTAGTACGGTCGTGTTGTCATTTGATTCCTATTCAGAAAAGGGGGTGGTGATGAACAGAGTGTCTGAATTAAGCAGACCACTCTTACCCAGTCCAAAGATCAGGGCTTGATCCATCACCGTTATTTATCTCACTGCCCCATCCCAGCTCAGAACCTGGCTATATGCAAATCAGTCTGTCCCTGGCCCAGTGCATCATGGGAACAGGGCAGACTAAACTACCAAGCCAATTCTTCACCAGAAAGGAGACAAGCTACCGGGGACCGGTTTCTGGCATTTCAGCCGTCTTCGGCCCGGCTTGCTTGAATCCTGATGAAGCATTGAGAAAGGGACTCATGTCTGAGTATACCCTGCCACACCTATAGTGGCCAAAAACGATTCAGAAAAGGGGGTGGTGATGAACAGAGTGTCTGAATTAAGCAGACCACTCTTACCCAGTCCAAAGATCAGGGCTTGATCCATCACCGTTATTTATCTCACTGCCCCATCCCAGCTCAGAACCTGGCTATATGCAAATCAGTCTGTCCCTGGCCCAGTGCATCATGGGAACAGGGCAGACTAAACGACCAAGCCAATTCTTCACAGAAAGGAGACAAGCTACCGGGGACCGGTTTCTGGCATTTCAGCCGTCTTCGGCCCGGCTTGCTTGAATCCTGATGGAGCAGTGAGAAAGGGACTCATGTCTGAGTATACCCTGCCACACCTATAGTGGCCAAAAACGATTCAGAAAAGGGGGTGGTGATGAACAGAGTGTCTGAATTAAGCAGACCACTCTTACCCAGTCCAAAGATCAGGGCTTGATCCATCACCGTTATTTATCTCACTGCCCCATCCCAGCTCAGAACCTGGCTATATGCAAATCAGTCTGTCCCTGGCCCAGTGCATCATGGGAACAGAGCAGACTAAACTACCAAGCCAATTCTTCACCAGAAAGGAGACAAAGTACCGGGGACCTATTTCTGGCATTTCAGCCGTCTTCGGCCCGGCTTGCTTGAATCCTGATGGAGCAGTGAGAAAGGGACTCATGTCTGAGTATACCCTGCCACACCTATAGTGGCCAAAAACGATTCAGAAAAGGGGGTGGTGATGAACAGAGTGTCTGAATTAAGCAGACCACTCTTACCCAGTCCAAAGATCAGGGCTTGATCCATCACCATTATTTATCTCACTGCCCCATCCCAGCTCAGAACCTGGCTATATGCAAATCAGTCTGTCCCTGGCCCAGTGCATCATGGGAACAGGGCAAACTAAACTACCAAGCCAATTCTTCACCAGAAAGGAGACAAGCTACCGGGGACCGGTTTCTGGCATTTCAGCCGTCTTCGGCCCGGCTTGCTTGAATCCTGATGGAGCAGTGAGAAAGGGACTCATGTCTGAGTATACCCTGCCACACCTATAGTGGCCAAAAACGATTCAGAAAAGGGGGTGGTGATGAACAGAGTGTCTGAATTAAGCAGACCACTCTTACCCAGTCCAAAGATCAGGGCTTGATCCATCACCGTTATTTATCTCACTGCCCCATCCCAGCTCAGAACCTGGCTATATGCAAATCAGTCTGTCCCTGGCCCAGTGCATCATGGGAACAGGGCAGACTAAACTACCAAGCCAATTCTTCACCAGAAAGGAGACAAGCTACCGGGGACCGGTTTCTGGCATTTCAGCCGTCTTCGGCCCGGCTTGCTTGAATCCTGATGGAGCAATGAGAAAGGGACTCATGTCTGAGTATACCCTGCCACACCTATAGTGGCCAAAAACGATTCAGAAAAGGGGGTGGTGATGAACAGAGTGTCTGAATTAAGCAGACCACTCTTACCCAGTCCAAAGATCAGGGCTTGATCCATCACCGTTATTTATCTCACTGCCCCATCCCAGCTCAGAACCTGGCTATATGCAAATCAGTCTGTCCCTGGCCCAGTGCATCATGGGAACAGGGCAGACTAAACTACCAAGCCAATTCTTCACCAGAATTTGATTCCTCCCATGGATACTGGACCCTTTACTTTGTTGTTACACTGGACCTGTTCTATTTTCTTTATTGAGTTGCTCCTATCTCAAGCATGACTATGTGCTTTGCTTACATTTAGCGGGTCATTCCTCCCATTGCAAATTGGCAGCTTTGAGCATAAGGCCTGTCCCTTCCCCCTTGATCCCCAATATTGCCTACTGATGACTCACATAATAACCTTGCACTCCTGAGCCCCATTTACTAATCCGCAACTCCTAAATCGAGCATACAGCAGCCCGAGCAACCGCCCCCCTTCACAAGCGTTATCCCTGCATTCAATCCTTCCTGCGACCTACCCTGTATGAATTTTTTAACATTACCCACCTATTCAAAATTAGCACCCAGAGGTCCCTTCACCCCACCTGCTGTCCGTGCTCATTGAACATCTTTGTAGTACTCCTAATCTCTCACAGACTGTAACATGTTATTGGCCTAAGCCCTGCAACCATTCATCGCCTCTGAATGTCGCTTGAATCCCGGCTGTGCCATTTCTAAATATTTGTGCGTACCTGCCGTGCATTGATAACGCCAACCCTACCACACTTTAAAGCCACCGATCGTGCTCCGTCTCTGTAACCCCTCACCATCACACATCATTCACCTATTCTCGAGCTCATTGCTACACTCCTGCTGCCATATGAACTTCGTGGCATATCACTTTTATGAATATTTACTAGATGGGAACTTAATACCAATCCAAGTATTGGAGAAAGGGTGGCAGAAAGGAGAGAGAGACACTATTATGTCAGTTTCAAACCGTTTTTTATATGTTTCAATTAACACAGATAATAAAAGTTACTATTGACTACAACATATAATACAATATACACAGTGCAATGTGTCCCTAGTGATTTGTGAAGTAACCGAAGAAACCAGCTTGTGTACAGTAAAGTGGACTATACAGGTTACAGTTACAGTTACCCTTTCTCCAATACAGGGATTGGTATTAAGTTCCCATCTAGTAAATATTCATAAAAGTGATATGCCACAGGAACCATTGTTTTTCTGGATAAACGTATTGCCCTGGTTCCTCTGTGAGTAGGGTTTCCCTTGTTCTTTTTTCGCCATATGAACTTTGAGCGGGGCATGCGTGCTGCTACAAGGCCCGTAAGGTGGTAGCAGGGCTAAGCCTCAGGTGCAGCTGCACCCTACCAGCCAGCGGAATTGCATTACATGCTTCGCCCAATTGTACCCGCTCCCCAGCTACGGTTATGGGCTGTGACTTATGCCTATCTAGCCTCTCGGGACTGCATCATCCTCCCTGTGTGTCCTTACTGCCTCGCACCCCCTTTCCCAAAGGTGACCGTCTGCTCCACAACCACCTGCGCAAGCTACCTCCAACCTCCCCCGCATTTCTCCCTGTATTGTGTCACTTCATTGAGCGCCATCGTAGGCACTGTGGTTATTAGCTGCGTATTGTAAAGGATGAAAGCCTGAGGTTATGAAGACTGGGCCCGAACCCGCTATCCCAGGAAACCAGCGGCTCCTTGAATCCGCTCCTTATGCAAGTTGGAGCCAGCCAAGCAGTACCTTTGAGGGTGGAGGACTGACAACCTTGCATCATCGTCCCATCTACCTGATGTATTGTTTTGCCTGTGTGAGGCGATGAACCCCCCCCCATCCATCTGATGGCACTGTGATGCCCACTGCACCATCCCTGTGTGCCCTTACCACTACCGGCCCATCAGCAAACCCTGCAGGCTGCCCCATGCATCTCTCCTACCCTCTCTCACTGTTTAACAGCACTTCATCCCTCCTAAGACATCCTGGGCCATATCTATGAACACATTTTCCCATAGACAGAGAATGGGTAAAACCCTTTGATGCAACTGGTGCACCAACCCTCCCAACCCCCGCTCCTCACCTCACACCCTGAGCAGCAGCACCTCTCTTCTCTAGTAGAAATTTCTGGGAGAAAGGGTGCCCTGTGCCAGGCACCAGCGATTAAATACCCCCCACCTTTTGGCCAAATTAAGATTACAGTTATGACTGTGCGTTTCCAGTGCTCTGATCTGCTGGTCCAGCACTTTCCCTGCCTCCTTTCAATTGTCCAGTCCAGTCCGGGTTTTGCTCCTTGGGGGTGGCCTCCACTAAGGCTCCCGGTCCAGCCACTATCCCCCTATCTTTGGCGGGCGGGAGCCGAACCAAGGGGCATACATTCAGCGGGACATGCCCGCTTTCATTTTCACCTCAGCCAGCATAATAGCGGCTGTTTGTTTCTGATAGGGTAGCAGTTTCCAAAATCTGCTTTCACTCTCAAACGAGCACGTCTTTCGAACAGGCGAGTGAAACTGGGAAAGAAACATGGTGTGTGTGTGTGAGAAGAGTTTAAAGCGCTTTTCTGCTAAAACAAGTGACTGCATCATCCTTTTACCGTTCTCGTCTGGTGAGGGAAAACAGGCTTGTACCAGACATTGGTCTCAAATGTGTTGGATTGTCGTCATGACTTGTTTATTTGTTGGAGTGCTGAGACTGGCTTTTGAATTGTTAAATTGAAAGCAGAAGGAATGGAGACTGCGCGTCTTCGAACAGCAGAAGGCGCACACGAGCTGCATAGTCAGGCGGCATGCGCTGAGCATCCGTACCTTCAGAAGGAGGAAGATCGAACCAACAAGGGGGCTCGCGCGTCGCACCTGTGCCAGTGGATGTGACAGGGACCGCAGGAGGGGCAGTAAGTGTTGTCTGTGATCAGCCCTGTGTCCGAAAGGATGTACAGGCCAATGATAAAGCAAAAGCAGATAATGACAACTCTTCAGAGATGTCCAGGACACATCATGGAAGGCGTGGATGTTTGTAGTGTGCCTAGGAGTGTCAGCAACAGTTGGGCACTCACCAACGCACCTACGTGCAGCTTTGATCTAGTTAATAGTGGGGGGAGTAGGTAGTGACGACGTACATCGCACACTCTGGATATATGCATAGGGTGACCAGATGGCAATGATCTCACCTCCCATTGCCTCTCAGTCCTAGCAATCGAAATCGATAATGTCGCTCCACTCCAAAGCAAAAGGAAAATACCCACTGACTCAGCATCTTGATTCAATAAAGCTCTCTATGATGCAAGGAAGAACCTTAGAATCTTGGAGAAATATTGTAGACAATCTCCATCCACCTCCAAACTCTCTCTTTTACGTTCAGCAAGATCCAAATACCACAAACACATCTTCCATGAAAAAGCATCACATTTCAGATCCCTCCTGGACTGAGCCATAAACAGACCCCACAAACAAATTGACCTTATCAAAAACCCAAACTGCTCTCCCCAAACCATAAAACCTGGGGATTCCTCAAAGAAAGCAACAGAATTTGCTATATTCGTTGATGAAAAGGTCAAATCACTGGTGGATTAGGTCACCCACCCCACTCCCATTGTGGAGCGAAAAATCATTAGTCACTTGGCAGAACGTTGCCGCTATCTCGGAAGATGACCTCCTCAAATGCATCCTCTAAACCAAACCCTCCAACCATCCTTCTGACTCCAACCTTAGTGTCATCGCCATTGATTTCTACACCCATACTCTCTCTTACTGGACCAGGCTAGTTAATCTCTTTCTCAGTCAATGCTCCCTCCCTGCTACCCTCAAAACAGGACAGGTTACCCCTCTTCTAAAAAAAACCTCTGCAGATGCAAACTACCTCAACTACTTCCACCCCATCACCAACCTCCGTTTTCTTTCGAAAATCACAGAAATGTAAATGTAAATGTATAGGCATTTATATAGCGCACTACTTACCCGTAGGGTCCCAAGGCGCTTCGACCGCTGCGAAACCCTTCCTGGCTTCCCTGAGAGATGGTCCCTTAATGGGTATCTCCAGGGTGAGACCAGGCATCCCCGGCGGTCTGGTGGGGCCGTTAGTGAAGATGAGGCAAGCTAATGCCCAGAGTTGCCGAGTGTGATCGCTGATCAGAGTGGGCACCGAGGCGAGAGAATTATCGAGTCCGCTGACCCTGGTCCAGAAACCTGCCGCGCCGGGAATCGAACCCTGGTCCCGGGCCGTCCTCTGCTCTCGGGTCTGCCGCCTCTAACCAGTGAGCCACACTACTTCACTTCACAGAAAAATGTGTTGGGAAACAACTTTCCTAACATATATGGACAAAATCTCCTTGACGTGTTCCAGTCTGGCTTCATTCAAAATCGCAGCACTAAAACAGCCTTGCTGCAAGTGATTGATGATGCCATGCCTATATTCGATTCTGGGGAATCGCGCCTTCTGATTCTACTTGACCTCTCTGCAGCCTTTGACACTGTCAATCACAACACCCTCCTTAACACACTTCAACAGAGAATGGGCTTGGAAGGCACAGTGCTTAAATTGTTTGCCTCATTCCTCTCGGACAGATCCCAAATGATCGAGATAGCGAATAGTCTTTCGTCTCCATTGGCGGTAGGTCAAGGCGTCCCTCAAGGTTCTATCCTTGCACCCACTTTATTTAATCTCTATCTAGAACCATTAGGGAACTTCCTAAGTAAATCTGGGATCCACTACCATCTCTATGCGGATGACACTCAAATCTACCTCAAGGTGTCTTCCGCACACGATCTCTCACTACCTAACTCTACTCTCAACTCTATTCACAACTGGATGTTAGTTCACCAACTCATTCTCAATCCCTCTAAAACTAAATTCCTACTCCTTTCGACCTCCCTCTCCCCTCCTCATGTTCAATCCTGGATGGATCAGCTGAATTTACTCAACAATAAACCCATCATTTTCTACAGCGCCAAATCCCTAGGTGTCATACTTGACAAAAGACTCAACATAATCTCCCACATCAACTCCATTGCTAAGAACGCATGTTACCAGCTGCGCCTTCTGTGGGGGATTTGGCGGTTCTTCCGGGAGAAAGACCTAAAAACCTTGGTCCAATCGCTGGTTCTCTCTAGACTGGATTATTGCAATTCTCTTCTGACTGGCCTACTTAAATCCCACCTCTCCCCTCTCAAATCCGTCCTCCATTCAGCAGTTCGCTTTATTTCAGGGTCCAAACGAAGTGGCGACATGACTCCTATCCTGTCTTCTCTTCGATGGCTTCCCATTGAGGCAAGATCTATTTACAAAACTGCCTGCATCACCCACAAAGCCTTGCACACTACCTCCCATCGTTACCTGGCGAATAAACTGAAAATGTCTGGAGGCTCGAGACCTTCTCGAAATGCGGAAAAGTTTCTGCTTGAGCCCCCCTCCTTCTCAGGTAATGCGGTGAGAATCTGGAACTCGCTTCCTCCATTGGTCCGTGTCACCTCCTCTACCCAGATCTTCAAAGCTGACCTTAAATCTCTTCTCTTCCAAAGACACTTTCAGAACTAATACTATCATTCTCAGACCTCTCTAGGAAGTTCGTTCATAAGATGTAAATTTGTAATATTTTCTTGTACATTCCTCACCCTTGCTTGCTGTGTTTAATATTGCGTTCTTGTCTTCTGGTCTCCTGTTTATTTTTGTAACATTCTATTCTGTAACATTTCTCTCATGTAACGTAACTGGTTCAATTGTACAGCGCTCTGACACCTTCGGGTAAAGTCTGCGCTATATAAAAATGCATCAAATAAATAAAATAAAGAAAAATAAATAACTGCCTGTGTATAACTGGAGCACCACTTTTCCATTTCTGGACCTTGTGTTTACTTATCACTGTGATCAGGGGTGTTGGTCCTATTGGCTCAATAAAAATGTCCAAGACTCCAACTCCCAGAATGCACTGTTATATAAGAGCAAAGATCAGGAGAAAAGTGGTGTCCCTGCCCCATGGAGCCTTCGTGTCACACTATCTATGGAGCGTATTAAGGGCTGAAAGAGAGACAAAGTGGATGCACTCAGGACAGAAGGGCAGGACTTTTTCTCACTGTGGATAGAGGTGATGAAATGCACACTTAGGAAGACGTGCAGCTCTGTTTAATGAGAGAAGAGTGGCGACAAGGGGCAGTGCAGTGCCAGTATCCGGTGAGGGCCAGTGGCATAGCCTGGGGATCAAGGGCCCCAGTGCTGCAAGCAATGAAACTAGGCCCCAGACGGTATCAAAATCCTGCTATAAATCAGGTGTGGCCGCCATCACTCCCAAGGGGCCCTGCATCGCTGCTCCTGCTACACTAAAGTCATTTACATGTTCCAAGTTCCTCATTGTGCCCCTCTTTCCTTCATGCTTCCTTATCTCTAAGCCTCTCTACTCTTTTCTCCTTCATCCATTTAATGCTGTCCTCTCTGTCTCCATCCTCTGTATCTCTCCTCCACCTTCTGTCTCCTTCCATCCCTTATTTCACTTCTCTCATCCTGGCACCGTTTCCTCCCCTCCTCCCCCTTCTTTCGCCCTCTCCTTTTCTTTCTGTTCTTTCCTGTCTGTTCTTTATTGCTACCTCTTCGCCCCTTTCACTGAAAAGTAAACATTGCTAAGACCCACGGCGTCTGCCCACGTGGTACCCCAACTCGTTCCCTGCCTGAATGTACCGTGTTCTAACAAGCATTTGAAATGCAATAGGTCTCGCATTTACGAGTTTAAGCTATTGGCATTGTAAATGAGAAAGTGTTTTATTTATTTTTCAAAAACCAGAAGATAAATAAAAGCCACTGTCATTTACATTGCCAATAGCTGAAACTCGCGTAAATACGAGACCTGTTGCATTGCAAACTGTTGTTTAGATCGGAGTTGCTTCCATTGGCTGCAGACACTGAACTCTGAGGCAGGCCCGGCTCACGCTGCAGATACTCAAAGCAGGTTTTCCCAATTGAGTTTACAGAACCGTTATAGACACCCCCTATGTTGCTTATGACACGCCCAGGTCACAGTTCATACTCTCAGCACTGCCAGCGCCCCTCCCAGCTCAGCCTCAAACACACCCTGCTCGGGCGCAGACACGCCCAGGATAGCTTTAGCTCCACGTGCCGAAGACGTGGAGGAAGGGAAGGCAGACGGCCCAAAAAACATTTAACCGCGTGCATCTCGGCAGAACATGGCTGCACCTAACCATCTCCAGAGCCTGAAGGAGGAGGCCACGTGCTCCATCTGCCTGGAATATTTCTCACACCCCGTGTCCGTGGAGTGTGGACACACCTTCTGTCTGTCCTGTATCACTCGGTACTGGGAGGGACTGCATACTGACTTCCCCTGCCCTCAGTGCAGGGAAATGTCTCAAAGTAAAACCCTCCGGCCCAACAGGCACCTGGCGAACATGGTGGAAATCGTTAAACAGCTTCAGGTACCGAGTCCGACCCCCCAGGAGGCGAATCTGTGCCGAAAACACGAAGAGAAACTGAAACTATTCTGTAAAGAAGACCAGGAGCCCATCTGTGTAGTTTGCAGCATGTCACGTGACCACAAGCCTCACTCAGTGCTCCCCATTGGAGAAGTTGCCCAGGAGCACAAGGTATGTGTGCTTACAGAGCTGGATCAGGGGTGAGCTAGGCTGTAGGGCTCCTTATTCGAGAGTTTGCACAGGAGCACACAGTGTGTGTACAATTGATCTGGAGAAGGGGTAGGCAGCCTCACACTGTGGTCACAATGTCAAAAACTGGCAAGGGTTCCAGGGCACATTCCAGGGGCTGCCCAAGAGTACAAGGTGAGCGTGCTGGAGTTGTGGATGATGGGTCAGGAACAGGGCCAGGCTCACACTGGTTCATCAACACCCATCATACCCAACACACATTCAGTAGTCAGATAGGCATGATTCAATAAGCACTTTTCAAGGTAGTATTATGTTTAACATACGATGGAAGTCTGAAGTTTTTACGAATATACTGTGCATGTGAACTTTATATATATGGTATAGGACAGAAATGTTAGTAAGTCAAACAGTCTTTGTTCTTACATTGTAGCTCAGGATAGGGTGAATCATACCTCAGTTTGCTGTTGAAGGAAAGATTTCCTAGACCAAAGTAACAGGTGTCCTCGATAATGCTCTTTTTGGTTGACAGTATTTATCTGCAAATTCCTCACCTTGAGAATATCCCTCATATACCGCAATGGATGAAGTGAATTTTTCAGCCTGCTCCAGCACACTTCTAGGTGCGCCTTATAGCTTGGCGCTAACTACGTACATGCCTGAAGGGATTGAGCTGCGTATAAGCGCCCCCTCGCTCACTCTCAGTTCTCATGTCTTTTCCATTTTCGCGTTCTCAGACGCAGAGCACAAAATAATCGCTAGTGACAGCGTGCCAACCCACAGAACAGGGAGGTGAGAGAGCAGTTAGCTGCAGTATGTACCAGAAAGAGCGTTTCGAAAGGTAAGTAACTTGTTCTTCTGATAGATACTTTAAACTGTAAATTCCTCATCTTTAGAATAGATACCGAAGCAGTACTTCCCAATGGTGGAGGCCTTTGGACTGGGCTCATATCAAATAGGCCTGCAGCCCAGAGTGGGCAAAGTAACCTTCCAGCTGCACCTGGCTATCAAGGCAATATTGCATTGTGAACGTGTGCACCAGCACCCATGTTTCAGTGTGGCAGATGTGAGGGACAGACACCCCTTGTACCAATGCCCACCATAGTGGCCTTGACCCTAGTGCAATGGGCTCTTCGATGCTCAAGGCTCTGTTTCTTGTCCAGTGCATAGTCACATCTTGGTGCAGAGGACTTTCGACCTCAACTGTGCCCACTTTTGCACAACTTTCCCTTTCTTCACTCCAGAATACTCCCTGAAAAAAGAATCTCTTACCCAGAAGGGCTGCATAGAATTAATAAAAAAAACTCAAAGCCCTTTTGTGATCTGTACGAAATTATTATTTAGGGTGGGTGGTCACTCATCGTAAGGAATAATAACAATATCCCATTGAGGTGAACCACAGAAGTTACTAAATCAATATGAACTCAACCTCCTGGTAGGTGTGTAACAGAGCAGAATGATTTAACTTTGGCCAACATGTAAAGTAGGAATGCAGCACCAAAAGAGTAAAATGTCAAAAGACTAAACAATAAAAATCTCAAAACAAATTCGAAAATTAGAGTAGGTTGAAATAAGCAAAATTACAAAAATCCAATTAGTAGACCAAAAGATATAAACTTAAAAAGATTTAAGTGCAAGTATTTAAAAAAACCACAATGCATCAATAACAGTCTATGATCGTGGTAGTACTGGATCCCTGATTTTGGCGAGAAAAGTCAAACTTCCCACCCAGGGACATTTTTACATCAGTTAGACATTTCTGGCACATCGCTGGGTGAAGGTTTCTACCTTGGGACGTATTTCCTGAAATGGACCTCAGATTTCTCTAACTGGGCAAGGAGGTAGGCAAGATTTCAAGAGGGCTCTATGGAGTTGGATACCGCCTTGCTGAGGGCCCGCTGAAACAAATTTGATGCAGCAGAAAATTTCTAAATGGGCCGAACCTGCTTCTTCAGTCGATCAAGTTTGCATCTTCACTGGATTGACTCTGATGGTTAGTTCTGGTCTTCCGGTGGCTGGAAGTTAACATTTTTCAATGTCCCAAAATATTTCAGTGGTAAACCTTTTTTTTCCTCATTGTTTCCCCAAAAGGTTCCCTGCTTCAGGAGGGCTCTTACAACTTGAAGACTTGGCTCAGCAGAGGTCCTGTGCAGTGTCCAGTACAGGCCCAGGTATGACTGGGCAACTGGTTGACCAGGAAAATGTGTTTCTACAGCTTGTTGTGTCTCTGTAATCACACAGAACGTCATCCCACTGACCCTTGGAGTCCACATCTTTGTCCTTGGTACAGAGGGTAGGGGCTTTTGAGCTTCTCTCAGCAAGCAGAATTCAGTCCTCTTATGGTCTCCTGCAGGTACAGAAAGTGTTCTATAGAGGGTGTCTTAGGGTGTCACATTTATGGTTGGCACTAGCTAGAGAGTGGGTGTGGCTCCTTGTTCCTCCCTAACCAATGGGGTAAAAATTACCAGGTACAACCAACCAAGGTTTTCAGCAATTCTTGTTTGCCCTATTGTAAACAATCCAGCACTGCACCTTGCTCCTAAAATCCAAGATGGGAAACCCTTTCTCCTGTGTGAAAAGCCTATGTTTTCTCCTACAGGTGTGCCCATGGGCATTAGTAGTCTCCTCCTTTGTGGTCACTCAAAACTGGTACTGGGGATAGCTTTGCTCCCACTGGGTTTTGGAGCCAGCCTGACTATGTAGAACAAAGGTTTACCCTCCCTGGTCTCACCTTTCATTTGCGTGTGCAAGGGAAAGGCCCTTTGTAAGTTAATAGAACTCCTGGTTTCACATTGACTCCCTCTGAAGATGGGAAGCGATCATTGGCATCAGTTTTGTCAACAACCAAGGGGTTGAGGTGAGGCTAAAAGGTGTCCTAGCAAATTGAAAGTGTTCCTGGCCCACTCGTTCGACTGCATGATAAGTACATGAAACTACTTATCTTTCCAGAGTAGCGCCAACATCCGGTCCAGGGCAGATGAAATACGAGTCAATGTGAGCATTTAAAAAAAAAAAAATCCGTAAGAAGGCATTGAGAGACCAAAGATCCAGGATAAGTCTGAGGTCTGTATCCTTTTTCAGAACGAGGAGTGGCGTGAATAGCAGGCCTCGCCTACTCCCAAGTCCACTACTCGTTCAGTGGCACCCTTGGAGAGTAGGAGATGTACCCCCTGGAGAAGAATGAACAGCTACTTCGCTGAAATTTGTTGTAGTGTGGGAGGGAGGTGTTGTGGGGGGATGAAAAGCAGAGTGTAGAGCCTTCGAGCCATCTGCAGTACCCTTCTGTACCCTTGGGAGGAGATATTATCCTGCCTCCTACTGATTGGACGTGACTTGTTGAGGACAAACTAAAGCTGCTTGGTGGCGCAGTGAGGGAAGATGAGTTGGATGACCTAAGCTCCTGCTGTCATGTGTACTGCCTCCCAGTGCCACGTCTGTTGCACCGAAAATGCTGAACGCTCTGTGGCATCACTGGCTGTTAAGGATCAATCCGCTCTGCTTCTCTGGGGTATTTGGTGGTAAATTAATTCGGGTTACCCTTCATTGAAAAAGCTGGGCCAATGAATCTTTCTGGGAAATGTTACTTGGTGAGGACAAATGGCTCTTTGCCGACTGGCTACTTGCCAGCTAACAGGCAGAGAAAAAGCGTCATTGAATTGGAGCAAGGGCTTCCGTGGTGCCGACCCAGGTTAGAGAATATACTTTAGACAATTTGTCCCAATCTCCGTGTACAGCAACTGCAATTCTTTTACTTTGCCTGCCCTCAGTACCAACACTAGCAATGAGGCACTTTCTTTCATTAGTAGCCAGTCGTGAGTCAAGCTCCATCACTGGAGATTTAAACCCACTGGCATTTTGTAAGTCAAGGTGTACAACATCATTAATAAAGTGAGGGGAGAGCAAGCCATCTCCCTCCACATCATCATCTGTATCCTCGGGTTCTCCCTGTTCTGATGTAGGATCAGTCTGTCCAAACATTTATAGTATGTCTGCCTGGTAGTTGCATCGCAGTAGATGCACCGGGTTAGAATCCAGTAGCATAATAACTGGTTGCACTTTAGTTAATTTGTAGCGCAACATTGGGCAAGCTTGGGCTGATGTCTGTTTGAGAACTTACGTGTGTGTCCAAACTGGGTCCTCGATCAGTTCCTGTAAAGCCAGCAATAAATAGCGTCTGTGTAATAGAAGCTGTCGTGGACAGTGAGTCTGGCGTGGAAGCTCGTATTGGTGTTGATACAGGCCCAGGAATGGATCCAATGGGGTAGACGGTGCTAGAGGAGGACTTACCAACGGTAATCCAACTGGAGGCCCTTGAAGCTCCATGGGTCCCAAAGGTTTGCCAGGCGGAGCAAGAGGCACATTAAAGATTTGCATCATGGCCTCCATCAAGGCCCCGATCTTTTGAGGGGCGGACAACAGATTGAGAATCTCCGGTCATGTTGGGAACTGTTGGAGTTTGAGTCCAGTGGCTGGTGATGTCCATGGGATGTAGCTTAAATCTTGAAGCCCTTGTGCCTTTTCTTTTACACATGAGTGGTGTGATAGGGTTGAGTGTTGTTTGGCTTTCTTCTGTTTATGTTTGACAGTGACTATAACGTATCTGAAGATTTTGAGTTGGGAGTGGAGGGTTGCAGGAACAGCCTCATGTTTTGGAAGGGCCCATGCAATGTCAGTGGCTTCTTCTTGTAATCAGAGATGTACACATTTGCCTCCAGGTCTAGGATCAACTTCGGCTGATTAGGGTGCTGTGGTCACACAATTTTGATTTGTGACTGCGACCCAGGCACCATTATGAACATTTTCTTGCAGCAGTCTTGGCACACTCCTTAGCACACTGTTTGAGGTGATCGGAACTCCATATCTGCCTTGGAATGCGTGGAAAGAACAGAACGGAAGCCAGTGCACAGGGATGGCCCTTATAAGCAGCTCTGCTCTGTCATTTTCAAGCAGATATACAGATCTACCAGAGAGCAGTTCAATGCCATCTTCTGCTGTGTAGGAACACTACAGCACAAATGTCTCCAGATCCAATCTGAGGCTTAGGAAAAATACTAAAAGTGAAAACAATTCATACTTATACACCTACATACCAGAATGATTTTTCTAAATTGCCTAAACATATAAAAGATATTTTCTATTTTTATAAATTTGTGTGGATCTCCTTCTTGAGTTGTGTGCGGCATTTATTGATCATTGTGTATATTTGCGAATTTCTTTCAGTCCTCTGTTTTAAGCCTAAGGTTGCTCCACCACACCACCACCCAATAGAGTACTTTGAGATTGCATAGAAAGCCTCTGTCCACTCATAAGTGAACCCCTGGACTCTGAACACAGTATATCAGATTTTTGACACATCACACTAAGAGCCAGCTTACCACAGGCATGTCTATGAAATCCGTGAAAGAACTGGTAAAATTGTTGCGATTGGCGAGATGGCCCAAAGAGCGTGTGTTAGCCGTGCTTTCTTTAAAATGCTCTAGATCAAAATCAAGGTTGTCTCCAAACAGGCACGCCCCATTGAAGGGCATGTAAATCAGGGAGTACTGGACATCACCTGAGAACCCAGATAATCCCAGCCATGCATGGTGGCTAATGGTAACACAGGTGATGATGTCTCGTCTAATGCAATCAGTGGTGTCCAAGCCACAACGAATCGGGAACTTGGTCGCATAATGACTGTCTTGAATCGCCTGATCAAGTACAGGTTGGAGATCTTCAGGCACACGAGGGAGGGCTTGTGCCACCAACTCCCAAAAGGCATGGAAATGGCATCCAATAAACAGTTGGTGTTAACTGTTCTGCAAGCCAGAGTACTAGAGGGAAACACTTGTTTCCCAAACTTTAGCACCTGATTAGATTCCCTGTTGGGGGAAGTGATAGGGAAGGTGTTGTGGTTAGACCTGCTTGTTGATGTTTGTACCACTAGACGTAAGGCTGAAGGGTGCTGCAAGAGAAAAGCAGGGTTGCCTGGAGCAGTGTGATGGCACCTGACAATTTTTGATATTTACTTGAGGGCCAAAACAAAGTTTGGGCCAAGACCCCAATAAGATATCAATCAGTGCCTCATTTAATCGAAGGAGGGGCTCAAAATATGTTTGCCTTAGATCAGGGGTCCCCAAACTACGCCCCGCGGGCCAAATCCGGCCCGTCTAATGAAATCAAGTGGCCCTCCTGGTGCCTCCAGATCCACAGGGTTATTCAGTGTTATTTTTACGTTCTGTACTCGGACACATGTGCAGATCGAAGCTGAAGCTGCCTGCCTGCGAGTACTTGACTGGACGGCGTACGCGTGCGTCTTGCGTCACGCGTATCTGTGCGTGGCGGTTGCGCGCGAAGAGTCTGGTGTCAGGCGCGGAGACCGGGAGCGGCGCGGAAGCCTTGAGAAATTGTGAGCACTGTGAGCCGGTGAGTGTGACCACGGGTGGAGCGGGCAGAAGTGAACCAATGAGAGGTCCATGGAGGCTGGGGGGGTTTATATAGCGCGGACATTAACAGAAGAAAAAGGTGTGATAAGCCGGCTGGGAGGGAGGGGGGGGAGGGTCCATGGAGACTTGTTTATGTAGCGCGGACTTTTACAGAAGCAAAGGTGTGATTAGCTGGCTGGGAGGGGGAGGGGAGGGTCCATGGAGTGTAATTAATGTGTAATTAATGTGCCGGTGTCAGGCGCGGAGACCGGGAGCGGCGGAAAGCCTTGTGAAATTGTGAGCACTGTGAGTTCATGCAGGAAGCTCTTCTCTTGTTTTCAGATTAAAAAAAAACATTTGATGCAAACATAGCACTGGTACAATTTGTAATACCATCACAATGCCCCCGACCCCCACCCCCCTTCACCCCAGAATGTTTGTGCTCATCCCAGAGAGAAAGGCTGAGTGAATGGTGGTAGGAGCTGCAATCTTTTGTGTAATAATTGAACTTTACATTGTGAGTGTACAACTATTTTAAATTGCTTTCCTTCCTCGTCCAGGCACTGCACATTAGTAACTTTAATGCAAATTTGAGGGTCCATGGAGACTTGTTTATATAGCGCAGACCTTTACAGAAGCAAAGGTGTGATTAGCTGGCTGGGAGGGAGGGAGGGGGGGAGGGTCCATGGAGACTTGTGTAATTAATGTGCCGGTGTCAGGCGCGGAGACCGGGAGCGGCGCGAAAGCCTTGTGAAATTGTGAGCACTGTGAGCCGGTGAGTGTGACCAGTGTGAGGCAGCAGTGAACGAATGAGAGGTCCATGGAGGCTGGGGGGGTTTATATAGCGCGGACTTTACAAGAAGCAAAGGTGTGATTAGCTGGCTGGGAGGGGGGGGGGGGTCCATGGAGACTTGTGTAATTAATGTGCGTTTTTCATGTAGCGCAGACTTTCCCCGAGGCAAAGGTGTGATTAGCTGGGGGGGTGGGGGTCCATGGAGACTTGTGTAATTAATGTGCGTTTTTCATGTAGTGCGCAATGCTGGGTACAAAGTACAAGTGGACTAGACTAGTTATAATACTGCAATAAATGGAGGACACAAGAACAAACGTTACTTGGGCAGTGGTGGCATTTGTGCAAGTATCGCGCAATGCTGGGTACAAAGTACAAGTGGACTAGACTAGTTATAATACTGCAATAAATGGAGGACACAAGAACAAACGTTACTTGGGCAGTGGTGGCATTTGTGCAAGTATCGTAAGCGAACAAGAGGTAGCAAATGGTCAGTGTGTTATAAGACAAAAGTGACGTGTGTATGTTACAAAAGAGTACCAAACACATCCGAATCCGATCTATATCAAGGAGTATCTGTGGTAGTTAAAATAAACACGAGAAGACTTTCTATTACAGTGCCTGTTCTATTACTTTTACTTTTTGCAACAGGTGGCGCCAAGGCCAAGCGAAGGTCAGCTGCAAAAAATGTCAATGAAATTGGTTGTCACTTTGGCGGCGGCCCATATCATTTCCTGTTATAAGACTGACCCCGGCCCCTCGTCACAGAAAGAAAAGTTGATGTGGCCCCCGCCTAAAAAAGTTTGGGGACCACTGAGATAGAGTCTATAATGATCCGAAGAGTCCGAGCATAGCTACATGTGCGTCTTTCATCTGATGTGGCATGGCTGTTGGCCCCAAAAACTGCTGGATCAATTCCAAAGTCTGTGGAATTCAGGAGATATATCAAGAGTTGTGTTACCCTAAACATGTCTGTTCAGGCGAATTTGAGTGGCGCGAGATGGCAGAATCCTTATTCAATTTCTTGTGCTTCTTTTTGATTTAATTGATGATTTGGACCATGGTGAAGACCTGCCTCTAGTGTGGCTTCATTGACTCTGGGAACCAAACTTTTGAAGTGGACCGCAACTTAAAGCTGTCCCGACGAGAAGTCGTTTTCCTGCTTGGCGATGTAAAGCTTCACCTTGCAGTCCTTGATGGCCTTCGGACTTATCGACACACAGTTGCTGCAGACCTTGGAGTCGATGCCTGATCCCAAACACCCCAGGACTTGCAGGCCTTAAGACCTATTGTTTTTGGGGGTGACATCCCGTGCACACTGAAGAAACATTTGAGGTAAATGTCTCTTGAGAAACACGACTCTGAATCAGCATGTGGTGGCGCAGAAAGAAAGAACTGATGTCAGCGTGCACGGGTGGCACTTAGAAAGGCTCTGCATATCATTTCTGGAGCAGACTGCCATCGTTGCGGAGTCACAGTGCCACTTCTGAAATGTTTCCTGATCCAGTCTAATGTCTGGGGAATATTCAAAAAGTGAGGAATCTGCCACTGGAAGTCTCTATCAGAAGGAGAAGATCCTACTCCTGTTACTGTTCCCTCCCTATGCTGCAGTTGAGTGTACCACTATCAGCTTGAGCGTAACTTCATGGGATCTTGGTGGGGCTCTGTTGGACTTGGCCCTTTTGACAGGTTCACCCCAAAACTTTTTGCTTTTAATTGTGACCTGATACTAGTTGGTTTTGGCTTCTGCGCACTTTAACACTGTGTCCCAGTGTAAAGTGCGTGCGCAGTCTGAGTGCCTGTGGTGAGATTGGCCTGCCCTCCCATAGGAATGCATGGGGAATGTGTGTGTCCATGGTAGTTCCTGATGTGTGGGGAGTGCAGGGGCGAGTTTGGTATGTGCAAACTCGCGAGAGAGCCCTGGATGCATTTGTCCCTACCTCACAGCTGCCCAGCAAGTAGTGGGCAGCTGCACCGTATAGGTTCCTCATTTTTCTAGGGGACATGGTCTTTGGGATTACACAGCTGCCCAGCAAGTAGTGGGCAGCTGCCACGTTTAGGCCCTAAACTCTGGCGCACTCTTCTGTTTGTACCCTGCGCAGCCTGCCCTGACTTTTGGGACTAAGGGCGTTTGAGCCCCATGTAAGGCCAGTGGGCCTGGGGTCAGTAACTTCTGTGATTCTGCGCAAGGTGATTTGGGTTTGTGATGATAATTGCCTAAACGTGATTTATACGTAATGTGCAATGCCTTTATGCCTGTGATACCTCTAACTTTGTTTTTATGCGTAGGAGGTTGTTTTGCCTAGTACAGTTTATACTAGTGAGTTTATGTTTCCCTGCGTGATCTATGCCTAAGGTGATTAGTATTGCGTAGTATGTACCTACCTTTTACCAGTGGTTACTGGTTGGTTTCTACAAGTGTTATTTTGTGCTACAGTTATTCTAAGTGCTATTTCTACTAAGTGCTATTTCTGACGGTGGCCTATGTGGCCCTGTCCTGTGTATATAATCCTCTGTAAATACTGCCCAGTGCCAGTTGGCACAGTGTATCGGTGTGATTATGATCTAATGTGTTTATGGTAATACAAAGGCTATTTTTATATATAACCTTGTATGGAGTTCCTTTTTGTGGTGTGCCTAGTGTGTTGCTGCTGTGTGTATGTGTTGCGCAAACGCTTTACACATTGCCTCCGGGATAAGCCTGACTGCTCGTGCCAAGCTACCAAGAGGGTGAACAGGGGTTATCTTGGCGTGTAACTACCTTGCCCTGACTAGAGTGGTGGTTTCGGCCTGGCTTTGACGCAAGCCTTAGCCAACCAGAAATCCCATTTCTAACAGGCTTGAACTGCAGGCCTACAGATGATTCTGTGAAGATCGTGGACTTACAAGACTAAGAAAAGAATAATGCATGCCCGCTCTCCTCAAAATAATTTGGTGGCATATATAAGCGGTTCCTTGAGGCTATCGAGAGAGGAATCAATGGCATACAACAGTTGGGCTTTGAAGATTAGGCGATATAGAAGTGAGAACAAACTATGGCATACACTGGAGGTGGTCTGTCTATGAGAGGAGTAGATCTTGACATGCACTGATGCCACTTACAGGCTTTTTTCGGGGGAAAGGCAAAGTTGTGTGGGTGATGGACAGCATGCATCTGCATTCAGTATACCTGGAGCTCAGAAGACAGTGAAATATGTACTGGCTAGATGGTGCCACCGGTGAAGAGTACAGGATACTTCCTATTGAGGAGGACCGTGGTGCTCCTGGTGGAGGCCTCATGTAAGATCCCCCAGTTTCTATGAAAAATACCTCTGTACTTAACTTCTCTCCCTGGTCTGACAAGGAAGTGGTTCAGGAAACCTCTGACTCAGTTCTAACTCCAAAACCTTGCTCAAGAAATGAGGCATGAACCTTTCACCACCCACGTTGCAGTTTCTCTACCATTCCCAAGGTTTGTGGAGCGAGACCCTGCAGCCTGAGGATCCACACCGCTCTGGCTTCCAAGTTTTGCCCAAGGGCTAGGGAGAATAATCCGGCGACTCGAGGCCCACTATCTAACCCCTTGCGGTATGACATGCATTGGGCAAGAGCAGGAGAAATTATTTCTGTATTCCTTTTTTTAAACCTGTAACATCAAACATGATTGGACACCTGTAGCTGGCCGCCACATCTGCAAAGTGGAAAATAACTGGTTTTCCATCTGCAACTCCATCACAGTGGTACCAAGAGAATACGTCCACCAACAGGAACAGTGACCACGGAACAAGCCTATAGTCTGAAACATGTAACAGAGAAAATGCCTTCAAAATTCAAATGATTGCTCACAGCCATTACTGTGACTATACCTGTCAAATAAAAAGGCAAGCTTACATGGTGATCACCAGCATTTGGATGCCACAAATTTTCAATCACCATAATGAGTGATGGCTGCTCACAAAAAAATTCTTCCAGTGAAAACCTCCACATGCTTGTACTGGGCCGTCTGAGGCCTGCAACACTCTTTTGTGTTAGAGCCAGGAGGAAGATGGGCTGGGCCACTCATCTTGATTTGTTGATCCCTCACGGGTAAAGTGTGCATTGTGACTGGCCAGCTCAAGAGGGTAAAGCAAAAAAGGCTGGATCCACTATGTGGGGAGGAAGCTGGAAGTCGGGTTGAGCATCGCAACAACCTCTCTATTCCCACCTGAATGGATAGAATGATACAGCGTGCCATGACTGCTATTAGCAACTAAATCGATCATACAGAAAGAAGGCTGTCCCTTACTGTAACGGCTGGGTCGGGCTGTAAAAACAACCTTCTTGCCTGTCCCTTGTCTCTAGAACCTTTGCCTAAAACTCCAAATCAATCATTCTCGGCTTCATCTGCCCCCATTATAGAGGCTCCTTCTTTGGCATCGTGTTGACTCGCCTGTGAGACCACACCCCCATGGACGTTACATGTAATAATCATTCATCCAGTTACTACTGAGGTGGTCTCATCCAGGCTACTAGTGGAGCTCCAGGTAGATAAGGGGTTGTCAGGCCGTTTGTGGGACAAGTAACATGGCTGATGAGGACTTGGCTAGGGAACTATTGTGGCAGAATTGCTCTCGATACTAAAGCATATGAATTCTTTATACCGCTCAATATTGGAAATCAGAGATCTAAGGGATGTATCGGATCAGGTTTGTTGCCCCTGAGTTATGGCAGCCACCGTCGCTACAGGAAAATTTTTGACTCAAAGCACGCAACACACTAGCTTGCCAGGACCATCCCTCAGCCAATTGCCTCCCCCCTCATCTAAGTGGTACATCAAGCAGGGGCTCAAATATTGGGATGACTGAGGCCAACTCAATGAGCCAAGAGGGCACTGATACTGGAAATAATAGTCTTTGATATGGGGCAACCTCCCAATCCTATTCGTACATATGGAAATTGCAGGAGGAAGGGTATTTGAGTGGAAAAGCAGCCAGTAATAGGTTTGCCTCCTGTCCATATGTCATTATCCTTGCGGAGGTCCACGGCTTGAAGAAAGTTCCAAAGAAGGCCCACAAAGAATTACTTAATAACTCTGTGAACTGGCTGGGTCGATAAAGAAATTTCCCACCCACACTGGCTAATAAGATACTAATGACAAGGAGGGTGGGAAGGATTGCCACCGGGCTGGTGGAGAGGTGTGGGTACTGCATCATTGGTAATTTTAGCTCACCATATCTGGCCAAAAGCTTCCCCTTTGGGCACATGAGCATGCAGCTTGAATTTAGTAGCATTCTATTACTGCCCATGGGTTATTTTTTATGAACCTGGTCCTCAAGTTGTTGTGGTCCCTGCCCGGGTGCGTACCCAGCATAGGGTAGGGTTCACATCGTCTTCAGATGTACCAAATAGTGCAAATAGTGGCAGTATTAGCCTTTAACCTTTTTGGGATTCCCACTCATAACAGTTTGAGGCATTTTCAGACAGACTGACTTAACAGGGGGAGGATGGCTCCTTCTATAGGGGTGTAGGAGAAAGGGCGAGTGTCGTGATTGAAAGCAGCGCAAGAACACGCAAGCGCCACTAACCTGACTTCTATGCCCAGCAGAGACGAGGAGATGACAGTCCTCACTACCTCCCTCCGTACAACACCCAACAATGGGAAGACCACCACTATTGGAGTGAGCACAGTCGGAGGCCGCAAGGTGAAAATGGCGAAGGTATGCAGGTATTTCAGGTATCTTCAGGTTTACGATATATTCTTAGCGGATCACTGGTAAGACCTCCCTGGAGGTGGATGAGAAGACAGAGAGAATAATGTAGATCCGTACTTGCAAGAGTAAACCCCCTTCCCCTATGTTCCGAGACTCACCAAGTCCTCAAGTCTGGACTCCGTGAATGAATCCTGAACAGATGCTGTGGGAGCAGTGTCTACCCAATGTGTCGAAAAGTTAACTCCACTTCTCGAACACGATCCGTCAAGAGAATCAGGTAAGTGGGTTTCATCCAATAAGCGTTTAGGTAAGGTAACGTTTCCAGAAAGACCAAAATAGACCTTTTGAAAATAAATAGCCGTAGCCTCCAGCTATTCTGCAAACAAGTATGTTTGAATTCCAAAGAACAGAAAATAAGGGAAGGTGCGCTCCGCACAAAGTATTAAACGTTGCTCAAAACTAAATGAAAATAATATGAAACGGAAGAGAGCGAGCCCGCTCTCTTCGGGGATTCCAATCCAACAAGGTACTGTTTTACTCACAGGAACTCTGACCACGCTGGCACTTCGTCGTCGTGGCGGATCTCAGGAACTCTGACCACGCTGGCACTTCGTCGTCGTGGCGGATCTCAGAAACTATGACCAAGTAGGCTAGTCACGGACGCTCCAAGGCAAGACTCCAAACAAACAATCATGCGGAACAACCAGGAACAAGATTCACAAGCCCCGTTTCATCCCCGGGGCGGAGTTTAAATAAGATCCTCCCATTGTGCCAAATCCAAGTGCCGCTTGGCTTTCTGGGACTGGTAGTTTTTCCGTAGGGAGTATGTAACACGATGTCTGCTGCAACCGGCTGCCCTGCCATGGGCGATCGCTACAGAACCCCCTCTCGAGGACCGCCGTCCCGGCGGTTGTCCCGGCTTACCAGGATTGCGGTCATGGAAACGGTCAACCAAATCTGGACAATGCAGATGATCTACAGGTTCCCATGTTCGGTCTTCGGGGCCATAGCCCTTCCACTCGACTAAATACTGGACCCTGCCTCGCACTACACGAGAATCCAGGATGGACTCTACTTCAAATTCTTCATGCCCCTCCACTTCCACAGGGCCAGGGCGCACTGGTAACCGGACACACGGTAGGCAAGGCCGCAGAAGCGACACATGAAACACAGGATGTATGGACCATGACACGGGCAAGGAGAGTTTCATGGCCACAGCGTTTATCACCTCACAGATACCATAAGGACCAACATACTTTGGTTTCTAATCTGTTCATTCCTTTCAGGTGCAAGTGGCGTGTGGAAAGCCAGACTTTATCGCCTATCTTATATTCGGGTTCCTGGGACCTTCTTTTGTCAGCGAAAGTCTTTTGGGCGTTTTGAGCCTTTTTCAAATTGTTCCGAGCCTCAATCAGGATCGCCCGGAGATGAGCGTGGTGTTCATGGATGGAAGGAACTAGGGATTCAGCGGGCCACTCAAAGGGAAGCATGTTCGGGTGGAACCCGTATAGGCAGAAAAAAGGTAAACATCCCAGAGTGGTGTGTACCGCGTTATTGTATGCAAATTCCACCAACCACAAAAGGGTGGTCCAGTCAGTGGCGTTTTGCAATGTGAAACAGCGAAGATATTATTCTAGGGTTTGGTTCAACCGCTCTGTCTTACCATCCGTTTGCGGATGGTAGCTGGATGATAGGCGAGCGTCGATCTGTAAGATGGTACATAGAGCCTTCCAAAATCTAGAAGTGAATTGCGTTCCCCGGTCAGTTATCACCACACTCGGTAGACCATGTGGACGCACAATATTTTGTAAGAATACTTTCGCTAATTCCCCAGAGGTGGGCAAACCCGGTAAAGATATAAAATGTCCCATCTTGGTGAGATGGTCTACCACCACTAGAATAACTGTCTGTTTCTCACAGGATGGCATTTCCACAATAAAATCCATGGACAGGGTATGCCACGGTTTAGGCGGAACTGGTAAAGGGTATAACAGTCCCGCTGGTTTAGCATGACAAGATTTCCCTTGCGCACAAATCGCACAGTTCTTGACGTACTCTTTCACGTCGGTCCGGACACTAGGCCACCAAAAGGATCGTTCCACATTAGCGGTGGTTTTGTAAATACCCATGTGTCCTCCCAGTACAGAATCATGGGCCCATTCCAACACTTTGTTTTGCAACTCAGTTCGAGGAATGTATAACGCATGGTAATGATACGCTAATTGATCTTTTTCACAGCGATGAGCGGGCTCTTCTTGGACCCATGATGGTATATGAAAGTCAGTGAGGGCGACTTTGACGTCCTCTAGAAAGGCGTCCTCAATTCCCTGAAGTATAGAAGGGGGTTCAACGGGCCTCAATGTCTCATCCTCCCCCAACCGGGAGAGAGCATCTGCTTTACCATTCCGTGTTCCAGGTCTATACTTGATAACAAAGTCAAAGTCGGAGAAGAAAAGGGTCCACCTCAATAGACGAGGCGTCAAGGCCTTTGCTGTTTTCAAAAACAGCAGATTACGATGATCCGTAATGATCTCCACAGTATGCACGGCCCGAGGAGGTAATGTCTCCACTCTTCACACGCTCTTTTTATAGCCAGGAGTTCCTTGTCCGTGATGGTGTAATTGACTTCACAGGGCGTGAGCTTTTTTGAATAAAATGCCACTGGATGGAGTTGCCCTGTGGAAGGATGACGCTGTGACAGAATCCCACCAAGAGCATATTAGGAGGCATCTGTTTCAAGAATGAAAGGCAGCTGTGGGTCTGGATGCCGAAGAATCGGTGCTTGAGTGAACCTCTCCTTGAGGAGTTGAAATGCCTTTTCTGCTTCTGCCCCCCATTTGAACAAAACGTTTTTTCTCAAGAGGGACGTGATAGGATGTATTATCTTGGAAAAATCCTGAACAAAACGCCGATAGTAATTGGCAAAGCCAAGAAAGCTCTGAACGGATTTGACATTCTGCGGGGTTTTCCAGGTAAGAATGGCCTCGACCTTTCTCATGTCCATCCTGAACCCTTGGGCATCGATCACATAGCCCAGAAAAGCCACCTGTTGGACGTGGAAAAGGCATTTCTCGAGTTTGGCACACAAAGAGTTTTGTTGAAGCCTTTCCAATACTTTCCTCACATGTGTGACGTGTTCTGAGAGTGTGGCCGAATAAATCAGAATATCATCAATGTAGACGATGCAAAAGGACTCCAAACACCCCCGCAACACCTCATCCATAAAATACTGGAAGGCGGTAGGGGCGTTGCAAAGGCCAAAAGGCATCACTCGATATTCGTAGAGGCCGAATTTGGTTCTAAAAGCAGTGTTCCACTCATCCCCGGTTTTTACTCTCACAAGATGATATGCCCCTCGAAGGTCGAGTTTAGTGAAATATTGTGCCCCCTTGAGTTGGTCCATTAAAACGGGAATCAAGGGCAGAGGATACCGGTTCTTAATCGTCACTCTGTTTATGGCTCTGTAGTCTATACATGGGCGCAACTCATCACAATCCTTCTTGGGGATAAAGAACATAGGTGAGGAGACAGGGGAAGTGGAGTGTCTTATAAACCCGGTAGCCAGATTGTCGTCGATGTAGGTTTTCAGATACTGTGTCTCCTTTTCAGTCAATGCATACACTCTACTGCAAGGGAGGTCTGCTCCCGGAACAAGGTCCACACGGCAATCGTGTGCCCTATGTGGAGGCAGATGAGTAGCTTTTTTCTTATCAAATAAGGAAGTAAAGTCATGGTACTCAATCGGCAAGACCGTGGCACAGCGAAATCTATCTACATCGCAGGACCCAGCCAAGTAAGAGGCGGGTGAGGGTTCAGGAGAAATGTTAAGAATCACTTTGTTCTGACAATGTTCCTTGCAATAATTGGATGTCATCCTGACCGTGCGTGTTGACCAGCATACCGAAGGGTCATGCAAGGTGAACCAACGCATACCTAGGATGAGCCGGAATTGAGGGGCATCTATGAGATCGAACTGGATATATTCATAGTGATTCGCTCCATATTCCATTAACAACGCAAGGGTGTGCTGAACTACAGGCCCTGACGAAAGGACGGTGCCATCCACTGCCTTGACGGTTTTGGGCGTCTTTTTCTTATCGCAGCGGATACCCATTTTGACCGCATAAGCTTGATCAATATAGTTCCCTGTAGCCCCCGAATCCAATAGGGCGTCGACTTGAAAGGGCTTCTGATTCATCACTTGTAGAGACACATTGATATTCATGTGCGCGACTGCAGGGTGAAGGGTGTAAGCTACATAAGGGGAGACCGGAGTATACGGGAGTCTTGAATCAGAGGTCTCGTTCTGATCCAAGACCTTCAGTTTTCCGACGGCTCCTCCATCTTCAAGGTGGCCTGTGCTCTGGGAAAGGTGTTCTTTCCAGAAGTAGAATTCCGAGCTCTACATTCGTTAATAAAATGTCCGCTTTTACCACAATACATGCATAATTTGAGTCTTCGTCTCCGGTCCCTTTCTTCCCTGGTAAGTGGACCCCGGATTCCTCCAATCTGCATGGGTTCCGGCCCATCTTGGGCCTTGGTTTTCTCTTCACCAGTTTGCCGAGGCCTGACCAGGGGATAGGAGTATCTAGTGTCCCCTCTGCTTCTATCCCCTCTCCGTTCCAACAACCTGTGATCCAGTTGTACTGTCAAATCAATGAGTTCTTCACAAGTAGAAGGTAATTGCACCACCTGTGCTAAAACATCCTTTAATTCTCCCCGGAGGCCCTGATAAAACAATGATATCCTTTTCTGAGCTGGCCAGTCCGTTTCCACGATAAGTCGATTAAAGGTTGTAATATATGATAACAGATCCTGTGATCCTTGGCGTAAAGTCATCAACTCCCGGTCTAAGGATAACATGTGGGACTTTCTGTCGAATAGTTTTCGTAATTCAAGACAAAAGTCGGAAAAATTATGTAACACAGGATCATTCCGTTCCAACAAGGGAATGGTCCAACTTGATGCATTTCCTCCCATATATGACATCACGAAGGCTGTCTTGGATGATTCATCCTGAAAGATTTGTGGCTTACAGAGGAAATGAAGACGACATTGGTTCAGGAATGTCTCAAACTTTTTGGGGTCTCCGTAAAACCTCTCAGGAGGAGCTAGTGGTATGCCATGGGTTTGCTGTATGTGTACCGTGGGAGCTACGTCAGTTGACGTGGAAGGAGCTGCAAACGTACCTCCAGGTTGGAACGAAGGAGGCGGGGGCAAGGTAGCAGGCCTAATTAATGGTTTGACACTCGGCTCCTTATGGGCAAGATCGGACATCTCTCTACGCAAGTCCGACACCTCCTTGTATAAGGCTTGATTTTCGGCACGAGATGTCTGGACTTCGTTTTGTAATTCTGTGAAACTCTCCAATAAGGAGGTAAGTATGGTATTGGTATCCATCGTCTGGGCTGGGTAATGTTCTTGGGCTTGTCAATCTGTCGTGATTGAAAGCAGCGCAAGAACACGCAAGCGCCACTAACCTGACTTCTATGCCCAGCAGAGACGAGGAGATGACAGTCCTCACTACCTCCCTCTGTACAACACCCAACAATGGGAAGACCACCACTATTGGAGTGAGCACAGTCGGAGGCCGCAAGGTGAAAATGGCGAAGGGATGCGGGTATTTCAGGTATCTTCAGGTTTACGATATATTCTCAGCGGATCACTGGTAAGACCTCCCTGGAGGTGGATGAGAAGACAGAGAGAATAATGTAGATCCGTACTTGCAAGAGTAAACCCCCTTCCCCTATGTTCCGAGACTCACCAAGTCCTCAAGTCTGGACTCCGTGAATGAATCCTGAACAGATGCTGTGGGAGCAGTGTCTACCCAATGTGTCGAAAAGTTAACTCCACTTCTCGAACACGATCCGTCAAGAGAATCAGGTAAGTGAGTTTCATCCAATAAGCGTTTAGGTAAGGTAACGTTTCCAGAAAGACCAAAATAGACCTTTTGAAAATAAATAGCCGTAGCCTCCAGCTATTCTGCAAACAAGTATGTTTGAATTCCAAAGAAAAGAAAATAAGGGAAGGTGCGCTCCGCACAAAGTATTAAACGTTGCTCAAAACTAAATGAAAATAACATGAAACGGAAGAGAGCGAGCCCGCTCTCTTCGAGGATTCCAATCCAACAAGGTTCTGTTTTACTCACAGGAACTCTGACCACGCTGGCACTTCGTCGTCGTGGCGGATCTCAGGAACTCTGACCACGCTGGCACTTCGTCGTCGTGGCGGATCTCAGGAACTCTGACCAAGTAGGCTAGTCACGGACGCTCCAAGGCAAGACTCCAAACAAACAATCATGCGGAACAACCAGGAACAAGATTGACAAGCCCGTTTCATCCCCGGGGCGGAGTTTAAATAAGATCCTCCCATTGTGCCAAATCCAAGTGCCGCTTGGCTTTCTGGGACTGGTAGTTTTTCCGTAGGGAGTATGTAACACGATGTCTGCTGCAACCGGCTGCTCTGCCATGGGCGATCGCTACAGCGAGTCTGAAAGAAGGTAGCATAAAAGAAACATCTAAGGGGATGCAGGCTACTAGTGGGATTTCCAAGAATATATTGGGCGTACCCAGTTGGAATGTAGCAGGGATAAGATCTTTGCTGACCGATTAACAGGGCGCTGAGTTATGTAAGCCTTGTGGGATAGTGTCTCCAGGCTACCTGGGACCCTCAGAGGACCTCTTTTATAGACAGGTTTACGACATTCCGGGTTGATGCAGATTAATGCGGTAGCCTCCCCACACAGTAGAGCAGTAGGGGGCCTGGCGACGTTTGTGAGTCTAGGGCTGTGTTGTGATTCACAGTTAGTACCAATTGTGCTTGGTGTCCTTTTATCCTTTCCACATAGGGTCAGAGTTTTGGTAATCAACATTTACAACTCACCTTTGTCCAAAGCAGAGTTGGAAGTTGAGCTAAGAAACGTTTGGGAAGTGACCGTACTGGCCTGGACATTCTCGCCCATTTTTGGGGTAGCAGGGTAGCAGGTGATTTTAGTGGAGAAGTGTGGCTCACTGGTTAGAGGAGGCAGACCTGGAAGCAGAGGTCTGCCCGGGACCAGGGTTCTATTCCTGGCTCGGCGGAGTCTTGTGTCCTAATATGTCCATGGAATCGTCAATTCTCGCTCCGGTGCCTACTCGATTAATGGGTTCACACTCTGCGACTCTGGGCAATAGCTTGTTTAATCTCCACAACGGCCCCTCGCGGCGGGATGCCTGGCTTTCACCTTGCGGATACCCTTCTGGGGTTATCTCACAGGGGAATACCAGGACGGGTTCCCTAAGCAAGCGCTTAGAAACCAGTGGTGATTTGCGCTATACAAAATCATGTACATTTACATTTACATTTAATATACATCCGTGCACTTCATGCAGTTTTAACAGGAGGGTACAAGATCAGCCTGAGGCATTTGAGCAGGTCCATTTCAGCTATTCTAATCAAGTGAGATATCCCTGTTTAGGTCGAGCTGGCGTGGACTGCGCACATGCGCAGTCTCGCTCGCGAGACTGCGCGAGACTCCCGTGCACTTCATGCAGTTATAACAGGAGGGTACAAGGTCAGCCTGAGGCATTTGAGCAAGTCCATTTTAGCCATTCCAATCAAGTGAGATATCCCTGTTTAGGTCGAGCTGGCGTAGACTGCGCACATGCGCAGCCTCGCTTGCGAGATTTAATGATTTAGAGGGAGATTCACTAGCAGGCTTTAAGCCCTGCCCCTCTTTCCCATTGGCCGGCGTGTATGCTAAACGGTGGCCAGCCATTGGGAAAGAGCACTTGGTGACCGAAAGTTTTCTCTCTTTGAGCCTTCCCACTTGGACGGGCTCACTTAGCTTACTCCCATCGCAAAAGGATTCTTATCTTTATGGGGCCATGTGTTTCAAACACATGGCCCCATAAAGATAACTAACCTTTCATTTGTAAGAAAGAGTGCCCGCATGTTTTGATACAATGGAAGTAAGTCGCCAAAGAGCGGAAGTTGTCATTTATGCTCTCGGCTTGAAAGTAAACCAGCTATGAGAAGCGAGACGCTGTCTGTTCTGCATCCGTTTCACTTGGATGGAAGTGTACTGGGTATGGGGGTTCTCTTTCCGTACGTCAGGGATCCAAGGAGTGAGGTGGCCGGCCAATGCTTTCAAAAAGTGCTATTTTCCCGTTGGTTTTCAAACGAAGGAGCCGGGAATCTGGATTTCAACCTCGGAGAGGGCGGTGCAGCCTCAGCTGATCCCCGGCCTACGGGTCTGAGTCACCGACCCCTCTCTGCCTTTGCACACAGCACAGGTTTCTCTTTCCCGAGAAACGAAACTCAACGCGCTGTAGTTTCGTTTTCAGAGCCGGGCTCTCTCCGATGGCGGGGCCATCCTGGTTACCTCCTGTTGTGCAACTCAGCAGTCGCCCGCAAATGCCAACTGCAGAGTAGCTGTTCAAGCCTTCCGCCCTCAGAACAAAAATGTAAACACTATACTATGGGATAAGTAAACACAATAGCAGCACCCCATAGTACATATCAGCTATGAGATATATGCTGCAAAACCCATATTTGTTTACAGTTAAATTGCATTTGCATAGCGCTCACTACCCCTGACGAGGAGTGGTTTGCACCTTATCCGTGTCATTGTGTCATGCGCATATGAGATATGAAATATCTGCTTCCTGGCAATGCAGATTGTTTTATTTTATTGGAAGGAGATTAGTAAAGTCAGAGTTTTCCCTTCCGCGTGTGTTTGTGTTGAAACCGAGCATAGCAATTCTCAATGTCTGGAATGCTATGGCCGTGAAGAAGTTACACTGACAGCTGCCGGGGAGCCATCAGGTTAAGGCTCATTTGTCTCAATGAGTTTCCCCATCCCGGGGTGGGACCATTAATCAACAGTATAACAGCTTCCCTGCTGAGGCCAGTGTGGGGCTTTCCTCAAGCAGGGGGTGGTCCCATTCCCAGCTCTCCCAGGGGTCCAGTCACTCCGCCAAGAGCTGGTGTCTCGCTGTAGGCGCTTGGAGTGACGCCGTGGCGAATTAACCGATCAAGTGAAGTAATGGCCGCGGTTTGGAAATATACGACTAGTTTACCGTCTCAATTCTCTATGCAGATAAACAAAGACGACATCCGCCAGAAGACGTGACACGGTGGCGCAACTTAACACGAGCAACAGACACTTTTAGGTAAAAATGCATCGTGGTAGGGAAACGATCCGTATAATACATGGAATCATAGGATTACAAATACATTTTTTTGGGCATTACATATACTTATATAGAGGTGAAATTAATTGTATGGAAAACAGGAGGTTCACTTAAAGGGTTGTGCTTCGAGTGGGCGGTAGGTTTTTAGGGAGGTAAATCACATATGCGATGCCGGTTTTGTATTTGCATTAAATAGATAATCTTAACGTCTGTTGTTATTAATCAAAGTTTTTAGCTGGAGTGTTTCACGCTCACTCATGAATTTGATTTTTAATATTAAGAAATGTTTTTAACGATGTCTCGATCTGTTTTATTGCACTTTTATGATTTGTCATGTCAAATCGAATAACCACATTTGATGATGAATACCTCCCCATTTTCTGTGCCATTGAATATAACCATATGCTGTGTTACACAATTATTTAATGTTAACTGTACCATCATTGTTACTCCCCTTATGCATGCCATGAGAGATACTAGCCACGAGAAGAAGACTCACAGTAATACTCCCAGGGTAGCATGGCATCAGAGTAATTACCGAGCTAGCATGCTTTTGGCATGCTTTTCGAAGAGGTAGTCTGCCCTCAGATATCAATCAATCAATCAGGGGCATTGTAAGTGCGCTCTCACCCGTGAGGGTCTCAAGGCGCTGAGGGGGCGCAAATCTGCTTAGCCAAAGAGCCAGGTCTCGAGGGTCTATCTGAAGTTGTTGAGGGAGGGAGCGTGTCTGATGTCTGCCGGTAGTTCGTTCCGGGTCTTCGCTGCAATATGAGAGAAGGATCTTCCACCAGCTCTGGCTCTGTGGATGCGCAGGGTTTCGGCCAGTGCGAGGTTGGTAGATCGGAGGTTTCTTTTGGGTACATGGAAGTGATTCTGTTGTTGAGGTATTTGGGTCCGTTGTTGTGTAGGCATTTGTAGGCGTGAGTGAGGATTTTGATGGTGAATCGTTTCTCCACGGAGAGCCAGTGGAGTCTTCGTAGATGTTGGCTGAAGTGTTCGTGCTGGGGGATGCCGAGGATGATTCTGGTGGCGGTGTTCTGTATTGTCTGGAGTTTGCGGAGTAGTGACTTGTTGATGCCGGCGTAGAGTGTGTTTCCATAGTACAGTCTGCTGGTGATGAGTGTGTGGGTGACTGTCTTCCCTGACTCAGGGGGATCCATTTGAAGGTCTTACGGAGGTTGCAGGGGGTGTTGAAGCAGCTGGAGGTGACGGCGTTGACCTGGCGGTTCATGATGAGTGGAGTACGATGCCAAGGTTTTTGTCGTGGTCTGAGGGGGTAGGTGGGCTTCCGAGGGTGGTCGGCCACCAGGTGTTGTCCATTTCTGTAGGGGAGGTTCCACGGAGGAGGACTTCTGGCTTGTCGGAGTTTAGCTTCAAGCAGCTGTTGGTCATCCAGGCTGCAACGTCTTGCATTCTTTTCTGGAAGTTGAGTTTGGCATTGGTGGGGTCTTTGGTGAGGAAGAGGATGAGCTGGGTGTCGTCGGCACAGGATACGATGATGAGGCCTTGTTGTTGGATGATGGCTGCGAGGGGGGCTTTGTAGATGTTGAAGAGGGTTATGCTCAGTGATGACTACTGTGGGACTCCGCAGGTGATATTCGTGGGGTCGGAGAGGAAGGATGGCAGTCTGATCCTTTGGCTTCTTCCTGTGAGGAATGATCTGATCCAGTCCAGGGCTGTTCCTTGTAAGCCGGCGTCGTGTAGTCTGGTGACTAGTGTCGGTGGGAGACGGTGTCGAAGGCCGCTGATAGGTCGAGTAGGATGAGGGCTGCAGAGTGTCCTTGGCCCAAGAGGGTGCGGATGCCGTCTATGGTGGCGAGTAGTGCGGTCTCAGTGCTGTTGTTGCTTCGGAATCCGGATTGGGACGGGTTGAGGACGTTCTCTTCGAATGAATAGTGTCAATTCTCTGTTGACTGTTTTCTCTGCGACTTTGGCTGCAAAGGGGAGGAGCGAGATAGGCCAGTAGTTCTTGAGATCGGTGGGGTCAGCTGTCGGTTTCTTGAGCAGGGGCCTGACTTCTGCGTGCTTCCAGTCGTCTGGGAAGGTGCCTGTTTTGAAGGTGGTGTTAATGCTGCATTGTAGTTCGGGTGCGATGGCGGCTGCGGCTCTGTGGTAGATGGGAGGAGGGCCGGGGTTGGTGGGGCCCCCAAGTGGATGCCTTTCATGGTCGAGGTGGAATCTTCGGTCGTGATTGGTGTCCAGTTGGAGATGGTGGGCTGGCTGGTGTCCCTAGAGGGCAGGGCGGCTGCGGCATCTGGTGGATGGTAGACAAATTGTCGTAGAGGTTTGTGATCTTTCCGATGCTTTTCACAGAGGTCTTGGGATGGGGTGATGTCTGTGGCTCTCCTGCGTGGGTTGGTGAATTCCTGAATGACACTGAAGAGTTCCTTGGAGTTGGTGGAGTTAGTGAGGATTTTGTTGTGGATGAAGTTCCTCTTGGTGGTTCTGATTTGGTTGTGGTAGCGTCCTTGTAGGTGGAGTAGTTTTCGGCTGTCTCCAGGTCTTCTCCAGGAGTCTGCAGGTGCGCCTGGCTTCTTGGAGATTGGTGGTGGTAGTGCCCCTGTAATACCCTATGAAGTAATAATTTCTAGATTTATATAGCACGATTTATCATCTGTGAGGGTATCCAGGTGCTGTCCGTGGGCACGGGGAGTTCGCATGATTTTGCCCAGAATCACAGGATGTTGAGCCGAGACACAAACTCGGCTCCTCAGTTCCCGAGTCAGCAGCTCTGGCCACTGCACCACATCCTCTCCCTGCCCCTAGGGGCCTCTTCATGGACCTTTAGGGAGTTTTAGTTCTACAACATTATTAAAACACAAATATAAAGCAGGTATCTAAATAATGAAGTACGACTGCATTTGTGCTGATATTGTACAACAGCTTCTGTATTACTTTGAAGATACATTCTTGTCTTTTTTACTAGGAGGAGTTTCAGAGGTATCTAGTCAGTTTGAACAGAATGCTGGCTGATGTACTCGAACTGCAGCAGAGAGCAGAGATTAAAGTGAAGCAGCTGGAGGTAAGAAGCCGTACTATGGAGGGAGTGTTTAAAACATTGTTTTGCTTCACTTCTTTGTCGACTATCAGCCATACGTGGGTCAGTATTGTCCTAAGTTTGCTTTACAGCTATTGTCTGCATCAACTTTGAATATAAAGGGATAAAGCTGTGGTATGGGCACAGCAGTACTCTAGTATTTTTGAGTAGATGGTGTATAAAAGTGGCAAACTACCATTAACTAATCTAACCAATCTAAGGGGTGATGCCACCAAACATTAAACTACATGCTCAGTAATTTTATAGGGTGCCTTGGAGCAGTGTCAAAGTTCCCTCCTGGTAGTTGGTGGTTTTGACCGCTTGGTTAACTTGACAGTGGCTACTGGGATGGTATGTAATGCAAACTCTCTAAATTTCCATTTTTAGCCACCAGAATATCCAGTGTTTCTTTGATCTCTGCTCAGGGGTGTAAAATGGATTAAACCCAGATCTGTTGACTGGGTGTGAGTGTTTGATTGGTTCAGAAGCTCCGTCCATCCCAACCCCATTTGTACTGCTTTGTTCACCATAAGTTGGCAGGGTATGCTCAAACGTGAGTCCCTTGCTCACTTTGCCAGTGGATTCAAGTAACCGGGCTGAAGACAGCTGAAATGCCAGAAACTGGTCCTCTGAAGTTTGTTTCCAGGGAAGGCACGGCTTGGCGATTCGGGCTGGACTGTTCCCATGAGGCACAGGGTCAGACTGATTTGCATATGGCCATGTCTGAACTGGGGTGGCAGAGTGGGCTAAAGAACGGTGATGGATTAAACCCAGATCTGTTGACTGGGTGTGAGTGTTTGATTGGTTCAGATGCTCCGTCCATCACCACCCCCTTTTGTACCGCTTTGTTCGCAATACGTTGTCAGGGTATGCTCAGACGTGAGTCCCTTGCTCACTTTGCCATTGGATTCAAGCAAGCCGGGCTGAAGACGGCTGAAATGCCAGAAACCGGTCCTCTGAAGTTTGTTTCAGGTCCAGGGAAGGCATGGCTTGGCAGTTTGGGCTGGACTGTTCCCATGAGGCACAGGGTCAGACTGATTTGCATATGGCCATGTCTGAACTGGGGTGGCAGAGTGGGCTAAAGAACGGTGATAGATTAAACCCAGATCTGTTGACTGGGTGTGAGTGTTTGTTTGGTTCAGATGCTCCGTCCATCACTACCCCCTTTTGTACCGCCATTTGGCTCTACCTCAGTGTTTACCAAACTTTTCTGCACCATAGCACACTTTTTAGATGACAACTGCCACCGCCCGCCTGCTGCCCTGGTTGAAGCGCGGGTGAATATGTCTTTACTAAAGCGACTTGATAGCTGCCCTTTGCTGCAGAGGAATGCCCACCCAGTGTACATGGTACCTGATTCTATATGGTGCCAGCAGGAGTTCCCCATGAAGGCCCTTGCAGCCAATTGCACAATGCAGTATCAGCATTTCGCAGTGCCTCTCGTAGCATTGAAATTTCCTGAGTAAGTGTACAATAAAAAAACTTCACTGGCTACCAATGCGTCAGAGGGCCACCTTCAAACTACTCTGCCACGCGCACAGAGCCCTTCACAAAACGGGCCCTACCATCCTTCAAGGGAAAATCGAATTTTATATCCCCAACAGGAATCTAAGATCCAACAACTTAGCTCTGGCGAAACCCAAGCGCATTTACAAGACAAGGACTGGCGGACGCGCCTTCTCATATTTGGCGGCTAAAAGATGGAATGAGTTACCTGTGGACCTCAGACACACCACTAACTACCTTCAATTCCGCCAAAAATTAAAAACTCACCTCTTTCCCAAAAACTAACTCCCCAGCATAGTTTCAGTAGTCTCCTTTTTCTTACAGCGCCGTGATATCCCATGGGATGAGTGTCGCGCTCTACAAATACCAGAAATAAATAAATAAATAAATAAATAAATGATACTTTCCCACCATTGGGCTGGTAACCGGGGGAAAAGGCAGACTGTTATTTTGTGGCTTCTGACATTGCCTCTGGATATATACTACAAAACCACAGTACACATACAACACGCCAGTACCATAGGCTTTAACAATGCTAGTTAGTTGCATAAGATAACTGAAGCCACAATTCTGGCTTCTCTGCGTAACATATTGAAAATGTATCCATTCTGAACTGGTGGGACTGTCACCTTAATGTGTTGAACATTGCATTAAGTGTCTCCCTTCAATGAGTGGCAAGCTCAAGCGCAATTGGGACCATTACACTAATCAACTTCTGCAACAGCCAGACAGGTCACCTGCATGAAAGCCAGGTGCCGAAACCAGACAGCGGGAGCCCTTTGGAATCAGAATAGCAGCGCACAATCCCCTCGTTGGAGCCAAATTTGACATGGGACTGCAAAAGAGGCACATGCGGAGACAAAATAACTATTCTTTGCAAAACAGAGACTGTCCGTAACTTTTGTCTATATTGGGACAAAAGATGAACCATGATATTATCACGGATGAAGTCTGATGTCATATTCTCTACCTCTGGCATATTTCTCATAATTTGCCATATATGACTGACAACACACTCTCATCCTGTGGCTTTGTGTGATCTTGGCCCACTTTGGTGTGAGCAGAGCCCCGTGAAGTATACTTGGTTCATGGCCGATAATGCACAAGTATTAGGTGAGAGAAAGATGATACCATACTTGCCGAGCCCCGGCCAGAACCGACAACCATTTTGCCATTTGTCATCAGTAGCACATTCATCAATAAGACATTAAGAAGGACCACATGCATAACTCCTGGTGGCCAAAGGACCTTGTTGGCCAAGCAGCGAAATCTTCGCTCAATGCAATAATACGAAACAGACTTCTCACAGCGCACACCACCCAGGCGCCAAACAGGACACAGAGGTTTACACCGACCATCCCAATACCAAAGGAAAGGCACCCAGGCCGTGCACCTACGCCTGCTGTAGGGGAGGTACTCTAATGCTGTGGATGGTGTAGGTATTGAATTCTCCCTTACACAAATTATCAACCACCTACTCTCTCCTCCACACTCACATATCAGAAGTGCCCCTGTTAATGACTAACCCATATACTTGTTAGCCAGAATCACTATTCTTAACGACACCTTGGTGTCGTAACGAAACGCCCCAAGAGAACAGACTGGAGCACATTCCGAATGGGCAGTTAGGTCACAGGTATGTAGTATTCAGGGTGATGGTTAATTGCTTGTTATTCTTTTCCCTAATGACACATGCAATTGTGTCCAATGAAGCTAATCTCTTGACGTGCAGTACCCATATCTCCCTGCTTCTTGCCCCTGTATCACACCACTTTCCACTTCCTCCTGTTGGGTCGGTCCTTACCTGTTTCTCCGAGGTCCTACTGCCCTTGTCTTTCTGTCACATCTCTCCCTTTTCTTGGAACACATTCTTTCTCCCTGCTTCTTTTGCCAGAAATGCCCTACTCTCCCTGCTCTTTGGTTCAGATTTGTAGTCGAGTAGATGAAACAATTTTACAATGAGTACTCTGGGACAGCTTATGACTCGAGGGCCTTTCGAGTGTTGGGGGATTACATTTTGTCTCAGTGATGTTTTCCCTTGTGTCTTCTGGTATTGAGTCAAATTCCTCATTGTCTATCATATCTCTTGTTTTCCTTCAGTTACATTCCTTGTCTTTCCTGGTTATGCTGCTGTTATCATTTTTCTTGTACTTCAATCACTCTTAAATGTTGCGTTTCAAACCCAGGTCCAAATCAATGGTGTAGATACATTTTTCATAAATATTAAGGAAAAGAAACTTTTAAAGGGTTACATTTGCCCTTCCTGAAGCTCCTAAAGCTTAATTTGCATTAACTTTTCAGAAATACTCACCCTATACTTGGCTTGAAAAATGTGTGAATGCGGTGTAAAATTCTTCCAAGGAGGAAAAATAGGCTGCCCTGAAAAGGCAGAGATCTCCGCAGAATATTCAGAGTGGGGGCTGTGCCCATCCTGTTGACACCAAACTATCCAATTCTGCTTGACCAGTCTGTTGAGCCACATGTAACTCTTGTGTTCACTTGAATGGGAGAGAACAGAATGGCAAACCAAATGTTGTGTGTTCCTGGTCTGGTTGGCAAAGTCCATGCTTTTATCCTACCAGGCTTCTGTCTCTGGGTTTGATGCGGATACAGTGCTTTCTTCAAACTGGATTGTAGTGTTAAATGGGGAGAACACTGGTGGTTCTCCTATCACACTCAGGAGCCCCCACCCTCTTACTCGGAGAGTCAATTTTAGTGTGGCAGAAGTATTTAGCCGTCTTGAAAATGGATTTTGGGCCTGTTTGCTGATTGGCACACAGAAACTACTGCAAAAGTAGATAGGTTAGGGTCTAAGAATCTTCATTACCTTAGTAAAAGAGGGATTAGGGGTGTCTTATAGTGCCCACACCCGTAATCCTTTGAAGAATTCCAGTTGACCAATTGCAACCTTGTCATTGGTCAGGAAAATATTTTCAAACGTTTTGCACCAAAGCTTCATGGCAGCTCACTGCGAAAAAAGTATGCGACTGGCAGTTCTATGTTGTCAGATTAAATTTCATGTTTGTCCTGTGGGAAGGACAGTTTTTCCTCAGTAAAATGACAAAGTCCCTTAATGTAGCTTCGTACATTCTAAATGAAGTGGACCTGAATCCTTATTGATACAAATTAATTGAACCGCGACCCGTTCCTAGCAGGTTCCAATTGCCATTGTTTTCATATTGACCTTTGTCCTTTACACATAGCAAGTGGTGTATTAATTCATTTTATTAACCATTCTAGCGCAGCTTCTTAAATTAAAAATAAGCAGTGCCTGAATCCCTTCTAATTCCCATCAAACTAAATAACTCATTCTGCACAGGTACCAATCATTGTTTACTCTTTTTTTTCATTACATTAAACACCTTACTGACATTAAACACCGTAATGCCTACATTTATTCTATGGTGTATATATAATCATACTAATCAATAAAGTAATTTATAAATTCAATTTAGATTATGCACTGTCTAGAGCCGAGTGACAAGATGGCTGCCAACACATCCTGGTTTGGAGTGTTGGCAGCCAATTAGAATGTAGCTCGTGGTCAGGAGGGTTTGCGAACCCACTGCGCCCCTAAATATTGATATTTTTATTGTTTGATTTTTTCAACAACTATTGACCGTATTTACACCATTTTTAAAAAAGGTCGCTTTCTGAACCAAGAACTACCTTTTTGCCAATTTTGGTGTAATTCCGTTCAGCAGTTCTGGCTGCAGCCTTGGCTAAAGTTTCCGATGGGAAATTGATCTTCAGACTTTTATTTTTTTAATTTCTCAACAACTACTGAACGGATTTACACCATTTAAAAAAAGTTCGCTTTCTGAACCAAGGTTTACCTTTTTGCCAAATTTTCTGTAATTCCATTCAGCAGTTCGGGCTTTAGCCTTGGCTAAAGTTTCCTATGGAAATTAACATGAAGAAAACACTTTTTGGGAACCCCCTTTTTTCTCAGCCCTCGCTTGACGAATCACCCCTAAACTTTCAGGATAGGAGCTGACCTGGATATATCTTTTTTTGGGAGAATTTTGCGAAGATTCGTCAAACGACGCAAATTAAATATTGCTTTTTCTCTGGAAACTAGGTTCTAACTATAGCTACCTATTGGCGACCGCCAGTAGGTAATATTTATATATCAGTATAAATAAATGGTAACCACCTATTATGGTGCAATATTGGCACTGTTGTGTCCTGATGACATCCTAAATTATGTAAAATATCACCAGAACCCTATAGGACCATACTACACACATTACATGTTATGTATGTTTTATGATGCATGCACTTTGGGTTGTTAGCTTGAAATATGTTTTTTTAACTTCAGCCAACAATAAAATATTTAGGTAACTTTTCATATATACATTGGTCTGCCATGCTACTCAATGGCAGTACTCTAGACATATTGGTAAAGCTCTAAAGAGTACTTTGAGGGCTGTCATTATGATAATGGTGAAATCCGTATTTTAAAAGTACAATAATTCACAGTTCACTGTTGAATATGGGTTTGTGTAGTGATAGTTACATCAGACGTTTTATAGGAAGAGAGTTTTTTGTTTTGCAAATAATTTTGGCACTGCTTGACAAATCTGCACGAAACGTTCTGTAACATTTTGTGCTTATCGGTCGACTGGGGGCTAAGAAAAGGCGAGGGGAACACAAGTCGTTGATATACCTTGTTAATTCACAAAATTAAACAAAATATGAGAAAAAGTTAGATTGTTCTTTTCAGAAAGCTTGATTTTTGTTTTTTGGTGTATATCTGTTCAGTCGTTTTTGAGAAATGTGAGTTAAATAGGTGCTCGGGTTGGCACGTAGCAGTAAGAAAAGTTAGGTATGTCTGGACAGTTTGTACCACGGGAGTCCCGCAATGTCCTAAATAAAAAATATATGGTCTCCTGATTGAAGGAGGGAACTTTTTCTCTGCTTCTTTATTTTGCTATTACAGGACTGGTATTGGTACCAAGCGATCTGATTGGCTACCTGCAACCCAGAGAAAATGTTGCTGCTGCTGTTAAAGGACTTGGGGACTCGGTCACTGTGACCTGCAACATTTTACAAAAAGAGTAGGGTAGGGACACCCGGACCGCCTGACACTTCTAGGAACTAGTGGCATTTTTTTTTGTTTAAATTACTCCCGCAACATTCAGCGTGTCTCTCCCGTTAGATACCACAGTACTCCCAAAAGAGCTTCATGCGCATGGTACCGCAGTACTGTGCAAACGTTCTTGTGGAAGCTTGCATGCTACCGTGGTACCATGGGGAGAAGGTTAAAGTGGTAGGTAATGTGGGAGTACGGCTATACCCACAATTTTTTTTTTTTAACTAAGGGCCTGACTTTGATCTCGGCAGGCGGGTTACTTCGTCACAATGGTGACTGATAACCCATCCGCCGAATAAAAATGCTATTATAACCAATGGGATTTAGATTTCGGTAGATAGGATATCTTAACCCCCGTTTCTAATGGTATTCAATGGTTTTCAATCCTTAGATCCAAAATGGAAAACCACAGCTACCATCCAGACCCACAAGGGCATTGTGTGCGTGGAGCACGGTGCCCTGGTCTGATAGTGGAGAAGTGTGGCTCAACGGTTAGAGGCGGCAGACCCGGAGGCAGAGGTTAGCCCGGGACCAGGGTTCGATTCCCCATGCGGCAGGCTCTTGGGTCAATGTCTGCGGACTCGATAATTCTCGCCTCGGTGCCTACTCTAACCATGGGTTCCACTCTGCAACTCTGGGCAATAGCTTGCTTAATCTCCACAACGGCCCCTTCAGCGCTGGGGATGCCTAGCTTCACCTTGGGGTGCGCTTTACAAGTATACACATTTACATCTCTTACTGTCGTTCTGAACAAGGTAGTCCATGCACAATCTGATCCTATTGTTTATTTCCGACAGTTGTTGAAATGGAGACGCCTGCAAGACTTGAATACACCTGCACATCTGAGACATGACATTTTACCCATTCTCAGAATCGTGGGTGGTATTTAGGTAAATGCTAAGTTTGACCCATTGGACTTCCCCTGTATTAAACTTATCTATAGCAAAAGGCCATATCTTTAGCGGCTTGGATGACACATGACCATGAGCTCCCATTGGTGTACACAAGCTATACTTGGCTCATTGTGGCACACTTTGACTTTGTGAAAACTAGAGATTCAGAGGCCTTAGAGTTGCATGTATGCAGATTTTGTCTTCCAGCAGTGAATGGAAAGGGGCGACCACTCGGTCCCCCCGAACGTATGGTGGAGTACCCCGATCCCCCCGGGAAGCCATTTTGGGCGGGAGGCGAGTCCCGGCTGGTATGCCCGAAGCGGCGTAGCTGGGGCGAGCCTTTTCCCGCCCAAGAGAGGGTTGTCCTAGACACCGACAACGCTAGCCACGCCCCGGAGGCGGATTGGAGGTGGGTTCACGCCCGCCCGAAGAAGGATAAAAGGAGCGACAAGCCAAAGAAGCATCCTCTTGTTCCTGTGCTCTGAAGCTGCACCTCCCCGTTGCACGTGAGCTCGAGACGGAACGAAGAGCCAATTTTGAGAATTTAATTTTGTGTTTACTCTTTCAGTGAGTTCGGAGTTTCCTGGCCTAGGACCTCGTGGAGCATACGTTGACGATGCCTAGCAAGAAGGTCGGAAAGAGGGTCGGGACCGATCAGATGCTTCGTATGCTGATGAAGGACATGGCGGATATGAAGAAGCAGATGGCGGCAATGAATGGTGCGGGGGGACCTAAGAGAGTCATCGGACCAGCATTGCCGGGAGTAGTCCCTAACGGGAAGGGTAGAAGGGCCAAGAGGGGAGCGTCGGGGGGGGGAGGCCCCGGTTCCCGAAGCGCCCCCAGCGCACCCGGTCACCCCAATTGAGGCCCCGACTCCTGTCCCGAATGCGGGGCAACCAATCCCTGTGGTAATCACTCCTGTGAACGGGGAGGATATGCCTCCTGAGCTGGCTGCCCAGTTGGGCAAAGAGAACGAGGGGGCCACGGCTGATGAAGTCAGAGCGATAATGAAGCAGTTGCGGCAATCGAAAGATGCTGCGAAGGCACCGTGTCCTTTTGTTTCCCCGCAGGCTCCCGTGGAACAGCCAGTATCGGGCGTTGGTTCGGCAGGGACTACGGTCACAGTTACCGGTTCAGGTAAGCAGCCATTACCGATGGCAGGGGAGGGATCGGTACCTTCAAGGAGGGAGAAAGTTGTTCAGCATATCCCAATTGAGGTAAAAGAAAGGATATGGGCTGATAAATATGTGAACATGTTTTCCTTGCTGACCGATCACTATGAGATTGAGCATGTAAAGAACCAAAAAGAGTTTCAGCATCCTAGTGTATGTCGCGCCAAGATGGCCGGTTTCAGAGTTGATGAAACAATAGGCAATTGGGGCAGAGCGTTTGGAATGTTCACTGCAATTATGGGGGAACGGAGGCCCGAATTATTGGTGGAATTAGCCGTGTATCAGACACGTATCATGGAATTTTATGAGACATATGCTGGTATTCAATGGTTTTGTTACGATAACATATTTCGTAAGTCCAAGGAGTACAACACATCCCTGACGTGGGATTGTTTCGACTCCATTTCCTGGCAGAAAATAGAGAAGTCAGGCACGGCGAAGTCGCCATCTTTGGGGGGAAACGTGGTCGAGTTTTCCCGCCATTCGTCCGGGGCGCCCTTTCGGGCGGGATCAAGCAATGAGCAGCACACAAAGAATAATGGCAACTCAGGCAAAAAAGGGGCATGCTGGAGCTTTAACAGAGGCAAATGTACTAGGCCGCAAGGGTCTTGCAGGTTTAGGCATGAATGTGCAGGGTGCGGGCAGTCCTCGCACCCCGAGACCATGTGCAGAGCCAAGACTGGTGATACAGGAAATAGAGGGGGTGCCAAACAGGTCTGAAATAGTCCGAGGGGCGCCTCTCCCTACCCCGGTTGACATCATGGCAATGATTCCTTGGCTCAACGAATATCCGGATCATATCTCCGCTGGGGTGTTGCGAGATGGTTTTTCGTATGGTTTCCGCATCCCGGCGGGGGGTTTTCAGGGTAAAGCACAATGTAGGAACCAACTGTCGGTTCTGCAGAATACGGCGGTGGTACAAGCAAAGATTGGGAAGGAGGTGCCCTGAGGTCGGGTTGCCGGACCATATGACATGCCACCAGTTGCTAATTTTGTTTGTTCGCCTCTGGGAGTGGTCCCCAAAAAGGACCCAGGGGAATTCAGGCTGATACATAATTTGTCAGCTCCAAGGGGTCTTTCGGTGAACGATGCGATAGACCCGGAAGTTTGTTCGGTGCGGTACTCATCTTTTGACGAGGCCGTCGCCATGTTGAATCGCCTGGGGCCCGGGGCGCTGATGGCCAAATCAGACATTGAGTCGGCGTTCCGGTTGCTCCCGGTACACCCAGATGATCAGCGTCTCCTTGGTTTCATGTTTCAGGGGCGCTATTACATGGATAAATGTATGCCAATGGGTTGCTCCATCTCTTGTGCGTATTTTGAGAAATTTAGTAGTTTTTTGCAATGGGCGTTCACAAGAACAACGGGGTTTACACATGTGATGCATTATCTTGACGATTTTCTATTCCTGGGGGCAGCCGGAGACATAGAATGTGCACAGGCTTTGAATTAATTTTGTGATCTCATGAATCGTTTTGGCGTGCCATTGGCACCAGGAAAAACAGTGGGCCCGGCTACTTCGCTCGAGTTTCTTTGAATAGAGCTCGATTCCGAAGAGGGGTGCTTCCGTTTGCCTAAGGAAAAGGTAACGAAGTTTAAGGCGTCGCTTGAAACATGTATTAGCGAGGTGAAGGTAAATCTGCATCAGTTGCAGCAGGCGGTGGGTCAGCTGAATTTTGCCCTTAGAGTAATACCGATGGCACGCCCCTTTTCCCGCTCTATTGCTCAAGCCATGGTCGGCCTTAAGGAAGGGCACCACCGCACAAGGCTCTCGGCAGAGGTTCGCCAGGACATGCGCATATGGTTGGCATTCCTGGTGGATTTCAATGGTCGGGTCGTATGGAACAAACCGGCGGTTTCTTCCGAGGAGCTGGGGTTGTGGACTGACTCGGCAGGGAGTGTAGGTTTTGGCGCCATCTTTGGTAATCATTGGTCAGCACGAACCTGGCCGGCATGGTGGCACGAGAGTGGACTAACAGGTAACATTGGGTTTCTCGAACTGTTCCCTATTCTGGTGGCCTTAAAGACATGGCCTGAGGGGTTTCGTGATCGCTCTGTGGTGTTTTGGTCTGATAATATGACCGTGGTTGAGTGTATCAATAGTCAGGCAGCCCGCTGCAAATGGATCTTGAGATTGCTGAAAGAAATTGTCCTGCTGTCTATGAGACTGAACGTCCACTTTAGGGCAAGACATGTGCCAGGGGTGTTAAACCAGGCAGCTGATGCGCTTTCTCGTTCCCGTATGCAGGCCTTCTGGGGTTTTCTGCCCTCAGCGGACCCGGTGGCGGCACCATTTCCCGAAGCTCTCTGGTCTCTCGGTGCCCCGGACTACAAGACCTCGTGGGAGAGAGTCTAGCACCCAGGACAAGGAAGGCATATGAAGGGGCGTTCCGTTCCTATTGGTCCTTTTTGGGTTCAGCTAGGGGGGAGCTTTGGGGCCAAGAAGAGTATGTCCTGAAATTTTTGTTATCATTACATCAGGCAGGCAAATCAGTGGCTACGGCCAATAGACACCGGGCCGCCATTTCTTTCATGGCACGGGCTCATGGCATCCAGGACCCCACTGCGTCTTTTCTGGTACAGAAGGCGCTGCGTGGGTGGCAACGCCTTGAGGGTAGCAGAGTTGATGAGAGGCACCCGATAGGTCTGGAAATATTAGCCCGGTTACTGTCCGTACTCCCTGCGACATGTTCGTCTCAATCAGAGACTGTGCTATTCCGGGCCGCTTTTGCATTAGCATTCCATGGGGCTATGCGGGTAAGCGAACTGGTAGGAAGGAACAAGCAGGATACGGGGGGAGGTCTGTGCCGAGAGCACGTTCAAATTAAGGGGGAGACAATGGTAATCTCATTTGCCAGGTCCAAGACCGATCAGAGAGCGATCGGGGACAGCGTAGTAGTCCAGCGGATTCCGGGATCTCCCATGTGCCCGGTAGCATGCGTGGAGGAGTATTTGGCGCAGAGGGCGGCATCATGGGGGGGAAGCCTGCTGAGGCACGCCGACGCCACCTCACTGACGAGGTTTCAGTTCCGGCGGGTGCTAACAATGGCAATCGCAGCTGCGGGCTTGAACCCGTGCGAGTTCGGGACTCATTCCTTCCGGATAGGGGCTGCTACAGAGGCTACAGCCAGGGGTCTGAGTGTTGAAAAAGTAAAACAGTTGGGGCGTTGGTCCTCGAATTGTTATAAAAGGTATGTGCGGTTGCACATGTTGTGAAGCTAATGTCATGCACTCACGCTTCTTGTTTTTGTTTGGTTTACAGTTTCGCGAGCTTACGAGGCGGGGCGGACTGTGCAGTCGACCCGACACCTGGGAACCAGCGGTCAAAGATCACCGGCTGAGGAAAGAGTGGTGTGGGTCGTGGGCCACTCATACGTGAGGCGTGCCACAGACGTATTCAAAGCAGGTGACATGATTCACATGGCTGGGGAATACGGGTACAGGGTGACCTTCTATGGAAGGGGCGGGCTCTGTATTGACCAGTTTCAAAGTTTTATGGGTTTGTTAGGGCGGACAAGGTCACCGCCATCTGTAATCATAGTGCATCTTGGGGGCAATGATTTGGTGACCACTGGTCGACGAGTACTTCTCGAGTTGATACTATCCACAGTAAGTTGGTTGGCGAGAAGGGTTCCGGGGTGCACGATTGCATGGTCACATATGATTCCGCGGAAGGTGTGGCGGGGGCTAATTCAGTGTCTGCTATAAATCATTCGGTGAAGAAAGTGAATAACAAACTTGGTAGGTTGTTCCGTACAGGTACATTGCATTCTATTCCTCATGGATGTATCAGGGGGGACCATATGTATCTGGAAGATGGGGTCCATTTGTCCCGGGAGGGGAATGTTTTACTCATAGGAGACTTCGTAGCTTGGTTAAAGAGTTTGGGCAGCCATGTCCTTTAAGTAGGAGTTTTGTGGGGGGTCCGGATAGCCGGTCAACTATCCGGCCTGTGGCGGTAAGGTCATGATCGGTGAGCAGTAATTGGAAGATCCCTAGAGGTGGGGGCGTCACCCATTACGGATGGGAGCGCCCGGGGGGAGGCGGCCATTGGCCCCTCAAACGGGGAGGCGGTCCCCTCTAAGGATGGGGACGCCGAAAGGGAAGGCGGCCATGGGCCCCTCCCTGGGGAGGAGGGGCTATGGGCCCCTCCTGGGAATTTCCCGGACATCTGCCACGGCAGATGTGGTAAGTTGTGTGGGGTGGGAGGGGGGTCTACGCTACCTTCTAGACACCTCACACGAGTCCTCGGACGACCACTAATATGGCGTCGAGTTAACAGAGGGCCCCCGTTAAGACAAGGGAAATTGGAAGCAGGCACAGAGGTACAGCCCTCTGTGCGACCGCCCCTCACAAGTGAGGGGGGAGTTCTGGTATGGGGGATCTGACACCGGTTACGACCTTGCCGTTGGCCCGTAATGTTAGGATGTACAATTTCAATTTTGAGAAATGCATTTGCAGGATGTTTAGTATCGGCTAGGAGAACCTTTGTATTAGAGATGTGTTAAGGTCAGCCAAGAACATCGTAATGTGTAAATGAAATTGTACATGATATGAAACTGTTAATTTAATGTTTTTAATTTTGTTTCATATTTTAATAAATACGGTCGGGAGGGTAACTCCCTCCCGCCTTCCAAAAGTTCAGAACCGTTTCCGTCTTCCCATCCTTGGGGATTGTGTTGAGAGGGGGTGGCGGGTATCTAAGCCATAGGAACAGTTCCACTAGTATTGGAAAGCAGCACTGATATTGGAAAGCAGCAGTGAGCAGAGTTGCGCCTTACTAATGCTGATTGATTGTGGGGTAGAGGACTCAGCGCTTGGGCAGCGCCCCACAAGAGTAATAATGAAGATGGTGTAGAGAGAGCAGTGGGATGTTTACACTTGAGCAGGCAAATGAGAGTCCACCCTGTTAAGTGTTAATCTCCTTGATATGTGACCTATTGTAAGCTCTGCGTGCCCATACACACACACACACACACACAGACAAACACAAAAACTGTTTCACAATTTAAAGAAGTATTGACTTTTCTCAATACTTGTTTCACCAACTAAGTGCTCAGGTTTGTAAATAACCTCTGCTATTTTGTGTCCTTTTGACCCGTACTGTGATACTCAACACATTTTGTGCTAATTCATTGGCTGTTTCCAAGCAAACATACAGTCTGTTTTTAGAATCGTTTATGCATATTTTACCATAAAACAACTCCTTCCTCTTCTTGTACTCTGTTGAGTGAACTAGTACGGTCTTTGCTTTATTACGAAGTAGAAGTTATGTACACAGGAAATCTGTGACTTTCTCCAATCATAATGTTGACCTAGGATCTCTAATCTAGGTTCCAACCATGGGAGTATCTCTTGACGAAGACCGTTTCACCGTTTTTCAAATAAACTAATAAACAGCAGTAAAACTGCAGTTACTACAAAATATTCTCTACTTTTCTGATGTCAGTCAATGTCTCGTAGAGCATAACCTGCAGCCACTTCTGAAGGGCATGTACAAAATGCAACCAGAAGCTACAAGTGGCGCACTTCTCAGCAGAGATATGTGCTGTTGCAGATCACATCTTTATAGCAGAAGCCTCATTTGAATACAAAATGCATCTCCTTCAAAGTTGCTGTATCTCCCATCATTAGATCCCCTGCACAAGACAGACAACCTACCAGACCCTAAGATCAGTTTCTGATTCACATCTTCCCCATATGCAGGACAAGACATGGAGTGTGCTCAGGGCAGCCTGGAGAACCAAAAGCAGGCCTCGCCAGTATGCTCAAACCAGCCTAGTTCACTTCTCACTCAATCTCTCTTTTTTCCATCTGTCAGTTCTCTTTCTCTCCTTCTCTTCTCCCTCTCTGGATGCTTTCTCTCTGTCTTCCCACTGCCCCCTTCTCTCTCTCTCTCTCTCTCTCTCTCTTGAAGTCTCCCTGTGTCTTCTGTAATTCACCTCAGGAGCTGGGTGGGGTAAGTGAAAGAGGCACCAGGTGCTGGGCTTTCAGAATTGGCCTCCAGGGGCTCCAGCCCACTGGAGAAATAACCGGTGAAATTAAAAAAGGCCTGTCTCTGCCTGATTGCTGGGACACAATTACAATTTATTTGGAAATATTACTGTCAGTGTTTGCTGTATTCAGTCGCCTCTGCTTCCTCCCATGCATCAAATAGTAGTACAGGAAATGTACATGCGAGGTAAAGAACTACCAGCTCTTCCTTCTGGTCTCCTTTGATGCCCTAGGGTGACATAAGTTAGCCCTTAATGTTGCGGTGGATGTAAACATAATTTGCGTCCCAGTGGCTCGGTGCGAAGTCGATTGATAGATGTGTGACCTATTTCGGAAGTGCTTTCAGAGTGAACTTGTGATTTATTTTTGATGTTGCAGGACAAGTTCAAGAGCCAACGAGAGCAAATGACTAATGAGTTCGATAAACTCCAGAGGTTTTTGGAGAAGGAAAAATCTCGTCACCTCAGCAGCCTGGAGGAGGAAGAGAAGAAGAGTCTTCATCACATCAAGGAGAGGCTGACCAAATTAGAAGAAAAACGAATCTCCCTCCAGAGCGTGATCTCAGAGATCGAATCTAAGTGTCAGCAGGAAGATGTGGAGATACTGAAGGTAAGGAAAGGATCTGTAGAACCAGAAGAGCACCATCTTCCTAGGGAGCTTGATCAAAAAGACAAGAGTATCAGCAGCAGATTGTGGAGCTATCTGGAACACATGTTCCAAAAGGCGGAATATTTGACTTTGTTAGTATTAGTTTTTTATTGTTTTCTCAGATCATCTACAAAATGTGGTTTATCCTTTATCCATTTTCTTAGATAAGAGATTGCTAGATGTTTCACTTAAGGTCTGGCTACAGACACAACACTGGTATCAGCATTTGTTTATCTGCCTGTGGCTTTTTGGATCAGCCCACTGCGCTATGCAGGGATATTCAAACTTTTATGTCAATGACAAGTTTAAATGTAGTTCTCCATGAAGCATTTAGTTTTATTGCACCATTCATCTCATAAGCCATACGTGCATAAAATTGACTGCAGCTTTCATGATATCTTTCTTCATGGAACCAAAGGCAAAAGGTGTAAAAGACCTAGCACTGTGTGCTGCATGCGCGCAAAAAAGAGGCAAATCACTAAGTTGCTTAATGTGTTGCTAATAGCGTCCTTGGGTAAAATGAAATTACTTCGAAATGGGAGCGACTAAAAGATATCAGAAGCAGTGGTCCAAAAGCCGACCTTAAACATAGCGATATATAATTTCTATTTTCACATAGATCAGGAACATCATCTCCTCTGAGAAAGAGTCATCACAGGGCACTAACAGCAGAAACCCTTTTGGTTGCAAGAGTGCACAACAGCATGATAACTTGGCTGAAGATTCATGCAAAAACATGCCTGATTAAAAGGTCTGTCAGGAACACAAATTAGGGTCTAATTGACATGTTAGAATGAGGAGGGTCTAAAGGCTTCTAAGGGCCGATGCTTCCCAAAGATCTGCAAACTATGCTTTTTGTCGCGGCCTGCTCCGTACCCGCCGGTCCCCGGGCAGAACGCGACGCCGGAGGAGATCGATGCCTTCCTCATGGCCATGAGGTCGCTCTCTCCTCCGTCGGGTTCCGCGGCGCCTTTGGGCCCAGCAGACCCGGCTGGGAGCCCAAGCGGCGCCGTCGGGTGCTTTGGCCCCGGCGCCGTCGGGTGCTTCGGCCCCGGCGCCGCCGCCGACTTCAGTCCTGACGCCGCAAGGCCCCACTGGATCCGGTTCCGGATCCGGGTAGCCGCTGGTCGACCTTACGACCCGGCCGGCGTCGACCCCTAGGGTGTCGCCCTCAGCGCCGTCCTCGTACAACGCCGTCCCTGGTCCAACCCTCGGTCCAGAACCCAGCGTCGGAGCAATTTTTCGAGGATCTGGGTCCATTCTTTATCCCTGAATTTCAGGACATGGACGACGAGGGAGACTTGGGGGGTCTGAGGACCCCCTGGCACGTGAGTGCCAGTCATATGAGGACTGGACACAGGAACTAGTGGAAGCCAGTGGCCTGGATACCTCCCCAGACACTGGCTACGGAGGAGGGGGCAGCTTATAGTGTGGTGCTGATGAAGGCAGCCAAGGCCTTGGCTCTTGAGCTCCCCATCGCAGCAGTGAGGTTCAACATCCTCACAGAGGTCCTTAAACCGCAGGTAAGCGCTCCCCAGAGCCTCTACTGCCGTTTAATGAGGCACTCACAGACGTCCTGTTGGGCACTTGGTACAGGCCCACTACAGGCCCCCCTGTAGATGGGAACGTCGCTAGGCACCACCTCCCAGCTCCGGGCGACCCTAGTTTCTTGTCCACCCACCCCACCCGAGAGTCTGATTATCCAGGCGTCAACCTCCCAATCCGCATTCCCGACAGCACCACCAGATCGGGAATCCAAGAGGTAGGAGCAGTTCGGAAAGAAGATGTTCTCCTCCCTTAGTTTGGGGTTGCAGTCAGTCAACACCGCGTGCCTCTTGGGCCGTTACACCCACTCTCTGTGGGATACGGTTGCGGCCGTGCTGCCTGAGTGCCCGGAGGGAGCCCGGGTGAAACTTGCTCAAGCCCTTGCAGAGGGAAGAGACTCAGCGCGGTACTCCATCAGATGTGGACTGGATACCACGGACTCGCTAGACCGATTTCCACGTCTGTGGCGGTTCGCCGCCACTCCTGGCTGAGGTCCGCCAACTTTTCGGCCCATATCCAAAACACCCTTATGGACACCTCTTGGGTGGCAAGGCAGATCATACGCTGGAACACTTTAAGGACTCCAGGGCTACGGCCAAGTCCTTGGGCCTGTCGGCCCTGCGCCAGCAATCTTCTGCCCAGCGCTCCTTTCGTGGCCACGGCAGGGGTGCTCACACACGTCCTGCCAGCCACGGGCGGCACACTAACATTCAGCGTGGTGGCGGACGTGGTTACCGTTGCAGCGGTAACAGGGGACAATGGCGCGGCCAGTCGACATCCACTCCCGCAGCATCCGCCTCAAAGCCGTCCTAGTCGGAGCTTTCAGTTCCATTTCACGCCAGTGGGGGGCAGGGTTCGCCATCACCTCCTCCACTGGCGCTCCATCACATCGGACAGGTGGGTGCTGCAAATCATCCGAAGGGGCTACTCCCTCCCCTTTGAAGCGACCCCTCGAGCCATGCCACCGCAGTACCACCGCGTGTCGGTGGATCACTTGCAACGTCTGCAAGAGGAAGGTATGGCCCTCTTGGCCAAGGGGGCCATCGAGCGCGTTCCTGGACCAGAAGTAGGGTGTGGTTGTTACTCCCACTACTTTCCGGTTCCCAAGAAGGGGAAAGGGAGCCTACGCCCTATCTTGGACCTCCGGAACATCAACGGCTTCCTCCGGAAGGAGAAGTTCAAGATGCTGACTTTGGCTCAGGTCTTAGCTGCCCTAGACCCAGGAGACTGGATGGTAGCGTTGGACTTGCAGGACGCCTATTTCCACATCCCCGTCCTGCCGGCCCACCAGCTTTACCTACGGTTCGCGGTAGGCCGAGAGCACTTTCAGATTACTGTGCTCCCCTTCGGCCTTACCAGCGCCCCACGGGTGTTCACGAAAGTGATGGCGGTGGACGCAGCTCATCTGCGCAGGTTAGGGGTTTCAGTCTTCCCCTACCTCGATAACTGGTTGTTGAAGGCGGGCTCGCCCCAGACAGTCGTCAGCCACCTCCAGACTACGGCCGACCTCCTGCACCTGCTGGGGTTCTCTATCAATGTGCCGAAGTCGCACCTTTGTCCCTCTCAAAAGCTCCTCTTCATCGGAGCGGTTCTAGACTCAGCGCAGTTTCGGGTTTATCCTCCCGAACAGCGGATTCAGGATATTCAGGCTCTGATTCCGATCTTTCAGCCTTTGTCCCGAGTCTCGGTCAGGTTGACGCTGCGGCTTGTTATGTTATGTTATGTTAAATTTGTCTTCTATAGCGCACGGCTACTCCAGTGGAGTGTCCCGGCGCTTTTATTGACAGCCAGAAACAGACAAACACAACACAATGAGATAAAACAGAGCGGTAAGAATAAGTACAGACCCAGCAGTAGAAAAAAAGAGCGCATTAAAGGGCAAAGAGCCATGTTTTGAGGCCCTTCCTAAAAGTCAGTAAATTAGATGTGCTGCGTAATGCCAAGAACAAAGTATTTTAAAGCTGTGGTGCCCGCAACCTAAAAGAGCGGCCTCCAATGCGGGCCTTTTTTACTCGAGGAACCACAGCAAGGAACAATGATTCAGATCTCAGAGATCAGGCCGGATGGTAAAAGGCAAGCCTCTTTTGGAGATATTTAGCTCCCGAGGTATAAAGAGCCTTGTGAGCCAGGGTCAAGGCCATAAACACTATCCGCTTCCGGATAGGCAGCCAGTGGAGTGACTGCAAAATGCCAGAGACTCTGGCTCGCCTGTGAAGGCCAAAAATGGCCCGCGCGGCCGTGTTCTGGACCACCTGCATACGTTGCAGGAGATACTCCGGCAGGCCAAGGTATAATACGTTGGAGTAGTCCAATCTTGAACAAATTAAGGCCTGCACCGTAGTCTTCCTATGATCTTCTGAGAGCAGAGGGAGAAACTTCCGGAGCATCCTGAGAAGGCCAAAACAAGTTCCCGTCAGAGCAAGGATCTGGGATCTTAGCGTCAGCCCATTGTCAATCTTGATTCCCAAATTCTTTGCCAGCTGGGATGAGCGCGCTGGAGGAAACATATTAGCAGGCCACCATTCATGCCAGTCTGGGTCAAAAGGGCAGCCGAAGAAGAGTACCTCAGATTTATCTGAGTTGCACTTGAGGCTGTTAAGCTGGAACCATTTAAAAACAGCCCCAAGGCACTCACGGATACCCTCTCCGTCAAAATCTTCTCCTTTCCTGCACGTAAAGAGGAGCTGGGTGTCGTCGGCATAGGATACGATCTGGGCCCCAAAAGACTCCACCAGTGCCGCCAGAGGGGTCATAAAGATGTTGAAGAGAGTCGGGCTCAACACGGAGCCCTGTGGGACTCCGACTCCCAAAGGCCGCATCACGGCAGAGCTGGGTGAGGCCCAGACCGTTTGTCGACGGCCAGCCAGAAAAGATCTGAACCAACTGAGCACCGTCTCCCTCAGACCGATCTCATGAAGTCTGGCGAGGAGACCCTCATGGGGGACGGTGTCAAAGGCCGCCAACAAATCAAGCATGACAAGCATAGCTTTGCCTCCCGCATCCAGCGTCTCTTTGATGGCTTCGGACACCTCCAAAAGCGCTGTCTCGGCTTCTGGGGCTGATGGCCTCCTGCATCCTTCTGGTGTATCACGCCAGGTGGCGGATGAGGGCTCTGCAGTGGGACCTGAAGTTTCAGTGGGCCAGCATCAGGGCAACTTGTCTGACCATGTCTTGATCTCGGAGGGCACTGCAAGACACTTGCAGTGGTGGTTCACGGACCGCGATTGGGTCAGCGGCAGATCCCTCTCCCTACCCCAACCGGAGCACGTAGTTGTGACGGACGCATCCTTCCAGGGTTGGGGGTGGGGGGCACATGGGAGAGGCGGAGATCAGAGGCCTCTGGTCTCCGGCGGAGTCCCGGCTCCACATCAACCTTCTGGAGCTGCGGGTGATCCGGCTTGCACTGACGGCATTCCTCCCCTCTGTCCGGGGGAGTGTAGTGCAAGTGTTCACGGACAACACACCCGCCATGTGATACTGCAACAAACAGGGCGGGTGGGGTCGTGGACCCTTTGCCAGGAGGCTCTGCACCTCTGGCAGTGGCTGGAACATCAGGGCGTGACCCTGGTGGTTCAACACCTGGCAGGTTCCCTGATCGCCAGGGCAGACGAACTCAGCCGTCGGTGCATGATGGATCACAAATTGGGCGCAAGGCCTCTTTCAGCAGTGGGGAGAGCCTTGGTTAGATCTATTCGCCACAGAAAAGAACGCGCAATGTCATCAGTTCTGCGCGTTGGAATTTCGAAGGCGGCACTCGCTCGGAGACGCTTTTCATCGCAAGTGGAGTTGCAGTCTGTTGTACGCCTTTCCGCCTATACCACTTCTGCCCAAAGTGCTGAAGAAGATCAGGCGCAACCGGGCCCAAGTCATCCTTGTGCCTAAGGGCTGGGCGCGAAGATACTGGTATCCCGAGCTACTCAGCATGTCCGTCGATCCCCCATTCGTCTGCCTCCTCAGGAGGACCTTCTGTCGCAGCAGCAGGGGACGTCCTCCACCCCAACCTGTCCAGTCTCCACTTACATGCGTGGAGATTGAGCGGCGGCAGTTGAGGCCATTTGACTTGCCTCCTGAAGTCTGTAATGTGATTCTGGCAGCCAGGCGTCCCTCCACAAAATCGGTATACGCCTGCAGGTGGAACAAATTTGTGGCATGGTGCACAGCAAAGGCTGTGGATCCCCTTTCTGCCCCTCTTTCAGAGGTTCTCCTCTTTCTTCTTCCTCTTGCCCAGCAGGGCTCTGCTCGGGGCACTCTAAAGGGCTACCTCTCGGCCATTTCACCCCTCTTAAGGCTCCCTGATCAGCCCTCTTTGTTCAAGTCCCCGGTTGTAAATAGGTTTTTGAAGGGCATCACTCATATGTTTCCTCCTGTTCCTTTCGTGATGCCTCAATTGGACTTGAACCTTGTTCTGGACTTATCTGATATGCGCTCCCTTCAAGCCACTTCATAACTGTCCTCTTCGTCTCCTTACTCTTAAGACTGCATTCCTAGTTGCCATCACCTCTGACAGGAGAGTGAGTGAGCTCCAGGCTCTTTCTTCTCAACCTCCCTTCCTTTCTGTCCATCCAGACAAAGTTGTGTTGCGGACGCGACCCTCTTTTCTGCCCAAAGTAGTCACAGCCTTCCACATCGGCAGTCCATCACCTTTCCCACCTTCTTTCCGCCTCCACATCCCTCGAAAGAGGAAGAGAGGCTCCACCGTCTGTGCTCTCATATTATCTGGATCGCACAGGCCAGTTCCGGGTAGATGACCAACTCTTTGTTGGTTACGTGGGCGCTAGAAGGGGACAGGCGGTGCACAAACGGACCATTTCTCGATGGGTCGTCTTGTGCATCAAGGCTTGTTACTATCTGGCTTAAAAGGAGCCTCCTGTGGGGCTACGTGCCCAATCCACTCGGGCCACGCCGGCTACTACTGCCCTGGGTTGGGGAGTCCCCTTGCAGGACATCTGTCAGGCAGCTACGTGGGCCTCGCTGCACACATTCGCAAGACACTACTGCCTGGACAGCCAAGTCCGGAGAGATGGCTTTTTCGGCTGTTCCGTTCTCCAGGACTTTCTGGTGTGATCATTGGTTCGCAGACCCACCTCGGGGTTGGTATTGCTGGGGTATCTATTTTAAGGTAAGGAATCTAATACTTACCTGTTTCTTTCAGATGCACAAGTTACTTACCTTCGGTAACAATATATCTGTAAGAAACACTAGTTAGTATTAGATTCCTTACCGCCCCACCCATCCTCCTCGTTCTGCGAACCGATATCTAGGGTTAAGGTCATTCCCTTTCAGGGCCCTAGTTTTTATGGCACCAGTGTTGGTTTTTATCATGGCTCTGCGTTTCTGGCGCAGAAAAACTGTGTATAAAAACTGACATCAGCGCGCGAGAGCGGCGTCTAAGTACTCCGATGACGTCATCCCGGCGCCAACGACGACGGACGTGGAGCCGCAGACGACGCTTACCGACGAGCAGGGGTACTGCTACGCACATTTTTCCGGATCCAGTCTGACGCCTGGGGATATTCTAAGTTAAGGAATCTAATACTAACTACTGTTTCTTACAGATATATCATTACCGAAGGTAAGTAACTTGTGCGCTAGGTATGTCGATGTTTTGGTCCTGTCTTGTGAAAGATCTAGTGGACCATCTTCAGGACAAAAAGGTTCATATGTAGACTGAAGACCCACAAGATGAAATCGGCTAAGGACCTTTGACCAATGAGTCTGGATCGATAATGAATGCCTCAGAAAAATATATGCCAACGATGGGCTAAAGTTTCAATGTGTGCTCTTGGTATGATTTCACCGTTAACGTATGGCAAGGCAAAACTTTCCTGTTGCCAATGGTCTGTTTGAATTACTTTTGGCGGTCTGGGTAGAATTTTCGGCATTCTGCGTTTGTCGAGTCAACACTTGCGTTGTCTAATGTCTGTAACACCGTCTTAGATCAGCGTCCGGACCAAAGCAGCCTAGGTTTACATCTTTCCTATAGTAAACTAAGTACTGCTAGAGTTGATACGGCTAACACTTCAATATTTGTAGAGGTTGGAAACTGCTGAAGCGTAATTCACCAAAACATGGAGGTAGCCATTGCTGATTGTAGGCGCTAGCAATCTGCCACAGCTCATTGTCTGCACGTCGGTCGCATGGTGCATGGGCACCATGGTATAGGCACGTCTAGTGCCTCCCTTTTCTTTTGCTTATATAAGGTGTGCCCCCGTGGTATTACATTTGACGTAGATCAGACCAGCCCCAGCGGGAGAGAGATGTCATTTAGGCATTACAGTAACTAGGTAAAAGGTTAGTACTAAGAACCGTTATGTAGTGTAACGTCAGGGGAATATAGGTGAAAGGTCTGGTTGCTACCTGAGCCTATATAGGGCACCTGTATGAAACATAACACTTTATTTTCAAGCTTATTTCTTAGATTAGTGTGTGTGGGCAGCAACCTCTGAAAATCCCATGAAGAATTGTTATCTTAACTGTATGTTAAGCAAAGCAGATATCAAGCTTTCCCCTTCTTCAAAATTCCTAAACTCCCAAAATGGTGCAAGTACAAATTTCCCTTGGTGGTGGTCTGGAGATTTAACCAACTGACGGAGGTTTACATCTTTCCTCAATTTCATCCAACTATCCTATTGAAACAGTGTAATTTGTTAGGCCTTCCATTAGGAAGAGGGTGCATTCAGAAGTGGGAGAAAGCAGGGATTCGTAGGCTTAAGGTCTTTTTAACAGCTGGAACCATGAGGCCCTGGAGACCGCTACAAGAGGGCAATCCAGCAATCTCCGATGGGGTGTTTTTTTTTATCATATTCTCCACTACAGCTTTTTGTGCATGATAAGACACCCCCAGGGGATTCTCCAACTTCTGCATTAAGCTATGAATTTTATGTTTCTGGACAAGTTGGAGTTGGTAAATGGTATGATACTCTGCTGAAACAACTGTCTCCCTAGGTGATGCCTGCTGCCCTAGCAATAATTGAGTACATCCACTGCTGTTTGTAAGAGAGAACCCTCACTTTGGAATACTTATAATCTATGGGTTCATAAGGCCATTAGCGGTGCTACTTTCGAGAGGATGACGTTTTTTTCACAAAACATCTACTATATTATACACCAGCTAAGTTAGAAAGGATAAGCTTTATTTGCCCAGAATTATGTAAGTATTGGAGCAAAGTTTTTGAATGGGTTGAGGCAAAGGACAAAAACGTAATGGCATCAGAGCCATTGGGGGACCTATTTGGGACATGTAGCTTGGTGAATCAGACAATTCATCAGAAATAGTTATATTCCTATCGACCTTAGTGGCCAAATCATTGATTCTTCAGAAATGGAAATGGAGAGAAGTTCCCTCTTATGACCAGTAAGTATAAGAGATGCAGCAGGTTAAAGCAAGGCAAGCGCTCCATGCCTTGCGGATTGGGACAGTTTCCAAATTCCAGAAAATATGGTAAGGGGAAGGTAGGATGGTTTAGCACCTGTGGTCAATTGTTGGTATGTTGGGGTCTAACACCTCCAGGGTAAAAAAGATTGACTATGGTCAAATTATTTAACTTATGGGGATTTTAGGGGGTCTTGTCAGATATCTGTTTACTTGTCTTTCCATTCTTCATTCAATAACTAGCTAATTATGTGATATGAATTTGGATTTTTGTAATATTTTATGAAATGTGTGAATTTAAGATGCTGTATTTTACCACCGGCCATTTAAATGAATGATTGCATGGCTTTTTGCTCAAGAAGGGGGGAAAGATTATATTTTTGTTTTTTTTTACATATTGCTATTATATAATTATGAAATGCTTGTTTGTGGCGGGCAAGATGAACTTTATTCTCTTTATTCTTATTTAATCCTTGTATTATACCTGCTCAAAATCAAAATTAAAAAAAGAAAGCACAGGCTCGCTGGGACAGGCTAGTCTGCCCAAACCAATCCAGGCCTTGCTCTGATACTTAAAGGTTCATCAGATCAAAACCTGGATTGGTTCGAGCAGGCAAACTCAATACTCCTGAGGAGACCAGGGGGACTGCGCTGTGATTCCTTCAGGCTCCTAAACAGAGCGCTGGTTTGAAGAACCTGAATGTCGGGTTGGCCATAGCCAAAGACCGGTCCAACCTGACATGCGCCCTAAACCCCACTATTCTGCTAAGCATTGCCATGGCATGCAATCAACTGGATTGGTCAACATTAACACCCTGCCCCCACAGACTGCACACTTCAACACCTAACATTGCACGGAACAGCACTGCATAGTCCTTGGATAGGACTTAATTTTTTAAGCATGCCACTGTCGCCTCCACTGGGGTGTGATGCTCAAACGCTCCAGAGAAGGAGCAACCTCAGATACTGACCCCTGCTGTGTTTTGACACTTTATTCTTTCCTCCCCTGGGCCATGTGACAAAGACAATGGCAGCTGCAGCTTTCCTATCAGGTTGATGCCAGCCAATCACTGCCTTGCTTTTCAACCTGATCTGCAAATTCCGCATGGGTGGATCCGCGGTGGATCCACAACCCAGGATATCAATTTTTGTTCCTTTAATAACTCCAAAAAGCACTCTTTCTGGCCCAAGATCTATTTTTCTGTCAAATTTGGTGTAATTCCATTAAGCGGTATCAGCAGTAGCTGTATCTAAAATGTGCAAAATTCCCATTGACATTGCATGGGGAAAAAGCATTTTGGGCCCGCCACCATTTTATCGTTCCCCGCTTGACGAATCCTCCCAAGACTTTCCAAAAAGCAGGGGAACTAATTTGCATACTAGTTTTCCAAATTTCGGAATGTTTCGTCAAACAGGGCCAAAGTTATTACCAAAACAAAAAACTCTTTCTCTATGGGAAAAGTTGTTCCTAACTATTACTATCTACTGGCTGTTACTAGGAGGTAATATGTTTCCTTCCTTGTGCCCTCTTTTCTTTTATTACCAATGAATTGATATATATGTATTTTTGTTGCTTATAGAAATGACAAAGTATAGACCACTACGACTGTATATAATCTCTATAAGTATATAGTTTGCTATCTGTCGTTTTTCTTCCTCTCCCTCCTTCTGGCTTAGGAACTGTTTGCTTGCTGAAAAACGCTGCTTGGTAAAATGTATATTATAAAGTATTGGCTTATCATAAAAAATAAAATATAAAGGTAATATGCAAATATATATTTATTGAATAAACATAGGTAAAAGAGACTTTTTTATGGAATAAGATCTTAGCTTTCTTTGAAAAACACAAAGAAATGCCCGAGAATGTTATAATGGGGTAAAGTGACTTTATAGGTGGGTGTTGAAATGAGATAACAACTAACTTTTAAAAAGTGAAAAAACACAGAAATTCTCCAGTTCCAGTTTATTGAGCTAACTATAATTTGGCAGTTATCATCTGTGTTTTTTTTATCATAAAGAAAGTTGATCATAGACCCGACCTCTTTGGGCAACCTGTGACAACCACCTTGCGTATGGACCGTGGTCATGCCTGGGGGAAGAGAGGAGGGGGTTTGCTGCAATTCCTGCCAATTGACCAGGGATGGCGTCCAATTGGCTGCGGGTGCTCAATCCTCACCCTTGCCCAACTTTATCCGGCCCTGTGTCCAACCCCCATACAGCACCCACACTGTGCATTGCTTTTCTTCGCAGAGGACACCCAACCACCCATTGAGCATGCATTTGGACTCCTGCGAGGCCTTGTGCCCAACCTCTGATAGTTCTCAACACCCGCTGGTGCCCAACCTATGACCACTATCACACCCATCTCCCCAACAGGCACACGACATTCTGCCAATACATGACTTTTGGCTGTGTGCAGCAGGGTGTGCTTGGTTGCATAATGAAAACGGGACCCATGTCTGGTCACACCTTTTCCACGTAGTGCAACAAACTAAAGCATACAAAAAGATGATGGATGGAATGATTGAATTAATTACTCAGGCCGGATCCCAGTCTTCGCTAATTTGCACACAATGCCAGCGGCTGAGATTAATTCATGTACTCCATCAAACACCTTGTTTTTGATGCTCCTCAGGAGAGAGATGATTATCAAGGAAGTGAGCGACCCGGAATACCCTTGAGGGCTTGGGTAATGAAAGTAAAAGGGTGAAGGTGCCTTCAAGGGACTTTATTTGGTCTATATTTATTAGTTCAAGTTATTTTAAAAAATACCAATCGATCGTCCTTAGAGTGAGCTAATCAAAAATCTATTATCTTAATACAAAAACAATAAATAGTTCGTATTGTCAACATATAACATATAAACAAAGACACAAGGTGTATACGAAAAAATATTTTTATCAAATAGTTCATTAAAGGAAAACAGCTTCATATACAAATAAGTAAACAAATACGATTTAGGACTGTGGGTACACACATAAGTAAATTACTAAGTGACTCAACAGAACCTAAAAAACACCAATCCCAAAATACATTGAATCAAACAAAGAAAGGGATAAGATGTGCTGTCGACGTTTCGGTTTCTTAGGAATTAATTGCTGAAACCATCCTCAGGACTGTTATCAATTGTGATCTGTATAGAGATATTGTAATCTGAAAATCAAAGGATATTGACAGTTACAATACTACACTGACTATATTCGTTACACCCTGGTGACAAAACAATGAAACTTCACAATGATGACAAAAGACAATGCCATAATATGTACAACATAAACACAATATGAAAATAGGGTTCATTTATCTAAGAACAGTGTGAACATGGAATTCATTAACCTAAAAACAGAAAAAATTCCAGTAATTCCTACAACCTTGTCCAAAACAAACAAATTGTTTATGATATTATCTACACAGTTTATCCAAACGGATTCAGGACCATATTCTTCTGGTTCAATAGGAAAAAACAAATAGGGTTATTTAACCGTTAAGAAAGATAGCCTCCATTTCATCAAGGTCCATCACTACATATCAGATAACTCAATTAAGTCAGATGTGATTGTTTCATCAACATTTATAGTATCAGTCTTATAGGTGCATAACATAAATCATGGGTGAAGGTTTACCTCCCATGCATAATGACTCCATGATTCTTCATATATATTTAGAACATAGTTATTTAATTATTCAGTTGATGGTGTTGTACAACGGATGTTATATGAAACCATGTTTAGCCCAATGCAGTTTTGTGCATTTCAATCTATATTATCAGGAAAATCTAAATACCTGTTTGCAAAAGTACTGCCACTTCATCACATAAGGGATTCGTTTGTAGATCGGGGTGTCTTTATAACATGACTAAAACAAAAAAGTCAAGCATGTTGGGTCTGCATTTTAAGGTGGACAGAGGAAGACCTATTTAGTTATTGAAGAACATACCTACTAGTTGTTAGAAAACTGACTTCATATTTTAATCAAAGCCGGACGTGAAGTCGAATCTTCACTCATAGAGCACAGGTACTTTGCAAAGCAGAGATCATCTGAAAAAATAATAAATATTCTCTAGATCTTGTCTATATTTTGATAGACTAGCCACATAGTGCTAAAGGATTAATCTTACCCGGTGTGAATGGGGTAGAATCTTGTCAATCACCGGGATCAATATGGAGCAATTAGAGCCAGTTTAAGTTGAATTAAGCAGAATAACGAGCAGTCATCAGTCCTGCACCGCCTATCCAAAAGTTAAAAAGAGAGAGAGATGTACACGCGTTAGATGCACGAATGTCTAAACGCTTCCGAAGTTACTAGCGTTATGACAGTTCGCAAGGCATGCAACGGTGATAGCATTGTCCTGAGCGCATACACGAGTGTCTAAACGCTTCCGAAGTTACTAGCGTTATGACGGTTCGCAAGGCATGCAACAGTGACAGCATTGTCCTAAGCGCATGTGGATTTAAAGTTCGGTTCCAATGTTCTTACCTAATATCACGGCGAAGTGGAGTCAAAGAGCGTCTCGTCAGTACGGAGCCACAGGTTGTTACTGACCGCTCTCTCGTTTTAAAGGCAGTGTTTGGAAATCGAAATGAGACTGCACTTGGCAGCCATATTGGACTAGTCAGCGGATTGCCGAATATAGCAGGCAATTATGTCATTGATATTCAGATCGAATCATGTTTAGTGGAAAAACATGTTATATCAAATGGAATAGGGGAATTTTATGGATTTAGTCATAGAGCATCCGCTATTACAGTTGTTAATTCAGCAAAGTAGCAGAAAATTATACACAACATTTAATCATTGTAACATTCATAAATACGAGGTATATCATTGCAAACACATATCGATATATGTAGTTGTTATTTCAGTGTTAGATATGTATTATTGAGAAGCATGTCACTTTGTATAGATCAACGTGTTTACTTATTTGATATAGGTCTTCTAAGAGAGGGACAGCGTAGACAGTTAAGTGGTTCACGAGAGGCATGCGAGAGCATGCCATTCTGTTGCTTAATTACTCGGGCCGGATCCCAGTCTACGCTAATTTGCACACAATGCCAGCGGCTGAGATTAATTCATGTACTCCATCAAACACCTTGTTTTTGATGCTCCTCAGGAGAGAGGGCAGGTGGCCTAGGGAAGTGCACTGAACCACACAGAGTCTTAAGAGGAGCCAAGAAACCAGTAACACAGCAAGCAGTATTGATATAATAGTGCATCTGAACTAATCGGATCCCTAAGAACAAGCATGCATCCCTTTTTATACAAGTGTATTTTGATGTTGTTCTAGAGTTCTATTGGGTTTAATGCATTCGTGAGGTGGATAAGTGATGGTCAGTAATAAAAATTTGTGTCAACTATTAATATATATTTTTATATTTGTGTATAATTACATGTACCTATATATGCATGTTTTAGAAATATATATTTTGTTGTGAGTGTAATCTCTATTAGTTGATCTGTTTGTGTTTCTCTCCACAGGATGTGAAGAGCATGCTAAGCAGGTAAAAATATTGTTGTTTAACAGATCAGCATAAACAAAGGAAAAAGAGGCCATTATAGTAACGTATTTCACACTACAGTCTAATGTTTGAAATAGTGCCCCTGGGGTGAATACATCTCGTACGGTTTACACCATCTTCTAATTAGATGCTAACAACCTGGCTTTAGCTTTTATATATCCTGAGAAATATTTAGTTTGCCCAAGGGATGTAGAAATATTTAACCATGAGTGACCATTCTTCGTTGGAGATGTGCCACTCGTCACTCAAGACTGGTTGAGTTTTTCCTTCAATGTTATTCTTTTCTATTTATTTATCTTAGTTTTCTCTTTCATTTTCCTGTTAACTGTCTTTCTTCATTATGTATTTTATTTTTTATTTAATACCTATTTTGTGTTCTTTCCCTTATGTACCTCGTTTTATCTTTCCAGACAGCATTTGTTAAGAGTGCTTTCCTTTCTGATCTATCTTCTTTCTTATTTAGCCATAACTCTTTCTTCTTTAATAATTGTCTCATTATATTGTGCTCCTCATTTTAATCGTTTTTAATATTCTTTATTTATCTTTTTTTCTCCATGTTCTTTCTTTATATTATTATATTATCTAGTGTTGTAATTTCCTTCACTAGTGTTCCTATTCTTTGTGACTTCTGACTTTGCTGCATTTTCGGAGCATTGGTATATTATTTATCTATATGAATATAAGTAATACCGCTATTTAAATCATCAAAGTATTTAAAGATAGGAGCATTGGTATTTGATTTTCCTCATTCTACATGATCCTTCAGTCTTTCCTATCTTTGAGTTTCTCGCATTTCTTTATGGGACACCATAGATTCCCAGTCAAACACTTCCCCTTGGCAAATCTATATTTGTCATCTGGATGCATTCCCTATCCGGTTCTTTACCCTAGAAGGTTATACATTACCTATTTATGTCACAGCAGAGACCCTTGTCCCATCCTTTACGATGCAAGGTCTTACATCAGGTAATCTTTCTTCAATTAACTCAACATAGACTGCCTGCCTTGCCAACCCACGGTGTTCCATTGCTTATGTTTCTCCATCCCAATATTTTTGCAAATTTCTTCTGACTCTCGTTTATCTGACACAATACAGGATTTCTCTACATCCATTACCTTTTAAACAGATTGAAATTTGATGGCATCCCTCTTGTCTCTCTCCAAGGTATGAAAGTGCGAAAAATCAGTATATGGATTGTGATACCTTTAGGAAGAAAGAAGAGAAGGCAAACAAGGAAGAAAAAATTGACATACAGAAAAAGATAATCGAAGCTTTAGGTGAGAACCAGCAGGCTTATTATTAATTTCACTTTAAAGCATGTTCAATAAATAGTAATTGCTCATATTTTTCAGATCACCAAACAAATAAGTTGCCATCTGTGTGTGTGTTTAAGTTGCTCTAAGACACTTAAATCCAAACCTATAAAAGAGCATGAATGGATTAATATTAACAATAAAATGAATGTAGTAATCAAAGGTCACTTTATACAACTGAATTACAACTTTGAAGCTCTGTAAAAACCTATATATTTATTCACCTAATGATTCGAGCCACATAAGAATGAGAGGACCTCTTGTGATTTAACATCTGATGTGCGGAACGCAGTTAGTTCAGTAAGTGAGTTGATTTGCTTACACTGATATGTTATTGGAAAAGCTATGCAGTTAATGTAACTTTATAATAAAAGGTAATTCCTGTTATCAGTCCTTGAAAAATCATAAAAAGTTACTAGATCTGCAGGTCTAGTAACTTGAATAATCTACTCGACCGAACTGCAATGTACTTGACCGGTAAATTGATCTCAAATTGTGTGATCCTAGGCAAATATTTTATCTTACAGAGCCGCCTTTTTCTTCGTTATCACATTTGACAGCACCTTCATCACCCACAACAATATCTTTATTTGGTCCGATCAAAAAATAGACCATGAATGTACATAGAAATATTGCAAATAGCCATGATCAAACATAACATTTAAAAATTATCTTACATTAAGAACAGTTTAAATGGATATATATTCATAAGCAGCTTTCGAATTCCATAATACTTCAAAGAACCATACTTAAAATAAGCAAAAAGCACCAGTGCACTTGTATAGAAAATGGTCAAGGTTTAAAAAGAATTATTGGAAAGGAGAGAACAAAAACCTTAAAATGGGTCTGCTATGCGCTCCTACTATCCCCCAAAATTAAACCAAAACATCTCAACTAGACTCCGTATACTAAATCACATTGCATGTATGATTCTAACAAATTATCTTATCATAGTTTTTCTAAGCCTAATGACTGCTTTCAAAAAGGCACTGACACAGTACACAGCTTCAGTAAAACTTAGGAATTATAAATGGAGGAGAGCTGGTCTACAGCATCGAAAACCTAGCCTCCATAATAGAGGTGTCAAAAAGTGCTTTAGTGCTGGACTGTGCAATTTGCAAAAGAACATAAAGTGCAATAGTGATTGTGCAGAGTGATTGTCCCAGGGACAGGTAGATACTATGTTTCCCTCTGGAGCTAACTTAAAAAAAAAAAATAAGTAACCTAGGAATTTCCCCTGCTCTGAAGTGAAAGAGAAGTGGCCGCTCCCATCTTGACAAATCCAGAGGTAAGTACAAGGGAGATTCACCTGTGTGTAAACGTCTACAGTAATGTAAAACGAGGGTTTCGAAACACAATTTTCAGTCTTGTGTTTGCACTATAGTCCTTAAAAAGTGTCCTTACCTCCTCCTTTGTGTTTTTGGGAATACAACTGGGTTCAGTGAACCAGTAGGATAAACGCAGGGATCCAAAAGTTTCCCGTATATACAACTCAACCAAGGTGTGGAATAGGCCTCGTCCAACATTAGGCAGTCGAGTATAATTTCCTTACAAAGTTTAGCTGCTTTGTTCAGCCAAATGCTAACCCATAGTAAAAGTGGCATCAGCTGAATCCGCTATAAATCCCTGGTTTAACTCAAAGTGGATAATAAGACTAGAGGTGGATGGGTTGTAAACTCAGCATCGTCACAAAAAGCGGTTTTCCTTGACATGTAAAGAACAACATGGTCGAGGCACGTGTGCTGTAGATACACATGCTATGCATACACCTGCCATCTAGGGTTGGGTCCGGATGTTTGCAAGTTGTTTTTCTTCGAAGAAGTCTTTCCAGTCATGAGGTAAGGTGACTCCTCCTTTGGGTGATAGTGCTCATATGCATCAACTGTTAGATTGGTTTGGGGGCGTGGCTTGGACGCCGATCGGGATGGCGGCGTGAGCTTGCAGCTCCGCGCAGGGTCCCGCTTTTTCTCCTGAAAACTACACCCGGGGAGACCCCTGATCGGCGCAACTGGCATGCGAGGTGTTGGGGAACCACTGGAGAGCGGTTGAGAGCTCTTGGGGGACCGCTAGTGCCACTGAGACCTTGAGTGACGACGCCCGAGGTGTTGCCCGGAGTGCTAAGAAAATGGCGGCGGAGAGGGTCTCTGAACCGAAACTGAGGAGGATTGGCATCGGCCTGCGGGGTGGCCCGCCTATGCGAGATCGGAGTTACGGGGGCTTGCTGGCACAGACCTGTGGAGCTGGTGGTTCGGAGGCCAACATTGGACTGGTGTACTGGGTGTGCGCACTCGTTTCTACCTCCCCCCAACCCCCCTCCCTCCGGTTCTGGCGACAGTGGAGCGGGCGGCTCTGGCACCCCTGGTTCTTTGAGTTGCAGGCACAGCGAAGGCACTCTACCACGATCACCGTTGGTGCGCACGTCCCCCGGGCAGGGGATATCGGGCCCTGGTGAGGATCGGGCCTGTCCGTGCGACGACGACAGGGGCACCTAAGATGGCGGCTGCGGGAGGAGCGGCCATCACGGAGCAGGGCCGGGAGGATTCGACCGCGCTATCCCAGGTCGGTGAGGCCTCCCCGCTGATGATGGAACAGGAGCAGAGACTGAACCGGCGCCTGGATACTATTCTGGAGGCCATCACCTCGACCAAGGAGGCCTTGCAGCAGGACATTGCGCAGGTCGCTACGGGGCTGGGTCTCCTGAGGGCGGATCATGCCAAGCTGGCGGACAAGGTAAAGTACCATGAGTAGCTGCTTTTAGACCTGAAACTGGCGGTGGTGACCGCGGAACATAAGATTACGGACATCCTGAACCGTTTGGACACGCTGGAGAGACGTGCGGAGGATGTCGAAAGCCGCAATAGACGGAACAACGTGCGGGTCGTAGGCCTGCCGGAGAGAATTGAAGGGGAGGATGCGGTGGCCTACATGGAGAACTGGTTCCGGACGGTGGTGGCACCGGAGGGCCTCACTTCCTTCTTTACGTTAGAACGAGCACATAGGGTGCCGGCTCGCCCACCAGCGCTTGGCCGCTCCCCTAGACCGATGGTGGTGAAGCTCCTCCATTATAAAGATCGGGACCTGTTAATTCAGAAAGCTCGATCTTCGGGCCCCTACGAGGTGGAAAATAGCAGAGTCACGATTTTCCCGGATTATACACAGGCGGTCCAGAAGAATAGAGCATCCTTTCTGGCGGTGAAAAAGGAGCTGAGGGAGGTGGGCATCCAGTACTCATTGCTCTTCCCGGCCAAGCTGCGAGTCATCCTGGATGGGAACACTCAATTTTTCCAGACTCCTGATGAAGCGTGGTCATGGTTAGAATTGTATCGCGCCGGCACGGACAGGACTGGCAAAAGTCAGCGAGAGAGGCCTAAACCGCTTCAGGTCCGGAAATCACAACGGATTCGCTCCCGCAACAAGCTTCAGAGAGCGAAACGGGAGGCTCAAATGGCTGCGGACAAGAGAGGGGCGCTGGCAGCGACGGCGAGCATCACGAGATCGCAACAGGAGAGTGACCTGGCTGTGACGGACTCTGGCGAGGACGGCGGCAGGACTGGAGAGGAATTATCGGAGGCGGAGAGCTCGAAGGGCCCGGTGGTCACCCCCCAGACATCCGACGAGATCTTTCATGGCTGACTCATGTATGGGACTTGGGACACTGTATTTCTTGCTGGGAGGTGCTCTGTTGGTAATAGAAGGGCTGCCAGGTAGGGTGTGGCATCAACATGGCGGGATGGAAGGCGCGGGGCGCGGGCTCCGCCTGCCCGGGGTCGGCGATAACTCACCCCCTCGGGGCCCTTAAGGCCTTCTGTGGTGGCGACCACAGATTAGTTGGATGTGTGTTTTGTTCAAGGTTTGGATCAGGGATGAAATTGGGTTTGTAGGCTCTGTCCTGGGGAGTGGGGTTTGGGGAGTTTTTTCTATGATTCTTTTGGGGGGGGGCAACTGCTACGATGTGGGCAATGAATGGCTACACCTGAACTGGATCGTTCTGCGTTGGTATGGGGACGTTACCTAACTTGAAATGCCTAACATGGAATGTCCGAGGACTGCGAACTATGGTCAAACGCCACAAAGTGCATGCTTATTTGGTGAGGCGGGGGGTCCAGGTTGCCATGTTGCAGGAGACTCATTTAACGAAACAGGAATGCACTGCGTTACAGAAGAGATGGCGAGGTCAGGTCTTTGGAACCACTTACTCCGCGTTTGCTAGAGGGGTACTGATATGGGTACGAGCGGGGGTACCGTTCCAGATGTTGAATCAACTGGTGGATCCTGAGGGTAGATATGTGGCGGTGGAGGGAAGGTTGTATGGTCGGGATGTGGTCTTATGCTGTGTATATGCACCGAATGTTGACCAGGCTCGCTTTTTTGATGGTTTATCCTGCTCACTGGCCTCTTTCTTGGCGGGTCCTGTGATTCTGGGAGGGGACTTTAACTCAATCACGGATGTAGCCTTAGATAGGTCTCACCCACCACTGGTCGATTCCCCAGTACGTAGACTAGCCGCACACAGGAAGGATTGGCAGGAAAGATGGGGACTGCTGGATGTGTGGCGGGAGCAACACCAGGGTAGCAGGGATTACTCCTTTTTCTCGGCCCTCCACGCTCTATATGTTAGGATCGACTCGGTCCTGTGCAGTGGGTCCCTAGCCACATTGGTCTCCCATACGGAGTACCTGGCCAGGACCATCTCGGATCATAATCCTTTGCTGGCGCACGTACAATGGCAGCGTGCGCGATCCGCGATTCCAACATGGCGGCTCCGGCCCGACACCTTGGAGGACTCGGTGGTTAGTGATGCGGTCCAACAGGGCATAGACCAATACTTTGATGAGAATGAGGGGACAGCAACTTGTAGGTCCACTGAATGGGACGCGATGAAAGTGGTGGTGAGAGGAGTGTGCATGGGTAGGTTTTCGAATGCCCGAACGTCGGTGTTGAATGCGCTTGACAGAGCGGAACAGAAGTTGAGGGATCTGGAACGGCGTAGACCGGACCGACCGGACTTACAAGCCCGGTTATTGGAAGCCAAGAAGGTGGTGGCTACCGAAACGGAACGGCTGCGGAGTTATGATTACAGACAATATGCCATTAAAGCGCATGCTGAAAGGGATAAGGTAGACACACTACTGGCCAGGCTCGCTAATCCTGAACTCAGAGGCTGCCCAATCTTGAGCATGAAAAATACACTGGGGGAGATGGTTTATTCACAAACAGCGGTGATGGAATGCTTTCGGACCTATTATGCTGAGCTGTACGAGAGTCAATTGGGGGTGGAGGCCTGGGAGATCAGTGCATACTTAGATTCGATGCAGCTTCCGGTGCTTGATGACGACGATGCGAAGGACTTGGGGGGACCTATCACGCTCGCCGAGATTAGGGCGGCCATTAAACATATGGCGAGGAATAAAACGCCCGGGGTAGATGGCCTGCCAATTGAATTTTACCAGAAGTATGTAGATAGCTTGGCGCCTAGATTACTGGTGGTGTATGGGGAGGATCACAGGCTGGGGAGTCTGCCCAGATCAATGAGGGAGGCGTTGATAGTGCCATTGTTGAAACCCGGCAGAGAGGCGACTGATGTAAGATCGTATAGTAGGCCGTTGTCCATGTTGACAGTGGACTACAAGATATTGAGCCGTATTTTGGCCACCAGGTTAGCCCGCATATGACCAGACTAGTGCAGAGGGACCAAGCGGGGTTTATCCCTACGAGGAACACGGCGCTTAATGTTCGTCGTCTGATTGGGATATTGGACGGCGCAACGGAAGCGGACGGTGCCCAGGCGGTGTTATCTGTGGATATTGAGAAAGCCTTTGATAGTCTGGAGTGGGTCTATTTAGACGAAGTCCTAGTAAAGTTTGGCATTGGCGAGGGGTTTCGTAGATGGACGAAGGTGTTGTATTCCTCGGCTACAGCGCGAGTACGCCTGGGCACTCTGGTATCCGCGGCTTATCCAGTTTGTAGGGGGACGAGACAGGGGTGTTCCCTCTCCCCACTGCTGTTCGCACTAGCGATGGAACCATTAGCGGCGCGCGCCAGGTCGGGAGGCATGTACACGGGGATCGACAGAGGCGGGCAGTCGCACTATATATCATTGTATGCAGACGATCTGCTGCTGTACATGGCGGATGCGGAGCGGGCTATGGAGGGGGCGATGGATATGCTGTCCGAGTTTGGTCGGTTGTCGGGCCTCAGGGTTAACTGGACGAAGACTTGTGTCTTTCCGCTCAGGGCGGACGCGCCGTGCCCCTCTCGCGATATAGGGGTGGTCTGGGAGCCATCTTGCTTTACTTATTTGGGAGTCCGAATCTACCACGAGGTCGTGAACTTATTGGAGGGTAATATTGGGCGGTGTATAAGAGCGCTGCGGGCTGTATGTCTTTTTGGGCCTCCCTCCCTTTGTCAGTGTTGGGTAGAATAGCTCTGCTGAAGATGGTAGCGCTCCCGCGGCTATTGTATTACTTTCGCACGCTGCCCATTTGGATCCCTCAGCGGATCTTTAAGGACCTGCGGACGTTGATCATCGATTTCCTTTAGGGGCACGGTCGCCGTAGGGTAGCATTGAACACGTTGCTTCGTCCCAAGCTTGAGGGGGGGATGGCGGTCCCCGACTTTGAGTTGTACTACTTGGCCGCGCAGCATCAGGTTCTCACACAGCACGTGGCTAGGGTATTTAGAGGGCCAGAACACGAACGAGAGCAGGGTATACAACGTCATGTCCTGGCCTACATTATCATGCAGCAGCGACTGGAGTTGCGAGGCCTCACCATGGAGGAGAAGACGCTCAGGTTATGTTGGCAAAGGAGTTTGAGGAGAGCGAAGGCGTCCCGACCGTATGCGCCGGAGATACCAATAGGAATGCTGACTGCGCTGCCGCATGGGGGCGATTGGTCTCCGCTACTGGAGTGGGAGGAGCTGGGACTGCAGGTGGTGGGGGATCTGTATCTTGATGAGACGCTGGTCCCCTTCCAGACGCTGCAGGAACAGTTTGGGCTGCCGGAGGGGAGCTTCCTCTTGCATGCGGCCGTGGTGGCGGCCATGCAGAAGCACTGGAAAGGAGGGCTCATTGAACCGGAAACGACTATGGCTTGCCAGTATGTCGTGATGGCCGCTGGTACCTTTAAAGCGGTGACCTGCCTCCACAATAGGATGTTGCATGAGGGGTTGGATCCGCTCCTGGGCCTGAAATCGAAGTGGGAACTTAGCATAGGTAGGCCCATTCCGGACACGGTGTGGGGTCATATCCTTAAGCGTACGTGGAAGGGTACAAGGAACGCACGCTTTCAGCAGGTACATTTTTACGTGTTGCACAGAGCCTACCTGACCCCGGAGAAGATTAAACGGTATTTCCAGGTGCAGGAGGCGAGATGTCCGAGATGCCTGGCATTGGAGGCAGATCTAGATCATCTGTTATGGGGCTGCCCAAAACTGGAGGTTTACTGGGCGGAGGTTGGGGAACTCCTAAATGCGGTGACCGATCGGGAGGTGGATTTTGACATGGCGGCGTGCTTGTTGCTCTGGTTCCCACACACGAAAAATACTAAGGTGACGAGTAAATTCATTGACTTGGGGCTGATACTGGCGCAGAGGGAAATCACTTGGCACTGGAAGTCCAGGGAGGGACCGTCTGTGAGGAGATGGGTGAATGAACTGCTGAGGTGGTCTGAATGCGAGAGTGTGCTCCGTATGAGACAGGCAGTCAAGCTCGACAATGAAAAGAGCCTAGAATCAGCGTGAGCGTGGGAGATGATAGTACAGGCATTGCGTGACTCCATGGTGGAGGACGAAGACTGAATGGATAGTGCATAAGGACTCCATGAGGCTTATGAGTATGGAGGTATCAATAGATCTGTAGCGGGACCCATAATGGCGTTAGGAGCATGGCCCACATCATTAGCGGTTGCTGGGGGGGGAGGCGATGGGGGTTGTTTTGGGATTGTTGGGGGGGGTTGGGCACCGGGATCCAGGTCGGGAAGCGGCAGTGATCCCCGGGGTTGGAACTGTCCTAGCGGGACGGGAGAGCTTGGATAGATTGCGGGGTAGAGACAGGGACACATGGAACTGTTATGATAGGGGCCCACCACCGAATGGACTGGGGGGTAGGATTGCAAATATCGCCATGTGACTGGACTGTTAGGATATGCTGGACGGTGTTGGGGGAGGGTTAGGTGTTAGGGGAGTAAAATGCAGATACATGAAGAGATTATCGACCAATTGTCCCTCAGGGATGCTCACTGTGATGTTCTTGCTGGAAGTTTGGAACACTACGCCGCCCAGCCTCCGGGATACGGGCTGAATGGCTGTTTATGATCTATGGTTTACTCGATCCATGCGGGAGGACACCATGAGTGTGCTGGTTGATTTATTGTATGCATGGTTTCTAATTCTGCAATAAAAACAAATTTTTTAAAAAAACTGTTAGATTGTTTTTTTCCACCTTCGGGTTAAATCATGTATTGCTGCGCTCCGGTTTGAACCCGTTCTTTGGGTTACCCTCGGTGCGCAATACTCTCTACCCTCAACAGTATTATCACATGTGCGTTTCCCACCTCTCCATGTATCGTTTCACTCAACAAAATCTATTTTTAATAGGAAAGCTTCGTGGACAGCCTTCAGGCCTTAACGTGTCAGTCCAGCTCTCCGTTGATTGAACAGACACTGTTCAAATTCTGTCCTCAGTGCCACACAAAGTATCTGCTCACTGATTCACACAAGGTGTGTAACATGTGCTTGTCTCCAGAGCACAAGGAAGAAGACTGCGACCCTTGCAGATTGTTCCATTCGAAGAAACCCCTTTGCGATTGTCGGGCTCCACATCAAGAGAGGCAGCGTCAAAATGTTGATGAGACACCGGATGTCTTTGGTGAGGACCACAGCCAAGAAGATATCGGTGTATAAGCGGCTGAGGAGGAAGAGACCTTCTCCGTGTTGGAGTCAGATTCAGAACTCGAGATAGACCCCAAAGAACCTCCGCAGGGACAGGGGGACGTGAGTACAGAAGACCCCTTGCCCCATTAACACACTCACAAAACATCTAAGGCTTCGGCACCACCTCTGCCTTCGGGCCAAGGTCGGCACCGAGACAACGTTTCTGATGCTCCGCCAGCTGACTCAGCTCCCAAACATCCAGTCAAGCCTTCCGGCTTGGCAACAAGTCGACACAAACCCTCTTCGGTGCCGAAATCCTAATTTTCGAAGTCGAAATGTGGTTCGGAGCTGAAATACTCCATGCCAAAACATAAACTGCCTTCGGAGCTAAAATCTCCAGCACCCAAAACCCAAACCATATCAGCACCTAAAACGCCAGCACCAAAACCGAAGGACGTCCCTTTGGATCCACATTTAGACATTGTTCCACCGAAAATGGATCCCAAACAAAAATGACCTTATAGAAACCCAGAAACACAAGCTTCTTGATGATGACAGTCATCTCACCATGACGGGGACAATATTGATGAAGGAGACATGCATTTACCAGTAGATCCATGGAGTGATTACACAATTGGCTCTCCATTACACAATGATCCAGACCTTTACCCTGCCAGCCATCTCCACCTGATGACAATGTATCTTATCAATAACTCATTGCTAGGGCTGCAGAATACCATGGGGTAGTACTACACAAAGAATCCTTAGAAGAGGATTTTTTGTTTGAGACATTAGGATGCATACACGGGTCATCACAAACACTCCGGTATGATGAGGCACACTGATAAAATCTTTAAAGATCCTGTGCATGCACGCATCCTTGCTCCTACAGTCGACACAAAACATAAAGCCTCCCCAATAGATCTTATATTTATGAAAGGCCAGTTGCCACTAGACTCACTGGTATTGTCTAATGCTCACAAACTAAATCCCAAACCTCAGAGGATGCTCATGGCACAACACAGGCTAGGTGACCACTAACCTTGTAAGCAAGATACAGCGGGCACGATGGATGATGCTTGATCACCCTTTCCTCTTGTGTGGATTCACCTGCTGGTAGAATAGAATCAATTCACAGGCAACTTCACCCAAGGGAAAAGGGAAAAAAGGGATAAAAGAAACAATAAAGGTGCAGCTGCAAAACCATCAATGGAGTACTGTACAGGAGTTGAAGACCTCACTCCTACAATAGCTCCGTGTTCCCTGCAAGTGAGACAAAACACAACATGCATAAGACACCTCCCTAAGCATCTACCATAGACATATATATATGCCATATGTGTATGCACTTACTAAAACTTTTTCAGGAGAAAAAGGCAACTGGATGGAGTTGTCCCGAGTCTGGATGCCGTTGGGACAGATCCCACCAATAGCGTAGTAGGAGGCATCTGTTTCCACAACTAACGGCTGGTTGCCATCAGGATGTCTCAACATGGGAGCGCTGGTCAAGCATTTCTTTAGCGTTCAGAAGACGTTTTTCACCGATTCAGTCCAAAGAAAAGTGGTCCCCTTACGTAGAAGGGGGAATTCCTTGAAGAACTACCTATATAGATAAGTGAAACCTAGGAAGCTTTGCAATGCCTTCACGCTGGTGGGTGACTCCCATTTGATGATAGCTTGTATTTTCTTTGTATCCATACAAAGACCGTTGGGCCCGATGACATACCCCAAGACCTCCACCTCGGTGGCTTGAAAAAGGCATTCCTCCAACTTGGCGTAGAGGGTGTATCGCTGTAATCGTTTCAATACTGCTGAGACATGAGGGATGTGTTCTTCAATTGAAGCTGAGTAAATCAGGATATCATTGATCTACACTATACATGATACATCCAATAGGCCCCTTAGTACTTCGTCCATGAAGTACTGGAATGCGGCGGGCCGTTACAGAGGCCGAAGGGCATGACCTGATACTCTTATAGCACAAATTTTGTACGAAAAGCCGTTTTCCATTTGTCCTCATGCCGCATCCGTACCAGGTGATAGACTCCCTGGAGATGCAGTTTTATGAAGACTTTGGCCTATTATTTTAACTGGTCCAGCAGAACAGGTATAAGGGGCAGAGGATACCTGTTCTTTTTGGTCACTCTGTGGATTGCCCTGTAATCGATGCAAGCCCTTAAACCCCCTTTACGTTTCAGAATAAAAAAAAAGGCGAGTACACCAGGGAGGAAGACAGATGAATAAAACCGGAGGACAATAACTTATCCAAGTATTGTTGCAAATAGGCGGTTTCAGCCTTGCTAAGGGCGTATACCCGATTGCACGGTATGCTGGCTCCGGGCTCTAAGTCGATCACGCAATCATACTCCCTGTGTCACGGCAACTTGCTTGCTTCTTGTTCGCTGAACAGGGCCAGAAACTGCTTGTACTCCTCTTGTCACGTGGAGACACCGCACTCACTCCGTGAGCTACAACCGCTGGCAAGTAATACAGCCGGGTTCTCCTCTCATTGAGGTGCTTGCACCTTGTCCCTTGTGCAATTCTCCACACAGTACAATGAATTCAGAATAACTGTTTGCGCCGCCCATTGGACCGAGGGATCATTCTGCGTAAGCCACAGCATCCCTAAAATGAGTCTAAGATGCGGGGCATCTATTAAATCGAATTAGATGTATTTGAAATGGTTCATTCCGACTTGCATTAGGATCCGCTGGGTGTGAAAGCGCACAGGACCAGAAGTCAACGCTGTACCGTCCACTACCTTCACCGGTTCCGGTAGGTAGAAGGTGCTATCGGGAGCTCCTGGGTTTGGGGATAACCAAAGAGGTTAAAATCCCTGATAAACCCTGGTAAACCCACCAGCAATCATCCATCTGCTGAGCCGAAACAAACATCCATCTGCGGAGCCGTATAAAAGGGAAGTGAAGCTGCTTACTGAAGAAGACACCGGTGTGCCGCCGAGAGTCCAGAGGTGCCTGGAACGTTCAAGGCGAAATCACTGAGACGGAGGTCCGACGGGCTGCAGAGCGTCGTGGAAGCGGACCAGCTCGTGATCCAGGGATCGGCGTGAAATCGGACCAGCTTAGGAGCCGGAGAGACGTGGAGACAGCCCAGCGCGGGATCCAGAGCGGAGTGAAGACGGTCCAGCGTGGGAACTGGAGCGACGTGGAGACAATACAACAAGGGAGCCGGAGCGGCGTGAAGTCCATATCGCCAAGCAGCGGAGCGAGGAGATGAGGATCGTTGACTAACACAGCGGTGGCTGGGCAGCGCTAGGCAAGAGTAAAAAAGCAAAAGGACCCTACTCTCACCAGCGCAAATTGTACTTGAATGCAGAAAGGATCACCGAGTGATCAAAGCCCGGAAAGTGAAGGGGAGACCACGAAGCTGCGCTCCTGACCTTAAAATGGCGGTCGCATAAGACACTCGATCTGCAAAAGCGAAGGTAGCTCCTGTTGCCAAAAATGACCAACTGCCCATAATAATCAATAGAAAATGTACTCCAAAAATGGCAGAATGATAGAGGAGCAATGGAAAGAAGGCTGCTAAATCAGTAGACATTGAGAAATGAGCTAACTCTAGGGCTTAAACAGACTATGGCAAGTGAAAGAGGACAATAACAAACTGTAGAAAGAGAGAAAGACATCAGCCCAAAGAAAGATAACCAACTCGGCGGACATCTTGAAAAGTCCACACAAATAACATAAAAACAAAGGGCCAGATTCTGAGAATCTGGCCCTTTGCGAGCGCAATTTTTGCATTTGGGATTCATCATCCCAAATGCAAAAATCGCTATTTGCATAATTGCATATTTGCGAGGAATTGCATTTAAGGAATCTCTATTAGAGATTCCTTAAATGCAATTCATTAACCAATTTTAAATTGCGAATTCGCAATATTTGGCCGCTATTTACCACGAAGTCTGACTTCGTGGTAAATAGCAAAATATTAGAAAAATGCACTTTAGTGCATTTTTCTCTGTTGCATGTTACACACACACATGTCCTTTGGACATGTGTGTGCGCAACACCTGTGTAAATTTGCATTTCAGGGGTGCTACAGGGTGTCCTTTGGACACCCCTGGAACCCTTGAAATTGCTATCTTATTTGCGATTAGCAAATTGCTAATCGCAAATAGGGAATGTGTAGGAATCGCAATTTATTTAGCGATTCCTACATGAAACCCATTTTGCAAGTCCTTAATAGCGATTCCTTAATAATCGCTATTAAGGACTCGCGAAACGGCTCTTTGATGAATCTAGCTGATAATAATTATTATATAGTCACTGGTAGTGGAGAGTGTATTTATTCCCCACCAGAAGAAACTACCTGGAAGAAGAACTAACATAGAAACGATTAGTTAATTACATATGCTAAAGAGAGTATTTATACTACCAGGGATAATTATAATTACCATTTAGTAATTTATGCTAGAGAGTATTCATACTACCAGGAAGAGGGCAAATAATTGTAATACTCTAACGCATATCACAAAATGGAGGACAACTACCTGGAACCAATAAGTAGGAACGCCTATATCATAAAATACCCTACCTATCTTTCTAAGAATGCAGCCAAAAAAATTAAGCATAACCTCATGTTGAAAAACCCTGCCACATTGATCTCTGACACTTCCTTTTGCATGGATAAAGGAGTCATCGCGAAAGATATGATATTCTTCACTAGAAGAAGGGCGAAATGGCGCAATGCTTTTACAAAGATGCTTTATATTAAATCCACAACTAACATCCCGCATGGTACAAAATTTATGACTAGAGCATCACCCAATCTCAGAGCGGACATTTGCATAACTATCTTCAAGAATGGAATAGTGATGATCCAAGTCTCTAACAACGAACTGGAAAAATTTGACAACATTTTCTCATCCCTAAAAAGAAATGTAGAGAACACAAATCCACTACTACACCAGAGTCATATAGAAGACAACCTTGCCCTACCCAACAACTCCACTGTAATTAGCACAACAACGAGAAACCACCAGGAACCTGATCAATTTATACAATTAAGAGATACAAGGCCTTCACAACTCCATAGCCCGTCAGCAGACAACCTAGTCTCATCCGACACTATCTCTATAAGTGGTACCCCAACCAGTGACCGACAAGATTCTGAACAAATCAGCACTCCATCTAGAGACCTCCAGGAACAAGTTACTCAACCAAGAGCCATATGCGGAACAGAAAGTACGTTGACTGGGAATGAAGCATAGAGAATGCGAAATACAAATATTAACAACAACAACAGCCGTGGATCACCAAGCTTGGATAGAATGGCTAACACCGCAATTAATGACAGAGGAGAAAATCGACCAAAGGAAAGTATCAAAAAGACAATGATACATTGTTCTGAATGGAAATTTGGCAACAGAAAATGTGAAGATCAAAATATACGGATGAGTAATCACATTACGGAACCTAATGTCATGTGAAGAATCTTTGAGATCCAAACACAAATCAGTAACCTATCGAAGGAATTTATAAAACACCCTGAAAGGGATAGAAAAACTACATGATATCACAGAAAACACACACACTGAAGTAGAACACATCAGAGAGCTACTAAATGAAACCATAGATATAAACAAGAAGAAATCGATGCCATTCTCAAACAGACAAAACTGATCGGATAGGAATCAAAATTATTTAACTGAAGAAGATATACTATCTCTACTCCAGGATTACGAGCCATCGGACCTCAGGAAGGCACAAGAAATCAAAAGAGTACCAAAAGACGCCAACAGAACATCCACGAGGAATGAGAGGAAACCCAATTTCAACAACTTACAACAAATCCAACTAACCACTGATCAGTTAAACATGATCACAGTTAGAACGGAGAAATCTTTTAAATGTCTACTGCTTAACTGTCGATCTGCAGCGAAACATGCTTCTGACATAGCCAACTTCATTATCAATCAGGAAATAGACATAACAATCCGTACCGAAACCTGGCTATCTGAATCCTCGTCCCCAGTCTTGGACCTTCTGGTGCCCCCGCACTATAACATAATGAGACTTGATAGACTGAAAAAGACAGGGGGTGGTATTGCCTGTATCCACAGATCGAACTTAGAAGTTAGCCAATTTCAATCTGACCCTCTTGAATCATGCGAATACCTAGGGCTCAATATAAGATCGGCAAACAAACAGATTTGCAACTTACATGCCCTGTATCACCCACCAGTATATAATATGAACTTCATTGACCAACTAATGAAGATCATCACTGCTAACGCCAACACCAACATCAATAATATATTTTTAGGTGATTTCAATCTACGCTGGAACGACAACAACGACAAACAGGTCAACGTCTTTAAAGACTTTTTAACTGAACTAAAACTATCCCTAGCATGTCTGCAACCAACACACTTGAAAGGAGCAACTTTGGACTGGATTATCTCGAAGAATGACATCTCTATCCTCTCTATAGAACCTTGCGATTGGTCAGATCACCACGCCATAACCTTCCTAATACCATCACGGGAGAAGTTAAAAACCACTCAATCTAGCAAAATGAAAAGATGGATACGAGATACCAGAGACTCAAATATGGATCTTCTAATTGAAAGCTGCAAGAGAGACCTAAACCTACCTGACAACATGCAAAATTTGAATGATCTAACGAACCATTACACCACCTCAGTAACGAATATAATCAATGCCACCATACCACTCAAATTAAAAAGAGTTACGGAAAAGATTAAAAACCCATGGTTTAATGGAAAAATGAAAAGATGGATACGAGATACCAGAGACTCAAATATGGATCTTCTAATTGAAAGCTGCAAGAGAGACCTAAACCTACCTGACAACATGCAAAATTTGAATGATCTAACGAACCATTACACCACCTCAGTAACGAATATAATCAATGCCACCATACCACTCAAATTAAAAAGAGTTACGGAAAAGATTAAAAACCCATGGTTTAATGGAATATTGAATGAAGACAGGCGTAATCTGAGACGTGCAGAAAGAAAATGGAGAAAACACCCATCCTCCCCTGAACTGAAATCCCTCAGAAAAATCAGAAATTAATATAACAAGAAGATCATCAACTCTAAAAAGGAATTTATCAGAACGGAATTGGATAACGCCAAAAACAGACCACGGAATTTGTTTGAAATCATGAAACAACAATCAAACAAGATGGCAAAATCTGCCCAAGAGGTCACTAAAACGCAACTAAGTTGCGAAGAATTCTCTACCTTTTTCACTAACAAAGCCAACAAGCTGGAAGAAGAACTTAAGATTGCTGCAGATAACACTAACTACAATACACCATCATCACAATCTGCACCAAATTATGCAAATTATGCGAATAAGACGACAAAAAACAAAGCACACTGGGACACTTACAAATTATTGGACCAGAAGGTGATTGCTAAAACCCAACAATCATTATAACGACCCACTACCATCAAAATACCCAAAAGAAATCAGCCATATTATGATTCCAATATGGACAGAAATTATAAACGCCTCACTTTCCCAAGGGGTCCTCCCAGAATGCCTGAAGACAGGACAAGTAGTCCCGATCATCAAAAAACCCACAGTGGACCCAGCAGATCCAAATAACTATCGCCCCGTGACCAACATCCCTTTTCTTGCCAAATTGATAGAGAAATGTGTACAGAATCAGTTGTGCAGGCACATCAACAACTTCTCATTGTTAGATGACTGTCAATCGGGATTCAGAAAAGGTCATAGCACGGAAACAGCAATCCTACACATTGTCGATGATGCACTTCTAGCACTAGATCACAATCAATCTTGTCTACTCATCCTCCTAGACCTGTCATCAGCATTTGATAGAGTTAACTACGAAAAACTACTGAATAGACTTCACGACAGGATGGGAATTTCTGGCTCTGTACTGATATGGTTCGAATCATTTTTACAGAATAGAAATCAGAGATTCCTAGTAAACCAATCACTTTCTCCCTCATGCCCAAACACAATTGGAGTACCTCAAGGATCTACTTTATCTCCATCACTGTTTAACTTATACATCGAACCTCTTACAGAAATTCTGCGAAAATCAAAAATATCTTACCACATGTATGCGGACGACACGCAACTATACATCAAGATTGCATGCCTGGAAGACATAACCACAATGAATGAGGCCCTCAAAATGTCGCTAAAATGGCTAACTAACAATCATCTCAAGCTAAAACGCAAACAAAAACAGAATTCTTACTTATCACACCACAAAAGAATCAATCAGAAGTGAAGGAATGGTCCAAAATGATCACAGCGTTAAATTGCACCCCTACTCTAGTTGATTCGGTGAAATCACTCGGAATCACACTGGATGAGAACCTTGATATGAAAACCCACATTACAACAAAGGCAAAAAACGCCCGTTTTCATCTGAACAACTTGAGAAAAATGAAAACTTTTTTAACGGAGACTGACTTAAAACTAGCTGTACAATCACTGGTTATCTCAAGGATCGAATATGGGTGTACAACGCTAGCAGGACTACCAAAAATTTCCACAGCACCCCTAAAAGCATGCCTTAATGCAGCAGCAAGACTTATTTCAGGTTCGAGGAAATTTTACCATATCTCCCCTCACCTGAAAGCTTTAAACTGGCTACCTTACGAAACAAGAATACAGCTAAAAATGGCATGTATCACCCATAAAGCGATTCAGTACAACACACCTAGATATCTCACCCACAAAATAGAAATTTCAGGAGGAAACAGACTTGCCCGGAGTGCCAATCATCTGCTACTCAGACCACCTATCTTCAGGAAGGAAAAAACCTATGAGAGGGAGTTCTCAGGCGCGGCCCCCAGAATCTGGAACTCCCTTCCTGCAAACATCAGAAAAATTACAAACTTTGCAACATTTAAGAGGGAAACTAAGATCTTTCTTATGAGTAAATTCCTCCCATAGGTACGACAACTCGCCATCTAAAACTTATCATTGAAGGGATTACTAGATAACAACGTAGGAAATAGATAGAAAATCACCTTCGATAAAATGACTCCAGCGTAAGGCACGAGACAAACCATGGGACTAGAGATGATAGAGTCTTAAAGAAAAGTCGCTAAAAACATTCATTTGCTACCTCAGAACTTTTTCTTATTCGTGTTTAACAATGTACCGGCTCTTTATAGTTTTCTGTATATTATCTACATATAGACTAGGTTTGGAAGTATTACTAATTAAATTCACAATCGTATTGCTTTTTATATACATTGTTGCTTTAACCCATGCCTTGTGATGTTAAGCGCTCTGATACCCAAGGGTCATGTTCACGCTATAGAAAACTGTTAATAAATAAATAAATAAATATGCTGAGTTATTGTGCGTACTGCTCATCAATGAAATTCCTGGTGGCCCCAGAGCCAAGAAGGGCATGTACTCCCACAGGCGCAGCCCCAGGTATTTCCAACATAACACACACGTTCATATGGGCCACCGATGTCTGAACTGTATTCGCTACAGCTGGTTAGACCTCTTCTTCTAATGGCCTCAAACAAGTGGTTTCTAGCTTGTTTGAGCGTGATAGTTTCCCAGACTCTCCACCACAGGCACTTTCCTCGTGTTCCTTTTTTTTGTCTTGATATAGTGTCCGGGCTTGCCACAATACATACATAGTCTCTGCTTCCTTCTTCTTTCTCTCTCTTTGTAACTTATCGTCCCTCTTATGCCGCTAATTTGCATCGGTTCTGTTCCGATGGTGGCATGCGGAGGCTCTTCCGTCAATGGCCTAGGACGGGGAGGCAGGAACTTCATGTCTGCTGTTTATCTCCTTTTCTTACCCGGAGCCGGTGATCTAGTTGGACAGTAAGGTCGATGAGTTCATCGCATGTAGCGGGCATGTGGACTACTTGAGCCAATACATCCTTCAATTCGCCTCTCAGCCCCTGATAATACAAGGAAGTTATTTTCTCCGTAGGCCAATCAGTGTCTACAATGAGTCTGTTGAAGGAGGTTATGTACGTAATTAGGTCTTGTGTGCCCTGCTTAAGCGTAATAAGTTCTCTTTCTAATGAGAGCAAGTGTGCTTTTCTGAAATAACTTGCGCATCTCTTTGTAGAAGGTAGCAAAGTTGCGCAAAACAGGATTGTCTCTGTCTATGAGTGGGAAAGACCAACTGGCTGCGTTTTCTCCCAGGTAAGACATGACAAACGCCGTCTTTGCTTGGTCATTAAGAAACACTACAGGCTTGCACATAAAGTGCACTTTACCCTGACCCAGGAATATTCCAAACTTCTATGGGTCCCCAAATAACCTCTCGGGAGGGGCTAGAGGCAGCTGTACTGGCTGTATTACTTGGATAGTGGAAGGACCTGTCTGAGGGGGCGTAGCATAGTTGTTTGTGAATCGTCCCGTTCCTCCTCCCCTGGGAAAGAGCTGTATGCCCCACGTCAGTAATATGCGATGTCTGTGGCAATGTCCATTCCCTAATGTAAGAGGCCCACCTAGTGCCCATAGTGGTTCTGCTACTTCCCTCCTCATAGTACCCATCTCGTTTTTTAATTCTAGGTTTTACACTCTGAAGGCTTCCACTTCCATTCGCAATGTGGTCATTGTTTCCAACACTGTAGTGAGAACCGTGTTGGTGTCCATCGCTCAGGCTGTAAGTAACCGTGGGCTTGTCACTCTGTCACAACATAGGCTAGGTGACCACTAACTTTGGAAGCCGGATACAGCGGGAGCGATGGATGATGCTTGATCACCCTTTCATCATGTGTGGAACCACCTGCGAGTAGTATAGAATCACTCCACAGGCAACTTCACCCCAGGTAAAAGGGAAAAAAGGGATAAAAGAAACAATAAAGGTTCAGCTGCGAAACCATCCATGGAGTACTGTACAGGAGCTGAACACCTCACTCCTACAATAGCACGGAAAGGCACTGTTCCCAGCGCGGCTCGGAACCACGCTTCCGCACTGCCAAAATGAAGGCGGCTGAACGCCGTCTCTCTCACCTTCCTCCTCAACGGACAAAGCAGACAAAGTGGAGAGGAGACGGGGTAGCGTGCATCTCCAGTCAGGAGCTTGGTAGTAAGGCACAAAAACCTTCCGGAGCTATTGACTGGAATCAGGTGACAAGCACCGGGTTGAGTGTGGGAGGGGAATAAATAGAGGAGAGAGGCAGGACAAGCAGGCTGCACCCTAGGCATTATGGGAGATGAAGTTCCACGACGTGCACACTGCATTTCCCTCTCATTCACACAACTGTGCTCGCTACTGTGGTTTCCCAGCCAACCTACGCCCGTACATGACAGCTAGTTCCCCAGATAAAGAATCCAAACTAATAGACGCTTCTGGAAAACACATAGCTGCTCAAGCTGCCAATCACTGGCGCATTGCAAACAGGCAATGCCTTTTGGCCAGACATAACAGAGCACACTGGGATGAAATAAAGCAGTTGCTCCATAAGCTCCCAGATCAGCATATCGCAAAAGCGCAAGATTTTATAAATTAGGGGAAACTAATTTCTAATTCTTCAATTAGGTGTGCTCTAGATGCTGCTGACACCGCAGTTAGAGAGGTCAATACTAGTATTCACCAAAGAAGGGAGGCATGGTTAAGGATTTCTGGGTTCAAACCCGAAGTCCAACAATTCATTTTAAATACACCATTTGATAAAAACATCTCTTTGGGCCTGAGGTGCTTGACAAAATGAAGAAGGATACTGAAGTAGCAAAGTCCATGGCAGCACTACAGTCTCCTTCAAACAGAGGCTCCTTTCGTCGCTCCTTTTATCGAGCAGAGTCCAAAACCACACTCTCAGATCAGAACAAAGTTAATAACCAGTCCTTTTCCCTTAAGAGGCTTTTTTTCAAGGAGGATATAGAGGAAACAACTCCAAAGGCAGGGGTAAGGGCACCACACCCCATAACTCCCCTTCTCCTAATAAACATTAACTTCCCCACACTTACCTCTGACCATACCACACCTGTCAGAGGAAGACTTCAACAATTTCTCCCCATTTGGCAATCTATAACAATCGACAAATGGGTAATAGGAATTATGTAACATGGTTATTGCCCGGAGCTTACCACAAATCCACCAAATATTCCACCTGGCTCTCACAAATTGTCCCTACACCACTTGCAATTGCTCCAACAAGAAGTGCCATCTCTCTTACTGAAGGGCGTTATAGAACCAGTTCCACTACAGTACCAAGGTTCAGGGTTTACTCTCTCTTCGTACTGATCCCCAAAAAGGATGGCTCCCTAAAATCTGTTCTGAATCTCAGAGAGTTAAACCAATAAATACTGTTTGAGCACTTCACATTGTAACCCTTCAACAAGTACTTCCACTTTTACAGCAGGGGGGATTTTATGTCTACTCTAGACCTAAAAGATGCATATTTTCACATTTCAATTCATCTAGCTCATTGCACATACCTCAGGCAAACATCACCAATTACAAATACTCCAGTTCGGAGGGACCACTGCTCCCAGTGTATTTACCAAATGTCTGGCAGTAGTTTCAGCTCATCTCAGAAGACAACATATTCATGTCTTCCCCTACCCAGACGACTTGCTAGTCAAAGCCACCACTTACCAAAGTACACACTTATCATGTGGAGAAGTGTGGCTCAGGGGTTAGAGGCGGCAGACCCGGAAGCTGAGATCGGCCCTGGACTAGGGTTCAATTCCCCGCCTCGGCGGGTCTTGGGCTCAAAAATTCCACGGACTCGATAATTCTCCCTCTGGTGCCTTCTCGACTCACGGGTTCACACTCTGCGACTCTGGGCAATAGCTTGCTTAATCTCCACAACGGCCCCTCGCGGCGGGATGCCTGGCTTTCACCTTGTGGATACCATGCCGGGGTTATCTCACAGGGGAATACCAGGACGGGTTCCCTAAGCAAGCGCCGGGAAACCCTTTGTGGGTAGCTGTGCGCTATATAAGCTCAAATACATTTACATTTACCAAAATTGTACTACAGCTCAGACCATTAAACCTACTTCATTAAATGGGTTTCACAGTCAATGCACAGAAACCGCATCTGAATCATTCACAGATGCCGTCTTATCTAGGGGCCACTATCGACACTCTCAAAGCTGTAGCCTCTCCCATTGTAGCCAGAATTCACAATATTCAGTCTTTGATGCTACAGTTTCCAACCAAACATTAACAGTGAGAGTATTCATGCAACTGCTGGTAATGATTTTGTCCTGCATCACAATTGTACCCCATGAAAGACTTGTACCCCCTACAAGAGTGCTTAGCACGTCAGTGGAATCAGTCGCAGGGTCAATTAACTGATCTAGTGTTGGTAGACGGGCGCACCCATCGCTCTCTGCAGTGGTGGAACCCACAAACCTTATCAAAAGGGTGGCCATTCATCGACCCTATTCCACAGATCGTGCTAACAGCAGACTCATCTCTGGTTGGGGTGGCCATCTCCAGGATTAAGCAAACACAAGGAGATGATTGACGGAGTGCTGACACTTTTTCAGCACTCCGTCACAGATCTGGGTCGAATCCATCATCATTCTTTAGCTCACTTTGCCACCCCAGTACGGACACAGCTATAAGCAGATCAGTCTTGACCCTGTGCGTCATGGGAACAGGGCAGCACGAATTGCCAAGCCATGTCTTCCCTGGACCGCAAACAAGCATCTTGGGACCAGTTTCGGGCTAACAGCCCTCTTCAGCCAGGCTAGCTTGAATCCAGTGGCAAAGTGAGCAAGGGACCCACGTCTGGGCATACCCTACCAACTTATGGTGAACAAAACAAACACAAGGAGATGATTGACGGTGTGCTGAAACTTTTCAAACACTCACCCCCAGTCAGAGATCTGGGTTGAATCCATCAAGACTGATTTGCATATGGCTGGGTTCAAACTGGAATGGCATGGTGAGCAACAAACGATGGATTTAGGCCCAGATCTCTGTACTGGGGTGAATATATGACATTGTTCTGTATTCTGTCCATCAACTGTTGTTTTTGCATTTGTCACCCCGAGTGGGACGGGTATGCCCAGACGTGGGGCCCGTGCTCTTCATGCCACTGAAATCAAGCTATCCTGGCTGAAGAGGGGTGAAACCCCAAATTCGATCCTAGGATGCTTGTTTCCAGTCCAGGGAGGACCTGACTTGGCAGTTCAGGCTGGACTGTTCCCATGAGGCACTGGGTCAAGACTGATTTGCATATGGCTGGGTTCAAACTGGAATGGCATGGTGAGCGAAAAAACATTGAATTTAGGCCCAGATCTCTGTACTGGGGTGAATGTATGACATTGTTCTGCATTCTGACCATCAACTGTTGTTTTTGCATTTGTCACCCCGAGTGGGACGGGTATGCCCAGATGTGGGTCTTGTGCTCTCTATGCCACTGGAATCAAGCTATCCTGGCTAAAGTTGGGTGAAACCCCGGAACCGGTCCTAGGAATCTTGTTTCCAGTCCAGGGAGGACCTGGCTTGGCAGTTCGAGCTGGACTGTACCCATGAGGCACAGGGTCAAGAATCATTTGCATATGGCTGGGTTCAAACTGGAATGGCATGGTGAGCAAAAAAACATTGAATTTAGGCCCAGATCTCTGTACTGGGGTGAATGTATGACATTGTTCTGCATTCTGTCCATCAACTGTTGTTTTTGCATTTGTCACCCTGAGTGGGACTAGTATGCCTGGACGGGGGTCCCGTGCTCTCCATGCCACTGGAATCAAGCTATCCTGGCTGAAGAGGGGTGAAACCCTGAAACCAGTCCTAGGATGCTTGTTTCCAGTCCAGGGAGAACCTGGCTTGGCAGTTCGGGCTGGACTGTTCCCATGAGGCACAGGGTCAAGACTGATTTGCATATGGCTGAGTTCAAACTGGAATGGCATGGTGAGCAAAAAAACAAAGGATTTAGGCCCAGATCTCTGTATTGGGGTGAATGTATGACATTGTTCTGAATTCTGTCCATCAAGTGTTGTTTTAGGTCTCGCGACCTATCGATGCGCGCAAGCGCATCGAGCGTAGCGAGAATTCATGTGGCGAAAACATCTTCAAACCAAAGGGCTTTCAGCCCCGCGGTTTTCATGCAGTGCCCGTGTACATGCACGCGCATCGCATCCAAGCCCAGCCCAGTCCTCCCCTAGCAGCACTCCTCCCACGCCATCAACTCCCCCCTCCCACACCAGCACCTCCCCTCTCTCGCATTCACGCCCACCCACCAGGCTCTCCCGCCCCCATCAGGCTTCCCAGCTTGCATTTAACCCACAGGCTTCCCCTACCAGCAGCATTTGCCATCACGGCCGCAGGCCGTGACTTCAAAGGGTTCCGCTGCCCCGCCTCCTGCTTCACGGCCATCTGTTCCCCAGCACCTCCCCTCTCTCTCCACTAATTATTCACTGCTGGCCGGCCCATCTAGTTTTGCACAGCTTTCGTTTTCCGCTTGTTTTTTTTGATGCCCAGCATGCATGTGCACGGAGCTCTCACGAGTGCTACGCTGTTAGTTTTACATAATCAGCACGGCGCTCGTCATGATGCAATTTTATACACATTAGGTTGTATTTTTGTTATTTATTTAATTATATTTGTTTTCGTATGCGTCTGGTATTTATTCAAATTAATGATGCCTGCTCCTTTAAATCCTGGCTTGCGTTCAGCAGCTGCTGTACTTTCACCCCGCCCTCTTCCCCCCTTTCCATGCTGGATTTGTCCAGGCCCCAGAAGCATCAGCTCCTCGTCCTCCCTGCGGCAATTGAACATGTGGGACTCCTGTGACCCACATCACTCTTTATCGTATTTTTCATTGTTACTTTCCACTGCAACAGGGGTGCCTTGCTTAATATTTGAGCAGGCGCCTACTACACTTGCTGAGTTTGCCAATGCCTTTTTTCATACCTTTCCTTTAAGGGTCTGACTCCCGATCCATGGCCGGGATTGGGTTATAATTTGTACAGCTTGGTCCGTCTCCCAGTGCACACCATCTTCCCCCGAATGCTCCGATTACTGGCAGCGGCTCGTCTTACACGGCTTCATGTGAAACGATCTCTATGCTGGGACCTTTGAAGCTTGGCAGCCATGCAGATGAGCATGTTTCTGGTCCTCGGCCTTCGAACTTCTTGCTGAAACGGGGTCTGAGGCCCAGTACAAACTCCTCTTTTCCTGGCTGATTTCATCCCTCCCTCCCTGGCCTCTCCTGTTCCACACAGCGCTTTGAGGCAGCATATATATACGGGTAAACACTAGGCAAACACTAGCACAGCAGGCATTCTGTTCCTTCGCTTCTTTAACCATACCCACCCCGTCCCTTCCCTCTACAGTCCCCTTACTGCTTCTCATTCGCAGAGCACCGGCACTTCTCAGAAACAAGCAGGGCCTCTAGTTTTCTCTCTGTCTGCGAAACAGACGCAACTATTCTTCCATTGTGCATTTTCAGTTGTCCTGGCTACGTTGTGATCACTTTTAACTCTACAATGCCAACTTGAGGTATAAGTAACGTTGTTTCCCTGCAATTGTGGTTTGGTTATGCGTGTATGTGGATGTGCGTTGCTTTGTGTGTGGAAGTGTGTTTTAGTGGTGTTTAGTTGATGTATGTCTGTACCTGCATAATATACGCGTTAGATAAGCCATTGTGTGTGTGGGATTTCGAGGTTGTGTGTGTTTGTAGGACGGAGGAAGCACCGCCCTGATGTTACAAACAAGAGGAAACTGAGAGCGTGGTCAGGCTCAGTCTGTCTTGTTGCGGATATCCGTCTTTAATGTGCATATTCACGGTAATTGTGGCACTGGGCAACACAGGAAGCTAGGGGCGTACTTTGGTTTGTTGATGCATGTCTTTATTTCTCGGTGCCTGCTTATGTGTTTGTCGTATGCTTGTGTTTATGTGTGTTTGGGCAGAGACAAGAATGTGTAAACACTCACGTACCCATGTTTAATTTAACGTATTCATTTCTATTGCACATCATAATAGGTTAACATTTGACTAGTCTGAGTAAGACAGGGAGTGAAAGTGATAGCGCAGGAAGTTACCCTGCTTTTCTGTACACTCTTTACCCTGTGACGGAGATATAACATCATTTGAAAGGGATAGAATTATTTGCAAGAGTATGCACTATTCGTCTGCGATCGGGCAGAATTTGTATGCTTTATTAGTGGCATTAGTTATTCTACTCAAAAGGAAATCTTTGTTTGAGAACAAAACTTGTTCTGTTCAGTCACAAAATGTGTATGTCGTTTGCATGATTCATACATCACAGCTGCAAGTCGTGAATCTGTTTCAACAAAGAGGGTACTGTAGAGACAGGAATGCCCCCGCATGGTGTATAGTCATGTACCTAGTGCTTCATTTGTGCTGGTGTTTACAACTGCTTGGCCCGACACTTATTTCTTTACACATATTTATGTCAGACCACCACATGGTGACACTGTCAGTCTATTTTTAAAAGAGCACATAAGGGAGAGTGTTCAACAGTCCTATTACAAATAAGATAAGCCCACGGAGCTTCAAAGTGAGCGCTCTCACCTTCCGGATTGGTGTTGAGCCCTCCCCCACCCTCCGAGCACGAATGCAACGTTTCCCTCAACCCACCCTTCCCCGTGCATAGAGTGCGCAGCCATCCATGTCCTTACCTAGAAGAGGGGAAACTTTTAAGCCCTTTCTGTGGCATCATTGACCAGCTTGCAACACGCACTCATTAAGCTGGATAGGACGCTTTGCAATCAAACTTTTTTAGATGAATATTTATTTTATTGATAAAGTACCCTGAGCAAAGTTGTATTTGCTATCTATCACTCTATACTGCATTTGCAGCTTTTATCTCTCCTCCTCTGCGAGCTTTCCAATCGTTCCTGCCCCCCCCGCCCCCATTTAATTTGTTTCCTGTCTCTTCATTGCTTGCCCGTCCCCCAAACCCTGTGCCTTGCTACGGTTTTCAGACTGCCGATTCTGCTGTGAAACCACTGTTTTGCCCTGCCTGTGTTTATGCTGCATGAGTTGTTTCCAACCCTGCAACAACCTTAATTGCTGGGGGTTATATACAAGGGTATGGTCGGTGCTTAGGGGCTACATGTCTGTGGCCAGCTCACCATGATTAAAAAAATAAATATTCATTAAAAGGGAAATCACCCACGCAAGCCCACTATCACCCACGCAACACCACACTCACCCACGCAACGCCACTCACCAAAGCAACCCCACTCATCCAAGCAACCCCACTCATCCACGCAACCCCACTCATCCACGCAACGCCACTCATCCACGCAACGCCACTCACCAACGCAACGCCACTCACCCACGCAACGCCACTCACACACGCAACGCCACTCACACACGCAACGCCACTCACACACGCAACGCCACTCACACACGCAACGCCACTCACACATGCAACACCACTCACATTGCCAATAGGTCTCGCAGTAGGAAAGTTGGAACCATTACAATTGCAAATAACAATGCCTTTTTATTTTTTTTTCATTTTAAAAACATAAAGGGCTTTGTCATTTACAAAACCAATAGCTCCAACTTTCCTACTGCGAGACCTATTGGCAACGCCAGTGCTTGTTTGCTTTTGTCACCCGAGTGGGACGGGTCTACCCAGACGTGGATCCCGTGCTCTCCATGCCATCGGCTTAAAGCTATCCTGGCTGACGAGGGGTGAAACCCTGAAACCAGTCCTATAATGCTTGTTTCCATTCCAGGGAGGACCTGGCTTGGCAGTTCGGACTGGACTGTTCTCATGAGGCACAGGGTCAAGACTGATTTGCATATGGCTGAGTTCAAACTGGAGTGGCATGGTGAGCAAAAAAACGATGGATTTAGGCCCAGATCTGCGGTGAATGTATGCCATTGTTCTGCATTCTATCCATCAACTTGTTTTTGCTTCTCCAGGATTACACAATCCAGGGTTTGTGGAGTGACAGTCACAAAAGTCTCCACATCAACTTCCTAGAACTTCTAGCAGTATTTCTAGCACTCAAAGCTTTTGAAATTCACCTCATAGACAAAGTTGTCCTAGTCCGCAAAGATAACATGACAGCAATGTACTATGTACAAAAAGGGGGGCACACTCTCTCCATCCGTCACGCCTCTCTCAAGCCATTTGGAATTGGGCAATCCATCACAAGATTTATCTTCTGGCAGAACACCTTATAGGAGTAAACAGATTGACGACCTCCTCAGCAGAAAGAGTCAGCAAATTCATGAACTGGTCAGGGTTCAAGTTCAAAAGACCTTTATTCGAATTTCATAAAATCCATAAAAGTACTGATTACAGCAACAATTCATTAATATAAGATACATACAAAAAGATAGAAAAGTTTTTTGTGCAAAGGAACATCCCAAAATTTTGTACCGTACAATAAGTTTCATTTCATTACATTATATACAAAGTGCAAAGTGACACCTGTTATCGATAATTACTGATATCAAGGGTTTTCCATCGTCTTACGTGCTCGTATAGCCATTCTTAAGAAAGTGCTGGTGCGAAAAGTCAATTCTTCAGTGTCCAAAGTAAGCAGCATTATATATGAATCTTTGAGGGTGAGTGGTCTGTATTTTTTAAAATAGGGGGTTAAAAGCCATTTGATGAATCTCAAATAAAATTTACAGAAAAACAAAAAGTGCAAATCATCTTGAGTACTCATTCCATCACAGGGACATGGGGTGAGATCAGCACTGTGTCGATACCCCAGAGGAAATGACAACAAGAATTTAACAGTTCCCGCCCTCAATCGAAACAATAAAGCTCTCTCCCAACTGGACATAGGGAGGGAGTTACTTGCCTATGCATGTGGCTTCTCCCGCTCATTCTGTTTCTTGTTCGGAAGCTCATGCAAACATTCCTCACACTGATTCTGATAGCACCCACATGGACCCGTCAACCATGATACACCACCATGTTGGAGCTGTCAGTAGTTCCGCATCAAAAGCTGCATCCCACCTCCAGGCTCATCACTCAGAACTGTGGAGAAATCAGGCATCCAAATCCCAAAGAACTAAACTTAGCCATCTGGCTCCTGAAGTCATAGTTTGGTTATTTGAATCTACCAGCAGACTGCGAGAAAGCCTACTACCAGAGCATGTTATGCAGCAAAGTGGAAAAGATTTGTGGTCTATTGTAAGAACAACAAAACCAATCATCTAGATACTTCTGTCCAAAACATTATCTGTTACCTGTTGCACTTACTGCAAACTGGACTAACTTATACATCTGTTCGTTTGCACCTTGCAGCGGTAGCTGCATGTTTGCAAAACAGACAGCATTTATCTCTATTAACCCCTTCCATGCTCATGACGAGCTCAGCTCGTCATGCAGTACACTGCTTGTGTGCTCATGACGAGCTCAGCTCGTCATGAACAATGGAAATCATGGATCTGCAGCACAGAGGAGGAATTGCTGTAGCATGGATGTGGTTAAAAGTTCCAGTAATCAAAGACCATCATGGAAGGCTTGAAAAGGGTAATACCACAAAGAAGTCCCCCTGCACCAGTGTGGAATCTTAACATTGTCCTTACAAGGCTTATGGGTCCACCCTTTGAACCATTGCATAATTGTCCTTTGCAGTTTCTTTCATGGAAAGTTGTTTTCCTCATTGCAATCACTTCATTGAAAAAAGTTGGTGAGCTACATGCGTTAACCTTATAAGAACCATTCTTTCAGCTCCACAAAGTCAAAGTAGTTCTTCATACCAACCCTGAATTCCTTCTCAAAGTGGTTTCTGCTTTCCATTTAAAGCAATCAGTTGAGTTACCTGTGTTTTTTTTCTCAACCTGATTCTGTAGCAGAACGGGCTCTTCACATGCTTGATGTCAAAATAGCTTCATTGTACTACATAGATAGGACCAAAGATTTTTGCAAAAAAAACCAACTGTTTGTTGCATTTGCTCCACCTCACAAAGGCAGTCCTATCCCTAAATATGGCATTTCAAGATGGATTGTTAAATGCATTCAAACATGCTATGCAAAAGCCAAAATAACTTTATCCATACCCCCTAGGGTGCATTCCACTTGCAAAATTGAAGCTATTAAGGCCTTTTTAGGTAACATTCCTCTAGCTGACATATGTAAGGCAGCTACATGGTCTACACCTCGCACATTTACCAAACACTATTGTGTAGATGTGTTAGCACACCAACAAGCTAATGTAGGCCAAGCATTACTTCAAATACTGCTTCAAACAACTGCAACATCTACAGGTTAGCCACCGCTTTGAGAGTGTACTACTTTGTAGTCTATGCAAAGAATGTGTATCTACAGCACACATGCCTCAAACGGATTATGTTACTTACCCAGTAAGCATCTGTTCTTGGCATGTAGAGCTGTAGGTCCTTATTAAAACCCAAAACTCCTGCACCATAGGTAGCTGCACTAGTGCACTGCGAGGTATATACCCCCAGTGGAGGTAGCACGGTCCCCCTGATATCTGGTCTAATAAGGTTACAGATTGTACTGGCGGTTTTGCTTAGTTTCATGCTAGCTTGGCCTAGATGGGGATGAACTAAGATAACAAAGGTTATCAACACTCGTCAATTCATGCCAGTTGATACAAATTTTGTTTAACCTTAATTTGACCGGACCACAAGGTATGATGTCTGACTTAGTAAAGTTAGTTTTTAGGTTCAGTTTTTGCATAAATGAAGCAAAGTGGTCCACCTGATGTCTCAATACATTGAGTGAGGACTAGCAATACCACGTCGTCAGCATACAGTAGTGCAGGAATTGGGAAGCCTGCGATTCCTGGCATATCTAGATGGGAGGGGAATAAATGGGCTGTTAATTCATTGATATATAAAATAAATAATAAGGGTGCCAATATACCCCCCTGGCTCACTACACACTTCAATCGAAAATCAGAAGAGAGCAGCACCTTCAAATATGTGAGTTTGGCATTTCTGCCTTACAAAATAAACTCCCATGTTTGATAAACGTTTGCTCCATGCATAATAAAATCTAGCCCAGGGGTCTCCAACCTTTTTTGTAACGAGAGCTAGTCATGATCAGTGAAAATCATCCTTAGGTACTGAAGGCAAAGGAACTTGCACATTGTTACCCGACACCCCATCACCCAGGTTCATTGACTTTAAACTTAATGTTCATGGAGCCTGACGCTATTGTTTGAACAAAATACTGTGATAAGGGGTACTATGATAGGGCTGCCGTTTGCTTCATTGAAAGCATAGTGCTTTAGGATGTATAAACATGTGTGTGAATGAATGGGATATATGTGAATGGGTGACTGATAGCCTGTGTCGTATGTACTTGTGGCACTGGATATATCTTTTGCCATATGTAGCACCATTACATGTACAACACAAACATACAACCATTGTTTTCTTTAATTGGATGAATTTAAAGTGCAGAAAAATGTTTTGTAAAAATGTTCAGAATAAGGAGCATTTTGCACTTGATGGAACATTTTTAAAAAAAGGCTGTATTTTTCAGTTATAAATATGACAGCGTGTCTACCAGGCACTGTGACCAAAATGTCTGTTGTGTGTAAATGTAACACTTTGAAATGGGAGAAAATTCAACTGAAGAGTGAACTTTGTTTATATGCATTATATAAAACTCATCATTTTAATTTTCTCTTATGTCAAAGTGTCTTTACAAACAGCAGGCATATTACTCCCAGTGGCCTGTAGATGAGATGCCATATTTATAACCAGAAAATACAGTCATTTGTTTAAATGTGAGGGATTTAAAGTGAAGAAACATGCTTCATAAAATATTAGGACTTAATTGGCTTAATTTAAAGTAGAGAAAAACATGAACACAATGTTTCATGGAAACATTTTTATTTTTACTTTACATTTCCCCATATAAATGAAAATTATTGTATTTTTCACTTATAAATATGTGTCTACCGGCCACTGGGAGCAAGATGCCTGCTGTGTCTAAATGCACACTTTGAAAATGGAGGAAATAAAAATTAAGAGTTAATGTTATAATTAAGTTAACACTTCATTTAAATTTTCTCTCATTTAAAAGCATTCAGAAACATCATTTTGTTTTCATGCTCTAATGTTGAGTTGAGATCCACTGTATTTAAGAGTTAAATACCTCAGTGCTTCAGTTTTCACCCTCTGCGACCCACCTGGGTGATATATCTGAGCAGAGCACTGATCATTATCAGGATCTGCAGCCTGATAAGGTAAAATAAACATATATTTTCCTATCTTTAAAATGAAAAACACAACACTTATTTATTGCAGTTCTCATTTAAAAATTAACTCACGGCTGGGAGCTGCGAGATACTGGAAGTTCGCGACTGACTGGTTGGAGACACCTGATCTAGCCCACATATAGGGTACACATGATCCCTACTTGCTTCTTAGTTCACTAATAGCATTGCCATCAGGGCTGGTGTAGGAGTGTTTCTGATTTCATGTTTAAAAACTTCCTTTTAATAAATATAGGGTCGTATGTAGAGAATTTAGGGATTGTGATTATCTAATTGCGATTCTTTGCGATTTGCAATTAGGAAATCACAAGCGCTAATGTACAACCACCTAGAAGTTGGAAATGGCGATTCCTAATGGGGTCACAATAGACCTACCTCATAAATATTAATGAGGTAGGTCGCAGCTTGCGACCCATTAGAAATTGTGACTATCTCATGGTGACCTGCTGGGTTCTGCAGAACACCATGTCTGTGATTGCTTTTCAACAAAGCAATTTTTTTCAAAACTGCAGCCCGTTTTCCTTAAAGGAAAATGGGATGTGTTTAAAATTAAATGTTTTTGAGCTTCTTTTTTTAAGAGTAGGCAGTGGTCCGTGAGAACACTGCCTGCTATTAAAATATATCTGTATCAACATTCACAAAGGGGAAGGGGTCCCATGGGTATTCCTTCCCATTTGCGAATGGTTACCACCACCCTTGAGGTGTCGGTAAAAGAAGAAGGTTTTGGGGTCATAATTTGGTTGCAAAACATTCATACATACCACAGCAAATCATTCATACATAACACAGCAAATCAGTATTAGGAAAGGTCGTCCCAAACACACCTTCAAAATACTGATTCACAAACCAAAAGTGCGATTCGATAACAGTTTACCGAATCTGAAATTTGCCTTTTGGATATTTTAAAAACATGTTTTGAAGTCGTAAATTACCCGATTCTGAAAATCGGGCCATTTGCGAACTCAAAAAAAGTTTTGTACATATGGCCCTATATTACTAAAGCATGATGTGGTACACATTGTCATTTACAGACAGTAAATTTCCCATTGAAATGGCCAAAAACATATCCACTAACATGCAACTTTACTGCTAAATTATACAGTGTATAAATTATAATCTGTGTAAATTTGGTTTAAGCAAAGATATTTATCATGTATCATTTGCACTTCACCAAGTAAAGTGTTCTGATTTGTTTTCATCCTATTAAAAAAAATCATCTAACAGGTTTACAAAAAATAAGGTTTAATAACTACTGAAATATATTTTGAAATGTTTGTACAGTTTGCTTATTAGTTATTTAAATGTTGTGTGGTAGAAAGAAACTTGACACTTAATTTCACACGAGTTGTACAGCATGTCAGACAGTTCACTTTGCAAAATACTGGAACTCTTCGTTTGGAGAAAGAAAAGTACTTGTAAGAAGATATAAACTGACCTCTGTCTCAGAAAACAGAGCAAATGTGACAGGGTAAACACAATATTTAAAAGCATCTTTATTGCTCCTTAACTTTCTGAGTGAACAGAATGCCTGTTTTTTATCTGCTCCCAGAATAGGTGAGTAGGACCTAAATATAATTGACACTGATAAAATCTGAATCGCCATAGCGAGTGGCCGAGTAGATTTCTGGAGGCCTGGCCATGCAATAGATACATGATCCAGGCTTAATAACTCAAAAGTGGTAAATAACTTCAGGTCACATACATCATAAGAACAATAAGATCTCTTATATTTGCTAGGCCCCGAATTATTGTCGGGGACCTGCTTGAGAGGAGGTTGGAAAAGTGACATTCACTGGTGGAAATTGCATGCCGCTCTCCTTGCAGTTCCTCTGCCTCATCTAGAAGTCGGAGGAACATGGGTGTCTTGATGTTCTTCAAGCAATATCCCACCACAGTTTCTCTTGTCTGGGAACGCCATATCAGCTACTGTGGTCCTAGAAATAAAAGTCAACAAATGTCCAACTCCCAATGCGGTGGGCATTAGTCATTGGCATTGTTGCTCTAGAGCTGCTCTTACCCTAAAGATGTGAGTATCTTCGTGTTATGGAAAGCATTAGAAGTGGTGTCAAACTCTAAAACCGGCCCATCAATCCTTAAATGATCCACTCGGTATCTGACTGTATGAATGATTTTGCTACTTACAAGGGCTTCGGAATGTGCATTTGCAAACGCAAAAATCACAGTCACATTGCACTAAAAAACAAGTCGCAAATGCAGCATCTACACGTTTTTCAAATTTTCTTTTTTATTTATTGTTGATTTGTGAATTATGCGGACTAGATCCATAGGATGGCAAAGCACATTACAGGAGTTACCATCTCAAAACTGTCTGAATTAGACAGCCAGATGTCATACAGCTGATGATTGCATCTAATTTACAAGAGATGGGACATTCCTGACGGGTACCTTGTAAAATAATGATCACATGAGACTATCACAGTGGAATTTATACATCATCCTGCATACATGTTTAAAATTTAAATTTTTACTTAATACACAGAAATGTTTTGCACCTCTGATTGGTGGAAGATAGTCCAAGGTTTGGTTAGGTCTAGAAATCTGTGCAAGGTCTTGGGTGAACATTATAACTTGTCTGATACATTTTTAGAGGATTATAGATCATACAGAAAAACGTGTTGTGGAAATAGTAACCTATTTATTTTGTTTGATAGATTTCTTAGGAGAGCGTTTTGGTAGCATGACTGAGGAGATTTCATAGGAGAGTGTGTTGGTAACATGTCTGAGAAAATGCTTTACCTTCCATGCATACCTGAGAAGGACCGTTTGAAAGTTATTTTCTTTCTTCAAAATGGGATATTCAAAAAATTAAGAGGACTGGACTGCGCAGTTGTCTCTGTCCTCCTAGGACCACCATGGCGACTCATAAAAAAAGAGATGTGAAAGGTGGCGTTCCCCTTTCCTTGCAGCTCACAGGATTATGGCTAAATGGTTTGCAACCATTAAACTGATCAGAGATTATTGATGGTATCGACAAAAGAGGGTGATATCCATTGGTAAAGTGGTATCTTTAAGTAAGGGACACTTCTACTGTGAAAGCTGGTAAGTAGGTGCTGTGAGTTTCAGCAACTCTTATAGGATGCTCAGGATCTAGAATGGAATTTTGTCATGTTCAAAGTTTGCAGTAAGAATTGAAAATTTCATGACACGAAAATATTCTACCATAAATGTAATAGCCATCTAATTAATATAATGTAATTGATCTATTTTAAATTTAAAACATCAAAACAAAGATACGTTTAGAAGAAAACATGGTTTGTATAATAACAATACAAAATTAATTGCAAAGTGAATTTTTATGGGTTATGACAATAGTTAAGAGTTAAATCAAGGGTTGATTTTAGGGCATAAAAAGGGGTTCACTAAGACTAATGCTTAGGGTCAAGTCATTGTAAGGATAGGGGTTGGGGTTAGGCTAAAAGATGAGCCTATGGTTAGGATAAAGGATGGGCTTAGTGCAAGGATTAAGGTAGAGTTATGGTAGGGTTAATGTATGTAAGGCACGAATTAGGATGCGGTATAAGAATAGAGCTAGTATCAGTTAGGATTATGGATAGTTAGGATTTGAGTAAGTGGCGTTGAACTGCTAGCTTTACTGTTGTTGTTGAGGTACTAGTAATTGCCATTTCCTGAGAATTATGGCTCAGAACATTCCACTTAAATGCAAGTTATTATTTTAAACTGTGATTGTGAATCGAAATGTGTACAAGATCTGTTTTGATATTGTGTATTTTTGTAATTCTGTGTTTTTTCTTCTAGAATGGAGATGGGTTCGTAACTTTGCAGGTAACTAAAAACCTTCCTTTTTTCCCATTTTAATTCTCTTTCATTTCTTCATGCAATGCGAATATTTGCAATTAGCTCTATGTTAGAGTTTGCAAATTCGGTTTACATATATTACATTTATTAAAGTGCAGAATGCCAGAGAGTCTCTGCTGGAAGACACATGGACTATTTCTGAACCTAGCTGCCAAGTTTTCAGATGGCTTACGTGTGACATTTTCATGGTTTCCATATACTTGTGACGACGACTGAAAGAGTGAGTAAAACCAAGCAATCAAGTCTGTGGGAACAGATACGTATCAGATATGACACCCTTTTAAGCAACAAGAAGTTCTAAAAAGATCTTGAAACTGTTCCATTCTACCTGAAATGGAAGGTCACTATTGATAAGCTTGTTTGCTGTTTTAGAACCGGGTATACTTTGCATGGTGGGATTTGTATGTTCATACTGTATTATAGGAAAAGAGAAAAGTACTAGTCCTAGCATGCAAAGTGTTCAGGATTCACAGTGTTACATTTCACATGAAATGCACAGCAGGCAGCAGCTGCGGATTGCCCACATTGCAGCCATATGATAGATCATCAGGGAACCCTGCCCCGCTGGACCTGCTGTAGAGTGTGGGCACGCGGTCCGCCCCCGACATCGTCTCCGGCCGTGCCCCAACACAATATTGAGGCATGGATCTGAAAGAGACACGTTAGTGATAGATTCCTTACCTTAGAATATCCCCAGGCGTCAGACTGGATCCGGAAACTTTTGCGTAGCAGTACCCTTGTGCGTCGGTAGGTGTCGTCTGCGGCTCCGCGTCTGTCGTCGGCGTCGTGGGCGCCGTGATGATGTCGTCGGAGTACTTAGACGCCGCCTCCGCGTGCTGACGTCAGTTCTTCTTTTTTCCGCGCCAGCCAGCGCAGATCTGGAAAGAGCAGTTCCCTAGTCACTTTTTGACTAAGTTTTGGTGATCTTTTGATCCATTTCGAAGTCTGTACGACTCTTACGGTGCCTGTAGGGATGCCCGGATTCAAGCATTGCGACGAGTGCGACCATACCATGTCGGTCACGGATACCCACCGCCTGTGCCTGACGTGTTTGGGCGTCGACCATGACGACGAGGCCTCCCCCGACTGTCGGGCCCTTTCGAGGAAGGCCAGGCGGGAGCGGTCCCGCAGGCAACTCGAACTCCGGCAGTCGGCCCCGCGCCGTGTGAGGTCCCGGTCCCACGAGAGGTCGAGGGACAGGTCGCGGGGACGGAGCCGTCACAGCTCCGGGAGTCGGCACCACTCCTCCGGGTCCAAGTCGTCAGGTAAGAAGCATAAGAAGTCGAAGAGACATCATCGCTCTTCTGACTCCCCCCAACGCTCGCGCGATGCGGCCGGGGGTTCGGGTGACACTGCCCACGCGGCTCTTCGGGAGTCGCGGCCGCTGCGTTCGGCCCCATACCCTCCGGTCCCTGGGCTAAATGCGACGCCGGAGGAGAATAAGCGTTTCCTCATGGCCGTGAGGTCCCTTTCTCCTCCGACGGGTTCCGCGGCGCCTTCGAGCCCAGTGAACCCGTCTGGGGGCCCTAGTGGGTCGAGGGCTTCGACCCCGACGCCGTCGGGTGCTTCGCCCCGACACCGCCGACGCCTTCGGGTCCGGCGCCGCAGGGCCCCACGATCCCGACACCGCCGGTGCCCTCGGGCCCGGCGCCGCAGGGTACAGTGGCCCCGGCGCCGTCGGCGCCTTCGGGCCCGGCGCCACATGACCCTCCTCGGGTGATGGATCGTCACTGGTGGACCTTACGACCCCCCCGGCGTCGGTCCGTGTGGTGTCCCCTCCGGCGCCGTCCTCCGGCGGCGCCGTCCCCGATGCCTCCTTTCATTCGGTTCCGACGTCGGGACGACGCCTATCGGCGCCGATCCCGACGCCGTTTGGAGATTTTAGCTTCTAGGAACCGACCTCATATAATTACGACCCTGAATCTCAGGAGATGAGGGATGAGGAGGATTGGGAGGGGTCTGAGGACCCTCTGGCCAGGGAGTGCCAGTCTAACATGGACTGGGCAGGAGACCTTGGGGAGGCCAGTGGCCTGGACACCTCTCCAGACACTAGATTTGTCTCTCCTCCTACCGTGGCTTCGGAGGAGGGAGCTACTTATGGTGTGGTGTTGACGAGGGCTGCCAAGGCCTTGGGCCTTGAGCTCCCCGTCGCGGCCGTGAGGACTAACCTCCTCACTGAGGTCCTTAAGCCGCAGTCATGCTCCATGGAGCCTCTGCTGCCGTTTAATGAGGCCTTGACGGACGTTCTTTTGGGCACTTGGTCCAGGCACGCTACGGGTTCGCCCGTAGATAGGAACGTGGCCAGACGCCACCCCCCGGCTCCGGGCGACCCATGTTTCCTGTCCTCCCACACCACCCCTGAGAGTCTGGTCATCCAGGCCTCTAATTCCCAGACCGCATTCCCGACGGCCCCGTCGGACAGGGAATCCAAGAGGTACGAGAACTATGGCAAGAAGATCTTCTCGTCCCTTAGTTTGGGACTGCGGTCTTCCAACACCGCATGCCTCTTTGGCCGCTACACCCACTCTCTGTGGGAGACGGTGGCGGAAGTGCTGCCAGAGTGCCCGTTGGAGGTACGAGCCAAACTTGGCCAAGCCCTTGTGGAGGGCCGGGACGCAGCCAAGTATTCAATCAGGTGTGGACTGGATACTACTGACTCACTGGGCAGAGCGATGGCTACGACGGTGGCGGTATGATGCCACGCCTGGCTGAGATCCGCCAATTTCTCGGCAGACGTCCAAAACACACTCATGGACATGCCGTTCGATGGCCGTCGCCTCTTTGGCGACAAGGCAGACCACGCGCTTGAGCGCTTTAAGGACTCCAGGGCTACGGCCAAGTCCTTGGGCCTTTCGGCCCCGCACCAGCAAACGGGTGCCTTTCGTTCCTTTCGTGGCCACGGAAGGGGCGTCCCCACATGTGCCGCCAGCCACTCGCCGCAAACTGTCGTCCAGCGCGGCGGCGGCCGTGGAAACCGCTGTGGAGGCGGTCGGGGAAACAGGCGGAGTCAGTCCACACCTGCCCCTGCAGCATCCACCTCTAAACCCTCCTAGTCCCTGCTTTTCGGCCCATGTGACGCCAGTGGGAGGCAGGGTTCGCCATCACCACTCTCACTGGCACACTGTCACTTCGGACAGGTGGGTGCTGCAGATCGTCCGAAGGGGCTACTCCCTCCCTTTCGAGACGACCCCTCAAGCCATGCCACCACAACTCCACCCCGTATCGGGGGATCACTTGCGGCTCCTGCAGGAGGAAGTTTCGGCCCTCTTGGCCAAGGGGGCCATCGAGCGCGTTCCTGGGCCAGAAGTAGGACGTGGTTGCTACTCCCACTACTCCCTGGTACCCAAGAAGGGCAAAGGGGGCCTACGCCCTATCTTGGACCTGAGGAACGTCAACGGCTTCCTCCGGAAGGAGAAGTTCAGAATGCTGACACTGGCTCTGACACTGGCTCAGGTATTGACTGCCCTAGACCCAGGAGACTGGATGGTAGCGCTGGACTTGCAGGATGCGTACTTCCACATCCCCGTCCTGCCGGCCCACCGGCGTTACCTGCGGTTCACGGTAGGCCACGAGCACTTTCAGTTTACCGTGCTCCCCTTCGGCCTTACCAGCGCCCCACGGGTGTTCACGAAGGTGATGGCGGTGGTCGCAGCTCATCTGCGCAGGTTAGGGGTGTCAGTCTTCCCCTACCTAGACGAATGGTTGATGAAGGCGGGCTCGCCCCAAACAGGTTGATCCCAAAAAAGTGGCAGGCTACACGTTCCATCATGGCAAAGGCACGAGATCACATCAGTATGGCATACCAAAAGGTGGCCTCGTAGTATATGTGTCTACTGCATTGAACATCACATTGGAACAGCTGCCCAGCTTATAATCAAACTTGACGTGCAGCTTAAATATCCAACCACACCGATAATACTGATTAATGTTTAAGCGCACCCAAATAAACAGAAAAAAATGCACTATTTAAACATTTTATTTCCATGATAATGGAAATAAGGTTTGAGAAACCAACATGGGAAATAATTGTTACAGGCGATTTAACTCAAACTTAATGTACACCCAAGAAAAAGACGAGCATTTAGCAACAGAAATTGCAATTGGGTCGGTACTATCACAATCACGTTCTGTAAGAAAAAATATCTGATTTAAGTGGGCAAAAGTTAGTTACAGACTTGAAACATCTATGTCTGTGAGTTGTAAATGGAAGAACACCGGATGATAGGCCCCCTAGATATACATATTATGGTGTAAACACGCGGTAAACAATAGATTATACTATTCTTACCATACCGTTACTAGCACACCTGAGGAAGTACCTCATAAAATACACCACATTGTGGGCCAGATGTAGGTAATTTTTATTTTCCGACTCTTAAATACCGACTCATACCGAATCGATATTTCAGAATCGAAAATTGTCCGACTCTTAAATACCGACTCATACCGAATCGATATTTCAGAATCGAAAATTGGGATGTAGGTAAAAAATCTGTAAAATTTACCAATTCGGAATCACTCAGAATTTGAGATCGGTATATACTGAATCAGTATTTTCCGAATCAGTAAATTCCGAATCAGCAATACCCATTCATTCCTATGGGCCTCCTGGCCCATAGGAATGAATGGGTTTTACCGATTCGGAATTTACCGATTCGGAATATACCAATTCAGTAAATACCGAATCGGAATTTTGAAATAAACAAACATGTGAGCCTGTGAACCAATCAGGAACACTAACCACACCCAACAACAAAGGTACAGTGGAATCAACCAATCAGAATCAAGCACCCCTCCCCAGTACCTGGGAGTGGCCACACCCATGCAGGTGCAGACCAACTGAACAGTTTGGAGAGCAGGAGGAAAGACAAAGGAGCAGGCTTCCCTGAGCATACCTGAACAGCACAATGGAGACCCAGGATGACCAGAAGGATTCAGCAGAGCGCAGGAGGAAACTGAAATTCAGCCCTGCAAAACTGCGGGTGCTGGTGGAGGAGGTGGTGAAACACCACAGCAAAATATTTGGCAAACAGTCTCTGCATGTTGCAGAGTCTGTCAAGCGCAGTACCTGCCTTGATATCCAAGTCAAGGTAAATTCCATTGGGATCACCCACAGGGAAATTGATGACCTCAAAAAAAGGTGGTACGACCTGTGTATCATCACAAAAAAGAAATTAGCTGCCCACAGTCTTGGTCTTTGCAAGTTCCGCAGGTGTGTCAGGGAATGAAATATAATGCTTCATCCTCTTCATCATGGCGTCAAGGAACCTCCTGAAGAAACGGGACAGGCAGCTCTGGGACACACCACCTAATGCAGCTATCACACTTTGGTCACTCCCAGAGGCAAGCAGGTGTAGGCTCCACAGCAACTGCACATGGGGTGGGATGGCGTGCGCCCTTGGTGCTGGGTGCTCCAGGAGTGGGTGCAGGTCCCTGATCAGGTTCAGGGTGGTTTGGGGGTGTAGCCTGTACCTTTGAAGTATTTCTGGCTCTGTTAGTTGAAAAAGTGTTATACTCTGCCTGTACACTTGCTCCTCCCTTAGCCATTCCCTCTCTCCTGCTGCCTGTAGTCTTTGCCGCCTTGCTATGACGTAGAAAGCCGCCATTCTGGTTACACTATTGCATTTTGGGGCCTTATTTTATAGCTTGCACCTGGTTACCACCTGCTTTCAATCCATGGTAAATACCGACTCCTAAATACCGAATTTCCTTAAATTCAGTATTTTTCTGGTTTCCTACATCTCCATGGGCATTTTTTACCATTTCTTATTTACCGATTCGGTAGATAAGAATTCGGTAACTGTGGATTCGGTATATTCCGATTCGGAAAAATACCGACTCCTATTTTCCGAATCGGAAAAATTTACACTCCTACATCTCATTTTCTGGATACCGGTCGGTATCAGCCAAAATTACCGATTTTCGGCCATTACTGACCGGTATTGGGCGACCAACATCTGGCCCTGTGTGACCACTACTATCAACATGTGGAATTGAGCATAAATCCTCTACAACACATGACAGCACCTGTCGAAATGGGGCAGTTAACAACAACCAACATGAAATGTTTAAGATGGGCGACCAACACACTTCCTAACTTAGCAAGTCTGGCTAAGAAAATTATGGAGACAGTGACACCTTAAGGTGTAGCCCAAGAGAGATCTGGATGGCTTTCTCGTCAAATCTACCAATATGTGCTCCCACTATTAATTATGCATGGACACCACTCTGCAGACAACACAATGCCTCACAAATATGTCTTGTATGCTCAGAAAAGGAAGTAAGCAAAGTAGCCAGAAGCATAATGGATATCAATGCTTCTAAGCATACCTGGGATAAAATAAAACATCTTAGGAAGCAATATAAAACACAAATCTGGGAGGATGGGAAAGCCGGGACAGATGAATTCTGGACAAAACTTCTATTTAATGCAGAAAAAACAAATACTAGAAACTGTAAACGGGTTTACAAGAACTTCACAAGTCATAAACAATTGAAGTGTAATGGAGGAAGCCTGGGCTGGTCATCTAATTAAGACATTTACCATTGGTTTATCCCTAGCACACAGAGAGTGGGACAATGGTAATAATAAACAGAACAACAAACAAATTGTGGATTCTACCCCCAGAACCATAGACCCTACCAACTCAAGTATTATTCCATATTGCCAGGCTGAGCGGAATGCTCAATATTATCCAGCAGAGATGGTTTCAAAGATAATAACATCAGGGCAAAGGGATGGGGCCCTAGGGCTTAATGGCATCCCACAGGCCATTTTCAAACTGGATCCTGATTACTGGGAATCCCATTGATGGCACTGTATAGTGAGCTGGGAACAATAGAAACCTTACCTAGGAGTTGGAGAGGGTCAATATTAAATCCAGTATATAAAGGTGGTGACCGGTCAGACCCAGCCAATTATAGGCTAATAGCACTTATGGACTCTGAAGCCAAATATTACGCATCGCTAATCCTTGAAGAACTGGTTGAATGGTCAGACAACAGCAAGTTAATTCTCATCATTCAAACAGGGGGGCATATTACCAACAACTAGCGATAATTATCGCTATGTTGGTTTAGCAGGGATATTTTTATCGCCGAGCTGCAGCGATTTTTATCGCTTAGGAACCTTGCTATTATCAAGGTTTATTTCCTAAGCGATAAAAATCGCCCAAAAGGCATGAATATCGCTGAAAAGTCAGCGATATTCATGCATTACCGAGCTAATGCTCTTAGCCATGTTATCCACCTACCATTGGATAACATGGCTAAGAACTGTTCAGGGACAGGTGTTAGCCTTTGGAGATATTCGCTCTTAGCGCGAATATCCCCAAAAGTTGGTAATAGGAGATAGCGATGTTAGCGACTGTTTCCAGTCGCTAACATGGCACGCCCACTTTGCATGTCATTAGTGATAAATATCACTAACATGCAAAGCGGGGCCCAAGATGGTCGCTATCTCCTACTAGCTGTCGCTAACTGGTGTTAGCGACAGCTAGGTAATAGGGAGATAATTTTATCTCCGCTTTCTTGGCTTTTAAAGCCAAAAAAGCTGAGAGATAAACCCCCTTGATAATATGCCCCAGGATTCTGTAGAAGCTTCAGTATAACTACAAACATCTTAGCACTTGCACTAATAGCAGATAAGTGTAAACCTATGCAGAAAACCTTACATCTATGCTTCATAGATTTTAAAGCAGCCTTTGTCCGTATATAGCGGGACTTACTATGGAACAAATTAAAGACATGGGGCCTTCCAGACAAAATCCATCAAGCTATAATGCAATTGTACATGCACACGTTAAAGTATGTGATAGCTCAAGAAGATCAAGGAATACATCGACATATGTAGGCCTGTAACAAGGCTGTGTTCTAGCTCCGCATCTGTTTAATCTGTTTATGTTGTATTTAGCCGTATGAGAGTGGGCCTTCAAAGAACACTCATTGAGGTGACGAAAGCTCTTGAAATTAACACAATCAAAATTAAAACAATGATAAACAGGAATGAAGCAGGGCCACAACTCCCAATCTAGCCTAGAGACACCACTCTAGAGGTGGTCAGTAATGGTAAGTACCTGGGTCTGTACATTGACAACTGATTGCACCTCCAAGCACATAAACAGTACATTGTCAAGAAAGGGAACCGCCTGATTTTCACATTCTGTTCTCTTGAAAAAAAAAAACGGAATGCTCTTTCTTTTAAACCACTGTTGCCGATCTTAGCAGCAAAATTGCTACAACTGTGGCATACGCAAGTGTTGTCCTGCATGGTAAAGACTGAATATTTCAGGAGAGTCTTCCAACAAAAGCGCATAAAACAGAAATCGGCCTCTCACAGAATGCCTCTCCTGCACAAGTTCAATTGGAACTCGGTCTTATCCAACAAGTTGGAGAGGATGCTCTACAATAAAAGCATGGTACAAAGTATTGACAAATCGAACCAGTCCGTTAAATAATTTCCTTTAGCAGGCTCAGAAGGGGACTCTTAACTCCATCTATAGCAAATACCTGAATCAGAATCTTATTTTTTCTGGTATTCCACAACCTAATAAATCTGCCAAAATACACTGGCTTTAAGAGGATAAACGCAGCCTATCCAATCGTATGCATGCCTGGATTGTCCTTCAAATGAATTCCATGCTGAAACCGGCAGCATACATTAAAAAGAAAACAAATCACCTCTCGCTTTGGTATGCTGCCGTCTCTGGCCGATCAACCATCTTGGAAATATAGTGGGCCTAGGCCATTTCCTTATAAGGCGTAGCAGAGCAGGACTTTATTCATTTGATTTGTTTATGCCCCTTTTTAGGGCTCGGGCCTCGGCCACCACGAAGTGGGGGCGGAGCTTCCGAGATCCTAATGTTAAAGAAAAAAAAAGGATCTGTAGGGCTCTGGCCAGACACATTCCTTAGTGTTTTATGGCATCTGCCTAGTGATTCGTCTTCGCTGTGCTGTCTATTTAGTAGCCTTAACGTGATAGGCTATATTTACTTTTCGTCCGTCATTGATGTTAGTTTCATGGCATATTCTGTGCACGAACGGGCACGGAGAGTGATTAATCTTAATTAGGAGCTGTGAGAGTGCCCGTGTAATGCAATCCAGATGGTGCAAGCGCGTTCACCATTGCATTCTGCGTTGAGTGCTTTCGAAACCGGCGACTGAATACTTGTAAATACACCTTTAAAGAGTTGGATCTGTTTCTCAGTTTGCGGACTGCGATTCTTTTTACATTTTTAGTTTAGCATAGCACATAAGAAAGAGCGCCAGCCTGCCAAGACCCGCTGAGCGTTTTTCAAGGCCGTGAAAAGAATGAATTATTCAGCAGTAAGCGTGCTTACAGCTGGCCATTCGGGGGCTTTGATCTGCGAATCAGGCGGCGGCATGAATACCGTATTGTCATGTTATGTGTACACAGTGTGTGAATTATTGAAAATAGAGAGGGCTGGGCCTCATCTGGTAGAGATTACAGTGCAGGCATGCTGGGTGAGGGCCTGTAATTGAAAATCCCCAGATGCTGTTTATTTGGTCTTTTGTCCCGTGACCTGCTGCAGTAAGCTTGTCTGAACAAAACGCAGCCTGCATAGAAAGCCCTGCCCAGCCCCTCCCCCTAGCAAAACTCAATGTGGGACTAGTTAAGCACCTGCCCACAATATTTTCGGGAATCCTCAATACATCTGCTGCTCCCCAGTTAGTCAACAGGTTACGTTAACTGCTCTTTCAATTGTTAACGTGGGGATCGTTTTAACTATACTGTTTTGTTTAACTGCAGATTTCCTGTATGGTATATTACATTTGTGAAGCACTTTTGGAGAGCGAATGATGCTTACACAACTTTACTAACACTCGAATGGTTATAGACAAATTGTGTATTTCGTTTTTATTAGTAGTATAATCCATCTAATTGGGCCATCCCTTGTGTTCTCGTGTGACGTGTCAGAATCGTACAAAAAAATCATTGGCGCGCTTTGCACACAATTTGAAAGAATTCATAAAACTCAGAAGGTGTTACAATGCCTGACCGTGATCCACCCATCGTGCACGAAGATACCCCTACACATAACAATGGGGATATTTTGGTAAAGTTAATTGAGTCAGCCATACATACCTACAGCTAAGGTAGTAGTCGTGGGCTGTGTAGGGGGCACACAAAGTATAATTTATCGGAGTGGCATAGATTGACTAAGTTAGGACTCTTTTTTTGGATTACACTGAATAGACTGCTAGTTAATGCCCAGGACTAAATAAAAGCATAACAGTCGTTCTGTAAAACTTCCTAGCCCATTTAGGTTACTGAACCAGGTAATAGCCTTCCTGCTTTTCATTGTAGTTGTGTGACTAAGCAAGTTAACAGTTGACACAATCTTGCAGTGTGGTATCACGGCTAGAAAGGTGTCAGAACGCAGGTCTTATTTACTGCATGAAACCAGCACCATTAGGAACTTATTTAAAACTGAGTTCGAATTATGTGCTGGGTCAAGTGATTTTCATTTTAGATGCATCATGGTGTAAATCATATCAGCAAGACCATCAATGGAAGTATGAATCCTCTTTCATCCTTGTTTTCCCCTGCAATGAAAATTCTCCACAGAGTTTGTCGCATTTCGAGTTATTTGTAGATTTTATTCTTGTTCATGCTTGCTCTCGCCATGCTACCTGAGTATCTTTTTATTTAACTGCCTTTTCATATTAGTAACACATAATACGTGAACAGTAGTGCAGAGTGCAGAGTGGTAGTGCAGAGTGGTAGTGCAGAGTGCAGATTAGTAGTGCAGAGTGCAGAGTGGTAGTGCAGAGTGCAGAGTGGTAGTGCAGAGTGGTAGTGCAGAGTGGTAGTGCAGAGTGGTAGTGCAGAGTGCAGAGTGGTAGTGCAGAGTGCAGAGTGGTAGTGCAGAGTGCAGAGTGGTAGTGCAGAGTGGTAGTGCAGAGTGGTAGTGCAGAGTGGTAGTGCAGAGTGCAAGTGCAGAGTGCATAGTTGTTAGTGCAGAGTGCAGAGTGGTAGTGCAGAGTGCAGCGTGGTAGTGCAGAGTGGTAGTGCAGAGTGCAGAGTGGTAGTGCAGAGTGGTAGTGCAGAGTGCAGAGTGGTAGTGCAGAGTGCAGAGTGGTAGTGCAGAGTGGTAGTGCAGAGTGCAGAGTGGTAGTGCAGAGTGGTAGTGCAGAGTGCAGAGTGGTAGTGCAGAGTGGTAGTGCAGAGTGGTAGTTCAGAGTGCAGAGTGGTAGTGCAGAGTGGTAGTGCAGAGTGGTAGTGCAGAGTGCAGAGTGGTAGTGCAGAGTGCAGAGTGGTAGTGCAGAGTGGTAGTGCAGAGTGGTAGTGCAGAGTGGTAGTGCAGAGTGGTAGTGCAGAGTGGTAGTGCAGAGTGCAGAGTGATGGTGCAGAGTGCAGAGTGATAGTGCAGAGTGGTAGTGCAGAGTGCGGAGTGGTAGTGCAGAGTGCAGAGTGGTAGTGCAGAGTGCAGAGTGGTAGTGCAGAGTGGTAGTGCAGAGTGCAGAGTGGTAGTGCAGAGAGAGTGCAAAGTGTTAGTGCAGAGTGCAGAGTGGTAGTGCAGAGAGAGTGCAGAGTGCAGAGTGGTAGTGCAGAGTGGTAGTGCAGAGTGCAGTTTGAGAGTGCAGAGTGGTAGTGCAGAGTGGTAGTGCAGAGTGGTAGTGCAGAGTGGTAGTGCAGAGTGCAGAGCGATAGTGCAGAGTGGTAGTGCAGAGTGGTAGTGCAGATTGAGAGTGCAGAGTGGTAGTGCAGAGTGGCAGTGCAGAGTGGTAGTGCAGAGTGCAGATTGAGAGTGCAGAGTGGTAGTGCAGAGAGAGTGTAGAGTGGTAGTGCAGAGTGGTAGTGAAGAGTGGTAGTGCAGAGTGGTAGTGCAGAGTGCAGTTTGAGAGTGCAGAGTGGTAGTGCAGAGTGGTAGTGCAGAGTGCAGAGTGGTAGTGCAGAGTGCAGATTGAGAGTGCAGAGTGGTAGTGCAGAGTGGTAGTGCAGAGTGCAGAGTGGTAGTGCAGAGTGCAGATTGAGAGTGCAGAGTACAGATTGAGAGTGCAGAGTGCAGATTGAGAGTGCAGAGTGCAAATTGAGAGTGCAGAGTGCAAATTGAGAGTGTAGAGTGCAGATTGGTAGTGCAGAGTGCAGAGTGGTAGTGCAGAGTGGTAGTGCAGAGTGCATAGTGGTAGTGCAGAGTGCATAGTGGTAGTGCAGAGTGCATAGTGGTAGTGCAGAGTGCATAGTGGTAGTGCAGAGTGGTAGTGCAGAGTGCATAGTGGTAGTGCAGAGTGCATAGTGGTAGTGCAGAGTGCAGATTGAGAGTGCAGAGTGCAGATTGAGAGTGCCGAGTGCAGAGTGGTAGTGCAGAGTGCAGAGTGGTAGTGCAAATGTGCCCAGCAGTACTACCACCAACAGTACTACCACTACCAGTACCACCACCTCCAGTACTACCACTACCAGTACCACCACCACCACCAGTACTACCACTACCAGTACCGCCACCATCACCAGTACTACCAGTAGTACCACCATCAGTACTACCAGTACTACCACCATCAGTACTACCACTACTACAGCCACCAGTACTACCACTACTACAGCCACTAGTACTACCACTACCACCACCAACAGTACTACCACCACCGCCAGTACTACCAATACCAGTACTACCATAATCAGTACCACTACCACCACCATTACTACCACCACCAGTACCACTACCACCAGTACTACCACTACCAGTATTACGGCCAGCAGTACCACCACCACCAATGCTACTGCAGCGGTGATGTGTACTACCACTACTACAGCCACCAGTACTATCACTACCACCACCAACAGTACTACCACCACCGCCAGTACTACTAGTACCACCACCACCAGTACTAACACTACCCCCACCACCACATTAACACACTCCATAACACTTAGCAAAAATACATTACCATTTACAATGCCATTAGCTCAAACTCAAATAAATCCGAGCCCGATTGCATTTCTAATGCTTGTTAAAATCTGTTCGGGTTTTAATACTGGGCAAACACGTTTAATGTCAGGGGCATTCGCTCTTCTAGAACAGCCCTAATAAAAAGATTGGACCCAACCAATCCACAGCAGAACTGCAACATTATGACATTCTTGATTTTATAAGAAAAATTATTTAGAAAACAACTTCCTAATGTTGCACTACTTGATTAATAGTTTGACTGGATTGGCTGGATTGTAATGGCACTGCAGCACTTTTAGGACATTTGCCTTCCACTTCCTATGCTGATAACATGTCTTGTCATTCTAGTCCAAGAATATTCAATTTCATCTTGATTTCATATAATATGAACCTCAAGAAAAGAAACCAACCGAGACCCAGAAGCATGAGTGATGGTGTGATTTTTAGGATGATGTCTGCATGCTCGAAATATGAATGGCTGCGTCGCTAATAAGGTCTCACACTATTACAGTCAGATGTTTTGGGGCGAGGAGTAATTGCTTCTCTAATTGGCTCTTTGCTGCTCTGCTGTGAGTGGTTGCTAAGCTCTGATTTATTCTTCTCTGTTTTGCAGCTGACGTGACTCTGGACCCTTACTCTGCTCATCGGAGACTTATTGTGTCTGATGATAGAAAGAGTGTGAGGCTTGGACTCAGAGCACAGGATCTGCCTGACACACCCTTGAGATTTAGGCCTGTCATCAATGTTTTGGGGAGAGAGAGGCTGCGCTCTGGGAAGCATTACTGGGAGGTGGAGGTGGGGGACAAGACAGACTGGGACCTGGGGGTGTGTGATGAGTCTGTTAGCAGGAAGGGGGATATAGTGCTATCACCTGAGAATGGATACTGGATAGTGTGGCTCAGGGATGGGGAATACCAAGCTCTCTCCTCCCCTCCCTCCCTCCTGACTCCCCATGTGCCTCCCAGGGTGGTGGGTTTTTTCCTGGATTATGAGGCGGGCAGGCTCTCAGTCTACAATGTGGATGACAGGTCTCTGCTCTACACATTCTATATGTCCTCCATACCCTGTGTGCTGAGGCCCTGTTTCAGTCCATATCTCATCAAAGGAGGCAAAAATGCTGGGGCATTACGGATCCTTCCAGTGACGAGTCAGGAGTGAGAGCCTATCAGCATGCTGGCAACACCAGGTAAGAGAGCTTTGTGTAATGTCAATCAACAAAAGAGGGATTGTAGGGCTTTTTATAGAGGTCCAACATAGATGTCCAGTAAAGGAAGATGCAGTTCCTCTTGTCTCAGTGCCAGAGAGACACAAAATCAATAAAACAAGCCACTTCTGTTTGTAAGTGCAAACTGGGTGACTCTGAGGGTGAGAGGGAGAGAAGGGGGAATTCCTTCTGTCAGAACAAGGGTCCTCACTCACCCAGCGAGGTAGGTGTCATGCTTCATCATATGGTCCTGCTCCTCGTCGGGTCGGCGCTGCAATATCCGACAGGCACACGTGAAGGGGCTCTTTAGCAGAGATCTTTTGTTCCACGCCGTATGATGCAGTGGGGGAGAGGGGCCTAGGGTGTGTAGATGTAGTAAACAGGTGACTAAGAAAGGTAGGATAGTCCAAATAAGACTTTTATTCTGGCTGGCTATCCAATTCATTAAAAGCAAACAGAGTGGCAGCTTTCTGACATGATGGTTCAGTTAAGCTATGCTCAACTCTAGAGGTCAACATGTTTCATGCCTGCTGGTCAGTAGGATTTATGGCAATTCTTCAGGACCTAGTGAGTGAATCTATCTACACAACGTGATGGGGGTGAGTTCTACCTACCACGTGTTCGCACCACGGGTCAATTTCCCGTAGTGTCATGAAGTGACCTGTCTGTAGTAAGTGTAACACTTCAATCGGAGTCCGTGGGAGTGTTAAGACACCGGAAACATTGTGTCCAATCTGCTGAGGAACAGGAGCCGAGTCACCTACCCGTCTATGCCAGCACCGGAAAAGTAATGTGTAATGTCACTCATTATCATCAGCTAATGGACCTGTAAGGGATCCCAATGTATTTTGGTAAAAAAAAGCTGTATTATTCGCTGTAAGTAGATAAATGGGCTATGGATAATATCACTGTCATCAGGTAAAGGGAAGTGTAACGTAACTAGCAGTGAGCAATGTCAGGTACACAAACTGTATATTGTCAACACAAACGAGTAATGCTATCACAATAACTCTGCCCTGCGTGTAGGCACATAGCTTACAGATGTCTCCCCCCAGAAGCTGCGAAGGAGGAGAGTATGCTACCACCAGTACACAGTTTATGTTCACTGCAGGCAGCAGTTGGGTAAAAAAACAAAATCGCACTCCTATCATTGCCGGAGCACAGTGACTGTGTTTGAATGCCCATTGCTGGGGAAAAAAGTATTTAGGAAAGAAGTGTGCCGGGGACGGACTGCATATTGAAAAGTCAAGAATGTGGTGTGACATTTTTGGTCAGTTTTGGGGTTGTTTTCAAACCTAACAGCAAATTGCATTGTGGGAAATGTCATTTTTATACGGCGGCGAGCGCATGCACACTGATAATGACTTAAAAGTTAGAACTGGCTGAAGGTGTCAAAAAGGGCAGCAACAGAAAAAGGTATGTTCGAGGCATGTGGGCTGCTGAGTTCATATCTTAGCATAGATCGCCGCCTAGTGTTGGGTCCAAATGTTTGCACCTTGTTGTCTTGGAAGAGTATTTGAAGTATCACGAGATAGGTGACTCCTCCCCTGGACTACAGTGCGAAGGGGCATCTTCTCCATCCTCAGATTGTTTTTCTCCGCCTTTGGGTTTGGATGCACTTCGACAACTCCAACTTCGGGATCGAAGTTTTCCTAATCTCTAAGGCCAAAAAACTCATAATTTCGACTGTATTGTTTCCGCTCGGTATTCCTCGACTCGACACCTCTTTCCATCCATCTCTGGTAGTCGACGCGGGCCGTTGGGCCTTTTCGACGCCACGTGGGCCTTCCGCCGATGGAAAGAACCCCATTTAAAAGATGCCCACAATGCCGATCCAAGTTTCCACATAGTGACAAGCATACGGTATGCAACAAGTGCCTGTCTCCAGACCACAACGAGGAGGACTGTCCAGCTTGTGCTCAGTTCCGGTCGAAGAAAACTATCCGGAAACGAAGAGCTGCTCGGCAAGAGATGCAGCGACAGGCACCAGAACCGGAAAACATTATCGACGACGAACATGAACTTCCAGAGGCAGCGGACTCCCGCTTAGACATCGTCACAGTAGAAGACCAGTCGGACTCTGATGACGAGATCCCACCGGGGCAAACCGCGAGTAATAAAATCCCCTACCCTGCCTCCACCTCCAGACAAGGCTCCGGTCAAAGCATCGGCAAGAGGCCTTAGCCGCGACCGAAACACAGCTTCAGAAGCCCCGCCTTCCGGCTCAGCTCCGAAGACCACACCCAAGCCTTCCGGCACACCAGGACGAGTAAGACTCTTCCCAAAAAGGCCATAGACTCAAAGTCTGTTCCACAGCCGAAAACGGGCCGACACTAAAAAAGTTGTCGATCCGAGAAACACCGGCCAACCAACAAAGGTCGTCGATCCGAAAAAGACCGTGTACCAAAAGAAGGGCGTCGATCGAAAGAAAACAGTCGACCCAAACAAAGGCGTCGATCCAAAAAAGATCGTCCACCCGAAAAAGGTAATCGAGCCGAAAAAAGGAATCGACCCGAAAAAAGTTGTCGATCCTAACTCGACCTCCGAGCCGAAAGAGGCAGTTGAATCGAAAACGGCAGTCGAACCGAAGAAAGCCGTCGAGCTGAAAAAACACATTGAGCCGAAGAAGGCTGTCGACCCGAAAAAGACCGTCGAACATAAGAAGGTTGTCAAGTCCGACAAGGCCGTCGAGCCGAGAACAGCTGTCGAGCCGTCAAAAGCCGTTGAGACGAAAAAAGCTCAAGACAAGAATAAAAGCAAGCAAACGACTGATCCAAAAACATCGGCGCCGAAGCCACGGACAGTAGAAGAACAACTTTTTCATCCTGATCCAGTGAGCCCAGACCAACATAGACTGCATATAAACCCTGATACAGGACATATAATAGTCTACAATAAGAACAAAAGAAGACAGGACACTGAGACTCCTTCTCCTGTTCCCTCTAAGAAGAAGGATTTTGGGAAATCCCCTTCAAGACCTTTTACACCTCCTCCTTTCACTACTAGCATGCCTTATGTTCCATATTCTCCTACACCTTCACATTATTATGAGAGAGAATACATGGGTGAAGACCCTCATCAGGAATTTATAGACCCTGATGATCAGGGAGACCAAGATCACACATGGGACGATCAGATTGCCCCTAATGACCCATATGATACACAACCCATACCAGATCCCTCCACATATCCAACAAAGCCATCCCCTACTGACGACACGGTTGCTTTTAACCAGCTAGTTGACAGAGCAGCTCAGTATCATGGTGTAAGCATGCACATTGACCCTATAGAGGAGGATTTCCTATTTAATACCTTTCCAACATCAGAAAAGAGTATACACACACTCCCTATGCTAAAGGGAGTACTTAAGCACGCAACAGACAACTTTAAAGACCCAGCCAGAGCGTGTGTCCTCAATCCACGAATTGAGAAGAAATATAAACCAGCCCCTACAGACCCCTCTTATATCAAGTCTCAGTAACCACTAGACTCTCTTGTTGTTTTGAACGCCAGAAAGAGGGTGAATTCTCAAACAGGTGATGCCCCCCTCCTGACAAGGAGTCAAAAATCTTAGAAGCCTCAGGGAAAAGAGTGGCCTCCCATGCAGTAAATACCTGTAGAATCGCCAATACACGAGCTCTTCTAGCACGCTACGACAGAGCACACTATGATGAACTGGAAGGATTATTACAACACCTACCAGAACCTCATAAGGCAAAAGCTAATGACCTGATTCAAGAAGGCAAATTCATCACTAACACATCTATAAAATGCGCCCTTGACGCAGTAGATACAGCCGCTAGGTCTGTCAACACTAGTGTGTTGCTACGCCGGCATGCCTAGCTACGCATCTCAGGTTTTAAAAATGAAGTACAGTCTACAATACTTAATCAACCCATTAACCAGGATTTCTTGTTCGGCCCAGCAGTTGATACCATCTTAGAAAAGATGAAGAAAGATACTGACACTGCAAAGTCCATGGGTGCACTTCAATTCCAACAGTCTAGGGGCTCCTTTCGCTGATCCTCCTTTCGAGGCTCAGGCAAAGGCAACACATCACAAACCGCTTTATCATTTAAAACAAATACCCAAGGCACCTTTAATAAAGGCACCAACAGGAGGTTATAGAGGAAATATTAACAAAGGCAGAGGTGGTAATAATAACACCAGAGCCTCTGCCACCAACAAACAGTGACTTGTTCACACTCCCTCCAGATCACTTCACACCAGTCGGAGGCATATTACCACAATTCCTACCAGTCTGGAATGCCATTACCACAAACAGGTGGGTGAGACAAATTATCCAGTATGGTTACTGCCTGGAACTCACTTCTACTCCACCAACATACCACCCAAACACCCTCCAATATCCAAGGACCACATCACGCTGTTACAATAAGAGGTGCTCTCCATGCTAGAAAAGGGAGCCATAGAGCCAGTCCCTTTTCAACACCAGGGCACAGGGGTATACTCTCTATACTTTCTTATGCCCAAAAAGGACGGTTCCTCCAGACCAATTTTGGACCTCAGATCTCTGAACCAATATATACTTTCAGAGCATTTCCATATGATCACTCTACAACAAGTTCTCCCACTACTCCAGCAAGGCGACTTCCTCGCTACATTAGACCTCAAAGATGCATACTTTCACATACCTATACATCCAGCTCACAGGAAATACCTCAGGTTCACAATAGAGGGTTCCCACTACCAATTCAAAGTTCTTCCCTTCGGGGTAACTACAACACCAAGGGTTTTTACAAAATGCCTAGCAGTAGTAGCAGCACACCTCAGAAGGCAACACATCCATGTGTTCCCCTACCTAGACGATTGGCTCATAAAATCCAACTCATACGTACAGTGTGCAAACCATACGTCTCAGACACTCCAGCTTCTGCACAGTCTAGGATTTTACATAAAGTACCAAAAATCACATCTACAGCCCTCCCACATACAACAATATCTGGGAGAAATAATAGATACCTCAGTGGCGAAGGCATATCTAAATCCAGCCAGGATATCCAACATACAGTCTCTCATTCAAAAATTTCTACCACAACACTCCCTGCCAGCTCAAGTGTTCATGCAGCTTATAGGCATGATGGCCTCCTGCATATTCATTGTCCCTCATGCCCGACTTCAGAGCGCCCATTACAAGAATGCCTAGCATAACAGTAGAACCAAGCTCAAGGACAACTAAAAGACCTAGTGTTGGTAGACAGTCGCACTTACAACTCTCTGCAGTGGTGGAATCCACAAAACCTTTCCAAGGGGCGACTGTTCCAAGAGCCAGTTCCACAAGTAGTGTTAACAGCAGATGCATCACTGACCGGTTGAGGAGCCCACCTCCTTCAATACACAGTCCAAGGTCGCTGGACAGTCAAACAAAAAACATTGCATATAAACCACTTAGAGTTACTAGCAGTATTTCTAGCAATGAAAGCCTTCCAGAAATACTTGTACAACAAGGCTGTGTTAATCCGGACGGACAACATGACAGCCATGTACTACATCCAAAACAGGGAGGGACACACTCTCCACAGCTGTCTCACTTAGCACAGAGCATATGGAATTGGGCAATTCCAAAAAACATCTTTCTCCTGGCAGAACACCTCCCAGGAATAGACAATCAGATCGCAGATCTACTAAGCCGACACAGCCAGCAAATACACGAATGGGAGATTCACCCTCAAGTCCTCCAACCATTCTTCCAAAAATGGGGAAAACCAGAGATAGATCTGTTTGCCACAAAAGAAAACTCCAAATGCCAGTCCTTTGCCGCCAGGTTCCCACACCCGTCGTCACAAGGCAATGCAATATGGATGAACTGGTCAGGGAGATTTGTGTCCGCTTTTCTGCCAACCCCACTGATTCCATTAGTGGCATGCACACTAAAACAGCAGTCATTCACAATGATCCTGGTTGCTCCCACATGGCCGAGACAACCATGGTGCACAACACTCCTAGAACTCGCAGTAGTCCCACACCAAAGACTACACCTATCGCCACAATTGCTGACACAGAACCATGGCGAAATCAGGCACCCAGATCCCCATCAGATGAACCTAGTGATCTGGCTCCTGAGGGCTTAGAGTTTGGATACCTTAACTTGCCTCCAGACTGCATGAACATCATCAAGGAAGCAAGGCACCCCACTACTAGAGCATGCTAGGCAGCTAAATGGAAAAGATGTCATCTATTGTAATAATACCCAAATCAACCCATTAGATGCCTCTATCCAAAACATAATTTGTTACTTGCTACATCTTCAAAGATGTAATCTAGCATACTCATCCGTAAGGCTACACCTTGCCGCCATAGCAGCATATCTTCAAAACAGGCAACACGTGTCCCTGTTCAGAATACCACCTATCAAAGCTTTTATGGAAGGACTCAGACTCATGGGGCCACCTTTCGAACCACTCCACTCATGTGAACTACAAATCTTAACATGGAAAGTGGCGTTCTTAATTGCCATTACCTCCCTCAGGCGAGTGAGTGAGCTACAGGCACTAACCATTCAGGAACTCTTCATGAAAATATACCAAAATAAAGTGGTGCTTCGTACTAACCCTAAATTCATGCCAAAAGTTATATCCACTTTCCACATAAATCAGTCCATAGAATAGTCAGTAGCTGAAAGAGCCCTATACACTCTAGATGTCAAAAGAGCTCTGCTATAATACGTTGTCAGGAGGAAATCATTCAGGAAAACAAAGCAACTTTGTGTTGCTTTTTCTCCACAACATAAGGAAAATCCCATTTCAAAGACCGGAATATCCAGATGGATAGTTACATGCATTCAAATATGCTATCAAAAGGCAAAGCGCACTTTAACAGTCCCCCCCAAAAGCCCACTCAATGCGCAAAATGGGGGCATCCATTGCTTATCTAGGAAATATTCCCCTAGAAGACATATGTAGGGCGGCTACATGGTCTACCATACACACTTTCACTAAACACTACTGTTTTGACGTGCAAGCTAAGCAACAAGCTTCTGAGGCCAAGCTGTCCTTAAAACTCTTTTTCAAACAACTGCAGCTGGTACAGGCGACCACCGCTAGAGGAGAAACTGCTATACAGTCTATGCTAAGATATGAATTCAGCAGCCCACATGCCTCGAACGGGAAATGCTACTTACCAGTATGCATCTGTTCTTGGCATGTAGGGCTGCTGACATTCATATTGCCCACCCTCCTCCCCAGTGCCTGTCACAGCTCCAGGGTTTCCTTCTTAACATACATTTACATGGTCATCTCTTACTTTTCTATATTCCATCTTTGCCACAATGGCGAAAAACAATCTGAGGATGGAGAAGATACCCATGCGCACTGTAGTCCAGGGGAGGAGTCACCTATCTCGTGATACTTCGAATACTCTTCCAAGACAACAAGGTGCAAACATCCGGACCCAACACTAGGCGGCGATCTATGCTAAGATATGAATGTCAGCAGCCCTACATGCCAAGAACAGATGCATACTAGTAAGTAGCATTTTCCTTTGTAAAGGATGGCAGAATGAATAAGAAGTGTTTGGGTGGAATCTTGTATTAGTACCGTATTTTCCTGCGTATAAGACGACCCCCTACTTTGCTTGATAAAATTTAGGTTTCGTCCTATACTCGCCGTATAAGACTACCCCCACTTCCAGCGCAGTCCAACTTTCTATCTCCATGGACTGAGGAGATCACGTGGTACTGACACTCCCCTCCTTCCGATGAGCATGAGATTTCTGGAAGGAGAGAGAGATCAGCACATGTGGAACACAGTGGGGGCCGCCATCTTCAGAGCTGCCTGTTATATTTCAGGACCTCCTGCTGCCTCATCCTGCTGCCTCATCTGCCTGGGGATGTGCAAGCGGTTGGAGGCGCGTGTGCAGGTCAGTCTAGGCACTTTTGATCCATGTAACTTAACGTTTGCTTTTTTCTAATTTGTTCATTTTGTACTATTACCTATTACCGGTATATGCTCGTAGTTTGGGTTTATGAAATAAACGGTTCCGCTCCACTGTGAAATGTTAATACGGTAGTTGGGCCTACAGAAACGCCTGTGGAAGCTGCTCGGTATCCCCGGCTGCAATCTTTAGATGGTATGCGATTTTATATAGCGCAGACTTTACCCTTTTGTGTCGGACGGCGGATTAGAGCCCCCCCCACCCCCCCGCTGGGTCGGAAGCGTGGGTGGGAAATGGTGCAGCTTGAACTCGCATCCAAGAGTAGTCTGCGCTATTGAAAAACCCATAAAAACAAAGGGTCTAATTTGGCATCCGGCGTATAAGACGACCCCCGACTTTCCAAAACATTTTCAGGGGTTCAAAAGTCGTCTTATACGCCGGAAAATACGGTATGTATCGTAAAGGGGGGGCGGTGACTTTTTAACAAAGAGGATCTGTAGGGCTCACAGTGCTAATTTTACTTGCAGTGAATTTGCACTTTTTCACTTCCTTCATGTTACAGGAATAACAGGCCTACACAGTAGGGTTTGCTTCCTGAAGAAAGCACTGAGCTTTCCATTGTGACAGCCATTAATGAGCTGGGCCTTTGCATTGATAATGGCACGCAAGCTGAAGTAATTCTGTTACACCTCTCTGTGGCATTTGAAACATTGAATATCCAAATTCTGCTGAGTTGGTTTGCAATTTTGAGCTTGTTTTCAGATTTCTTGATAGGCAAATATATCAAGTAAGTCTGATTTCTTTTACTGCCTGAGTAATGCATCATCTTGTGGCGTTCTTCAGGGATTGTTTGCATCTTTTCATTCATTTAACCTTTATATGATTCTTTTGGCATATCTGATTTAATATTTTCTTCTATGCACTCAGAGTGCTGCCACTTAGTTATGTGAGCATCTGGTTGAGTACTAGATAAGCTGTAAACATCTTAAGCTCAACAGTGATAAAAAAAAACTACAACCTTTGCCCGGTTAGAGCTTTGCTGTTCTAGGACCTAGCTTACTTCACTCACTTGTTCCCAAGCTGAGTTGTGTTCGAAATTTTGAAAATAAAATGGATTCAGCTTTGACAATGATAGATCAAATATTGGCTGCAGTAAAAGCCTTGGAAGAGCTTGCGTGCCAGTCAGGGGAGTTCAAGGAAATGAGCAGTCTCCACCTCCTAAGCTACACCAAACTGGTTCTGAGACCAGCTTCCCTCCATTTGAAATGCAGCTAGGCTGACTGCAATTGGATTGGAGATGAAAGAGTTTCCCCCTCCACGGTCTCTCCCTACACTGAACTATGAATAGGCAGGCCTTATCTCTTCCCGTTTCAAGTCAGTAAAGCCCCTGGAAACTCCCCAGCTGCCCTTCCTGAGCTGATATGGATAACTTGCCCCACATCCAGCTAAACCTGTCACCGATCTAAAACAGTGTCCTGCTCTTGGAGCACTTTTCACACCTCATAAAGGTCAAGCACAAACAGGGCAGCCTCTGACAGGCTAATACAATTTAGCCTCTAGATGCTTCAGGCAGGACAAAAATAACTTCCTAAAAGTTACTTTTCCTAAGTATTTATTAAAGAACTAACTTCACCAATAACTGGGATTTTAATAAATCTAAAGACTAGACTTTGAGTGACTAATCTAGCTGTTTCCAGTCAGAAGTTACAGATTAAAGTGATAATCTGTATTTTGACATTTTCTAGGAACCAGCTACAGCCCTGCTAGTGAATTGAGGAAAATGCCAGACGCTGCTCCCTGCCCTGCAAGCCGATTTGGTATCGTAGCGCCTACTGCCAGACTACTTCCTGCCTGCTCGCCTTGCCCCCACAACTTCCATTTCCTGTTTACTGATCAGAATACTATCGTAGCGCTAGATCGCCATAGTGCGCTTTAACAATCTGCTCAATTGTGCTGTGCTGCCTTGTTTATTTCCTGATTGCTGATTTGAATATTATCGTAGCGCTAGTCTGCCAAAGTGCGCTTCAACGTTCTGCTCCATTGTGCTGTGCTGCCTGTATTTTTGTTTTGTGCCTGATAGTGCCGGTTCCACTGCCATTCACATTGCGTTTCATATAATTGTGCCCCAATCCTGTTTCGCTTTTGGCTTGCTGCCATTTTGTTGTTGTTGTTGTGCCCCCTGCCCGGCTCTCCACCCCGCTCCCGCCTCCCAGCTGCTCCTCCCTCGTCCCCCCCCCCCTCCACTATCCGCATATGACAGATGCCATCGCGCGCAGCGTTCACCCGCAGCGGTCTCGCCACATGCGCGCCGAAGGTGCGCCAAAGGTAAGCCCGTCTACGCCCGTCCGCGCCTGGACCGCGCCCAGCGCCAGACCCCCTGGTTCTCGCAAAACCCACTCCACCCGCATTACGTATGACGCCGCAACCCTCTCAGCACTCAACCCCGGCCGTCTCCAAGACTGCTACCAAGCCGCCCCAGGACACGCCCATGGTCCCTTCGCCTGCCACTCCTGAAAGTTCGACTGTATCAGGACCCACACCAAATCCACAAACTCCATACAGAGCTCCGACACTAACCACCTAAAGTGCATCCTGATCAACACCCAATCAGTCCACAGACACTCCATTGAACTTTGGAACCTACTCGACACTACATCGCCGGATGTCGCCTTCCTCACAGAAACATGGATGAACGCCTCATCAGTGCCCGACATCGCCATAGCCATCCCAGAAGCCTACAAGATCATCCGAAAAGATTGCACCAACCAAACAGGAGGAGGCATCGCCATCGTCCATAAGAACACCATCCGCATCACGACCAGTTCCAATGATAACCTCGCTTCCTCCGAACACCTTCACTTCCAGATTCACACCGACCCTAAGACCACACTCAGAGGCACCCTCATCTACAGACCACCAGGACCACGCACACAATTCAGCGAAGACATCACTGACTTCATCAGCCCACATGCCCTCCCCTCAGAGAACTACATTCTACTGGGAGACCTCAACTTCCACCTGGAAAAGAAAAACGATAGCAACACCACCACCCTTCTGGACAACCTGGCCGATCTCGGACTCAAACAACTTGTAGACACCACCACCCACTACACCGGACACACGCTCGACCCTATCTTCACCTCCAGCAAGCACATCTCCTTCAATCACAACACAGCTCTCCATTGGACGGCCACAGCTGCGTTCACTTCAACTACAAAAAGTCCACGACCCACAACCCTCCACAACCTATTCCTCGAAGAAATTGGAACAAAATCACCACCGAACAACTCTTCACATCGCTTCACCAAAACCCCCCAACCAAATCATCGGACCCAAACCAAGCAGCCACTAACCTCTCACAATGGATCACCCACAGCGCCAACGAACTAGCACCCTTGAAAAACCAACTAATCAAACAAGGTAGCAAAAAAGCCCCCTGGTTCAACGATGACCGTAAGAAATCCAAGAAGTTCTGTCGTACTCTCGAGAAAACTTGGAGAAAAAACCCAACCACTGATAACCTAGCCACCTTCAAGAACGCCACCCGCAAACACCACCAACTAATCCGATCCACCAAGAAATCAGCATTCAAGGATCGACTTGACAACAATGCCCAAAACAGCAAGGAACTATTCAACATCGTCAAAGAATTTACTAACCCCACCACCGGCACAACGACATTTCTCCCTCCCAAGACCTCTGCGACTCTCTATCCTCATTCTTCCACAACAAAATCGCCGAAATACATAACCGCTCTGAAAACCAGTCCGAAGACAAGCCCACTCCACCCATCTCCGAACCAACACCACCCTCTAACAACCTTTGCGCCTGGAACCCAATCACCACCGAAGACACCATCCACCTGATGAACTCCATCCACTCAGGATCACCAAGCGACCCATGTCCCCACCACATCTTCAACAAAGCAGGCTCCATCATCGCACACCATCTCCGTGATGTCATCAACTGTTCCTTCAACTCCGCTATCTTCCCGTAAATCTGGAAACATGCCGAACTCAGCGCCCTTCTGAAGAAACCCACAGCAGACCCCACCGAACTTAAGAACTACCGCCCCATCTCGCTCCTCCCATTCCCCGCCAAAGTCATTGAGAAAGCCATCAACTGTCAGCTCACCGCCTTCCTCGAATCCAACAAATCCCTCGACCCTTCACAATCCGGCTTCCGAGCCAAACACAGCACCGAAACCGCCCTCATCACAGCAACAGACGACATCCGAACACTTCTGGACAACGGAGAAACAGTTGCCCTCATCTTACTTGACCTCTCCGCAGCCTTCGACACAGTCTGTCATAGCACCCTCATACAACGCTTCAGCAACGTCGGAATACAAGGAAAAGCATTGGAATGGATCATATCGTTCCTTGCCGGAAGAACCCAGAGAGTCCGCCTCCCCCCTTCAAATCAGAGGCCACCGATGTCATCTGCGGCGTACCACAAGGATCATCACTCAGCCCCACCCTCTTCAACGTATACATGAGTCCCCTCGCAACCATCGCACGCCAACACAACCTCAACATCATCTCCTACGCAGACGACACCCAGCTGATCCTCTCCCTCACCAAAGACCCAAGCACCACCAAAACCAACTTACACAAAGGAATGAAAGAAGTAGCCGAGTGGATGAAGAATAGCCGTTTAAAACTTAACTCTGGCAAAACGGAAGTCCTCATCTTAGGGTCATCCCCCTCTGCCTGGGACAACTCATGGTGGCCACCGGCCCTGGGAACCGCACCCATACCTACGGACCACGCACGTAACCTGGGCTTCATCCTGGACTCCTCCCTCTGGATGACCAGACAAGTCAACCCTGTCTCATCATTATGCTTCAACATTCTACGCATGCTTAAAAAAATCTTCCGATGGATCCCCACCGAAACAAGAAAGACGGTCACCCACGCACTGGTCACAAGCCGACTGGTCTACGGAAACACCCTTTACGCAGGAACCACAGCCAAACTACAGATAAACTCCAACGCATCCAAAACGCCTCAGCAAGACTCATCTTGGACATCCCTCGGCAATCTCACATTTCCGGCCACCTGAAAGATCTCCATGGGCTCCCTATCAACAAGAGAATAACGTTCCGTCTCCTCACCCACGCACCAAAGCCCTCTACGACCTAGGTCCCGAATGCCTCAACACGCGACTATCCTTCTACACCTCCTCCCGCCAGCTACGATCGTCCAATCAAGCCCTCGCCGCAATTCCGCGAATTCACAGATCCACCATGGGAGGAAGATACTTCTCCTACTTAGCGGCCAAGACCTGGAACTCTCTCCCCACCCACCTCCGCCTTACACAGAACCACCTCTCCTTCAGAAAGCAACTAAAAACTTGGATATTCGATAAGTAAAGCACCTCCCTTCCTCAAGCGCCTTGAGACCCTCTGGGTGAGTAGTGCGCTATATAAATTCTGGAACTTGAACTTGAACTTAAATATAAGGCTCATTACCATGTAGGCAACAAGGTATTCTTATGGGTGACTTATTAATATTTTAAATCAAGGATTTATGCCTGTCAAAAAAGGTTATTTTGACAGGTTTGACAGCAGGCTTTTAGTCAGCTGCAGTCAGGCTACATTTGGTTGGCCTGAAGCCCCGTTTTACAGGCCACCCTGTGGATGGCAAAGTAGGGTCTGCTGGACAGAGGTGGTGATTGCCTTCCATTCCCTGGGTGTGTTTGCTACACACTGTATACTCTGGGACACCACCTAATGTATCAAAGGAAGTAAGAAACATTGGAATTATCATGGACTCCAAGCTATCAATGAATGTCCAAGTGGACAAACTAGCAAGATCAAGCTTTGTTACTATAAAAACTCTGCAACACATCTTCCCTCACCTGGGATTTTCACACAAGGTCCAGCTACTGTATATGTTGTCCTGTCTAAACTCGATAATGCCAATAGCCTATACATTGGATCACCTTTAACAACTATGACTATGATGTATGATGTATACAACTATGCTGACGACACCCAAATCATTATCCAAATGGATAATGCTCCTGGGGCGTCAGCAAACCTGCAAACCATTTTGAAGCACACAGCTAATTGGATGTCGCTGAACTCCTTAAAAATGAACCCGGACAAGACGGAGGTTCTACCTATCACCATCGCTGGCAATCCATGGCATGACGGATTCTGGCCTAGGGAACTTGGACCGCCCCCGGAGCCGGCAGTGGCAGTAAAAAGCCTAGGCATCCATGTGGATGATAAACTTTCCATGCGGAAACAAGTCACCACGGTGGTAGGAACTTGTGTTGGCCTGCTCCGTCAACTTAGAAAAATTGCGCCACTACTGTCCTATTCCACCTTGAGACGGGCGGTTTCTGCAATGATTCTAGCAAGATTGGACTACGGCAACTCGCTTTATCTAGGATTACCCCAAAAACTCCTGGACAAACTTCAGATGGTGATGAATGATGCCGCCAGGCTCATTCACAAGAAACCCAGGAGCACGCATGTGTCCCCACTTATGCGTGAGCTACATTGGCTCCCAGTAAGGCAGAGGGTGCTCTTCAAAGGGTTATGTATTGCACACAAATCTCTTTATGGTAAGGCGCCAAGATACATTAAGACCCGCCTGATTCCATATAAACCGGGTAGGGTGCTAAGATCTGCTGAGGCAACCCTTCTCACACAACCACGTTTCAGATTGGCGACAGTGGGCGGTCGTGCCATCTCGAATACCCTCCCAGCAGTCTGGAATAGTCTATCGGCGGATTTGCGTAAAGAACCTAATTTGCTGTCCTTTCGGAAGAGGTTGAAGACTGTTCTTTTCCAGAAGGCCTGGGGTGGGCTATAATTTTCTGGGAATGATCTTTTCAGGATTTCTGCGGTGTTTACCGGACAAGCGCTTAGAGACCCCTGGGTTATAACGCGCTATATAAATCGAAATAAATAAATAAATAAATAAATATGACCTATAAAGCCACAAGCCCACATCTCCCCTGCTTTGAATGCTGTACATTGGTTACAGGTTGCCAGAAGATCCACATTCAAGCTGCTTTGTATCACCCACAAAGTGATAGAAGGGACAGGACCACTCTTCATCAGGAATAAATTCACCTCCTCCACTCCAGATTGGCACCTTGCCTCAAAATCCCACCATACAAGAAAAAAAACATAGGTGGCCCATCCTTCTCTGTTCAAGCAGCCAAGCTATCGAATACTTTAGCCCCAAACATAAGATCCATGGATAACCTTATCTTCAGAAGAGTTGGCTTTTTCCCACATAACAGCCATACTCAAACATAAATATACAGCATATCCTTCTGTATATAAGCATTTATATTGAATATAGATGTGTACCTACAAATGTGTATTACTTTGTATAAACATGTATAATAATTATGTTTTAAAGATATAGATATTCATTAGTTCTGCTTAAGTAATGATCATATTACTTATAGTTATGTTATTCTATGTTTAACATGTATATGGGTGACTGCATAAATAAGTCTTTTATCATAACAATCTACCATTGCTTCACTATTGAATTACCAACAATACATGTAATTTCAAGTACAGCAACACTTGAAAGTATGAGTTTATTAAGTACAACTTTAATATACATATATTACTTTTCATATGTTCATATGTATATTCCTTCCATGTACTTATGTATCTTTGCATTTATAACTTTGCTTTTAATTTAGCATATCCAATGCAGTACACTATATCTCACCCCATATCTCCTGAAATATGTCCTCTACCTCCACTCTGACTCATCTCAAACCTCATTCTACTACTCTCTCCAAAGCACTCTGTTGTATTTTCTCGTTATATTTTAGTGTATCTTGCACTTTAAATGTAACATTCTACTTGGATTGTTATGCTATGTTGGTTCCAGTTGTTTGGATTCTGGAGGTCAGTTACTTGCTAGCTGTAAAGGGAACACCAACTACTCTATAGCGTTCATAATAAATATTAATAGTTTATTTATAAATCGTATCTTGAAGCGTGCTTCCTTCACAACAGATGTCAACGATCAGCTAGCAACATAAAAGAGCGCAGAGTGAGTTATCGGACTCGGTTGGTGAAAACGAACCGTATTTACACTTAAATGAAGTGTTAAGACAACGTTGGACTTTCAAAGAGATAAGTAAAAGTTCACATTATTTATGATGTGTTAGCGGTGTGAAGAAAGAAGATTACTTTATTATTCATAAAAAGCGAGAAGAGGAGAGAGTGTTTAAGAAGACTTAACTATGTATCGGAATTGAAGCACATTTGAAAGAGAACGGCTGGTTGAAAATGAAACGATTCCAAAAAAATGTTTTAAAACGTTTGATGCTAAACATAATTTAGTGGAATAATGTGAACGAAGGCTCCAGTGAGATATTGTTGGTATTTGAAAGACGCTTACCGTGTTCCATTTCGAGAGGCAGAGCTCGAGCAGCGCTTGTGCATTCTGGGAAGTAATCCTGACGTGGGTCACGCAGTGTATTGACGTGTCATATCTCGTAAAAACGTAATAAACGTAGAGGCCATTTTGTTTTGGGAACAGGTTGCTAAGCAACGAGACAACCTGCAAGCACGGAGAAGTAAGAAACACGGAGGAAGCCAGAGAGGAGGAGATGACGGTGTGAAGGATTTAGTACGAACGAAATCGGGAATCTGTCACGACCACGCTTCCTCAGGATCAGGTGATGCTTAAAAGGGGTCCACCTCCAGATTGCCCTATACTCTGAATGTATATATTACACAGAGCATAAAAGAAATCAGGCGAGAGAATGTTAAGGAAGGGTCTGGAACGGGAAAGGGAGGCTGAAACGAGAAAAGAAGAACACACAAGGTAAGTACAAGAATTCACTAACTACTCTCAGTCAATTCTCGCTAGAACAACACCTACCACGTCAACTAACTGTAGACTGTTCTCCTCCTCTTTCTTGGCAGGTATCAGATAAACGCCTCTATACCATAGCATCTAATGCTGAAAAACATAAACCAAAAGCAGTATCAAACCTGATGTTCTCAAAACAAGCACCAACAATCACCTCTCTCCAGAAACATGCATACCTTCCAGTCTTCCCTTTTAATCATAAGAAATTAATCCCCTTTGTGAATTCATCATAAAAGAAAAGGAAAATATCAGTTTCTGTAGGAAATCCCAAAAACAAATGACAGTCTCGCACGACTACTTCAATCCGTGGGAGAACGACTAAGTTTTTGTCTCTATACGTAGAATCAAGTTCCACATAAATGTTCCAATTCACATCAAGAGCCAAGTTCTGTAATTATGGATGTTATCCGAAAAACATAACTGAAAACAGCAGAGCGTCTCAGCCGAGAACGCTAGTACTCACGATGTGCAGAATCCTCCCTCTGAATCAACAAACAACGCTGGGACTCCAAAGTCGTAAACGAAAAAGGTCTCAGCCGAGAACCCCTTCGCTATTTCCTTAAATGCCCGACAAAGGAAACAGTTCCCAATCCATACGTTCGGCAGCCGCCAGAACGGGTGTCTCCTTTTCTTGGAAGGAAACAAACAGACACTTCTCGTGTCAGAAGGAAACACGGGCGAGTTCAAAATTGCGCACAGCAGCCGCCTGAAGGCCCAGGCACGAACCTCCAGCAAGAAGCACGGACGCTCAGCAGCCGCTGAACGAGAACAGGAATTTCGAAAACAAGTTCCAGAACCCAGTCTCCGGTTCGGGATTCAAAATCACGTACAAGTTGCAGCCCGGAAAGGGCCACCTAAATAACTGCCCAACTCCTCCCAGTCGCTGGGCATTATGGGACATGTAGTTAAAGAAACGATATAAATGCATATTGCATTTCTGAACACACTGTTCATGCAGGCGCTTCATGGTGGCAGGATAAATCATGACAGAATCATCACCGGTATTGTAACAAATTTGAAGTGGAAAGTATTTTGAGAGAAATATCGTTTTGGACTGTGTTACAAAGTTGAAGGGTAAGTAGATAAGCTTTGAGCCAAGCAGTATATTTATCTACTTGTAATATTCTGGAGAACTATTCACTTGTGGTTGTGCAGTATTTTATTTGAAAAACATGTTTTAATTAAGAACACATTTTTTTTTTTTTAAATAAGTGATGTATTGTAAAATGGAGAATCCAAATGTAATAATGCCTCCTTTGATTTTACAACAATCTGGAAATCCAGCAATTGAATGGGAGGAATGGATAGACATATTCGAGAACTATATTGAGGCCTTAGATGGAAAGGACTTTAGTGCCGCAAGGAAGAAAGCATTTTTGCTTAGCACGTTAGGAAAGGAGGGCCAACATGTATTTAAATACTTGCCTGTTAGTACAAATGTGGAAGGAAGGACAATCTCCAATGTATATCTTGAAGCGAAAGCAAGATTAAAGAAACATTAGTCAAAAGAGGTTAACATTGTCATGGCTAGGCATAAGTTTTATACACAACCACAGAGACAAGATGAAACAATTGATCAATTTGTAACACGCTTACGCGAGTTATCCATCAAGTGCAATTTTGGTGCGATTAGAGACGAGATGATAAGGGACCAATTAATCGTACAGTGCAGGAATAAAAAGACACAAGAGAAATTATGGGCGGCAAAGAACCCAACGTTGCAAAATGCTATAGATATAGCAAAAGTAGTAGAGGAATCAGATGCATGCATGAAAGGAATGAAAAATAAGGAAAATGGAAAGGAGAATAGTAGTACGAATGGAATATTGTGTGTAGAACAGGATGAGGTAGCTGCAATCAACAATAAGAAGAGTAACGAAACAAACGTTAAAAAATACAATAGCGGTGTGAGCAACAACTTGGAACAAAATAGGGTGCAAGAGAAGATGTGCACAAGGTGTGGAAGTACATATCACACTGCGGATTACAGGAAATGTTATGCAATAGACAAAAAGTGTAAAAAATGTGGAAGAAAAGGTCATTTCTACAAAATGTGTAAGACAAATAATAGGGGTAAAGTCGCTGTTGTACAAAATAAGAGGGAGTAATTTAGACAAGAGTATGAAGTAGAAGGTGCCAAAAAGATATTGTGTGTTGATGAAGAAGGATTGGAAAGAGCCCAGGCAGAAGGATGAGACCCAAAGCAAAATTCATGATTAAAGGGAAGGAAAACGAGTTGATGGTAGACTCAGGATCATTTTGGACTATTATTCCAGAGTGGTTATTTAAAAAGAATTGGCCTGATGTTAATTTGCTAGGAAGAGATATTAATCCAAGTGGATATCAGGGGGAAAAGATTGATATAATTGGATACATGCTAACTGATATTGTATTCCAAAGTAGAAGTGTGAGACTGAAAGTGTATGTAGCTCATTCTGGACCATCAATTTTGGGGTGGGGGCACCAGTAAGTATGACCTACATATTATAATTAATCCGAGAGCAAGGCATCAGGTGATGGTGGTCGATGAGATTATCACTGAGTCAATTGTAGAGGGAATGACCAACCTATTTTCAGAGGATGTTGGTGAACTGAAAGGGTATGTTCACAAGATTCTGTTAAAGCCAAATGCTGTTCCAATGCAGCACAAAGTGCGCACGGTCCCAATTATTGCAAGAGAAGAAGTTAAGAAAATGTTATGTGAAATGCTAGAACAGGACATCATAGAACAAATTGAAACATCTAGCTGGGTTTCGACAGCAGTTATCACGGTCAAATCGGATGGCAAATACAGGTTCTGTGTTGACTTACGCACTCTGAATCAAAACATAATCGTGGACAATTATCCTTTACCAAACATAAATGAATTAATTTTGTCTTTGAAAGGTGGCAGATTTGTTTCAGAACTGGATTTACTTAGTGCGTATCACCAGATAAAAATACATGCGGAGTCAAAACCTTTGACGGCGTTTATTACTACAGAAGGCATTTTCCAATTCAAGCCTGTCCCGATGTTGTCCGGGTATGAATTGCTGCCGGCCAGTAGTATATTGTTTTGTAGGATTTCGTTTTGATAGCATTTCTTATCTGTGACAGGCCTGTGAAATGCTCCCATTCACAGTGCACTGCTGATGCACTTAAGAGTGCGCGTTCAGTAGTGTGTGAACGCGAGTTTGCCTACTTTATTTTTCCTTGCAATATTATATAGCGCGAACTCGACAACATGGCATGAGCACAATTTACATTACAGAAGAACACATTCATTTATGGTATGCACGGGGAGACAAAGCAATTTGCATGGAACCACAGGATGTTGAGCTGATGCCGAGATTCGAACGTAGCTCCCCAGCTCTAAAGTTCGCAATTCTAGAACTTGTGGCGGGAGGTGTGTCTAAAAGTGTATGTCGTGCTGGCCATCAATGAGAGAGACCTGTGCATTTTTCAAATGGGTGGTGAAAAAATATGAGTATGTTGCTGGAGATGTGGGCCGCTGTGCCACAAATATACTTACCGGGGAGGGTAAACACCCATTATTCCGCAACTTTCTTTCCGCATACCATCACTCCGCATACATTCATTACGAAAGTACCTTGACTCCGAAATGCCATTATAACGCATGGCATTACATTTTATATGCTTTTACCACGTATACATTTACAACGAAATTCGTTGTAAATGCATGAATGGTAAAAGCATGTTTTTTTTAAATGTTTGGATACGGTAAGTATGGGTATAGGGGTATATGTTTTGGGGGACTGAGGTATATGTTTTGGGGTGTTTGGGTATTTTAAGGGTTCAGATATAGTTTTGGGTAGTGGGGTACAGGGGTAGTTTTAGGGTTTAGAGATAGGTATGGGTTTTGGGGTACAGGGGTATTTTTAGGGTTCAGGGCTAGGTTTGGGTTTTAGGGTATAGGGGTATTTTTAGGGTTCAGGCGTAGGCTTGGGTTTTGGGGTACAGGGGTATTTTAAGGGTTCAGGGCTGGTTTTGGGGTACAGGGGTATTTTTAGGGTTCAGGGTTAGGTTTGGGGTACAGGGGTATCTTAGGGTTCAGGGTTAGGTTTGGGTTTTGGGGTACAGGGTTATTTTAGGGTTCAGGGCTAAGTTTGGGTTTTGGGGTACAGGGGTATTTTTAGGGTCCAGGGGTAGGTTTGTGTTTTGGGGTAGAGGGGTATTTTAAGGGTTCAGGGCTAGGTTTGGGTTTTGGGGTAAATGGGTATTTTAGGGTTCAGGGGTAGGTTTGGATTTTGTTGTACAGAGGGATTTTTAGGGTTCAGGGCTAGGTTTGGGTTTTGGGGTACAGGGGTATTTGTAGGGTTCAGGGGTAGGTTTGGGTTTTGAGGTACAGGGGGATTTATAGGGTTCAGGGCTAGGTTCGGGTTTTGGGGTACAGGGGTATTTTGAGGGTTTAGGGATAGGTTTGGGTTTTGGGCTACAGGGTATATTTAAAGGGTTAAGATGGGTTAGTGTTTAAGGGTGTTAGGGTATTTTAAGGAGTAAGGGTGGGTTATGACTATGGGGTGCAGTGGTATTTAAAGGGAACAGGGTGGGATTAGCACACCATATGAGACATGGCATGAAGGGCGGAACGTACCACACGCCCCCAGCACACGCCCACAGCACAACGCAGACACGCTCACAAGGGACTACTTTGCTGGCACTGTTCTTTTACCTTTTAAATGTATATGGTGGGCGTCTGCATAGCCTATGTCCTTCTGCTGCAACAGCCCTTTCCAACGCTGTATTGGGTGTTGTGATTGGTGCTGTGGTTCCTGAGATTACCCGCCTCAAAGGTTTGGGTTCTCTCTTTATTATATTAGTATGGATTAATCGAAGTTCATACAAAACTGAGAAAATATGAACACTTATGAGGAAAGGCTGTAAGTTCATATGGGGCGAAGAACAGGAAAAGACTTTCGAGAATATCAAAAAAGAGATATGTGAGGCGAAGATTTTGACACTAAGTTAAAGTCAATCTTAACTGTTGATGCAAGTGCTATTGGAATAGGTGCAGTGTTAGCACAGGAACATGACTCTGGTATAAAAACTGTGGCATTTGCTTCACGATCGCTAACTACTGCTGAAAGGAATTATTCGATAATAGAGAGGGAAGCCTTAGCTGCGGCATGGGGATGTGAGTATTTTAGAATGTATTTATGGGGATTTCGATTCAGATTACAAATTGATCACAAATCACTGATAAGAATATTGTTACTGGGTGGTGTTGCAAAGGGATCGGCTAGACTGGCAAGATTAGCGGCTCGGTGCAGGAGTTTTTGTATAATATTAAATACGTTGCTGGCTGGAAGAATAGATGGATTGTCTAGACTTCCGTTACCTTGGCATGAGGTAGACAAATTGGGTGTTGAGTCTTTTGATTGTGAAGGTTCGGTTGCTGGCATAGATGAGCTAGTGGAATTGTGTTCTGGTACGATTAACAGACTTCAGTGGAACAAAATCATGGCTAGGGATGAAGTCTTATGCATTGTAAAAGATTTGATTGTAAAAGGATCAAGACGTGAGCAGGGCCGGACTGAGAACCAAAACCGGCCATGGCAAAGTGCTCGGCCGGCCCCCTGGGGGTGCGACCGAGCTCTTTGTCGGGCCGGTTTTCAGCCGATTTTGTTACAGGGCCGCTTTTGCAGCTATGCTGCTAAAAAGGCCCTGTAACAAAAAAACGACCCCTTGGGCCCAAAACCGGCCCCCACACTTGCGGCGCACCGGGGGATTGCCCAGTGCCCGCAACGGCCAGTCCGGGCCTGGACGTGAGAGTACTCTTTCAGTTGCTGTTAGGCCTCATATAACATTTTTGGATGAATTGTCTATTTTTGATAGAGAAGGGAACATTGTGATGAAAGATTATAAATTCATTCCACCACAAGATCGTAGATTAACATTGTTTAAATTGGCACACAAAGGACATTTGGGTCAGACGCTTACCAAGAAAAGATTTAGAGAATATTTTTGGTGGCCCAGTATGGATCAAGAAATCTCTGAATGGGTTGAGAGGTGTGCTGAGTGTTTTGAGAGTGAGAAAAGGCTGACGGTTGGTAGTCAAACGAATTTTGGAAACATTGATAATCCTGATTTACCATGGCATACAGAGCGTATGAATTTTATTGGACCATTCAGTGGCTTGGAGTTGGATTTAAAATTTGGATTAGTTATGGTTGATGTAACCTCTAAGTGCTTAATCGTTAAGTTTATAAGGGAAATAACCACAAAAAATACCATTAGAATTTTAAAAGAAATTTTTAGAGAAGAGGTATTCCCAGTCCCAGTCAAATTGATTACTGATAACGGTACACAATTACCTCAGAGGAAATGGTCACGTTTTTTAATTTTTGTGGGATTATTCATTGTATATAACCCACAAGGGAATGGTATCATGGAGAGAGTTAATCGTATGGTGAAGGGAGCTATTCAGATGGCGGTGGCAACTGGAGGTGTTGTGAAAGATATGGTGGATGATTTAATTTGGGCTTACCGTACAACTCAGAACAATGTTTCAGGAAAAGTTCCTTTCAATTTAATGAGAGAGCGTTCTGCAGGTACAAAGCTCATTCCAGCGTAGATGAAGGATTGTATGGGTTTAGCGAACTTAGGTAAGAAAAACAATAATTCAAAAGACAATACGGAGCAAAAAATAAATATATTAGCGAATGATTTGGTAAAAGTTAAATCTTGTCGTATTGGAACTGGATGTACAAAATTTAGAGGCCTTTTTAGAGTAAAGTCTGTTCACAACAGGTTTGTAACTTTGTATTATGGAGAAAATGGAATTTGAGAAGTGTAGCTTTGTATAAAACAGTTAATGGACATCTTAATTCACATTTGCCTATTAATAATTATGAATCCAATGCTAAACAACAAAAAGAAAATGCTAATGAGGGTACCATGGTGCCTTCAATTAACAGCAGAGAAAATGCTGACACCAGAGTTTTACTTCAAAGATCAAGGTGTCCTCAAAGGTACCTACAAGATTATGTCTGTGGAGAAGTATGAAACCCATTTAGATGTAACACAATTGTATTTCATTATTTTATTAAGTTATTACTTAGCAAAATATTGTACTTACTTACATATATAGGTTTTAAATGTTAATGCTTTACTAAAGTCATTTTTGTATTTAATATATGAAGAGAAGAGAATATGTTGTATTTTCACATTATATTTTAGTGTATCATTCACTTTAAATGTAACATTCTACTTGGATTGTTATGCCATGTTGGTTCCAGTTTTTTGGATTCTGGAGGTCAGTTACTTGCTAGCTGTAAAGGAAACACCAACTACTCTTTAGCGTTCATAATAAATATGAATAGTTGATTTATAAATCGTCTGTTGAAGCGTGCTTCCTTCACAACACACTCCCCTATTTTTCATCCTATACCTCTCTCAACATAGCCTCTACCTCAACTTTCAGGCTCATCTCAAACCTCATTCTACTACTCTTTCCAATCCACTGACTACGCCATTTCTCACCCTGTCCGACCCTCAATATATCCTCTACCTCCACTCTCACTCCCAAACCCCATACCACTGCTATGATCTCCAAAAAAAACCTTTCCAGAATCTTCCCTCCACTATTCCTCCTTGCATCATTTCATATCTCTTTTACTATTCAGATCTCCCAAACAATCCTTTCTAAACCCTTCCCTCTGACTCTTCCCACTCCACCTCCCCTTTACTCAGCGCAAACAACCGGGCTACTGCGATGAAATTCTCAAAAATACAAATAAATTCTAGACTCTTTCCTCTTCTATCCCTCCACTATTCAGTTTCAGTCCAAATAACAGACTAACATGTCCACCGCTCAAATGAATTTCACATTTCCCTAGACTAATTCACCACTACTCCTTGTTGGGTTCTGCAGTAGAGTACTACTCGTTGAAAAGCACTTATAACATCTCATCAGGGGTAGCAAGTGCTATATAAATACAAACCCTTCCCACTTCTATCCCTCCACTATCCTTTTCAATTCAAATAACATACTAACATGTCCACTGCTCAAATTAATTTCATATTTCATTATACTAATTCACCAGTAATGGTTTGTTGGTTCCGAAACAGCGTGCTACTCGCCGAAAAAGCACTTTGACACCTCGTCAGTGGTAGTAAGCGCTATATAAAGGCAATTACAATTCCTAGGGACTTATAGACTAGTTAAATGTGTCAATCATTGGTAAGCTAATTTAACCAAGTTTCAAGGGGTAGCATAGGCACTTTACTCCTATTTAGCAGGAGTATAGTGTACATAATTCTAAGTCCAGTAAACCAGACAGGGAAAAAATGGGGGTAAATTTTGCCAAAGATGGTCATTTCCTACAGTTACTGTATTTTGTTTTTCCCTTTCTCATAAGGTACAAATTCTGAATGTTTTTATTTCAGGATGTTTGGATTATTTTAACTCTATGTGTTGACCTTCTTAAGTATCTGATCCTTTGCCATAAGGCTGTATTTATCTGACGCTAAGGGACCACATTTCCCCTGCCTTGGCCACTCTACACTAACTATCGGTAAATGAATGGATCATGTTTAAATCGCTTTGCCTGGTTCACAAAGAAATTTTCACCCTCAATTTTTTTCCAGTACATCACTGTTTAGCTGCTACAATTCCACTCAGTTGTTATTATCTAACCACAAATTGTTCCTCAAGGTGCCAGGATTTTTTGGGTAACAATGCTGGGTGGCCGAGCATTTTCTTTAGCAGCTGCAACAAAATGGAATTATTTGCCTCCTCGTCTTCGGCAGGAGACTGATGTTTGTGAATTCAGAAAGAATTGGATATTGCCACTAGTTGAGTGGCACCTGTATTATTCCCACTTTCTTGTGTTACTAGCAGAGGGATATTGTATACTTGGCTTCTGTGCCAGCACAAAAATACCTTATGGGATATATTTTGTGCTTTATAAATATGAAAACTAACCTACCCTGATAGTCTCAGATGTATCTCAGTGTGTAGCAGGTTTTCTAGTTCTTTCAGCTGTGAGAAGAGTACTAGGGTAGTCTCAATTCTTTGCATTCCTTTGAGGGAGTGTCTAGGCTATTATGCCAAGGTAGAAGAAGTTCCCAAGAATTGTCTGCTAAGTAAGGTACGACAGCACACCTCTGTTCAGTCTGGTATCTCCAGCCTGACTTAAAGGCTGACAGGAGTTATATATTGACCTCTGACTGCATCATAATCAGCCCCTTAGTGTCAAGAAACAGAAATGGCCGACCCTCTTTAAAACCTCATACAGGAAGAAAATGTACTTTACATAGAGTAAGAGTGTGCCCCAACGGGATAGAAAACACTAAAAAGTACAATGTATTCACAACCATCATGCATAAACATTTGAAAACATCCTACTGTAAATATTCATTTCTGATAAGTAGTGTCAACTAATGAAAAGGCCCTAGAACAAATCCGGAGGGCGGAAAAACTCAGGTCATTGAACGCCACTTTGAAGTACCTACAAAACCTTGAAACTATGGTGAGGAGCACTCAAATGAGAGCAAATTTGCAAAGAAAATATTTTACATTGAAACACATTGGGTTCAGTGCACACAACAAACCAGTAGTTTAACTAATAGTACATATCAAATAAATCAGTAAGCATTAAAAGCTGTGCGTGTTCTCAATAGTCTTTCTTTTATTTCTCATTTCCACAGGAAAACAAACATGGACACAACCAACCTATAATAACCTGTAGGTAAGTGACACTATCTAAATTGAATCTTTTCTGCAAGTAAAAGGTAGCCGGAGGGCATCAGTAGATTATGAACATAAATACTTACAACTGATGTACAACTCAAATCCTAAGAGGAAAATAGCAAATCATTTCAAGCTTTGTGGAGCAAATGCACCAGCAAATTAGATGAATACAGCAAGTGAAATCCTATCGGGGGAAGAAAACACCCCCAGTCTACATCACAACGAAAAAATGAGTGAACGATGAGGGCCTAATAAAGACAGACCGATAACAGGGCCAAGTTTAGGCATGTGCAAGCTGTGCACCTGCACAGGGCCACCAAACCCCAGGGGCCACCACACCAATATATATCCTTAATATAATAATCCTCCGAGGATGGATACATATTTACGTGGCGGCCCCTGGCAGGGATTTGGTGGCCTCCGGCTCTGTTCGACTTCCAAACACGCTGAACCCCCCCTCTTCACTGGCCTCCGCGCTCCGCCCCGCCCAGACCCCCTCTTCCTGGGCCCCCTGCCTACGCTCCCTGCCCAGGGCCACCATGAGCCTAGAGCCAGCCCTGCCGATAACATTTACAGCACACACCACCCAGGATGTGACCACTGTTGTGATCATTGTACATCGGGAGTATTAATGCAGGCCCTGTCCACACGTTACCCCAAAACATGGGGCTTTTCATAGTCTTTATGCTGCTTTCAAATACAAGTACCAGAGACAGGATTTAGTTAGTTCGCAAAGTTAAAGAGGAAGGTGGAAAATAGGAGACCGCTTACATGGTGTTTTTATATATATTTAGTGCAGTTTTATGCAGCGCCTATATGGCCCGAGGGAGTTAGAATGCTTTATAATAAACTAAAACGACGATAGCATATTACAAAAGAAAAACATCCTGATAGGGGCACTAAAAGTGTATAAAATGAAGGTGAAGCACAACTGATTAGAGATAGAGAACAACATCCTTGAGGAACCTGCAAGGAAAAACAGGATCATCAGATAGTCGAGTCCTAGAGAGAGGGAGAGAACGAGGCATGGAGAGAACTGAAACAACAGCATGAGAATCTTTTTGGGAAAGGAGGTCTTTGAGCTCCTTCGTGCGGAAGAGAGCTCCACAGTCTTGCAGCTCAGCCGGAGATAGATTCAGAGCGAGTTTTCTTCTTTGACGGCTGTAACTCGAGTAATAGAGGATTAGAGCTGCGAGGAGGCAGGGACGCCGGGGGCTTTCAGGTTCTTTGCAGGTACCAGGGGTCCCTGTGTTCAAGGTTCTGTGAGTGATGGAAGCTAACTTTCACTGAGTGGGAGGCCACTGCAGTTGTGTGGTCATACTTCTTGCATCTGTTGACAGATCAGGCTGCTGCGTTCACCAGAGCTCTGAGAGGGGCAGAGAGTGCTCTGGGTGCTCCCGCGAGGAGGGAGCCGCAGTAGAACCAAGAAAGTGGGCTTAAAATAAGGACTTCGGATTTTACTCAAGCAATCTAAGTTGCTCCAGAGCACCAATTTGGGACCGCTGCTTAAATCTGTTTACGTGAGTGAACCCGTGAATGATGACGTGGAATGAGTGCATCCAAGGTTGTACAGGTAATAAAATCTCTCGGATGAAATGAGGAACATTTCAGTTTTTTAGGGGGCTGAGCTTCTGGTGGTAGTTGGACATCAACCTTTGAAGGTCTCCAGTGTTTGGAGAGGAGAGAGATATCAACCTGAGAGGAAATTTGAGATGAAGCCAGGACCACTGGGATTGTGCGCCAGGGGTGGGGGGGGGGGGGAGGGGGTGGGGGAGACACCAAAGCAGAGAGGTCTAGAAGGACAAGGAGGCCAGAACTGCCGGCATCGAGGTATCTTCAAATATCATCTACAACTTGGTGTATGTATAATGTATGTATAAACCATTTTATAGCACGCTCTTTTACTTGGGAGTATCCTGGCGTGGAGAGCGCTTCCAGTGCTTCACCCATGTCAGGAACCTGATTTATTTATTTATATCGTTTCCTACAGCGCCACTTTACCAATCGGTATTATAATGCTTTACAAAGCACATGGGGGGATATATGACTGCACAGGCCACACTGTCCCAGGGAAGAAAGCTAGAGGCATCATCTATCATATTGACTTTGCTGCCTCATGCAGAGATTAGTTGTGAAACTATTTTTTTCAAAACACAGCATTTTGCTGGGAAACCTTTTGCTGAAATTCTTTACACCATTGAGTTCTTGATTTCAGGACGTGGGACTTTTTCCTGATAAGTTGAACATGAGAAGGTGGGTCTTCTGACGTTTTCAGAATGATGTGATGTCCAGGGTTGTTCTTAGTTCAATCACATTTGCTGCAGCACCTACGAATCATTGCTTTAGGGCTTGCAATGTTCAGAAATTCGATTTAGTATGTTAATAAGTCTGTTTGGCAACTCAATCTACCTATGTGTTGTGCCTTGAAGGTCGAGACAGTTAACTGTTATATTTTATCTGAGCCTCCAGCAGAGGTCAGTGCAGCTCCCTCAGAGCTGGAGAGAGGTGGTAGAATTTATTTTTCTTTGAAATTTGATGAGTGGTAGAATGGAGTTCAAGGAATGCATTTACCGTGATATGGTTTGAGAGCTAAGAAGAGACGCAGCTTTCCAACACCTTTATTAGAAAGGAAAGATCCAAGACTGCCCGGAAATCAATGAGGTCGTTGGGATCTGCCAAACATTTCCTAAGAAGGGGTGAGACCCTCCGAGTTTGAGGCCCTGCAAGAGGGGTGAGAAGATTAATGTGATCAAACAGGATAGGATCTGGCGGGGCAGCCCCTCAGCGCTGTTGCTGGGCACTCTTATCACTGAAGGGGTTAGTGGTTTTCACATTAGCCAGTGTGTTGAGAAGAGCTTCCTTGGTGACTTCCATGAGGTTAGACCATCTCCATTGGCCTTTGCAAGTATGGTTAAGGACCTCAGGAGCATCAGGAACGTATCATGAAGAGCTGCTCTGGCTCAGAGCTGAGCACCTGTATTTTTGCATTTCATGTGCCTAAAGTATATACAGATAACTTGTAATTTTGCATAAACGTTAATGCAGAAGAAGTAGGGCCACAGAGAGGCAATCCGTGCTCTCTTTTTTCCCCAAATTTGGCTGTTTGCATTCTATGCATCAACTTTAAGGAATTCCGAGTCATATATATCGGAAGCAAAAAAGGTGCTCTGCAGTGGGCCAGGGCAGCTGTTCATGATATGGCCCTAGAGGTTGGAGGAAGGGAACGCCCAATTGACTACGGTCCTTGTCAAAAAAGTGCACAGACTCTTCATATTTGGCTCTAGAGTCTTCAAAGTTGAAAGATGGAGAGGGCACATTCGTAGGCTTAAATATGTCAACGATGAGTTTCGTGATATTGTTGGAGTTATCCAGCAGAGTTTGGCAGTGTGTGGATTTAGCCATGAATATATGTTTTTTGTAGTTTCTCCTGGCAGGCCTGAGCAATTGAGCCAGACTCCACCTGGGGTTGAAGCTTGTGTCTGTTGATGAGAATTAACTTAGTCTAGGTTGGATGTGGCTTGTGACAGGCTGGAGGATTGACTAGCTGTTAAGTAATGGCTTAAAAGTAGGATCCTGGGTCTGGGCTTAACTGTAAGATTTAGTTGTGTATGTGTTGTTGTATGCTTATGTAGGCCACCCATTGAATAACATACTGCATACATGTCAGGGGAAAGGTTTGGATGTGTGTGGATTGGGATGAGTCTTTTCGACCACATTGGTTAGGATCAATTTATTCAGATCCACTTGTTGAATTTAGATGAATCTATGAGAACCGTATTGGACAAGAAAGGAGAGGAACCGGGGTGTGGCCAACAGCATGCCGTGCTAGACGTGTGGCCCGGGAGCTCCCGGCTGACGAGACCAGAATCCGACATAAAATACTGCCACGACACACCAAATCATCTGGAAACGTGTAGCGGGTAGCCTGGAGGCAACCGTGCAGGGCGGAAGGAGGTTTCAGTGACTCCGGAGCCTTAAAAACGAAGTTTGGCCGGCGGCCGGGTGGTGACACAGAGAGGCAATATGGCGGCCCGCGGTGAGAGCTGTGACCGGGAGGCTGAGGAGAGTGACACAGGACCTGTGCACATAACCCTGGGAAGGCGCAGACCGTTGGAGCATAGAGAACGGGATACTGCACCAAGAAACGGTGATCCCCGGTCGCGCGAGGTGCCAGAGCCCGGACGTACTTACACAAGATGGCGGACTGACCTGGTTGTCGAGACGGGCGGCACGGAGGGCTCTCGAGGCACCGACTGGGGGCACGAATCCAGACAACAGCGAGCGAAACTCCTGGAGCGGCCACTGGTAGGAAAACGAGTGAAAGTGAAGATCCCCCGAAGCACGAAGATCCTACACTGAGTGCCGGTGCCCGGAAATCCTTCACCAAGATGGCAGATTGACCCGGCGGCTGAGACAGACAGCGTGGAGGACTATGGAGGTGGCGCCCGGAGGTACAGATCCCGACTACAGTGTGAGGGACACCCAGTGAGGCCGCTAAAAGAACAGTGAGAGAAGGTGAGGAGCCCCCTGCAGCCCGGAAAATACTGCACTAAGATGGCGGCCATATCACTTTGCCGGTAATCAGACACCCATAGAGTGAGGGTCTGCACCGGCCTGGATCCAGTTTGACCCGGAGGGAGCCCTCAGGGAAGAGGGAGGCCCCGCAGTAACCGAAGCTGAGGCGGCTGGTCGCCGACCCCCCACGTGCCCGCCACTATTGGGGCAGCGAGGGGTGGCGGAGTGAGGGGACCGACAACAGCGCCACGCACGCTCCACAAGGAGAATCCGAAGGTAAGGTCTGACGAGACCTGGAAATAGTAACACCAGGGCCAGAGAGACATTGAGCTGCCGGTGACTGAGGGAGAAGGTGGAGGCCCAGCCCTCCACTTAGAGAGACATAGAGGCCACTGATAAGGGGATAGACCACGAGCCACCACCTGAGACTGAGCAAATGGCTATAAATCAGGCCCCCAAGTGAAGGGAGCCCTGCACCATTAGACGGGGTAGAGGCCCTGGGCTCAAGCCGGTCCACGGAGGGGACATACTCGAGACCATACTACAGCGGAACTGTTGAACATCGCCGCACCCCCACACATCCTCAAGAGACAGACGCCGGAACACAGACATCTGATAGTCGGGATCCACACACATGGGGAAAGCGAATGTCAAGGAAGCCACTACTGAAGGGAGGCACAAGGCAGCATAACCTCTCAGCGAGCACCAGTAGGACAGTGAGACCGGTGGCGAACGAAACGGACTGCGCCAACGGGTGTAATAGCCAGGGCATGCTTAGGGGACATCAACGATCACTGGCAGTGAAAGAAACGCTCAGGGGGAGGAAACTGGAGGAAATACCGGGCTTCCCCTGGTGCAGGTGGGACCAGAGAGAGGATCTTCACTACGCCACTAACATTGTGGGACGTACACTGCTATAAACTTGTAATACTGATCCACAACAGTAAATATGAGGAAAAAAGATCAACTACCCAGACCACCGAAACTTGGCCCTATGGACAATTTTGCGGTGCCACGGCAGGCCAAGGAGAACCCAGACACATCATCAGAAGGGCCCATAGACACAGGGATACTACTCGCAGCGATTCAGGCGTCAAGAACGGACATTCAAGAATCACGGGCGGCACTGGAAGTCAAAATCGGCGAGGCGGGATCTGAGGTCACACTCCTGCGCCAGGATTTCAGGAACCTCTCGGCCAGAGTGACGGAGACGGAATCACGCATCGGAGAAGCTGAGGACTCGATCACCACGATCCCGAAAGACATGGCAGAGCTCCAAGCATCACACAGACAGCTGCTGTGGAAGGTAGATGATGCCGAAAACAGGGCACGTCGTAACAACCTACGATTTGTAGGATTTAGAGAAGGAATTGAGAGGAACAATATGTTGGCGTTCCTACACACATGGCTCAAGGAAACCTTCCCAGGGGCACAATTCTCGACATGCTTCGTAATCGAAAGAGCCCACAGAGCATTGCTGGCAAAACCTCCAGAGGGTGCGAGGCCCAGGCCGGTGATCGCACGCTTCCTCAACTTTGCAGATAGAGACTTGATATTGAGGGAAGCGAGGAAGCTAGGAGACATCCGGATGGAAAACACTAATATCATGATCTTCCCGGATGATAGTCAGGAGGTACAGAAGCAGAGACGCTCCTTTGACTCGGTAAAGGCTAAACTCAGATCCATGAACATTACCTACATGCTGCTCTTCCCGGCAAAACTCAAAGTCATCTATAAGGAAAAATCAATCTTCTTTAACCACCCAGAGGAAGCGTGGCAGTGGCTCGAGGAGAGACCGATCTTAAATGGCAGGGAAGCAGCAGGACGCGAGGAACTGGAAAAAGCCGTGAGAGAAAAGTCACAATGGGGCCTGCCTAAACAGCAAAGAAGGAAATCCAGAAGGATATACTCTCGCACCACAGGAACCCCGTACCGAGCACGTGCATCTGCGTGAGGTAGGAGGGGGAGATCGGAGTCTCCGGGGGCCTCTGGCACAGCTGACCCACGACTCCGGGGGGCTCGAAAACAGACATGCTCGGAGGGTGATGACGAAGAAGATGTAGAACTCAGAGACTCGGAAGCCGAGGAAGATGAACTGGACAATCATCAGAGCTCTGTTCACCCCCTAGTGACTGTGATACGCAATCTGGAGCAGGAGAACTCCGACAAGAATAGCGGGGCAGAAACGGCTACACAAGATTCGCACTCTTGAACACTGTTGAAGTGGACTAATGGAGACGTCGGCCGGGGCGAGCGGCGGCACGCAAGTTGTCACTACCCCTTTGTTTCTTTTATTCTTAATTTTTGGGTATTTGTTGACAGTTTTAAGTCTTCTTTGAGCTTCAGATTTTGATTGAAGTTATGTCTGGGCGCACAACCCGGATAAACTGCTATACTACATCCTGCCAAGGCGGGAACAGTGAGGCATAACTGAATAGAGGGAGGGAGAGGGTGGGCGACAGACCGACTCCTACTGAAAGCTCGGTCCTCTGAGGGTATGAGCCTGGACGGGGAGGGAGGTGGGGAGGGGGGGTTACAGGGGGGGAAGAATTCAACAAGTTGGGGTGGGGGGGAGGCAGGGGAGGGGACAGCCACAATCATACGAGCTGCAGCACCACTATTGGCACCTATCTCGGACATCTACAGAACATGAGAGTCACTCCACACCATGGCAGGTACACTAACTAAACCACGACAGGAAGGCAGGGGGGTAACAATCCTCACATGGAATGTAAACGGCCTGGGTTCCAGAATAAAGAGGGGACTGGTGAACGCATATATTAGGAGAGTGGCTCCAGACTTTGTTCTCCTGCAAGAGACAAACCTTAGAGGTGAGAAATGTGCATTTATAGCAAGAGGGAGGTATGCGGTCCTGGCACACGCGGGGTACACGACAGATTCACGGGGAGTAGCTATACTGATCAATAAATCATTTCCGTTTAGCACAACACGTACATGGAGCGACCTACAGGGCACATATGCAGGAGTGCAGGGAGTATGGAGGAGGCAAACATACACAGTGATCTCGGTATATGCTCCACCGAAACTTCAGGCGCGCACACTCAAGGCTATCGCTTCCACCCTCCTAGAGACGGCAGACACAATACAAATAGTGGGGGGAGACTTTAACGACGTAATGTCTGAAGAGCTAGATCGCACAGGGCCAACACGTAGGGGAGGGGCACGAACAGCGCTGTCACAGCACATGGCTAATCTGGGTCTCACGGACATATGGCGATGGCGACACCCTACCCAAGCGGCATACTCCTTCTACTCTGGGGCCCATAGAGTATTTTCAAGATTAGATTACATATTTATAGCTAGGCAATACCTCACTGCGGGTGACGAGGTGGCATATAAAGCATGGGGAATCTCGGATCACTCGCCATTATATGCGAAGGTAGGGGCAGACAGGGGGAAGGGAGGCTCAGAATGGCATCTGGCAGCCTGGGATCTCCAGAAGCCGGAGATCATAAGAGGACTTAGGGCCGACATTAAAGTGTACGTGGCAGAGAACGAAGGCTCGGTCTACTCCGGGACAACCTTTTGGGAGGCAATGAAACCGGTCCTGCCGGACAGAGCACAGAGTAGATTGAGGGAAGAGCGGAAGAAACAACATGCAGAGACAGCGGAACTAGAAGCCACAAACTTCACTTAGATGAGGAATATCATGCACACAAAGAGGAGGGTATTCTAAGACAATTGCTAGACAAACAGCGGGAATATAGAGAGATAGTCTCTAACGAGGCACGGACACAATCGCTGGCAACCCTCCATCGTTTATACGACGTGGGTGACAAATCGGGTAAGCTCCTAGCTTGGTTAAGCAGGAAGGAGAGGGCGGCAAGGTGGGTGGAACAGATTAGACAGATGGAATGCGACCTGGTGAGTACTGAACAGGAGATAGCCGACGCTTTTGCGTCTTATTATGAATGCTTCTATGCGGCAAGAGACCTCGGGACTGACGAAGGGGCACTACAGTACATGGGAGGGGTGGATTTACCTACACTGACAGCCGAAACTAGCTCGGCGCTGGAGGCGGAAATCACACTCGATGAGATCTCGGATGCCATAAACAAACTAAAAACGGGGAAGACACCGGGGGCAAACGGGTTCCCTGCGGAATTCTTTAAACGCACATCGGATCTGTTGACGCGCCACCTCAAAGCCTTATATACTGATTCTTACCAGGAAGGACGCCTCCCACCGGACCTCGCATTGGCCACCATTGTCCCGATTTACAAAAAGGGCAAGCCCAAGGACAAGTGTGCCTTGTACCGCCCCATCTCACTCCTTAACATGGAGGTGAAGATTTTGGCGGCTCGCCTGAGATCGGTGATTCCAGATCTCATACACTCGGACCAATCCGGATTCCTACCAGACAGAGCGACTAAGCTAAACCTTAGAGGCACACACAATTGGTTTCAAGAAGTTAAAGAAAGAGAGGAACCCCACTGGTTTCTATCCTTAGACGCGGAAAAAGCCCTTTCTTATGGCAGCGCTGCAACGGTTCGGCCTGGGCCCAAAATTCCAGGGTTGGATAAAGCTACTGTATACGGCTCCGAAAGCCCGTGTCCGGGTAAATGGCCGGCTATCCCGAGAGTTCCAGGTGTCCAGGGGAACGAGACAGGGGTGCCCACTGTCCCCCCTCCTATTCACGCTAACGATCGAAGTCCTGGCGGCCAGGATTAGACAGAACCCAGACATTAGCGGCTTCTCGTGGGACACGCCAGGGGGAACACAAGAAAAAATATCATTACATGCCGATGATGTGCTACTGTACATAACCGAACCCGAGAGCTCGGTCCCGGAGCTGTTCAGGGAGTTGGAAGGCTTTGGAGCGAGGGCGGGTCACACCATTAACTGCAATAAATCAGTCCTCTATGACCCACAGGGGGCCGACAAGTGGGGGATCTTGCCTGAACAACTGCTCACCACCACAGAGGGGTTTCAATACCTGGGTGTGTATGTCATTCTGGACAGGGTGCTTTCATTCTGCAGAAATGTAGAGCGAGTCATGACCGACGCAATGGAGGACATGAACAGATGGAGGCAACTGCCGCTCACCCTACTAGGCAGGGCAGCAATGTATAAAATGATTACCCTCCCCAAGTTCCTCTATGCACTTCAAAATGAGTATTACCCACTCCCGGTTACCGCACTACCCAAAATACATGCAGACCTACGCTCATTCCTGTGGTTGGGGAAACAACCACGAATTGCCCTCCAGACACTCCAACGGCACCAGTACAGTGGGGGGATCTCATTACCCAATCTAGAGGCGTATTACTGGGCGGAACACCTGACACCCATTCCTCTGTAAATGCTGCACGCCAACGCAACCTTCTCTCTTCACCTGACCTGATAGCTGCGGGAAGCGACGCCTCGCTGGACCCGCTTCGCGGGTCCCGCAGCGCGTTAAGGAACCTTTGCTGGACTCGTAGTAAAGGGGGCAGTACAACCTCGACCGGCAGGGCTGCGAGCTACAGCAGGGACTCCGAGGACCAGGAGTCCCTGCGCGCCCGATTGGACCAGCTGGGCTGCTCTCCCTGCCGGCCCCGCCCACCCGCTCTCAGCTGTAAAAGCCAATCTCACCGGGAAGCGTACGGATTCCTCTGTAAACACTGCACGCCAACGCAACCTTCTCTCTTCACCTGACCTGATAGCTGCGGGAAGCGACGCCTCGCCGGACCCGCTTCGCGGGTCCCGCAGCGCGTTAAGGAACCTTTGCTGGACTCGTAGTAAAGGGGGCAGTACAACCTCGACCGGCAGGGCTGCGAGCTACAGCAGGGACTCCGAGGACCAGGAGTCCCTGCGCGCCCGATTGGACCAGCTGGGCTGCTCTCCCTGCCGGCCCCGCCCACCCGCTAGTCACAAAAATAGTTATTTAAGGCTGACGTGGTCCCGCTGCGCGGGAGCGTCGCGGGAGAAGCCCGGGACAAGGGCGGGCCGTCTAAGGCCGACCAAGGACGGGACGGGCCACCCCTTTAACGCCTATATCTTGGCAAGTGTCCATTTTTCCTGCTGCTACCTCCAAGGACTCCCCTACTAACTCACACCGTACTAGACTTTGTTCCTTGTCCAACATACCCCTGAACAACCATGTCTTCGGACCACGCAAAATCCAGGAATATAACTGTAAATACATCGAAGGGGCCAGTAACAGGAACTATTGATCAATTCTTCAAAAGAGTTACAATCGTCTTAGAAAAAGAAATAGCAGACACTGAAAAGCGCCTATCGATGGACCTGTTAACCGGTAAGCGCTCTTCCTTAGGTTTGATTGGGAAAACCCGCTCTCCAAATATGATCGTTTCTGATTCCCAGACCTCCATCATTCCCTCCTCTGACATTGACTTACTTCCGCTTCTGGGTAATGATGTGAGAGACAGAATAATCCAGACAACCAGTAATGAACCAGAACCAGCCCCTGAAATTCTTCTAGTCAGTCCTAACACATCTAGACTATCCAGTTCCCCCAATTTCTCCGTCTCCCCTCCACCTCCTACAGAACAAATAAAGAATCATACTAAGAAACGAAAGAGACAATCTACCCCCCCTCCTCAAGTACAATTACCATCTTGAACATAACTCCCTCCCCGACAACACCCCCTTTGCCCAGCACGCCGCAGAAAACTCGCACTACGACAGGCCTATTTCCAGAAATGGAGGCTGAACTTCTCTCTAGAATAGGGGTAATAGTGAAGGCACTCATGCTCCCTCTTCTGGAGAGAACAAGACTAATAAGCTCCCATTTAGAAAATTTGGGCAAACAAATAGAAGATAACACTGAGGCCATTACCAAACTATCGTCCCAACCACATAAATACTCCATACAAAACCACATAGGCCAAAACACGTTTCCACTGGACCAACCATCTACCAGTAGTGCGTCCTTGAAACCTGGAATAACGCAAGGGAAAAAAGCGGTGGCCAAAAGCTCAAAAGAAACAACAAACAATGAAAACCCCAAACCACTCAACAGCAGTCAGGTAAAAGATGGGGCGAAAGTAACCGCAAGGAGTAACAACACAACAGGGAAGAATCCTGCAGTAAGAACCCTCCCCGTACCAAACACCAACCCTAATCCCCCCACGAACCCCATTCCAACTAGAGAGCTGGGCGAGCAGTCACCACAGCGCCCAAGATTTAGACGCAGGACAGTTGATTTACCTCCTGAATCTGCACCATATACAATCATCATGGCAGGAGTTCCAGAATTAGCTGAAGGGGTCAGAGAAAATTATCACGCTTTAAAAAACAAAACTATTTACTGGTTGAAGCAGAATAGACCCCTCCCTGCACATGTCAATGGGGAAATCCTGTCAGTAAGGCGGGCTGTCTGGGTGGGGTCAAGGCCGAAAGACAAAAAGGGGGACGTGATAATTATTAATTTCAAGGATCACAGGGTGGTAAGAACTATAGGTGACTGGTATGAAGCTACAGGGGGGGACAATATTTCGACACACTATGTCAGCTACTTCTACCCACGGGAATTAATAAACAAGCCAGCTCACCATCACATCAGAAAGCAACGCCCAGAGTGGAGAGAAGTAGGCTACCAATTCACCCAGAATCACTTTCCAAACCAACTCCCGCACCCACCTTATCCCCATCCCTATCAGAGCAATCTGTTTAACAATAACTACCATCCGACATTCCCAGATTACAATATACCAACATTCAACCCCTTCTCAACGCTGAGTGGCCTAGAAGGAATAGACTGACTTACCAGCAATCAATCTCTGCTGCAAGAATCCCCTATGACAAAAGAAGTCACCCCTTTGGACGATACCATCCTAGGCACCCCTATTGAAACTAGCAGTAACGAAAGTCAACTCCAACCGACCCAATTGTATGGAACAAGTCCGAGGGAGGTGAAAGATCCCATCAGACGGAGTAAAACAAACATGACCCCCATTTTAACTCATAGGGAACTTAACCCAGACTTAGATACAGCCGTAAGAGAAATGGAAGATAGGTCAAATAAAGGACAGGTTTCCACCACGAGAGTAGAAAATATCCAAATAATGGTCTGGAATGTTGCGGGTCTCCGAGATAAAATTATGGACGGAAGTATCCAAGACTTTGTTAAAGATTGCCAAGTATTGGCCCTTCAGGAGACATGGCTCACGAGAGAAATGCACCTGATAGGCTACAAAACTTATTTCTCAGCAGGGATTGCAGGAATCCATGGAAGAGCCAAAGGTGGGCTGGTAATTTACATATCAAACACCATACCTGGCCTGGAAGTCACAGTACTTAGCCTAGAACCCCACTACCAAATTTTAAAGTTGGCTTTCAAGACAAAGAGGACATTAATTTTCGTGAATTTATATGACAATACAGGGGAAACCGAGAGAAAAAAAATGCTGGGGGCCCTTTGTAAGCAACTAATTAGTGGCACGACACTAAGACTAGGGGTGGAACCCGCAAGCATCGTCTGGGGAGGTGATTTTAATCACCATCCCTGCATGTTGCCTAACAGCGATGTTTGCGGGATCGGAGGCGACTCAGAAGCCCAAATAACCCACTTTAGTCACTCAGTGGTGGGTGAGCTGCTAAATGAAACTTTGTCCACTCTGGACCTAGTCATATTAAACCAAATTAACCCCTTAACTGGGAAACTGGACCCCACCTACCTTGGTAGGGGCTGTGAAACAACCATCAACTATATTCTTATCACAGCGTCCCTAGTAAATAGGATCACAAACTTTAAAGTGAAAATTAATACGTTGAGTGATCATGCAGCCCTAGCCTTTGAACTAACCTTGGACCAAGGCCAGCCACTAGCCCAGACTATAATGTCCACCCTTACCCAGAACAACTTACAGCTCACAAAAACAAATGGCTACACCTTGGGGTGGGGAAAGATCGACCCAAATGAGTTGACGAATAAGGTGGTAACTGAGGCAAAATCTGCAATATTGAACTGTCTAGACCTTGAGGCCAGTGAAGAGAATATTATATCCCATTTTAAACTAATACTAGCCAAAGTAAATGAATCCCTTACTGGGAATCAGAAAGGGTTTAAGGAAAGAAAAAAGGTTGGTTTAACTCAGGTTGTACCGCTGCCCATAGAAACTTAAAGAGAGCATTATCTAAAACAACAAGAAATCAGGAGGAGATTAGGAACTTGAGGAAACAATACAGGCTCGTGTGCAAAGCGCGAAAAGAAGAACTAAAAAAGGCCCTATGGGATCAGCTGCATGAAAGTTCAATTAATAAAGACAGCGATCTGTTCTGGAAGGTGGTAAAAGCTCCTTTCCTGAACGACGTAGATGACCATCCCAGCATAGAAGTGGCCATTGAGGGCCAAACTTGGGTCAATCATTTTGCTAAGATCTTTGGACAAACCCCGGCAGTAGTCCCCATAGGTAGCAGTTACACCCCAAATCAGGATAACCCATTCCCAATTCCACTGGAAATCCAATTACATGAAGTAATTACGGCAGTAAATGCTAGCAAGAGTGGAAAAGCACCAGGCCCGGACGGGGTACCAGTTGATTTTTTCAAATTTAAATTAGACCTGTGGGCCCCCATTATAACTAGGGTGTTCAACGCAACAATGAAGTGTGGCCTACTTACCTCTTGGACACAATCAATACTGGTATCCATTTTTAAAAAGGGCAATAAAGAGGAGGTGACTTGTTATCGACCTATTTCCCTCCTCGACTCATTGGGGAAAGTACTGGGTAGAGTGGTACTCCAGCGCTTGCAGGACTGGGCAGATGACACTGGGACCCTCTCGGATATCCAGTATGGCTTCCGAGAGGGACTCGGAACAATGGAACAAGCCTTGAATTTGGCCCTTTTGCTGGGAAAATACGTATCAGCAAAACGCGGGAAGGTCTACATGGTTTATGTCGACCTTTCCGCGGCTTTCGACTGCGTTTCTCATGCAAAATTATGGTCGGTGCTGTCCAACATGGGAATAGATGAGACCCTCGTGATTTTTCTCAGAGAACTTTACTCAAATGCCTCTTCCAGGGTGCGTTTTGGAGTACGGGGTGAATTGTCGGAACCCTTTTCCGTAGAGCGTGGGGTTAGGCAGGGGTGCGTCCTTGCCCCCTTCCTCTTCTCCCTCTACACCAATGGTCTCGAGGTGGAAATGCTGAGGTGGGGTTTGGATCTGCCCCGCGTGAATAATAGACTGGTGCCCACGCTCTTGTACGCGGACGACGCGGTGCTCTTAGCACGCACCCCACGTGAGCTCCAAAAGTCCCTGAATAGTTATGCTAAATTCATGAGTGATCTAGATCTCCACATAAACATAAAAAAAACGTATGTTATGGTAGCCGGCCAAGGCAGGAAACATGGAAAAGCTATTTTTCTAACAACGAAAAGATAGAAACCACCCCCCAGTACTCTTATTTAGGGATTATGATAGACGAGAAGCTCAACTGGAGAGCAGCCATAGAAGCGCGTAAGCACCAACTTCTGGGGAAAAAGCTGGGGAAAAAGCCTCCGGTTGAATTACTCAAGATCTATAGAGCCAAGTGCCACTCCATCGCACTTTACGGGGCGGGCCTATGGGGACACAAAAACACAAATGCCCTCCAGGTAGCAGAAAATATCTTCACGAGATTCTTGCTTGCGGTTCCAAAAAGAGTCTCCACCTTCGCCTGCCACGCAGAATTGGGACTACCACACATCGAAGATCTGGCTAAAATTGAACCCGTACTTCTTTGGCGCCGAATATGGGTCTCAACAAAAAACACCCTCACCAAAGCCATTATTACGGATTGCATGACCTTAGACAGTGCTGAAAAAATAGACTGGCTCTTATATGAAAAAAAGCTTTTCACAGACTTAGGAATGGCGGAGTATTATCATAATCCCGAAACCATTGCCGAAATACCAAAAAAAGAACTAAAGGCAAAGGCGCTGAGCCATTTCGAAGAGCTTCGTATCACCGTGGAGATTAGGAAACCATCAGTACAGCACTCCATAGCAGTCATGACCACCCTGGAAATGGAACCATATCTAACCTATGTAAACTCACAGTTTGAACGTTTTTTACTTACGAGATTTAGGTTGAACATTTTCCATAGGGTGGTAGCATTCCCTAAAAGAAACAGTTGGGAAGAATGTTTAACTGCCTGCCCATGTGACGAACTATCAGAGCAGTCAACAATGCACACTGTACTATTTTGCAAATTTTACTCTACTCACCGTAAACTTTGGCTAATCCCTCTGCTTCGATCCTTACACCTAAGAAGGTGCCGTCCTGCTATGCTACGGATACAATTTTTAAACTCGGCTTACGTTCGTAAAGTTGTTAGCACATTCCTAAAATGCATTTTTAAGCACAGGCTAAACCTTCAAAATAATAATCTTTAAAACTCTTTGACAAAGCAATGATGACCTTTTAATGAATTGAATTTCAATTAGTAATGTTAAATTTTATGAAATGTTTGTACACTTTTATGGTTTTCTTTGTAATAACGAAACCGAATAAAGATTTTACTTACTTACCTGACACCCATAAATGATTGGATTCACGCCCCGGCCGAACACCCGACATACGCACTGGAACGGCACAAGCTGTCACCCCATAATGTACTCTACTACCTATACGGGGGAAAGGTGCGGAGGTCGCTCCTACCGGCAACAACGATCACGCTGCGGGCCTGGACACAAGCCACGAAACGCATGGGATGGGAGGGGAGACCGACACGACAGACGCCGTTATGGCATTGCCAATGGCTGACAGAAATAAAAAAACTGAAGGGATTCCAAAGGTGGGACGACATAGGCATCTCACATATTGGGGATGTGATATGCAGGGGAGAATTGAAATCGTTTAACATGCTGCAGGTGGAATTTGGATTACATTGCTCACAACTTTTTAAACATACCCAGTTGGCACATGCATGGAGAGCCCAAAATATCACACTCACGGACATACCGGAATACGCTCCACTAGAAGGTAGACTCCTTCAGGAACAGATAGTACATCAGGCGGTCTCCCTCACATACAAGACACTAACAAACAACATGCTAGGTGACTTAATAAAACTGAGAGGAATCTGGGAGGCGGAAGTGGGGGAGATGGAAGATTTAGATTGGGAGATAGTCCTGATGCACCCCCGGGAGGTAGCGATCAAGTCAAGGCTGCGGCTCATTCAGTTGAATGTGCTCCATAGGCAATACTTCGATAGGGTACGTCTCCTCAAAACTGGGAAAATAACAGACCCCACGTGTCTCAGATGTCGGCAACAGCAAGGGGATTTTTACCACACTCTATGGTCTTGCGACAAAATACAAATATATTGGGCACACATCTTCACGGAATTGGGGGAAGTTCTGGGTGTGGAATTAGCTCGGGACCCAAAGCTGGCGTTGTTGGGCATGACAAACGAGGTGGACCTGCCACGCCCGCAACTCATATTCCTGGTACTAGCACTAGTGGTGGCCAAGAGAGACATCGCGAAACACTGGGGAGCCGCAGAGACACCAGAGATAGAGGAATGGAGAAGTGGTTTAGATCTCTACATGGTGGCAGAAAGGGTGACATATAAGGCTAGAGGTTGCCCCAAGAAGTTCAGGAAAGTGTGGGCAAAATGGAGACAATACCATGGTCTTGAGGGGGGGCAGTAAGGTGGGGTAGGCCGATTATCGAGGGCAAAAGAAAGGATTGAGACGGAAAATGACCCCGCAAAGACATAGATAGGGGAGGTGAGCAGCATTAAGGGGATACCAAAGAGATGAGCTATGTAATGTTCTATAGGGTGATGTCGGGAGGGGGGAGGTGGAGCAGTGCGAGACTCCGACCATGGGGTTGGGGAATCAAATATTAAGGTGCTAAGAAATGTATGATGTGGCAATTTACATGTTGGGGAATGTTTTCTCAGTTTTACAGAGCACAGTTGGGGGGGAGGGAGGGGATTAAATTATAAAATGCAGGGATCTGACATGACATGGAAGCCCGAAATGATGACTATATAAAATGTTTCAGTGATTGATCAAGGTTGCGCCGCCCGACCTCCGGGATGTGGGCTGCAGGGCCGTGATAAATGATATAACCTATGTATGGGCACAGGGGGTTGAATGGAAATAATGTTCCTGGGCTGGTGATATCCGTGTACTTCCTGCTACAAAAATAAAGTTTATAAAAAAAAAGAAAGGAGAGGAATCAATCGACAGTTATGAGATGCCCATGAAGGGCAGAGTCTTGTTCAGGACTTGGTGAATCACTCTGTTGAATGCAAGAGGTTCCGATGAGTGAATAAATGGAAATGTGAAAGTAGGTGAAGAGAGCAGAGAATATTTAGTTTACGGAAATAGAATGGTGAACATAGATGGATGAACAAGTGCAGTTGTGCTGATGGATAAATGAACAAATAGGAAGATCGATTGAATGGTCAATGATAGGGAGACTGAAGAAAATTAACTAAGCATGAATGGGTTTGAGGAAGTTTGAACAAATTAGGTCATGAGGATGGATGGAAAGATGTAAGGATGGATAATTGAATGACAGTGTGGCGATTAAGGGATGAAAGGATAGGTGAGGATACAATAATGAATGAATGCGAGGATTGGCGAGTGAACTGAGAATGGATGATAGATGAGTGAGAGTTTGAGGATGGATAAATTAAAGTGAGAATGAATGAGTTAAAGTGTAGGTATGAAACACTGAATGACTGGATGAGTGTAGGGGCAAATGTAAGAGTGAAATATAGAATGTGAGTATGGGTTTGAGGAATAGTCTTTTCATACCAGAAATAATACCATGTGTCTGTTGCCACAACGGCCCATAAAAAGTATTGTAGAATGTTGCTTTTGTTATGTATATCTTGCTTTTATTTGGATATTATGCACCAGTATATGTGTAGCACACTGCTGCAGTTCCCGAACTGCCTGGATCTCTAGATCCCTGGCCCAACCCACTATGAATCCTGAGGAACTGGGCCAAGTAGCCCTTCTGCACTTGACTCTCATTGGTAGCTGTGGTCGAGCAGTCAAGGCACCCTCACTGGGGGTGTGGATACAGGCCAGTGATCAGAAACTCTTAAGTGCAAACTGTACGAACAGTACATCAATGTCCAGCCAAATAATTGCTTTTATAAGAAAAAGTAATATTTTATTTCTAACTCTACACATGGAAAGGGGCGACCAATCGGTCCCCCCGAACGTATGGCAGAGTACCACGATCCCCCCGGGAAGCCATCTTGGGCGGGAGGCGAGTCTCGGCTGGTATGCCCGAAGCGGCGTAGCCGGGGCGCGCCTTTTCCCGCCCTCGAGTGGGTTGGCCTAGACACTAACGCGGCTGGCCACGCCCTTGGGGCAGGCAGGGGCGGGTTTACGCCCGCCCTGAAGACGGATAAAAGGAGAAACAAGACCAGAAGGCATCCTCTTGTTCCTGTGCTCTGAAGCTGCACCTCCTCGCTGCACGTGAGCTCGAGACGGAACGAAGAGCCAATTTTGAGCGTTGTAATCCTCTTGTTTGTTTTCTAGATAATCTGCTGGAGAATGCCGAAGAAGGCGGGAAAGCGAATGACTACCGACCAGATGCTGCGTGTTCTCATGAAAGAGGTGACCGACCTGAAGAAGCGAATGGATAAAAATGAGGAAGGGGGCCCGAAACGTCCTTTGGAGGGAACGGCCCCGGGAGGAAAAGGCAAGAGGCCCAGGAGGGAAGCAGCTGGGGGAGATATCCCGGGTCCCTGTGTCCCGCTCGAAGCACCCACTCCTGTGCCGGAGGAAGGGAATCCGATTCCCGTGGTGGTCACCCCCGTGTCCGGGGAAGATATGCCGCCCGAGCTGGCAGCACAATTAGCAGCGTGGTTGGGTAAAGGTGGCGAGGGCGCCACGGCTGTCGATGCGCAGGTGTTAATGAAGCAACTGCGGGAAACTCGAGAAGCAGCGAGGGTGTCCACGCCGGTCACGGCCGTAGAGAAGCCACAGGGGACGGTTTTAGTCGCAGAGACAGCGTCCGGTTCAGGTAAGCGGCCATTGCCGATTGCGAGGGAAGAGTCGGCACCCTCTCGAAGGGAGAGGTTGGGTCAGCATGTCCCTTTAGCTATTAAAGAAAAGATATGGGCAGGGGAATATGTAAACATCTTCTCGTTGCTTACTGATCATTATGAGATGGAGCATGTTAAAAATCAGAAGGACCTCATGCATCCGAGTGTTTGGCGCGCAAAGATGGCCGCCTTTAAGGTTAATGAAAACATTGGCAATTGGGGCAAGGCGTGGGGGATTTTCACATCGATCTTGGGAGAACGGAGGCCCGAATTGCTACCCGAATTGCCGAGTTATCAGTCACGGATCATGGGGTACTCGGTATCACACGAGGGTAATCATTGGTTTTGCTATGATAATCTTTTCAGAAAAGCGAAAGAACATGATAAAAACTTAACGTGGGATTGTTATGATTCTGTGTCCTGGTCCAAAATGAAGGATACTGGTATGTTGAAAGTACCATTAGTAGGGAGTAATGTGGGCGAATCCTCCCGTCAGTATGCGGGGACGCCCTTTCGATCAAGTACGGGTACCGACAATCACTCGAGGCCTACCGGTAATGCAGGTAAAAAAGGGGTTTGTTGGAACTTTAACAGGGGTAAATGTACTAGGCCACAGGGATCGTGCAAATTTAGACACGAATGTAGTGGGTGTGGGCAATCATCCCATCCTGAGTCCACGTGCAGAGCCAAAACGGGTGATAACGGGGGTAGAGGAGGTGCCAAACAGGTCTAACATAGTCCGAGGGGCGCCTTTACCTACCCCGATTGATACCTTGGCAATGATTCCCTGGCTCAGTGAATACCCGGATCGTACTTCTGCTGGGGTGTTGCGGAACGGGTTTTCATGTGGTTTCCGCATCCCAGTAGGGGACTTTCAGGTTGTGGAAAAATGCAAAAATCAGATATCGGTCTTGCAGCATACGACCGTGGTACAGGACAAGATCCGGAAGGAGGTTACTCGAGGTCGAGTCGCCGGTCCGTTTAGTGTACCCCCGGTGGCTAACTTTGTTTGTTCGCCGTTGGAGTGGTCCCCAAGAAGGACCCGGGTGAGTTTCGGCTGATACATAATTTGTCAGCCCCACGTGGTCTTTCCGTAAACGAAGCGATAGACCTGGAAATGTGTTCGGTACGGTACGCATCTTTCGATGAGGCCGTGGCCATTTTGAATCGCCTGGGGCCCGGGGCGCTGATGGCAAAATCTGATATCGAGTCAGCGTTCCGGTTGCTCCCGGTACATCCAGACGATCAGCGTCTACTGGGTTTCATGTTTCAGGGTCAGTTTTACATGGATAGGTGTATGCCGATGGGATGCTCTATTTCTTGTGCCTATTTCGAGAAATTCAGTAGTTTCCTACAATGGGTCTTTACTAAAAAGACGGGTTTCCAACATGTGATGCATTATCTCGATGATTTTTTGTTCCTGGGGGCAGCCGGGGATCCGGAATGTGGGCAAGCTTTGGCTGCATTTTGTGTTTTAATGAATCAGTTTGGCGTGCCATTGGCACCAGGTAAGACGGTGGGTCCTTCGACTTGCCTCGAGTTTCTGGGGATCGAGTTAGACTCCGGAGAAGGTTGTTTCCGTTTACCAGGTGATAAAGTGTTAAAGTTCAGGGCATCCCTGCAAATGTGTATGAGTGAAGCTAAGGTTAAGCTGCATCAATTACAGCAGTTAGTGGGGCAGTTGAATTTTGCCCTAAGAGTTATACCAATGGCCCGCCCCTTTTCCCGTTCGATCGCTCAAGCCATGGTCGGACTGAAGGAGGGCCATCATCGCACAAGGCTCTCGGCCGAGGTCCGCCAGGACATGCGCATTTGGTTGGCATTTCTGGCGGATTTCAATGGTCGAGTCGTCTGGAACAAACCGGCCGTGTCCTCTGAGGAACTGGGGCTATGGACAGATTCGGCAGGGAGTATAGGTTTTGGTGCCATTTTCGGTACTCGATGGTCTGCACAAAAATGGCCGGCATGGTGGCGAGACAGTGGGCTGACAAGTAACATTGCCTTCCTGGAACTCTTCCCCATTTTGGTGGCCCTGAGAACGTGGCCTGAAGGGTTCAGAGATCACTCTGTAGTATTCTGGTCTGACAATATGACCGTGGTTGAGTGTATCAATAGCCAGGCAGCACGATGCAAATGGATTTTGAGACTGCTCAAGGAAATTGTATTATTATTTATGCAATTGAATGTGCTTTTCAAAGCAAGACACGTCCCGGGGATAATGAACCAGGCGGCTGATGCCCTTTCTCGTCTTCGTATGCAGGCTTTCTGGGGTTTTCTTCCCACAGCGGACCCGGAGCCAGCACCCTTTCCCGAAGCTCTCTGGTCTCTCGGTGCCCCGAACTTCGTAACCTCGCGGGAGAGAGTTTAGCACCCAGGACGAGGAAGGCATATGAAGGGGCGTTCCTTTCCTATTTAGCCTTTTTGGGGACTGCTAGGAATGAGCTTTGGGGGCAAGAGGAATGGGTAGTGAACTTTCTGATGTCTTTACATCGGGCGGGAAAATCGGTGGCCACGGCCCAGAGGCATCGGGCTGCCATTTCCTTTGTTGCTAGGGCTCATGGGATACAGGACCCGACAGCGTCTTTCACTGTGCAAAAAGCGCTACGAGGGTGGCAACGCCTTGAGGGTCGCAGAGTAGACGAGAGGCGCCCGATAGGTTTGGACAGGTTGGCCCAGTTATTATCCAGACTCCCTACAACATGTTCATCTCACTTTGAGACAGTGTTATTCCGAGCCGCTTTTACGCTGGCATTTCATGGAGCTATGCGGGTAAGCGAATTAGTGGCGAGGAACAAGCAGGATGTTACTGGAGGGTTGTGCGCAGAGCACGTGCAAATCAGAGGGGAGACGATGACTGTCTCGTTTGTAAGGTCCAAGACCGATCAAAGCGGGATGGGCGACTGCATAATTATACACAGGATTCCCGGGTCGTCCATGTGCCCAGTGAAGTGTTTAGAGGATTATTTGACACGAAGGGTGGCATCATGGGGGGGGACCTTGTTGAGACACGCGGACGCCACCCCACTGACAAGGTTTCAGTTTCAGCGGGTGCTTGCGATGTCAATTACAGCTGCGGGCTTGAACCCGGGCGAGTTTGGGACCCATTCCTTTCGGATAGGGGCTGCTACGGAGGCTACAGCCAGGGGTCTGAATGTAGAACAAGTCAAACGTGTGGGGCGTTGGTCCTCCAATTGTTATAAAAGGTATGTGCGTTTGCACATGTTGTGAAGCTGTAATGATGTACTCACGCTTCTTGTTTTTGTTTGGTTTTCAGTTACGCAAGCCTACGAGGCGGGGCGGACTATGCAGTCGACCCAACACCGGGACAGCGGTCAGACATCACCGGCTGTGAAAAAGGAGGTGTGGGTCGTGGGCCACTCATACGTGAGGCGTGCCGCGGACGTATTCAAAGCAGGTGACATGGTGCACATGGCTGGGGAATACGGGTACAGTGTGTCCTTCTACGGAAAGGGCGGTCTCTGTATTGACCAGTTTAAATCATTTTTCGAGGGTCTGCTAGGGCGGACGAGGTCACCGCCGTCTGTAGTCATAGTACATCTTGGGGGCAATGATTTGGTCACCACTGGTAGACGACTTCTCCTGGAGGCGATGCTTTCCACTGTACGTTGGTTAGCGAGGAGAGTTCCGGGGTGCACAATTGCGTGGTCCCATATGATCCCACGAAAAGTGTGGCGGGGGGCTATTTCTGTTTCTGCTTTAAATCACTCGGTGAGAAAAATTAATAACAAAGTGAGTAGGTTGTTCCGGTCCAATGCACTGCATTCTATTTCGCATGGGTGTATTAATAATGACAGTATGTATTTGGGGGACGGTGTTCATTTGTCTCGGGTGGGGAATGAGTTACTCATAGGAGACTTCATAGCTTGGCTAAAGATGTTGAAACATGACCTTTAGATAGGAGTTTGGTGGGGGGTCCGGATAGCCGGTCAACTATCCGGACCTGTGGCGGTAAGGTCATGATCGGTGAGCACTAATTGGAAGATCCCTATGAGTGGGCGTTACCCATTACGGATGGGGGCGCTCGGGGGAGGTGGCCATTGGCCCCTCAACGGGGAGGCGGTCCCTTCTAAGGATGGGTCGCCGAAAGGAAAGGGAAGGCGGTCAAGGCCCCTTCATGGGTAGGAGGGGTTACAGCCCCCTCCTGGGGAATTTCCCGGGGCCAGGACGTCTGCGACGGCAGATGTGGTAAGTTGTGTGGGGTGTGGGGGGGGGGGTCTACGCTACCTTCTAGATACCTCACACGAGCCTCGTACGACCTTTAAGTGGCGTCGAGTTTTACTGGGGCCCCCGTCAAGTCAAGGGAAATTGGTATTTGCACTGGAGGTATGCCTCCGTGCCGCCCCTCACAAGGGAGGGGGATATGTCTGGGTTAGGGATCTTGACACCGGTTACGACCTTGCCGTTGGCCCTTAAACGTTAGGATGTACAATTTCAAAATTTCAAGTAAATGTTTTGTAGGATGTTAGTTCGGCTAGGAGAACCTTTGTATTAGAGGATATGTTAAGGTTAGCCAAACATCGTAATGTGGTAATGAAATTGTACACATTATAAAACTGTTATTTTAATGTTTTAATTTTGTTTCATATTTTAATAAATACGGCCGGGAAGGGTAACTCCCTTCCCGACTTCCAAAAGTTCAAGAACGGTTTCCGGTTTCCCATCCTTGGGGAGTGTGTTGAGAGGGGGTGGCGGGTATCTCAGCCATATGGAAAGGGGCGACCAATCGGTCCCCCCGAACGTATGGCAGAGTACCACGATCCCCCCGGGAAGCCATCTTGGGCGGGAGGCGAGTCTCGGCTGGTATGCCCGAAGCGGCATAGCCGGGGCGCGCCTTTTCCCGCCCTCGAGTGGGTTGGCCTAGACACTAACGCGGCTGGCCACGCCCTTGGGGCAGGCAGGGGCGGGTTTACGCCCGCCCTGAAGACGGATAAAAGGAGAAACAAGACCAGAAGGCATCCTCTTGTTCCTGTGCTCTGAAGCTGCACCTCCTCGCTGCACGTGAGCTCGAGACGGAACGAAGAGCCAATTTTGACCCACCCACCAGCCCCTGAAGACAGCGAGTGGTTTTAATAAAGTTTGATGGATAACTGTGAATTTAGTTTACAGGTTGTGGTATTATCGTGAAGATTTTGAGTATGCAATAAAGAATGGTCGATTTATGTTATGTTTTGCAAATAAAGTGATTCTGCTTTAGAGTTCATCAGTACGCATGTGTTTGAATAAAGTTGTTGTACTATTGTTGGTTAGATATAGTCATTTAGTGTTTAGTTAGCATTGTCGTATTTATTTTGGTCGGGCGGTAAGGTCATGATCGGTGAGCACTAATTGGAAGATCCCTATGAGTGGGCGTTACCCATTACGGATGGGGGCGCTCGGGGGAGGTGGCCATTGGCCCCTCAACGGGGAGGCGGTCCCTTCTAAGGATGGGTCGCCGAAAGGAAAGGGAAGGCGGTCAAGGCCCCTTCATGGGTAGGAGGGGTTACAGCCCCCTCCTGGGGAATTTCCCGGGGCCAGGACGTCTGCGACGGCAGATGTGGTAAGTTGTGTGGGGTGTGGGGGGGGGTCTACGCTACCTTCTAGATACCTCACACGAGCCTCGTACGACCTTTAAGTGGCGTCGAGTTTTACTGGGGCCCCCGTCAAGTCAAGGGAAATTGGTATTTGCACTGGAGGTATGCCTCCGTGCCGCCCCTCACAAGGGAGGGGGATATGTCTGGGTTAGGGATCTTGACACCGGTTACGACCTTGCCGTTGGCCCTTAAACGTTAGGATGTACAATTTCAAAATTTCAAGTAAATGTTTTGTAGGATGTTAGTTCGGCTAGGAGAACCTTTGTATTAGAGGATATGTTAAGGTTAGCCAAACATCGTAATGTGGTAATGAAATTGTACATATTATAAAACTGTTATTTTAATGTTTTAATTTTGTTTCATATTTTAATAAATACGGCCGGGAAGGGTAACTCCCTTCCCGACTTCCAAAAGTTCAAGAACGGTTTCCGGTTTCCCATCCTTGGGGAGTGTGTTGAGAGGGGGTGGCGGGTATCTCAGCCATATGCAAATAGATGCAACATTCAAGTGGAATAACACAATCTCCCTTCAGGTCGGGCCTCTAGTAGTTGTCAGGCGAATTCCTGTCCCATTCTCCTTCGTGAAACGCCTTCAGGATTATTCCACATTCATTGGTGGCTGCATCAGGGAATGCAAACTATTAGGCTGTACTCGAGAGTTCCCTTTTAACTCTTCAGGGTCTCAGTAAAAAGTGTCCATGGTGCCACAGCACCTTCAGCAGTGAATCTCGGGCCCCAAAAGCTGTAGTTCAAGTCTTACCCACTCCTGGAGCCGGACGTTTTTGGCGTTACAGTAGGTGCACTTGGCTTGGACACTTGCAAGATCAGATCCTGCTCAGAGAGGTCCAGCTTCAAGCAGTGCATGCAACAGCGGTGGGAGGGCACAGGCTTACTCTCCGGAGTGGCATTACCCCTATCCCAAGTGATCGGAGCAGCTTACAGCTGCCAGCAATGTGGTAAGTCAAGTTCTCTCTGGTGGGGTAAATTAATTCCATCGGTGCCTGACTGGAGTCACTCGAGGGCGCCTCGTCCTCCTGGGCGTACTGGTGATCTATGGGAGGAGTCTGTCAGGGCAGATCCTTCGCTGCAGCTAGTACCACTGGTTACAGCCTCACTTCTGCCCCAGAAAATGGACCAAAGTTTTGGAAGACTTGGTCCTGGCAGTCCCTCCTGGCACATGGAGTTGCTGTTGTGCCTTCTGTACACAACACAGACTCCTCTGGTGCAATCACCCACACCACTCACCCCCTCCTGGTCACACACTTTCACCAGTCTCCCCCTGTGGCATACAAAGTCACTGCAACAAAGCCATGTAAGAGTGGCACCCTCCACCCATCGCTTGATATTTGGCAGTCTACGGCGGCCCTCTCTCTGGCATACAGGGGTCGCTGAAAACAGTCTTGCACACAGGCTACAGCCCAGTCGGTGCTCAGCCGAATCCTCAAACCTCACACAGGGAGTCCTCACGATAGGGCTCTTCACTGGACTTCACTCCCTCCAACACTCTCCTGTTCCTCACAGGGCACACTGGGCACCCAACTGAGAGACTAGCTGAGAGACTAGCTTGCCCTAGCCCCCAGTTCTGGCCACAGGCAGAAGTCTGTCTTGCAGAGCTTCCCATTCTCACACAGCCTGTCTGGCTACTTGGCAGATGACACATTTGGGGAACTCAATCTCCCTTTCTTATAGTCCTTTTCCAGACACCACATGTGATTTAAGGTTATGGTTCTTTGAAGTTTTATTTTTGGGTTCTGCTTCTTTAGAAGTGGGCACTTCTCTTCATCTTCCTTCATGAAAAAGGTCTGTCACGACTCTGAAGCTGATTTTCCACAACATAATTTATGGAAGTGACCAGAGTTTACACCTGGATGTCCGCCACAGTGATATGTGCATCAAAAAGGTAATCCAAGACCTCCTCCTTATGATTCTACTAGATCCACTATGTGTAGTGCCGAGCCACGTGCAGTACTTGATTATTCTCTCTGGAATGCATGTGTGCTTTTGCATGGCACATAACATAAAAGCATGTAGTTTCCATTTTACAAAACAAGGGCCTGGAACGGCTAGAGAAGTTGAGGAATACAACCCTCTAAAAGGAGACTTTTGGTCACAGTGAGTGAGTGAGGAGGGATTTGTAGAGCGCAACTTAGCCCAAGGGCATCAAGGCGCATACAAGATGGTACAGCTGTTTGAGGTGTAAAGATGCACCAACTACAGGTAGGCAGCTAAGAAGAGCCAGGTCTTTAATGCTTTGCGGAAAGATGCAAGCAAAGTTTGCCCTTTGAGCTCGGCAGGAAGAGTGTTCCACAGTCTGGGAGCGAGGGCGAAAAAGGTCCTCCCTCCCCATCTGGCCCTATGAACTCGAGGGACGGACAGAAGGTTCTTATTAGAGGAGCGTAGAGCCCTACCCAGAGCATAAAAGGACACAAGGGACCTGATCTCTTCAGCTCCAGACCCATGCAGAGCACTATAGGTGATGCATAGGACCTTGAAATTTTTCCTGGCATGAATAGGCAACCAGTGCAGATCTTTCCTAATAAGGGAGCCTGATCTGTGTCTAGGGGCATCGTTGAACTAGTCTTTTATTTATGCCGAGATACAGTGCGTTGCAGTAATCCAGCCTAGAGGAAATGAGAGCAACCGTAACCTGTTTTCGTGCTTCAGGGGTAAAGTAGTGTGTAATCTTTTTCAAGATTCTTAGAACACCACAGCAGGTTGAAACAGTCCTGCTAACTTGTTTGTCAAAAGATAACGTGGTGTCCAGAATAACACCCAAGTTGCGGGCAGATTGGGAGGGCAAGGGGCAGGCACCAAGAGCAGAAGGCCACCAGTCCATTGACCAGATCTCCTGTTTGCCACCAAAGATAAGAACTTCGTTTTTTTCCCCATTTAATTTTAAGAAGTTCTTAATCATCCAGCCCGCAACTGCTTCCATGCAGTTCCTGAAGTTAAGGGCCGTGGCGTTCCCCGATTGAGAAAGGGAGACCATAATCTGGGTGTCATCAGCATATGATAGAACTTCCAGCCCAAACGATCTTACAAGCCTGGCAAGTGGGACCACGTAGATAATAAAAAGTGTGGGGCTCAAAGATGAGCCCTGAGGGACCCCACACTGCACAAGCTTAACGGGCGAGAGGAAGTTACCCAGCTTAACCCTTTGAGTTCGTTGGTTGAGAAAGGATGTCAGGAGGCTCAGTGCTGATCCGTCCAGTCCCATCTCACTAAGGCGGGTAGCCATAATGGAGGGGGACAGGGTATCAAATGCAGCTGTCAGGTCGAGCAGGATCAGAAGGGTAGTCTGACCACTGTCGACCTTAGCCCGGATGTTATTGATAGCCACTGTAAGGGCGGACTCAGTGCTGTGTGCCCTCCGGAAGCCATGCTGAGAAGAATTCAGCAGGCAAGACTTATCCAGGAAGGCAGATGATGGTTGAGATGAGCCTCGAGCATTTTGGCGGGGGCAGGAAGCAGGGATATGGGGAGAAAGTTCTTCAAAATTCCAGGGTGGCTTTCTTTATAAGGGGCTTGACAATCGCCATTTTCCACGAAGTAGGGAAGGCCCCTTCGGAGATTGCCAGATTCATTACTTCCAAGAGTGAAGGCAGCACTGCCTCCCTACACTCCAAAGGGGACCCAGATTTAAGATTATCCAGAAGGCTGCCCAGTTGGTCCAATGTGAGGGAGGGGAAGTTTGAAAATTGCTACAAGGTCCAGTCCCCGGATATTCCAGTGGGGGTACCACCGAAGAAGAAGATGAAACCTCTAAATCTAAATTGAGGACTTCTAAGGCTGTGTGGATGTCAACTATCTTAGCATGAAATAAAATGGCGATATGATCACACAGTTCCTGGGATGCCACTATGGGATCAGGTGACTGGAGAATGGACAGGGAATCTATGATTTTGAACAAATCCCTAGGGGAGCTAAGTGAGGCAGTCAGCTTGGCGAAGTGGGCCTTCTTTTCCGTCAATACCGCGGTTTTGTACCCCTTAAGCAAATTTTTGTGTTTTTCTCTTTCCTTCGGATCGAGGTGAGATCTCCAAAGTCTCTCTTGTTTCCTGCAGCTTTGTCTCAGAAGTCTGAGTGAGTCACAGTACCAGGGAGCCGAAGCTCGCTTTCTGGCAGAGTAGCGCTGCTTAGCCGGAGCCAGAGTATCCACGGCACTTGCAATAGTGTTATTAAGGTCAAGGGCAGCTGTATCAGTGTCCCTCATTGTAAGGGGCCTAAGACTAGACATCAAGGGGGCAAGCGTCTCATTGTTCATTTCCCTATAATTCCTTTTCATTACCCACTTACTGGGATCCAATAAGGACACAGAAGGATATTGAAGAGTAACTTCATGTGGGATGGCCATTTGATCTGACCAGGACAAGGGAAGGGGGAAACCTATTTGTAGCCGCGGGTCATTGGTAAAAACCCCGTCCAAAATATGTCCAGCTAAATGGGTGGGACTTCTTACTTCTTGCAGCAGTCCACAAGAGGCCAGGGAGTCTAGCAGGAAAGAAGTGTCGCCAGAGGTTGAATTTTCCAAATGCAAATTGAAGTCTCCCAAAATGGTCATATTAGGCCTGTCAATGTAAGGTTCTATAATTGTCAGTAGCTCATGGCTAAAAGTATACCTAGGGCCCGGGGGCCTATAGATCAGAATACCTGAAAAGGACACAGTGGGGGAGGAGCTGAGAGAGAAATACATGGCCTGGAAAGAATCCAGAGGGGAGGGGAGGGGCTCGGTCCGTCATCTTGCTGAGCTTTTGTACAGTATGCCCAGACCCCCCTCCCCCCAACCCCCCATGACCCATTCTATCCATTCTTGACAGGGCGTATCCCTCTGGAATAGCGTTTATGAGCTCAGGCCCTGTGAACTCAGAGGCCCAGGTTTCAGTAATAAAAGCCCATGAAGGTTTTCTGTCCGAAATAAAGTAATTGAACGCAATGTTGTTCTTCACTAGGGACCGTGCATTAATAAGGAATCCAGTTTCCTTACTCAGAGAAGAGAGTTCTTGCTTCTTGGGCTTGGGCAGCTTATTAGTGGAGTCAGGGGGATTGGGGTCACTTCCTTCCTCAGTACATCGGCACTCAAGAGCATCTGATAGCCTCTCGGGGGGGGGGACATATGATGGCAGAGTTGCCAGGGAGGTTTTAGTGCTCGTAATGCAAATAACGAGTAACTTACTGAGGCAAGGATATATGGAGTACCAGACTCCCTGGCGCAGACGGGCTGGATTCAGGCGCGACTCCGGAGCTAATACGGCGCATCCGCTGATCGCGTCCGCTGTGCGGAGTCATGTCCGTCTCCTTATATGCTGGTGACTAGACTGCTAAAGGTAAATGTCCTCCCACCAAAGATGGCCGCTGCAAATTTCCACCGCCCAGGTCTCAGCACCTAACTCGGCTGATGGGGAATGCGATTTTAAAATCTGACAAATTTTAAGTAAAGTGCAAGGTGAGTATTAAAATACAGGATTAAGAAAACGAGTGGCACAACAGAGAAGTCACACACACAGTATTAGCAGGGCACACAGCACACCTCCCGGCTTCCGCCTCAGGAGAAAAACAAACAGCAAGGTCTCGCGCCTACCCAAGAATGCTCCTTATATGCTGGCGACTAGACTGCTAAGGGTGAATGTCCTCCCACCAAAGATGGCCGCTGCAAATTTCCACCGCCCGGGGCTCAGCACCTAACTCGGCTGATGCGGAATGTGGGGAAGCGATTTTAAAATCTGGAGAATTTTAAGTTAAACTCAAGACCAACACTTAAGTTAAACTGAAACAAAAGTCTAACTTTATTACAGGTAAATGCCCTTTGTGAATACTGAAAATTGCGCAGTTAGACTTTCGTCTCAGTTTATTTTTGTTAATCTGGCCCATTGATCGTATGCCTTCCCTATTTTGGCTTCAGTGGCAGCTTGAAAAAAAGTTGAGAAGCAGAAAAGGCAAAACAAAGGGCAGACAAAAAACAAGCAGAAAAGGCAAAACAGGGCAGAAAAATAAGCAGAAATGTCAAAACAGGTGGAAGAAAAATTTGCAGAAAAGGATAAACAGAGCAGAAGAGGACAAAACAACAGAACAACAAGCAGAAAAGGCACACCAGAGCATGAAATGAGCAGAGGAGGCACCAACAGAGGGAAGCAGGTAAACAGGCAGGAGAGGGTAGCGGACTGCAGGCAAGCTGTTTAGTTGAACTTTTGCAGGGGGAGCTGGCACGAGGACCAGGGGCATAGCAAACACCCCCGCAGCCCACGCGGTGCTGGGGGCCCCCAGTCTTCAGTAGGTGAAGGGGGCCCCCTAAGCTCTTCGGTAGAGAGCTGTGAGAGAGAGGCTTGCTCTAAAGCAGCTGCAGTCTGCAGCCTGCTCTGAGCTCCTCGCTCTAACCCAGGACTGAAGAGAAACAAAGTAACAAGTTCATTGTTTCTCTTCAGTCAGAGCCACGAGCCAGGCCCGGAAAGAGGATGGGGGTGGGGGCCCTCGGAGACAGCATTCTCCACAGGGCACTAGAAGGAACGAGGCAGCACAGTGCTGAAGGGGGCAGGAGAAGGATTGCAGCTCCCTCCAGGAACAGGATCTGCTGGGACGCATTGTCAGGTAAACAAGCATTTGCAATATATGGCTTTGCAATATTTGCATTTGCATATATGCAAGTCATGTATGGTTGGATTGGAATTGTTAGTTGTGGAATTGTGTTGTGTGGTGAAATAATGTGGCATGGTGTGCAGTGTAATTATGTAGATAGTAATTGTGGGTATTGAGTGTACTGGAATTATGTGGAGTGGGATTGTGTGTCATGGAGTGGGATTGTGTGTTTTGAAGAGAGATTATCTGAAATGGTATTTTGTGTTGGGGAGTGGTATGTAGTGGAGTTTACTTATGAGGTGTACTGTTAAATATTGTAGCATGAGGTGGAATTTCGTGGTGTAGATTGGATGTATATGGTGTGTTGTGTAATTGTGTTGTTGGTTTGAATTATGTAGTTTGTTGTTGAATTATGTGGTGTGGAATGGAAATGTGTAAAGTTGAATTTGTGTGACGTGGAAGTGTGCACTATTGAGTGAAAATTATATTGAGTGGTATTATGAGGCATGGTTTGAAGTGTAGTTATGTGGAATGTCGTTATGTGGCATTGACTGGATTTATGTGGAGTGTATTGGCATGCATGTTTAGTTTAATCTCCATTATAGTATTTCTGTCAACCTGCACACACCTCATTTCAAAGATCACAACCTCTCTTTTGAAAGTCTTCCACCTGAAACTTAACAATACCTAATTTTATCTAGCTCTAGTAATCTCGCCACTTCATCTGCATCAATGCTCATATCTCCGACTATTGATCACACCTAACAACTGTTAATCGAGTTTACCACAAAGAAACAGGAGTGAATGCATTGAATGGTTTACTTGAGTGCACAGGACTACACAATTATATTATAGTATAACTAATAGAAAACTACAACAATCAGTCCAGCTCCATCTACTCTAGTGTCTCCTCTCTGCTTCAATTGAAGGTCCAACGTTCCAATGGGATAATATATGTCAGTACATTGTCATAATAATAATAATAAAGACATTTATAAAGCGCAAGGTTACGCCATCTCGGCGTGTCCCCGTGCTGAGTGAGAGGGAGGGAGCAGTTTACCGCAGCTGGAGACCACTACATGCTGCCTGAGCATCTTTCTGAACTTGATCTCAGAACTTTCCAGCCTGAATTTTAGTGGGAGCTTATTCCAATTCTGAGCGGCCCGGAACCTAAAAGAACGACCTACCATCCTGGCCTTCTTTACCTTAGGGATCACCAATAGCCCGGTGCCAGAAGACCTCAGAGACCTCCTTGGCGCATATCTGGTGATCAAGTAGCTCAGATGACGGGCCAGCATTGTTAAGAATACAATGACAAGTGCATAGTGCCTTAAACATGACTCTTTCCTTCACTGGCAACCAGTGTAATGAGTTAAGGGCTTTTTTTTAAGCCGCCCTCCTAGGCTGCCTAAGGACTAGCCACGCTGCGGCATTCTGCAGAATCTGTAGTCGTCCAAGACACTTGTCCGTGGCCCCAAGATAAAATATGTTGGCATAATTGAGGCGCAATGTTATGAGTGTGTGTACCATGGTCTTTCTTGCCCCTACCGGAAGAAGATCCAGCGTTTTACGCAGATTTTTCAAAACACCAAAAAACTTACCAACTACCTTTCTTATGTGTCCTTCATTGGAAAGACCAGGATCTACCCAAACCCCCAGATTTATCGCCTTGATACACGGTACAGGGGTAGGACCCAAACTCGAAGGCCACCATTCCGTCAACGAGCTCGGGGTACTGCCTCTCACGACCAGCACCTCGGTCTTGCTGCCATTCAGTTTCAGGCAGTTCTTATCCATCCAAGAGGCAAGCTCCTGCATGCACGCCCTGAAGTTGGATGCAGCAATCTCCGGATTCTGGGATAGGGAGATCAGCAGTTGGGTGTCATCCGCATAGGAGACCACCCCCACTCCAAAGCCCTGCACTATATCTGCCAGCGGCGACGCATATAAATTAAACAAAGAGGGACTCGGGGCAGAGCCCTGAGGCACTCCCTGCCGCAATTTAATGTCTTTGAAGTAGTGAGCACCCAATCTTACCTGAAAACTACGTCCAGTTAGGAAGGATTTCAGCCATTTCAGGGCGGAGCCCGAGACGCCACCTTTATTCAAACACTGCAGCAAGGTGTAGTGTGCTACAGTGTCGAAGGCGGCACTATGATCTAACATTATTAGAGCCATAGTGTGTCCCGCATCCGCCCCCTGCCTGATGGTTTCTGTGGCCCTTAACAGAGCAGTTTCCGTGGAATACCCTGCCCGAAATCCAGATTGCGACTGGTGAAGGAGGCTCGCGTCTTCCAGATGTGTCATAAGTTGGCGGTTGGCCACCTTCTCCGCCACCTTTGCCAGGAAAGGCAGAAGCGAGATCGGCAGCAGGTTGTCTAGTTTGTCTAGACTAACATTCAGCTTTTTCTTAACTGGAAGAACAATAGCACGTTTCCAGTTTTCTGGCAGCGTATGCAAACTAAACGAGACCCCCAACACGTGTCTAATATATGGTTCAAGAATATCCAGGCTCTCACACATCACCTAGTAGGAGCAGGATCTCTGGTCGAGCCAGATTTAACACCAAGGCAAATACTCTTAAGAGTCTCAGGATTGGGAACGATGAAGTTGTTTAGTCTAATCGCTATCTTAGACTCTTCCATCAGTTCTTCAAAATCAGCCCCTCTCCTTACAATCCCAGAGAAGGATGAGTATATCACCTCTACCTTCTCGGAGAAGTAATTTGCGATACGATTACACTCCTCTGCATCGCCACTACTAGGCATAGCCGTATCCGCCAAGGAGGAGACTTCCTTGTATATTTTTAAAAGTTCCTTAGTAGAATTCTCTGCCATTCCGATTTTGGCCTTGTAGTAAGTGGCCTTAGCCTGTCTCAACTGTCCTTGGTAATTCCTCTGTTGCACCCTACACAACATTCTATCCTGGTTACGAAAACCCTTCCTCCACTGCCTCTCAAAACGTTTACATTCCGCTTTTACGCTATGTAACGCTTGGGTGAACCAAGGAGCAGTTTTACGCTCTCTGCCTCAAGCTTTATTCGAGAGCAATGGTGATACCTTGTCGAGGGCATTGATTATGCGCCTCTCCAAATTCAGGCAAAACCAAAAACTGGCTTTCTGCTGAGTGGGGTACAAATGCAGCCCTACGGGTTGATACTTTGCAACTAGAAAGTGTATTTTCTCTGGCTAAAGTAAAACGAGTATTAAATTAAAGAGTTGTGGAAATTAGTTTTTAAAAAAAAGCAAATTAATAAATTATTTGACCTCTGAGAAGTCAGTGATGCATTCTTTTCATGGGATTCAAGAGAAGGTATATTTCCTTGTCTGATCCCAATTCCTCAAAAACATATTTGAGATCTAATCTTAAGAATTGGAATCTGAATCGACCCAATTTGGCAAAATAAGAGGGCTCAAAGTAAAACATTTTGTGATCAGTGGACAATCAATGTATTTGTGATCAGAGGGTGAAATATAGTATTACACGTTTCCTCTTAGATTGTTTGTTTTTCAGTAAAGAGATAAAAAATTCTAAATCCCAGTTTTGGTTTTGGGGAAATATGGATCCGGCAATCTGTCCAAAGCATTAGTCACTTTACATGTGACTAATTACAACAAGTCAACTCAGAAATTGTCGTTTTTTGAGTATTGCGTGCTCCATTTCTAATCAAGCACTTTACAAAAACAATAATATATATAAAAGTCTGTTTTTAATGCCTATCAGTTGTCAACAGTAGGACGAGCTTTGCTTAGGTATGTTTGTAAATGAAAGTTTCTAAGCATGCCCCAGAGTAAAGTTAAAATATCTTCGTTTTGCAATGTCAATAATCCTTTTTGCTAAAAGTTAAAAGATCTTTCCAGATATTTAAGTATTTTACAAATAAATAATGCATATTAGAATTTTTCAATGGTTATACCTAGGTAGTGGCTAGTGAAGTTGTTTTTGTAAATGAACATTTCTGTAAGCACTTTATAAAGTAAAGAATCAGCTAATAAGCTACATTTTTTATTTTATATACCTTGTTTTTGCATAATAGTTAATTGTTATATAATTCGAAAAGACTGTTTTGGAAAATATACATTAATTAAATAAACAAAATACAGAAGAAACTGTGGGCAAATGCAACACATTAATATATATATTATATATCTTTCCTTGAGGAGGTTATTTGCATATATATATATATATATATATATATATATATATATATATATATATATATATATATATATATATATATATATATATATATAAGCAGATTAAAGCTGTGTACCTTTAAGTGTGTTCCTAACTCGACCTCCCAATTTTCCAGGTTGAGAAAATGGTGTCCATGAGGATGGTTCCTACTAAGAAGTCCGAAGATGTCCGAAGACTGTACATCTGCTGAAGAAGAGTTTCCTTGTTTCCTTTTCATTAATTCGGTAGTTGTTCAAAAGAGAAAGAATTTCGGAGTAGTTAGTTTAATTGCATAAACTTCATTCACCATAGTCTGGCCTAATAAATACAAATTCATATGTGTGTGACTTAGTTGTCATGGTTATTTTGCACTTTCCATTCAAAAGGCTTTTTTGATTCACTAATAACAAATCCTTACCAAATTTGGCTGAAAAGTATGGCGTTGAGTTTATTTGCTCTGTCAGGATTTGAGAGGGCACTTAGAGGTGGGAGCAGATTTAAAGAGGAGGTCCCTGTTTTTCCTTTTGTATGTGCAACTGGCATTTTCCTCTAAACAACAGAAAAACATCTAAACTGAATTAATACAAACTGGTATGATATAACTTTATCAAGAACAAAGGGGCTGATTACGATGCCATCATCCCGGGGCTTGGGACCGCCCACCTATATGGCAGCAGTCCCGCACATGGAATTACAATACAACCACCACGGTGGCGGTTGCATTGTGTATCTTTACCATTGCGGAGGGGGCTGCTAGATGCATCACCCACTGCAATGGTAAAAATGCAAGTTTGCATTTCCCTGCACTACGTGGCAGGCACCACGCGGTGCCCGCCACATGGTGCAGGGAAATGTTGCCCCCCAAGTAAAAAACTTGAATGCTCCTACTGAAAGGGGGCCTGCTACTGGTCCCTGAAGTACATCTCGCCAGCCTGTGAATGGCGGTTTAACCACCATACATAGGCTGGCCGGGTTGCTTGCTGGGCACTGCCACCATTTTAGAGATGCTTGGTGGGTCCGCCTGTGGCAAACCGTGGCGGATCGACTTTGCATCCGCCAGCACACCGCCCCCCATCGTAATATGGCGGGCAGAGAAGTGTTTCGAGATGGCGGTATAACCGCCACTGGCAGGCTGCCGGTGGTGGTTTCACCGCCATCGTAATCATCCCCAAAGTGTTTTTGTTGTTTAGTGTAAAGCCCTTCAGCAGTTTCCAAATATTTGCTTTACAAAAATGTGTTGTTCGAGCTTTGAAGGGTTAATGATAACGCTGTTTTACAGTCAGGGTTGTGAACTGTCTGAGAGTGACAGTTCAAGAACGAGTTCTGAATTAAAAATACAAATCTGATTGGCTGAAGAAATCAACATTTTTCTCCATTACACAATGTCATGAACAGTTCTTGAATCAGAATTATGTAGGGACCATTTGCAGTTACAACTGCATCCAAGTACCATCTGACACACCCCATAAGGGTATAAACGTCCTTTATTTAACCGAAAAATAGTGTGCAGTCGAGGGTACCAACCCAATCAGGGCGCAGTAGTGAGCCAAGCGGAAAAGTAGGTGTGTCCCCATTTCCAAGATGGACACCTAGTTTACAGTACAGCAGCGCTAAAGATTTTAGGCCAATGTGTAGGCATGAGACTTACTCACATCATTAACATTTATTTTAAGTCCAGTGTCGGTGTGGCATGCTGGTACGATGCATATGAAGTTTCTAGGGGCTTAACCGTGCAAAACTCTTCGTTTTGCACATCTTGACTGAGTGGAAAATGAACAAAAGAAGCTACAGTGAGCCCTCATGTAACAAATGTAATCATTCACTGGCACTAACCTAACCAAGTTATTGTGAGTTGCTTACCTTAAGAATTGACACTTTTGCATACATCCTGTCAGATGTCTAAGGCTGTTTTGTTAGGAACCAGACCATGCACTGACACCCTCATCGTTGGATGAGATCCTTCACACTGATCCTCAATACCTTATTAGGATATCTCAATAATCTTTCACCAGTGTTCATAATGACCAGACTGAAGTCTGACTGATCACCACAGACCTCAAAAGCATCCTGCCTCATAACCTGTCCCTTAGAAAAACACACCCTAACCACCATCTCCATACTTCTTTTCTAGACCCTCCCACCCTTTAAGAGCCTAGGTGATCATCGGTCCAGAATGCTGCTGAACAGCCCTTACGTCATACTACATCGGATGCCTATGACAGCCCTGCTAACGGAAGCCTGTCTGTCAGCAGTGCCAGAGAGGAGAGGCCTTTAAATATTCACAACCAATAAGGAAGGTGAAGACATCCTGGGAAAGTTGGAACCATTGGGCTGGATTTGCTAATGGACCATTTATAAATATTTGGGTGCCCCTGACCTGCAGCTATACTGATATAGAATTTAATTGGTTAACAGACCTTACGTACATCAGGCCATGGATGTGTGATACTGCATTCAGACATTTGTGTGAATATGAATGGATGCTGGAATTGCTTTCCCAGCAGAGTACACCATTTATTTATTTATTATAAAGTTTTGTATAGCGCGAACAAGACCCGTGGGTATCAGAGCGCTTAACATAGAAGAGGTAAAGGATTAACAAATATATTAACAGTTATAAGAACAACAGATATGAGGTAGATCATTAATTAGTTCAATGTCTTCTAGGGATGCGATCTTTATGTATATTTGCGTGTCGTCTGCATACATATGATAGGATATCTGTGATTTTTGGAGAATTTCTGTAAGCGGTTCGACGTGTAGGTTAAACAGATCTGGGGATAGCGTCGATCCTTGAGGGACTCCTATTGAATTAGGGCATGGAGGTGAGATTGATTGGTTGGCCAGGAATCGCTGTGTTCTGTTCTGTAAAAAAGAATCGAACCATTTCAGCACAATTGCCGACAATCCCATCCTGTCCTGCAGCCTGGTCAGTAATGCTTCGTGATCTACCGTGTCAAAAGCCGAAGACAGGTCAAGGAGAATCAGTAAGCATGCTTGATTTTGGTCAAGGGCCTGTAGCGCATCATCAACAATATGGAGGATCGCTGTTTCCGTGCTATGCCCTGCTCTGAATCCTGACTGGCATTCATCTAGCAAGGAGAACTTGGTGATGTGTTGGCTCAGTTGGTTCTGCACGCATTTCTCAATTAGTTTGGCCAGTAAAGGGATGTTGGTCACTGGGCGAAAGTTGTTTGGATCTGATGCATCCGCTGAAGGTTTTTTGATTATGGGAACAACTTGACCTGCTTTTAGGCAGTCAGGGAGGATCCCTTGTGATAGTGAAGCATTTATTATTTCGGTCCAGATTGGAACCAAAATGTGGCTGATTTCTTTTAAGCATTTTGCGGGAAGGGGGTCTTGGTAGTGGTTGTTAGGTTTGATTTCTGAGAGCGTCTTGGCGATCATGTACTGGTCATACAGTTCGAATGTGTCCCAATTTGCCTTGTTTTTTGTCTTAGTACACTCCGTTGTAGAAGCCTATTCAGTTTTTGTTACCAATTCATCATTAATGGGCTGATTTAGAGTTTAATGGAGAGGATATTCTCTCTCCATCCAACTTGCAGTTTGCCTGCCTGATTTAGGGCTGGGTGCACCAATAGTTTGTTGTCTACTAAGCTAACGCAGTCTCTTTTACCTACATACTCCTCTGATGGAGTATGGGCTGTTGAAGGTAAGCATACCAACCGTGTGCCCAATTTAGAGAGGGAGGTTGGATTTTCATTTATTTTTTTTGCTGTCCAACACAGCGAGGGAGAGTAAAAATAAACAATGACCCCAACACCATGTAAGAAAACTGAAGGCCGTTAGTTTTAAAAATGTTTAAAACAGAGTCCCACTTAGGCACTGGGGCAACCAAACTTGAGGGGGCCTCCCTGCGAGACACGTGGAAGGGCCCCCTCCGGGCTCAATCAGGAGCTCTGCAGCCAGAGTGCTGTGCTGAGGGGGGGACCCGCAGGAGCTATGGCCCCTCGGCAGTGTGGGGGCCTGTGTTACACCCCTTCAAGTAGGGACTTTGTTTTAGAAAAAAGAAAAACTGACTTATAGCCGTCATGTTTGATGGAGACCTCCATCAAACTATTCCAGCATTGACAGGATCTGACCTCTGTGCGGTTTCTGTCAATGTATATAGATGTCGTAGAACCATTGGACGGCTCAGATTTGGTGTCCGGGGTGTCTGTCAGGGTGACTGAGCACATTACTTGGTCACCCTGACAGACATTATACAGGACTGCCTGGCCCAGTGTCGGTTTACATTTCTTTTAATATGTTCTAAATTACTACTATTCTCACTTAAATGGATTCATACAGAGCAATCTAATCCTCCACGCATTCCAACGAAAACTAGTTTCATAATCCCTAATTTCTGTTAAAATAATCCACCTTCAATGTAAGATAACTATGTTCTCACTTCTCTTGATGCTGACACCTACCGCTTACACTTACTTGAGGAAGCCAGGCAACCCTGTTGATACAGGGCCAAGAATAGCAGAAACATAAGCCACAGGTGTTCGAGAATCACAAATGCTCTTGTGTAAGCACTGAGAGAGTGCAGCTCTCCCTCCCTCTCACTGGAAAACAAAGCAAACTCTTTACTACAGTAAAGAGTTTGCTTTGTTTGCATTGCCAGAGCAGGGGCACGACAGAGACTTTCAGCTCTAAGAAGGCAATCAAGCTTTTGTTGTCCCATGGTATCGAATCAGACATCCTTGTGTGTCTGCTTCTGTGAAGGACTCACCACTAGGGAAAAGTTGTAAATCCACTGACGGCAGTAGGCCACCATTCCCAGACACATCCTGACTTCTTTCTGTGTAGTTGGAGAGTTCATTTTCAGAATAGCAGCATTTCTCTCTTACAACACCTTCCTTGCTCTTTCCTCAATGTGATGTCCTAGATACAGGCTTCTTTCTGACAGTACAGGAATTTACACAGAGGCACCTTGTGTCTGTTCTCAGCCAAGTGATTTAACATGGCAATTGTGTCTTGAGTTCAGGCTTCTTGTGAGCTTGACACAACAAAAGGTTGTCAATATACTGCACAAGGACTGAGTAGGCAGATGTAGGGACTCAATATATTTCTTCAATATGTGATTGAAAATCAAGGGACTTTCCTTTTACCTTTATGCATGGCTGCCAAGGTTTCAAATTGCTTTGTGTGACATTTTCATAATTTTGCAGTAATTATTAGTGACATTTCAACAACTAAGAGTGACACTTTCTCAAGAGCAAAATTAAGCAATGAAGATGAGCGAAACGTATAAATATCAGAAATTACACGTATATGAGGAACGAGAATCTCTAAGAACATCTTAAAATGCTGCCAAGCACCGAAATGGAAGGGCACTAACCAAAGAAAGACTGCATGAGTGCAATTCTCAGTAACAGACATAGCTGCCACGTTTTCAGTTGGGTTATGTGTGACATTTACATGATTTTAGCATGTGTATGTGTGACATTTCAAGCCTTAATGTAAGGAAAAAAGCAGTTATGTAATAGAATGAATGAGTGAATAATTGTCAACCTATCTTGGACATGTCCACACCGTAATAAAGATGAAATAGGGCCTTGTTACACCTTTCTTACACAGTCCTACAAAACAGTACACAACAAGCATTCATGCAACACAAGCTCTTTGTTAAACACAGCACTAGTCCTGTTGCATTATTAGCTGTAGTTTTCAGTGCTCTTACCTGCACAGAGCACCTTTTGTGGAATTTACAAGATCCAGCGAAAAATAAAAAAAATGTACTGGGCTTTTTTGTTGACTTGTGGATAGTAGGACTGATGGACTGGAGAATGAGGTCACTACAAAGCTATAACCATTTTTCATGTGTTGCTTTAGTTTATAGCAAATATGCGTGCGCCATTATCCTGATGCAGGGATACTTTAAGCACCCATGCCATGAATAGAGCATGAGCTGGTGAAGTCTGAGGAAGCATTTTATACTGTACTGCTATTTTTTTTCATGAGTTAGATTTAAAATTTACAAACTCCGCTTCAAAGACGAAGTGAAATCTTTTATTTTTTCTTTGCAGTTTTATAATGCATGAACTTGACTCGAAGGCACTGTAGTGCATTACATGAGCTACAGTTAGATTACACAATTTTACATTTATTTGTTTTTCTTTTAGGCACCTAGAGATTAAGGGGCAGTTTTACAAGCCCCTTACAACACTTTTGCGCCACCGTTGCGTCACTTTTGTGACACCATGGCGGCATATAAAATGCGGCCAATTTACTACTTGGCGCATCTAGGCAGATGCATCACGTTCTATAGCCCTGCGTCATATTATACCTTCGTCAGGTATAATGTATGCTGGGTGGGTGTTCCCACGCAGGAAAGCCTCGTTAAAGTGTTGTAGTGAAATCTACAAGATTTCACAGGGTCACTTCTAGGATGCCACTGCGCCAAAACTTTATGCCTGCTTGAAGGAGGTGTTAGGAGTGACGCAGTCTAGTGGGTATAGGTCTCAAATGCATTGCTGGAGTTGCGTCGTGCTTGCGACATGACTCCAGCAATTCATGACTTTTTCCCCAACAGATGCATCAGAATTTCTGACAAATCTGTCTATCCTTGCGCCATGGTGACCCGTATTTTAAATAATGCGCATCCATCGTGGCGCAAGGGTTTCTCAGGGTGGTGCAGGGAAAGTGACGCATCGCCACAGATGCGTCACTTTCTTGTAAACCTGCCCCTAAGTGTTTTGTCCAGAATCACAGGATCTTGAGCCAACGCTGAGACTCAAACCTGTGTCCCCAGTTCTAAAGTCAGCAGTTCAGGCCCCAACACATCCTCTCTTGTATTTTAATAGCAGAAACACATGGTTGTATAGTGATTGGAACTCCAAGGGAGAATAGTTTGCTTTTCTAATTAGCATTTCCCTTCATATATTCACTCCATTAAACAACAGGTGCAGGAAAACCCTTACAGTATGGGAAATCTTACCCCACCCCCTTCAGGCTTCTTCTCGCAACTCTGCTTCGCAGAACTGTGCCACATCTGGAGGTCCAGTTCTAGCCTTCGTTCGCACAGCTCAAGTTGGCCTCCAGCATTCCAGCCATCTTCCTGCAGCCCCCTCAGCTGATGCTCTGGGTGCAGCGGAGCTCTGAGCTGTTTTGCATCTGGAAGTCTGGTTCCAATCCTCCTCCAACCAGCTCAAATGACCCTTGTGCAGGGTGTCACCTGCATTGGAGTCATTTACACCATCTCAACGGCCAATGTTCTATAGACCTCAATGATGTCACCCTCACCCCGCACCCACCCTCAAACCTTCACCACCCAAAATATTGTTTGCTTCCATTGACGTCAGTGGAGTCATCCACTGACTCAAATACCAGAATTTACCCATCTAGGAGGCTCAGTATGAGGAGAAGTGGGCCTCCTGCCCAAGTCACCAGCCTGCTGTGAGCCAAAGCTCAGTTCGACCCCCAAAATTTCCCTTATTTGTAAGGTGAAGTTGGTGAATTCAAGGAGGGCGACTCTCCAGTGAGCTGAGTTGTACAATTAGAAACTGCTCAGTTTTTAAAAACACTGCAAAAAATGGGAAATGTTGATCCTCACTGTAATGTAAAGGAAACTCAGTATGTGTTCCACAACTAGCCCCATTGTTGGGGTTGGGAGGGGCAGCTCCATTTCATATCCAATACCTGCACACAGTCATGCATTTTCAGTCAATACCACACTGCATGCTGGGATTTGTAGTCTTGCCATTGTAAAGATGGATTTTAAAAACCAGAACTGGCTGCAGGCATCACATCAGCTATGTAGCTACTTGGCAGCCATGCACTTGTGTATTGTCTGCATACACAGCAGACAGCTAGGGGACTGAAACAGCTGCATGCCTGTCAGTGTAGTAGGCACAACCGGACACCCAGAGGCCTTCAGACAGTCTCATTCTGGTCCCACGGTTTGGTCACTTAGTCTGTTTTGAGCCAGAATAAACTACCAGGGGGACCTAAGTGCAGGTTTTAGGAAAACATGTTGTCTTACTTGAATTGCTTACCAATGAGATTAAATGCTTCATGCTGGTGCGGCCTGGATTTGGCTCAGCGGTGATCATCCAATGCAATGGGCTGTCATTTGGTGGTTTTAGCGGGAACACTGCAGCTGTCCCTTCCATCATAGCGCAAGGCTGGGGGGATTCTAACTTTACATGCAGTGTGGGCGGGGCACGTCATAACAAAATCACACCAGACAAACAACAAGAGGAAGGGACAGACAGTGGTCACCAAGAGAAAGTGCTGTAACTTGGCAATCAGTAATCAGGAAATTAAACCAAACGCCTTCCCTGTTGCCTAACTCAACGTCAGCAGATCGGGAAATCACCAACAAAATCAGGTGCACAAGACCCAGCAGGCCGCAAAAACAAAATAAATGAGCCCGCACACTGACCTGCACAGCGACCCCTGGGAACTGTATGAACAGGCAGTGGCACAACAATGAAAAGGATTCTACCGCCCACCGCCTCAATCTCAGGGGCCAATGAATATACTGCATTGTCACAGCTATGTTTGTTAACCACGCATGATGCTGACAGGCCATGTGGTATGCTTGAGGATGAGGCTTGGCAGGGCTTGAATAAATCTGAGGGCCGGCGCTCATCATCAATAACTATAGTCTATACAGGCAGGTCAGATTGTGAATAAAGGCGAAGTGTGCTTCAGACATCAGACTGACAGACACAACAGAGAGTTCTCATTAGCACTGCACTAGGCACTTAGGTAAACCTCCTCATTCAACATGCCTGGCACGCACATAATGGTCAGGGCACTATAAATGCATACTTTGTATTTCAGTGCAGCGATGCAGACATCCAAACTGAACTCCCTTGGTCTAACGATTGACGCGTGGTACTTGGCAGGACTGCTTGTGGGACTTGGCACTTTGCCAAAATTCTGTGTTCAAAAGACTTTATTTAGTACTATAAAATATACAATACATTAAAAGGAAAACATATATTAGCAATTAATACCTTATATAAAATAATGAAGTCTTTATACATTTTTCAGGGAAAGGAAGGGGAAGAAGAAAGGAGGACGATGGGGGGAGGAATATATAGAATTCCTAATTATAAATATAATATAACCTAATATAAAATACACGTCCTCATCAATATCATAATATAAGAGAACAATACACAAAAATATGCTTAATACAAAAATTACATTCAAGTGCAAAAGAAGACCGAGAATAAAAAAATATTACAGGGATGAACATTTTCAGATAATATAGAAACAGTATGTGAGAAAATACCGCCAACCTGATTAAGAAATAGGTTAAGCAGTAACCATAACCTTGGAACATCGTGAGAGGGTAAACATTGCATCATATACATAGTATCCACTTTATGATGTGAACATACGTAATCCCACCTCACTTTGTATGACAACTTACCTGAAGATTTCCAGTTAAAAGTGATATGCCGAAATGCAATTGCCAGTAAAATAACTTGTCATTAGGAAACGAGGGAATAAGGTACTGAGTTAATGTACCCAAAAATAAATAACGAGTATTAAAAATATGGTCAATTAAAAATCTGACTAATTTGGGACCAGACCCTACGCCAAAAGGAAAGTGTCCTAGGGCTTCGGAATAACATATTGATAAGATCCGCTTGAAGAAAGTCACATGACAAACACTTATCAGAAACCTCTGAGGAGAACCTAGAACACACACTGTACAGGAGTGAAGTAGAGTCTATGATAGATACAAAATTGGGATTGAGTAATACTAGCAGATTGAGTGATTTTATAAATATGTGTCCATATCCTATTCCAGAAAGCTTCTTCCCAGATTACCCCCAAATCACTCTCCTATAAAAGTTCAACCTTAGACTTGGTTCGAGCAGGGTCTAGCAGCAAGAGATATTTATAAATAGCTGATGCTCTAGCACTTGTCTTAAGGAACTCAGTTAATCCAGAGGAGAGAGGAATTACACTACAAGAAGTCCGAAGGGAAAAGAATCTTATTCATCAGTACTATAAAACAAGAATAAAAGGACTTGAGAAAAAGATATGTGGCACAGACCTGAGGAAAAGAAATTAGACATCACCATGAAAGAGCTGATGAACCCGCATAAGATCCTTATCTTTCCAAGTACACCAAGAAATAGATCTATTATTAATCTGAATGAAAGAATTGTACCATAACAGCATTTTAAAGAATATGAATGGAGATGTTTGAGTTGGAGGAAATGTCGACTTGATCACTGAAACAGTTTGCTTTAAAACAGGCAACTTGAGAATTGACTTGACAGAAGAAAGAGACAAAACCTCCTTATAAGTGAAGGGCATAAGGAAAGCTTTTCTGAATTCTAACCATAATGGAGAAAAACATGAAATCGAGTCTGATGTCCAAAGGTCAGCTTGCTGTAATGCAAAAGCTCTGTGATAGGAATAAAAATCTGGAAAATTAACTTCACCAGCCACATTTGATCGTTGCAAAACAGTTAGGGCTATTCGCAAATTCTTATTGCGCCAAAATATTTTTGAAGTAAGAAACCTTTTAAAAAAGGTTTTAGGGATGTGAACTGATAACATTGAAAGAGTATATAACAAAATAGGAGATAACATAATTTTAATCACATCTAGGCGTCCCCACATGATAATATAAAGGATTCCAAGAGGAAAAAATATTTTTCACCTTTGTTGTTGAGTCACTAAAATTAACTTGTATAGTTTCTGAGATAGAGTAACCCAAATACCTAGATACTTTAATTTTAGCAGAAGACCACCACTGAAAACCATTAACACGATAAGAATGACTAAAACTGTATCTAGTACATGGAAGAATTTTGGTTTTACCTTTATTCATTTTATATCCAGATACCTCAGAAAACAAAGCCAATTCCTGCATAAGAGAAGGTAAAGCTCTTTCTGGAGAAGAAATGAGCATATGATATCGTCCGTATTTCAGCAAACTTTAAATGATAATCACCATAACTGAAGCCCGAGATAGAGGGATTAAGACAAATCCAGGAAAGATAAGGTTCAAGTGCCAAAACAGTTGTAAGGGGGAGAGCGGACAACCCGGCCACACAACATACCATTCACCAATACTGCTGCCTTAGGGGCATGATACAAAAGAGAAATTTAAGCTATAAATTTAGGCCCGAAACCATTCCTACTTAATGAACGGAGCATAAAGCGCCAACTGATTCTATCAAATGCTTTTTCTGTGCCTATTTTTATGGCTGCATGCGAGGATTAAAAGAGAGGTGCTCTACTAAAAACATTAAACAATAAACAAGAGTTGTCAGATATAAGCCTACCCTTAATGAATCCTGATAGCTCCTTTCATATAAGATACAGGAGGAGGGACTCTAAACAAATAGCTGGGAGCTTTTTTTATTTTTTTTTAATTTAATTTTTTTCTTTTTTTTGTCCTCATTTGCCTTCCCTTCCAAACAAGGGTAATACCAACCACCCAGCACGTTTTGAAACGTGATTTGTTTTCCTGGTGGCAGAGATATCCCAAAGAGGAAAGAGGGTATCTTTTAACTCCATCTAGGTATTTTTCAACCTGTAGGACCAAAATCGATTCTAGGCTGGCCATGGTCCAGGAGCATTGATGGCATAATCATCGGACCCGGGGGAAAAAAAAAACAAAAAAAAAAAACCCCGGGTTCACCTCCAATTAATTAAAAGGTCCCAGAAGGCCAGATTGCGCTTACTAGCGGTTCTCTTAAGGTCCATTTTGGATATTTCGTATAAGGATGAAAGCCACCGAGAATGTAGTGGAGGTGTTTTTTCTATCCACTGTATACAAATTTGTCTTCTCGCCAATAGCATCGCATAGAAGAGAAAAGATTTTGCCTTGCCCTTAATGTTTTCTTCCAGCCTAAAAATGACAAGTGGTAAAGTTATTGACAAAGTTGTATGTAGAATAGAATTAAGAGTATTCTTAACCTCTTCCCAAAAGTTCGAAATATCCGGACATTCTATGAACATGTGTATGTCACTAGCACCTGCCATATTACATTTGTTACATTTTTTGTCTGGTAAAAATTTAGACAATTTTAGTGGTGTTATATAAGCACGATGTATTGAAAAGAGATGGTTACGTCTCAGCCATGCAGGTTTTACAGTTTTATACAGTAATTCGCAAGATTTTTGCCATATATCCTCACATGGAGTGCCGATCTCTGATCTCCATAACTCATCTGGAAGTTTGAACTCGCCATCGCTTTCCTCCAGCATCTGCCAATACCATGTAGCTACTTCTTTCCCTCCGATTGGTCGTTCTACCAGCATTTGTTCTAGTGTACTAATTTTCCCAATACTGGTATCTATACGGCTCTGTGATCTTGCCCAGCTGTCTACTTGAATGTATTTAAATCTAGACAATCCAAGTCCTACAAGCTCGTATAATTCATTCCAAGTTATTAATTTCCCGTCTGTAAAGAGTTGGCCCCATCTTATTACACCTGCTTGCTTTATGATATTAGAGAGGCTATCTTTCAGACATGGTAGTAAGCCGGGTGAATCCCAAATTGGGGAGTAAGTAGAGTAATATGACAGGCCAATTTTTTTCCTTATGTTAGTCCAATTTTTAGCCCATGATTGTACTATTTTAAGTTTGATTTTTTTGAAAAATTTTTGGCTTCCAAATTTAAACATAAAGCCCTCTGATGTTAGATTTGCCCCAATAATATTGCTTTGTACATTGAGTTAGACGTAAGATTGGATGGAGTTTTTAATAACATCCTTGAGTGTGACATCTGGAATGCCCATGAGTAGTACAGCAAGTCTGGAAGTGCAAGGCCCCCCTTTTCTCTTCTTCTTCTTAGTTTTTTCCATGCTATTCTTGTTGTTTTATAATTCCATATAAAAGAGTTTAATTCTCTTTGAGATTTTTCGATTTGCTTTGGCTCAAATGCGATTGGAATTGTATTAAATATAAAAGTAAACTTGGGGAGGATACACGTTTTAACTAGGTTTACTCTGCCCATTATGGAGAGCGGTAGATGTGACCAAGATTTTAAGAGTTTTTTACTTTCCAAATGTATTCTTTCTAGATTGTTTTGTCCGATGTTCCCCACCTCCTGAGGTATTCTTATTCCTAAGTAGCGCATAGATGTTGAAATATTTATCCCTAACTGAATATTTGGAAGATTCCATACCATTATCTCCGTTTTGCTGGAGTTAATATCATTACCTGATATATTGCCAAAATCTTTTGCACATGCAATAATAACTGGAAATGCTTTAACTGGGTCAGATGTAAAAACCAAAATGTCATCTGCATATAGTGCTACCCGCCTTTCCCACTCTCCATAACTAAAAGATGGAATATTAGCCTCGTCCCTTAGAAGTTGAGCGAACGGTTCAATATACAAGTTAAAAAGGAGAGGGGAAAGCGGGCAGCCCTGTCTTGTACCTCTAGATATGTTAAAGGCATCAGTCAAACTCCCGTTAATCATTAATCTAGCCGAAGGTCCGTTATATAATAGTTTGATTGTTCTGCGGAATCCTTCCCCACAATTGAATTTTTTTAATACGTTGTTTAGATAGAGCCAATTGACTCTATCAAACGCTTTTGTTGCGTCTAAGGTCAATGTAGCCAGGGGTGCAGAGACGGCAGTAGCAATATCTATAGCCCCCACAAGTTCATGAGTTAACTCCGCTAGTTGTCTGCCTTTAATAAATCCCTTTTGGTCTGGGTGGATGATATTTCCCATGACACTGGCCAATCTTGTGGAAATAATAGTTGTAAATAATTTATAATCACTGTTAAGAAGTGATATTGGTCTATATGACCCACACTCTAATGAAGATTTTCCAGGTTTAGGAATAAGTACGATTGTTGCCTCTCCCCAAGATTTAGGTGGCAGATCTCCCTCTATTAAGATACCATTGAAAAGTACCGTGAGCTCTGGAGCTATACTATGTTCAAGGGATCTGTAAATTTCTCCAGGGAGACCGTCCGGCCCTGCCGCTTTTCCTTTTTTTGAATGATGAATTGCTTTTATTACTTCATCTACAGAGATCTCTTCCTCTAACATTTTACTCTGATTCATTGATAAGATAGGGAGTGTAATAGCATCTAACCACCTATCTCTTGCTTGTTGATCATTGGGGAGATCTTCTTTGTAGATCTCCTCAAAAAATTCAAAGAATGCATTCCCTATTTCTTGATTGGTTGATCTTGTCTCTGTCTCACCTGCTATCTTAATTTCTCTGATATAATTTAGTGTTTTATCGGCTTTTATTTTCCATGCCAATATTTTTCCTGCGGCTTCCCCGAACTCGAAATTAGAGGATTTACTCACTTCCCACATTTTATTTTTTCTTTCTTGTAGAGTATTTTCTATTTGTTTTTTCAGTTCGGACAGTTTTTCCTTTTCTACAGATATTTCTACATTCGGATCTATCCTTCTCTACTAAAAACATTAAACAATAAACAAGAGTTGTCAGATATAAGCCTACCCTTAATGAATCCTGATAGCTCCTTTCATATAAGATACAGGAAGAGGGACTCTAAACAAATAGCTGGGAGCTTATCATAGATCTTGTAATCAGCATTTAACAAAGAAGTAGGCCATATAATTTTTACAATCATGGGCATCCGTACTATCCTTGTGAATGAGACATATTATTAGGTCCCAGTTATGTAAGTGAAATAAATATGTAAGTAGAATGTTGGAAAAGTGAAGATAAAATTCCACTTTAAATCCATCTAGACCCAGTGTTTTCCCCAGTTTTACTTGCTATGCTTGAGAAACTTCATCTAGAGTAAGATCCTTTTCTAAAGAGTACAAATCCAAATCTGAGGGAACGGAATGAGAAATTTGATTTAAATAGTCAATAATGGTTGAAGGTTGAGCTGGTAATTCTGGGGTATAGAGAGATTTATAAGATTTAAGAAATTCCTCCAAAATGACCTAAGGGTAAGTAACTGAGCTATCTTGCGTTGTTGTCACTGAATCAATAAATCGTCTCTCGTTTCTAATTTCTTAAATTGCCAATAACTTACCTGCTTTCTTTTACCCACCATAACTTGCAATTTTTTTAAGAAGAATAAAGTTTGCCACATTAATAGAAATAGGATTCGATTTTGTTTCTAATGAAGCAAATTATGAAGCTCAGATGGCAATTTAGAAGAGAAGAATTGCTTTTCTAAAGATTTGATGGAAGAAAGCAAAGCAGCATGTTCCGTAGCGCAACTCTTTTTAGTATTGGAAACATAGCACAAAACGAAGTCTCTCGCCGATGTTTCCAAAGCATCCCATTGTAAGGAAGGAGAAATAGAAGTATTATCATTAAAAGAAAAGAATTCAGAAGTAAAGGAAATAAAAGAACTAAAAAATTGAGCGTCTTGCAAAAGAGAATTATTAAACTTCCATCTATGCGAAGGGGGACAGGAAGGAACCAAATCCAAGTCAGTAACAACCGTAGCATAATCAGAAATTATAATATGAGAAATATGAGTTTGTTTATTATATTGCGAAAGAGATTTGGAAAGAAAAACATGGTCTAATCGTGAAAGAGTACCATGAGAGGATGAGTAATAAGTGTAGTCTCGTGACTTAGGATTAGAGAGCCTCCAGGAATCCACTAGGGCATTTTTATTAATTGCAGAATGAAATTGTTTATGCATTCTATGAGAGAAAAATTGGTAAATTCTGGTATTGTACACATTTCTGAGCTATAACGGGACAAACAATATGATCTGGGAGAGTGGCAGCATATATATTTAACACAGTAAAGGGAATATTACCAATAAGAAAACTAACAATAATCCATCTGCCGTTATCATTCGATGCCTGTGAGATTAAAGAAAAATTAAGTAATTTTTTTGCCCAATATAACACCATTCTTTTCGTGTAGTGATGGAAAAACAAACACATTCCCCACCCAGGTTCGCTTAAACTTTAAAGCTTCCAATTTATTTCGGTGGCTTTCTTGAAGAAGAATGAAATCAAGATTGGACTTACCCTACTGGGATAAAATTCACTGTCGTTTAACAGGATTTAAGACCCTTTAATATCCCCAGATATTACCCGGAATTGTGTATATCAAATAATAGATACATTACTTGAGAACAGAGAAATATATCAGAATAAACCAGATAAAGCAAAAAGATAAAAAGAGATAAAAGGAAAGAAAGGAAAATATCTAGTAAAGAACAAAAAAACAAGAAAAACGAGGAAAGGTAAAAAGAATAGAAAGATTGAAAGGAGAAGGGAAAGCAAGAGGAAGAGACAGGACATATCCAAACGGGCGAAGCAGAAAACATACTTGAATAATTAGCAAAAGGAAAGGAAGCGGGTGGTGACGACACAAGACGATGACGCACCCACAAGGAGAAGGGATCCATTCCACACCAAGACCATATGCACTCTGGAGGAATGGCTGCACAATGTAAACATGTAAGACGAGTCTGCAAGGAGAAACAAGAAACAACAGTATTAAACAAATAGTATTACCTACAAGAATATTGCCTAATAATACATATAACAAATACTAAACGTAACAAAACGATCATCCTGAATCAGCTGAAAATACCTGGCCCGGAAAAAAGATCAACCATTAGAAGGACCAGCTGTATCCATATTAACCAAAGTATAAGATTGTATAGACTTTATAAGTTCAGCCGGATCATCAAATATAATAGTGTTTTCCTGAAAAGTCACTTTAAAAATGCAAGGGTGAAAAAGACCATATCTGGCTCACAAAGAACGCAGAAGAGCTTGAAGATTAAGGAACTCCATCCTTTTGGATGAAGTAGTATTAGAAACGACCTGGGCCAGGAACATTCTTTGACCCATCCAAGTGACTTACCTCTTAGCTTTAGCCGCAGAAAGAACTAATAACAGATCAGTAAAACTACAGAAATAGTATGATGACTCCTCTTGGTTTGACAGGAGATGATGACGATGAAGAGCGAGGACCAAGCCTGGGACCCTCTGAATATTAAGCGAGGTTGAGGAATGCATGTTGAGCAATTTTATAATAAAGGAGGTAAAAAAGGAGATGGGGTAACTTCCTTCCAATGCTTCAGGAAGACATCCTATTCCAAACAAGTAATCTTTTAAGTTTCATCCTGCTGGTCCACAATCTGCTGCTCCACCACAGAACCATTACTTTCCATGGCTGACCATTTATCACCCAGATGTTGATTTGGTTATTAGTCTCCTCGACACAAGAACGCAGTCCCCGAATTTCCTCCAACAACAGTTCAAGAGATATAGAGGACGAAGACTTTTAGAACCAGAAGAGAATGACAGCCTTATTTATAGAGGACTGTAATGAATCAGGACGTGGAGTACTGGAATTCCCCATATCAAAAGGCAAATCCAACTTGTCAGTTGACAATGACCTTGAAACAGAACCAGCACTCAATTTGGAAGAAGATAACACCTTAGTTGTAAAAACAAACTGCGTTTTCCCATATAAAAGCAAAAATACAGTCAGACAGTGTGATAAAAATGAGAGAAGTCTGAAAAACTACTCTACAACAGGTGATGCACTTGGTATTACAGGGAAAAACTCATGGAGGTCAAATTCACACACCTTCCAGGATGAGAGAAAGAGAAAATATAAGCACACTGAGATAAAATACGCTTTAAGCCTACATCGTATTCAAAGGCAAGAAGAGGCTCCAAAAAGAAATAGAAAGAAAACAGACTTGCATACTAGCAGCTGCTGGAGGTCTGAGAAAACCCAGGACATGGTAATTATATTCCTCACTGGCAACAAAGAAAATTCAAAATGGAGGCCGCTACTGACGAGAACCCTGCAGCGCCGATAAAATGCTCAGGAAAACGTCATATTGAAAAAGAATCAGCGCAGCAGCTTCTCACTAACTTCCACCACCTCTCCAGCTAAAGACCTCCATGAAAGACGCAGACAGAGCAGCAAATAAACCACAACAGGTCCGAAGTGTGGTGGAGCTTTCCCTCTAGGCAGGCATCTTAGGTGGCACCAAAGCCATGCCCCTCCTTGCCAAAATTCTATTTTGGAAGACAAACTGGCTTCCCACGCGCAACAGAATGGAAAAGAACGCTTGATACAAATTAACCACTGTGACATTCAGCTTCACAAGGTATCTGAAATAGAATCACAGCAGGAGTCGGTTCCATAGGAAATCATGGAACAGCATTGTTATTAATATTTCTAAGATCCTGAACTATGCAGTATTTCCCATAGGACCCCTGCAACCCCAAATTGAGTTGCATGCATGGGCTTCACATTATTTCCTTCAATGTTCCTTGCTGTACTATTGACTTAATCACTTTGGCAATTCCAGCCACTGTCTTAGGTGTAAGATTATATTGTGGCGTCCATGGGTTTTCAGCATTAGGTTTGATTGTTATTCGGACAGGTTCAACACCATTGATAAGTCCAATGTTTTCCCTGAGAAGGCCCACACTTCTGGCGTCACTGTGTCTTTCAAGTCGGAAGGCAAGTCATCTACCGACATTAGGGGTAGCAGTCCAACTGCGGTCCCTTGTCTGGCCATTTTAATTTCAACATCATCAGGGGTTTGAAAGTCAACCCTGTCTGGTGTGCAGTAAATTGTGCAATTTAAATTGCACAAGGGTTCGTGCCCTAGTAGGTTAACAGGACTAGAATAACATATAACAAATTGATGGTCTTCCTCAAATTAACCTATTTTATCTGCCACTTTCTTTGGGACAGGGTTAGTTATTTTTAGGTCTCGCCTGTCGATGCGCATGCGCATCGAGGAAGCGAGACTATGGGGGCTTATCCACTCTTTATCCACTGCAAGGAATCGTGGCGATTCCTTGCAGTGCCCGTGACTTTTAAGCTCAATGCGCATGCGCATTGAGCTTAAAAGCGCGTGCACGTCCGTCTTGTCTTACCCGCTCCGCCCCCTCCCCTTCCCGCCGTGTCGCATTTCTCCTACCCCCTCCCCTCTCTTCCCTCCGTCTTGTTTGTTTATTTTACCCGCTCCGCCCCCTCCCCTTCCCGCCGTGTCGCATTTCTCCTTCCCCCTCCCCTCTCTTCCCTCCGTCTTGTTTGTTTCTTTTACCCGCTCCGCCCCCTCCCCTTCCCGCCGTGTCGCATTTCTCCTCCCCCCTCCCCTCTCTTCCCTCCGTCTTGTATATGCAAAGTTGTTTGCCATGGAAAACTCCTCCACGGCAGGGAAATAGCAGACTCTGTGGATAGCCACGAGGTTTCCAGAAGCAAGTATGAGAATGTTTGTGAATTAAAAAAAAAAGTTACTTTCAGGCAAATATATAAATCACCACCTGTAGTTTTAGTTGTAAGTTTCCGACTCCGCCTGTGGTTTTCAGATCCATTAACTTCCGTTTCCCACACGCACAAAAGGTGGTGTGTCTGCTTTATAAGAGAGATGCTATCTTGAGAAGCCCAACAGGGCAACACTCAGTATTTCCTACGAATCGTGTCAAAATTGCAATGCCAGCCACGTTGTTTAAATGTAAAATGTCAGTGCAGTTCCATCAGCCGCCACCGGAAGCGTCTGCTAACGTACGCAGCGTGCAAGAAATTCCTGCACGCGAAGTACCATCAAAACTCTGCTACCAGGCTCCTGCCTCCGTGCACAGTCACGACGACTTTAATGTCCTTTAAATCCCAGTTAACATTTATATCTGCTGAACGGGGCCGTGGCTGATTTTAACGTAGGATGCAGTTCACGGGGCGGCCGCGGTGCGGGCTCACCAAGGGCACCTGACCTTGCAAGCAAACGCTTAAACTCTCTCTGCTCTTCTCGGCGCACTGGCATTTCAATTACTCTTTTGAGAGTAACCCCTCACCCTGGCATTTCAATTACTCTTTTGAGAGTAACCCCTCACCCCTCACCCTCACCCCCTCACCCTCACCCCCTCACCCTCCACCCTCACTCACCCTCAACACCTCAGCCTCACCCTCACTCACCCTCACCCTCACTCACCCTCAACCCCTCACACTCACTCACCCTCACTCACCCTCAACTCCTCACCCTCACCCACCCTCACCCTCACTCACCCTCACCCACACTCACCCTCCCTCAACCCCTCACCCTCACTCACCCTCAACCCCTCACCCTCACCCTCAAACCTTCACCCTCAACCCCTCACTCACCCTCACTCTCACTCACCCTCACTCAGCCTCAACTACTCTCACTCACCCTCAACCCCTCACCCTAACTCACCCTCACCCTCACTCACCCTCAACACCTCACTCACCCTCACCCTCAACACCTCACCCTCAACCTCAACCCCTCACCCTCACTCACCCTCACCCTCACTCTCACTCACCCTCAACCCCTCACCCTCACTCACCCTCACTCACCCTCAACCCCTCACCCTCACTCACCCTCACTCACCCTCAACCCCTCACCCTCACCCTCACTCACCCTCACTCACCCTCAACCCCTCACCCTCAAACCCTCACTCACCCTCAACCCCTCACCCTCAACCCCTCACTCACCCTCACTCTCACTCATCCTCACTCACCCTCAACCCCTCACCCTCACTCACCCTCACCCTCACTCACCCTCAACCCCTCACCCTCACTCACTCACCCTCAACCCCTCACCCTCAACCCCTCACTCACCCTCACTCTCACTCACCCTCACTCAGCCTCAACTACTCACCCTCACTCACCCAAAACCCCTCACCCTCACTCACCCAAAACCCCTCACCCTCACTCACCCTCACCCTCACTCACCCTCACTCACCCTCAACACCTCACTCACCCTCACCCTCACTCACCCTCACCCTCACTCACCCTCACTCACCCTCACCCTCACTCACCCTCACTCACCCTCACCCTCACTCACCCTCACCCTCACACAGTGCAATAGTTCTCAGACCATTTCAGTTAGAGCTTTTAGAAATGTTTATGGCTTTTTTTATTTTTAATACTTTAGCTTTGGCTACAGGAAACAAAAATGCTAAACATTTACAAAAAAAAACCCATAAACAATTCTAAAAGCACTAACTCTAATGGTGCGAGACCTATTGCATTTCCAATGCTTGTTTTATTCATACCATCTACAACTTGGATCTGTTTTCCCACAGTGGACCGAATAGCACCAGTGTTGATTAGAAAGAACACTTGGTGGTCATTCACCTAGCCTTCTACGAATGGACTACTCTAGTCTACCTCCACAACTGTGCTCAGCACACAATCTTCTCCCCTCTCAGGCACCATCATCTGATTGATCAGAGTCAAATCCCTCGGACTCAAACATGGTGCACTGTTGAGATGGGTTCTGATTTTGGAAATATTTCAGATTAATCCTTTGGGCTTGGTATGCATTGAATCTAAGGATTCCCGAGATTTAAGGTAGCATTAGAGATTTCGGGACTTGGGTCATGGGGGCTTGAAGCATATTAGGAATTTGCATTCCCTGCACCAGAAAACTTTGCATTTGGGTGGGATTAACATTTTTCATTTGACAATCATTAACCATCCTGTTTGGGTCCTGCGGGTATTGTTGCTGCCAATTCTCCAACTTATTGTAATAGTGACATGGATAAGATTGTTTCAATGTCACATCGTCAAATACAGAATTTGTATAAATCAGAACACTGCGACTTCTACTTCGTGGAACAGCATTCACACCCTGCATCACCTGTCCTCCACAGATATACTACATCTTGCATTACATCAATATTTCTTGCATATTGCTGATTCAGTAACTCTCCTGTGCCAACTTTGTTTGAGCCAGCATGAACTTTTCTCATCACTACAATACTTAGCATACCTCAAAATGTCATCCAATTTCTTATGCTACCAACAAACAACATTCTGCTGTGTATGCATGCTACTATCCAGATGTAATCCAAGAACAAACTGGGAAACAAGATTTGGGGTTCTCCACACCGCTATGTTGTTTAAACACCTGCAACAATCGTTCATAATATGCATGCACTGATTTCTTAGCCTCTTTAGTCATTGTATTGATTTTTAGCGAGTCAATATCCCATGCCTGAACGTTTCCCTTCAGGAAAGTTAGCACCTGCTCATACGTCTTCATCACCTCAGGAGATGGTGCATGAGTCTGCACTTCCCTGGTGGGTTCATCATTGGGCCACTGTATGGATACTTTACATTTGGTCCACATATCACTCCATACCATAATGTCGAAAAAGGTGTTCAAAGCTACCCAAGAGAGTTTCAAGATCTTAACAAACAGATCAACTTGGGAATACCATTGAGCAAGATTCTCCCTCAACTTGAGGAATGTGGGAATGTTGTAAGTTCACATCGACTTCAAGGTGCATGAACAAACCCTCCACCTAGTACCTGTGAGAAATTGCCCTGGCATATGCTGTCCACTATTCTAGTGGGAACCTTGCACCAGTCCAAATGACTCTTATTGATGGTAGGTTTAAAAACAACCTATATAGAAAGCTATCCTAGTGGTAGCTGTGGAGAGCAGCATTCAGGCTGTATTGAAGGAATGTAAAGCAGCTTGTTTTACCAGTCTATAATCTCGTGAATGACCAAATAAAAGGAGAACCACGCCAGGTATATATATAAAATATATGTATGTAATCTAAACACATCCCTCTAGTATCTTTATGAGGCTGGAGGCAAAAGTACATATAGTAAACTTATTTAGCACACAGCAAATTAGCGCAATATATGATTAGCCCTAGGGGCGTCACAAACCATATACTAAGTAAGTGGTATAAGAACCACGACAGACATAGAGACGAGGCCTAGGGACTGTAGAACCACTGGGACAACCAAGAACCCCCCCAAGGTAGTGACGCAGGAGACCCACGGGGGTCGCATGCAGGGTCTAAACACAGCTGTGAATCACTATTGACTTCTATGGAGAAAGTTGAGATTAGAATTTTAAAAGATTAGGGACACTTAGAAGTGGACTTGGAGCAAACTCCTTAGAACTAGACAGTTCGAGAGTCAAGACCCATGGGAGCACCAGAGTACTCGTGTTACCTCTCCCAGGGAAGCCGGTTGCATACGTGTCTTTTCATGTCGGTTTTTGTCGTCATTTCCTATGGCGAGCTGCGAGAAAGTGCTGCAGGCGTCAAAGTGGAAAGTGTCCAGATGGATTAAAGGGTGGATCGGAGATCTGAAGAACCTGAAAGCAGAAGGGACAGAGTCTGGGTCACTAGCCAGTGACTAGGGAGGCGATGAGCAGATGCCCACTGATGTCGGGTGATTTCAGGTGAAGACGGTGAAGCTTGACTTTTCGGTCACGAGGACCAGGAGGTGGATTAGAGCTATCTCATGTCAGATGTTGAGTGCTGCGGTGTCGGTAACCGGATTGGACCCAACAAGCCTTGGCAACAGCAACCCACGCAGAATGCAAAGATTGGCTTTGGGGCAGACCAGCAAGGTCTCAGGGACTCACCCTTTGGAGGGTAGTCAGGGCACGTCTGTAGCAACCAGGGAAGCCCAAGAAACAAAAGAGTTACCTTTGTGGGGACCCACCAGTCGACGGACCAGGGAAAATGAAGGGGCCTCAAGCAAAAATGCTAGAAGCGGGCCCACGGAACACTTGTGGAGTGTAGGCCCACAATCTTCAGTGCAGATGGTGCTCAGGGCTTGGACTACAATTAGCCCAATGCACCACTTCGGGAAATTTCGGGAAGTTGATGCATTTGCAAATGTGCACGGTGTCCAGGAGTTCCGGTTCCACATCACTCATGAGGGCTGCGGGTCTCAGCTTTGATGTGATCTCATGTCGGCCTCTGAGAAGTCTGAAGTCCATGTCCTGTGTCGCAAATCTGTCGGGATCCGGAGGGAGCCTTGGAAATGCAGACTGGTAAGATACTTCTTTGGTGCCTGTTTGAACAGGGGAGTCACTCCTTGACCCCCAAGGGAGATTCTTCCATCTTCTAGTTGAAATACAATGTAGAAGTTCCAGGATATATGTTGCAGAGTTTCGTCCAGGTATAATCTATACTCTAGTGTCCCACCTATAGGAGGACCCGGGGTGGGGGTGGTTACACCCCTTCCCCTTTGTCCAGTTTCACGCCAGAGCAGGGGATGAGTGCCCCTACAACCGGTTTGAACTGGGTTATTCACAGGGACACCAAGTGTGCCCCCAGCACTGTCTGAAAAGAATTCTATGAATGCACCCACCCAGCCCCAATACACTAAAGTCTATCTGGGAGGTGGTTATACCTCCCTGTGAAAGGAAACCTATTGTCCAGGCCTTCCCTGCTGGAGTGTCGCTCAGCAGCAGGAGGTCAGACTCGTGTCTGTGGCTGCAGCATCCATTATCGGTCAGGTAAGTGTGTACAGGTCTTCTCCCTCTAGAAGGGTGAAATTCTACCCCCGCCGCCAGAACTAGCGGGAGTGGGGTAGGATTCCAAAGTGTTTGACACCAAACACAACATGTTTCCAAACAGACATTCCAAAGTTAGCATTTACCGTGAGGTTATAATGCACTTGAGTATATGGTCTGGCTGCATCATAGAAAAGCAACGGAGAATAGATTCCGAATGCTACAGAGGGGCTCAGCTCATGCTTGGGCACCCTCTCACACAAGACAAAGCACTCTGCCTTCAGGATTGATGAGGCCTGCCATAGGAGTGACATAGGTTTATATGTGTCAGTTATTAAAGGTAAATATAGGTAACCTATATCTTAGTAAGGGGTGCCAGCACCACCTTACCCAGGCTGCAGTAGCATACCTGTGGTGCCATTTTGGAAGGTTTCCCAGGGGTGGCATAATACATGCTTCAGCCCCTCGTAGGCCTCTGGGGTATCTATGCCCTTGGTACCTAAGGTATCATATACTTGGGACTCACAAGGGTAACCCAGTAACCAATCTGGAGTGTACCTAAAGTACATGCAATCAATTTAGAAAGGAAGCAGCTAGGCTGGGGTTCTGAATAGCATAAAGTCGGGGTAACCATAGTAAGCAGATCCTACTCTCCTAAACAACACCCCCCCCCCAAACACAGGGACATTAAACTAACCTTAACCAGTTGAGTCTTCATGTTCTAAGTGGAAATATATGGAGAGTCCATCTGCATTGGCATGGTTACTCCCAGGTCTATGTTCCACTGTATAGTCCATCCACTGTAGGGAAATGGACCACCTCAAAAGTTTTGGGTTTTCACCCTTCATCTATTTTAGCCAAAAAAAAGAGGCTTATGGTCAATATGAACAGTGAAGTGAGTGCCAAAAAAGTATGGTCTCATCATCTTCAGAGCCCAAACCACAGCAGCGGCCTCCCTCTCAATAGCTGACCAACGTTTCGCTCTAGGGGCCAGTCTTCTGCTAATAAAAGCTATTGGCTGGTCCTGACCTTCATCATTCAATTTTTACAGCACAGCCCCTACCCCCTACTCAGATGCATCTGTTTGGACAATGAATTCTCTGGAGTAGTTAGGACTTTGCAGAACTGGTGCAGTGCATATGGCCTGCTTCAGGTCATCAAATGCCTTTTGACAGCTTAATGTCCACTGAACGTTCTTAGGCATCCTTTTAGAAGTTAAGTCATTCAGGGGTGTTAAAATGGAACCATACCCCTTGCCAAATCTCCTGTAGAACCCAGTCAGGCCCAGGAAAGCTCTGACCTGAGTCTGGGTAGTTGGAGCAACCCATTCCATGATGGTTTGGATTTTGCTCTGCAATGGTTGAACCTGGCCTCCACCTACAAGGTGCCCCAAGTACACAACCTGACTCTGCCCTATCTGGCACTTAGAAGCCTTGATAGTTAGGCCTGCCTTTTGCAAGGCCTCCAAAACATTTCTCAGGTGGACCAGGTGATCATCCCAGGTGGAGCTAAAGACAGCAATATCATCTAAATATGCTGCACTATAGTCTTCCAGGCCTGTTAGGACTTTGTTCACCAACCTTTGAAAAGTGACAGGTGCATTCTTTAGACCAAAGGGCATTACCACACATTGATAGTGCCCACTAGGGGTTGAGAATGCTGTCTTTGGCTTTGCATCATCAGCTAATCTGATCTGCCAGTCGCCAGCTGTAAGATCAAATGTGCTCAGGAATTTGGCAGAGGCCAAGATGTCCATAAGCTCATCTGCTCTTGGAATTGGATGGGCATCAGTCCTAGTGATTGCATTTAGACCCCTGTAGTCAACACAAAACCTCATCTCTCCCTTACCATCCTGGGTGTGAGGTTTGGGTACCAAGACTACTGGACTAGCCCAAGGGCTAATTGAGGGTTCAATAACTCCCAAATCCAATATTTTCTGGACTTCAGTCCTGATACAGTCCGTGACATGAGCAGGTTGCCTGTAAATCTTATTTTTACCAGGCAGACTGTCCCCAGTGTCCACTTCATGAGTGCACCAGGTGGTCTGACTTGGAGTCAGGGAAACATGTGTCTGAACTGATTGAGAACTTGTCTGCAATCAGTTTGCTGCTGGTCAGTGAGGCTGCCTGCCAAGGCTACACCACCAACTGACCCATCATCAGGGTTCTGTGAAAGCAGGTCTAGGAGATGGTCACTCTCTTCCTTCTGTCCTTCATCAGTAGCCATAAGCAAGCCCATGTCTGGCCTGTCAACATATAATTTCAGTCTGTTGACATGAAGCACCCTGTGGGGTTTCCTGAAAATTCCAAGATCTACCAACTCGGTAACCTTCTGTTCAACAATAGTGTGGGAATTCTACCGCATTGCCTTCTTCATTATTTTCCACCGACTGAATATATCGTATAGCACAGTTTTTTCGTTTTTTTCTTGTCTTCCCTTTTCTCGTTTGCACTGTTGTTGACATTGTATAGTTTGTGTCTATATGTACAGTATATGTTACTGAATGTTAAATTATATGAAATACATGTGTTTTTTATAAATCAATTGAGTTGAAAAAAAGATAAAGAATTTTTTTCATAAAAAATAACAAAAGTTAACAAACAGAAATAAAATAATCAATATTTTTGATATATCACTGTCTCAGAAAATCATTATGAGCTAACAACACAATATGTAATGTAAAGGTCAATACGAGGGCGATATAACCACCAGTAGTTTGCTATGCATTGTTCCTTTTCCTAAAACAATAGTGTGGGTCCACTCCACTTGTCTTAGAGAGCTGCTGGGCCTACAGGCTCCAACACCTACACTTTCTGTCCTGGCTGGTAAACAGTCAACCCAGCCTTTTGGTCATGCCAGGCTTTCTATAATTCCTGGCTAGCCTCAAGGTTTGTAGTTGCCTTTTTCATGTACTCAGCCATCATGGAGCGGAGACCAAGTAAATAGTCCACTATGTCCTGTTTAGGGGGTTTGAGAGGTAACTCTCATCCCTCCTTCACCAGACATAATAGTCTTCTTACAGGATGCCTAAACAGAAGTTCAAAAGGGCTGTAGCCAACCCTCTTCTGAGGAACCTCCCTGTATGCAAACAAAAGCCTGGGTAGCAGGATGTCCCATCTCCACCTGAGCTTTTCTGAGAGACCCTTAATCATACCCTTTAAGGTTTTGTTGAATCTTTCAACTGAACCATTTCACTGTTGGTGATAGGGTGTGGTAAATGTGTAGTTCACTCCACACTCCTTCCACATTGCAGTCAAGTAACTAGACATAAAGTTTGCATCTCTGTCAGATACTACCTCTTTAGGGAAACCCACTCTTGAGAACACTCCCAGGAGGGCTCTTGCCACAACAGGTGCTGTAGTGGTCCTAAGAGGTATAGCCTCCGGGTACCTAGTGGCATGGTCCACTACCACTAGGATAACCCTGTGTCCGAATGCTGTCTGAGAATCCATTGGTCCAACAATGTCAATCCCCACTCTTTCAAAGGGAACCCCCACCACAGGTAGTGGTATCAGGGGGACCTTTGTGGTGCCACCTGCTTTGCCACAGGTCTGACAGGCGAAACAGGAGCGACAAAACTCCTTTGTGTCTTCAGACATGTGGGGCCGGTGAAAGTGAGGGACAATTCTGTCCCAAGTCTTTTTCTGGCCCAGGTGTCATGCTAAAGGAATATCATGGGCTAGTGGCAATAGGAAGCCCCTGAACTTCAAAGGTATAACCAACCTCCTGGCTGCACCAGGCTTAGGGTCTCTACTCTCTGAGTACAGGAGTCCATCATCCCAATAAATCTTATGGGTGCCACTAGCATTCCCAGCAGCCTCAGCAGCAGCTTGCTGTCTGAGGGGTTCAAGAGAAGAGCAGCTCAGCTGCTCCTGACTTGGTTCTGCCCTGGAAGGGCCCCCTGTCCCCAAGAACTCAACCTGATCAGGCTCAAGCTCCTCTGGGACACTTCCTTCTTCAGGAGCACAATCATCTCCCTCAAGAGACTGTTCATCACTCTGAGTCAGGGGGGAAGGCACTGCCTTAACCCTACTGTTCATTTCCTTGGAAGTACCTGGTCCATTATTCCAGGATCCAGGGCCTGTTCAGTGTTAGACTTTTTTGACCTGTGACCTAGTCACAGCAAGTACATGTGCTGAGATCCCTAACATTTCTGCATGGGTCCTAAACTCCACTTCAGACCAGGCTGAAGTCTCTAATTCATTGCCATGCAAGCATGCAACAGGGAGGTCAGCGCTTACCACAACCTTTTTGAGGCCAGTTACCCCTCCCCAGGAGAAATTAACAACTGCCAGGTTGGTCCTGACATTGCTAGCATTGGTCACTTGGTAAAGTTCACCAAGTATGATCTGTCCAGGGTCCACAGGGTCTTGTGTCACCATGGTGACACTTGCTCCTATGTCCCTGTAGGCCAAAGCCTCTTTTCCATTTATCAAAGGCCGTTGTCTATACTTGCCCAGGTTACTGGGACTCACAGAGGAGGACATATCCATGCCTCCATCACAGAGTAACACTTCCTGAGTTGGATCTCTGACTAGGCCAGATCCCATCTCAGTACCCAGGGTTAACCCTACTACACCCTTCTGCTGAGTACCACCACTTGAAGCTGAACTAGGGGGAACAGTTGCCTTAGCGGCAATGGTGGCTGGAGTTGCATCTTTCTTGGTGCAATCACTAGTCCAATGGCTATTCTGTTTACAGACTTTATACCATGGTTTCTTTTGGCCTTTTCTTTTCTTAGAAGATTGGGAATCCCCACCATTAGAAGCTTTTTGGGGGCCTTGTGAAGACTTCTGGTTTTTACCTTTCTCCCCACCCTTATTATGATCTTGCTTCTTTTGGTCACCACCTTGGTTCTGTACCTTCTGCTTCACCTTGGTTCTGACCCATTTATCTGCCTTCTTTCCCAATTCTTGGGGAGAGGTCAGATCAGAGTCTACCAGGTGCTGATGCAACAGCTGATTCTGCCAGTTATTAAGGATCTGCTCCATCATGATCTAGTTATACAATCCTGTATAATCACACACTTTACTGCCCAGTAACCAGCCCTCCAGAGCCTTAGTAGCACAATCAAAGTCAACCCAGTCCTGAGTCTGTGTCTTCTGGGTATCTCTGAACTGTATTCTATACTGCTCAGTGGTTAGGCCAAACTCATCTATTAGAGCTGTCTTCATGACTTTGTAATCATCAGCATCCTCTTCTCTTACAGTGTGGAGCTTGTCTCTACCTTTGTCTGCCAAGGAGAGTCACAAGATTGCCGCCCACTGCTCCTGGGGTACCTTCTGTACTTTGCAGGCCCTTTCAAGTGCAGTTATCCATTTGTGGATGTCTTCCCCACTCTGGTAGAGAGGGACAATCTTGTTTAAGTTTCTATGATCATAAGACCTTTCCCTACCACTAGGGAAGTTGCTGCCACCATGGGGCTCTAGCCCCATTTTTTCTAGCGTTTTCAAGCTCTAGGTAGTCCCTTTCTTTCTAAGGCTAACTTTTGTCTCCTTATTCTCAGTTGAGCTTCTTCAAGCCTCAGCTGTCTATCTCTCTTCTCTAAGGAGGTGTCCCTCCTGTGAGAAGAGACAGAAGTCCCTACAGATGTGTCAGAATGAACAGATTCCACTGAAGGTGATCTGGGTCTTCTAGGCACACCCCAACTCTTCCTGGTGGGACAAAGAGAGGGCCACTTTGGCCTTCTTCATCTCCAGTTGGAGCTGGATTGTCCAGGTCTTGGTCATTGTCACCTGCCTGACCAGCATCAGAGTCTGAGTCCTGGTGGGGTAACCTACTAGGCCTTTCTTCCTCTGCTGGCCCCACCCCACTGCCTACCCTTTCAGGCTCTGAGGCCTGTCTAAAGTCATTAAGCAGCAATGCCTCTATGAGGCGTTGGGTGTTGGGATTTTGTCCTGGCTTCAATTTCCTAATAGCACACAGAGCCCTTAACTCTTGAAAAGGGAATGTGTCATATTTGGATGTCTGTACCTGATTGACATCTGGCAGAGACCCACTAGGTCCTGGCCTTGAAGACATGACTAGTGAGGTGTGGTGTATGCATAGGCTTTCCTGTTTTCAGTTTCTATTTTTGGTCAATTCTGGTGGTGTTTTTTCAGTGTTTTCCAGTGATTTCCGTACCTCAAAAAAACAGTGCTTTTCAGTGTTTACTCATTTTCGCGCCATAAAAAACAACTGAAACGGTGTTTTGCCGGTGTTTATGAAACGCTTTGCTTTTATGATTGCTTTTTCAATTGTTTTTCAGAAATTGTATACTGCTCTACATTTCAGAAGCTTAATAAAGTCATGAAATACTTTCCATTGTTCTTTGATTCTGCAGCTCAGATTTAACAAGCATTTGCAATGCAATAGTTTTCGCATTTATGCGAGTTTAAGCTACTGGCATTGTAAAACGCAAACAAAAATAAAAGGCATTGTTATTTGCAATGTGAATAGCTCAAACTGCTTAAATGCAAGACCTATTGCATTGTAAAAGCTTGTTTTAAATGGAAGCGTGCATTGGTCACTCAGCAAGTGTTTGTCAAATATACGTAGAGAACTTTTTAAAATGCTATTATGAAATTGCAATGTGGCTGAAGGGGCATATGCAAGTCAAAAAAATGGGGTTAAAAAAAGACTTCCTCTAGCAAAAAAAAGTTATGAGTATTTGGAGCTTTGTTGTTGCACTTGATTTTTTTTGGTCCAACAGTGACTGCTCTCCAACAGGATTGTGTAGCAAGTGCTGAAATGGAATAAGGTACTGTTAGGTTCACCATGTGCTGGGCGGCGTGCGTTGTGAACTCCAGCAACTTGTGGATGGCTTGCGAATGGATCAGTATGCTGGGGAGGAAGAGGCAGTGTATTACCATATTTGTTTACAGTTAATGCAGAGATGCATGGAGAACATGTAGATGTTTGTAGAGGGTGAGCACACTGAAATCATGGAGGATGGACTAATTTCTGTAATGTGCGGAAGGTTACCAGGTCAGGTGAGGTCAACAAAAGTGATGGGCGGCATTTTGCTCGTTTTGGATGGCGAAGATGAATCCAAGAAGGGGATTCCCTCCAAAAGAGGGTGGGAGTTGCATAGTATTGTCTACGGTTCAGCATAGAAGTCTGAAACAAAGTGGGTGGCCGACTGCAGCCCCGCCAGTAGGGGACTATAGCGAAGCCGCAAACACTTACACACTGTACAGAATAGTTTTGCCACCTGCATTTCTTGCTTGGATAGCACTGCTTAATAGCCAGCCCATGGCAGTAGCGCAGATAAATGGTGTATATTCCAACCCCTTTTCGATCTCTATAGGAACTACTCAGGGGTGTCCCCTATCACTTCTGCTCTTCGCCCTCGCATTTGAACCACTAGCTTCTAAACTCCAAAAACATCATAGAGCATATGCTATTCAATATCCCTCCTGACAGATAATAGTGTCACTCTATGCAGATGACATCACCCTTTACCTCCGGGAGTCGAATATAAGTTTGAATCCTGTTTTGTGAGAGTTCATTAAGTTTAGTGACATTTCTGGGATACATATTAATTGGAGTAAGTCTCAGATTTTCCCTCTAACCCCACCCACCCCCGAATCCCCCCAAGAATGTCCGCTAACATGGTGCGCATCGGAAATGAAATAGCTGGGTGTGAGGATATCCCGCCATAGGGAAGAGACACTGAGGGCAAACTATGGAGTCACCTTAGAATCCATCACAAATCTAATAATTGGTTGGATAGCAATGGTGCACTCCCTGGCAAGCAGAGTCTCACTGATAAAAATGGTAATTCTACCCAAATTACTTTATTTTTTCATCACCATACCATCCAGGCCGCTCTTCTTTAGCGCAATTAAAATGCAGCTTATCAGATTGGCGTGGGGAGGAAAACAACCCTGTATAAGCAGGCAGACACTGACGCTTCCTTTCTCACAAGGAGGGTTTGAAGCACTAAACATTGAATTATACTTTCTTTGCTCCCAGGCACACAATGTAATACATTAGCTTCATCCGCCGCCATTTAAGCCTCACCTAGCTATCGAATAGAGTTACATGACGCCATTGCCATCAGAAGCTTATTTAGGCGCAGAGACCCCAGTGAGAGACGCCACATATTCAACAGTAGCATGCACGGGCCTCGCCTGAAGGCGACTGTTCAAACAAGCATTAAAAATGCAATAGGTCTCGCCTTTCATTAAGTTAAAGCCATTTGCTTTGCTATACAATACCATTAGGAAAGCAAATGACTTTAACTTAATCAAGGCGAGACTTATTGCATTTTCAATGCTTGTTCCCATTGCACCCACCCCACCCGTACCCTTGTGTGTCTCTCTGCCCACCCTCAATCCCCTTTTTCCACACTAAAGCCTCACCCTTCTCTTGTGAGATGGTTACATTTTTCTGCCTTGGGAGTCCAAGCCACCTTAGCTGGTCGCTCAGTCCTTTTCAAAGTTCTCCAGGCATACGTAGTCCTTGGCTGCTTGTCTGTGCTGGTAGGGCTTTTGTGTAATGTAACTTAAGTGAACTGCATCTTACCCCTTGTATACAGTGCTGACCATATTCAGGGTAAGTACAGGGTGAGCCCAAGGGTTTCGGAGCAGGTTCCTTCTGCCTTACCCTCTCAGACAGCCTGTTTCTCTCAGTTTAGTCCGGTTAGTTACTTTCTGGTCCTGTGGGTTTCTGTGGTGAATGTCCACGTCCACAACTTCTCTGAAGGAGCATAGTGGGCCCAACAATCCCTTGGCGTGGGAGGGAGAGGCATGCCCCTTCAGAGCCTCTAAGTGCAGCTTGGGCCCAGCCTGTTGGAGAACCGGGCAGACGCCAACCCTGTAAAATATTCATGCCCGGCGTCCGTAATGACAGCTTTGTTAGTGATAATACGACCGAGCCGAGGCTCCGTTAACCCGTGGTGCAGGGGATGACACTGCTACTTCCCAGGCAGGCCCCACGAAGCAGGGGGCCGAGGCAAGAATTCCCCAAAGGCCAGAGCAACACCGGGGCCCCAGCCTCAAATTACAGCAAGTCAGGAGAGAACCGTGATGCTGGCGTCTCATTAGAGTGCCATGGCCTGACGGGGATTAGGGAAGACTGTAAGTCTCTTGGGCAGGTTTGCAGAGGCCCAAAAAAAAAACGGTCCAAAAGTGCCCCTGGAGCCCCGGCCCATCGGCGAATGCCCACCTTCCCAATCCGACCCTGGCCAAAACAACGTGTTGCAGTCTTGAGGCCTCCGGGTTCTGGCCTAGCGCAGTATGTGATGGAGCGGCCTGCCTGCAGCACAGCACAGCGCCACACGGAGCGGCCGCTGTGAGACTCAGTGACTAAACTGATTCAGGTGACCTGGATGGACCCTGTGATCTGCAGGCCTTTTAAGATCAACTGAGCAGCATTAAGGAGGGTAAAAGAGACAGCACTCGTATAAGCGTTTAGAAATGGCAGAAGTGCGGTGTTAAAGTACTGTGTTTAAAACAATTTGGAATTATACACAGTAATGTAATGTAACACACAATATTGAGTGTCCAAAGTCTGCCCGGGCGAGATGCTTTCTAGCACCCGGACTTTCTTCGGCAATGTTCATTGTTGTCCTAGCCAGACACCGGCAGGAGCTTCTAAAGCCTGCCAGGGAGCTATATGCAAATGCCGTGTCAGACAACGACAGCTTTATAGAAAGAGAAACATTCCCAAAAGCCTCAGCCATTTCCGCATGAGTCTGAAAGAAGTGGCGACCAGAAGGAAGATAGACAGGTGTCCTATTATTTGCTGTGGGCAGCTCAGCTGGTTTCGTTTTCTCTGCTGCTTGTCTCGTTGATATGTTTTCGTTCTGGCTTAATGTTTCTCAGGTCGGTCTGCAAGATTTTCCTCAGTGGCTGGCATCGGGACACAGGGTGCCAAGATCGCCAAAGGCTACCCAGGGCACGACCTGTCTCACGAACCCCCCACCTCCCATCCCCCCTCCACCTATTCCAGACGTATGGGTGTGACGGCTAACATGGCAGGTACAGGAGATGAGCTGCCACTCACCATTACACATTATTTATATATTCCCGGCCCCGTGCACGGCGGCGCTGAGGCTGAGCAACTCGGTGAAAACGACAAAAGCAGGGTTGGGGAATGGTAGTGTAACCAGATTGGTGTCACCCTGTGCGGTCCGCACCCCCCGCACCCCCTAGTGACGCAGCTGTCCCTTTATGAGCTATGAAAGCTCCTTTTGTTGGTGGCACCCCTCGGGCTGTTCTCAGACAGAGGCGCGACAGGAGACACTCTGCTGCCTTTGTCCAGCGAATGCGGGGTGTGGGCTTCTCTCTGCTGTCCCGCGACCCTGCTGGCTTACATCCGCAGCAGTGGGAGGACATTCCTCAAGGATAGTTCTTTTTTGTGCTCCTTTGTCTCCCTCAAGTGGCCAAGCGGAGCAACAAATATGTAAAAAAAAATCAGTGACACTCGAAATATGTAAAAAAACAGTGACACTCGGTTTAAACCAGGTCACCTTATTTTCAATCGGTAGGGTATTATCATTTACATTCGGTTTAAACCGAATTCCGAACAGCCTATGTATGCACTACCTTCACTACTTGTTTACCTACTAAACCTCTCTTGTGTTGTAGAAAGGGTGTGCTTAAGCCCTTGACACACAACTCTAAATTCAGTAAGACTTACTGTACTTAAGCTTGTATTAAATGTACCTCTGGTAACTTTAGGTGTTTTCAAATGATCACACACTCGACATTATCGGGTAAAACAATGGTAAGCTGGAATCCCACACGCTGCACACCAATGTGAGAAGTTGGCCTGGCATATGCAGTCCACTATTCTAGTGGGCACCTTGCACCAGTCCAAACGACCCTTATTGATGGTAGGTTTAAAAACAACCTATATAGAAAGCTATCCTAATGGTAGCTGTGGCGAGCAGCCTTCAGGCTAAGTCTTAAAGGAATGTAAAGCAGCTTGTTTTACCAGTCTATGATCTTGTGAATGAAAAAATGAAAGGAGAACCACACCAGGTATATATATATATAAAATATAGGTATTTAATCTAAACACATCCCTCTAGTCTCTTTATGAGGCTAGAGGCAAAAGTACAAACTTATTTAGCACAGAGCAAATTAGCACAATATATGATTAGCCCTAGGGGCGTCACAAACCATATACTAAGTAAGTGGTATAAGAACCACAACAGACATAGAGAATAGAGGCTAGAGGGATGTGTTTAGATTAAATACATATATTTTACATATATACCTAGTGTGGTTCTCCTTTCATTTGGTCATTCATTCAATGACGTAGACTGGAGTGGCTTAGACTAGAATGGCATACAGCAGAGTGGCATAGAGTGGAGCGGTATACAATGGACTGGCATAGAGTCAATTCGGATAGAGTGGAGTGGCATAGAGTGTAGTGGCGTACAGTCCAGTGGTATACAGTGGTAGACAATACTGTGGAGTGTGGTACAGCGAAGTTACTGTACCTCTAATTATAGTAGTATATTGGCTTACACTGTAGTGGCGTACAGTGGAATGCTATAGACAGGAGTACATATATTGGAATACTGTCTACTAGAATAACATAAATTGGAGTGCCATACAGTGGACTGGCATATAGTGGAGTGGCACACAGTGGAATAGTGTACTAGAGCGGGGAACAGTGTAATAAGGTATAGTGGAGTAGCATAGACAGGAGTGCCGTACAGTGGAGTAGTGTTGATGTAATAGGGTTGAGTTTAGTGGCATTGATTTGGAGTGCCATATACTGGAGCAGTGTAAAGTGCAGTGTCGTACAATGGAATAGGGTTAACAGTAGAAGTGTAGCATGTAGTTCTGTACAGTGGAGAGGCGTTCAATGAAGTGCCGCACTTTGTAGTGCTGTAAAGTATAATAACATACAATGGATTGCGGTAGGGTGCAATGGTGTATACTTTAATTAAGTACAAAGAAGGGCTGAAGAGTTTAGTGGCATACAATGGAATAGCATAGAGTGGAGTTTAATGCAGTGGAATATTGTATAGGGTATTAGCATACAGTTTAGGGGCTTACAGTGGAGTGCCATCGATTGGAGTTTTGTACAGTGTACCGGCATGCATTGGAATATGGGATACTTGAATAGTGTACAACAGAGTGTGGTAAAGTAGAGTGACATAAAGTTCAATAGCGCACACCGGAGTTGCGTAGAGTGGAGTGGCATACAGTGGAGAGGTGTCAAGTGGAGTGGTCTACAGTGGACTATTGCAGAGAGGAGAAAGGTACAATGTAGTGAGTTAAAGTGAAATAGGGTGTAGTGTAGTGGTGTACAGTGGAGTAGCGTACTCTGCAGTAGGGTCGAGTGGAATCATGTTGAGTTTAGAGGGGTTAAGTCTAGTAACCTATAGGGGAGTGGCATGCAGTGGAGTTGTGTAGAGTACAGTGTGATCCAGTGGAATAGTGTTAACTGTAGAAGTGTACATTGTAGTGGCCTAAAGTGTAACAGTATACAGTTGATTGGGGTTGACTGGACTGGCGTATACTGCTTTCAGTACAATGGAGGGCTGTTAATTGGAGTGGCGTATAGTGGAATAGCGTACAGTTGGGAGCCGTACAGTGTAGGGGCATATAGGAAAGTGGCATATACTGGAGGATAATAGAATAGAGTGGTGAACAGTATAACAGCGTAGGGTACAGTGATTTAGACTGGAGTGGTGAGGAGTACATTGGAGTGACATACAGTTGATTAGTGTACAATGTAGTGGAGTGTACTAGAGTGTCATAAAAAAGAATGGTGTAGACTGAATAGCATAAAGAGGAGTGACATAAAGTGAACTGTTTTAGAGTGGATTGGCATAAAGTGGAGTGTATAAATTTAAGTAGACATAACGTGACATTATGTGATAGAATGTCAATGTTATGGAACCGAAATATATATTATAATAAAGAAATATGAACATTTAGTAATAAAATGTAGTTCTATATTGTGTTTTGTGCTATTTGGTCAAAGGGGCTCAAAGAATAATGGGTGGGGGGCTCCAAAACAGGATTGAAATCCATTGTATTTTACATAGACATTTGTATTTTGCATAGAGCGAAAAATCTCAGTCGGATTTGGATTAAATTCGTCTGTATTACACATTATGGTGCCCAGATGATTCTTTTGGGTAGTGCAGGTAAGTATTTTATACGTTTTAAGGTATTGTAAGTTAGTGATAGGCTCAGATTTCACTCATACATAACCAGTGAAATTCAGCAGTTATAGTTACCGCTCAGATTTCACTCGTACAAAACCAGTGAAATTCAGCAGTTATAGGGCCAGATGTACAACTATTGATGTTTGCGACTCGCAAATTGCATTAAATTGCGAGTCGCAAACATCAATGTACAACAGTGTCAGAGACACTGTATGCAATTCCAAATGGGGTGGCAAATTGCATGCCTCAAGCATATTAACGAGGCTGTCGCAATTTGCGACCCCATTGGAAATGGCAGGCACTCTCAGGGATGGTGGCCGGCAGGGGTCCAAAAGGGGGTGGTGAAGGACGGAGCATCTGAATCAATCAAACACTCACACCCAGTCAAAAGAACTGGGTTTAATCCATCACCGTTCTTTAGCCCACTCTGCCACCCCAGTTCAGACATGGCTATATGCAAATCAGTCTGACCCTGTGCCTCATGGGAACAGTCCAGCCCGAACTGCCAAGCCATGTCTTCCCTGGACCGGAAACAAGCTTCCGAGGACCGGTTTCTGGCATTCCAGCCGTCTTCAGCCCGGCTTGCTTGAATCCAGTGGCAAAGTAAGCAAGGGACTCACGTCTGAGCATACCCTGCCACACTTATGGCGGCCAAAAGCGGTACAAAAGGGGGTGGTGATGGACGGAGCATCTGAATCAATCAAACACTCACACCCAGTCAAAAGAACTGGGTTTAATCCATCACCGTTCTTTAGCCCACTCTGCCACCCCAGTTCAGACATGGCTATATGCAAATCAGTCTGACCCTGTGCCTCATGGGAACAGTCCAGTCCGAACTGCCAAGCCATGTCTTCCCTGGACCGGAAACAAGCTTCCGAGGACCGGTTTCTGGCATTCCAGCGGTCTTCAGCCCGGCTTGCTTGAATCCAGTGGCAAAGTGAGCAAGGGACTCACGTCTGAGCATACCCTACCACACTTATGGCGGCCAAAAGCGGTACAAAAGGGGGTGGTGATGGACGGAGCATCTGAATCAATCAAACACTCACACCCAGTCAAAAGATCTGGGTTTCATCCATCACCGTTCTTTAGCCCACTCTGCCACCCCAGTTCAGACATGGCTATATGCAAATAAGTCTGACCCTGTGCCTCATGGGAACAGTCCAGCCCGAACTGCCAAGCCATGTCTTCCCTGGACCGGAAACAAGCTTCCGAGGACCGGTTTCTGGCATTCCAGCCGTCTTCAGCCCGGCTTGCTTGAATCCAGTGGCAAAATGAGCAAGGGACTCACGTCTGAGCATACCCTGCCACACTTATGGCGGCCAAAAGCGGTACAAAAGGGGGTGGTGATGGACGGCCTGCAGGGGTCAGCACACCACCATGTCTGGGACTGCTTTGTCAATAAAGGTGTTTTTTTTTTTTAATACAGACCGTTTTCTTTAAAAGAAAACAGGATGCATTTAAAAAAACAGAAATGAAACGTTTTTGTTTCATTTTTGAAGGGCAGGTAGTTGTCCCTGGGAACCCCTTCCCGTTTGCGAATGGTTTACCACCCACTTGAAGAGGGTGGTAAACTGCAAGTGTTTTGCGACGCAAATGCAAATCATTCTTACATAGAGTTCAGAGTTGCTATTAGGAAGAGATGCCCTTGGACGCCCCTTCCTAATAGTGAGTCTCTAACCCTATTTTGCGAGTCGCTGTTATATTAGCGACTCGCAAAATAGGGTTGGTACATTGTGCTACCGTTTTTGCGGTCGCAAAAGGGCAAAATGCCCCTCTGCGACTGCAGAAAACCGTTGTGATTTTATTTGAGATGTCATCAGTGATGTCACTGGCCATGTCAAGGGTGATGTAATATGTGAGGTCATAAGCAGTACATTGCTGGGGTGTGAGTTATAGTTAATTCAGGTAACGATATCTGATGAATTTCACTGGTTTTGTATGAGTGAAATCTGAGCCTAACTATAACGTCCTTGTAACCTTCATTTTTTCAGTGAATTTCTAAAGTTTTTTTAATATTATTTCCTAACTAGAATGTCCCTGTAACCTTTTGTTTTGTCTGGACTTTCTAAAGTTTTTTTATTTTATTTCCTAACTGTAACCTGTAAACTTTGAAAGTGGGTGTGTGTGTGTCTGTATATGTTGAAGAGTAGGTGTGTGAGGGCTGTAGGGGTCAGTGACTGGGTGTGTAAATGGCTGTATGGGTCTGCGACTGGGTGTGTGAGTGTCTGTATGGGTGTATGAGTGGGTGTGTGAATAGTTTTGAGGGTGTCTGATTGGGTGTGTGAGTGTATTTTTGAGTCAGTGAGTAGGTATGTGAGTGGATGTATGGGTCTGTAAGTGGGTGTATGAGCAGCTGTTTGGGTGTGTGAGTGGGTTTATGAATGGCTGTATGTGTCTGTGAGTGGGTGTGTGAGTCACTGTATGGATTTGTGTGAGTGCTGTATGGGTGTGTGAGTGAGTTCATGAGTGGTCTTCTGGGTGTCAGTGGCTTTATGGGTCTGTGAGTGGATAAGTAGGTATAGCAGTGGGTTTGTCAGTGACAGTTTGGGTCTGTGTGTGGGGTGTGAGTAGGCTTGTGGGTGTGTGAGTGACTATATTGGTGTGTATGTGGCTGTGTGGGTCTGTGAGTGGATGTGAGTGTGACAGAATGAGTGTTTGAGGGGGTGTCAGTAGCTGTGTGAATGACTGGGCCACAATGGAACCTCTCTTGTCCCTTTATCCAACAAGAGTCCACAGTTTTGCACTAATTATCTGCCCAGTTGGAGTACTTTCTACTGGTTAATTACTAAGTGCTACCTCATTGGGTAAATGTCTGGTACGTATTCTACACTACATCTACATAATGGACCATGAGGAAATGTCTCCAGTGACCTTGCATGCGTTTTGGTAATGTGATAGTTCCTTGTGCGTCTTTATCCCGAAATGTGTCATAACATGAATCATCCTTTAGAGAATACAAACAGACTATAAAGAGGTGCACCTCCACCAAACAAGAGTACTTCCGCTTAACTATATTATTTAAGTGCTTCTTTGTTTGGTGGAGATGTCCTCATATTCCTTGGCAACTAGAACGCATCACTAAAAATCATAATCAATGAGAAAAGCGGTGAGGGGCCTTTTAGTAAGCTGTTCATCAATGTAGGAAAAGGCTCTCGCATCAGCTGGGCTTTGGGCAAGTAGATAGCCGCTCTGCTCCAAACCACCGTGTGTTTGCTTAAGGCAAGTGTTGGTATATTTATACCTGGAGGGTGCCGTGTTTGACGTAAGGTTGGACATAAGACGTCAATAAAAGATGTCACTAAGAACTGACTGTTCCTTTATTTCTCGCAGGAGTTCAATGACAAATCAAAACAAAGACATGGGGAATTCCCAGGTTGCTGAAGGTTTGGTGTGTCGAAAGAACTTGTTGTGCTCTCTAGGAATCTAAGGAAGTAGCCTTGCCGTATTTGGGCTGCGTGGGCTATGACTGAATATGAGTAAGATTATTATGCCTTCATTAGGACATGATTTATCATAACCGCATAAGGGCATGAATCAGGAATATTTAATTAGGGTCCTAGATACATTCACAACAGTGTAAAGTTAGAAAAAAAAACTTATTTTTCTTATAAAAGCAAGTATTTGACTTGACATTGATTTATTGTTGGTACTTTATGCACTTTGAGTTATAAGTTGTGTTCACTTCCCTGTATCTACACTTCCTCCCGAGGGAGCCTTTGACTGCTCGTCCACAGCTACCAAATAGGCTTTCACCTTAGGTGAAGAACACTGAACATCATTGCCGCTTAGCACCACTGCAGACACTTAGCAGCACTTCATTTGTATAAATACCTCATATAAGAATCTTATAACTGAATTAGTAACAGCACTCGCACAATTTAGAAGGCAGGCGGAAAGAAAAGTGCCAATAACAGCTGCACATCAGTTTCTGAAACCACAGCTGGTCCCATAATGTCAATAACCACTGATTCCAATGGTTATCAGGGACCATACACTCGCACATAGGTGGTTTGGGAGATATCAAAGATGTGTCTGCCATCCTATACTGGTTATATTGATTCCAGGCCACCAGAACAGTTTCTTCACAGCTTTTCTCAATTCTTAAATGTCCATCATGGCCTTGCCTCACATGCCACTTTCTCAGCACTAAGGGAGGTATAAACTTCTTATCCCCCATGACAGCCTTTTTACCACCGCCAATTCAATCACCCTTGTAAATGCCTGACTTCACCTTTTCAGAGGTATGGCAGATCTGATCAGTGCATCTTCTTGGGTTTGTTCTAATGTTCAGAACCATGGTACAAGGCTACTAGGGCATTTATTCTCCTCTACCTCTATGTAGGAATCACCTCACACCTTCAGACATTACAGAACGCCGCAACCAGACTCATTCTCGTCCTTACCTGATGGACTCACATCCCAATCCAGTTCAGGAAACTTCACGGGATCCCCTTACAGAAGAGCTACCAATTCAAACTGCAGAACCACGCACATAAGGCTTTACACACCCAAGGACCTGCCGATATTAGCCACCGCCTGAACTTCCACCAACCATTCAGAAGACTACGCTCCACCTCCCTTTCACTTGCCCATACTCCCCGCATCTACCGAAGCAGAAGTGGAGGACGCTCCTTCTCCTACATTGCAGGAACAGCCTGCCTCCGCACCTCCAGACCATGACCTCACTTCCGGAATACCGAAAGGCCCTCAAGACCTGGCAGTTTGAATGGATCACTGAAATAATATCGAGGGACAAAATATCGACTTGCAAAAATATCGTGGACAAAATATCGACAGTCAAAATATCGAGTTTGTATCTACAAACAGGTAAGTACAAAAATATCGAGTACAAAATATCGTTTACAATAATACAGTTATAAAAAATATCGACTTTATTAAAAACAGTGTTTAATTAAATTAATATTAAAATTTAATTACTAAAATATACTTAAAAATACTTAAATTAACTTATAATAATTAAATAATAAATGAAATTAATAAAAATAATTTTTTACAATCATATTTGTTAAAACATATATATATAGTAACATACTATAATTAAATAAGATACTATTATATTACCGTACAATACCAGAAGTGTAAAAAATACTATTCCCACTCCAAAGATTATCGACGGTCACATTATCGACTTGCTAAAATATCGTTGAAAAACTGAAAACTGACCCTGAACCCTAAAAATACCCCTTTACCCAAAAACCCAAAACTGACCCTGAACCCTAAAAATACCCCTTTACCCAAAAACTGAAAACTGACCCTGAACCCTAAAAATACCCCTTTACCCAAAAACCCAAAACTGACCCTGAACCCTAAAAATACCCCTTTACCCTAAAACTGAAAACTGACCCTGAACCCTAAAAATGCCCCTTTACCCAAAAACTGAAAACTGACCCTGAACCCTAAAAATACCCCTTTACCCAAAAACTGAAAACTGACCCTGAACCCTAAAAATACCCCTTTACCCAAAAACCCAAAACTGACCCTGAACCCTAAAAATACCCCTTTACTCTAAAACTGAAAAGTGACCCTGAACCCTAAAAATGCCCCTTTACCCAAAAACTGAAAACTGATCCTGAACCCTAAAAATACTCCTTTACCCAAAATTAATCAATATTATTTAATTACCAATTAATTATTAATTAACAATAACAATAAAGTAAATATGTTAGCACATTAGCTGTAAATAATTTAATAATTAATATTATTTTTTCCCAATTAATTACTTAACAATAACCCAAAATTATATTTATTAAAAATTTACTCTAATTAATGTAATTAACTAATTACAATGAATTAATTACCAATTAATTACTAATGAAAAATATGTACAAAATTATATTAATTAATTAACTAATTAATATTAATTAATTATCAATTAATTATTAATTAAAAATATTTACAAACATATATTAATTAATTAATTATTATTAAATTACTTCCCACCCTACTCCCCTATAAACCCACAACCCGCTACAGAATTACATTACGCAATTATTATAAAAACAAAATTAATTTAATAAAATATTTTATAACATTAATACACACTTTTCACACATATTATTACATACAAATACACTATAAAATATTATATATTATGAAAAATTCGATATTTTTGCTATCTATATTTTATACAGTCGATATTACTTCACTTACCTTAAAAACGATATTTTTGTAGTCGATATTCTGTCCAGTCGATATTTTGTCCAGTCTATATTTAAAAGTCGATATTATGTCCAGTCGATATTTTGGAGTCGATATTTTGTCTGTGCACCAGTTTGAATAAGTCTCCGGGGCCTGCAAGCGCCTGGATACCCTGTCGGTTGACAAGCCACGCTTTTTCTAAATCCTTATTGATTGATACTGGTGTCACAAAAATGACTGCTAAGATTTGAGATTCTTGCGGGAGGTCCAGCAAGACTCGCAGTTGTCACAGAAGATGCAGATAAATCGGCCGAGGAGCTGCTGCACTTCTGGTGTCATGTAGCATTGCTGTGATGCACTCAAACAAGCAGACTTATTGATCGGGTGCCCCTATTGTTCTTTGGACATAGCGCGCTCTCCTCTGGAGTGTGCCCCGTAGTTTACTGTCCCTGGTGCATGTGATATACTGTTTTGTTGGGGCACGTGTGGCTTTCCCCTGGTGGGTGCTGGCTGGTTACCATCACCGAGAATGGAGTGGACACACTACGATGCAAGTGGTAGCCCCTAGCTCCCTTCTTAGCCATGACAACTGTGTCAAAATTTCACATTACTGACAGCACTCACACCCCTCAAGGGTAGCAGACTAACAATCCCAGACTTGGAGTCACACTGTAATGACATCACTGTCACAACCCTCACAGGGTAGAGGTCTAAAGCTCCTGAGACTTGGAGTCACACCGTAATGGGAGCACTCTCACACCCCTCACAGGGTAGCGGTCTAAAGCTCCTGAGACTTGGAGTCACACTGTAATGGGAGCACTCTCACAGCCCTCACAGGGTAGCAGTCTAAAGCTCCTGAGACTTGGAGTCACGCCGTAATGGGAGCACTCTCACACCCCTCACAGGGTAGGGGTCTAAAGCTCCCGAGACTTGGAGTCACACTGTAATGGGAGCACTCTCACAGCCCTCACAGGTTAGGGGTCTAAAGCTCCTGAGACTTGGAGTCACACCGTAATGGGGGCACTCTCACACCCCTCACAGGGTATAGGTCTAAAGCTCCTGAGACTTGGAGTCACGCCGTAATGGGAGCACTCTCACACCCCTCACAGGGTAGCGATCTAAAGCTCCTGAGACTTGGAGTCACACCGTAATGGGGGCACTCTCACACCCCTCACAGGGTATAGGTCTAAAGCTCCTGAGACTTGGAGTCACGCCGTAATGGGAGCACTCTCACACACCTCACAGGGTAGCGATGTAAAGTTACTGAGACTTGGAGTCACACCGTAATGGGGGCACTCTCACACCCCTCGCAGGGTAGCGGTCCAAAGCTCCTGAGACTTGGAGTCACACCGTAATGGGAGCACTCTCACACCCCTCACAGGGTAGAGGTCTAAAGATCCTGAGACTTGGAGTCACGCCGTAATGGGAGCACTCTCACACCCCTCACAGGGTAGAGGTCTAAAGCTCCTGAGACTTGGAGTCACACTGTAATGAGAGCACTCTCACAGCCCTCACAGGGTAGTGATCTAAAGCTCCTGAGACATGGAGTCACGCCGTAATGGGAGCACTCTCACACCCCTCACACGGTAGCGGTCTAAAGATCCTGAGACTTGGAGTCACGCCGTAATGGGAGCACTCTCACACCCCTCACAGGGTTGCGGTCTAAAGCTCCTGAGACTTGGAGTCACGCCGTAATGGGAGCACTCTCACACCGCTCACAGGGTAGCGGTCTAAAGCTCCTGAGACTTGGAGTCACACTGTAATGGGAGCACTCTCACACCCCTCACAGGGTAGCAGTCTAAAGATCCTGAGACTTGGAGTCACGCCGTAATGGGAGCACTCTCACACCCCTCACACCCCTCACAGGGTAGCGATCTAAAGCTCCTGAGACTTGGAGTCACACTGTAATGAGAGCACTCTCACACCCCTCACAGGGTAGCGGTCTAAAGATCCTGAGACTTGGAGTCACACTGTAATGGGAGCACTCTCACAGCCCTCACAGGGTAGCAGTCTAAAGCTCCTGAGACTCGGAGTCACGCCGTAATGGGAGCACTCTCACACCCCTCACAGGGTAGCGGTCTAAAGCTCCTGAGACTTGGAGTCACGCCGTAATGGGAGCACTCTCACACCCCTCACAGGGTAGCGATCTAAAGCTCCTGAGACTTGGAGTCACACCGTAATGGGAGCACTCTCACACCACTCACAGGGTAGAGGTCTAAAGCTCCTGAGACTTGTAGTCACGCCGCAATGGGAGCACTCTCACACCCCTCACAGGGTAGCGATCTAAAGCTCCTGAGACTTGGAGTCACACCGTAATGGGAGCACTCTCACACCCCTCACAGGGTAGCGGTCTAAAGCTCCTGAGACTTGGAGTCACGCCGTAATGGGAGCACTCTCACACCCCTCACAGGGTAGCGATCTAAAGCTCCTGAGACTTGGAGTCACGCCGTAATGGGAGCACTCTAACACCCCTCACAGGGTAGAGGTCTAAAGATCCTGAGACTTGGAGTCACGCCGTAATGGGAGCACTCTCACACCCCTCACAGGGTAGAGGTCTAAAGATTCTGAGACTTGGAGTCACGCCGTAATGGGAGCACTCTCACAGCCCTCACAGGTTAGGGGTCTAAAGCTCCTGGGACTTGGAGTCACGCCGTAATGGGAGCACTCTCACAGCCCTCACAGGTTAGGGGTCTAAAGCTCCTGAGACTTGGAGTCACACCGTAATGGGAGCACTCTCACACCCCTCACAGGGTTGCGGTCTAAAGCTCCTGAGACTTGGAGTCACGCCGTAATGGGAGCACTCTCACACCCCTCACAGGGTAGCGATCTAAAGCTCCTAAGACTTGGAGTCACACTGTAATGAGAGCACTCTCACAGCCCTCACAGGGTAGCGATCTAAAGCTCCTGAGACTTGGAGTCACGCCGTAATGGGAGCACTCTCACACCCCTCACAGGATAGCGGTCTAAAGCTCCTGAGACTTGGAGTCACACCGTAATGGGAGCACTCTCACACCCCTCACAGGGTAGCGATCTAAAGCTCCTAAGACTTGGAGTCACACTGTAATGAGAGCACTCTCACACCCCTCACAGGGTAGGGGTCTAAAGCTCCCGAGACTTGGAGTCACACCGTAATGGCAGCACTCTCACACCCCTCACAGGGTAGGGGTCTAAAGCTCCCGAGACTTGGAGTCACACCGCAATGGGAGCACTCTCACACCCCTCACAGGGTAGAGGTCTAAAGCTCCTGAGACTTGGAGTCACACTGTAATGAGAGCACTCTCACACCCCTCACAGGGTAGCGGTCTAAAGATCCTGAGACTTGGAGTCACGCCGTAATGGGAGCACTCTCACAGCCCTCACAGATTAGCAGGCAGACACTACCGAAATCACTTGCAAACTGTTAACAAACCAGCAGCCCAGAAAACCAGGCCTCTTGATTGAATGAGGTTTGTATGTGCTGTTGTTGATGGGCAAGTGGGTGAATGCAAGAATGAGGCAATAGGTGGATGAATACATGCATGAGTGACTTGGTGTATTTTAATGGATGAGTGTCTTTGTGAATGGAAGCATCAGTTATAGGCCTAACCTATTGGCATTGTCAGTGCTTCATTGATTTTCCATTTAAGAAAACAGTCATTCTCATTTTCAAGTTGCAGACACTGCCAGGTAAGCCGTCCATACTCCCAGATACACCTCCCATCTCAGTGGCAGACACTGGTATGGCAGTGCAGTCTCCCAGCTCACACTGTCAACCTAGATTCAGACACTCAACACTACTAGGTCAGGGACTGTGAACCAGAGTCAAGAGGAGACCCCATGCCAACCATGGCACTTTCAGCCAGTCCTGACTGTATGGCTTACTGTGCTTTGCATTCTGGGACTTGTAGCTTTGCTTTTACCATTCAATTCTAGCGTGCAAGGTACAACAGTCCAGGAAAAAGCCAAGACTGTAAAAAGGTGTCACAAATGACATGGTGTCACTAATCAGACCTGGTGCAGGCATCATGACGGTGGCGCTCACAGCAAAACTGGAGACACTCCCGGCGCACAGGCAGACGCTCCTTGATCTGCAGCACCTGCTCCCTCCTCATGATGCCTCTGTCTCATGTTAAATTGTTGTTGTTTCTAGTGCCAAGATGCCCTCTTCGGTGAACATTACGTGTTATAAATGTCCTTTCCCTTTCACTCACAGCACAGACTTCGACACTCCCAGGTAAGGGCACCTCCAATACAAATAAATGTTTAAGGAACCTTGGCTAATCTGCAGACAAACACTTCGAGTGCAGATTCGTTCATTCCCGGCTCAGATGCAGACCTCCCCTGCTCTGCTTCAAACTGTGTCTGGTTAGAGCGAGACTCACACTTTAACTCAATTCTAATCTCAGCTCACCCGCAGACACTCCCTTCTATGCTGCGAACACTCCCAGATTAGCCACAGTGGTACAGGCAGTTCTGTGCAGGCGCAGCAGCCAATGAAAGTTGGAGGGTGTATAAGGAAGGAGAGACAGACACTCCCCTTCACAAAACTGTGAGAAACGAAACTTAACTTCTCGTGTAAAATTCGGGACGGACAACATGGCTACAGCAGACCACCTCAAAGGCATGAAAGAAGAGGCCACGTGCTCCATATGTCTGGAATATTTTACAAACCCCGCGGTTGTGGAGTGTGGACACACCTTCTGTCTGTCCTGTATTACTCGGTACTGGGAGGGGCTGCAGACAGACTTCCCCTGTCCTCAGTGCAGGGAAATATCTCAAAGTAAAACCCTCCGGCCCAACAGGCACCTGGCGAACATGGTGGAAATCGCCAAACAGATTGAGGTACCGAGTCCGACCCCCCAGGAGGCGAATCTGTGCCGAGAACACGAAGAGAAACTGAAACTGTTCTGTGAAGATGACCAGGAGCCCATCTGTGTGGTCTGCAGCATGTCACGTGATCATAAACCTCACACTGTGCTCCCCATCCGAGAAGCTGCCGAGGGGTACAAGGTATGTGTGCTACAGAGCTTGGTCACGGTGCTCCTACTCGAGAGGCCGCCGAAGAGGTGGAGAGGTGTGTGTGTGTGAGTGTCAAAAGTAGGCGCCAGGTACTTTCTTGTAGCCAGTCATTCTGAGGGCTATAATAATAATTTTAGGTTTGGCTGTCGTGTGCATTAGAGCTATTGGTTATGTCGCTGAAAAAAACCTGAATGTGTTTTGAGGAATATGAATTGAATGCTTCATTGTGCTATTGCACAGTGGCATTCTGATTGGCGGTGTTATTAGATCATGTCCTGGTTCCCGGTGAAGCTGTGTGGGCTGGGCCTGGCATGCTGGTCAAGTACAGCCTATATCGTTTTGGACTGACTGCCTGAGCGTATAACATCTGTTCTGTTGTGCTCACTCCTCAGTTGTCCTTTTGTTCCAGAATAGAGGCAATGTAAGGCTTGGTTCAGAGAAGAGAACAGTCTTCCATTGGGAAGCACCGTCTACAGGAATTTCCTAGATTGCTGCATGTCCAGGTTACTTTCTTGGGATTAAGTTCTTAATGTTGACACTGTAACTGTTGTTTCTGTTTACTAATTGACTTAACAACACCCCTTTTAACTTCCCCCTGTAGCTGGTCTGAAGTCACTGGTGCAATCTCACACCAAGAGGGAGGCACAGTGCTTTAGTGAAAGGGTTAACGTCCCCTGATAAATGTTCAACATAACGTCTCCCCACAATCCAGAAGATGCCAATAAAACAAAAACATGCGCTTTATTTTAGGAGCTATGGACTCACAAGTCTGTATGGAATAGTCTCTATGTCGGGTTGAGGTTTAGGGCAAAGCAGTATTGAGCGCCAGCGCTTCAGATAGATGGATCCCTGTGCATCAAGGAACACCGCTGCTGCTGAGGGCTCAAGGATGGGTAGACTTGGGAAGCAGTCTCAATCTGGGCCTTTCCTCCTTGTCTGTGAGCTTCAAGGTTGATTCTCTTAGCCCGAACCTGCATAACAGTAGTCTTTGTGCTCCGACTTGTACTTGTTCTACTGCTCCAGGCAGTGGTCGAAGTGGGCGGGAACGGCAGGGCACGGCGTGCCCCTACTTCTTTAATTCTGTAGATTCTGTTCCCCTACATTTTTGTTATGAACATGCGTCCCTGGACGTCAGAAATATTCTGTTCGTGGACGAGCGGGGACCAGAGAATGAAAAGGTCTCTGTCTCTTACTTCCTGCCCAGACAAGACAATGAAGGTGTCCGCTTCTGCTCTGCCGCTGGTAGCTGCCCCCTCTTTCTTACTCCTATTCCCTCTCGTTCTGTCTAACTCTTTCTCACTTTTCCGAAAATCATGAATCAAGCAATAGTTCTCACCGTCTCTTCCTGTCGTCCATTTGAACCCCTGTGAAATGGATGCAAAAAAGAAAACCACTTTTGCTGGAAATGCCGTTTTGACATTTTTCTGTTCCAAATTGCAGCCTCGGAAATAAAATGTTCAAACTCTGAAAAATAAATAAATAAAGCAAGATGGAGTGTTCTTAAAGTGGACAGATAATTTTTTTCAAACCCCAACACATTAGCGCCACTTTACAGAGTTTGCCAGTAAAGCGCTACTTTTTGTTTTCTTGTCTTTCTTTGAACAGCATCGTTTTCCTCCAATACCTCCTCCCTGGAGGCAGGGCCGGCGCTAGGCATGGGCAGTGTGGGCAACTGCCCAGGGCCTGGCACTCTGCCTGCCAGGATGGGGCCCCCCACAATGGCAATTAACACCCCACTAGTCCTCGTGTATGTCTGCCGATCAGAGTGAAAGAAATGCTTTACAAAAGGGCTCATGGGAGGGGGCCCCCTCCTGGGGCCTCTAAGGGATGGTGTGGGAAGGCCTAGGGGAGGGTACACCTCTCAGGCAGCCAGTTCAGAGACTCGGCAGGGCGCCCATTGTCAGCACTTCAGCCCACACAGGTTTAACTCAACCCCCAAGCAATTTTCACACCTTCAGTTCGAAATGGGCTGTACAAGAGTTGCTTGGCGTGGCTGGGAAGAGGAGCTGCAGCCCAAGTGGAGTCTGCACAAAGCAGCTTCCCTGAGATCAGAAGGTGTCACTTATGTAGATTTCAGGGGCCTCCCACATTCCCCTTTGCCCAGGGCCCCGAATATCCTAGGACCAGCCCTGCCTGGAGGTACTGCAATACCTGGTTGATGGGTGGATTGGAAAACGAAATGTGTACGGCGTCTTTGTGTTCACAAATGTGGTCTTTTGAAACCATACTGCTTACGTTTTATAAGCATATAAGCAGTGGACATTGAAATGGGTCCTTTCTGGGCCCTGTAGTTATGTCCTTGACTTTTCAGGCAAAAATAAATGTTGATTTCTGAATAATGACTGTAAAAGCGTTAAGTTCACCATGTTCCTGCTTACATTTTACATGCTTTATTAAATCTTTCATTCCTTATGAGTGTTTGCTTTTTCCAGGATGTTGTTACCTTTTCTTTTAGGCAGCATGTTGCTCTTGTCTAGTGTGTAATTTGAATTGAGTCGCATCCAGTTATTTATAGCAGGTCAAATTGGATTGTAGCTGAAGGCAGTATGAGATTCTCTCAGTGGGGCAGTATGGTGTTCAGTGAGGGAACAGTTGTAGCAATGGGGGCAGAGCTGCTAAATTTAGAACTGGGGAACCAGGTTCAGCCTTCATGAACAGTCCCCCAGACCACTCTCCTGAGGGAGCACATTCCCATGCCAGACGTTAGAAGGCACTAGAAAAGCCCTGGTTTGTTAGCACCAGCAGGTGGACCCTAGCAGTGGCAAGTGTGGGTTCACCTTGAAGGCTTGCCCACCACAATCCATACTGAAGTTCACCTCCAGTCTTACGGGCAGGCCTATGAAGTAGCAGACCCTAGAGCAACAGTGACTCTGTCACTGAGGTCACAGGACCCCTGAGAAGAGCTGGCTCTAGGGCAGTGCGACTGGTGTGACCGCAATGGGCGCTGACTTTGAGTGGGGGTGTCGTATATTATGGTTTTAAAAGCACTTACTGCCTCCTTCCTGGCCGCCAGCTATTTTCGGCAATAATAAAAATGTCATGATAACTCGGATGAATAAACTTCTTCCTAGAGCGAGATCGGAGATTTGTCTAGTGGAAGTTTTGACTCATGGAAAGAGAGCGCAGAGGGTTAATGTGAATTCTGCAAAGAAAATGTACCAGGCTCATCACAAAGTGCACATATTGTAAATAGGTCAGTGGGTTATTGCTTTTGTCAGTGAGATCCTTTTGCTACTTACAGTTTATAAGTTAAAACCCTAACAAAGAACAGTGAGCTATTAACTTTTATCTAAGAGCTGCATACAAACTGCAAGGTATAAACTAGAGCGTTATGTTTTTTTCCCTAAGCCTTTGATTATCCTAATGTTGCAAAAAGTGTTATTTTTTATACAAATCAATAAGGATTTTCAAAGAGAACCCCCCCAATCATGGTATTAGGTTTTAAATTCTGAGTTTGTGTTTCTCCAGGCCAATCACTATTAAACAATACTGTCTACTAGTATGGTTATCATGTGACTCCTACACCTTGTAGTCCTTTGTCTTATGTAACATTTCCTAAACAGTCATTTACACACGTAAAATTGATTGTCTCTGTGTATATTGCTGACAACAGAAACTCCATGGCTCGGAAACAAATGGCTCGTGCTTCCACTTTTAAGCATTTTTCGGACATTCCGTGATTAAAATAAATTTACAAAGTGGAATATGTTTCTAATGTAAATAGCTCATATTAATCGGTAAATAATCATGTGTATCCATTGGTTGAATTACATAACATAATATGCTGTAACTGGTCAGTGAAATGCCACACAAATACTAAAGATTGGGATGTTTTGCGCACCCTGGCCACACCTCTAACTTCGCCCACTGATCCAATCCTCAGGTTATTCCCGCCCTCTGATTCTCAGCCCACAGTTCCCCTACTTTTTTTTTTTCCCTCTTCGACCACTGGCTCCAGGAATTGTCCTCGAACATGCTTTCATTTCATACTTCTTGAAGGTAGGCACATTGTTAGTAGTGCTGGGGTTGTTTCTGGGTGCAGTCACCAGGTGCCGTTACTTGATCTACTGTATGTGGGTCCCCGCAGCATGAGAAATTTGTCACCTGGTTGTAGGATCAGAACGCCTTTTTGGTGGTCTCTCTGGACTTGTACAAGCATGTTGTCAATCCACCATTTGCACAGGATAGGCATGCGCATAATAACTTCGATTTGCACAGCTGATTATTTACAGTTCGATTCTGGTTTATATTTTAGACCTACAGAGATTATCACTCACCAGCAGTGTGTGTGCTTCCTCGGCTCCACAGTTTTTTGCTGTTTAAGTAAGTGTCGAGTGAAACCGAATGTGCACTAACACTGTTTTAATAACAGCCGCTGCATACTGACATCGTTTATTCTATCCATTGGAATCTTTGATTTCCCCATTGCCGTGAGTAACCTTCCTGTTCATGTTATTACTTCTCGTACTCTCGTGATAATCTGCACGCTCACCTCATGACTACTATTTTCCACCATATATTTTCCATTGGCTTTTGCTTTCTGTGCACGTCGGGCTACACTCCACACACGATTGGTTTGCCTTCTACCATCAATGAAGAAACTCAGCATGATTATGTGTATTTTTGTTGTATGTATTGTAATATGGAGTAATAATTTTTTCAGATGTATCATCATATGCCTTGACGGTGGAATGATAACTGTTTGCATTTTATGATGCTTAGGGTCACGACACACGTGGTTCTTGAGTTCACTTTGACACCATGCGATGAATATGTAAAATGCACTGGGAAGAGCATTGTGTATACTTCTTTATTATTTGTTGAAAATGTCTGTGTTATAAGCGACAAATATTATTGGTTTCACTTACAGATGGGGTCCTCTGAAGAAGGGCACACTGATGCCCGAAATGCATCAGGATTTTTGTTGAATATTCATGGATTACCAGAATTGAGATCTGTGGTGATTTATCATTTATGAGAATAACGTGCAATAAACGTTGAACCTGCAACTGAATTCATTTGGAAAGATCACATTTGGTTTCTAATTATACATGTCCCAATGGGCTTGATGGCTGTGCACTGAGGGACATACCCTAATCAGGAGGTGCGTCTTGGAAAAAGAAAGCTTTTGCCAAGCCTAAACCTTTCATTATAACACATAGAAGTCACCTCTAAGATAGGCCCTAACCAGCCCATAGTGCAGGGCACAATGAATTGAAAAAGTTGGACATGTACCTTAAGTTTTACATGTCGCAATTTACTAACCTTCCATCAATCTAATAATGTATTATCCAGGGCTCCTTGGTATTCTGCTTGTAGAAGTTCTAGTTGTTTCGCAAGAGAGAGAAAAGTGGCGCTTTGCTGACATGAAAAGCAAAGGCTGATAAAGCTCGTAACTAAATAAAATGCCTTAGAGATCATATGACATGAGATATATTGGACACTAACGTCAAAATCGGGCTGGAGGTCTCTAGACATATGTGTAAATTGTACAAGGAGGACACTTTTCCAGGGAGGGATAACATTGAAGGTTTCTTTAAGGATATTGAACTCCTGAAATTGAGCGAAGATCAGAAGGCGACCTTATCAGTCGAGAGAAGAGGAGATTCGACAGCAGTTTAGGAAAATGGGCAGAGGAAAAGCTGCAGGGCTGCCGAGGATCCGTACTCACGCGGTGGTTCTACGCCTGAGTAGGTGTTTGCGGGTCTAGCCGGACTGAACGATTGTGTTTATGGGCAGAACCCCCTGGGCGGCCATCAGTTCGAGTTTTTGAATCCTTTAAACTCGTGAATGTTTTCCCATGATTTGTTGGGGACATTTCCTCCACTGATTTAGAGACATACCCAGCAGAGTACGGATCCTCGTGACCTACATCTAGCTGGGAAACCCAAGGATCTGATTAAGACATGGGTAACCGGTGGATTTGACTGCGACAGTCCTGAAGAAGACCGGGGTGACCTTTCGGGGCACAAATCAATGGTCGAAACATGTTGACTCGAGCAGTGGTAGGAGGGAAGTCTTGAGAAACCTCATTTTCTCATAAGACATTTTCCCATCCTTTCTTTTAATCCTGATAAGGGTACCATAATTGGTTCTAATAAAGTATTTCTTTCTTTTGGCACCCCTAATCAGTTTTAGCACACGTCCTTACTGCACTAATCTTTGTCGCACATTTGATCCACGAGGTGTTCCTCTACACACGGTATCACTTATGTATGTTACTCGTTGTACGTATTTACGTATTATGTTGTACGTCTTGTAACGTGGAAATTTATTATTTTTTCCCCCTCCCTAATGCTCCGCCCTGGATGTGGCTACACCAGGGCGTTTGTAGCAGGCCCTATGATGAAGCATGTCACATACTTCGGTATGCGAGTGAGGGCAGTTTTTTCTAAATTGGGAATTTTCCTTTGCTTATGTTGATGAACTCTTTATACCCATTTTGTATGTAATCATAGTCCATTTAGGGGGTTCGGGGTATTGGAGTATAAATGATTTGGCCCTCTCCTCTTTTGTGTGTTTAATAGCTTAATGAGCTAACCTTTCAAACACTTGGAGTAGTAGACCTAGGGGAAACCTATAATCTTCCTGTAACGCTGGTGGCAGTAGATGCCGCAAAGGCTTTTGACCAGGTTCACTGGCCATATTTGTGGGAAGTCTTAAAGAGATTTGGATTTCCTCCTAATTTAATAAAGGCCGTTCAGCTTTTGTATCATTCACCAAAAGCAAAGTGTTGTAAATTGGCAGCAATGGGTTAGCATTAGCAGAAGCCATCCTGTATTCAGAAGTTATCTTATCCGCTTTGTGAAAGCCATTTTGTATTTATGCTGCCACGTGCGCGCCATGTGCTCTGTCCCTCAGTGTTGACTGCTCTTGTAATCTGCCTAGAAACAAACTATATTTAGCATCTTCCACCTTCGCACATGCCCAGAAGGTCCTAGCTAGTAGAATACACCTGCTTCTCTAGTATATGTCAGGCTATTTTTGATGGTGTATGGAGAAGTAACTCCTCCCACTTTGTTGAGCAAGCAGATCTTGCATCTCCATATTAGTCATTTTGCATGCTTACATGAGCCAGAACTGCCCCTTGGTCATATGCTTACTATGTAACCCTAAGCATATATAAGGCCGCAGTTTTCTGTACTCCTTAGACTGCCTCATTCAGTTGCTAAGGCTTCTGTGTGATGAAGTCTGACTCATTTGAGGTTAATAAAGATGTAACTTATATATTTCAGCTTCTGTGCAAATTTCATCTTTGTTGGTTTAAAAGGACCAAGTATCAGTGGGACCCCAAAGAAGGTTTTTTAAATGGCGCTCCAACGTGGACCTCATCAGAGAAGTGGCTATCTGAGGGAGTGATCTTGTCATGAGACAGAAATCTACTGTGCAGGACAGGACAGGACTCTACTAAGGAGGTACTCTGCGCACGGAGATTCTGGGGATTCTCTGTCTCTGCAGCTCAGTATATTTCTGATCTTCCTGATTTCGATCCTACCCACATGATGTCACCCCTGACTGAGAACCTTTTTGGCGTGAGTATTCTAAAAAAGACCGTTAGGTCATTCAGAACTTGGCAGTTAGAATTTGGACAACCATTTGTTTGGTAAGAGACGTTCTGCGGCACTTGCTGTTGGTTTTGATGCCTTTGATTGGTAAGGTAGTTTATTAACACTTACTGTGGCTTAGATTTGCGTTGGACACATTTTGATTAGTATGTATGTAATATGTAAATTGCAATTTATGTAGGCAGGTAATGAGGAGATTTTTCTATGTTTGACTTTGTTTGAACGGTGCAACGTACGAAGAGTACCTAAAGCGCTACTTTGATTATATAATATTTGCATATTTTGCAATATTTTTGGCATGCCTATTTCAAGCACACATTGAAGAATGTGTTGCTTTTTGGAGGTACCATAGTGAGATGTGAAATAAATTAGCCGGCTCCCTTGAGGGAATAGCTAGAAAGGTTTAGGTATAAAAACCTATTTTTTCCTTGGTGATTCTGTAGCCCCATGGAATTCAAATATGGACAGAATACAAACAAGGATCCTTTTTCTGCACAATTTTATGAAAAGAGATATGCAGAGCGATTTTTATTTTTTTTATTTTTTTTTTTATTGTATTTTTTTTTAATTTTTTTTTTTTTTTTTTTTTGGTGTTCTGCCAGACAAAGCTAGTGAATTGAGTGTATTTTGGCTTCTTGGAAATGAAAAACAGTTTGTTGGGCTGTTTTTGCAGTCTTTAGGAATACTATTGAGAAGCGCTTCTTGTAAATATGACTTACAACTAGTATTTACAAATGGTTTGGTTTAAGTACAGTCTGTGGGCTGTCCTTTGTTTCTGTCTTAAGTGTTGATCTGTGGGTTAAATGTGTGTTTAAATGTCTATGTGGTTTGTGGTTTTACATTGCAACTTCTGTAAGTAAATAGCGATTGCACTCTTTGTGTAAGGATTGCTAGCCTTAAGCGCACTGTATTGTGTGTCCTGAGTGTTTTTACCCCCTTCTGTATATGTCTGGCATGAGCTCAATGTGTGTTTGTGTTTTCTTGCTGTCATCAGTCTGTTATGCAAAATGTCATTTAATTAATATTAAATAAAAACTTAATAAAAATCCAGAAATGAACCATATGGTATGCTAAATAATTATATGTTACTATTTAATTTATAGAGTAAGCAATTATGCACAAGTACAAACTGCCGATGCTTAAAAGATAAAATTAGAATTCACATTTAATAGGGATAAAATAGGCCTCAAAAACGAAATTGTGTGTTTTGCAATAAATAAACTTACAACATTTTCCTTAGATACATTGTATTAGATATTAACAGGCAAACACTTCATCGGAGTAAATGTTTGCTGAACTAAACACATATTATAGAACATGCATTGAAATGCCTCAAATTTTAAATAGACTGTCATCGTCCTTCCATTTCAACATTAAAAAAGCTTTCCACTAGCTGTGTTTTTACTGCCGCTGAGCAAACAGCTGTTGTTTTTGTAGGCCATAGAGAGACAGGAATGATTGACTCAGCCAGGATTTTGTCAGTTAAACACTGGGTAAAATCCTGCATTTCAGAATGCTGTTTTAAAAAGCTACAAAAATCAGGTTCATTATTTTGGATAACAGGAAAACATTTAACAGGATTTCCTTTCTTAAAGTCTTTTTTTATAAACATATTCTTGGTTCTGATATTAAATAATAATTGTCCTTTGCAAAATTTGTCATGTTTCAAGTTAGGTTTCTGTGCTTAGGCTTGTGAATGAATGCGTCTAAATATGATAGGCAAGGGATGCAGCTTGCTTTTCATGTGGAATTATCAAAAATGATTGGTTCTATAAAAAAAATAGTAATTATGAAAATATTAAAAATGTAAGTGCTTTTAAATTTGTTTTTTAATATTTATAAAGCTTAATACTCATACTGTGACCTCCAGGCAATAAAATTAAATTTAAGTTGTGTTGTACCGCATAATGAGGACATTTGCATATGGAATTTCACTCTGCGCAGGCGTAAAAAAAACTCATTTTTATAACGGTATATATGATTATTTTTGATTTCTCACTCCTGGCATATCTAGAGAACATTTTGAGGATGAATATTATGTAAAAAAATTATAAGATATTCATTTTTAAGTGCCCCAAATATCAAAGTCGAAATTGGGCAAAATTCACTATTTAAAGAGCAGAAGTTATTTTCTTAACTCTAAAACTGACAATCAGGGGAATGGGTCTACTGTTCAGCCTTGCACACAGAATAGGACAGCTGGGAAGAATTAAATGTCTTCTCTATTTAGTAGCCTGACAGGGCTCCCAGAGAAGGTCTGCATTGACATTTTGACATCTGAAATTTTTTGAAAGACAAGATGGCAGCACATGGAGGAGTTATGCTTATTTTTTGTTGGCGAAGCAAGTTTTTATGCACTCATATGAATATACCACAATACAATTGCATATGTGAGCTTGGCCATATATACAGCACTAATGCTTTTAGTTTGGTGCTTACTAGGGCTAAGCCAATGGGATTTCGTTTGAATTAATTCGCCCTCATGTTACATTTGTACATTTGATAAAAGGATTAGGGTTTGGGTATTCATATTCTTTAGCTCCTCTAAAGTGCTATGTACCTACTATAACTTAGTTTATGGCCAGTTGCTGCAAATAGGGGTTGATGGTGTTGACAGAATTGAAACCTGTTTCAGGTTTCCTACTGTCAAAATGGGGGAAGGAGGCTAGCTCCTCTACAAATTAAGGCTAGGTAATATGTATGTTGCTCCCTCCTTTTCTCAACTTTTTTTAGCCTGTGACCTCTCTCGCTGCTCCGTGAGAAGCGGTCGCTCCTTGCTCGTCCTGCACTGCTTACACAGCCTGCCTGCAATCAGATTAAAATCTGGGTATCGTAGTGCTCTCCCCATTGCTTGCTTGGTGCCAGGAAATCGTAGCGCTTTGACTTTATTTCTCTGCTTCACTGCGCTCGCATTGTGTAACTTGTATGTTTTCTTTAAATTGACAGATTTCACTACCTCACTGCGATTGCATTGTGTAACGTGTGCTTTTCATTTATATTGCCAGATTGTACCGAGATCACTGCCCATAGCGTATTCCACCTCTGTGCCCCCAATCTCGCCCAGTTTCACTGCTACTATCGCTGCCATTTTGTTTGTTGTGCCTGCAGCCAGCCTCCCCACCCCGCTCCCGCCTCCCAGCCTGATCCTCCCTCGCTCCACCCCCCCCACTATCCACCTATGTCAGATGGACCTACGCGCAACGTTTCACGCACAGCGGTCGCGCCCCATGCGCGCCGAAGGTGCGCCAAAGGTAAGCCCGTCTACACCCTTCCGCGCCTCGACCGCGCCCAGCGCCAGACCCCCTGGCCCCCGCAAAGCGCACTCCTCCAGCATAACATATGAAGCCGCCACCCTCCTAGCCCTTAACCCCGGACGCACACCTCTATGCTCCGTAGCTGCCCCAGGACTCACCCATGGACCTTTCGCCTGCCACTCCTGCAAATCTCAGAGGCACCCTCTGCAGGCCGCCAGGAACCCGTAAACAATTCTGCGAAGACATCACTGACTTCATCAGTCCACATGCCCTCGCCTCCAAGAACTACATTCTATTAGGAGACCTCAAATTCCACCTGGACAATAAAAACAACAGCAACACCACCACCCTTCTTGACAACCTGGCCAATCTCGGCCTCAAACAACTTGTTGACACCCCCACCCATGTAGCCGGACATACGCTCGACCCAGTCTTCACCTCCAGCAAACACATCTCCTTCGATCGCACCACAGATCTTCACTGGACGGACCACAGTTGTGTTCACTTCAGCTACAAAACCACCGCGACCCACAACCCCCCACAACCTATCCCCCGAAGAAAATGGAACAAAATCATCACCGACCAACTCCTCACATCGCTCAACCAAAACCCACCCGCCCTCTCATCGGTCCCAAACCAAGCTGCCATCAAATTCAAACAATGGATCACTCACAGCGCTGACGAATTTGCATCCTTGAAAAACCATCACACCAAACAAGACAGCAAAAAGGCCCCCTGGTTCAACGCTGACCTTAAGAAATCCAAAAAGCTATGCTGCACTCTCGAGGAAACATGGAGAAAAAACCCAACCACCGACAACATGACCACCTTCAAGGCAGCCACCCGCAAACACCACCAGCTGATCTGAGCCACCAAGAAATCAGCACTCAAGAATCGACTCCACAACAATGCCCACAACAGCAAGGAACTATTCACCATCGTCAAAGAATTCACCAACCCCACCGCAGTCTCAAATGACATCACTCCCTCCCAAGACCTCTGCGATTCGTTATCCTCCTTCTTCTACAAAAAAATTGCCGACATACATAACAGCTTCAAAAACAGTTCCAACAAACAATCCTCTCCACCCCCCTCAGAACCTAAACCGCCCTCTAACAACCTCAGCACCTGGAACCCAATCACCACTGAAGACACCATCCGCCTCATGAATTCCATCCACTCTGGCTCGCCAACCGACCCTTGTCCCACCACATTTTCAACAAAGCAGACTCCATCATCGCACCCCATCTCCGTGATGTCATCAACTGCTTCTTCATCTCTGCCACCTTCCCAGGAAGCTGGAAACATGCCGAAGTCAGCGCCCTCCTGAAGAAACCCACAGCAGACCCCACTGAACTTAAGAACTACCGCCCCATCTCCCTCCTCCCATTTCCGGCCAAAGTCATTGAGAAAGCCGTCAATAGCCAACTCGCCGCCTTCCTCGAATCCAACAACTCCCTCGATCCCTCACAGTCCGGCTTTCGAGCCAAACACAGCACCGAAACCGCCCTCATCGCAGCAACAGACGACATCCGAACACTACTGGACAACGGAGAAACAGTGGCCCTCATTCTACTCGACCTCTCCGCCGCCTTCGACACTGTTTGTCACAGCACACTCATAAAACGCCTCAGCAACATCGGCATAAAAGGAAAAGCCTTGGACTGGATCATCTCGTTCCTAGCTGGGAGAACTCAAAGAGTCCGACTTCCCCCCTTCAAATCAGAGGCCACCGAAGTCATCTGCGGTGTTCCACAAGGATCATCACTCAGCCCCACCCTCTTCAACATTTACATGAGTCCACTCGCTTCCATCGCGCGTCAACACAACCTAAACATCATCTCCTACGCTGACGACACCCAACTGATTCTTTCCCTCACCAAAGACCCCAACACCGCCAAAACCAATCTTCACGAAGGCATGAAAGAAGTAGCCGTATGGATGAAAGAGAGCCGCCTTAAACTTAACTCAGACAAAACGGAAGTGCTCTTCCTAGGATCAACCCCATCTGCCTGGGAGGACTCATGGTGGCCTTCGGACCTGGGCTCAGCACCCATACCCACTGACCATGCACGTAACCTTGGCTTCATCCTAGACTCCTCCCTCTCGATGACCAGACAAGTCAACGCCGGCTCATCTTCATGCTTCAACATCCTACGCATGCTCAAAAAAATCTTCCGTTGTATCCCCACCGAAACAAGAAAGACGGTCACCCACGCACTGGTCACAAGCCGACTGGATTACGGAAACACCCTCTACTCCGGAATTACAAACAAATTACAGAAAAAACTCCCAACGCATCCAAAACGCATCAGCGAGACTCATTTTGGACATCCCTCGCCAAGAACACATTACCTGCCACCTGAAAGACCTCCACTGGCTTCCCGTCAACAAGAGAATAACATTCCGTCTCCTCACCCACGCACACAAGGCCCTCTACAAACTAGGGCCCGAATGCCTCAACACCCGACTATCCTTCTACACACACCCCCGCCAACTAAGATCATCCAATCAAGGCCTCGCCGCAGTTCCGCGTATCCAAAGATCCACCATGGGAAGTAGATCCTTCTCCTACTTGGCGGCCAAGACCTGGAACTCACTCCCAACTCACCTCCGCCTTACACAGAACCACATCTCCTTCAGAAAAGAACTTAAAACCTGGCTATTCGATAAATAATGAACCCTCTCCCCAAGCGCCTTGAGACCCTCTGGGTGAGTAGTGCGCTATATAAATTCCTGAACTTGAACTTGAAACTGTCTGTGAAATAGCAATGAGATATTTAATTGACTATTCAGTAATACTGTTTTAAACATTGTTAGCATTAATAAAATGAATAAATATATGTTTTATTACTGCCCATCATGTTTGATGAAATTATGACCGGATCAGTAGTCTAGATTGTTGTTCCCTTATTTTGATCTTTAAGGGGAATTAGATGTGGGTAGTTTTGTTCTACAAGTCTTAGGTGATAACCGTTTCAGTTTATAAACTTTATTTGGATTTAAAATAAAAATCACAAAAGTTGTCACAATACAACAGTAAAAGCCGGGTTAGCCATGGCAAATAATCACTGGGTCTAGAGACTTGATTGGGCAGGAACATATCACTTTCATCTTTAAAATAATAAATAACACAATATAAAAACTAGTTCTAAAAACAAACCCTTGTTAGCGGCCAATACTTAACATGATAGAAAATTGTCCAACTACAGTTAAAATGCATCAAATGAAACATAAAATGCATCAATCAATAATAATACAATATCCCATACTATACAACGGATTCGATTACTTGAACCTTCCACCAGTCCACTGAGTTACCCACACCTGACCCAAAAACGTAGCCGTTGCAAACATGATTGGCCCATCTAAAGAAGTTTTTAATATTCTATACACCTCTTTGAATTCTCGAATACCCAAAGCTAAAAAAATTGGTTTCAACCAGCGTCGTATCGGTACGCTTTATGCCGAGCATGCAAAAAAAAATGTGTGGTATAGATTCAACCCTGAGCAGTATGGGCAATTACTACTACTTGCGTCTAATTTAGACCACCTCGAAATAAAGGCCTTGGTGGGTAATGAGCCTACACTGAACGGATGGAATAATTTCCTATCACGAGGGGAGGTAATTATATCCCAATACTGCTCAAGTTTGGGTTCAAGCTTGATGTCAAGGAATGTATTAGTCAGGGTCAGACCAGTGGAAACTGTAAACCGTCTAAGGTTTATCATATGCCAATAGGCAGCCTTTAGTCCTGCTTTACTCGGAAATTAGATTTGCTGCCGTGGAGGTCCACAGGCAACTCAACCCCAACTCACAGAGAATATTTCTGACACAACGGAACCAGAGGAGCTTCTTGTTAACATCACGTTCTCTGACTTCTAACAAAGCCAGGGCATAATTAGCCAGCTCTGGTGTCACCCAGAGTCTCCTCCAATATACTACGAGCCTATAAAGCGCAACATATTTGATGGAATGGCACCCCAGATCTAGATATAAAGGAACCAAGGGGGTAGATTGCGGGAGACCAACCACCGATTTTAAAAATGTGTTTTGACTCACCACTAGGCGTACCAAATTCCCATACCCCCACAGCTCTACACCATACAAGATAGAAGCACTAATTCTAGATTTATAGATCTGTAGTACAGGAGCTACGGGTTTAGTGTAAGAACATCTTTGCTCCTTGAGTAGGACTCCAGAGAGTTGGGCATGCCTCACAGTCAGGCTATCTATTTGGAGTTTTTTGTTGATCGTTACCCCCAGATATGAAAAAATCTCAGCTTATTTTAAAATTCCCTCCTGCATTCTGACTTCGCCAGTGGGTTTGCTAGAATTCTGGAGAACCATAAACTTTGTTTTATCTACGTTTACAGTGAGGTCATGGTCCGCACAGAACACCTCAAATCTTGAGAGGGCGCGTTGAAGTCCCTGTCTTGTTTTTGATAGAATAAGGGTGTCGTCTGCAAACATCAGGAGGGGTATCCTTTTTCCTGCTAAACTCGGGGCGTCTGTAGGATCGTTTTCAAAGTAATCTAAAACCCCATTTATATAGATTGAAAATAAAGTGGGCGCTAGTACGCAGCCCTGCCTTACACCCTTCTGCATTGGAAACTCAGCTGTGGTGCTGCCTGCCATGTCCCATCTAACTTGGGCATAGTTATCCGTGTAGAGTTTGATAACAAAGGCCAGGATATTCAGAGGCATGCCTAGTTTGGAAAGGGAGAGCCAAAGCTTTTGGCGAGGAACTAAATCGAAAGCAGACTTGAGGTCCACGAAGGCAGCATATATTGAACCTTTGCCCAGGGTGACATTTCGCCAGTAAATAAGAACAAACCTTAAAATCTGGTCCACTGTACTTACACACTGCCGGAACCCAGCTTGTAAATCGGAGAGGATATGAAAATCCTCCAACCAAGCCTGCATTCTGCCTAGAATTACCCTTGCTACAACCTTTTGAACGCAATTGATCAGGTCTATGGGCCTGTAATTTCCTGTGTTGGAGCGGTCCCCTTTCTTAAAGATGGGAAGGATCACCGCACCAGCCCAGGTTCTTGGAATCACCGCTCCCCCGTCGATAGCATTCATCAACAATTGTATGTACATAGCCCAATGGTCCAGGTCTTGTAAAAACAAATCTGCAGGAATGCAGTCGCGACCCGGGGCCCTACCCTTTGGGACCTGTAGGAGAGCATGTTCCACCTCCTTCTTGGTAATGCAGAGAGCGGGTGTCGAGGGGGGCATCACAAAGATAATTTGGGGATTCGAGTCCCTAGCAAATTGACTACTAAAATGTCGAACCCACTGGTCTGGTTCCACGTGATTTGTTGGCACTTTACTCGTATTGCCACTCCCCCACTTGACTAAATGCCAAAACTCCGTCATGTCTCTCCCAGAGCAAGCTCTGAGCAGATCTGCCCAATGGGCTTCATCCGAGTCTCTTTTGGCCCGGGATTGGGCTGCCTTATATTCCTGCCTTTTCTCCTTCATGGCATCCCTATCTTGACTCCTGATGGCCCCTGCCAGGGATCGATAGGCCATGTGGCAGTTCGAATTATACCAAACTGCTGCCTTATTGGCTGGTAATACACGTCCTTTATTATTTAGTGTAGTGGAAAAACCTCTAAGTTGATCAAAAAGATTCTCATGTTGCTGGCCGACTCTGTCAGCGTGGACCCCATCTGCAGTGTCTATCTGCAGCACTGCAATGGTGTTCACTACTAAGTTACTCATGACTAGCAGAATCTCCGGGTTTTGCACTACCTTAGCCCATTTTAAGCGTCTCGTATCATTGGACAAGTTGCCTTGTACAAAATCTACACGTGGTGGCATCCCATCAACATGCTTAATGTCTAGAAGCCACTTAGTGACTAAAAGTGGGTTGTGGTCACTTTCAGGCAGTGCTTCTACCGCCATGTCTACCAAATTCGATCAGAGCTCCTTATTTATGATAACACAGTCAATTCGACTAGAACAGAGCCCGCAGTTACATGTTCTGGCGACCCTGTTTTGTCTGATACTGTACGGCCATTTGCTGCCCTCAGCCCATGCTCCAGACAGAGTACTTTCATTTGGAGTGCTGCACTGGTCCACTTTTTTATGGGAGGAAGTTCCAGGCGTGGCATCAGCCACTGGTCATCTTCCTCTGTGCTAAAATTCATGTCCTCACAATCAAGAGGTTTGTAGGTACAATTGAAATCCCCGGCTATAATAATGTTCGCGTGACCTCTGTGGTTCGTTAAAAAATCATCTAATTTGGCTATAGTTTCTGAGGCCTTCGCACCTGGATGAACCCTAGAATAGACATTGATAATCAAGACATCCCTTCAATCGCCCAATTTTAGCTTGACAATAAGAATATCCAGAGATTCAATGACTATCTCCTCTATCCTAATAACCTGGGTCTGCCTAACCCACAATGTCAGAACCCCCATCGGTCTGCCCCGTTCATCCTGTACAGCTGGTTAGGATATATTGATATAGCCCTCACAAAATACCCTGTCCACTGCCCACGTCTCTTTGAAACAAATTATGTCAACGTTCTCAATGAAGGAAATCCATTCAATACATGCAACTTTACTGACAAGCCCCGCAATGTTCCACAAAGCTAGCTTAATACCAGTACTAGGTTCAGTAAAAGCACCACTGTGACTTGGCGTTCCTTGAACAGGGTTCAACATACTGGGTGCTGGGACCTCATCATTGGTGTTTTGCAGAGAGGCCTTGCCAAAATCCTGTGCCCTACCCATAATGGAAGGGGCCAGGTTAGTTGTTAGAGGAAGACACTGGGGTACATTTAAAACATCTTCACATCTACTGCAATCACCCACTTCTTGCAGGTCCCCACAATTTCCACCCAATACAGAACTGAAATTATCAACTGTAGATGTCAAATCGAGTCAATCTATATCCTCCAAATTCACAAAACAATCGAACCTGTTGCGGTTTGGAACGGAATACTCATACATTTCCTGAGTGTGTGTCAGTAAATTACAATCAACCCCACCCCTTATTAATTGAGTGGAGTTTTGATTAAAAAAAATCCAGGGGCAAGAAATTAATGCCTTCCCTCTTAAGATACCTTGATCCAGCCCGATGTAATATAGTTTTTACCAAAAGAGGGGTCCCACAAGTATCAATTTACAATTTACAATAAAGTTCACCACCACGCAGTCTCCGCTACTGGATTTCCTGGATTTGCCAACCCAAGACACTCTGTGTGCCATTTTGAAACCCCTAAAGAGGTGTACCCCCAACCCAGTTTTAGCATTTACGAGATGAAGGGCCTTATTCCTAAGAGAGACCCAATGTTCTACATGTCCCGGTTGGAGGGGGGTACATTTTTAAGTATAATAGTATATGGTGTGGCCTCTGGGGATAAGTCGAGACTGTCGTTCCGGGTGTGCACGTCCCGGGCAGCCTGCGGCAACCTCCTACTAGGGACCCCTGGTCGATCTATCCTCGGTTGGGCTGTAACGTCCTGGACTGATTCGTTACTCATTCTTGGTAGCGTTACTTGGGTAGGATTTAAAGCAGCCACGCAGGGGTCATTAAGGAGAGGGTTAGACGGAAATGAGACTGACACTGCCTTACCAACTGGTGCGACAGCGCCACTAGACAAACCGTCAATCGGACTACATGTTAACAGTGTTAATTGGTGCTCGATGTTACTCAGTCTTAGGGTAATGGCTTCAAGTTTTCACAGCTTAGGGTTCCAGGGCCGCCAGTAGGTTAGACTCTAGTTTAGTAAGGAGCCTATCCTCCAAATCACTGGGCAGCTGGTTAGAACTAACCTGGGAACAACTGGTTACAGAATTGGGAACCTTGGGAGTAATGCCCTCTAATGAACCACCTTTCTTTCCAAGAGCAACCCCTCTTATTTTCGCCACTTTGCTAGCCTGGTGCGTAGTAAGTGGCATGCCCCCGCCTTTCTTTTCTTGCTAGAGACTGTAGCCTCAACCCCCCCCCCCCTTGTTTGCCTTGACGCTGCTGACTGGTAAGAACTTTCTCAGGGGACAAGGTAGTGACCATTGGATCAATGGCTGGGGTGGAAAGAGCCAAAATAGAGGTCACAGGGAAACCAGAAATAGATTGTGACAACAGTTCAGCTGGATTGACCAAATTTGGCTGAGGACAGGCTACAGGAGCTCCAATAGAGACTCTACAGGGATCTAGGGACAGCCTCATTTGGGTGAGCTCAATCTCGTGTATTAAGGACAGATTCCGCTCTAACCAAGAAAGCGTCAAGTGTTCCAACTACCCCCAAGCCCCCCATTCCCTTATGATTTGTCTTGCTCATTCTTGTATCTAGATCGCAAATCCCTACTATCAAAGAGAGTATGTGAATAAGGGAAATCACAGCTGAACAGAAATGAACTTAATAACAGTCACTAACCAAGTCCTTATGAGATCCACTAGGCGTAGTGAAAGGGGGGTGGCCCAGGCCAGCCTTCTCCTGGTTACGACCGGCTCAGACGGGCCCGCCCTTGGTCCGGGCTTCGTCCCGGCGCCGTCCCCGCGTGCGTCCCACGATGCGGAAGACTAGTGCATTTTTAGCAAGAGAACTTGTGTTAAAGAGGGGGCAAGCAACTTGTGTTACTCTCGTTTCAGGAAGTTTGTTTGTGAAGTTCAAGCGTCTGGCATGTGGCAAAGATAGATGGTGAAACATATGGCCGCAAGTAGTACAGCGTAGTGGGCCCTTACTCAACTTTGGATCATAGCAAGCTCCGGGGTCTATTCCTTTAAAAAAGTTTAATTTAGCGCTGGCTAGACCCGGAGGTATCAGAGCACTTTGCATGAGCATCAGATCATAGTTGCAGGTTACATTTCTCTGGAGTAGTGGGTTCTGGGCATACCAGGGGAATCTGGGTGAAAACTAGCATAGTGGCTGGCGCTGTGTGCGATCCGGGTGAAGATGTGCTTGCCTTTGGTGCGCATGCGGCGCGGATGAGCTTTGTATTCCGGCATCTGGGGGTGGGATTGAGGGTGTGAGGGCACGTGTCTGCTGTCGTAAAGGGCGGGTGCTGAAGAAGAAAATTGGTGAGGTTCAAATAAATGCTAAACGGGGGGTCCAGCTACCCTGGCTGCGCTCACAAGCTCCCTTGTGAGTCGCAGGTACTGTTAGAAAAACGAAAGCTAAAATAATGGAGAAAATGGAAACAATAAAAGGAATTAAAAGTACCTTACCGGGATGGCAGCAGAATCCAAAGCCAGGCAACTCCAGGGTAACTAGGACCCACAAGGAAAATAATTGAAAATGTAGTTTTAAAAGATCGAAACAGCCAGCCACTCAAAGATGGCGGCCAAAGTTGAAGCTGGGGCACCTCCCATGCACACTGGTTCTACAATGAAAAGAAACTGACACTTAGGGGTCCATTACGATGTCGGGCGGATCGGGTGGCGATCTGCCCGACATTCATGATCGCCCACCACCCATTTCCCCCTGTCATATTACTATGGAGGGGGGGGTACCGCGGCGGACGTAAACATCGTCCGCCGCTTTTCCGCCCCGGTCGCCTTGCGGCCGGGCGGAAAATGTTTAATATGCTGGCGGTGTCTATTAGACAATGCCAGCCATATTATGATGGGCTTTCAGACATGCCTTTGCAATGCCGCCACAGAAAGGCATGCGGAGACTCCTGGGTCTCCGGGACTCCGGAGAGTGGGGGGTACACATGGCGGCTACCTATGGTACCCCCCCGCATTTCAAAGTGCAACATGGTAGGCACCGCGCGGGGCCTGTCATGTTGTGCTTTGAAATGCACAACGTGGATTTTTACCATTGCGGCGGGCGGCGCTTTCAGCACCGCCCGCCGCAATGGTAAAAATACAGGATGCGCCCGCCAGTGTGGCGGATCCTTTGGCGGGCGGTCCCGTTTTGCACGGGGATGGTGGGCGGGCAAAGTCCTAATGGGGGCCTTAGTTTTTAGTGTCCACGTGGTTAGTGAAAGCTCAGTGCAATTATTTAGTAAATCATATTTGCAGCCAATATTTTTTTTTAAATAAAAGTGACCGAAGTGCATTTGCTTGCATTAGGTCAGATTTACAACTTTCAGGAAGTAGTAAATTCATGTATATTTGTTTATGCGAAAATCAGCTGAGCAGTTGCAAATTAACTTTCCCTACACCCTCTATTTCCCGCATGGAAGAAGTGTACTTCTTCCTTTTTCAGGAGAAAATTTCTAACCTTTTCCCATGTGGGAAAAGATTGGAGAGGAGTTGGGGAATACCCACAACCATGCATTTGAAGGTGTGCGCAGACTCGCAGGAAATTCCACTACCACTTCTTTCCTATTGCGAGAATGTATGGCCCTGATTACGAGTTATATGATACTGACTGGGGTGTATATCTGTACTCCTAAAAACAGTCCTGTACGGTAACACCAATTTTTTTTTGTAAATGCATTTGATTGTTATTCGCAAACAAGGTGAGCATCGTGTATAATAACATACAGGTAGTTTTATCAACATTTTACAATGCATTAAATGACACTCTGAGCTCGCCGGGACAAACTTTAACCTCCCCTCTCCCCCAAACCCCCCACCCTCTGTCAGTGCGCCTGCAACCAAAACATAAGAAGCTCATCTTACATGGGTACCTTCCATAAATTATAAATTCTCCTCAGTAGGTGATGCAAAGGGGACATTTTCTCAAGACAAACCCATTGTGAAAAACTCTATCCATCCCTCCTGCTCTAGGTTCGGGTCCAGTTGGCTATGCGTCCCTAATCCATATCTTTCTCTCCCTCACTTGAACCCTCTGCAGGGGTCTGGAGCGCTGTTACCAAAGCCTCCCAAGCTCTAGCCACTGCTAGGGATCTATCATTATCTAATCGCCTGGCTTGCTGTAGTCGGAGCCTGTGCCCTCAGCCTGTGCCCATCGTAGTAGATTCGCCTTCCACCTCAGATAACTAGGGCCTACGTTCGATTTCCAATGCATGGTAAGTTCTCTCTTGGCCAGAATCAAACCTAGGTCATAGAATTTGCTAGTAACTTTCGTCCGGGGGTATGTGGGAACCATAATAACAAACAGGTTCCCATGTCCGCCTCTAACTGCCTGCCTGTTACAGTATTCAAACAATCCACTACTGCCGTCCAGTAGTTTGTCAGGCTTGGACATGACCAAAACATGTGGGAGAAATCAGCTCCATCGACTCTACACCTTGGGCATTGTAAGGGAGCGCCGCCAAAATATTGCGAGATCTTAATCGGAGTTAAGTATGCCCGATGTAACGTAAAAAACTGAACTAGTTGAAATCTAACGTTCCTAGTACCCTTCCAGGCGCGTCGAATCAACTGGGGCCACGTAGTCCCAGGAATGGGTTTTCCGATATCTGCTTCCCATTTACTTCGCAAACCCTCCAGAGGCAACAAAGTTTTTGTCGATAGCCTCCTATAGAGGCATGTCACAGCTTTGTAAGTACCAGCCACCATAACCACGTATTGGCAGCCTAGAGAGGTCGGAGGCTCAGAGAGCCCCATACTCCATTGTTTCTGAATGTCAGCTATCAACGCGGCATGAAGTAAATAATCTCCCCTCGGGAGCCCGTAAGCGGTCTGCAAATCTTGAAAAGTCAGCAGGGCCCCATCTTTATATAAATCTCGAATCATATGCAGCCCTTCCCAAATAGCCTTGCCGTCGTGCGGGAGAGCCGTACACATTCCCAGAGAAATCTCTGGGGCATACGGATGAGTGGTACCCCATCGTTTGTGACTCCGATTCCAGCGGAGACGAATGGTACGTTCTTCAAGTGTGAGTTGTTCTAAGTCTATCTTCTGGCGCAATACTATAAAAGAGAGTACATGTCTGGGAATTAGTCTGCCCTGCAGTCCTTCCGGCCCCCTAAACTCCAGAGCCACTGCCTGCGTAAACCATTGCATTTGTGCTGCCAGGTAGTACCATTCAAAATCAGGGACCGCTAGGCCCCCCTCAGCCCTGGGATGCAGCAGGGTGGTCAAAGCGACTCGTCGCCTGCCCGATCCCCAGATGAATCCCGTGGTCAAGGAGCGAAGTTTCCGAAAAATCGACGCTGGGATCCATACCTGCAATGTGCGAAAAAAATACAATAGGCGAGGAAGCGGCACCATTTTCAGCAGAGCCACCCTCCCCGCCACCGAGAGAGGCAGGGTACGCCAAAACCCCATGTTACTCTGTAGGCTCCTGATCGCCCTTTTTCACATTGCCCTCCAACAGGTCTAGTTGAGAGTGATAAATATGGGTGCCCAAATACGGGAGACAGTGATGCTCCCAACGAAGGTTCCCGGTGATCTGGGGTGCATCCTCTCTGGGGGTCATTGGGAAAAGGCAGGGCTTTCCCCAGTTGACCTTCAGTCCCGAGAGTTGACCAAAATTATGAAGCAGGAGTTTAGCTCCGTGTAGTGAGTCGTTTATATCCGCCAAGAACATCAGCAGATCGTCTGCGTACAGAGATATATATTGGGTCTCACTCCTCAGAGTCAAACCTTTGTACGCCTGACCCATCCGAGCATGAGATGCTAAGGGCGCTATGGCCAAGGCAAACAAGAGGGGGGGCCGCGAACCCCCTTGGCGCGTCCCACGGCCCACCTGATACGAGGCTGATATCGTGGCTCCCGTTTTCACTCTAGCCGTAGCTGCATTATAGAGCAATATAGTCCATTTCACAAACCGGTCACCCAATCCAAACGCCTTCAAAACTCGGAATAGGTATGGCCATTCAACACTGACGAAGGCCTTTTCAATATCGATTGAAAGCACAGCAGCCTCTGGGAGCCCTTCGAAATCTTCCCGCATGATCCGAATGAGCCGGCGTATACATGTCACCGTGGTGCGCTGGGGAATGAAACCGGCTTGATCCGGATGAATCAGGGCCCTCATGTGCGTTAGGAGTCTCATCACCAGGATCTTGCTCAAAATTTTATAGTCAACTGTAAGCATGGATAATGGTCGATAAGCTGAGCGAGAGCTGGCATCCACCCCACGCTTTAACAACGGGATTATAAGTGCCTCCCGGGCAGTCGCAGGCAATACACCGGTGTCCCAAGCTTCTCTGTAAATAGCTTGCAATCGTGGGGCAAGTATTTCTGCGTATGCTGCGTAAAACTAGATTGGTAAACCGTCCGCACCAGGAGTTTTACGGCGAGCCATATGCTTGATCGCTGTACGAATCTGACCCTCCGTTATCTCTTCTCCTAAGCTATCCGCCAGTTCCGGATCTAGGCGCGGCAGTTGAGCAGCAGCTAGGAAACCATCAAGATCTCCAGGTATGTCCGGCATCTCACTCCTATAGAGGTGTTCATAGTAGGCGAAGAATTGGTCATTAATTTCTTTCTGGGAATATACCAAACGGCCCTCCACAGTAGACAGGGACAAAATCGGGGGGTGCCGCGGGCGGCAGGATTAGCCAGCCAGGTTAGCAGGGAGCCCACCTTATCCCGCTCAGCATGAGTCCGAATGAGGTATTCCTTATGGTCAAAACAGCAGAGTCTCTCCATTTGTGCCGCGACCTCCTCACGTGCAGCCGAAACCGCTTCGTGAGACCCCGAATCTGCGTGGCTGGCCCGCTCTGCTTGACATAATCGATCTTCGCAAGATCCTGCAGCAGAGTCTTGCGAGCCCCCGCTGTGGATGAGATACAAACTCCCCGAATCACCGCCTTAAAGGCATCCCATTCCCTTGATGCCGTCCCCTCATTTTCAGCAAAGTAACGCTCCACACCTTCCTGCATTCCCGATTAAAAAAACGGAGTCCTCTAACGCCAGCGGGTTCAAACGCCAGGTGGGAATCGCCTGACGCTGCCTAGTCCATTGGACCACCACCAAACAGGGATTATGGTCAGAGATTGTTCTCGCCAGGTACTCACTATGGCGGGCCAAACCCTGGACATCTGGTGAGCATTAAATGATGTCTAGTCGGTCATGTAGGGCCTGTGGTGTGGAATAAAATGAATAGTCTCTCTCAGCAGGGTGGTGTGTCCACCATGTGTCAACCAGACCCCACATGTCTTGCCAATCTCGTCTCCCCTTTGCTATCTTATGGACTGTGGACTGAGCTAGTGGTGGGTGTGACCTATCCAGCTCCACATCAACAACAGAGTTAAAGTCCCCCCAAGTAGGATTGTGCCAGCCAAGACGGTTGCCAGTTTTCTTGATAAGCGTGCAAAAAAGGCAGCCTGCTCCACATTCGGGGCGTAAACACCACATAGCGTCAAGTCCCTCCCATCTAGTCGGCCCTGCACTGCCACAAACCTCCCTTCGGGATCCACCATTGTAGTCAGGGGTTGGAATGGAACTCCCGCTCTCACCCATATCAGAACCAGATGATGTCGCATCATCCGATCCCCTCCGAGACCCGGAGTCCACTGCAGAAGTAGAGGTCACCGCCCTGGAAATAGTGGAAACCGCCTTGAGGGCCTCCTTCAATCCAGTTCCGTTTGCGACTCAGAGGGCATCCACGCCGGTTGTCTTTTGTTCCGTCGGCTCCACCTAGGATTAGGTACAGTGTTCTGTAGCTCCCCAGTTGCCGTGTAAGCATCCGTCCCGGCCTTGTAAGACTCCAACCAGTTCCACACTTCCAAAGGAGTGTTATAGAAGGAGGATTTGGCATCCATCATTATCCGTATGCGGGCTGGAAACAAGAGCGAGTATCGGATACCCTCCTCTCGAAGAGCTTTCTTCACTGCTAAAAACGAGGAGCGGTGGCGTTGTACCTCAAAAGAGTAGTCGGGGTAGATGGAAACACGCGCATTGTCTACTTGGTAGGGCCCCATCGCTCGCGCTCTCTGCAGGATCATGTCTCTATCTTTGTAGTGCAGAAGGCGCGCTACAACTGGTCGAGGGGGTCACCCTGGTGCCGGGGGATGGGCCGGGACCCGGTGAGCCCGCTCCAGTGTGTAAAATTGAGTCAGCCCCTCAGGAGCAACCACCTCGCGTAGCCAGGTTTCCAGGTAGCTCACCATGTCAATCCCCTCTGTTTTTTCTGGCAAACCCACCACGCGTATATTATTACGCCGGTTGTGGCCCTCTGCGTCCTCAGCCCTTTTTAGGTCTCGCCTGTCGATGCGCATGCGCATCGAGCAAGCGAGAGTATTGCGACTTATCCACTCTTTATCCACACTGCAAGGAATCGCCACGATCGTGGCGATTCCTTGCAGTGCCCGTGACTTTTAAGCTCAATGCGCATGCGCATTGAGCTTATGCGCATGCGCATTGAGTTTAAAAGCGCGTGCACGTCCGTCTTTGTTTACCCGCTCCGCCCCCTCCCCTTCCCGCCGTGTCGCATTTCTCCTCCCCCTCCCCTCCCTCCGTCTTGTTTTCTTATGGAGGACAATCCCGTCCACCATGTTGAGCGGCGTGGGTCAGGGCCATTATCACAACAAGCGGATGCAACCCGGACAGCTGACTGTGCAGCGGCTTAGTTTCTCAAACCCGTTGTACTTGCGGATCTGTTTTATTATTTGTCAACTTGTGTTTATGTTTGAATCAGCGCGATCAACACAAACACTCCTCACTTCCACCAGATGGTTGCCACGGAGACCCTAGGGTCATTTTCTTCCCTTTAAACCGATTGGACGCTCAATTCGGATTACAAGCACCAATCTACCGGATTGGTTGACTAACCACTGCGTCATTCACGTCTGCGTCATGGCGCTTTCAGTTCAGCCGAGCCCTTGATTGATCGGGACGTGTTTAAAACTACTCCGGTATGCTCGCATATACATCCACGGGATCCGGCATTACGAGGAACTATACAGGTACCAAGCGGGTGCCTGGCAGTGAAGGCGTGAGTCCTGATATTCAACCACGAGCTAAGTACTTTCTTAAAGCCGAGGCTTGAATATTTAACTTTAGCCTTATTTTCTCTCTCCTATAGGGTGTGCCGTTTTGCCCCCACCCCCCTCCCGTGACACATAGTGTAACAAGTGATTACACCCTCTGTAAGATATTTCTTCAATATATTTTTTTTAATTGACCTAGACGTGCCCAGCAGCACCGAGTGTTTGTCCAAACGTTTTTAGCATCTAAACTCCATAGACCACCGGCTATTGCTAAATGCTATTTTGGGCATACAGGGCACTACAGCCCTTAGTAACAGCATACATCTATGACGTTTACAGACCACCGGCTACTGCTATACGCTATATTGGGTATACAGGGCACTACAGCCCTTAGCAAAATCTTTTTCTGATTTAAATACTTGCAGAAATAATAAGTGCACAAGATCACATATAGTAGCACGTTAGATCAGCGTTACCGCCTAAAGTGCACTACGAGCCAGACCGCAAGATTCACAGATTTGTTAGATACTGTGTTATGGTTGTGCTGAGACGAAGGAAACCTCAATGCCTCGTTCGCATTTCTCATCCCCCCTCCCCTCTCCTCCGTCCGTCTTCGACCTAATACTCCGCCCTGCAAGAACCCCCCGACCACCCCATAAGGTTTAATCAGGGGAAACCTCGCCTGCTGCACTGAATCTACCCACGCACGACAGCGCTCACAAACAGTCAACTGGTGCGATGTGCGCCACTCCTTCCACACGCCTCCAAACTGTATTCAGCTTCCGATAAGTTGAGGATTAGCATGAGGGCAAAAATTGCTCCGTACGTCTGCGGATACTACATCAATGCCAGAAGTCTTCAGGTCTCTCCTTCTGACACCATGCGACTTGCATGATGAACAGGTCAGCAGGGCAAGATAACCATCAGCAGAAATCATATGATTATCCGGCTGAAGAAAGCTGCAGATGTTCATTCAGGTACGTGTTATTTCTATCGTGGAGAGGTTTCTGTATAAGTCGCAGCCACAATTATGTGGTAAGGACACCGACATAACCAGGTTCATGAATGTAATCATTTATTTTAGAGAAAAACCACCCGAGCTGCTGAGCGCCCAAGCACCGCCAGCCTCGGACTCTCAAGTGCTTTGACTGCCTGAACCGACACTCTATAGAACTTTGACATTCACGCTGTCACGAGCAGGTGTGTGGAGTCTGGAATACTACACTATGTTTGATTTGTTGATTCATAATTCAACCAAAGATCTGGAGAACCCTGTTCACCCTTCTTATGTGAGCCTGAGGCAAGGGAAAGAGAGTCCGTACTTACCATCATTTTGTCTAGAAATGAAGGCATCATCATCCTTCCTCACAAACACGGGGCCCATCATTAGAGACATGGCCATTGTGAAAACTCATGAGGTTGATCTAAATCCAAAGGTGAAGGACAGGAACCGGGGGAGGGGGAGCAAGGGAACCTCAAACTTCTGATGCTTTAGGTAAGTGGTGACATACATTTTCGCAATTTAAAAAAAAAATACTCACCCTCAAACTTTCACCCTCAACACCTCACTCACACTCACTCTCACTCACCCTCACTCAGCATCAACTACTCCCCCTCACCCTCACTCACCCTCAACACCTCACCCTCCCTCACCCTCCACACCTCACCCTCACTCACCCTCAACCCCTCACCCTCACTCGCCCTCAACCCCTCACCCTCACTCACCCTCAACCCCTCACCCCCTCACCCTCAACCCCTCACCATCACTCACCCTCACTCACCCTCAACCCCTCACTCACCCTCACTCAGCGCAACCACAGCATCTTCACTAAATATATTTAATACACTTTAAGCTATTGGCAATATAAAATAAAATCCATTTTATTTACGTATTAATTATTGTTTTTTAAAGCCATTGATTTTTTTTATATCAATACATATAAGTCACATATAAGTCCCGTTAATACAAAACATGTTGCTTTACAAATGCTAGAGGTGTCACATTTAGAAAAATTATAACTATTGGCTTTGTAAAGAAGAAAGCTATTAATTTAGCTATTTAGAAAAAACAACACATAAATAAAAAACAAAAAAATAATTAACACCTATAGCTCAAACTTTCCTACTGCGAGACCTATTGCATTTCCAATGCTTGTTTCCAGTAGCTGTACTCTTCTCTGTAGGTCCCCCTGGGTGGCATCTGTCCAGCGTAGCTTCGGCTTGCATGACACGGTCCACCAGCTTCCCGTGGTCTGCTCGCAAGAGTCTCAATCCCGTGGACACCTGGGCGATGTCATGATGTAGGGCCTCCCTTGTGTCGGCAATGGCCTTCAGGATCTGTTCAATCTGGCGCTGCTGTAGCCCCACCAGATGTGGGGTCCTCAGACAGGCCCAGGTCCCGATCTCCGGGTAGGTCCGCCGCAGGGTCAGGGGGCATCGCGCCCGGCTTCAGGCGCAGTTTCCCCATTGTACCAACGTTCATGCAGTTCCCTGGCCCTGCGTCCGCGAACGTCCCTCCACCAATACAGGTTCACCAGGAGCACCCTTCTACAGCAACAGTTCGTACCTCTGATCACAGAGGCGATAGGGCCTCTCCCAACAGCAGATTCCACGCTGTCGCGCCGGATGTCCCTCAGGGCTCCAAGGTGGTCATAGTCGGCCCCGCTCGCCGGGCGTCCCAGGAAATCTCCGGACCGCTCCAGGCCCCTGAGGACCCGCAGAGCCCCCAGAAGTAGAAGCAAGGATGACCAAGAGGTGCCCGTGATCGTGCCAATACTAGTCAATCATCTGCGCTGTAAGTAGGATGTGGTGGCGAGCTATAGTCTATCCTCCAGCTGTGCAGGTGGGCCTGCGCTATGCAGTCGGGGCTCCAGTATTCACAACATCGATGTCCACCCGGGCGCAGGGCCCAGTGATTGCTTTTCGTCAATAGTGTCCCTTGGCAGAAGAGGTGGATCTCCGTCAGCACCCCTGGATCCCTCGCTGCCGGTACGCGAACTGTCGAGGGTTACCAACAGACTGCCCCACTCCTCAACCGGGGCCGCAGGGACCAGCATTAGAGCAACGGGGCGGAACCTGTGCCTCCCACACACGGTGCCCGCCGGCACCCTGGGTCAGCAGGTAGGACCGCCTGCAGGCGGGGCAGCCGATCAACACCGCCAGTTAGGCCCCTGCTTGATCACGGCCAGGGCCTAGGCCGAATGCTCCAGCTCGTGGAGGTGCGCAGCGCTAACCCGCAACGGCATCAGTGGGGGCCCTCTGCGTTATAGCCTGTCTCCACTACCAGTCCGCTCGCTCTGGTCCCAGGGGTCGACTGGCTGCTGGTGGTATCCGCATCTACCAGGGCTTAGCAGGTCGCCCCGCAACCTCACCTTGAGGTCTGAGCGTCTCAGGAATGCAACGTTCCAAATTTCGTCGGTACACCGGCTGCTGCCGCAAGTTGGGGCCGGCTCGCTCGCACTCCGGCCCGGCCAACTGCGCACTCAATGCCGGGGATGAGCCTGGTTGTGTAGGCCACAGAAAGATGGCCGTCCCCCGACTGATGGACTCCTCGGCGGTTCGGCGTTTCGCCGCTGCAGGTCGGCACTCGCCACAGCGGACGGCTCCCCAGGGGCTAAGCAGCTGGAGGCGATGATGGCAAGCCCTCTAGGGACAGCAGGGCAAAATTAAGCAGGATAAAACTAGAGGTGGGCACGGAGCTTCGTGCTCACGCGTCCATTCCAGTTGGTGGCCAAGCCAACGCCCCTGTGTGGTAACACCAATTATGAGTTTATCCATATAGAATGGAGAATAACTGTTGCTGACTTGGTTTTAGCGGATGAAATTCGGCATAGCCTCTTCTTTTCTGTGGGGATTATCTCACATGTACCAACTATTTTAACAGGTGGCTTATATGAGCAGGGATTGCTTTGGAGCAAGGGGGAAGAGGTAGAATGGATGGCAGGTTGGGTGGGCCATGGGAGACTATCGTCAAGCAGGGGGGCATTTTATGCTCCTCTTGTGCCATGACCGAGAGTTCGATAGCAGCTGGAAAACAAGTCCAGACTGTAATGTTGTTTGTTTTCAAACCAATTTTAGTGGCAAATTTTCCGGCTGCTAAAATTGGGTCCTTTGTTCCTTGAGCAGGTATTTCTAAATGCAAAAACAACAGGCCCCGCATGGGTGAGCACAACCGAATTCCTTATGGGGATTCCCATCAACTCCTAATCCTATGTAGATTTTCTGAATAATGGCAAAATCAGAACCTTGCAAAAGTTCAAACCCTGATATAATATAAGCCCTAACCTAATCAGACAAGCAATTATCAGTGCTTTTTGAATAATGTGAATGTTGCCATAACTTGTCGCATCTCGCCATGGTGCAGAAAAGGACAAGTTGATTTTTTACAGGATGGGTCAGGGGTCTTCAAACTGGGGGAGCGAGCTCGCCTATGGGGCCCTTAATTGATCCCAGGGGGGGCGCCAGGCTCTGGTTAAATAAAGCATAATGCTGATAGCAGTGCTTTGTTGCTTTGTTTTAAGCTTAAAACAAATGATCAGCAGTAACCCACTCTGTAATGGGCCATTACTAACATAGTTTGCCATTTATATTTCGCTGGGAGTATTTGTCAAAAGGTAAAGGACTCCAAATATTCTTCAAACCTCCCCGCCCCCATTTTGAATAATCACACTGTGATTAATTTTTTCATGTTAGTAAGGCCTCGCTAACCAGAAAAGTATGTTTGACAATCATGTATTTGATTGCATTTTTAAAAGGTTTAACATAACTGTAATGTTTACATAATGTCTAGACATATTTAAACATTTCAGATTTAATAGACTAATTGTGAAAACATCCAATGAGTAGGTATTTTACAAAATTCCACACCCCTGTGTAAGTCTCTCAACCTCTTGAAGGATAGTTGCACAATATCTTTTCGGCTTTTAAAATATAGACTTTCTTCTTTTTAGGAGAAGTTTCAGAGTTATCTAGTCTGTTTGAAGAAAAAGCTTCAGGAGAGCCTTGAACTGCATGGCAAAGAAGATATGAAAGTGACACAACTAGAGGTAAGAGACCAGTAATTGATATAGTAGCATCATAGAGCGAGGACTCCAAACATGATATCACTTTATCGGTTTAAAGGGCGACCATAACATTCACCTCTTGCAAGGGTCAGCCATACCTGGGTTCCATGCCTGGGTTAAGGGCATCCTGACGGCGCTTTGCAGCTATCACCAGCACCTGCATCTTCCTTACACATAAAGTCACTCTAAGGACCCAGGGGTTTGCCAGAGTTATTGTTTGGATGTGTGTAAAGATGATTAACTCCCAGGCCTTAACCATATCCCTGATTTATGTATAGCTACCTTCTTACAGGATTTGACCACAGTGCAGAATGTTGTTTAAGTGCATACGTGTTGAGAATCTTAAAGAAGTGTCTTAATGCAGTCTCCAGTTTCCCTCCTCATCTTTGGTGTATTTTCTGCGTTTATATTTTGACAGCGGTCATTCAGAAGGCCTGCATTGCTCCAGCTTCCGCTGTAACCTCCCTTCATTACATCCAAGGCTTGTTGTTGATTCTGAGCAGAGCTGGAATTTCAAAAGTTGATTCCCACCGTCCTGTGGTGTAAATTCCCCCATGGGTGCTAACGAAGGGAGGTGGACAATTGTACAACCGAATTGACATATTTGATATTTTCATCTTTTACAAAAGGTTGCCATTCAGGACATACTCCCACGCTCCGCCCCCCCCCCCCCCCACTATCCATTTATGGACAGATGGACTTATGCGCAGCGTCCACGCGCAGCGGTCGCGCCGAAGGTGCGCCAAACGTAAGCCCGTCTACGCCAAGCCCGCGCCCAGCGCAAGACCCCCTGGCCCCCGTCCCACCCACCCCACCCGCATTACATACGACGCCTCCACCCTCTCATCCCTAAACCCCGGTCGACTCCCCAACTGCGCCCAAGCCGCTCCTGGACACACCCATGGACCCTTCGCATGCAACTCCTGCAAATATGACGGCACCAAGATCAACTCCTCATCCACTAACACCAAACAGAGATCTGACACCAACCACCTAAAATGCATCCTGCTCAACACCCGCTCGATCCACAGACACGCCATCGACCTTTGGAACCTACTAGACACCATCTCCCCGGACGTCGCCTTCCTAACAGAAACATGGATGAACGCCTCCTCAGCCCCAGACATCACCATTGCCATCCCGGAAGGCTACAAGATCATCCGAAAAGACCGTACTAACCAGACAGGAGGTGGCATCGCAATCGTCCATAGGAATTCCATCCGCATCTCAACCAGCTCAGACGCCAACCTCGCTAACGCCGAACACCTTCACTTTCAAATCCACACCGACCCCAAGACCACACTCAGAGGCACCCTCCTCTACAGACCACCAGGACCCCGTGCACAATTCTGTGAAGACATCACTGATTTTATCACCCCACACGCCCTCCCCTCCGAGAACTACATTCTATTGGGAGACCTCAATTTTCTCCTGGAAAAGAGCAACGACAGCAACACCACCACCCTTCTGGACAACCTCGCCAACCTCGGACTAAAACAACTTGTTAATACCCCCACTCACTACGCAGGTCACACACTCGACCCTATCTTCACTTCCAGCAAACATATCTCCTTCAGTCACACCACAACTCTCCATTGGACGGACCACAGCTGCGTTCACTTTGTCTACAAAAAGACCACAACCCACAACCATCCTCAACCTACTCTGCGAAGAAATTGAAATAAAATCACCATCGACCAGATCTCATCGCTTCTACAAAATCCCCCTGCCCATTCTTCGAACCCCAACCAAGCAGCCATTAACCTCACTCATTGGCTAACCAACAGCGCCGACAACCTAGCACCTTTGAAAAAACGTCAAATCAAACAAGGCAGCAAAAACGCCCCCTGGTTCAACGATGATCTTAAGAAATCCAAGAAACTCTGTCCCTCCTTTGAGAAGGCCTGGAAAAAAGACCCAAACACCAGCACCAGGGACGCCTTTAAAAACGCCACCCGCAAACACCACCAACTGATCCGGACTGCCAAGAAAGCCGCATTCAAAGACCGACTTGACAACAATGCCCACAACAGCAAGGAATTATTCAACATCATCAAAGAGTTTACCAACCCCGCTGCCAACTCCAACGACATCACTCCCTCTCAAGCCCTCTGCGACTCCCTAGCCTCGTTCTTCCACAACAAAATCGCTGACATCTACAACAGCTTCGACAACCAACCCGGAGACCAACCCACCCAACCTCCTGCCGTACCTTCACCCCCCTTGAACATCCTTAATGACTGGAACCCAATCTCCACTGAGGACACCATCCGCCTGATGAACTCTATCCACTCAGGATCCCCAACAGACCCATGCCCTCACCACATCTTCAACAAAGCAGACTCCATCATAGCACCACACCTCCGAGACGTCATCAACTGCTCACTCAACTCTGCCACCTTCCCGGAAAGCTGGAAACACGCCGAACTCAGCGCCCTTCTAAAAAAACCTACAGCTGACCCCACCGAACTCAAAAACTACCGCCCCATCTCGCTCCTTCCATTCCCGGCCAAAGTCATCGAGAAAGCTGTCAACAACCAGCTCGCCGCCTTCCTCGAAACCAACAAATCCCTCGACTCCTCACAGTCCGGATTCTGATCCAAACACAGCACTGAGACCGCACTCATCGCTGCAACAGACGACATTCGAACTCTACTGGACAATGGAGACACAGTCGCCCTTATCCTCCTCGACCTCTCCGCAGCCTTCGACACAGTCTGTCATAGCACCCTGTTACAACGCCTCAGCAACATCGGAATCCAAGGAAAAGCACTGGAATGGATCACCTCGTTCCTTGCCGGCAGAACTCAGAGAGTCCGCCTCCCACCATTCAAGTCAGAGGCCACTGAAGTCATTTGCGGCGTGCCACAAGGATCTTCACTCAGCCCCACCCTCTTCAACGTATACATGAGCCCCCTCGCGGCCATCGCACGCCAACACAACCTCAACATCATCTCCTACGCTGATGACACTCAACTGATCCTCTCACTCACCAAAGACCCTAACACCGCCAAAACCAACCTTCATGAAGGAATGAAAGAAGTAGCCGAGTGGATGAAACACAGCCGTCTGAAACTGAATTCAGACAAAACAGAAGTCCTTATCTTAGGTACCTCCCCCTCCGCCTGGGACGACTCTTGGTGGCTAGAGGCCCTTGGAAAAGCACCCATCCCGACGGACCACGCACGGAACCTGGGCGTCATCCTGGACTCCTCACTCTCGATGACCAGACAAGTCAACGCCGTCTCATCATCCTGCTTCAACATTCTTCGCATGCTCAAAAAAACATTTCGTTGGATCCCCACCGAAACTAGAAAAACGGTCACCCACGCACTGGTTACAAGCCGCCTGGACTACGGAAACACCCTATACGCCGGCACCACCGCAAAACTTCTGAATAAACTCCAACGCATCCAGAATGCATCAGCCAGACTCATACTAGACTTCCCGCGTAAAGACCACATCTCTGGTCATCTGAAAAACCTCCACTGGCTCCCCGTCAATAAGAGGATTACATTCCGCCTCCTAACCCACGCACACAAAGCACTTTACGAACTTGGACCCGAATGCCTCAACACACGACTTTCCTTCTACACCCCCTCCCGCCAGCTACGCTCTTCCAACCAAGCCCTTGCTGCTGTACCCCGCATCAACAAAACCACCATGGGAGGAAGACCCTTCTCCTACCTGGCGGCTAAAACCTGGAACTCACTTCCCATTCACCTTCGTCTCTCTCAGAACCACTTTGCATTCAGAAAGCAACTTAAAACTTGGATTTTCGACTTGTAATCCCCCACCCCTCTTCAAGCGCCTTGAGACCCTCTGGGTATGTAGCGCGCTATATAAATTACTTGACTTGACTTGACATACTTCCAGTGTGACCCACAATTATTTAAAGCACCAGAAGCCTCTTGTGCAAACACTTCCAACTCTCTGGTGGACTTAAATACGAGGTAATATGGAAGGCGTGAACTTATTGTTCTCTCCATTAAACTGGCTTAAAAAGAAAGTAAAATCTTAGCACTAGTTACCAAATTGGTAGCGTTTGGGACACAGGTTAATGCACATCTGTTTGGCGACTGTCTACAGCACACTGTCTACAAACACAGACTCCCTGTTTTTTTATGTTAACTCCTACACACAGTCAATAGCGCAATGTTGTTGACATTATACCTCTTTTTGCATAAACGCCCTATTATATGGAAGTGCATGACATTCGCTCCAGAGGCTTATTTTCCGGAACCTGACATAAGAGAACGGCAAGAATTGTGGCTCGGTAGCCACCGATACCATGAGGTCCATTGGCTGCTCCATTATTACAGAATTTTTAAACACTGAGGTATGTGCGCACACTCGTCCTCCAGATGATATAAATAGTGTTACATAGTTATGTCTGTAAATGGTTTCTCCCATGCAAATGTAAAAATGGGTTTTGAGAAATGTATTCTGTTTTACTTCTTGTTTGTAGGTTTATATCTAATGCCTAAATATTCCTCCTGATGAAGGATGGGAGGCACTTAAAACCTAATGAAGTGATCTTTAAATGAAACATCCAATTTATTGAAACTATTTTAATTTCAAGATATGTTTTTTATTTCTAAACTCCTAAAATAAAAGGAAGATTCCTGGGAAAACAACAACCAAACAATGAACAAGTAGTGTTGGAGTATTAGCGTTATAAAGGCACAACCCAACTGATAACCAGATTAACAGCAAGTTAAAGTATTTATTACTACTACTCTGTAGAGGGTGGCATGCACAAAATAACACCTTGTATTACACTTCACATATTGACTGCAAACGGTGTGTTTGACACTGTTTCACAAGCCACCGGAAAAAAAGTTTTCTTTTCTTTTTTTCCAGAGTTTTATATAGCGCGAACTTGACCCAAACTCGAATCTGGTATCAGAGCGATTTACATAGCACCAGTTACATTACATGAGGACACACATTCATTTTTGGTAGGCACGATGAGATTGAGTGATTTGGCCAGAATCACAGGAGGTTTAGCGTCATTACAGAGACTCGAACCCAGTTCCCCAGGTCCGAGGTCGAGCGCCTTAGCCGTTAGGCCATCTCCTCTCCCCTGATTATTGAAATGTTATTGTTGTTAAAGTCTAATATACCATACTTCCTTCAGGGTTCTCAACTGAGGAATGGTTTCTGAGGGCCACCATCATTGCTGGGTTCACTTCTGCTCCATTCTCAGAGGTAGTATCGCTGCAGAGCTGTGTAAAGTAGTATTTGTCCAGAAACTGCTTAAGATCTTACTCCTTCAGTTGCCTGAGGGCCTTCAGCATCTCTTCTTGAGTCTTTTTAAGGCACATCTGTACTTCAAGTAGGTTCATCTCATCCTCTGTATTCTTCATGAGTTTTTACAACATTGTTGATGCTCTTAATATCGAAGCTTGAAGACCCCCAAGAAGTAGCCGAATCTTGGTTTCACCTGATCTCCCTTCTTGATCCCCTCTTGGTATTACCTATCGCCCCCAACACTTAAAACCAGCTGCTTCCTGCCAGGTTGCCAAGGGCAATGTTCATGTGAAGAACTAGTCTGATGTTGTTCTGTTGTCCAGTGTGGTGTAGTCCAAGCATAATCTGATTTCTTTGTTTTTGTTGCTATGACAGTTGCTGAAGCACAGTGACTCACAAGACTATGTAATGCTCTCTGCTGCATGCATCCTAGATAGGCTTGTACGTCTGAGGCATAGCACCTTGGCCTCTTTTTCTTTATAAGAAGTCCCCCTTCAGTGCTTCTCTCAAATTAAATTTGCCTAACTGTAGATCCTGAGTTACCCACAATCATGAGCACTGGTATTGGTGAACTTCATCTGCCCATCCCTACATTACTTGCAGTAGCCCACTCTGACATTGAGAAAGCTAGAGAGACAGAGGCCTACAAGTTGTACACATGCAAACTTTGTCTTCTAGTAGTCCGCAACATGCATTGACTAGCAGCTCCAACTCCACTGTGACTTCCACGGACAGTGGAAAGCATCAGTAAAGGACAACAGGTGAGAAGGCATGGCACTGCCTGGGCTGCTCCTCACAAATGGCAAGACTGAAGATGGTGCATGGGAATGAGTGGAATGTACAAGCTTGAAACAGGAAAGGCAGCTCCGCATTGCTGAGAGTTAAGTTCTTGACATGGAAACTGAAGGATTTCTTGTAACCTAACTGTGTGTGTGTGTGTGTGTCTCTCTCTCTCTCTCTCTCTCTCTCTCTCTCTCTCTCTCTCTCTCTCTCTCTCTCTCTCTCTCTCTCTCTCTCTCAATAAAATGGGTATATAGTCCTATTTATTTTTCGTGCAAGTATCTATTATGTCTTTTAAAGAATGTGCCAAGAGCAATGAACTGTAGCTTCATGTATGCTGATTGGTAAATACACATAATATCGAAAAAAATATTGAATGGACAGAATATAGAGTGCAAATATAGAATGGACATAATATAAAATGGACATAATACAGTTGTTAATAATATCTAATTGCAGGTAAGTAATATCAACAGTCAAAATATCGGAATAGTAATTATTACCCCTAAGCTATCCACCGCTTTCCCTACTTTTCCACTCGCTGGAGTGGGAATTGTAAATTTTACCCTCCCACTATCCAATGCTTATGTAAAGAAAAATGTAGGTATTGTATATATTTTTTTGTAATTTTTACATTTTTAAATTAATTATAAGTATGTTTTAATTAATTGTATTGATTATTTAATTAAGTTAATATAACTTTTAACATATTTAAAAAAATTCGATATTTTTTACAAACTATATTTTAAACAACAATATTTTGTCATCAATAGTTTTGTACTTACTTGTTTGTAGATAGGGAGTCGATACTCTGTACTTCGATAGTTTGGTGTCGATATTCTGTCCATTCTATATTTTTGTTGTCGATATTTATTTAGTGATTCATGCTGATTATAACAAAATGTCCTTCATCCCAAAAAGATTTATTTTCCAATATTTCTACTCTTGATGAATGAACCACAATTGCCTTTATTTTAGTACGAAGGAGAAAGAGGTTGAGTGGATAGGGAAGCTTTACAAGACTTTCTTAGTCAACGTTGTTGTACCCCAACCTCGGCCAGTATCCAGCTCTACTTCAGTTTCAAATCATGGGATTGCCATTTACAGAGACCTATCCTCCACTATGTGCAGTGACTAAACTATTCTCTCGTTTCGCATTTCCAGACAGTTACGATTGCTCTTGACCAACAACCTCTATTTCACTGTCCTTGGTCTTACCCAAAAACACATCCATATATTGCACATTATGCAGTTTCTTTGTCGAGATGTCTGATGTCTCCAGACCTGGGGCCACATGTCTTCCACTGTCTTTTTGTGGAGTGGAGGCTTAGGTTTAGGATTCAATGTATGTCCTACAATGATGCATAGTCTCTCAGCTTCAAGAACCTCTTCACTAAGTCAGGCACCCTACTGCACCTTAAATTGAATCTCTGATCTTCTTTTTGTCACATTGAAGTTAATGACAAATAGCAAGTGCTGTGACAGAATTACACTTTACCCATACACATTTCTGTCAAAGCTTAAAAGATATTTATTCCATTCCCTTCTTAGACAACATAACACTGACACTCTTCCACCAAAGCATAAACTCCATGCGCGCGGCAAGTTTTCCCGCTGTGCGCTGACTTTTTAAAAAACCCGCGGTTCATGACGAGCTCAGCTCGTCATGAGCGTACGAGAGACGTAACTCATGACGAGCTGAGCTCATCATGAGCGTCGAAGGGGTTAAATTGTAGTGTGGGAAAGGTCAATGCGAGGGAAGGAACAACATGCTCTGCCTTATAATTTACCACTGTAAGTCCTTTTCTCTGGTGTAACCTACTTAGCAGCCCTAAGTCACATGTTGAGTGATAAGAAAACCTGTGTCATAATGGGTCTGCCTCATAGTTGATTGATAAATTAATTGCATATTTCCGAGGGGGTTGGATTGTGAATATATGATTTCTTTTCACGGTGTAGGCCAAGTTCAAGAGCCGGAGAGAGCACATCACAAATGAGTTTGAGAAGCTGCAGAAGTTTTTGGAAAAAGAGAAATCTCGTCACCTCAGCAACCTGGAGGAGGAGGAGAAGAAGAGTTTGCAGGGCATCAAGGAAACAGTGACCAAATTGGAAGAGCAGCAATCCCTCCTCAGGAGCCTGATTACAGAGATGGACTTGAAGTGTCAGCAGCAGGATGTGGAGTTATTGAAGGTAAGAAAGGTTATAAATCTAGAGAGCAAGATGATCAGCATATCTTATGTTCCTTATTGTCAGAAAATATCAACTTTGTAAATCGGATCCATTGGGAGCAATGTATGATTGCACACTTCTCTGAACCCACTGCAAAATATACAAGTAATATGTTGGTTAGAAGTAAAGCCAGGGAAAGGGGACTTGGATGAGAGCAATAACAGAGACTCTTGAAATCGTTACACTCCTGGTCTCACAGCTCGGCACTGTGTTCAGCTGGGTGAGCGTTTCTTATCTGAAGACAAAAGGAAGACTTTAGTCATTTTATCGGTATTGCTACATTACCTTATCACTATTATGGCACATGATATACCTCAGCTCTCTAAGGATTGATGCAACTAAGTGTTTTACTACAGACAACTACTTTCTGTGCTCTATGAACACTCTCTGAGGTTCAAATTAAATTCAAGTCAACTGGATCTTAAATTGGAGCATAATAAATGTTCATAATGTTCAGTCACTCAACAATAGGCAATTAGATTTTAACCTTATATCAATACCTTAATATCATGCGAGTATCAAAAGGAAGGTTATCAAAGTCTGAGGAGATGAGGATCATATTTGCTCCTCACATAGAAGTAGCAAATGCACAATATGTGAGTTTATAATACTCAAAGGAGATTCCTGAAATAGAATTTATAAATATGAATTCAAATCATTAAACAAAAATCTGTGAGTCTAAAGAAAATCTCCCTGTGCCTAAAACAAATTACTGTGTCCTTGTGTAATGTAACTGGTGCTCATGTAAAGCTCTCAGTGGCTTTCGGTCGAGTTTGCGCTATATAAAACTGCAACAACAAACAAAATCTACATTATTTCTCTAAACTCTGTTTAGTGTTTAATTGACTTCCGAGTGTAACAATAGTCTCTGAAGTTTCTGTACTTTGACAACAAGAGCCCACTGCAGCAGTTCTGACACTGACACTGAGGACTAAGATGAATTTATAAACTGTGACTTCAAAAGGGCAACCAATGCTTGCAAATATCTTGAGAGCACTGCGGTTTCCCTGTGGCTTCATGCGACGTGTACGTTTCCTTTATTGAACTAAAGTGTTTATTGTAAGTGCATGTAGCAAAGATGTGAATCATCTCTTCAGGGGGTGCTAACTCCACGCACCCTACCAGCCTTTCCTAATTTTGAATCCGTGCACCATCAGGTAGTTTGAAGGTTCACACTTCTGTGCAAATTGAGCGCGAAGAGGTAAATATAGGCAGCAGGTCATGACACTTAGCAACTTTATCACAATGACAAACACAATTTCATTGGCAGGATCTGGAGTTACGTGACTAAATAAAAAAAAACTTTCCTATTTTTGTCTGTCTGTGGCACTTGTCAATGGGCATATCGATGTGAAATCCATACTAATATAATAAAGAGAGAGTCCAAACCTTTGAGGCGGGTAATCTCAGGAACCACAGCACCAATCACAACACCCAATACAGCGTTGGAAAGGGCAGTTGCAGCAGAAGGACATAGGCTATGCAGACGCCCACCATATACATTTAAAAGGTAAAAGAACCGTGCCAGCAAAGTAGTCCCTTGTGGGCGTGTCTGTGTTGTGCTGTGGGCGTGTGCTGGGGGGCGTGACAAACGCTGGGGGCGTGTGGTACTTTTCGCCCTTCATGCCATGTCTCATACCGCTGAACCCTAACATAGCCCTGTACCCCAAAACCCAAAACTAGCCCTGAACTCTTAAAATACCCCTGTACCCCAAAACCCAAACCTAGCCCTGAACCCTAAAAATACCCCTGTATCCTAAAACCCAAACCTAGCCCTGAACCCTTAAAATACCCCTGTACCCCCAAACCTAAACATACCCCTGAACCCTAAAAATATCCTTTACCCCAAAACCCATACCTATCCCTAAACCCTAAAACTACCCCTGTACCCCATAACCCAAAACTATATCTGAACCCTTAAAATACCCAAACACCCCAAAACATATAACAACACATAGTAGCCCAGCACACTTCAAGCACAATTTATTACAGTTGGCGGTTCCAAAAGTGATGCTGTCAAAAGTTTTTAAAGATTGAACAATAAAGAACAATTGATACTGAAAACATCGGCTTGTTCGTGAAACTAAATTGACTGTAATAAATTGTGCTTGAAGTGTGCTGGGCTACTATGTGTTGTTAAATTGTTGAAGGTTAGGTTCGTTGAATCAGCCTTTAAATTGAGGGAGTATAGGGAATTGTGCTCCCAGCCCTTTGTTTGCACCTTTCTGTTCGCCATAACTGATAGGGACTCTTTAGACTAGTGCTGGCACCTTATGCTTTGATTCCCTTCCTTCTGTCTGTGTACCCCAAAACCTATACTTCAGTACCCCAAAACATATACACCTATACCCATACTTACCTTATCCAAACATGAAAAAAACATGCTTTTACCATTCATGCATTTACAACGAATTTCGTTGTAAATGTATGCGTGGTAAAAGCATATAAAATGTAATGCCATGCATTATAATGGCATTGTGGAGTCATGGTACTTTCGTAATGAAAGTATGCGGGGTGATGGTATGCGGAAAGAAAGTTGCGAAATAATGGGTGTTTACCCTCCCCTGGTAAGTACATTGGTGGCACGGGGGCCCACATCTCCAGCAACATACTCATATTTTTCACCACCCATTTGAAAAATGCACAGGTCTCTGTCATTGATGGACAGCACAGACATACACTTTTAGACACACCTCCCGCCACAAGTTCTAGAATTGCGAACTTTAGAGCTGGGGAGCTACGTTCGAATCTCGGCATCAGCTCAACATCCTGGGATTCCAGGCAAATCGCGTTGTCTCCCCGTGCCTACCACAAATGAATGTGTTCTTCTGTAATGTAAATTGTGCTCATGCCATGTTGTCGAGTTCGCGCTATATAATATTGCAAGGAAAAATAAAGTAGGGAAACTCGAGTTCACACACTACTGAACGCACACTCTTAAGTGCATCAGCAGTGCACTGTGAATCGGAGCGTTTCACAGGCCTGTCACAGATAAGAAATGCTATCTAAACGAAATCCTACAAAACAATATACTACTGGCCGGCAGCAATTCATACCCGTACAACGTCGGGACGGGCTGCTAGTAGTTCATAAACCAATGACTCATTTGATACTGATCCATACAAATTAATTAATTATAGCTGGTAAGTACAAATCAGTTCTTGAAACTGGGAACACCAATTACTTTCAACGTTCCTCAGCATCTAACAACCCTTCTATCATGGTCTATATGCCTATTATTGCACATGCTGACGCATTTCAAACCCCACGGGACCTCCACGGGCTCTAATCAGGGCTTCTCAATTATGCACACATTGGTATTATCTACAAAATAACACAAACGTCACTTTTCCTCCTATCTCAAACTTACTTCATCGCTGTAACTCATGCGTTTTCCCCGTCACAAGTCTACATACCTGCCGCAGTTTGGGAAACAATTTGTGGCCGCCACTCGGAATGACAGTCTGTCTAACATGTGTTCCTTTGGTTCACAGAACGGACGCAGACAATACGGTGTCAACATTGCAGTAGCGAGTGGCGGCCACAAATAGTTTCCCAAACTGAGGCAGGTATGTAGACTTGTGACGGGGAAAATGCATGAGTTACAGCGATAAAATCATGCCCTGGAAAGAGCAGTTGTTTAAATGCTTCCCTTCCATATTTTAGATTGAGTCATAAGCTTGGCAGTGGGTTTCATGATATCGAGTGCCTTTGAGACTCACAGCACCCATAAAAGTCGAGGTATGTACAACAAGCTTGTAGCCATGATACAACTGTAAATTAAGTATGATTAGAACAGAGAGTCTAATTAGACTTTTGTTAGAACAGGGCCAGTTCAGCTTGTTCCCCTATGTCCAAACAGTGGCAAATCTGATGAAAAAATGGTCGATCAGCAGGTAGGGCACATTTGGGCAATTAGTTGACTGAAGAGAAGTGGGTAACTTTGAGATAGGAGGAGGAGTGATACATTTGTCTTATTTTGTAGATCATACCAATGTGCACATAATTGAGAAGCCCTGATGAGAGCCTCTGGAGGTCCCGTGGGGTTTGAAACGCGTCGGCATGTGCAATAATAGGCATTTAGATCATGATAGAAGGGTTGTTAGATACTGAGGAACGTTGAATGTAACTGGTGTTCCCAGTTTCAAGAACTAATTTGTACTTGCCAGCAATAATGAATTAATTTGTATGGATCAGTATCCAATGAGTCATTGGTTTATGAACTATGTTGATGTTATTGTCATTTGTTTTTGTCAAATGTATGTATTATGTAATGTGGTAAATGTTGTAAAAATATATGAATAGGTGTAAATAGTGAAATTGATGTGATATGTGTTGGACCAGGAGGATTAGAAGTCTTTTTTGAACCTATGTTCTTCTTGATGTATATAATTTTCAAAAGCTGCTAAAAAGAAACCAGGTTTAATAAATTACCTAATCATATGAAGTTATTCAATGTGATTATTGCTAAAAGGAAATTGCATGAGTCAATCAGAATACAGGGTTCCCCTTTGTTGAACTTCACTTTCTAAAAGTGCCATTTTTCAGATTTGTGACTTAACCCGTTCTATGCTCATGACGGAGCCGCTCCGTCATGAGCCTCGGTTGAGCTGTGCTCATGACGGAGCGGTTCCATCATGGCCCGCTCGGCGCGAATTTCGCGCCTGCGCTGAGCGTTCCATTGAGCGGGCGCGTTCGTGACGGAACCAATCCGTCACGAGCACAGCTGAACCGCGGCTCGTGACGGAGCGGCTCCGTCACGAGCATACGAGCGCCGCTCGACCCCCTCGGCCCCCTTAGCGCTGCGGCGGAATTCCCGCCGCAGCGAAGGGGTTAAAATCCTACTTTGCCATTAAAGAAGGATTTCATTTACAGTTATTAGAGACCAAACATGGCAATTCTGTCTGTTCCCAATCACAAAGTAACCCAGTGCTATCCTATGGCAGAGGTAGGCGTCACAATAGTGAAAATGAAATTAGGAATCTTTCACTACCAGGACATGTAAAACTTAAAAACGCATGTCCTATTTTTTAAATACAATGCACCCTACTGTGTGGACTTTTTAGAGACTACCTTAGGGATGATCTATATGTTTTAAGAAAGGAAGGATTAAGACTGGCAGAAGGTTTATTTTACCAGGTTGAATTGGCAGTTTAAAACTTCACTACGGGCTGCAAAGGCAGGCATGCTGCTTTAGTTGGTGGCAGATTGAGTGCTTCTGCTCACTTGTAGCAATTAAATTACACGCCCTGGGTTCATAATGTACCATATACTAGGGATTTATAAGTAAATTAAATGTCAATCAGGTGTAGGCCAGTTGCTCCATGTTTTAAGGACAGGGGACAATCACTTTATGCCTGGTTAGCAATGGTAAAATGCAAAGTCCTAATGCCAACAAATACGAAATTCAAAAAATGGAGAGAGAAGAAAAAACATTTGGGGGTGACGCTGCAGAACGCGCCAAATCCTGCAGTCCTCATGGCCAAATGTTTGTTTGGACCCCTAGATCCTTCCTGCACAACATTTAACAGGCATTTTTGCATAATGTTTTGCCATTCAGCTCACGCCCTTGAGTTTTGAGGTTCACTGGATGTGTGATATAGCATAGGCATGCTGTTATTCTCATAGAAACAAACATTTGAAACTGTGTGGCTTCCATTTTTTTATACACCAATGTGATCGATAAAATGCATGGCAATGGAACTTTATTGATTAGAGGGTGGGTATGTGTAACATGCAACATTGGAGCTTGGCAAAGTGATATCATGACTAACAGGTTATACAATGTATTAGATCTGACGTAAATGGAACCTTGAAGGGTGGCCTGAGATTCTTCAAGGAGTGAGAGTGCAGCTAAAAGAGTTTACCCCACAGAGAGCCATGCAGGTATTCTGACAGAAGAGAGGAGATATTTGTCTGGCCTTGAGCAGAGGAGGCAGTACATGCAGCTGGGCTTGGTGGAGACTGAAAGCTGTGAGATCAAAGGCCATCTACACAACATCATTCAGGCAGGGCACAGAAAAGTTATTTCTCATCACATTTAATAGCGGATGTGGGGCAACCACAATCTTGCACATTACTAAGAGCAGCCAGCGGCCTAGAACAGAGAGACTAGCCATTCACCGCTGTCCAGCCACTTGCATCCAGTTACCTTTAAATGTAACCCTTTCCTGGTACAGATTTACCAGTAAAGGAATTCATTAATTGCACATCATTGTGTGTGTACACATTTTTTTTCCATTAGCTCAACCCTAGTCAGAAGGTTTAGCCATCTGGGCCTACCATCTTTAAAAGTTAAGCTCATCCTGGGATCGATTGGTGATAAAGGGGTTTAATTGCACATTAAGGCAGGTGCACATATTTTTCCATTAATGGAGGAAGTGTATATATTTTTTCTCCTTCTCCCTCACAATCCACAGATTGCATTCTTCCCCTAACAGGTGTGTGTTTATCTCTGCATGAACACTTTGGGGCCCATTAGGATGGCGGGCGGATTGCCCCCGCCGGGCCGGTGGTAGTGGGGGCAATCCACCTGCCATCCTCAACAAAATGACCCCCTGCCACATTAGGATGGCTGGGGGGTCCGCGGCGGACGGAAAGTCAAAAAGTGCTTTCCTATGGTGGAGGTGTCTGCGAGACACCGCCAATCATATTAGGATGAGGGCGGGAGGGTCTTTCTGTTTGGGGGCCCGGGATGATGGGGGCGGGGGTGGGGGAGGGACATGGGGGGTACCTATGGTACCCCCCTACATGTGCATGCACAAGATGGCAGGCACTGCGCGGTGCCTGCCACTTTGTGCATGCACATGCACAACTAGCATTTTTAGAATTGTGGTGGGCGGTGCTGAGAGCACCGCCCGCCACAATATTAAACATGCAGGATTCACCCGCCACTGTGGCGGGCGCATCCTAATACCCTCCATGGGACCCCTGCCCTTATGGCGGGCGATCCCGTTATCCGATAGGATGGCGGGCGGACAAAGTCCGCCCGTCATCCGAATGGCCCCCTTAATGTTATGTATTCACCCTTTGCTATGTTCCTTTGTAACAACATTTAAATCTGTTTTCTGTTTTGTGAGCTGGTGATTATTGCTCAGTGAGTTCCTTCCCTTGTGTTCTTTTACACAAGATTACTGAGGTGCCATTGACTTTATGCACAAAGAGAGTGTTGCAAATGATCTGTATTACATTATGTAACTGTTTGTTTGCTCTTTTAGTCCCACCACAAATGGGTTGTTCACAGGACCACAGTACATGACGTTTAATTGTATAGCCTAGTGGTTCACCCTACTGACCAATGGGCCACAAACATTGGCTAGGGTGGAGGCAAGCTAAACTAAGATTTCCACAGAGGTACCAACCACTTCTGCTTCAGGATTGACAGTGGCCCACTTGGAGTGGCACTGAAGGCTTTAGGCACCTCATGCACTTAGGCCCTGAAGCCACCCTGCTCCTGTGACCAGAGAAAGTGGTACTTTGCTCCGTACTAAGTGCAAAGCACACCAATTTTACTTTATTCTGCCCCTTCATAATAATAATCTCTTTTTCTGAACTAATCTTAACTTCAAGCAGGATTATTCATCGTTGTTTGCTATTAGTGCACTTTAGTGTGTAGTAGTAGTACATAATACGTCATAAAAACATACATTTAAAACCGGTTTAACTCAATCCAGACTTAAAACACTGCCTAATTGAGGGCATAAACATTCAATTCCCACTGTAACATCATAAAACCGCATCTCAGACTGCAATGCGATTGCATCCAACCTCCAGTGTGTCTGATATTGGAAAAATAATTATCTTGAAACCTTAATATGAGCAGTCATAAAAAATACAATCCAACAAAATGTGTTATAATGAGCATTTTTCGTGAGAGCAAACACCAATACCATTTATATCGCGTGCCACATTACACCAATCTGAACTAGAAAAGATGGGGTTACAACCTACTCTCATTTTCAAAATATGTTTACGAAGCGTGGGATCTGACAGCTGAAAAAGATAGGAAAACATCTTCCCAACATAAACTATATTTTTCCAGCAAGTGTTCCACATCCAATGTGTGACCCACTTTCTGGGCTGATTTACTTGTTTAGTAGGGAAGGGGAGGACCATGTTTCTCTTGTGCCCCATGTGGGGTGCACAGCTTTCAGAAAGTAATCTAGCAAAAAAAGGGTTGGAGCAAGATGCCTGCACCTGTTGTAGTCAGTGACTTTTGAGTAGTGTGATGGTGCTTGGGAAACCTAGGAACACAACCCTATAAGTTCCTTTCAAGGACAGAGTCCTAAACAAACAACATAAGCTGTGGAATCAGCACCCATCAACAAAGTACTTCTTTGTAATTGCAAATAATGTCCTTTAAAGCAATGGTAAGTGTAGTATGAGCTGGCGAATTCTTAATATGCACGAAAACTTGTAAGAGATCTGTCATATCCGATGAATATTCAGAAATGACTTGGAAACGGCATGGTGACCTGCTAAAGCGAACGGCATGGATTCAAAAGTAGCGACTTTTGAATCCATGCCGTTCGCTTTAGCAGGCCACCATGCCGTTTCCAAGTCATACTACATACCATAAAGGCAGGTGTTTGAGCCCTGAAGAAGTCTCAGCTGATGAGACGAAACGCGTTGGCTAGAAAAAAAGAAAATCCATTGTGAATTGGATCATTTTTTCTACTGTGAAAACAAAATAAAGGATTGAAAATATACGATTGCCAAGCTCGGACCTGTTCATTTGATACGGATGCTTACCATTGCTTTAAAGGACATTATTTGCAATTACAAAGAAGTACTTTGTTGATGGGTGCTGATTCCACAGCTTAGCTTTCAGAAAGTGTTTCATAACCAAGCCTTCATATGATGGAAGATAGATCCCTGTTGTTGCTATCCAACCGAACTGAAGTGCATAAACCCTACCCCACCAAAGCTATTTACCTTAGTTAACAGCGTTGGAATATTATCTGGCCCTGTGGCCCGGGTTAGCTTGAGGGAATAGATTATGACCTTGATTTCTTTGGCCAAAAACAAATCATATAATCCTTACTAATGGTGGAGACCAGCTCTAAATTGGCCTGCGTTGACCGGGAACCATAGAAATACTCCAAGTATGCTCAGAAATCATATATGTAAGCATCCCCTGATTGACGTAAATAGGCTTATTCACTGTTTGCTAGAATGCTCATTGGTCCCATGCATGAATTACCTCCAACATTACACTCCAATTCTTATAAAAAAGGCTGTTTTTTTTCGTTGACTCTTTGCTTATACTGACTATATTAATGCTTCAAATCTTTATTAGATGTTTTATTAGATCCTAGCTCATGCTGTCTAGTTACCTCCCTGAAATGTGACTCATGGTCTGAAAAGTGATCCAACCACACTTTAACTCTGTCATTGCCCTTCTGCCACATCACATGATGATTAAGATTTACATGTGTACAGGCTAACACATTTTCTAAAACCATATTATACCAGACAATTCTGTCTTTATTTGTCCCAGCCGTGACATTGAGGCAGTCTGAAACTTGGTACACAGCCAGCGCTGTAAGAATGGTGGATCTAAACATGTTTTAAGTCTCCGTGGGAAGCTTGCACATAGGATGGCAGAGATTGCCCAATAGTTCCTTCTCTGACAGTCCATTACTTTGAACTCCACATAGAATCCATACTGACAGGCAGGAACAAAGATTTAGTCAGTAGGACAACCATGGCAGCCAAGGTGGAAAGTTTGGGCTGCCGGGTTATCCTTCTCAAAACAACCATTCAGACCTAGAAGCCCATTATTTACCAACCAATGGTTCATCGCTCTTTCCCCCTTCTTGAGTGGACCTCCAGGAGGAACCAGTAGATACATTATAATACTTTAAAACCTCCTGCAGCACTTCATCTGAATAACTTGGGTACAATTGTGCATTAAAGTTTCCAACCAAATTTATTGTTACCTTCTGGAATGTTCCCAACACCTTACGAAAGGAAATGTCAAGATCGTCCACCCAGTTGTACGTTCTGTGCTGTTCCTCTTTAGTATGGTTTTGAGTCCTATCAGATTGAATGTATTCATAGGTTAATTAGGTAAATCGGTGCTTTAGCCTTCATCTGCAGGGGTCGGTAATAAAATGTGTGTGTTCATTATTAATATATTTATTTATATTTCATATAGTTATTCGTTAATACTAAACAATATTTGTAAATCTCATTTTTACTGTGAATGTAAACCCTATTTAACCATATTAATCTGTTTGTGTTTTTCTCTCCCCAGGATTTGAAGAGTGTGTTGAACAGGTATGATTATCTTCTTTTACAGAGTGCCATATAAAAATGTAATGATCAGCCATTAAATGTATTATATTGCATTTATGTGCTTTTGCCCCTTGGGTAAGCCAATTTTGATAGCTCACCATCTTCCATTTAGATGCTAACAGTAAAGCTTTTGCAACCCTTATAGCATGAGAGTTATTGGTTTTGGCTGAGATAACTAAAAATGCACAAACTTGATAGACCTTTCATCTTTGAGAGATTACTACTCAACGGGGGGAGGTGTTATCACATTTTCTTTGTAAATTGTTATATTACATCTAATTTTGGCCATTTATATTAATTTGTATCGGGTTTATTTCTTTTTTATCAATTTTCTATCTTTGTTTATTTTTTTCTTTAATCTGTTTTTTGTTTTTCTTCCATTTCCCTGTCTCATTTTCCTTCATTTAATTCTTTATGTTCACTTTTTCTTATTACTGTGTTCCTATTTAATCTTTATTTTTTTACTTTGCCATACGTCTATTTCATCACTTTCTCTTACTTTTTTATGTCATAAGTTATTTTTGGGGATATTTTACCTTATTTATATCTTTCATTTAAAAAAACATTTATTCAACTTGTTCACACTTTACTCCATTAATCTCTATTTTGTTTTTACAATTTTCCTTTATGTTTCTTTTTTAGCTTAGGTTTTGCTTTTTTGGTGATTTCTTAATTGATATTTATGCTTTATTTACGTTTTCTTTCTGTTTTCTTTTAATTTCTTTTTTTAATAGTATATATTTTTTTAACTTTTCACCACCAATGACTGTAATGATTGTCTCTTTAATTAGAATATTATTTGTCTCATCGGCAAGAATGTTTATAAATAAATTAATTGAATACAAAGACAGTGTGGTGCTGACTGAATTAGGCAGTGGTGCCAATCAGAAATTAGCCAGGCCTCTTGGAAACACCCCAAAGCACAAGAGAAAGATAATCATTGTTACAATGTGAATATGTGATAAATACGGTTCCTGTTTAACTCTATTTGGACCATTAACAACTAGAGTGAATACAGACTACTATTCTGTTTGCATATAGCATACAGGTTAATGAAGTTAAACACATTGAATATGGGAGTCACATATAAATGCATATACATGTCGAATATGAGTTGTAGCATAAGATTATGATGTTCCACCATCTTTCATGACCTAGCAACCTCAGAAACAACTGTATGCTAAAACATACATGCTAGCAGGAAACAATCTTAAATGTGCATAGAAAATAGACTGATGTACAGAAGGGACAAAGAAAAGAAATACAATGCCAAATGCACACTTAAACATTCAGCGTGGTGTAAAACAAGCCTAACCACATGTAAATAAAGACAACACATGCAAAGCAACAAAGATCTAAAACAATCTATAAATATAAAAGCAATAGCAATGTCACACAAATACATAATAAATGATGAAATAGAACCCGAGGCTGACTCAATTGAGCAAAGGGCAATACAATCTACAAACATGGGAAAATAGAGTGGAGAACATATCAAGTACAATATTTAGGAGGCCACCACCTTTTGAGATGGCAGGTGCACCAACTTTAGGATCAAGGTGGGAAAACATTGATGCGCCGTGTTGAGCATTATTTCCGACTGACATGCAAAAGACAAACAGATGACCAAGCATGATCTATGTTACTAAAACCTTTGGGAGATGATGTAGAAGAATTATTAGCAAAGTATCCTGATGTTCAAAAAGTACTATTGTCGGAATAATAAAATGCCTAAAAGAACGATTACATCAACAAAGGAACACTGACTATGAAAGAAATACATGCAAAATGGCATGTCAAGTAGACGATGATATCATGGATGATTTTGTAACACGCTTACGCAAATTAGTGCCTTATTGCTATTTTTCAATAGTTCAGCAATAATGAGGTAATAGAGGGCTGCTGTGTCATTGATTTCAGAGCTAAGCTAATAAAGGAACTAATGAGCTTCACTGAAATATTAAAGTTATTGTGAACAGACTTTAGAGTAGAGCCATATGAACTGGGCATGGAAGCGGGCAAACGAAATTGCTGAGAATAATAAAAAAGCACAAACAATTCAACACTCCTGGCAAGACCATAGACATGAAAATAAAATGTGTTACAAATGTGGGTTAGCTATTCCACATCAAGGACTACACCCATCCCGATGTCAAAAAACCCATCAATTTGGAAAATACTATCACTATGCAGCTGTTTGCAAGACTGAAGGACACTACATTAAAAACAAGGGTAAAATGCTCTATGAAAAAGATGCTAAATGAACCAAATAATACGTCAGACAAATGGAGGGAGTTTAACTTAACTGAAGTAAAGAAAAATCAGCTAAAAGAAAATATGTAGAACAATTATATAAGATGAAAGGCATAAAACGTGCAGAAATTAACTGTCTAGATTGAAGCAAATTTAAAAAGGACAGCTTCCCAGCTTCTGTACAAATAACCATAGGACAGCATTTAGGAACATTTGTGTTAGACAGCGGGGCAAACTACAATATAATGTATGTAACTGAATATGATAAGATGAAAAACAAATCACCCCTCAAGCCATCAAATGTCAATAGATTCCAATGGGGATTATGAGCTCCCATGGAAAATCTAGGTACATTTGAAGATCTGTTTAGGAATATGCCCTGAATTTTAAAACTCCTGCCACTTGTCTACTTAGCAGCGTTACAGTACAATTAATGGGCTTTGTTGGAATAGATGATCACCAAATAATGCAACAATTTATTTATTTATTCAAAGGCCTGCAAGAATTTAAAGGTAGGCTGGTAACTCTTCATATAAATGATGCAATAAAACCTATAGGCACAGAACCGTAGAAGAGTACCAGTAAATTTCTGCAGAAAGTTAAGCTGAAGAGATGCAAAGCTTGCTAGAATAAGACATTAGAGAAACAGTATTGGGACCAACCCCAATTGTAACAGGGCCCAAAAAGGAAACAGATAAGATTTGCACCTGTTGACATTTATATTTCAAATACTGCCATAGAGAGGAAGACATCCTGAGTGCCTCTCAACAAATATGATGAGCTATCTAAATGGTGCTGTTTTCTCCAGGTTTATATAAAGGGCATTAACTTGCATTAGATGACCAGCCACAATATATTATTCTCCTCAACTCACCAATAGCAATGTCTGTATAAAATGCTCAATATTGAAATATCCTCGTCAGCTGAACAATTTAAGGAAATTATCTGAAAAGTCATAAGGCCTGTAAGAAATTGCTTAAATGATAGTGATGACATATTGGTGAGTATGGCTGATGGGGGGAGCAGATTTAAGACTGACCTGGTGGCTGCCTGGAGCGATGTAAAATAAAGCAGCAGGGAATAATCTAAGTCCCCGGCGGCCGGGCGGAGCACCAGCATATTCTGGAATGGCTCAGTTATCAACGTCCAGCGCATGGTGAGCACAGGGAGCACCGGTGGGAGTGCGAGGTCGTGGGAGGCATGCGTACGAGCTGACTTGCAGACAGTGGCATAGAGTGGGACTGAGAGTGCCCCGGTGGAGAAGACAGGCTGCAAGCTACCGGTGACTGGGTAGTGAATGATATTGACTAGCTGTAGATCGGAAAGAAGCGCCGGCTCACATGCATATATAACCACTATCGGGACCAGACACAAGCGTCCCAGGGAAGTCCGCAACCACCACCAGCATGGAACCTGAGTGCAACTGTGGCGTGACACTAGGGGTGCAATCTCCGACATTCCCCAAAACCAGTGAGGTGTCATAGTGAGAAGAGGGTTTGCACGGAGGGTGGCGAGGATACCCCTCTCCGTGCCGCCTGACCCAAGATGGTGCTCGAAATGCCCAGCAAGGGAATCTCTACATGATGCGCCTAGTGAAGTGTCTGATCAAGCATCCGGAATATGCATGGCCCCCCCAGGGACTCTTTAGGAGAAGCGGCAAGTTTCCTAGTTTTCCCGTCGTGTTTTCCTTCCCTTCCCTCCTCCTCCCTCCGCGATTCCTTGATTTAATTGATGTAACTATGTTAACCTGTAACTCGCTGATCTCCATGTAAAGCGTCCTGATACCTCAGTGCACGAGCAACCTTGGCTGATGCCCGGTGGAGTTGCTTATGCAACTAAAGAGGAGTCTGGCCTTGGTTTCACCTCCTCGACCGTCACCTAACCAGCCGTTCAACTGACAATGTTTTCCTCGTTTTCCTTTTGTGCTTCCTTCCCTCCCCTCCTCCTCCCTACATGATGCTTTGATTTAATTGATGTAACTATGTAACCTGTAACTCGCTGATTCTAATGTAAAGCGCTCTGATAGCTCCGGGTCTAGCCAGCGCTATATAAAAATGTTCAGATAAATAAAAATAAATAAAAATTAGTACATGGAAGAATGTGGTAAAGCACTATCAGAGGTATGATTAAAACTCTTGGAAACAGGATTAGCATTAAATGATGACAAATGTGACTTAAATAAAAGAGAATTCGTTTTTTGGGCAAATATATTCTTTAGTAAAGGCCTGAGACCAGATCCTTCTAAAAGTGAGACAATTAACAAAACAAGGGTCGCACAAGAGTTGTCAAAAGGGTGTTCCTTTTTGGAAATGGCAAGTTATTTTGCTCTGTACATACTATACTCCAATTTGTATCACATTACAAGAACTAACTTGAAAAGGATACAGCTTCAAATGGGCAGATGAATACAAAAATGTGTTTAAGAAAATAAATAAAACAGTGTCTTCTGCTGTATATGTGCCCTATTTTGACCCAACATTGTGCTCCGAGTTGACTGTGGGCGTTACCCAGTAATTTCTAGGACAATATTTGTTCAACATACATCTGGAAAGTATATGTCTGGACAAACAGCGTCATACCAAAGTCAAAGCCTGACAGATGTAGAAAAAGCATATTCAGATGAGGAAATGTTAGTTGTGTGGGCTTTTGAGCACCATCACTTGTTCCTCTAATGGAAGACCTTGTACAATTGTAACAGACTAGCAAGCATATTCCAATTTATGGTAATCTAAAAACAAGATGTCACCAAGGATTAGAAATGGGGCATGAGGCTCACAGATTACAACTTTAAAATAGTACATAGACCAGACAAACAACATATTGCGACCAACTACATTTCTCGTCACCCACTGCTAACCAAAGTGAATGTTTGGCAGAGGAAAATATCAAATTCATTATCAAAGAGTCTATACCTGAGAGAATACCAATAAAACAAATTGAGGAAACCACCAGAGATGATGCAACATTGTGAGGATAGCAGTCAATAAGTGGAAGCGTATATATTCCTTGACGAAATACGTGAAAGGGGTAGAGAGTGTTGACATTTTAAAGTTTGAAGAGTTACTAGCAAAGTTAATGGTTGCTACAAATGGGTGATTTTTAATGGTAAACAGAATTTGATGCCACAATTCAAAAATAAATGTTGAGAAAATTGGATTTGCTAGTTGAACAGATTATACGTTTTTGTAATTTATGCCAGGGTATTAGATATGAGAAACACCAGAAAAATGGAAGATACTCCCATACAACAAGTGGTAAACTATGGCTGTTGATTTTATGGTCCCTTAGAATGCAGCCATTATAGGTATTTGACTGTTAATTATTATTCCCTTTTACTCATAGTTAGACATGTTACTTTTACTTCTGCAGCAGCAATACTTCCAGTTCTGGATGAAATATTTGCAGAATGGGAAATATCAACAGTACTCAAATCTGACAATAGGCCACCTTTCAAGGGTAGTGTATATCTTCACTTTATACATTATCTAGGGAGAGACCATATAAAATCACCCAGATGTGTCTTCAATTAAAAGGTTACTGAAAAACAAAGTTATTACAGATATGACTACAATAAGGAACCTGGGGAACTGGGTTCGAGTCTCGGTAATGAAGCTAAAAAAACAACATCCTGTGATTTTGGGAAAATCACTTTATCTCCCCATGTAACGTAACTGGAGCTATGTAAGCTCTCCGATACCCGATTCGGATTTGGGTCAAGTTTGCGCTATATAAAACTCTGCAAAAAAAAAAACTATGATTATGCAGTCACCCATCCCGTCTTGATCGGTCTTGGACCTGACAAAGGAGACCGTCATTGCCTCTCCTCTGATCTGAACGTGTTCTCGGCACAAACCCCCTGCCACATCCTGTTTGTTCCTTGCCACCAGTTCGCTTACTCGCATCGCCCCGTGAAATGCTAGCGTAAAAGCGGCTCGGAACAACACCGCCTCAAACTGAGATGAACATGTGGCAGGGAGTGTAGCCAGCAACTGGGCCAACCCATCCAAACCTATCGGGCGCCTCTCATCCACTCTGCGACCCTCAAGGCGTTGCCACCCACGCAGCGCTTTCTGTACAACGAAAGACGCTGTCGGGTCCTGGATACCATGGGCCCTGGCAACAAAGGAAATAGCAGCACGATGCCTCTGGGCCGTAGCCACCGATTTCCCAAGCCTACGTAAGGACATCAGAAAATTCACTACCCATTCCTCATGGCCCCAAAGCCTCTCTCTATCAGTCCCCAAAAAGGCTAAATAGGACCGAAACGCCCCTTCATATGCCTTCCTCGTCCTTGGTGCTAGACTCTCTCCCACGAGGTGACGAAGTTCGGGGCACCGAGAGACCAGAGAGCTTCGGGGAAGGGTGCCGGCTCTGGGTCCGCTGAGGGAAGGAAACCTGAGAAAGCCTGCATATGAAAACGAGACAGTGCATCAGCCGCCTGATTCATTACCCCTGGGACATGTTTTGCTCTGAACAGCACATTCAGTTGCATACACAGTAAAACAATTTCTTTGAGCAGTCTTAAAATCAGTTTACATCGTGCTGCCTGACTATTGATGCACTCGACCACGGTCATATTGTCAGACCAAAATATCACAGAGTGATCTTTGAACCCTTCTGGCCAGGTTCTCAGGGCCACCAAAATGGGAAAAAGTTCCAGGAAAGCAATATTACTTGTCAGACCATTGTCATGCCACCATGTCGGCCACCTTTGTGCCGACCATTTTGTGCCGAAGATGGCACCAAAACCTATGCTACCTGCTGAATCTGTCCATAGCCCCAGCTCTTCAGAGGATACGGCTGGTTTGTTCCAGATGACTCGACCATTAAAGTCCGCCAGAAATGCTAACCAAATACGCACGTCCTGGCGGACCTCAGCCGATAGTCTCGTGCGATGATGGCCCTCCTTTAGGCCGACCATAGCTTGGGCAATTGAACGAGAAAAGGGGCGGGCCATCGGTATAACTCTCAGGGCAAAATTCAACTGTCCCACCAACTGCTGTAATTGATGCAGCGTAACTTTAGATCCATTTAGACACACTTGCAGGGCTGCCCTGAACTTCCACACTTTGTCAGTTGGCAAACGAAAACAACCTTCTCTGGAGTCTAACTCGATCCCCAGAAACTCGAGGCAAGTCGCAGGACCCACCGTCTTACCTGGTGCCAATGGCACACCAAACTGCCTCATTAATGCACAAAATTCGGCCAAGGCCCGGCCACATTCGAGATCCCCGGCTGCCCCAAGGAACAGAAAATCATCAAGGTAATGCATTACATGTTGGAAACCCGTCTTCTTTGTGAAGACCCATTGCAGAAAACTACTGAATTTCTCGAAATAGGCACAAGATATAGAGCACCCCATCGGCATACACTTATCCATGTAATAATAACCCTGAAACATAAAACCTAGGAGACGCTGATCGTCCGGGTATACCGGGAGCAACCGGAACGCTGACTCGATATCTGACTTCGCCATCAGCGCCCCGGGCCCCAGGCGATTCAAAATGGCTACGGCCTCATCGAAGGATGCGTACCGCACCGAACACACTTCTGGGTCTATTGCATCGTTTACAGAAAGACCACGTGGAGCTGACAAATTATGAATCAGTCGAAACTCACCCGGGTCCTTCTTGGGGACCACCCCTAAAGGAGAACAAACAAAATTCTGTACCGGGGGTACACTAAATGGGCCGGCGACCCGACCTCGAGTAACCTCTTTCCGGATCTTTTCCTGAACCACGGTCGTATGCTGCAGGACGGAAAGTTGATTTTTACACTTCTCCACGCCCTGAAAGTCCCCTACCGGGATGCGGAAACCATACGAAAATCCGTTCCACAGCACCCCAGCAGAAGTACGATCCGGGTATTCACTGAGCCAGGGAATCATCGCCAAGGTATCAATCGGGGTAGGTAAAGGCGCCCCTCGGACTATGTTAGACCTGTTTGGCGCCTCCTCTCCCCCCGTTATCACCCGTTTTGGCTCTGCACGTGGACTCAGGATGGGACGACCCGCACCCACTACATTCATGTTTAAATTTACACGATCCCTGGGGCCTGGTACATTTACCTTTGTTGAAATTGAAGCAGAACCCCCTTTTTCCTGTATTGCCGGCAGGTCTCGAGTAATCATCGGTACTCGTACCTGACCGAAAGGGCGTCCCCCCATAATGGCGGGAGGATTCGCCAACATTACTTCCTACCAATGGCATTTTCAACATACCTGTCTCCTTCATTTTATCCCATGTCAAAGAATCATAACAATCCCAGGTTAAGCTTTTATTATGCTCTTTTGCCTTTCTAAAAAGATTATCGTAGCAGAACCAATGGTTACCCTGGTGTGATGTCGAGTACCCCATGATTCTTGACTGATAGGTCGGCAACTCGGAAAGCAACTCGGGCCTACGTTCCCCCAAGATTGACGTAAAAATTCCCCATGCATTGCCCCAATTGCCGATAGTCTCATTTACTTTAAAGGCGGCCATTTTTGCGCGCCAAACACTCGGATGCATAAGATCTTTCTGACCCTTAACATGCTCCACCTCATAATGATCAACAAGCAACAAGAAGATGTTCACGTATTCCCCCGCCCAAATCTTCTCCTTAATTGCCAAAGGCACATGTTGACCCAACCTTTCTCTACGAGAGGGTGCTGACTCATCCCTCGCAATCGGCAATGGCCGCTTACCTGCACCGGACGCTGCATCTGCGGTCGCAATCGTCCCTTGTGGCGTGTCAACTACTGCAGCCGGCGCGGACGCCTTGGCTGCATCCCGTTTCTCGCGCAATTGCTTCATCAGCGCCTGGGCCTCGGCAGCCGTGGCGCCCTCACTACTGTCGCCCAACCACGCTGCAAGTTGTGCTGCCAGCTCGGGCGGCATATCCTCTTTGGACACCGGGGTGACCACTACAGGAATCGGATTCCCCTCTACTGGTACTGGGGTTGGCGCTTCGAGCGGGGTACAGGGAACCGGGGCGTCTCCCCCAGCTGGTCCCCTCCTTGGCCTCTTGGCTCTTCCTCCCGGAGCTGCTCCAGCCAACGGACGCTCCGGCCCCCCTTCCCCGTCTCTCTCCGCTACCCGCTTCTTCAGCTCAGTCATCTCCTTCATGAGGACCCGAACCATCTGTTCGGTCGTCATTCTCTTCCCGCCTTTCTTGGGCATTCCTCGACAGAGTATCTGTAAGACAAAAAGAAAGATTACAACGCTCAAAATTGGCTCTTCGTTCCGTCTCGAGCTCACGTGCAGCGAGGAGGTGCAGCTTCAGAGCACAGGAACAAGAGGATGTCTTCTGGTCTTGCGTCCCTTTTTATCCGTCTTCACGGCGGGCGTAAACCCGCCCCTGCCTGCCCCGAGGGCGTGGCCAGCCGCGTCAGTGTCTAGGCCAGCCCACTCTAGGGCGGGAAAGGGCGCGCCCCGGCTACGCCGCTTCGGGCATACCAGCCGAGACGCGCCTCCCGCCCAAGATGGCTTCCCGGGGGGATCGAGGTACTCTGCCATACGTTCGGGGGGACCGAGTGGTCGCCCCTTTCCATACTGCGAGCCCTGAAGAAGTCCGATTGTGGACGAAAAGCGTTGGCGGTTGCAAAACGTTTGTTTTACAAAAAGAAAAATAAAGGATGAAGTTTATTACTACAAAATAACATCGACTCTTTGGAAAAACAGCTGTGGTCTAAAGATTATATATTGTGGTTTCTATAATTTTTATATTTATAAGTGTGCTGGGCTATTCTCATGCTGTATGGTTCTGGGGAAACCGGGTGGGTAACTACTGGCTTCTCCATTTTTGAGGTATAGGGGATTGTGCCTCAAGCCCTTTTGCACCTTTTTATATTCAATAATCAGAGATGTCAGGACTGGCGCATGTATCTATGCTTTGATCCTCAAATTTTTATAACATCAACAATCATGTTAGGTAACATAAAAGGGGAGGCAGCAGTGGTGACTATACGCCAACGCCTGAAGGAAGTTACTCCTGCACAACAGGAGCGAGAACTACCTAGGATTATAGAGGAAACCTATCCTTCACTGGTTAAAGATAATTTGGGAGCTAGACCTGGAAAACCACAAATAATGGGTAATTCTGAAAAGGATAGCTAGAACTCAAGTGCCCGATTCTTCCAAAAAATGGGACAACAAACAATCAAAATATAATAAGCAGAATGCACCACGATCACGGGATAGGTCTCTTCAACAGGAGCCCTTTGAAAAGAAGTACAATCTTCTAAAACGTGATAATATTAAAAAACATGTCAGGTCTCAGGATACTGTTACACGTTCCTCTCGTTCCTTTCAGAGTTCATCAAAAGACGTTGAGAGGGATGGATGGTAAAAACACTGATCAAAAGATCGAGTCAAACAGAAAAAAAAGACACATTACACTTCAGACTATATTATCAAACGGAAAGATAAACACAACACTAAACCTCAATTAAAAAGAAGGTAGCATTAAAATAAGAAATGCCCAGACTACTGCGGCCTCTGATTCTGCAGGGGGAATGGGCTCTGGCAATGCTAGACAACACAGCAAAAATAACAATAGCTTGCCAGAACCTGATGGAATTTCTGTTGACAGCCGCGTTGAATGTACCTATCATGGTGGAACACCGGATACAAGGGTAAGTGCCCCACATTGTTGAAACGAAATTACACTCCAAATTGAAGGGGGCATACCCAGGTAAGTGAAAGGTCTTTTTTGGGAGAGCCTGACATATGGTTACAAAATTCTCTTGGCAGAAAGAGATTGGCCGCCTGATGTTATGTAATGCCCTAACGGGGAAGATGTAATTTTACCGGCTTTCTCCGACCTCGTTCCAGAGTCACTTAAAACATCATATGCGCAGGAGTGAACATTGGCGCTAGCTGCTGTACTTTACCTCTATCATGTGAGGGTGCGATGCTGAGTCACCTCATCATAAAATCCCATTAAAAACTTCTCCTACTCCAGAGGCTGTACCCAGTAAAACATGATGCAAAGAAACAAGTCAGGAAGATCTTAGATCAACTTGATTACCAAAGTGTGATTGAAAATTGCACCTCCTCCATGAATAATCCTTTGTTTCCTGTAATAAAACCCAACATTTCATACTGTCTATTTTTAGACTACAGGCATTTGAACACATGCACAATGCCGCATTAATGAATAACATTGTGTGGAAAAAATACAAAACAACACTAGATATCTCGAATGGTTTCTTCTGCCAGAATTTAGTGCCTGGAAGCCGATATTTGACAGCATTCTCAGCTCTAGGCACTGAACGCCAATTCTGTAGACTGCCCCAAGGGTATAAGATTAGCCCTGGGTTGTTCTCAGCAAGAGTAACTGAGTTACTTCAAAATTATGATGAGGAGGCTTTGTCCTACGTAGATAATATTTATCTGATGGACAATGAGTTATTGGACACTTGAACAGGGTGAACAACATAATTCTGTGGTTTGCCAATGTTGGCTACAAATTTAACTTTAAAAAATCAAAAATTTGCCCTCCTCAATGTCTTACTTTTGAGATATGAGCTATCAAGTGAAGGGAAAAACCTGGCAGCAAATTATTTATAAATATGTGCGCTGCTCCAACTTCCCAAAACTCTAAAAGGTTTACAATCCATTATAGGATTCCCAACTTTAGGCAGAACATACATTTTGGATTATGACCTAATCAAACCTGATTTTGCCATCAAATCAAAACAACTTTATTCGGTTTTGCATTTAGAAAACCATAAAAGTTACACAGCATCCAAAACACATTTAAAACATGATACATTAAAAATACAGTACATATCAATAAAAAGAGAAGATAGAATCGTTAAAAAACACACATACCACACATGAAAACAGAAAGTGCCTTCTACCACTGAGATAGCTAGATTTCCAGGCAAGCCCTAGTTCTCACCATAGATTTTAAATATCCTACGATGAAAAAAATGCAATCTGCCTTACACAATTGGGGATACCAAAGCGCTGGGCGAACCTGATTAAAATTCAGCCTCTTTAAAAGTGGAATAAAAAAAATATCTCCGGGGGACCTCATAAAATTTACAGAGTAGCATAAGTGTAGCAAGTCCTGTGGAGACACATCGTCGCAGCCACAGGGCGCTAACACATGTCCTCTACTACACCCTTTTGGAATGGTAAGTAACACATTAAAAAGATCCAGGCGAAACCTGGACAATAAAAAACGCTCGTATGTGGTAAATGACCCCAGGAGATAAGGCTCTGTTGATGGGTTGGTTTTTAGTGCCAAGAATTTGTGAACACTAGGTTTTCGTACTTCCAACTCATCTCTTTCTAGCTTCCTTATAGAGCTGAAAGCTTTCTTAACAAACTCCACATCCTTTTGTAAAATGGTATCAGGCTTTAAAATAAAGTTTGGGGTGCCCCAGCTCTGCAAAGCAACCTCTGATATATTTCAACCATGGTATTCGGGACATATAGTGAAGGCTCATACACTCAGTTATAATCTACTGGCGGGGAACTAATTCCTTATTCAGCAAACACTTGAGCCAAAACACTAAAGGGCGCACAGCCAGGGTGTCACATAAAAAAGATACCCCCAGTTCCTCATGAACCACCAGGTTTGATAGACCACTCGGCACACCCAGCAAACGCTTTAAAAAGCTGTCTCAACCACCTGCTGCTACACCTGTGGCCTGATAAATTTTCAACATGGCTGCAATTGGGCGCTTACCCTTCTTTGCAGCAAAGTTGAAAATAGCAGCAATCACCCTAGGGAACTTCCCCTTTTTCTTTTGGATGAGAGGCCCCCACTTCAGGCGGTCATCCAGTAGAGCTCCCAGGCATGAAAACAAAGTCGTCACCGGGACCTTTTCGGGTCCTACCGAATAATGATACTTTTTCTTAGGCCGCGTCCCTACCTGTAATATATATATGATTTGGTGTTATTAATTGCCAGATCTCAAGACCCCATACAATTTAAAAACGTGTGAAGCAGGATTGGAGTCTCCTATCAGTTCTGGCTATGAGGACCGTGTCATCCGCATATAGTAGGACGGGAAGGCCCCGTCCCCTTACATACAGAAAATCTGCCCCTGTGCCAACCAAAGCTCTATCTAGATCGTGTATATAAAGGTTGAACAAAAAAGGGGTCAAGATGCATCCTTGACATACCCCTCTCCCGATTTAAAAATCCCTGGGGACATGGAGATCCTGAGCATATCTAACATTCGCCTTGGTATCCCTACACAGATTCTCTAGGAAGTTAACGATATTGTCCTCCACCCTCATGGACTGCCACAGCTTGACCCGGTTGATGCAGTCAAACGCAGATGAAAGGTCAATAAAGGCCAGGTAGATCGTACCTGGGCGAGCAATCGTGTACTTACAGAGGATCAAGTAAAGGTTGAGGCATTGGGCCACAGTAGGCCGCCCTGGGCGGAACCCATATTGGAAATCAGAAATTATCTTATTCTCCTCTGCCCAGGAGGGTAATCTTTCCTTTAACTCCCCTCCCACTACCTTTACTACTGAGACAAGAAGGGAGATCGACCTATAGCAAAAGGTGCTATTGCGATCCCCCTTCTTGAACACCGGCACGATAGTGGAAGTAGCCCAGGAATCAGGGCAGCCGTCCCTGGCTCCACCATTAAGTACAGCACAAGGATCGGAGCCCAACAAGAAGGATCCAATTTATAGAGATCCGGGGGGATGCCGTCCAGGCCAGGGCCTTGTTACATGTCAGGCCGGCGATCCCTACCTCAACCTCTTTCTGCTCAAAGACCACAGCAACGGTATTAGTGTCCCTGTTTGGCTGTTCTAAATAAACCGTAGAGCCCCTGAACATAGATTGAAAATGAGACACCCATTCTTCCTCCAAGATATGTGATCCTAAGTCACCACCTTTAACTGACTCAAACAGCGGTCTGTTGACAATGCCCCAAAACCTTGAGCTGTTCCCTAAAGTACTCGTCTCTAACCGCTCCCTCCAGTCACCCTTGCGTGGGGCCAAAGCCTGTTTATACTCCGTACGGCAGGCGGATATATGACGGTACCACGCGTACTTTTACAACGCGTACCGTTACAGCGCTACTTTTACCACGCAAGTCGTTACAACGACTTGCGTGGAGGGGCGCTGGATAGTAAATGTTTTTATTTACTATTCCAACTCCAGTCCCCGTGGACTCTAGGGAAGGAGTTGGATAGTAAATTAAATTATTTACTATCCTGGAGCGCCCTCCAGCGCAAGTCGTTGTAACGACTTGCGTGGTAAATGTAGCGTGGTAACAGCACCGCGTTGTAAAAAATTCGTGCTAACCGCTGTATACCACGGCAGGCACGTATATGCAAATGATTTCTCGGGGTAACCTTCAGGGCTTCCTTCAGCTTCCTTGCCGCCTGGGAGCAAGATTAATCAAGCCATCTCGGATTTGAAAAGACTGCCCTACATGCAGGTACAAGTTCTCCTGCCTTTTGGAAATGACGTTAAAGGCACTAAGAACATCCCTTGATGAGGTACCTTGCGAGACACAGAGCGCAAGTTTGGCAGCACAATAATCTCTTACCTCGCTGTAAAAGGCATCTATGACAGCGCCTACTGTCAGTTGGTCTTAATGTAACAGGTGTCACCACCCTAGATTTTCTAAATAGAAGTGGGCCGCTCAGTTCTACACAAAGAGGGTTATGATCACTGTGAATACTATCCCTATTGATGAACCCATGAAATAAGGGCTGAAGAGTGGAAGAAATTAAAATATAATCAATAAAGTATCCACTACCTCTTCCTTTAAAGGAAGGAATAGGAGCTTTACTATATGCGCCAGAGAGAGACATTAATGACAATAGATCAAATTCGTTAAGTAAGTTGTTCGATTCTTCCCCCTGGATAGAGTGCTCAAAATGAAACCCCCGCAATCGGGGGCATCCCAAGTCGGCCATGATTGTATGCTTAGGATCTCCACGGGGGTGGATATTGAAATCACCCATCACCATTAGAGTGTGCAATATAGAACCACAAGACTACCTTATATAGGAACCCAGCTGGGGGATATTGCATTCCCCCTGGGTAGTTGTCGTAGCATTATAAAAATTGACCAGGCCCATATTAGTGTTCCCTGACTTCAAGACTATGGCTTGGATACTCAGACTTGGAGATGGAAGAATCCGAATCCGTCAGTCCACTGCCAGAGATGTATATAGCCAGACCACCCTTGGCTCTGCCACAGACTGACGGGAAGCCTGGAACCAAACAAGCCTTGAATCCCTCCAGAAATAGGTTACAGTTCACCAACCATGTCTCCTGGAGACAGATTACAGAAAATTGCTTGGCGAACTGCTGCCATCCTGGAACTTATCTGCCAGTCCTGCGATGTTCGGGGGACCACCTCACTCTGTACAATTGGGGGGTGAACCTTCTGCTGTGGCTTTATCACAACTACAGGCTCTGCAGAGATATGCAGTCAATCGCACTTCTTCAACCTTGATAGTGTAGGGAATCTCCTAGATAATGCTAGAGATGGGGCGGAGTAGAACCCAGCAGACTGATTTATGCTGCATCCTACTTGTGGGTACCGTTCCTCATTTGCCATAAAGGGCTTTTGTATCTACCTATCTCGGGGAGTATCCATGACGCTATTCTCTGGGATGTACCTTTGTTTATCAGCTCTATAAAAAAAACGGAAGGGCCTGTATTAAGGACCCGTGATTTAATGGGCCAATGTGCGAGTCCCTGGACAGAATTCTTTCGGCCAGGGATGGACTGTTGAAACTCACAATAACACATTCACCCCCACCTGGTTTCCGCAAGCTGCCTATCCAGTCAACTCAGCACACCATGATGAGATTACGATCCGCTCTTAAATCCACGCTGGTGTTATTTGATAGCCAATGAAGTACCTTGTTTTTAAGATGGCTAAAGTTCTCATTTAAACTCGGCCGGAGCTGTGGCACATTCCCCAGGATCACTACATGAGGTGTGGATTCTGGTGGGGAATAACTGGTAGACGCTGTAGGTTTTCCACTAACTGCCCCTGTGAGCCCGCTGTCCGACCACCAGGAGGCTGAGGATCCAGTGTTTGCTGATGAACCGGCAGAACCATACTAGATACCTGACTATCCCTTGTACCATCTACCTCTCCCCGAACTGCGGGAGTCATTGGACACTGAAGGTCAGATTTACAAGCCCTGTACGGCACATTTGCGCCGCCGTTGCGTCACTTTTGTGACGCAGCGGCGGTGCAAAGTCAGCGCCATGCTGCGGGGTATTTAGAAACGTTACGCATCTAGGGAGATGCGTCACGTTGTAGAGCCCTGTGCCACATGTGGGCATTCCTGCACAGGCGGGGTCGTTCCGGTGCAGGAACGCCTCCGAAAAGTGGCTGAGTGAAATCTACAAGATTTCACTCAGTCACTTTTATGGCCATGCTGCGTCAAAACCCTGCCCCTGCTTGAAGGCGGCGTAAGGATTGCCACAGAATGTTGGGAATAGGGGACCGAGCCTTGCTGGAGCTGCGTCGCGCTTGCGACGCGACTCCAGCAATGTGCCGCCTTTCTGCCGGGGGATGCGCCACGCATCTGCCCATCAGTGCGCTACGGTGTGGCGCATCAGTGGTGGCGCACGGGTGGGCATATGTGTCGCAGCTCTGCTAATTAGCAGAGATGCGCCAGAAGTTGTGAATCTGCCCCGGAGTGCGTAGCTGTTCTCTATAGGGGAAAATTGGGTGTGTAGATGGACCTGGAACAGTTCCAATGCAGGGTCCTGGATTGTCACTGAGCACACCTGGGTTCGCGGATTCATCAGACCGGTGTCGCCCTGCTAGACATTTCTCAATTATGGATAGTCTCTCAACAATAGGACCCAGCTTAATTTCCAGCAAACTGGACACTATAGCTTTAAATGATTCTATAACCAACGAGTCTATGTTCGTGGCTACCAACTCAGATGCCATGGGCTTAGTAACCAGTTTGGGAACTGGGGTGGGTTTGGGTTTCTTAGCTTTTCCCCCAATGGGTTGAAGTTTCCTTTTTGTGCCCCCACCAAGCCTAAGAGCCCCCTTAACGGGAAGTTGAGAGTTCTCCCTGCAAATTTCTGAATGAGTGTCTGCTTGTTTATGTGTAAGGTTACCAACTTTCCCTGGCAAAGTGTGGGAAGTGCTACTCTCCCTGTTTTCTATTATGATGACGGGAGAAAGAGGCCAGTGCGAATGCGGGCGGGGGCTTCCTGCAAAGAAAATGACCCTTCATTGGCTAGAGAGCCATCACACGGCCCTGAGCGGATACGCTCAGGGACTTGGCAATAGCCTCAGACGGAGGTACATTAAGGCCAACTAAAGATGGATGCAGACTGGTAGATAGTGACCTAGAGAGTCGTCTATTCACTAGTTCAATCTCCTTATCAATTACAGCTGCCGCCCTCAGCAGAAAAGAATCCATGGTCGTAACCGTGGCATTAGTGCTAACCTTTGCCTTTACCCCTACTGGACCCGTCTGTATCTTTCGCCTCCCCATGAACTGAAGAGAAGGCAATAGAACAATACTGTAACACAATAGATAAATACAGCATAATAACAATTATGTCCCAAAAGTTAACCCTGTATATAAAAATACACGGGTATCGGTCCAACAAAAGACCGGGAGACCGCCACAGTCTGTGTCAGTCAGTGCAGCTCTTGTGATGGCTAATGTGGTGTGCTACGTGACAATGTACACAAGCCTACCTCCTTCGGTAACCACAAGTCCCAATTGACTGAGTGACGACGGGTGGGATGGGCAATGCGCCGGCAATCCAGTGGTACAGCCAAGGGGAGTGTGCCAGCCCAGCCTCTACCGGTCACTGACAGGCCCGTCTTGGCTTGGCCCTGGCCTCCTCTTGAGCGCCTCTAGGCGTGTGTGACTCTTGCACATCGCTAGGGCTGCTGGCGGATGAAGTTCTGAGCCCCCCGGCTCGAGGCTGCGGCGAAGGTGACCAGGACAGCAGACTCCCTGCATAGTGTGAGGGCTGTCCGCGTGTCAGTAAATGCCCAAAGATAAAAGGTGGCAGTTAACAACAGGAATAAACAAACTATCTGGTTCCCTCTTGAGCGCCTCCTAGACACAGGATCACACAGAAATTCTCTTTTCCATACAAGCTGACATGATAGCTTTTAAGCACTTACACACATGTGTAAACACCACTAATTTGGTGATCCGTGCAGTCGGGGGTCAGTCAGGGTACACTTCCCTCACCTTCAATGAAGGTGAAACAGTACCCATAGCATACAAATCTCATTTGTACACAACCGCTGAAATGCATTTTGCATCCATGGAAAATATACTGACGGCAGTACAACCTGCAGTAGTGAGAGATAAAGCACTAGCACAGGGTAAATACATAATTGTCGTGACTCTGGTACCAACCTTTAAGGCTGTTACCAAAATAAGCGTTCTAAATGCAAAAGCACTGCATCCACGATGGATACAATCAGCTAATTTTCTCACTGCAACAGATGTAGATTACAGATATGATCCTACACTGAAAACACAAGCATTTCTGCAGTACAAACAAGAATATCGTCTCCCAAATTAAATCCTGCCTCTTGATCAGTAGGAATACATCGTTTATACTGATGTATCTGCCCAGCCTGCCCTGGGAAGTAAACAGCAATACAGCACAGGGACGTATGTGGGACGAAAAGTTCTGTCCTAGCAATACACAGATGCAGTCTCTAGGAGATAGCATGGCACAGCTGGCAGAACTGAAAGCCCTGATGCTGGCACTACGAAATACGGATCGGGGAATTCCCCACTCTCATTGTGTGCGATTTGTTTTATGTGTCCAGTCATACAATGAATATCTTTCCTATTGGGGCCTGAATGGGTTTAGAGATTCCAAAGATTGCACAATAAATCGATGCTTTGGGAACAGGTGGTTAAGCTGAAAGACATTGAAACTGTACATACTATGCTTTCTGATTTAGAACAGTCTGCTGCATTTTCAAATGATGAATTTGCGGTGACACAAGCCCAAAGAAACATCTGGAGTCTTGTCTGGTTCAAGTATCGTAGTTTATTTGCCACAGTCTCGGGAGTAACTGACAATTATCGAACTGTGCTCACCGCAAACTCCACACACCACATTCCACATTCCAGGCTAATCAACTAAATGAAGAGAATTAAAACTAATACAAATTGCATTAATAAAAGAAAGGATGGAAAAAGCCAATATAAATGAGTTTAACATAAGTACGACATATAATAGTAATATAACATGCAACACATGCCGAAACTAAAAAAACTAATCACGAAATCTGATTGGCTTAGTGATGGTATGTTTACTTCTTTGTTTGAAAGATTGAGTGCCCTCAGTAAGCATATTTCTCACACCTGGTTTCAAACTTGAACCCCCAGCACCAGATTGTCGCCTGAGGGACCCACATTAATTTTTTGGTTTAGGGGAACCAATGTCATTGTTCATCTTCACCACCCTCCTCTTGTTCCACCGTTTACGTCCCTCCGTGTGGACGGCATTTCTAGTGACCACTTCCACTTTAACAGGTGCTCTTAACTTGGATTTCCCCTTGGCGACATGAGTAGGATCTTCCACATGCACCCAATCACCCACTTGAATGTTGACTCTGTTACCTGTGACTTTGTGCCTGGCATCATACTAGATTTTCATTTTGGCTTGAAGCATTTCAACTATAGGTCTTACAATGTTATTGCCCTGCGACCATCCGATCAGTATTCCGTTGACACTCTCTCAAAGCAGACACCGCCCTCCCATGATTTCGACAATCCAGAAACAGCATTTGGACTGGACCGGTAGGACCAAAACATACTTTCCACAGTTTCACACAACTCCACCTTGTTTTGTATAGCCCACTGAATGCACTTCACCAGAGTGCGGTTCATTATTTCTAGTCTTTTAACTTGGGGTTGGTACAAAGCTATGCATTTGTGTTTTATGGCATTGCTGTCCAAACAAATCTTCATCTCTCTGGACACAAATTGGACTCCATTGTCAGAAATATTTTACTTAGGACAACCCTTAACAAATGTTTCAAAATCTTAATGACTCCTGAGATGTTGGGTTGCTCTATGAATTTAACTTCCCACCGTTTGCTATAATAATCTACAACCACAATGGTGAACCTAAACTTACGTGGCAGGGTACTGAAAGGGCCAATACAATTAATGGCAAGTTTAGACCAGACACTCTCGGGAAGACAGACAGGCTGGACTGGGACAGCTTGAGTTTTCAGACCTTTATCACTGGTAGCACACATGACACATGCACGTAAACTAGCTGTAATTTCCTCATCCATCCCCCGCCACAGGTAACTGTCTCTAATTCCTTTTTCGTCGATAGAAACTCATCAACCACTTTAAAATAAGCTTGCAACCCAAAGGGCAAGGCATTCTCTTTAGGCCACCCCCAATAACAAATCTCCTAACACTCGCAAGTTCTTCATCCTTCACTGTTTTTGTTATTCAACTCCTGTTCCGTGCAAGCGTTGTCTTGACACACATCAGTGGTATCAGTTAAACACCCCTCATCGTCTTCATCCCCATTGTCTGAATACTCCACAGCATTGAGTAGAGAACGTGATAAATAGTTCTGCATTTAACTTTCTAGCTGGACATGGCCGACAGTTGGGACCATGATTAGAAACTCCACACTTGAAACAAAATATTTTTCTGATTAAAGAATCCGCTTTTGGACTCTTTTTTGTTTGTAATGCTCTAGTTCTGCACATTTTGTTTGTCACTGCCACTTTCATTCACAGCCAACATACCACTTTGTTCTTTATGTGTAAATTCTTTGAAAGACTTATTTTCATAGTAATTTCTCCTGTACATTTTTATCCCAACAGCGTACAACTATCTGGTCATGAATAAGTTGTGACGTAAAGTTTTTAAAACTCACATTCCACACCCAGCCTATGTAATGTGTCAATGGATTCATCCTGCTATTGCTGTCTGATAAAAAATGTGTGTCTGTTAACAATTAAACTAGGTTGTACATCAAATTGTTTTTCAAGTTTCTTCACAGCCAACTGATACTCATCAATGTCCTCCTCATCCTCAATTAAAAAGGTGGCAGATGCTCATAAACGGATTGACCCTCAAAACCCAAATTATGCTCCAACAAAAACCTTTTATTTTCTGGGCAATATCTATTTCTCCCAATGGCTCTCAAATATTTAGTAAAAGCCTTGTACCAATTCCTCTGTGGAATGGGTGGGTCACCAGGTATTTGGAGAAAATGGAGAAGAGCATTAACACTTTGCATGGTAGTGCACCCAAGTAGGAATTTCTAAATACCCTAAAACAAAACAGAAAGTAAAAACAAACTCCTTATATATTCGTGTGTGACCGATAATGAAGGAAACCTTTCTCGACCCTGTAAGAGGAAACATTTTCAAATGGGAACGCAGTGAAATGTGTGGGTGTTTTAACTTGTGGAACTGGAAGAACTGTGTGGAAGTGCACCAGTCACAGTTACTTTAAAACAGAAGTTATTCAGACTGTACTCTGTTTGTGTGTGTATCACAGACGTGTTGATCTTAAATCAGTTTCCCTCAATAACGGAGTTGCGCACAGAATGTGTGCACATCACAGCTGACTGGAGTTAAGCTTCTCCGTAAACCGTAAACTGATCCCCTGTGAGTGGAACGTCTGTTTGTTTATCCGTGTAGGACAAATCCAAACCAATATGGCCACCGACATGCCGTGCATGTATGTAGAACGTGCTCCCGCTTAGAGGATGAAACGCAGCAAAATCGTCATGGAAAGGCTCAGTGCAACGATGATGGAAACTTGGTTGCTCAAATGTTGCTCAGGGTCAGACGTACCTGGGATACCTGTGATGACGAGTCCTTAAGTGCGCGAGCACTTTTCCAAGAATGTTGCGCTCTCACTGCTGGTATAGGCTTTGCGTGAACCATGCAGACAGATCCCCCATGTGCCCACTTCCGCACCCAGCTTGCGCTTGCCTGTGCCATAGTCTTTCTCACTGCAGTTTCCTGAAAACATTTTTAAGTCCATGCCGGCACATCCACAACCGCTCAAACATTCCCAACACTGGCCTAGTAACAGAGTCCTCCGTAAGGTAGACTTCTTTAAAACATTGAATGCTCCAATGAGAGAAACCAGAACGGAGACTCTACTGCCTAGAAAACAAGTGGGATCCTCACTGTGGCCAAACTGTCGCCAAATTGTGGTGACACAAACCCAAAGAAACAGCTGGAGTTGTATTTGGTTAAGTATTGTACTTTATTGGCCACAGTCTCAGCAGTCCTGTAGCAATTATCGAACTGTGCTCACCTCAAACCCCACATGCCACATTCCACATTCCAGGTTTCTGGATTATGGAATGTACTAACGAAGACAGCGCCACACAATTGTATGACTGCACATCTAATTTTGGTGACATGTTCTGTTACCAACACTATGGTCACCATTTTTTGCACAAAGCAAGTATCCTACGTGATGTTTTCACTTACTATCAATGGGAACATTGCTCAACACCACTGAAAGGTACTCAAACAACATTTGCACATGAATGTGCTTATTTTTCTGGGTTTAACACTTCAAACCCAGCCTCTTAATACTATAGGCTTGCACCTACACATGCAAAGAAAAATATGCTTTCTAACACTAAGTGGATAGGCCTCCTTTATTTCCCAACTGTCTTTACAGGATTTTGAGGAACACTATAGACCCATAATCTGTCTGGGGGACTAAAGATTAGGAGGTTCAGGGAACTGCAGGCTTATTTATAGCATGCCTCATACCACATCAAATGATCTTCCTTAACAAGGCAGTGCAACATACTTCCTGTCTTGCATTAGCCAAGAGTAAGGATTTGAACACATCTCGTATTCCTTCACTTATGCTCTTTGAGGGATGACAAAACTATAAATAACACAGTGAGGATACATCAGATGCCAGGTTACAGAATGGTTCTTACAATTCATCAGACCCCGATTGGAAGGGATGGTTGGTTTGACCTTTCGACACAAATAGGCATCAGTCAAGATTCAAGGGTACCACTGAAGGGTTCAGTAACTATAGGTTTGACCCATGCTATGTTTAATCAGAACACTCAGGTGGTGACATCCTACAGTGTTTGGAAGTTATGCCTAAAGTGGCAAAAGCCCTCCACACTGTCCCAAGTGAAACAACACTTATCCCTTCTCTCAGATGATATGGAACGTAGGGATTTTTTGTTAGGTCTTCGAAAGAGCTTCTTATAAGCTATTTACAACGAGCTATGGAAAATGTCTCAACAGGAGGCTGCTGAGAGACTGCGTGAAATAGATAGGGTTATCTTTAAAAAGGCTTTGACTGTGGTCGACAGTGATATGACCACACTGTCATCTAGGATTAATTCACTGGGCAACATTGTGTCTTCTGCAATAGATATAATGGAACAGGATTTGTCTATCCTACAACATGGACAATTGCAATTGCGGTCTATATTATTATGAAGCTGGATGGTACAATCAATGCGTTCTAGCCACGTCCCCTGGTGTTACATCAACAGCACAACTCTGTTCTCTGTATACAATCCAATGGAATGACAGATGGATGTGACACGCAGAGATGCAAAATTTACTATGTTGCACATTGATAAATGGGACCAATTATCTTCCCTCCGTGGCTGAGTGACCTTCCACAGAATGGTTAATCCATGGCTATATTACACTGCCAGTCACAATATTCCAATTTCAATACTGCCTCAAATATCATCCGGTAGGCAGATATGTAGCGCTGGGAGAAGGATACATACGAGAGTACTGAGCATTTCCGTACAGATTTACTTGCAGGAATGGGGACACTGACATTTCTCTCAGTAGTTCAAACTGCGAAAGTGCCTTAAGTGGTTCCTTAGTTTGCAAAGACATTTCACTTTACAGAGCCTATAATGCTTTGATTGCAAACTTGTCCCGGGCTGTCATCCGGTATTTGAGCTGCTCTCAAATGGGAGATATTTGATGCTGAATGATCAAGGCTGTTGTGGATGGTACCCGGCATCACATATCTACTGACAGTAAGTTCCAGGGTTACTTGTTGTATGCAAGTATTGTTTCAACTGGCCCACACAGCTAGGGAGGCATTGAATGTTTCCTTTATACGGTTTGATTCTGTGAACAGACTGAAAGCCATGCTTTTTCAGAAAGATAAAGCCTTAACCTCAGCTCAAGAAACTTTTGATTACCAGGTTGCATGGTTTTCATCTGAGATACAGGCTCTGGTCTATACAAAGTTCCTGCTCCATCTCCGGTCATTGATTTGTCATATCTGTCAGCGTGTGGTGGGCCCGCGCTCATTTTATTATAAAAATTGAATTTGCACTGCTGCTTTCTGGGCGATTTGAAACTCTTTTGTTAAGATTAACTGATGTACTTATTCTACAACTTGAACGCTAACGCAGTCCCCGTCTGTAATAGCGGTCCCGCCTGAAGGTTAGCGCGCTAGTTGGTGGCTCCCCTTGGCTCCTCCACTTCCCATATAAACCCGGATGCAGCGTCCGCAGCGGTGTTTAATGATTGACATAACGCTGTCAGCGTGTGGTGGGCTCGCGCTAGTTTTATTATAAAAATTGAATTTGCACTGCTACTTTCTGGGCGATTTTAAACTGTTTTGTTAAGATTAACTGCTGTACTTATTCTACAACTTGAACGCTAACACGGTGCCCGTCTGTAAGAGCGGACCCGCCTCCAGGTTAGCGCGCTAGTTGTTGGCTCCTAACCAACTATTACTCCTCAATTTAGGTAAATGCGTATCTCACAAATTACAGTTAAATCTAACTTTCCACAACGCCTCTATGTTGGAACCTTTGTGGATGGGCGGCATATGATTCGAGGACTACAAACATTGGTGAACAATAACTGACCAATATAAGTATCAGTAACCCATTGCATGATAATAATGGCTCCCGCGAAGCGGTGCAGACCTCTGCATCCACAAATAAAAACCTTCAGCCTATCCGGTGTATCTTACTTAACACCAGGTCTATGGTGAAACACAAAATTCACTTCGAATGTTTGATACAAGTATAGGATCCGGAACTTGTTTTTCTAACTAAAACGTGGGCAAATGAAAATAGTGACCCTGACTGGCATCTAGCAATTCCAGCCGGATATGTTGTCGCCAACTCTGATAGAATAGGGGCAAAGGGTGGTGGAATTGGGATAATCGATCGATCCCAGTATACATTCAGATTCACCCCAGAGTATACATTAGACGGCGAAGCAATGTCTTTTATCATAAAAGTCAACAATGTAGAAGTGTTTCCAGGTCTATTAATTTACAGACCCCCTGGCCCAAGATCCTCTTTCACAACCTCCCTCCCCCTCCAGACCTATCTGGAGTCATGTTTAGATACAGAATCATTCACCATATTAGGTGATTTTAACTTCCATTTGGAAGATAATAATAATCCTGATGCCACCAGTCTATTAGATAAATTAGCTGGTTTTGTATTAAATCAAATTGTCTGTGAGTCTACACATCTTGCAGGGCCTACATTAGATGGTATCTGCACCAATAACTCTCTAATAGAGGTTAAGAAAGTCTGCCCGTTACCTTGGTCCGACCATTCCGCGGTGCATTTTACCATCACGCTAGCAGCATTAAATAATGGACGGAGGATTAGGCCCATGGCTGTCAAACATCATGCCTGGAAGTCAGTCAGTAAAAATGACTTTGTCAGCACTAAGTGATAGGCCTGCAAATTCAACTGACGTTAATCAAGTTGTCACTGTTTTCCATAACTGGCTAAATAGAGCCGTTAACACGGTCGCACCAGAAATGACTATGCGATCTCAACATAAAAAGGCCTTGTCCCCTTGGTATTCTGCATATCTTAAACTAGCAAAAATTAGGTGCAGGCAAAAAGAGCGTATCTAAAGATCTCAATATAACACTGCACAAAAGAAAGTCTACTGTGCTGCCCTTGAAGAATATAAGGTCGCAATCATACAGGCTAAAACTGCCTACTTTACCACCAAAATCCAAGAGGCTACAAAATCAAATCAGGCTCTCCCCTGGACCCTTGCCCGCCGTATATACTACATCTGGCCCCAGATGAGATAAGTTCCTCACTATCTCCTGTATTAAATCAAATGTTGATTTCGGGAGTTTTTCCAACGACTTGGAAAAAAGCCTGTATTCGTCCCCTCTTAAAAAACCTAAGCTGGACCCACTAGACGAGAAAAATTATTGTCCCATCTCCTTCTTGCCTCTGCCTGCCAAAGTTCTCGAGAAGGCTATGAACTCAGAACTAACATCTTATCTAGAGACTAATAACATCCTTGATAATACACAGCATGGCTTCCGCTCAAAACACTCTACGGAGACAGCCTTGATCATGGCAGCAGAGGAAATACGTAAGGTGATGGATGATGGGGGAAGGGCTATACTGTCCTGCTCGATTTAACAGCAGCCTTTGATACCGTGAGCCATGCGGTACTAATACAAAGACTACAGGATGTAGGTATCAGTGGTACAGCTCTTGCCCTCCTCTTCTCCTTTCTATCGTCAAGGGAGCAAGTGATTTTCTGGGCTGGCTATCTGTCTGAGGAGTTCACACTCCCTGATGGAGTCCCTCAAGGCTCTGCCCTATCCCCAACACTTTTAAATATTTATGTAGCCCCCCCTGACTAAACTAATAAAAAGCTACAGCTTTACTCTGGTGTCATATGCTGATGACACTCAGCTTATAGTGTAACTCAGTCAGTGGATGCCATGGCAGATGAATTTTGTAAGTGCACCTCTGCCTTGATGACTTGGCTGACTTCTAACTTTCCAAAGTTGAACACTGATAAAACTGAGGTCCTAGAGTTTGGTCAGAAAGTTTCGATTTGCAATCATCTTTGGTGGCTAACTGCAGCCGTTACCTGTCCCTTTCCGGTCAACAAAGCCAGGAACTTCCGGCTTTACGTTCGACAAAAACCTCACTTGGGCCTGTCATATTAATCAAGCTTCATCTGCTTATTTCTTTATGTTAAAAGGCCTGAGGAAGATTCTCCCATTGATCCCCTTTTCCATGAGGAAAACCGTGTTAGTAGCCACGATTCTGTCCAGAATTGATTGTTGTAATGCTCTTTATTTGGGAGCAGGTGCTGCTCAATTTGCTAAACTTCAGTCAATTCAGAAAGCATCAGCTAGAGTTTTGCTCAAATTACTTAAACATCACCCCAGATCGAACACTACAAAACAAGTTCACTGGCTCCCAGTTTGACGACGTGTTGAATTTAAGACGCTTTGCTTGATTCACTAAGCCTTGTTTGGTGGTGGGGCTGAGGATGTGCAATCCTTGTTTACCTGCCATCACGGTCCTTAAGGTCAGCCACCCTTGGCCAGGTACAACTCCCTAAGACAAAGAGAGTAAGGTGTGGAGGAACACTTTTCTTTCCTGGCATCCAAACTTTGGAATTCACTGCCTACACACTTGAGAAGGTTACCAAATAGAACGGTCTTCAGAAAGGGAATCAAAACATGTTCTTCTCCCAACCCTAAAAATGCCAGCCGTTGTGTCTAAGCACGTTACCCAGCGCCAATACGCCTCTGCGGTAGTGAGCTTTATAAATACCTTCAGTCAGTCAGTCATATCTTGAACATGTCTGATACAAGGGCGATCATGCATCTATTTAAACATATAGGTCTGGACTATTGATTTCCTTTCAGACAATCTTCTGAGTCATTCCAGCATTCATACACTCCGTATTGGGATGCATGCTTGGAGGGCTTCAGCTGTCCCTACGACCTGTAGTGGGCATCCTGGTTTTCGTTTTCTGCTTAACAATGGACATCCTAGTTCATCAAGGATTGGAAAAAGCACTGCTGGTGCGACGTTTTTGTGAACGCATGGTGCTCCAACTGGGCACACCTTGGCTTCGGGAGCTAAGCGAGCATGAGTTTCTATTGTACAAACAAGTCTGGCTTGACTACATCTTGTCTTTGTTCCGCTGTCTATTTTGCTGATACGAATGCGTGGTGGACTTGTGCTTGACACTTCCATTGGTTGTGGCACTGGACATAGACGTACTATTGGACCCCTTAAAGGTGTCGTCAGTGTATTCCTATGTTCTTGACGGCATTCTTAGAGCCTCCACAGGATGCTTCAGCTCCTGACAGACTGGACAATGGCTCTACAACAGGCTCACAGGTGTTCAATGCTTCCTCAGTGGCTGCGGTGGGAACAGGAAAAGATCACCTTTGCTCCATTGACCTGATACAAGAGATGTTACAGGGACCTTCGTCTGCGAATGCGAGCGACGGTGATGTTGTGTCTCCCACACAGGACACATAAACATTTGGCTCTCCGTGTGATCGGAACAATTCAGCCTTTTTCCAAAACAAGCCAAATTGGAATGAAAAACATAATTTTGTTAGATTTTTCCTTCTGCTTTCGCTGAGCACCATGGATTTTGATGTGTTCAGTCAGTCTTATTATATATTGATCTTTTTAGTGAGCTTCTAGAGCTTTTCTGAACTTTAATAGCATCCTTTTTACATATAGCAAGTTTTTAGATGTTTTTAGACACTGGTTTTATGACAGTGTTTTTAAGCTTTTAGCAAGCTTATTTTAAGCATTAGTTGACTTTGTCGACCTTCTGGTGAGGAGTGGGTGTTATGTTCCCTAAACTAGGCCCAAGTAGCACAGGGAACTTTTACTTACATTCGTCCTACCTTGCTCTGCATAACGGTTCTAGCAATTACCTTTTACCCAGTTATGTGCTGAATAAAATATTGATTGGTTTCCTTGGAATTACCCTAATTACCCTAATGTATTATGCATAAGGATTCTTAGTACCATATCTTAATCCTTGCACATGACGTACATCCCAGGATTAACATACTCTGTTCAAAAGTCATTGCTATCTTCTTCCTCAAGCTACAGGGCTACTTTGCATAGTTGCAGTAATGATTTAGGCGTTTTTATATACTCACAACATATTGATTGTGTTAGAACCCAGAGGTTTGCTTGTTGGTATAAAAGAACCCCACCTCCACTAGATAGTGAGAGGAGAAGCTTCCATGCTGACACTAAGTTCCTGCATGCTGAAACTTCAACACACAACGGTCTGACATCCGTTGCAGGGTGTCTATCTTGAGACCAAGACAAGGTTTTTCATTCTCTTCCATCAGGTAATGGGGTTGGCTCTTACATAGGGGATTCTTGGCTTTACACCCACATACATTCTATGTACACTTAGGTAGGGTTAGCATCAAAGAGTACGCTTGGTTACTGTAATGTTTATATGCCTGCATATATTCACAGTTTTAGCACCATTGTAGAACTTTACCTTGTAATTACTCTGATGGAGCTTGTATTCTTTTACATTTGCTTCTGTCTGATTGTCGCAGCAAACATGTGTTATACTAGAATGAAGCTAGTTCAATAAATGCTTATTGAAAATGTCCCCAATGTTTATTCTGTATATCTCTCTGAGACTGAGTGAGCACAAGTGACTGGGCGAAAAGTACTGTACTGTTTCCACGATCCCTGAAGGGTCAAGGGTTGTCATGTTCAGTGGTTGCCAGAAACTATTCGCTCCTTGGTAAGGTTCGGGGGGCTTATAGTTGCACAGTGAGCTAGCTGTTGTACAGGCCAACATATCCTACGGGAGTGTGTTGGAGGGAGAATTTTTAGCTGCACAGCTATCTAAGGACACACCTGTCACCTGCACAACATGACCCCTGTGTGGGCCCTGCTGTTTGGAGGTTACAGGCCGCAGTTATGTTGCCCTGAGCACTGCCATTTTCTCTTAGCTTAAGCAGAAGCAGAAAGCAGGTCTGACCCAAGCTTCACCCAGCTGCTCTTGTCTGCAAGGACCCACACCCCTACCAGGCCCCACCTCATTGTATATTTCGCACACACTGTAGAATTCAAGTTCCTCTATAAATCGTGCAACATGCACCACGTGTCCCACCTAAGCCATGAATAGAATAAGGGAAGTTCCCACCACAGCTACGTCAAGCATGATATCCGATAAACTGAGGATAACTGTGGCGAAATATTATCGCAGACTGCCTGATTGACACATGAATAGAACCCTTCAAAGCAATAATAACACATTTCTGATTAATGACAAACTTCCAGTCAGAATGGCAGGAACTCAGTCTAGGCTGGCGTACGTGCCACACAATTACGAGAAGGTAGTCACATCTACACTAATGATGGGAAAGTCACCAGGCAGGGGCGTGAGAGGCGATAGAAGGATATGTGGTTCGAGGTGACGTCATATGGCGTGACCATAGGCCCCTCACCCCTGAACAGTATATAAGGGTGGTCCGCCAGATTATCGTTGAACTACTCCCCGTCAGCACATGGGTGGCGGACAGGAGTTTTTCCCAGGGGTTACTCGAGATAGCCCTTGTTTCATGTACTTAGGTTTCATGTACTTAGATACTGCTCCATTGTATATTCTGCTGTAATGAAATGCTTTTTCCTCCTTACATTTAAAATTATATTTCACTATTTGAAATGTTATGTTTTCTCTGACATTGTTTTATCTCCACTGCATTTAAGGTGTTTAAACGTGTATTTTCAGGATATCATACATGCAGTGGTGAGTGTGCCCAATGATATGTGCTTAACCTTTTCTATGCAATCAGCCTCAGCTCTAAAGTGTACTTAAAGCAAAGCCTCTCTCCTCTCATAGCAGCTGTAAACTGTACTTTGTAAACTGTACTGGTCCATGAGACTTTCAAGAAAATGCTGGGTACAGGACCAAGTACTATGTGGTTTTTATGCTATCATTGATTATTTCTAGAAGCTGTGTCTTCAAATAAATTGTACAACTCTCAAAGCTTCAGTCTCCAAAGCTCATATGTATGTTTTTTCCTGTTTTAGTGCAAGAGGTCCAGGACTGCCCCGGTGCAAATTAAGCTGTCCTATTTCCCTTAGTTCTCTCTCACGGTCTCCCCAGCGCGGCTTCTTCTGAGCTGCTGCACCGAGACCCCTGACCCCTCCCGTTCCTAATTAATCATCCCCTCCGTCATGTGGTGACCTCTCGACGTGCTAATAAGGAGTTTAACTGACAGGATGCAGCTGGTTCCTAAGGAGGAAGTACTAAACTGCTAAGCGACTCTGCGCGACCGTCCTGCTGGACCATTGTGAGGGGAACACAGCGCTGAGGGGTAAGCATACATAATATTGTGTCTGCCCGCCGCTGCGCTATCTCTCTCTTGGGTGCGGCCGAATGGTGTGCTTTATTGTGATGCAGCAGTACTTCTGCCAATGGTCCAAGCTTCCTGTCTGTTGACCTTGTTATTTGATTCCGCGCAGAGGAAGGGATTGTGTGCTATGTGGAGACTGAACCTGACAGTTGGGTAATTACTGAGATACATGTGCTATTTGTTGCTAAAAGTAGCTTCATGTTTTTGCTGTTTCTTCTGTGATTGCTAAGAAGGATTGTAGCAGTCGAATTGAAAAGGCTTATTCTATATTTACTCTTAAGAGCGGTGCCTCTCTAGAGGGGGAGGACCTTTGATACATCTACAACAGGGTGTCAAGGAAGGAAAGGGTTGCGTCTAGCATCTTTTTCAGTATATTCGTGCAAGTGATCCTCTGTTTGGTAGGAGTGACAGAAACGAGGTAATCTCTCATGTCAGTAGTCCATGAGAAAGAAGGAGTTTCAGCAGGTCCGATTAGCTACCGTGACCTTTTATCTTTCCTTAATTTAGCGGCGATATCCCCTGCTGTATGTCAAGGGAAGAGTTCTGTGCGGGACTAAGAAGTTTATTTACTCATATTGTAGGCATTATATTTTTGCCAAGCTAAACGTGGTTTTATTCATTATTGTTGGCACGCCTCACATGTATAGGGAACACACTAGCACACTCTAGTGGCCATAGAGCGTGATTTTTATGATTTTTGTAAAAGAATTGTTGAAGTGTTTACATTTTACTTTCCTCTTAGCACAGACCTGCATGTTAGCGCCTAGTGTTTAATGGTGAATGTATTTTTAGGTTCATAGAACAAACTTGTGTGATCCTTACTGTTTTCATGGTCTCTTTTGTTAGGAGTCACTGGCTGGCACAGAGGCTGACCATAGCGAGACTACACTATTGATTTATAGGTGCATTGTGATCGTTTATTTTTCCTTGATTGATTATAAACTGTGAACATCGAATTTCTGTGTAAAACTACAAATACTATCACTTAGGGAAGGGGCCCGCTAAGTAGAAGCTGCTGCTAATATATTTTGTGACTATCATTTGAAGACTGTTTTTTTAGCGAGATTCAATAACTAGGGAGATTGTAAATGCATTTTTGTGTATCCCATGTATGTTGATCTGCCACTGGCTAACTGAAGAGAGTCTATAAGCTACAGCATTTCGAACCCCACGGTTGTCACATATATATATTGTTTTCCTTTTTTCTTGCTGCTGCCCCCCTGTGTGCACACCTGGCATTCAGGATTTCCCCTTCCCTCTACAAGCAACTGCAGGCTTCACGAGGGAAGTCTCAGGGAAGTGCTCTGCGTTATTTTTAAACTACAGATCGTTTAGAATAAATAAGAAATGTTTCTTTTTTAACTGCATTCCACACAAATGAATAGGATACATGATTATAGGACATACAAAACGACACACGCCATACACGTGCAGGTTTTTATGACAATACCGGGATTAGAGATACCAGTTATTGTGACATCATTGTGGCCTCGTCACCCTTTGCATAGCAAGGTCCTTGAGGCTTGTTTTGGTAACCACCCTACTGCCCTGCACTTTCCAGACAATTGCCCAGAAGGTATTTACAACGGTCCAGAAAAGGAAGAAGTTAGAGAAGCATTTTATTCTGTCCTTATAGAAGCATTGGGTGATGAGCTTGTGGTAAAGAGCCCCACCCCAGAAAGCAACTGACAGGAGGTCAGCCAGATGTCCGGTACATATATATACATATAACAAAAGAAAGTACAGATGAGCTATAGTGGACAACAAGTTGAGGTAGTCCTACACATTTTGAACAATAAAATTGTATCAGTGCAGAACGTGAGCGCATAAACTCATAGAGAATTTAACAGAAAGGAAATTTCCTTAATATCTAAAGCGTGGGACTTGTTGGGAATCCCACTCACACAGGGTACTGAGATAAGGGCATCCACATTGCATCTAGTGAAACTGTGCCTCCCAGTGCCAACGTATACATCCCCCACTGAAGACACACAACTCACACTCTAGTCAGTAGGTAGTGTAGTAAGTAACGAAAGCCCTGATACTGCTCACCAGTGTTCACTCACACCGCCTCCTCCAAGCACCAGCTGCCCGGAGGGGCAGGGAGATTCACAGGATACCCTCACTCCACTAGGCTGCGAGCATCACGCCCACGAGTTGCATGACCAGCTGCAGCAGCAGCCATCACCAAGACTCACAGAACTATTACAAAGACACCCTTCTACGACGCATTATCCAGAAATGTGGGCATATTTACAAAGCCGCATGTTAAAAGGAGATTAGTTTCGCCACATTCACTGCCACAGATAGCCTACCTCAAAGATAACTCAACTCTAGGAGATGAGTAGACAGCCCACACAAGATCCAAGACTACAGATTACGGTACACATAGTGAAGGGCTGTGTTGTTGCCCTTTCTGAGGATACAGCAACATCCCCTGAGTCTGTCTCACCCCTGACATGTACAGTCATTTTGACACTAATCTCAGCCCTAGGAATTGACATAACATACTTACAGCAGGTAAGGCTGACAATAATACCCGGTGGCGTTGCACACTTACGCCAGCCTACACACAAAACAGAAGGATAATGTCAACACCCACAGTACATCCACCAGTGGCCCGGTGGCAGTGGGTCCTCCGGTCATACTTTGGAGAATTTCCAGACCCCTAGGCATCCCGCCTCGCTGACTACGAGCGCAGGCGTTTTTATTCTGTCATTTTCGGAATTTTCGGAAATTGCTGTTATTTTATCTGTAACTAACGGATTTTAAAATTATGCAGGTTCTTACCTCATTGTGTTTGCAGGGGTGAGTTGCTGACTGGGCCTGACTGTTTCCTCGGGGGCTCCCAGCGGTAACGGGCGCCATTTTGGCTTGGGCAGCATACTCTACCATAGCCCTGCCACTCCCCCGCAGCTCCGCCCCTATTTAGGAGCGCGTTTCCTGCTCTCTCTCGAGTTTTGACCAGTGGCCCGGTGGCAGTGGGTCCTCCGGTCATACTTTGGAGAATTTCCAGACCCCTAGGCATCCCGCCTCGCTGACTACGAGCGCAGGCGTTTTATTCTGTCATTTTCGGAATTTTCGGAAATTGCTGTTATTTTATCTGTAACTAACGGATTTTAAAATTATGCAGGTTCTTACCTCATTGTGTTTGCAGGGGTGAGTTGCTGACTGGGCCTGACTGTTTCCTCGGGGGCTCCCAGCGGTAACGGGCGCCATTTTGGCTTGGGCAGCATACTCTACCATAGCCCTGCCGCTCCCCCGCAGCTCCGCCCCTATTTAGGAGCGCGTTTCCTGCTCTCTCTCGAGTTTTGACCAGTGGCCCGGTGGCAGTGGGTCCTCCGGTCATACTTTGGAGAATTTCCAGACCCCTAGGCATCCCGCCTCGCTGACTACGAGCGCAGGCGTTTTTATTCTGTCATTTTCGGAATTTTCGGAAATTGCTGTTATTTTATCTGTAACTAACGGATTTTAAAATTATGCAGGTTCTTACCTCATTGTGTTTGCAGGGGTGAGTTGCTGACTGGGCCTGACTGTTTCCTCGGGGGCTCCCAGCGGTAACGGGCGCCATTTTGGCTTGGGCAGCATACTCTACCATAGCCCTGCCACTCCCCCGCAGCTCCGCCCCTATTTAGGAGCGCGTTTCCTGCTCTCTCTCGAGTTTTGACCAGTGGCCCGGTGGCAGTGGGTCCTCCGGTCATACTTTGGAGAATTTCCAGACCCCTAGGCATCCCGCCTCGCTGACTACGAGCGCAGGCGTTTTATTCTGTCATTTTCGGAATTTTCGGAAATTGCTGTTATTTTATCTGTAACTAACGGATTTTAAAATTATGCAGGTTCTTACCTCATTGTGTTTGCAGGGGTGAGTTGCTGACTGGGCCTGACTGTTTCCTCGGGGGCTCCCAGCGGCAACGGGCGCCATTTTGGCTTGGGCAGCATACTCTACCATAGCCCTGCCACTCCCCCGCAGCTCCGCCCCTATTTAGGAGCGCGTTTCCTGCTCTCTCTCGAGTTTTGACCAGTGGCCCGGTGGCAGTGGGTCCTCCGGTCATACTTTGGAGAATTTCCAGACCCCTAGGCATCCCGCCTCGCTGACTACGAGCGCAGGCGTTTTATTCTGTCATTTTCGGAATTTTCGGAAATTGCTGTTATTTTATCTGTAACTAACGGATTTTAAAATTATGCAGGTTCTTACCTCATTGTGTTTGCAGGGGTGAGTTGCTGACTGGGCCTGACTGTTTCCTCGGGGGCTCCCAGCGGTAACGGGCGCCATTTTGGCTTGGGCAGCATACTCTACCATAGCCCTGCCACTCCCCCGCAGCTCCGCCCCTATTTATACGGACACTATGAGGCAGCGCAGCGGACGGGCGCGTCGTAGGCGCGCCGGAGTCGCGCCAGAGTTAAGCCCGTCTGCGCCCGTCCGCGGCCGGCTGGGGCCCGGGCCCGGTCGCCATGCCTTTCTTGTAACCACTTACCCGTCGGCGCATATACACTCCCTCTGGCATCCCCGTCCCCCTCCATCTTTAGTATTAGATTGCATTGCCTCTTTGGGTCTCAGCCGCCCTTGCCCTGCACCCCCGCTCCCTAGTGTCTCTTCCCCATTGCCGTCCTCTGACCCTCCTCCCCTCACCAATCCGCCCTCCAGGCTGCATGACGCCCTCCCCTGCGCCCTTGTCGGCCCTAAGCTTCCTACTTCTGCGATCCTCCTTAACACCAGGTCTGCGGATGGGCACCAGCTCGAGCTTTTCCATCTACTCGATTCACGCCAGCCTGACCTGTTATTCCTTACGGAAACATGGTTCAGGGACGACTCGCTTCCCAGCCTGCTGTCCATTTTGCCCCCTACTTACGCGGCCATTAGGAAGGACCGCCCAGGAGGGAAGACTGGGGGGGGTGTGGCATTGATCACCCGCGCAGACTTCCTCTTCCAAACCTTACCGTCCCCCATGATCCCTGCAGTAGACTGCTTAGTAGTCCGTTCCACTTCCTTTGGAACTCCTATAACCTGCGTCCTGATATATCGTCCGCCCCAGTCTACCCCCGGTTTTCTACCGGCCCTAGAGGACCTTTTGGCCACCCTTGTGGTTAACAACTCTGCCATTCTTCTATTGGGAGACTTAAATTATTGGCCGAATGACCCAGCTGAAGATATGAGATCTAAGGAGTTTACGGCTCTGCTCACCAGCCTTAACTTCTCCTCTCAGCTGAGTTCGGCCACACACATCAAAGGTCATCAACTTGACCAAATTTGGTCCCTTAACATCTCTATGGGCCCTTCAACCATTTCCCCTTGTTCTTGGTCAGACCATTCCCTCATCTCTTTCACAGCCAGCCTCGGACGGCCACCTAAACCCCCCCTGCCCAAAAACATCTGGGCCAGAAAGTGGGATAAGGCGGCCCTCCCGGCAGTTTGCTCCTCCCTGGAGGCTACCAGCCCGGAGCTTAATGATCTGTCCCCTTCCTCCCAGCTCTCAGCCATTAACAACTGGCTGTTAAAGGCGTGTAATTCCACCGTCCCCCTTAAGAGAGTGACTGTTAAACGCGCCCATGGGGCCAACCGATGGTTCACTCCCGCCCTCAGGGGGAAAAAACTTGCGACCCGTAGAGCGGAACGCGCCTGGCGGCGCACTTACTGCCCTCTCCTTAAGGCTAGTTACTGCCAGTCCCTAAAAGAGTACAAATGCGACATTCTAAAAGCTAAAACGGAGTACTTCTCTGGCAGAATCTTAGCAGCAGAAAACCAACCGAAGGAGATATTCAATACCATTCATTAATTGGCGGCCTCTGACAGGGTGGTCTCTAAAATCCCCCCGTCCCAAACACTCTGTAACTCCCTTAATTCCTTTTTCTTTGAGAAGATTTCCCTCATCAGGGCCAACATTCCACCCCCACCCTTGGTACCTTCTGCTGTTCCCTCACCCCCCCTTCCCCCCTCCTTTACTCAGTTCCCTCCCCTCACCCGAGACTCTTTGCTCCCTCTTCTAGCGCAGATCAAATCAGGCTCCCCTCGAGACATTGGTCCTGCTTTTGCTCTAAAAGAGCTCTTCTCTAACTGCTACACCCCACCACTTACTTTCATCAATCACTCCCTTAACTCTGGCACTGTCCCCCTTGCCCATAAATCAGCAGTCATTATTCCTATTTTGAAAAAGCCTGGCGCCGATCCCTCTGCGCCCGCCAATTACCGCCCGATCTCTCTCCTCCCTTACCTCGCTAAGGTCTCAGAGGCTCATATCACCAGGTCCCTGAGCTCCTTTGTGGAATCCACAGGCTGCTTGGCCGCTCGCCAAGCGGGCTTTCGCCCGCTGCACTCTACCGAGAAGGTAGTTGTGTCGGTGATGGATCAGTTAAGAGAGGGCATTGACATCGGCCGGCCACAGGCTCTAGTCCTGTTAGACCTGTCCGCCGCGTTCGACACGGTGGATCATGACATCTTGTTGACCCGTGTCGAAGCGGCAGGCATTGGGGGCTCGGCCTATGCCTGGCTCCGTTCTTTTTTGACGGACAGGGAACAGGCTGTCCATCTTGCCAACTTCTCTGCTCCTCCTAGGAGGGTGACTTGCGGAGTTCCCCAAGGCTCTTCCCTGTCCCCCTTGCTTTTCAATTTATACATTTCACCCCTCATTTTTTCTTTACAGCAGATGGAGGTCTCGGTGTTTAATTACGCCGACGACCTCCAACTTGTTTTCAATCTTTCCTCTTCTCCTTCCTCAGCTTCTAATTTCCAGAAGGTTATGCTTTTTATCCAAGGGTGGATGAACTGCAACCACCTCAAACTGAATCCGGACAAGACCGAATTGGTCCTGACGGGGGGTGGTTGCAGTCCCTGGTCCCCTTCCTTCTGGCCCTCTGCCCTTGGCCCTCCCCCTATTCCTGTTCCCAAGGTTAAAACCTTGGGTATTTTCATCAATCCCATGCTTACCCTTCATACTCAGATCAATGCAGTTGTATCTGCCTGTTTCCTTTCCCTGCGGATCATCCGAAAGGTCGCCCGCTTCTTCTCAACTGCTGCACTCAAGCTCATTCTCATGGCCATGGTGCTTTCGCGCCTTGACTATGGGAACGTCATCTACAATGGGGCGCCGGCTTATCTGTTTCGCCGGCTCCAACAAATTCAAAATCAGGCGGCTCGCCTGATCTACGGACTCCCCAGGTTCAGCCACACGACCCCTCTGTTGCAGTCTCTCCACTGGCTCCCAGTGAGGGAGAGGGCCCTTTTTAAGCTTGGATGTATCACCTACCAGGCTAGAGCAGGGACCGCTCCCGTTTTCCTGTGTGAAGCCATCTCCCCTTACCTTCCTCCCGAGAACTCCGTTCCACTCACTTGGCCCTTTTGTCAGTTCCTCGCTTTAGGAAACAGAAGTCCGGTGGGGCCAGATTTGCAGTGCTGGCCCCTTCCTTTTGGAACTCACTCCCTTTTTCTCTTAGATCGTCATCTTCCTACCTGGAATTTCGCAGACATCTGAAGACCCTCCTGTTCTCCAGATTTGTAGCCGTATAACCGTATAACCCTTTCCTCCGCACCCACTGGTCCTCTGCCTCTAGCGCCATGAAACCGATTTCGGTATAAGAGCGCTCTATAAATATTTTAAAATTCAAATTCAATTCAAATCCACCAGCCTATGACGCAGATGACATTAATTTAGGACGGGGTATAAAGACTGACATAGAACTCTTATCAGATGTCCAGGCAGCCGTAGGCCATGACGATGCCTTAGCCCCAGACATCTCAAATAATTCACAAGATAGTACACCAGAGAGTACATCAGGTCAGCTATCCCTAAGTTCGCAAAGCCCAATACTGCAGGATGCAGCTTCAGTAATGCCAGGTCAAATTGACACGCTATTGATAATAAAAATGAGACGTGTCCAACTCTGCAGCCCCCAGCAGGAAGAAAACAAAGAGAGCCATGAGGCCTCTGGTGGTTCACAGCACAGCTCCCACATGACACTCCCCAGACTTGACCGCCCAGTACCCACTTCCCTCACTGAAGATCACGATACCCCAAGAACAAGAACAAGACATTATGGCCCATTCCGATTCCCGAGCCACCAGCATTGCAATACACAGAGTCAGTATAATGAGTGGCAGCCCCTTAACACAGGTCCTAATAGAGAGGAAGAACACCTGCTACAATTCAATGAAGTAAGGAAAGACAGTGAACAGTATCCCTCTGAGGTAGTAACTGAGGGAGACATTAGCAGGAATAGGACAGAAAGTGACCTATGCCAAAGAACAGGTAAAGAAGTAGGGGACGTGTCACACACACAGTACTCTAGAAGCCCCACAGAAAATACAGCAGCACACCAGCAACTGTCATTATACCTAGCCAGTATAGGGGATAGAATGACTGAGCAGATGGGTGCAAAGAAAAAACAGGCACCACATGAAGTAGCTAGTAGTGTGAAGGAGGTAGAGCCACACAGTGGTGGAGTCCAATCTATCATGCCACAGCAAGGGCCATGGATAAACTTACATCAGGAAAATAAAAGTGCAGCCACACCACAGATCAACATAGCAGCTTCTCTCACAGCCAACTACTTAAGCGTGCCCCAAGCTCCGTCTACAGTCATTAACTATAACACTCGACCACCTACACCTATGCCTCAGACATCACCTCCAGTAGTTACACCACGTAGGCTGGAGAGACAACAGCTAGAGCAAGACGATTTGGATCTGCCAAAAATGTTCGAACAGGCAGAAGAGAGGAGAAGGCAGAGAAGAAGAGAGATAGAAAGAATTGCAGTACTAGGTGACTATGGGCGACTGGATGACGTCCAACAGGAATATGATGCATCAGGTATAGCAGGTCTGCACACCGCCAGATTTGGAATACTGCACCATATGACCCTTGACAGGCCAAGACCGTCACTGATCAATGGTCTGACGCCAAATGAGATAGTAATACTTGGAGAAGGGAGTGACCTTTATGTCAATCCATTCTAAGATAAATTGGCAGACTGGACAGAAGCGAATGCATCTCGAATGAAGGTTTGGCCCCGAGAGGGTTCCTTTGAGCCAGATGAAATGGCCACTGCTGAAGAATGTATATTGCAGGGAAAAGGAAATGACGATTGGAACTATACCTACATGCGCGAAGGCCTAAGGGTCTGGAAGAAATACGCACGCAGGTATTGTCACACAAGACCCACAGGGGTAACACACCAGCTGCCCCTGCTGTCCAAGGAGGTCAATGACCCCCCTACCTCAGTAACTTGGTCCCTAACGGACAAAGAAAATTTGAAGAGAGAACTCCCACCCCTCACGGAGGGTGCGGGAAAGTGGATAGAAGCCTTTGAAAATGACACTTCAAGTGTGTCATTGGCTATTTGGGATATGAAAAGCCTACTCACATCCCTGATTGGAAAGGATGCAGAGGATATGTTTTCACGCATCAACACAAGGCTTAGCACCACTAATTCAGAATTAGATGGTGATCCTTTCAATAAAATAAGATCAGCGCTATGGAACGAACTGCGCCAGAAGTTTCCAGATGTCTCAGACATCGGATCTCTAATGTCACAAATAAGGCAATTAGCTATTGAGAACACAACTGCTGAATTAGAACAGCAGAAATTAAAGAAAAGAAAGACTCTTGATGCAGTTAGGCTAGATACACCAGTGAGTCAAGTGACTACTGTCACCAATGTTTCAGGAGGTAACACACAGGTAACAACACATCAGATACAACAGGTACCTCAGCAACACATGCCTGTGTACAAAATGGTGCCCCTGACACAAGCCCCTGTATCACAAGGAGCTTCAGTTCTGCCCCCCATTGATTCGGTTTCACAGGGCACCATCCAGCAGCACAAGGCTGGAGGCAATTCAAGTCAGGATAAGCCCACAGACAACTCTAGTGTGTCCCTTGTTGTCATGTCTCACAAAGATTAGAGAGGACCCAGTTGTGAATGTCATGATTAACAACAACACGTATAGTTTTTTGATTGACACAGGTGCCATATTCTCCTGTATCAAGGGGAGGGCATTGCCCATTTCCAACTAGAGCGCAAACACACTAGATTTCTCTGAAAAGAGTTTAAGGGTCCCTTTCACAGAACGGGTACGAATAGAGACAGGAGATAAAGGTGTTGAGGAGCGTCTACTTCATGCACCTCAGTCCACGTGATCTGATGGCCAAATTAAATATGAAAGATAAGAATATATTTCGATGAAAAAAAGGCACAATGCCCTTTTCGGTTCCCAAGTGCACGCAGATTGTCAGTTCTATGTTTGCATTTTTGTTCAGAAATAGATAGTTATGTTATGTGAATGGTCAAATATAATTCACACTGTATATTTCGCCAAATATTGCAAAATTGAGCAACTAAATAAAATTATTTATTCTTACGTCCCAAAATTCAGCAGCAGCTGACACAGGAACAAGAAAGATATAAAATGATGGAATGGAATGCGCACTAGTTGCATCGCATTTCTTTTCAGATGTGGACATGAGATCATGTGCTGCTAGGCCTATTGAGCATTTCATCCTTCTAAGGTGGATTCGAGAAATACCTTGAGTTGGGGACAATAGAGATCTGCTGTTTATCATCAATATACCATTCCGAGTGAACATGTGCATTACAAATACGCCATCTTTATTTCTATAATACGATACGTATATTTTACATATTGCAAATAGAGACAGCACATGTTTTCAGATATTAAAAAGAACTGAAAAGCCAACGGGGTTGTTTTATTTTTATTTTCGGATCGCGTTCACAAGTAGCTTTCCTGGCCAAGTGCATATTCTGGGCGTAGAGCCAAACAGGAAAAAGGCTTCCTGTAGTCGACAGTTAACAATAAGATTGATGAGAAAGGGAAAAGTATTGTGTAATAATACGTTGGTCTATGGAAATGAGCAAGAGAAATGAGTGGCCCAAGATCACACAGTTAGGTGAAATAAATAGTAAGGAATATGTTAAGATGGATGAGAGGAGATGAGGAATACGTTTTCAGATATGCACAGCTGTACAGTAGGTACTTCACACAGGCCCAGTGCTGGGAAAGTAAAAATGAATGCAGATATAAAGTAGATTTCAATGTTAAGAGGACGTATGCAGGGAGAAAGCAATGCTCAGTATTAAAATGTTGTCAGACTGAAATGTGCGGATTTTAGAGGTGGTCGTATATCTGAATTATGAATATGGAAGCAGTAGCCGGAAGGCCCGGACATGCACCATCTCTATCCCCAGCACAAACTGACTGTGCCCCCCATTCTGCTTGCCCAAAATACACCCTCAACAGTGCAAGAAGATACATCATGCCCATACACTATTGGTAATACACAGCACTATGATTTTATTGCACAGCTGCACCTTAGAGAGACACAGAGAAGTGCCCCACCTGAAGAAAAAGATGAGGAAAGAGAGGGGAGTACAACAGGATATTTCATATGTTATTTTGCAGACAGACAATGACAGGAAAGCCTGTAATGCCACAGGCCCTTCTGCAAATAGCACTCAGTCAGTTGCACCTTCCTACACAGGCCTCACATGATATCATGTCCACAACTTTGCAGACAGAGTGGTTCATCCCCAGTGCACATGAACAGATACAACCCTTTGTATCCTTTTTAGGGTCCTTTCTAGAGCTCCACATTAACTATGTAGACATGATTGACAGATGCCTAATAATAAAACACATCATGTTAGTGGTGTGCCCCTTTTTCACGGTGGATTTAAGTTGGACCATGTGTCCATTATGACGCAAAGGCCGCAGCTAAGTTCCTACTTCATGAGGTCATATGTCACTGAGGATTACTGGATGCCGTTGCAGTGACCCGCAGTGACAGTGACAGTCATTTTTCAGACATCATTCTTTTGAACAACTGCGACAATGTTAGGCCTGTTCAAAGCCAAGATCAGTAAGATAAGTGCCACAATTGGGAAGGAATGGCTATATTGCCTTCTCGTTGCTCTGTCTACACTTAGAAATACTCTCAGCTCTGATCATCACATCACATCTCATCGGCTTGTCACTGACAGATCAATGAATATGGTTGTTCTCTCCACCAGACTTAAATTAAGATACTGGGCCCTCTTTTGATATTATAAACGATGAATCGTTGTTCATTTATGTGCACTAATGCGTGCTCCAAAGTTCCTTTCCATCCAGATATCGAAGAAAAGAACAAGGGTCCTATCTCTGATGAACTTCCGCCTATCTGCTTTGGGACACACATCTTTGTAAAGGAGCAGTCCGGAAGTGGAGAGACTTTAAATTCAACGAACACTTGCAAATGAACTTTTTGAGGTTCCACTCGTCACCATCCAAGATCTGAACATTGAAGACATCATGTACCCACAGACTTTACAAGAATGTGAAGATCGTGTGATGGCCTACGGACTGAGACGCAGCAACAGAACCACCCTCCATGTCAAGCTTTCAATTAATAAGATATGTACAAGTATAATTATTTTCTTTGTTATGTTTGTAGTTTTAGTAACAGCATTCCACTGGTTAGCAGTGCGATCAGAGAGAGAGAAGATACTAGCAATATTAAATTTGTAGCGACTACAGAGCTCCCCATGCCTAAGACACTTCCTGCTAACAAGCAAACTGTGATAAGCACCAGTAGTAACTATGACACCTCTGTGCCTATCTTGACACCTTCTGTACCCCATGTTGACCCTACAGGAAGGGACTTGACACTCGATATCATCTTGATCCCTACTGTGCCAGGTACCCCAAGACGATCCCGCCAAAATAAAAGAAGTCTTACATATAGAATGAGTCGCAAGATAGTGCCAGTTAGATATACATCGCATACCCGACTTATGGCAGACTGGGTTAGTAATCTCCAAGACACAGTTGTTTACACCTTCGACCAGCACTCCATGCCTGATTTTTCCTCCCAGCGCCCTGGTGTGTCAGTACAGAATGATGGTACCCATAACGCATTGTTAGATAACATGTGGTACAGAGACATGAGGGAGGTGGGAAGAAAAGCCACAAATGAGTCATGCTTTGTATGTTCTCACATTCCACACGCTGTAGCCACAGATGAATTGATCTTTCCTAAAGAAGTCCCACCACCCACAGCCAAATGTCTTTTACACTTGTTTCTTTGCCGCATACATGGTCAGATACAGCTCCACTCAGCCAAAGTGGATGATGCATTTGTAAATACAACAGAGTGGGATGACAAGTATGAGAACATTTAGGGACATCACCAATACATTGGAAATAGAAAGGAGAATGGAGGTTTACCGTGATATGAAAGTACCTGCCGACATAATGCAGGATTGGGAACATCACTATAAGAAAATAGGGTACTTCACCTTCCCAACACCCCCATCCAAATGCCACTCACCTGAACATCACCGATGTAACTACACCCATGACACATGCCCTTGTCAGTGGGACATATTCTGCACCTGAAGGCCAACATTCATTTTAACAACAAGTGGAATGGTCCACATGACTTAATATGTAAGGCAGCCTCCTTAGGTAGCACAGCTATAGGACAAGAGCGCAAACATAATTTAAATGTAGAGATAGAAAGAGAGTGTGATGAGATATGGGGTAGGGAAACTAGAAGATACACGTCCAATGAGGGTACACCATACACACAGAAAAGAGCATATAAGCTAAAGTCTCCTCTCCTTTGCTTCCCAGGTAATGGAACGGTACCTGTGGGCAGGAATGCCAATTGCAGGAGCACTAGTCTTAATTCGAACCTGAAGTACGGCACATCCATCCTCAATGGTATCTATTGGATATGTGGAGAAAATTAGTATCTGCAGTTGCCTCCCCAATGACAAGGACTTTTTTTCTATCGTGACGATGCATGAATGGCATCTCGTCGTCCCAGCAGCGAACATTTCCCGCATCCACACACACCCAATGGCAGGTGATGTCACCCTGCCCCACCACCGAAAAAGAGAAGTCAATAAGTACTCCTCAGATGACACATTCCATGAGATTCCGGAAGATTTCAACGATGCTGAACTTTTCTTTGGGGGAGTTATCCCCATGTTCCAGACCAAAGACAATGCTCAATGAACGAGATATGAACTGATGCAGCTTGTTAACAACACCCGTGATGGGTTCAACGCCGTGGAAGAAGAACTACGACCTTTGAGACTAATGGTTCTGGAACAATGCTATGTTCTAGACCAGTTAATTGCGATGAATAGTGGTGGATGCGACAGAATGGGAAAATAGTCCAGCTGTGTCTTCATTTTGGCCGATGATGCTGATAACGGAACACTTACAAAGGCCATTGAGGACTTGGACAATTTGGGGAGACAGATGCCTGAGGATGGAAGTGCAAAAGCAGATGTTTTAAGTAATCGGTCCAATTTGGACTGGATGCCTTCATGGCTATCTGTAGTACTAAAATTTATAATGCCTATATTATGTGTGCTTGTGGTTGTGTAATTTTGAACACAGATTATGTTGCATTATGTTAGAAGATTAAGGTCTAAGATAGTTGAGATGAACTACACAGGTACACACAGGGGACAAGGGGAAGATGTAGAGATAGCAATGTTGAACATAGAGTACCATCCCTGACCCTCACTTAGCGCAGGTCCCCTCTGAAAGTCAGTACCTCCCTATGAGACCATGTGTAAGAGATTGGACCAGAAGAGGATTTAGGAACAAATTCTTCATAAACTCGCCCTGGCCATCCCCCATCTCCAGCTAAGAATGCAGTTCGAATGGTGTTTAAAGATGTTTGATAAGGTTCGAATTTCGAACCTGAGGGGGGAATGTTGGAGGGAGAATTTTTAGCTGCACATCTATCCAAGGACACACCTGTCACCTGCACAACATGACCCCTGTGTGGGCCCTGCTGTTTGGAGGTTACAGGCCGCAGTTATGTTGCCCTGAGCACTGCCATTTTCTCTTAGCTTAAGCAGAAGCAGAAAGCAGGTCTGACCCAAGCTTCACCCAGCTGCTCTTGTCTGCAAGGACCCACACCCCTACCAGGCCCCACCTCATTGTATATTTCGCACACACTGTAGAATTCAAGTTCCTCTATAAATCGTGCAACATGCACCACGTGTCCCACCTAAGCCATGAATAGAATAAGGGAAGTTCCCACCACAGCTACGTCAAGCATGATATCCGATAAACTGAGGATAACTGTGGCGAAATATTATCGCAGACTGCCTGATTGACACATGAATAGAACCCTTCAAAGCAATAATAACACATTTCTGATTAATGACAAACTTCCAGTCAGAATGGCAGGAACTCAGTCTAGGCTGGCGTACGTGCCACACAATTACGAGAAGGTAGTCACATCTACACTAATGATGGGAAAGTCACCAGGCAGGGGCGTGAGAGGCGATAGAAGGATATGTGGTTCGAGGTGACGTCATATGGCGTGACCATAGGCCCCTCACCCCTGAACAGTATATAAGGGTGGTCCGCCAGATTATCGTTGAACTACTCCCCGTCAGCACATGGGTGGCGGACAGGAGTTTTTCCCAGGGGTTACTCGAGATAGCCCTTGTTTCATGTACTTAGGTTTCATGTACTTAGATACTGCTCCATTGTATATTCTGCTGTAATGAAATGCTTTTTCCTCCTTACATTTAAAGTTATATTTCACTATTTGAAATGTTATGTTTTCTCTGACATTGTTTTATCTCCACTGCATTTAAGGTGTTTAAACGTGTATTTTCAGGATATCATACATGCAGTGGTGAGTGTGCCCAATGATAGTAGTATAGGTTGTACACTACTTTTCACCATGTATTTTCGCTAATTGGATGTGACAGGTGGCCACGCCCCCTTGGCCCCGCCCCTTTTATAAAAAAACTTTTTTTAAAAAAATTGGGAAAAAACTTGAAAGAAAAAAAAAAATAAAAAAACTTGGGGGAAAAAAAAATTTCAATAAAAAAAAAACATGCGTATATAAAATGATAAGTTAGGTTTTGCGAATTAAGGCATATAAAAGGATACGGCGTTGAATTTTTTTTAAAAAGCGTGTAAAATGACTAAGTATGCTGGGGATTGCTAAGACGCGGTACTAGTTTGAAATACGAGTCAACCACATACCGGGGCGTGTCTAGCATGTTCACAGAGGATATAAGCCGGCATTCTGAGGCGTGTGTGTTAAGAAACCCCAGTTTTTTCCGACGAAGGAAACCCGAGCAGACAACTCTGAGAATGTCTTGCAGTAGCGTGGAAGTTGGACCCCTTGGAGAAACTATAACTGCGATGCTGAAGGATGCCGCAAACGCTGCAGATGCCGCCGTTAAACTCGAGGATAGTGACAAGGAAAATTGCGCCCCAACAACTCCTGTGGCAGAGATGGCATCGACGCGGCCGAATAAAAAGCCGGAGAGCGGTATCGCGGAGACGGCGCCGCTGAATAAAAAGCCGGAGACCGGCGCCAGTGAAGAGGCGGTCGTGCATGTTGGAAAAACACCGAACAATTCCCCTGATGCTACAGACGGACGAGGAAGACCGTAACCGAGTGAAGAAGACGAGGGTATTTACCTGCAAGAGCCTGAACCCGAGGACTCTAGCGACTGTACAGAGATGGATTCCGGAGAAGAATCTGTAAACGAGCCAGAGAAGTCAACGGATGCTCAAGAAGAAAAGTGTGAAGTTGGAAAACGAAAAGTAAGTACGAACCGCGATTTTTCAGCAAACCTACGGGGTGTGTTTAAGAGTGTGATGATGACGCGTGTAGTTATGAGGAAGTTTGAGGTCGAAAAAACCCTTTTTCTTTTTATCAGCAAAAGAGAGGAGGTGGAGCCCCAGACGACAAAACTGCTAGCACGACTATGGAAGCTACGCACCCATCGCTACGTTTTTCATGTCTCTGCTGCTGAAGACAGAAAAAACTTGCCGTTACGCATAAAAACTGCAGCTGTAAGTGCCTAGACGCAATTGTACAACTTTGGCGTGGTGACAGTCGGGGTGCGGAACAGTATTACACACTTTTGACCGCTATAGCCGCGGTCATAAAATTGTGCTTATAGGCGGGGTGGTACGACGATTGCGAAGGTTGTAAAATTGACGACCCGAGTCCGCTGCATCACGACTGTCTCATGATGGGGTGTGAATATGAAGATAGGTTGATACGTAAACTATGTTGTAAGCTGGACCCCCATAAAATTATGGGCGCGTTGGGGAAGGTCGCCGGCGTGAACGAAATGTTTCTACCCGCCGAATGTGTTAAGATGATTGTGATTGTTTTAAAATATATTAGAAGAGTACAGTCCCCGGCTGAGAATGTTAAAAGTATGTATGAGGCGGGTGGTGAAGACATAAGATCGAAAATGAAACAGCATCTGAGTAAGAAGAATTATCGTAGATATTTTAAGATCAAGTATCTTTGTAGGAGTTTAAAACCTCGGAATATGACATTTATGAATGACGCCTAAATGAAAATGTGTTGATGACCGTGTTCGCTACTATTATGTATCTGTGTTTTTCTGTTGCAGGAAAGTTTGTTTCATCACGTGGTCGAGATCGGGGTGCGGCCGAGCGCTAAATGCGTGGAAGATGCTTTTTATTTTCTGATTAGAGCAAAGATGCCGTACCCCAAACCTGTGTTTCAGCCGACCTCGCTATGCCGTAACAAGCAATGTGAAGTCATTGAAGAGTTTGAAAAAGAGCTGGGTCGGAAACCTAGAGGCTTTTACGACATTGAAAAGAGCAAATACTTCTTGGACGCCGACGACGTGCTCGAAGACTGCGTTAACAATTATATCACGCGGACATTTTGCACCCTAGGCACTACTCTGAATAAGAAACAGTTTTTCAATTTTATGAATACAATAGCCGATTTGTATTGTCGAGCCTTCATGAGTGGACGTGGGGAAGATGCAAGAAGACTGATACCATACACAGCTAGCAAAATCAACATACTGATTCTACGTCATGAGTTTTTGAGAGTATTGTGTTAAATATCTATGTATTTGTTGTTATCATCGTTTATAGCGTTGTACATTCCTATATTACACACTTTAAATCATGCGCTGTTTAATTCATGTTTTATTAAATAATCTACTATTACCGCATAAACCGACTTCTAGTCCTGATTATATTATAAAAGGTTAATAATAAATAAAACAAGCGTGAATGAATTGAGTAGTGGTGAGGGTGTAGGGGTGCAGTATTGTAGTTCAAGAATCGCGACGATGCAGAAGCTTTTCAAAAGAGTTTATTACAACCCCTTGAAGGTTGGTAGTTTTGGCGGTGTGGACGCCTTGTACAAGGAGAGTAAAATCCACAACGACGCCGTTAAAAGAACACAAGTACGTGACTGGTTATCGGGTGAAGATGCCTACACTCTACATAAGGGGTCCAGAAAGCGCTTTCAAAGACGTCGTGTCTTAGTCAGCGGATTAAATCATCAATGGCAAGCAGACCTTCTAGATGTCCATGAACACACTGCAGTTAATGATGGTGTAAAATTTATATTAACCGTGATAGACATACTGTCAAAGTATGCATTTGCAGTTGGTTTGAAGGAAAAATCGGGGAGTTCGGTCACAAAAGCGTTTGATTACATTTTCAGCAGCGGAAGAGTCCCTAAAAAGTTGCAAACAGATAGAGGAAAAGAGTTTGAAAACAAGACGCTAAAAGCTCTGCTGAAGCGGTATGGGGTAAAACATTTTGTCACAAACAACGAAGTTAAGGCGGCGATTGTAGAAAGATTCAACAGAACTCTCAAAGCTCGAATTTGGCGGTATTTTACAGCGTATAACACATTTCGTTATATAGATTGTTTTGCAAGATTTTATTGAAAGCTACAATCATAGCTATCATAGAACCATTAAGACGGCACCAGTAGAAGTAACCCCTCAAAATGAGTTGAAAATTTGGAGAACTGTGTACGGGTCAGCGTTCAACAACAATCCTGTTTCAAAAAGCACGTTCAAAAAAGGTGATCATGTTAGGGTATCTAGAAGCAAGGGAGTGTTTCAAAAGGGTTATGAGCAGACCTTTACAGATGAGATCTTTGTGATAGACAAGATTTCCACGCATTCAGGCGTTACAGTTTTCAACTTAAAATACTATGCCGGGGAGGAGGTCGTAGGGTGTTTTTACAAAGAAGAGCTACAAAAAATAAAAAAGGATCAAGACCGCGTGTACCGTGTTGAGAAAGTTTTGATGAAGAAGGGGAACGGCGCCAGAAGACAGTGCCTAGTTAAATGGAGGGGGTGGCCTGATAAATTTAATAGTTGAGTTTCTGAGAGTGAATTAAAGGATATACAAAGTCTACAACAGCAGGTATAAGCATTTAGGTACCCCGAAGCGCCATGGAGGTCGGACCTTTTTATCTGACGCTCCCGAGTAACGCTACTCTGGACACTTTCCCTAATAACAAAATTTCAAATTTTACAGTGAAACTAGCAAAACCTATACATCTACAAGGCGACTGGGAGGTGGCCCTAACAGAAATTCAGTACCCGCAGACGTGGGATACTTTTGAATCCGAGGATGTTAGATTTACAGTGGTACGCAAGAAGGAAAGCGCCCATTAACTTTCTTTCCCACCGGGGCACTATGACAAGATACAAGACATTGTAGACATAATGAATAAATCTATCGCTAACATTGCTGAACTTATAGACTTTAGAATAACGTATGAGCCGCAACTTAGAAAAGTACAGTTCAAGAATGTGCAAGACTACGGTATTTTGGTGCGTGAAAAACTGGGTCGAGTGCTGGGGATGACACCTAACGTTCATCACTCAGCAGCACCAGACAGAGCCTTCACGGATGTACACGGCGGGTTTTACATGATGTTTGTTTACTGCGACGTGATAGAGCATCAGAGAGTGGGGGATAGCTACGTACCACTCCTCCGGTGTGTGGAAATCACAGGTAGAAATAATAGCATGATAAACATCATTTACACCAAAAGAGACTATGTGGCTGTCAGCAAAAAACATTTCCACACACTGGAGGAGTGGTACGTAGCTATCCCCGACTCTCTGATGCTCTATCACGTCGCAGTAAACAAACATCATGTAAAACCCGCCGTGTACATCCGTGAAGGCTCTGTCTGGTGCTGCTGAGTGATGAACGTTAGGTGTCATCCCCAGCACTCGACCCAGTTTTTCACGCACCAAAATACCGTAGTCTTGCACATTCTTGAACTGTACTTTTCTAAGTCGCGGCTCATACGTTAATCTAAAGTCTATAAGTTCAGCAATGTTAGCGATAGATTTATTAATTACGTCTACAATGTCTTGTATCTTGTCATAGTGCCCCGGTGGGAAAGAAAGTTAATGGGCGCTTTCCTTCTTGCGTACCACTGTAAATCTAACATCCTCGGATTCAAAAGTATCCCACGTGTGCGGGTACTGAATTTCTGTTAGGGCCACCTCCCAGTCGCCTTGTAGATGTATAGGTTTTGCTAGTTTCACTGTAAAATTTGAAATTTTGTTATTAGGGAAAGTGTCCAGAGTAGCGTTACTCGGGAGCGTCAGATAAAAAGGTCCGACCTCCATGGCGCTTCGGGGTACCTAAATGAATATACCTGCTGTTGTAGACTTTGTATATCCTTTAATTCACTCTCAGAAACTCAACTATTAAATTTATCAGGCCACCCCCTCCATTTAACTAGGCACTGTCTTCTGGCGCCGTTCCCCTTCTTCATCAAAACTTTCTCAACACGGTGCACGCGGTCTTGATCCTTTTTTATTTTTTGTAACTCTTCTTTGTAAAAACACCCTACGACCTCCTCCCCGGCATAGTATTTTAAGTTGAAAACTGTAACGCCTGAATGCGTGGAAATCTTGTCTATCACAAAGATCTCATCTGTAAAGGTCTGCTCATAACCCTTTTGAAACACTCCCTTACTTCTAGATACCCTAACATGATCACCTTTTTTGAACGTGCTTTTTGAAACAGGATTGTTGTTGAACGCTGACCCGTACACAGTTCTCCAAATTTTCAACTCATTTTGAGGGGTTACTTCTACTGGTGCCGTCTTAATGGTTCTATGATAGCTATGATTGTAGCTTTCAATAAAATCTTGCAAACGATCTATATAACGAAATGTGTTATACGCTGTAAAATACCGCCAAATTCGAGCTTTGAGAGTTCTGTTGAATCTTTCTACAATCGCCGCCTTAACTTCGTTGTTTGTGACAAAATGTTTTACCCCATACCGCTTCAGCAGAGCTTTTAGCGTCTTGTTTTCAAACTCTTTTCCTCTATCTGTTTGCAACTTTTTAGGGACTCTTCCGCTGCTGAAAATGTAATCAAACGCTTTTGTGACCGAACTCCCCGATTTTTCCTTCAAACCAACTGCAAATGCATACTTTGACAGTATGTCTATCACGGTTAATATAAATTTTACACCATCATTAACTGCAGTGTGTTCACGGACATCTAGAAGGTCTGCTTGCCATTGATGATTTAATCCGCTGACTAAGACACAACGTCTTTGAAAGCGCTTTCTGGACCCCTTATGTAGAGTGTAGGCATCTTCACCCGATAACCAGTCACGTACTTGTGTTCTTTTAACGGCGTCGTTGTGGATTTTACTCTCCTTGTACAAGGCGTCCACACCGCCAAAACTACCAACCTTCAAGGGGTTGTAATAAACTCTTTTGAAAAGCTTCTGCATCATCGCGATTCTTGAACTACAATACTGCACCCCTACACCCTCACCACTACTCAATTCATTCACGCTTGTTTTATTTATTATTCACCTTTTATAATATAATCAGGACTAGAAGTCGGTTTATGCGGTAATAGTAGATTATTTAATAAAACATGAATTAAACAGCGCATGATTTAAAGTGTGTAATATAGGAATGTACAACGCTATAAACGATAATAACAACAAATACATAGATATTTAACACAATACTCTCAAAAACTCATGACGTAGAATCAGTATGTTGATTTTGCTAGCTGTGTATGGTATCAGTCTTCTTGCATCTTCCCCACGCCCACTCATGAAGGCTCGACAATACAAATCGGCTATTGTATTCATAAAATTGAAAAACTGTTTCTTATTCAGAGTAGTGCCTAGGGTGCAAAATGTCCGCGTGATATAATTGTTAACGCAGTCTTCGAGCACGTCGTCGGCGTCCAAGAAGTATTTGCTCTTTTCAATGTCGTAAAAGCCTCTAGGTTTCCGACCCAGCTCTTTTTCAAACTCTTTAATGACTTCACATTGCTTGTTACGGCATAGCGAGGTCGGCCGAAACACAGGTTTGGGGTACGGCATCTTTGCTCTAATCAGAAAATAAAAAGCATCTTCCACGCATTTAGCGCTCGGCCGCACCCCGATCTCGACCATGTGATGAAACAAACTTTCCTGCAACAGAAAAACACAGATACATAATAGTAGCGAACACGGTCATCAACACATTTTCATTTAAGCGTCATTCATAAATGTCATATTCCGAGGTTTTCAACTCCTACAAAGATACTTGATCTTAAAATATCTACGATAATTCTTCTTACTCAGATGCTGTTTCATTTTCAATCTTATGTCTTCACCACCCACCTCATACATACTTTTAACATTCTCAGCCGGGGACTGTACTCTTCTAATATATTTTAAAACAATCACAATCATCTTAACACATTCGGCGGGTAGAAACATTTCGTTCACGCCGGTGACCTTCTCCAACGCGCCCATAATTTTATGGGGGTCCAGCTTACAACATAGTTTACGTATCAACCTATCTTCATATTCACACCCCATCATGAGACAGTCGTGATGCAGCTGACTCGGGTCGTCAATTTTACAACCTTCACAATCGTCGTACCACCCCGCCTATAAGCACAATTTTATGACCACGGCTATAGCGGTCAAAAGTGTGTAATACTGTTCCGCACCCCGACTGTCACCACGCCAAAGTTGTACAATTGCGTCTAGGCACTTACAGCTGCAGTTTTTATGCGTAACGGCAAGTTTTTTCTGTCTTCAGCAGCAGAGACATGAAAAACGTAGCGATGGGTGCGTAACTTCCATAGTCGTGCTAGCAGTTTTGTCGCCTGGGGCTCCACCTCCTCTCTTTTGCTGATAAAAAGAAAAAGGGTTTTTTCGACCTCAAACTTCCTCATAACTACACGCGTCATCATCACACTCTTAAACACACCCCGTAGGTTTGCTGAAAAATCGCGGTTCGTACTTACTTTTCGTTTTCCAACTTCACACTTTTCTTCTTGAGCATCGGTTGACTTCTCTGGCTCGTTTACAGATTCTTCTCCGGAATCCATCTCTGTACAGTCGCTAGAGTCCTCGGGTTCAGGCTCTTGCAGGTAAATTCCCTCGTCTTCTTCACTCGGTTCCGGTCTTCCTCGTCCGTCTGTAGCATCAGGGGAATTGTTCGGTGTTTTTCCAACATGCACGACCGCCTCTTCACTGGCGCCGGTCTCCGGCTTTTTATTCAGCGGCGCCGTCTCCGCGATACCGCTCTCCGGCTTTTTATTCGGCCGCGTCGATGCCATCTCTGCCACAGGAGTTGTTGGGGCGCAATTTTCCTTGTCACTATCCTCGAGTTTAACGGCGGCATCTGCAGCGTTTGCGGCATCCTTCAGCATCGCAGTTATAGTTTCTCCAAGGGGTCCAACTTCCACGCTACTGCAAGACATTCTCAGAGTTGTCTTAAAGCTTGGGTTTTCTTCGTCGGAAAAAACTGGGGTTTCTTAACACACACGCCTCAGAATGCCGGCTTATATCCTCTGTGAACATGCTAGACACGCCCCGGTATGTGGTTGACTCGTATTTCAAACTAGTACCGCGTCTTAGCAATCCTCAGCATACTTAGTCATTTTACGCGCTTTTTAAAAAAAATTCAACGCCTTATCATTTTATATGCCTTAATTCGCAAAACCTAACTTATCATTTTATATACGCATGTTTTTTTTTTTTTATTGAATTTTTTTTTCTTTCAAGTTTTTTTATTTTTTTTTTCTTTCAAGTTTTTTCCCAAATTTTTTTTTAAAAGTTTTTTTATAAAAGGGGCGGGGCCAAGGGGGCGTGGCCACCTGTCACATCCAATTAGCGAAAATACATGGTGAAAAGTAGTGTACAACCTATACTACTGATATGTGCTTAACCTTTTCTATGCAATCAGCCTCAGCTCTAAAGTGTACTTAAAGCAAAGCCTCTCTCCTCTCATAGCAGCTGTAAACTGTACTTTGTAAACTGTACTGGTCCATGTGACTTTCAAGAGAATGCTGGGTACAGGACCAAGTACTATGTGGTTTTTATGCTATCATTGATTATTTCTAGAAGCTGTGTCTTCAAATAAATTGTACAACTCTCAAAGCTTCAGTCTCCAAAGCTCATATGTATGTTTTTTCCTGTTTTAGTGCAAGAGGTCCAGGACTGCCCCGGTGCAAATTAAGCTGTCCTATTTCCCTTAGTTCTCTCTCACGGTCTCCCCAGCGCGGCTTCTTCTGAGCTGCTGCACCGAGACCCCTGGCCCCTCCCGTTCCTAATTAATCATCCCCTCCGTCAAGTGTCCGGAATCAGTCTAGACACCTATCCCTTAGTTTGTTGTCCAACAAACACGCAGATCCTATGTATTTGTAGGAGCTACACAACACCGTGAATCTTTGCTAATCACTTTCTCTGTTTCTAAAAATTAAAGAATGCAACTGGTGCTCATGTACAGCGCTCCAATACCTTCGGGTTGAGTTTACGCTATATAAAACTGCAATTAAAAGGTGGTTTCTTGCTGAATACTGTGGAATTCTTTTTGAAATAGGCATGATCTGTTTATTTGTTGTAACGATTTTGAAATTAAAAAATGATTCCGCTTCCAGTTAATTCATACGCTCACTCTTACAGCCATTCTACACGTCTACAGGCTTCAAGCTTTTTTATTTCACTTTCAGCCATGCTGAACAGCTGACGTGCTGCTATTCAACATGGCTAAAAGACATTGACATTAAGATTAACCATGCCAATATCTCTGATTGCTGAGACTCGTTGACTTTGCCAATGCTTGTTCTTTGTTTCCAGTCTATCTTTTGCCTTTCTTTTTCTTTAACACTCTTTTTTAATTTTTAGGCTGAACCTAGGCAGCACACATGCGCTGTGTTTGAGACATGCCCAATTCACTCTGTGGGCTTAGATCCTGCTTCTAGCTTTTGATTGGCTTTTGTCAGTGTTCTTTAAAAAACATTGCTTTAACTTGTCCGCTTCCACTTGAATGTTGTGTCTTTGGACCTTTTTTTTCATTTAGAATGCAAGCACTTCTTAGAAGCAGGATTCCATATCAGCACTTGTAAAACACAACAGCACTGAAAAGCGCTCCCCTGAGGCAGCTATGTGACTTCTTCACTGTCAATTCGTCTCCGCTTCATGGCTGCTGTGCTTCATGTTTCGTGAAGCCGGCACCGTGTTGATGAAAGAAAGCTGCTCAGCTGCTTTTTCCAATGCACCATTGTGCCACTCCCCTCCCAGCTACATCCATACCCTCCGTGTTGCTTGTTATTGTGGTTAATAACAAGCAACACGCAGGGCATGGATGTAGCTGGGAGGGGAGTTGAAAGGAAAGCCTTTGTTCCAACTCGTGCTGGGGCCTGCACTCGCTGGTTGCCCGGCCATGAACTGACCATACCAAGAAACACCATCTAACCTATCCCAGGATAATGTTGTGTCAAACTCTCTTGCCTTCCTAAAGGCCATATCATATTCTTTCCAACCTTCCCCTCCATATTTCTCGCTGAAATTGGTTATCCTACTTTGGTAACATGCCAATTCTGCCTGCAAATTTGGGGAGCGCTCTGCCGCGATTGCCACAAACACAGAGAAAGACCTAGTCCAGTTAATCAATGTCTCTTCCACTCTGAACCTAGCCATTTGTGCAACATCCAATCCTTCTAGGTCTTGGCATACTCCATTTCTCTGTTAACGACTAGCAAAGAAAACATATTGACATACTTGCCGGCCCAAATTAATTCCTTCACACTTTGTGCAACTTGCTGGCCAACATGATTTTTGCTAACATCTTTTTGGCCTCTGCAGAGGGATCCTCCCCAGCCTCCTTGGTACCCACAGAGGAAGGTAACATCCCCCCAATCCCTAGCCAGAGGAGGACCGCCGCAATCTGTGCTGTGAGCTCTGGGGGCACCTGGCCACCCCCCGGAGGTGCAATAACTGGTATGGGTGATCCTGGGACTGGTACCGGGGTAGGGACCGGATTCACTGGTATCGTTAGGGTTATCGCAGGGACCCCCACGGGTGATACGTTCGGGACTGGCGTTGGCGCTGCCAGCGCCGGTGTGTCAGGTGGACTTACTGGGTTTGGTGTCGAGGGAATGGGCATTATTGGTGGTGTGGGTACTCCGAAAGGGACCCTCCCAGGTGACCCCCCTACCGCCCGTGGTTTGGGGGCCGACCATTACCCCTCCTGTCTCCGCCCCTGCTAGGCAAAGCATCCAACTCACCCCTGGGCTGCGGGGGCACGATCACTCGCTTGGGTCTTCCTGATGGCCCTGCCTGATCATCAAACCTCTGTCTCAACTCGGCCACATTCTTCCCCAACTGGACCACTCTCCCTAACCTCCTGTCCATAGCTGGCATCTTGCGCATCATGCCCTGCAGCATGAATGAATGATTGAAGAAAGTTTTGTATTGCGCAAACTTTGCCCAGAGGCTTCAAAGCATCAGCTCCATCCGGGAGCGCCTAGCGCCACGCACCTTCTAGACATTTCCTACGCTGTAGGTAAACCAGTAGGGCTTCCAACTAAGCACACAATGTGCTCTTGTACCTGTACAAAGTAGGGGGCACACAGGCTGGCCGTAAGCACCACGCAACTGTGACCGCGAAACACCAGCTAGCCTGAGTGTTTGGGCGAGCGCACTCAAGCCCGGCGGCCCGACAGAAGCAGTGAAATGCAGGCCTGCCCGTGTACCCTGATAGCATTCTCCACTGCGCCACTCTCCGTCAGTCCAATCCGCAGCGCCCGTATGCTTGGCCTACGATGAAAGGAAAGTTAGCACACTGCACTGTTCCTCGTGAAATACCAACGGAGCCTTGTAGCTAAGATCCCTGTCCCCCTCTGTCATGCACAACAATGTCACCACACAACACAGTTTACAGTATTAAAGCCCTATACATCATATGAACTTTTAAGCTAAAGCCCCCAAATGAGGATCAACCCCCCTGCGCGATTAATGGTATCCCGTGCCCAGCTTATATGCAACCTTAACACCACCGTCTCCAGTTACAACAATATTTTTTGGCAAAAATTCCAGGCCTCAGTTGCTATTTCACTCTCCTGTGGCCTCCCATCCACGTACTAACCAGGCCTGTCCCCAACAGCCTATTTCCAAAACTGCCAAAAATGAGATGCCCTCTCTGAGATTCGAACTCTGTTCCTTTAAATTATGAGACTGACACCCTGTCTACAGTGCTAAGCAGCGTGATTCACACTCGCTGAAGGTAGTGAGAGCGTGTTTCTATGTTCAGCTCACTTTATTCAGCAGCTTGCTCCCTAAACAGTCCCAGTTTAAGTGCCTAAACGAGGAATACATGCGAGACCCACGAATTATGATAATACCGCGCTGCCTTCAGCCAAGCATGCTGTCCTTCCCGCTCGCTAACGTAATGGGTGCCGTTAAAATTGTATCACCAACACGCATGCGGCGTGCTAAAAGACTGATGCGGTGTTCAACCTGAGCACTGACAACGTTTTCGAGACCGCGTTACAGAAATCGCACCAAATATCAGAACGCGTACTCGACCTCTCTGTAATCCGACCCCCAGAGCTACTGGCGAACACCGCGTGCTCACCTGCTCCTGCCTCCTTGCCTTACTTTGCTAACAAAGTCACCGTAATGACCAGACCTGGTCGACACGCTTTGCTCCTGACTCCCCCACAGCAAGCCTTGGTTCCCCCAAAGCCGCAATCCCCCCCGCAGTCCTCGACACGACCCTCAGGACGATTCACGAAGGCTTGTCCGGATCTCCGACCTTCTGCAACCTGTGCGGGAGAAAAATTAAAGTAAGATTATACAGCCACTTGGGGGGCACGGACGAAGCCTGGGGGAGTGCAGGAACTAGACGGAGACTCCCGCTCTCTCTGCGCTTTTAAACCCTGGGAGGGCTGACCAGTTCCCACTGGTACGCCCCCCTAGCTCCTCCCCCTTGACCCGGAAGCAATTAGATTGCCTCCAGGTCAATTGGAGCTGGCACCAATCAGTGGTGAGGCCCGCCCGCTGCGTAATCAAGATGCGGCGCAAAGGGGCACACCCCCCACCGAGGGTGCTGGGGGGAGGGAAGACCGGCACCCCGCCATACGTGCCCCCTTCCTGTCGTGGCGACTTCAGAGGCCTTCCTCAATCTGCATCACACAGGGCTGAACCGTCTCGCAATACTTTTTACATTAGACCATCCCTGCCGTCCCAGGACGCATTTTTAAAATAAAGAAGTAGGGGAACGGACTGTGCTAAATTTAAAAAGTAGGGGCACACCGTGCCCCTCCGATCCCGCCCAATTCTACCACTGACCTAGAATGTGCCATCAGTGCTAGCATTTTGGCCTTGTACATTGGGAAGCCAGTCTGCTTCATGGGGCGAGTGCACAAGGTGAGAGGGCGACAGGAGAGGATTGTGGTTGTGCTGGATTTATAAACTTACGGGTTGTTCTGTCTCCTCTCTTTTCTTTACCCCTACAAAGTATTGCCATTGCCCACTCCTTCCAGTTCTCAAAGCTGTAGTACTGATCGTTTTTCAGTACTTACAGAACTGCATGAAATGTCCGCACAGTGTTGTTTCTAGTGGGTGGAGGGGGGAAGCAGATGAAGCACGAGCTCTAGCTCTATTTGTTCAGTCCCCCCCTCTTTGTGCCCTCACAACTGCTGAATGTTTTAAGAGGCGGTACAGAAACAACAAACTTACATTGCACACGTTAATTTGTAGCACTGACTTACATTGCACACGTTAATTTGTAGCACTGACTTACATTGCAACGTAGTGATGTTCCCCCGCCCCCAAATCTGACTATATATTTTGTGTTCTATCTATACACACACCTACAAAGTCACATTTAAATATTTTAGGGAAATGTGTGTTTGTACATATATCTTTATAGGTGGCCCTACCTCTTTTATCTGTGACACAATGTGTGCCCCCCCACAAAAAAAGATTCACTTTTACAGATGCCACTGCTTGTATGGGGCATTACCATATCTCATCTTGTCGAGGCCTTAAGTTTTAAGGGTGGTGGAAACTTATCTTAAACTGGAAGTCAAATCGGTTTTTGCATTGTGCCAGTCTTCCATTGTGGATTGTTCTTGGTATAAAACATTCAAGGGCATATCATTTTTCCACTACTTCTCTTTTCAGGGTTGTTTTCGATTGCTCTATCCCAACGCGTTGACGCTGCAATGGGCGTCCTGCATGGCTACATACTTATAAGGTCCAAAAGGCAAGACCTATTGGCTATGCCAGTGCTTGTTTACTTTTTTCTACATGCATATCCATTTTTTGGTATCGGTTTTCATCTTAATTTGCAAATTGTGTTCAGAAGGTTGCAAGTGTGCATTCCAGCAAGGCAGACTCAGGCTTCCATACTTCTGACACTGCTAAATTAAGTATTATTAATGTGGGTTATACTGCTCATTTTGAACAGAATTTATAAACCTTGGAATTGCAATATAATGCCCTATACATAAAAACTAATTTTAATAGTTTTGCTGCATTTTACTTTATATTTATTTTTTCACTTTAGGGAATTGGTGTATTATATTTACATGTATGAAAGTAAATAATACTATTTAAACCTTTAACATAATGTGTATTATACAGTACAACTGACAGTTGGTTTTTCCGCACTGCACATTTTCCATCCCCCGGTTGAGCTGCTACTCATTTATTCATTCGACAGTCCAGATTCCCAGCCATACCCTTTCTTTTGGAAAGTCTCTCCATTAATCAGGTTAGGTGCATCCTTTGTCGGGTCCTTCTCACTGGAAGGTCTTATATTCCTTCGTTATTTCTCAATAGCAGTCCCGGACCTTCCATTACTGTGGGAAGTCTTCTTCATCAGGTATCTCACGGTACAGGCTCGGTTTTTGTTCGAAGCCCACTGTTCCAATCCTCATTTTGCCCATGGTAAATGCTGCCTGCACACTACCTACCCATTTACTAAGTTTAACTTCCTTTCATTTATCAGACACAATACAGGATTACTCGAGTACTATTACTCGTCCTTCTGAACAGATGAGCATTTAACAGCATCCACACTTCTCTCTTTTCAAGGTATGACAATATGAACGCTGAGCATGTGACTCGCAGTACTATTAAGGAGACCGAAGAGGAGACGGACAAGGCAAAGGAAGTGGATCTGCAGAAAATGATAATTGAATCACTGGGTGAGAAACCACAAAGTTATCCTTAATGTGACTATAAAGGAGGTCCTGTAAACAGTAAATGCCTATATTTATGAGATCACCACTGTATTCAGTCCCCAGCTGTGTTGTTTCTAAGACACTTAAATACTAACATATGAAAGCGCTGCAGTGGACCAAAGCAGATAATCTTATTAATGCAGGAATAAAATACAGCTCTGTAAGAAAGTGGCTTATTAGTTGAGAAGCCCCACTTAAATAATAGACACAGTCCTTGTCAGGGCGAACCACAAAAGTCCCTAAATAAACCTGTGGTTATCCTTCTGGTAGCTTGACATAAATCAGTCAGACTTAACTTAGAGACAATGTCTAAAAAAGTAGGTATGAAGCACTTGAACAGTAATAAAGTGAAAACACAACACAAGACAAATTACATCCCAATTTAGAAAACTAGAGTACAAAGCGCCAACAGCGGTGATCTGGTCACGCTGAACTGAAACAAAGTCACAAGTTCAGGCTGACTGCGATGGAGCACGGGCCAAGTACAGGGCCCAGTTCAGCCTGCTGACAATTGTATTGGTTTGTCCATGGTCCGGCACTGCAAGGTCCTGCGTCGTTCTGTGCTGCTCTGCTTTGTCCTGGTGAGGGTGCTGATCCAGGGTTGCATGGGCCTGCAAAGAGATGTCCTGTGATGCCGAGTCCTGCGTTAGTCTGCTGCGTCAGTTCTAGTGAAGCTGCCGATCAGGAGCTGTGAGGTGCTGCGATGTGAGGTCCTACGCCGTTATGCGCCACACTGCGTCTGATCCGGTGAGACCTTCAGTCATAGGATGAATACACTCTGACTCCAGTCAAGAGTCCAGGATTTCGAGGACAGCACTTGGGCGGAGGGGGTGGTAAGGGCTCACTCCTCCAGAGGTCAGTAGAGAGAACTAGTTTAGGTTGGGTTTTTGTCAGCTGGAAAGCAGGGCTGGCCTCTGGATGCTTGTTGTGTGCCTGTAGCTCAAACAGGTGGTCAGCCAGCTGACTCTTCAAGTCACTTCTAGGGACCAGGGGTCAATGCAACCAATTCCAATCTCTTTTCTTCAGACTGCAGGGCAGCCCTTTTTCTGATTCGTACACTGGTCCAGGAGTATTTTAATGAGAGATTCTAAAGGGGCCTCTTTTATCCTTGGTGCCAGCCAAACTGGTCTGGTCGGTTCTCCACCCTTCCCCTGGTACTGGATCCACAATGTGTGGGGGGGAAAAGGCCAGGGCAGGCATGGTGTTATGTACTTTTATGTGTGCTCAAGGCAAGTTGTTGTGACATGTTATCAAGGCAGCATACAGCCCTACAGCAGCCGACCTGTCAGGAAGACCCTCTCCCCTCACACCCAGACTTCTTTTGTCGCAATGTCTCCAAACAATACACAACCCACAACAGGAGAGCCATTCACTGACATGCGACCCAGGAAACTGTCAGAAAGGCACAGTTGGTTTGGGCAGAAAAATGGCAACTTTCTAAATATGGAATTTTCAAAATGTTAACTTAAAATCCGAACTTACCCTTAAAGAGAATTTAAAATTACAATTAATTTGAGTGTGAACATAATTTTTCTATCGGTTCCAAAACTGAAGTAAGCACCTATTGAGTGTAATAAGGCAACCCATTGTTACGTCTATGGGAGAGATTGCATTACATTATTGAAAAAATAAAACTTTAGTAGTTTTTCACTGCCAGGAAATGTAACACTTAAACTCACATGTCCTGCTTTTTAAATACCATTTACCCTGCCCTAGGGGTGGTTAGGGCCTACTTTAGGGGTGCCTTATGAGTATTAAAAAGGATGGTTTGGGCTGGCAAAAGAGTGATTTGTCAGGTCAAAATGACAGTTTAAAATTGCACTACAGGCTGCTGTGGCAGGTTCAAGACCTATTTTGTAGTGCTACATTAGTAGGTGGCACAATGTGGACAGCAGCCCACTAGTTGCATTTAATTTAAAGGCCCTAGGTACTTGAAGTACTATATACTAGGGACTTTTAAATAAATCAATTGTACCACTCAGGTACTCAGGTATAATTGTAGGCCATGGTTTACCATGTTTAGAAGGAAGGGCACAAGAACATTACCACTGGTTAACAGGAATAAAATGCCAGCATAAACAGAGTTCAGCAAAGGAAGGCAAAAATCTGGGGTGACACTAAAGAGAGGGCCAGGTACAACAAACTCAATACTACAGGCTTCCAAGTTTGAAGTTCTGAAAAATGCTTCTATATGTACTCATCCAGTGTTATGGCCCACAGAGTGTCAACCTCATAAGGATAAGAGTCCGAGTGGACCTGTTACTTGAGCATTGACCTGTTGAAAGCGGATAGTTCAGTAACTGACTTAACTCTATTTAGTTGTGTCCTGAATCTGTAACAAAAGTTTAGGTTAATTATACAAGAGACCCAAAATTCTGACATTAGCAAGTGATGCAGGACTTTGGTATTCATAAATAATAAGAATAAAAATCCATCATCTACCTCTCACTGAGGCGCCTAGAGGAAAGGGAAACTGGATTATGGGTTTGTCGTGTTGTGTGTTCAGTCTGGGAGGGCTTGTCTCTGCTTCCTGCTTGTTTTCTCGACCATCTTGTGCTGCTTCAGATGTTTAGGTCCATCTACGATTACTTATTACAGCCTATTCCTTACTCATTTAATCCCTTTGCCTAAGTACCCCGTCAGTAATCTCATCTCTTCCTGTAAACTCTACCCCTCTGGTCTAATCTGTCCACCCATTCCCCTACCATTTCAAAAGCACTCGGCTTCCTTACAGGCATTTACTCCTGCCCTGAGGGAGCCAATTGCATGTGAAACTGGTAGTCAGACTTCTATTTACCAAGCTAACACACTAATCCAGCATGTGTGCAATGAAGTCTACGCCTCTCCATGGTAAAGCTAAGATCCATGACCTGTTCTGTGACCTGTAGGTGGCACACTAAGTGTACCCTTCGTAATGATTTGATACTACTATTCATGTCCTGGGTTGTTGACATTCAGTAGTGGTGTCCGCATACCGGTTTTTTGACATTCATAGTCTTGAGCAGATATTTTTCTGTTTCTGGAAGAGTGCAGCCTCGTGTAAATTTCCACTGAGATATAACACCCAGTCCATTGCGCTGACAGTCTGTGTTCTTGACAAGTGCATACATGCATGGTGGATGTATGGCACATGTATGATAGCATCATTCCTTGAGTGGTGAGACTATCATTGCTGTGACCAGTGGGACCCATATTGAGTTGCCCCTGGTTCAGTATGGCACAAGATGGAGGGTGGATACAGTTTTCTCAGACAGTGGAAGTGTATGTCTGCATTACTAGGCTGGAGGGAGAAGATCTAGATACCGAAGTGAGGATGTATACAAACAGGGTCACCTTTAGAAATTAATTGAGGACCTTTTAGCAAAGGATTGCTGATTAGTCCTTTAGGAGCACTGCCATTTGATAATTGTAGGCGAGTGGTAGAGAGTCATCAAATTCTGTGAATAAAGGTGAGGAGGTATCTTGTCCTTTTCAATTTGCCACTTGAGGAAGGCTAAGGAAACCGCAGTACATAGAATTTACAATCTATTGTGCCAATGCTTTGGATACCCCTGCTTGGAGCAGCATCATTACCACCTGCTGTAATAATCATCACCTTGCTCAGACTCAAAAGCTGTGTATACCCTATAGTACTTTTAAAGGGAACCACCTCAAACCGGTTACAGTACCATAGACATTGTATCCACATCCCATATCTTGAGAAGGAGTATAAAAGTGAGACCCAGATATTCCCCATTTTCCCAGTTCCAAGTTCTTCCTGGCTATGTAATGGAATGTTCAGAAAAGTACTGGAAGAGCTGCTGTGAGACAAGGGCTGGTGTCCGCACAGGCATTCCAGAGGTGAAGGGGACAGCACCTGAAGTCTTCTTATCTCCTTATCACCCACCCGGCGACAACCTTACCTTCTCCCAACAAATCATGGATATGATCTCAACCAACTCCGGGCGACAACTCACACAAATATACCTTGGTGACTTCAACCTCCACTGGAACGATCATAATGATGCGGTGGTAAAAGGTCTGAAGAATTTCCTTAACGCCCTTGACCTCACTCAAATCTGCAATAGTCCAACTCACGAGAAAGGCTCTATCCTCGACCTTATCATCTCCAAAGAAGCCTCTATCCAACTCGAATCTATCCAACCCTGTGACTGGTCAGACCATCATATTATCACATTCTTCATCAATGAAAAAGTTAAATTTAACCCTGTTCAATCCGCCAGGCCCAAAGTCTGGAAAAGAGACATGAAAAAACGAAACTCAAACTCTCTGCCCCCCAACAGCTGCAACTTACTACTTCCTCCTACTGGCGTTAAGGACGTCCAATCCTTGACTGATCACTATCTTAATACTATGTCCTCAATAATTAATGAAGTCGCACCCTTGCAGCTAAAAAAAGCCTCCGCAAAAATCTCCAATCCCTGGTACGACGGGAGTCTCAATGACGACAGACGCGCCATGCGAATGGCAGAGCGCACCTGGAGATCAGCTCCCTCTGCACTGAACCTAAAAACCCTGAAGAAAAAGAGAAATGCCTACTTCAGGAAAATAAGACGCTCAAAATCAGTCTTCTTCAGCCGTCAGCTTGACCTAGCCAAAAATCGTCCGAGAAAGCTGTTTGAGCTTATCCGAACGCAATCAAAAGAACACCCCCAACCTCTCAACACTATGGGCGAAGCTCCCTCCTGCGAAAACTTCGCCTCTTTCTTTATCCAAAAAACTGACAACATAAAGAATGATCTACTCATGGATGCAAGCCGCTACCCCAAACCCCACTGCATAGCACCAACTAAACCAAAAAACAATGCCACCTGGTCAACCTTTGTCACCTACACGGAAGAAGAAATTGGCAAACTGCTCAGCACTCTGAAACCTTCCAATCACCTCACGGACCCCCTTCCTGCTAACGCTGTCAAAGTCTTTACCCCGTCGCTCCTTCCACTCTGGACTAAAATCATTAACAGCTCACTTCAACAAGGGTCCATTCCCGACTCCCTCAAAGTTGGACAAGTCACACCCTTGCTAAAGAAACCTACAGCCGACCCCTCTGACCTCAACAACTACCGCCCCATCACCAACATTCCGACTCTTGCCAAACTGCTGGAAAAATGCGTACAAATACAATTGTCTAAACACATTACTCAGTTTGATCTTCTCAACTCTCATCAATCAGGCTTCAGAGCAAATCACAGTACTGAAACGGCTATGACTCACATAATCGATGACGCCCTCCAAATCCTAGATCATAACGATACCTGCCTCCTCATCCTCCTTGATCTCTCCTCCGCATTTGACACCGTCAAACATGAGAATTTACTCGAACTATTAAACACAAGAATGGGCCTATCTGGAACTGTGCTCAAATGGTTCACGTCCTTTCTGCATAACAGGTCGCAGAAATTCAAGAGCAACAACTTGATGTCCGCGCCAAGACCTGTATCGCTAGGCGTACCACAAGGATCCTCCCTATCCCCAACTTTGTTCAACCTAGTTATGGAACCTCTCACCACCTTGCTACAAGAATCCAATGTACACTTCCACAGGTATGCTGATGACACCCAACTTTATCTCAAACTTCAATCACCCAATGACATCACGCTCTTGAACTCAACGATCAGTAGCACCCAATCCTGGCTGGCTGCTAATCATCTCAAACTCAATGCCCTCAAAACAGAGTTCCTTTTGATCTCACCTCCCGCGAAGATCACTACCGCACAAATGTGGCTTAAACACCTAACGGCACTCAATGTTCAACCCACCATCGTGGACTCAGCGAAATCCTTGGGCATAACACTCGACACCAATCTCAGCATGCAGGAACACATCAACAAAGAAACTAAGGGAGCAAATTACCAAATCAACACCCTTAGGAAACTTAAACCCTTCCTTCCAGCCAAAGACTTCCAAACTGCGGTACAATCACTTGTCATACCTCGAATAGAATACGGCAGCACCGCCCTCTGCGGTCTCCCCCTAGCTACTACGGCACCCATAAGAGCCCTCTTTAAACGCCGCAGCGAGACTTATCACTGGATCAAAAAACACTCACACATTTCCCCTGACTTCAAATCCCTGAACTGGCTGCCTTTTGAAGCCAGGATACACCTGAAAATCGCTTGTTTGACGCACAAGGCTGTCCACCTTAGCTCACCTAGATACCTCGCTCAGAAGCTGACGATTTCTGGAGGATCCAGAAACACTAGAGGCACAAACAATCTTTTGCTAAAGCCTAAAAGATTCCGCAAAGAAAAAACCTACAAACGCTCTTTCTCAGGAATGGCTCCCAGGATTTGGAACTCACTCCCCCCTGAAACCAGGCTCATCTCATCTACCATACTTTTCAAGAAAGAAGTAAAAGCGATCCTCATGGCTAAATGCACTTGAACCACTACTGGGGATCAACTTCAAAGACTCAGTGCTCATCTGTACTACTTGTTCGAACCCTTTGCTTTTTTGTTTGACTTTGAAATTGACTTACTTGATTGTTTTTGATATCATTTCACTGTACTTTTTACACTATAGATGTATCTGTGTATATTTGCTCTTCTCCTATGTAAAGCGCTCTGATATCTGCGAAGATCTTGTTCGCGCTATATAAAACTTTCAAAATAAATAAATAAATAAATAACTTGTTGGAGAAGCTATGGGTCTGCCTAAAGCACAGAGGCCAGTGTGTCTGCTATAAGAGGGGAGGAGTGTCTCTGGCTCTGATGGAGGAGAGACTGTCCAGGAAAAGAAGATCAGCCTGATATGTGAAACAACTTGAGAAAGCCAATTTCAGGGTTGTCTGGTACTAACCCAAGGCCTACCAACTCAAGGCGACTCCAGGACTGTAATGCTGCTACTCCGACTGAGTTGTGGCCACGCAGCAGCCCTGCTTCTGCTGTAGGGGGGCTTGCCATGTGACCACAAATGGGATGTCATTTTGATCTTGATGGGCAATATTTTTGACCACATATGAGGCAAACACCCTCTCCGCCACCTTTCCAGCAGAAGACTGCTCGCCAGTACAGTGCACGTAAGGCACCTTTATGCTAAGAGGACTCCCTGTTTTTGCAGGGCCTCTCTGAATTTTTATATTCAAAGCGTTAAATTGTTCTCAGTATTCTGCCAAGTCAAGGAAGTTTTCTCACTCGGCATCAGGGATTTTTTTCCCCTCCACTTTTCTATTCAAAACTGCCAGGCCTTGAATAGCAATTTCAGACGAGAAAAATCAGCATTGGTAGCTCGCCCTCAGGTCAGGGTTACAATGGCCCGCTGGACCTCTCGTTGACAGGCCACCTATGCAAGGTTTTGCATCGGTGGAGTCGGCTGCGGCTACACTGACAGAAACCAAGTGGTTCCCCCACCTGTACATGGGAAAGAGCAACTGCATGGCAGATGCAGAGGAACAAGCAGGCCTTTACCAACCAATGATTAATTAGGAACTGCCAAATGTAAAGATTTGTTTCTTACAATTCCAACACAAGACGTAAAGTGAAATAAAACATGGAGGAAGACCATGATTGTGGTCTGTCCTTCATACTCGTCTTCCAGAATGCAATAAAGATAATTCATTAAGGACTGGAGCTTGAAATGGTCTCATCATGAACAGTCTTTGTTTTATTGACCTCCATGAATGAATGAAAATATTTTGTAAAGCACAGGATTACCCTACAGTGTTTTAGCGCTATAGACCGAACATCAGAACCAGTCAGATCCTGAGACGCAATAGATTATAACAGAGAATTACACAGCTTCGGTAAATAGTTAAGTCTTCAGCTGTTTCCTAAATTGCATCAGAGCAGTTCGACAATGCATCATAAGGGGTAATGAGTTCAAGCATTTTTATGCCCCTTTGGAAAACCCCTGCTGCCCCATCTTGCTTTATTTGATCTGGGAATTATGACAGATCGTGAGGAGCTGGGTCTGAGATTTCTGCATGACCTATACCAAGAAAACCGATCCTGAAAGTACTTAGACCCAGTTTGATGTAGGACCTTATAGACTTTACACATAGCCTTGAAAACTATACTTTTTTTACCGGAAGACAATGAAGATCCTGCAAGTATTGACAGATGAAGTTAAACTTAGGAGTTTTGAGTAGCAATCTCACTGCTGCATCTTACAATACCTGCAATTTCTTTTTCATACATTTATGAGCACCTGAATACAGAACATTATAATCAGCTTTGAGAGAATAAGTGCCGTTATTACTGTTTTTGAAGGTCAAGGGGAATAAATGGAAAGATTTTTTTCAGGACTTTCTTCACAAAAAAACCTGAAGAGGTGATTGAATTTGTTTGCTCAGAAAAGGATAATTTGGAGTCATAATTAACTCCTAGATTTCTTACTTTCTGGACTTGAACAGGGAACTTGCCTAGACTCGATGGCCAACATTAGTTATTCCTGAAAGTGGTCTCTTTACCATAAAAGCATCACCTCAATTTTATCCGAGTTCAGTTTCAGACAATTGTTTTGCATCTGATCCAGTGGGCCAAAGGAAATTCAGTCTCATATGTATAACTCTAAATCACCATGCTATTCACAATTATATAATTTATACTAGGCCCATAAATGTCTGAGACTCGTTTTGCTGACCTGCTGAATCATATGACCTATTTAATTAAACAGCTCATATAAACATTTAATAGATCATAAACATTGGCAATGGATTAACTAATGGTAACTTTAACAAACATATAAGACCAGCTTGTCATTTCAAAATCTATTTTATTAACTTTATTTTATGAGCATAGAGCAAAAAGGCATTAAATGATTTTAATATCGTTATTAGCATTTATTTCAGCGGCATTATTATTTAGAAAGGCACATTAAACTGTCTGTTTAATTCAAATTAGCATGAGAAAAAACTTAAACATTTAAGAGATTCATTCCCTAAACTCTATTTCCCTAACTTGCTAAGGAAACCTGCAAAGAAAAACACAAGTTAATTATGCCCTTACGTGAATCAAAATTCTGGCAGCATCTTCCGAGCCCAGGAACAAGACGAACAGTGCTCTTTCTAAGGGGCAATCTTTATACTCTTTTCCTATCTAAACTAACTAAAAGAATACAAATATTCACGAAACATGAAGCGTGACTGGCCAAAAGGGATCGTCTGATGAACACACGTAGCTCCACGCATACGAAAATTACACATCCTCAAAAGTAGAATTGTCCATTGTCTTTGAGAGTCACAGGCTCACCAAAATCGCTACTTTGAGGAAAGAATGTCACATAGCTCTCTGCATCCGAGCCTTTCCGCCGCTAAACATCCTTTGGCCTTTTCCTTCAAATACTCCACACAGCTCCGCTTTAAAAGCCACTTTCAAAGAATTAATTGAAAAGAAATATTTCAACGCTGGTGTGCAAGGCCCAACTTTGGACAGAACCTCGGACGTCCATTTTAGAAATAGGCCACAGGCCTTTTAGCATGAGTCTAGTATGCAAAGAAACACAAGACAATAATTAATTCAGGAAACGATAGTTATTCTGTTACCCACCCCCTTTGCTAATGTTAACCCATTAGACTAAGTTACCTAGCTTTGCATACAAAAGACAAACATGACACAGTCACATAAAAAGACACGACAAAAACAAAAGCACATTCAAAGAAAGTACATGCAATTATTTGAAACAGCCGCAATTAGTGTTCAACAAAACAAAAAACAAGATAAATATATTACTTAAAACGACACAACAAAACATGACAAGAGCACACATACTTAATCCCATATGTTTATGTCGGTGTACATTAATCTAGGTTGATTAATACACAAGCATGCAACAACCATTATTATATTATAGGTTATGGAAGCTTTATTTCTTAAATAATTTCAGAAACCCGCTTCATCACATCCATAGTGCAACTTGGGACATACAGTTACAGAAATGTTTGCTCCTTTGATTACGTCTGATGAAATAGATACCACTTTCTGAGTATCATCGGCGTAGGAAAATACAGCTAAGCCAAAGCTACTAATCAGATTAAAAAGGGGGCTAACAAAAATATTAAACAGCGTGGGGCTGAGGGAGGACCCTTGAGTAACACCATAGGGTAAGGAGAATAGGATGGAGCTTGCACTCCCCATCACCTCCCGCTGTTGTCTGTTACTCAAACATGAGCTCAATAGACTAAAGCCGGGTTTCTAAAGCCTAGCAAATGGAGCCTCTTTATGAGGAGTGTTTAGTGGACTGTATCAAATGCGGGAGATAGATCCAATAGAATCAGTGCCTCTTTACCACCCTTGTCGGCTGCCAGTCTTACTTCCTAAGAAGCCGCTACCAATGCCGATTCAGTGCAACGATTTGCTCTGAAGCCGTAGTGTGAGGAATCGAGCAGCAAATGAACATCCAAAAAGTCTAGCATCTCCTCATTCAATGCTTTCTCCAATATTTTTTCCGGGAAAGGTAGTCGAGATTTGGGTCTATAGTTTTCCACCTTTGTTGGATCCAGAGAGGGTTTTTCATCAATGGTAGGATAGATGCCCTTTATTCATAAGCGGATTGGCCACTACATTGGCTACCTGCTTAATAACCTGTGGTGGGAGGGTACCCGAAGGAGCCCCCGATTTAATAATGTTAATAAAACATCCTTAGTAAAAGGGGAAATACTTCCGAATAGTGGATTAGTTAAGGAGCTGGGGGTTTGTTGTGCCTGGGGGTTTGTTGTGCCTCCAGTTCCTTAGCATAGGTTAAGACTTCACCTGTACTTAGTATGTTTTAGGAAGGTGAAAAAATTTGGAAGATCGAAGTAACTTTTGACTGAAAAAACATTGCTAGCTTGTTACAAAATGATTCGTCTGGTTTAAAATCGCTCTGATTATTTCATTAAGACAGGGATTGAACTGTTTTAAAGAGTTCTATGTTTGAATTCTTTGCTGAACTTCTGCTTTCAGAAAATAAATTTGTTTTGGCATTTTTTGTTAGGCCCTTATACTGTACAAGTAGTTCTCTATATTTTGCCTTTTTGCTCGGGCAGTATTTCTTCCTGCATAAGTGCTCTTGATGCCTGCATTTTCCTTGAAAAGCTTTTAATTCTGGTGAGAACCATGGGGCTGATGGATTTTTCCTATAACTTTAATATATTTTTTCAGGGACCACCTTCAGTGATGCTGAGTTTAACCAATGTGTGTTGTCAATTGCAGCATTGTTCAAGTTACTATCTAGAGCTGGACAAGTGCTGCAGAGAATGTCCCTCCATTTCTCAACATTAAGAATTTTCCAGGACCGATAATTGATACTTTCTAGATTTATTATTATCTTGGTTATTATATGTGGGAATCCTAACAGAGAAACGGATAACATTCTGATCAGACCATACTGTTGGCAGGACCTTCTCAACTTATATTTCCTGGTAGTTTATAAATATTCCATCGAGTGTTTGGTTTGCAAGATCCGTGGGTTTTTTTATTAACTAGTTTAGGGTAAAGCTCCTAAGGGTATCAGTCGAATTGTTGGTTGCCAAATTATTCAGCAGCTCCAACTCCAATTTAAAACAACCTACTAACATAAAACTGGGGTATGCTTATAGCAGATTCCATAAACTCCTGAATATTGCGAATGAAATTAGCCTTTGGGCCTGGTGGATGATAATAAATCAGTAAACCTTGAAAGATTCATCTATTATCCGGTTTCAGGGCAAAGCAGAGGGCTTCACAGGCCAAATGGAAAATTGGCTGAAAGTTACCTTTAATTGAGCACCGAAAGACATTTGCAACTCCCCCACCTTTCTTGTTTGGTCTGTCTAGTCTATATCCATTATAGCCCCTAGGAATAGCGGTATTAGGTCTGGGTCTGAGAAATTTTCAGCCCACGTTTCTGTGATAAAAGCAATTTCTGGGTTATGTTGTATCAGAATGTCTGTAAAATCAAATCTGTTTTTGACAAGAGATCTTGTGTTAAGAAGCATGCACCGAAACTCCCTCCGCGAGACGTGCCCTTCGGTTATCTCCTCAGGGGCTTCTAGGAGCTGGCTGGGCACCTGCTCATCTATGCATCTTTCCTTGACGTCAAAATTACATATTTGACTTTTATAGTGCTTCAGAGTGGGGGATAGATCATGGGATCTACAGCAAGTCTGCTTACCAGCATTCTGCATTGAAAGTAATTCCTTACTCGTGTATTTTATCAATTGGCCAGGGGTCCTGACGCAGGCGATCGCAGATGGGCTGGCCTTTAGCGCACCAGTGACACACCTGCTGTGCATGTCTCCTGCGCTGTCGTGTAGTTCCTATGGAAAATATACAGGATCTGCTCGTTTAGACAACATACACTGTAGGATTAGTGTCAGACGAGCTCTGATCACCCCACCGGGTATATTAGACTTTCTGTATTTGCTAGTTGATAGTGCATCTATAATCTCCTCTTACCAAGGAGAGAATAGTTTCTGGCAACCTCAGAACATGGCAACCCTGATCCCTCAGGACCGTAGAACCAATGTACTACCTTTCGCTCAGTCACTCGTGCTTACTTAGGTTCTCTCAGAGAGATACACCGAAAAAAACAAGCTGGGTGTTTTCAATAATCATTTATTGAACAGTTGTCATTCTGGTGTAGAATAGATGTGCTGCAACAACCGTTAGACAGTATAGGATATACATGATTAACAGTAGTATGAAAGTAAAAGGATGGTATAGTTACTAAAATCATGAATGCATTCAAGAATATAAAACACATGATAATAAAAGATGTGTACTCCTACTATGCCTCCTATCTAGATGTACCTAAATTTACCAAGCATGGGTGTAGGTGTTAAGCGAAGAATTCCTATAGGATCTAACCAACCCCATTACCTTAAGTGAGACTGTGGGACCCCATCCTGGTCTCGAGTTGGACACCCCGCGAGGGATGTGTTCAGACCACTGCGAGCTGGAGTGTCTGCATGCAGGAACCTCAGCGTCTCTGGTCAGTGTGTTGGCCAGGAAGCCTCAATCTCCTCTAATTATGTTAGCAAGATGTGATGTATATATACCCATAGTTCTCCCCCGGGGTCCTACTATGCTGTATGACTGTGACGGCCTAAGGATGACGTCGGGCCTGAACTTTGTACATAGATTTTATTCAGGAGATGGCAGTCCTGCTGTGCTACCAAGAACCCTCAGGCATAATGTATGAGTTTTCGAACTAGGGAAAACCTGCGTTCTGAATGCAGTGTAATATCTAGGTAAAAGGCCAGTCCCTGTAAATTGTGACAAGTGTAATGTAGGGAGAGAATATAGGTGAAGGGTAACGAGTTTACCGAGGCCTATATTATAGTATCTATATGGAATATAACAGTGCACCCAGGTTTTCAGTCCCATTTATCCCCCGATTCCACTGGAAAAGCAGCCGGAAGTACAAAAAAGCTGCACCACTAAATATGGCGATCTGCTCAAGAACGGAGATAAAGCACCACCTTTCGCTCTCTACGCTCAAACAGGATGAGCACCTGCAGCAGACCAGAGAGTCGAGGGGCGCACAAGGTAAGGTCAGGTATAAGTAAAGCATAAGTTGTCAAAAAGATAAGCCCGTTAAAACCGGAATAAAATAGTAGAAGTGCAGTACCACTCGCTGACAATGTGCCACTTCAATAGAGAAAATGTGCAAAATGAATGTAGTTTAACGGAAAGCAGCATCATACTACATCTAATGTCTGCCCATTCCATGAGAATGTTTTAGTCTATGGGTTCTCTTGCTTTTGTGTTACATACCTTTAAAATTTGCTTCATTGAGACCTGTGATTAGTTGGAGGGAAATTATTTTGTTATTTATTTCGTTAACCTCTTAAGCGCTGCCGACGGCCAACGGTCGTCACGAGCGCTACCTCCCCAGTGTTGCGCACGACCATTGGACGTCCATTCAGCACTAGTTCCAATGGACAGCGCAGCACTGGGGAGGGATATTTGCACCGCAGCTAAGGTGCTAAACCTTGATATTGTTTCAACTCTTGCCTTCAGATTCATTGTCGGCTTTAGAGGCAAAACAACAAAGGAGCTTACTGCCATGTCTTATCCACTTATTCCTGCTGAAGTCCTCTCTCCCCCTCTAATCCTTCCGTCTCCACATGCGCATTCCTGATGGCCAGACTTCTCATTTATTCCATCGGGCATTCCCTGGGTTGGCTGGAGCCAATGTAGGCTGTTTTTTAATGCTTAGGGTGCTACTGACTCCTCTGTCACTTTCTTCAGCTCTCCAAGGGGAGAGAGAGAAAAGAGAAAGATTTCAGAAAGCCAAATGAAAGAGCAAAATGAAGGAGAGCAGAGAATCCCATATTGAATGGATGGAAACAGAGAGAGAAAGGGAGCAGCTGGTTTTAAATTTTGCCAGGTCTATTTTCTGGTTCACAGTCCAGCCCTGCCAGTACTGTGATTTGAGTGCAATATTAACAATATTATATGTTTTCCTAAAAATATAGTTAAACGACTGTCACTAATTCCTTGTATTTGCCTCCTAATAAGAAGTGTTAACAGAACAAAATAATAACATGAATAACAGTGCATGCTTTAGTACTACAGTGACATAGTGTCTTCCGCGAACAAGTATCACCATTGAAAACCTGCCAGGATAAATAAACCATTGTAATTACGGGAGAGAATATAGTGGGCATTTTTGTTCCTTTGCTAGTTTGTAGCCGGCTAAAATGCCTTTGAGAGAAAATAGATCACAATCAAATAGATGATGTTATGCACCAATCTGCTGCCATAGGATGCTGCTCATGTATGCCACTCATGAATGCCCAGCTCAAGTATGTTCTTCAGTGTGCCAGGCTGCCAGGGAACTTCATCTGATATGTCCGTGCTCCTTAATATGGTAATCTGTCCTAGGTAAATTACATGTCCATTTTTCACATTACTATCATCTGTAAACATATATTGCTATTCATGTACAAAGCTCGTTTGGATACTTGTACCTGCAGATTCCTCTCCAAATAAATCTTCTGCAGGAGCGGACTGGACCCAGAAGTGATATCACGAGCCATACATGATACCACCTGATGTTCTGACTTGCATACTCTTCAGCACTGATTTATTATGCCCTCTTCTACATGTCTATATTTGAATTGCTGTAGAACTGTTTGAGGCTGCCTGAAATTCCTTGTAAGCCTATGTTCGCCTTATCTTCTTTACTCTTTGTGGTTCCGAGTTGTGGCCCACGAAGGACCCTGGTTGGTTTGATTGCTCTTTAAAGCCTCTAGTGGTCATCAGATGTACCCCCTAAAAGGGTGGCGATGTTCCAAATCTTGTTCTCAATTCAGCTCCCAGGGAAACTTTGAAGAGTGCAAGAAATTGGATTGGAGTGGGTGACCACCCACCTTAAGGAATAATCACAACCTTTGTCATGTTGAACCCTCAAAGTTACTAAATTAACCTGAGCTCAACCCACTGATAGCTATAGAACAGAGCAGACAGGCTTAACTTAGGGCACATGGTAAAGTGTTTATGCAGTACTAAAACAGTAATAAAATCACAATGCAACACAATAAAAATCCCAAACCAAGTAAAATTTAATAAACAAAATGACACCACAATGACAAAATCTAATCAGGAAAACTGATATTTTCAGGTTTTAAGTAGTAATAGTGCCCAGAAGCGATGGTCACTGTAGTCTGGGACATAAACGCAATTTGACTTTGACCACGTTGACTGCGGGTTAGATACACCATACAGATTCGACCTGGTCAAAGTTTTTACCTTCTGACTTTAGTCCTTTAAGTCCAAATCCACCACAGGAGTACACTTCTAGAGCCCATTAGGAGGTCGGGGGAGGCATTTAGGGACTCACAGGGTGTCAGACAAAGGCAGAACAGCAGGGTCCAGTCCAGATCTATTTACCACTGGTCAGGTGGTCAGTTGCAGGAAAACGCCTCTTGTAGTTTCTTGTGTCCCTGTACCTTTAACCACATCCGTGCGGTTCAGATTTACCGCCGGTGCTGAGCCCGAATTAAAACGGGCGTGGTCATGACGGAACGGTTCCGTCATGAGCACAGCTCAACCGATGCTCATGACGGAACCGTTCCGTCATGAGCATCGAAGGGGTTAACAGGAAGTCAGCCTTATGACACGTGGACTACACATTTTTGTCCTGGGTACTATAGGGAGCAGGTCCAGTTCTTTAGGGCTCCTTCAAGGTCACAGACATCAGGTCTAGCCCTCTCCTGTTCTTCCACAGGGTTAGGAGTGTTCTGAAGTGGTTACCTGGAGGTGCCACATTTAGGTCTGGAACAGGCCGGTGGTTGGGAATGACTCCTGGGCACGCTGTAAACAATGAGGTAAAATTTCCTGGGGGAAAACCTACCCACCTTGGCCATTTTCAAGATGGCAGACGACTTTGGTCACACTAAACTTGGGCTGTGAAGGCTGTGTGGGTGGAGTGTTCTTTGATAATCCTAGTGCCCTCTCACACCTCCAGTTTGGGCCAGCCACTGTACCTGGAATAAAGCCAGATACAGACCTTTCAAGCATGATTTGACATTCAATGGCCGTTATTGCTCATACCCCAGCAGGTTCAGGAGCAGAGTCCGCGGAGAATGCAGCCCCATGTCAGAGTGGGCGACCCCTTCCGCCGGCTTACAGGGCGGTGTCTACTGGGGAGAGGAAGGGGAAAGGAGGATCCATGCCTTACAAATGTCCGGCCGCGCTCTGCAGTACTGGAGCTTCTACATGTCCCCACAGGCATGATAGAAGGTCCGCGCCATTAGGCAAAGGCTAATGGAAATCTAGCAGGCGGTGCCTGTGCCCAATGGAAAGGCTACAGATAGAGGAGATCAGAATTTGTCGGATCCGCTACCTTCCGCAGGCAAGGAAACAGACTCCGGCAGTCTGTCATTACCTGAGGGAAAAGTGGGAAGCACTGTAAAGCCTGCTCTTCAAATTGCTGAGTCTATACCAAGTCTTGATGGTAATCAGAATCCATAGAGGGTGGAGATAGTTGCCTCCAGTATGCAGCTACAGCTGATGTGAGTGCTTCAGGGAGCAGTGTAGCTCCCGAAAAATTGATCTCCTCAGGTAGACCTCAAAGGCTTAGGAAAAGCACACAGCCAGGGGTATGCTAAATGGGCTCCTCCACAGATACAAACGACTGCTTTTTTCTTAATCTGACGGGACAGAAGAGTCAGTAGATGGCTCCAGTTCACTCACAGAGTCCGCTGATAATGATAGCGTCCCAGATGACACAATTGGTGATGCTCCTTCTACCACAGTGTGGAAAGTGATTAGAAAGACTGGACGGCAAGCTACGGGTGGAAAGGGCCTTAAGTGAGACTATTTACCAACTGAGCAGCTGGTGGGCTCCCTGATAGTACCCCACCCATATGCTCTTAGAACAAACCCCCCCCCCCCCCCCCCCCCCCCCCCCCCCCCCCACTAGATACTATTTTCCAATTCATAATGTTGCACCAAGAGTATATAAGAGGATATCACCGGCCTGATTAGCTAAGGTAAAGTGAGACAAAAGTTTAACTTTATGACTTTTGGTATTCACAAAGAGCATTTACTTCTCGTGAGGTCTCTTTGTGAATACCGAGAGTCGTAGAGTTTGACTTTTGGTATTCACAAAGAGCATTTACTTCTCGTGAGGTCTCTTTGTGAATACCGAGAGTCGTAGAGTTTGACTTTTGGTATTCACAAAGGGCATTTAAGAGTAGTAAATGACCTTTGTCAATACCAAAAGTCGTAAAGTTAGACTTTCGTCTCACTTTACCTTTGTGAATCGGGCCCAGGGTATTTATTGAATAGGGAAAAAACGCAGATTGCGTGTACTGAGAAAAATGCCTTTCAAAATTCTCGGAGGGCAAATATGGCAACTTATCTTGGGATCAGGAGAAATTCTATGGGGCTACAATATGTCATATCAATATTGACCCTCTATTAAACAATATCAGCACTGATCTAAGGCGTATTAATGGGCTACATCTATCTATAATAGGCAGATGCAATGTTCTTAAAATGATAGTATTGCCTAAGATACTTCATTTGTTTTGCTCTATTCCCCTTGAGATTGATGGCCCCATATTAAGGAAACTTGATTCCATTTGCATAAATTTCATATGGCAATATAAGAAGGTAAGGCGATCTCTATCAGTCTTAACTCTTCCACACACACAAACCCCAATGTCTTGTTTTATTATTGGTCGGACCTCTTACAAAAGATAGGAGTATTGTTTTTAGCAGAAAGTGTTAACAGGTAGGATTGGGGACATGACTCAGCCCCCCACCATCTAAGAGCTTGCGCTGGTTAAAGCAGCACCGGGGGTGCTGCTACAGCAAGTTTGGCCAAGCCATTTAAATAAACTTTGGTTTAAGTGCTTAACACTTCCTGGAGAGTCTGGAGTAAGGTTCGTAAATTGATGAAGATGAAAGTTATAATTACAAGTATACCGCCTTGTGGCGATCCCCTCTCTTCCCATCCTATATCCATGATGTAATGGGCAGGCAATGAGAACAATTTGGTCTCATCAGGATAGTGGATCTGTATTCAGCTGAGCAATTATGCTCATTTTTGGAACTACAGCAAGATTTTGGAATAACAGCCAATTCCTTTTTAGGTTGAGCATAGCGTTGCTGCATATCCGCTGCTCGCTTTGCGAAGCATGCAGTATTCAGTATAGCGTGGAAGCTCTGCCCACTCTCCGCCCATCTTTTTCTTTGGCTTAGTTCCTAAATGCTGCCTTCCGATTGGTTTAAGGCTTGTTAGTCCCTCCTCATGACGATTATGTCGTCATTTGTATCCTTCCATGGCTACTAGCTCCTTTACTCCGAGCACTATTTTCATCCCGTGCCTCACCCCTCCCCCTCCCACAGTCCGTGACTTCTCGGCCCCCGGGCACTTCGTCATGTCTCAACTCTTTCCTATGTCTTGACTCGCACGTTTGACCACTCTGTTGCCCTTTACTCCACCTCTTTCCTTGCCCCCCGTCTCCTGTCTGAGGAGATGCCATTCCACCAGGTATAACTTCCATCATCATGGGAGAGCACTATCTGATGGGAGACATGCCACCCATATAAAAAGAAACTTGTGAACAGCTCTGTAGCACCAAATGACGGGGTCCTTCCTAAAGCACCTCCCTATCCATTTCCATTAATCATAGTATTTTTTCTGCTTTCTTTCACTACCCTGTTTTGTTTTTCCTACTGTGTTAGGACTGTTTCTCTTTGCTCTGTTTCTCTTAAGCTCCCAACTTACCTTTCTCGCTCTTACTCTTTGTTGCCGATTCTTGGTCACTCATTCAGCTGTTTCTCTTACTCCTTAATCTCATGTTAGTCTTCCTGTAACCCTGCTGACCCACTCACTGCTATTTCTGTTCCTCTCCTCAATGCTTTGTTTATTCTCTCATATGCCTTACTCGTTGAATTGGCTCCTGCTCCCTGCTGTTTCTCACACACTCTCTCCTCCCTGTGTTTCTCTCAACTCCCCTGTTTCTGTTACTCTCCCGCTGCAGTTTTTCTTCACCATCCAGATGTTTCCTTATTCTCCCATTTGAATTACTTCTAGAAGAGGATCCTACCCCCAACCATTTTTTTGTACTGTCACTCTCCCAGGCTTTCTCTTACTCACATTACAGTTTCTCCTCCCTACCCAGATGTTTTCCTTAGTCTTTCATTTGCCTTACTCAAAGGTACTATCATTTTCCCAATGTTTCTCTTACTCAAAATGGCATTTCTCCTCCCAACACAGATGTTTGGCTTATTCTTACTCGAAGATGATCTTACCCCTACTGTTTCTCTTACTCGTCCCGATGTGTCATTTACCCTTTTATTTGCCTTACTCACATTACAGTTTCTCCTCACTGCCCAGATGTTTTCCTTAGTCTTTCATTTGCCTTACTCAAAGGTACTATCATTTTCCCAGTGTTACTCTTACTCAAAATGGCATTTCTCCTCCCAACACAGATGTTTGGCTTATTCTTACTCGAAGATTATCTTACCCCTACTGTTTCTCTTACTAGTCCTGATGTGTCATTTACCCTTTTATTTGCCTTACCCTTTAAAGGGGATCTTCTACCCCATGTTTCTCTAAGCTGTTCTGTTTCTTTTCCTCAGCCACATGGTTTTCTTATTCTCTCATTTGCATTGCTCGAAGGTGATCGTGTCCCCTACCCCCTGCTGTTCTCCTCATTCTCCTACTGTTGTTTTTCTTCCTCATCCAAATGTTTTGCGTATTCTCTCATTTGCCTTACTCTTTGAAGGGGATCTTACCACCTGCGGTTCCTTGCATTCTTTTTCTCTCTCGTCTTTTCCTGTTTCTCTTAAACATGCTGTTTCTCTTCTTCCCTGTTGTTTTACTTACTTTCTCGTTTGCATTACTCCTAGAAGATGATATTGCCCCTGCTATTTCTTTTATTTTCCCCTTGTTTGTGTTATTGGTTCTACTCTCGGTTTCGCTTCTCTCCGCCTACCGTTTCTCATATTATTGTTGTTTTTTCACTTACACCCATATTTGGTTCGCTCTCCATGCTTCCGCTCTCTATCTCTTTGGTGCTCACCGACTTGCGTTGTGACTATGTCCTCTTGTTTTCTCTCCTTTCCGTAGCATTTACCCATCCCTCCTTTCATTCCCCAATGTTCTCATTATGCCTTTGTTACCCCTTTCACCCTATCCTTGCCTTTTTTTAACTCTTTTCTTGCGTTTCTTCCCCCACTGTTCTTCCTTTAGCTCCGGCTTCTGCATCCACTCTTGCTTTCTCTTTCCTACCTCTCATCCCTCCGCGCAGTCTAGCTCTGCTGTTTCTTGCACCCTTCCTTTGCTGCTTCTAAACCCATCCTCTGTTAATGCGCCCCCTGTCCTGCTGTTGCTCTTCCTTTGGCGCCCCTCATCTGCTCTCTGTCTCCTCAGCTGGTACCCTTTGTCGTTCAACATATGTCACTCTTCCTCCATCTGCTTCCCCCCACACTTTTCTCTTTCACTTCTGTTTATATCTCTCTGCCCTAAATACTCTACCTATTATTTATTGCTCCTATTATTGTTTCCGTCTCTTTCCTCACCCAGGAGTTATCTGACAGTTTTTGTCTTCAATTTCCTGCTGTTGTTTCTCATCCCCCCCTCCTTGGTTTCTCTTTTCCATGCTGCTGTTATGTTCGCCGGAACGCCCTTAATCTTTTTTTCGTCATTCCTCCTCATACCCTGCATCTCACCCTCTGCCGCTTATTGGACTCTTCAACAATATTTTCTGTTCTTGCGTGCTGCTCACAATCCACCTTTTCACCTGAGCTACAGTTCTCTGCCTTTCTTCTGGGGTTATTGGGGACTGTGGTTGAGAGGGGAGAAGGTACTGTGGTTTGTTCGCAACCCCTCCTTTCATTGACCTTCCTCACTCCTCTTTACATACTAATTGATGCTGTCTCTTGCCCCTAGCCTGCCTCTGGCCCATTCTCTTTGCTTATCTCCCCATGGTCCGGATGTCATTCCATGACTAGCGGTTTATCTCCACTTTAATCTCGAAGGCCACATCAACGCTACTCACCCCCCCTCCCCCCCCCCCCCCCAAACCCCTCCACTGTTCACCTACCTGCACTGTCAACCCATCACACTCTACGTTTGTCCAACCTCTGCTCGGTATACCCACCTCACTATTCCCTCTGTACAGCTAGCCCACCCATTGCTCAAGTCCATCTACCTATCCCTACTGTCCATGCATCCCTCTTTTCTTTCCCCAGATGTCACTTCTATCTACCCATCTCTCTATGCTGTCCACCTATTCTTCTTTGTTGTCCACCTACCCCCTGTACAGTCAGCTCATCCGTTTCTACTGTCTACCTATCCTACCCTATAGTCCATTCACCTCTCTCTACTGTCCATCCTTTCCTCTCTGCTGTCTTCAAACCTTTCTACTTTCCACCCATATCTTTAAAACATCCACCAGTTCCTCTCTGGCATCTACCCATTCCAATCTACTGCCCTAAACCTCTCTTCAAGTCTACCGATCTCTCTATGCTGTCCACCTATTCCTCTCTGGCGGCCACCCATACCATTTTGCTGCCCCACACCTCTCTTCTGTTTACCCATCTTTCTATGCTGTCCACATACTCATCTATTGTCCACTCACCCCTCTTTACTGTCACCCATACACTGTTAAGGTCCACCCAGCTGATTCTACAGCAGACACATCTCTCTCTGTTGTCTACCCACCCATCCCTCCTATCCTTTGAGGCCTCTACCTCTTTCTCCCCATTTGCTGCTTTTTTTGTTTGCTCCTCAAACCTGCTCCTCAAACCCTCTCACTTTCACCATCCTTACTCTCTTCCGTTCTGATTACCTCTCTCCGCTCATTCGTACTTTGTGTCCTCCCTTTAAATTTCTTAACTTGTATCCACCTTTTTGCTATCTTTTTTTTCATCCCCCTTCATTAGCTCTCTCTACTCCATTCACAATACCAATCTACTTTGTTGCATCAATTGATTAGCACCTTTTTCCACCACAAAATCAAGAGCATCTACGACAACTTCGACGAAGACAACTAAGACACTGAACTCTCCCCAACCTCCCCCGACACCCTGAAGCCAGTGATCGACAACTGGACAGCCCTCACCACCCAAGACACACTGAAGACAATGAAGTAAATCCACTCCGGGGTCCCCACGGACCCCTGCCTCACCACATTTTCAACAGAGCCGCCGACACCGTAGCACCCATGCTCTGCCATACCATCAACCGCTCCCTGACATCCGCCTCGTTCCCTGACGACTGGAAACACGCTGAGATCAACCCCCTCTGAAGAAACCCTCGGCGGACCCCACCGACCTCAAAAACTACAGACCCATCTCCCTGCTCCCGTTCACAGCGAAGGTCATTGAGAAAGCCATCAACAGCCAACTCGCCACATTCCTCGAAGAGCACAACATCCTCGACTCCTCCCAAATCGGCTTCAGAAAAAAACACAGTACGTAAACTGCCCTCCTTGCCGCAACAGACGACATCCGTACCTTACTGGACAAAGGAGAAACAGCAGCCCTCATCCTCCTTGATCTCTCAGCGGCGTTCGACAGTCTCTCACCGCACCCTAATTCGCAGACTCCACAACGCAGGGATCCAAGACAAGGCCCTCGACTGGATCAGCTCCTTCCTCTCTGGCAGAACGCAGCGGGTCAGACTCCCCCCTTTCCTCTCAGATCCTACACCTACCTCCTACACCTACCGAGTCCCCCAGGGGTCCTCCATCAGCCCTACGCTCTTTAACGTCTACATGGCTCCGCTCGCCCCCATCGGCAGAACCTACAGACTCAACATTGTGTCATACGCAGACGACACCCAACTCATCCACTCCCTGTCCAACGAACCCAACACCACCAGTCACAACTTTCGAGAAGTCATGGAAGCCATCGCTAAATGGATGAAATTCAGCTGCCTACAACTAAACACAAACAAAACTGAAGTACTCATCATGGGCCCAAACCCAGATGCCTGGAACGACACCTGGTGGCCCCCGCCGTCGGAAGCCCGCCCACCCCCACGGACCACGCATGCAACCTGGGAATCATCCTGGACTCAGAGCTCAAAATGGATCGCCAGATCAACTCTGTCTCGTCCTCCTGCTTCCACACCCTCCGCCTGCTACGTAATACCTTCAAATGGATCCCCCTGGTCACCAGCAGGTTTGACTATGGCAATGCACTCTATGCCAGAATAAACAAACCTCACCCGCAAGCTATAGAACATCCAAAACGCCACCGCAAGACTGGTCCTCAACCTGCCAAGCCACTGCCACATCTCCCAGCACCTGCGCACACTCCACTGGCTCCCCATCGAAGCTAGAGTCACCTTCAAGATGCTAACCCAAGCTCACAAGGCCCTCCACGACACCAGACCAGCATACCTGAACAGCTGACTCAAGTTCCCTGCACCCCAAAGGACCCTACGATCAGCCCAGCTTTCCTATGCTGTGCTCGTCCGCACCAGAAAGACCAGATCAGGAGGCCATTCCTTCTCCTTTCGTGCGGCCAGTGCCTGGAACGACCTTCCACCTCAGACAGATAACATCGTTCCCCATCTTCGCAAGAAACCTCAAAACCTGGCTCTTCGACAGACCCCCTTCTTGAAGACAGGAACCTGCCAAACCCCCCCCCCAGCGCCTTGAGACCCTTACAGGTGAGTAGTCTCGCTTAACAAACACCTGATTTGATTTGACTCTGCACATTCTCCCCCTCCTGAATTTGTTTCTGGCTCTCTCCTGTCTGTCTCTCTTTCTGTCTGCCTCTATGCTCCATTGCCTCTCTTCTCTCTGCTCCTGGCATCTCTCCCATTCTGTTTCAGACTCTATACCTTCCCTTTGCCTCCTTTCTTCTTGGCGTCCCTCTCTTTACATTGCTCTGTATCTCTTGCTACCCTTCTTTAAATGATATCCCTCCCTCTTGACCTGTTTATTCAGCCTCTTCAGTGCCTGTCTCCACTATCTACCCATGTTCTCCCATTAATCCCACCTCCCTGAGCCTGTGAATATCACCCTAAGCTGCTTCTCTTACTCACACGGCCGTTTCTCCTCCCTACCCAGATGTTTGACTTATTCTTTTATTTTCCTTACTCGAAGGTGATCTTACCCCCTGCTGTTTCTCTTACTCATCCCGATGTGTCATTTACTTTCTTATTTTCCATACTCTTTAAAGGGAATCTTCCAACCACTGGTCTCTCGTGCTCTCTCTCGCCCTGCATTTCTCTTATCACTCCGGTTTCTCTTCCACAGCCAGATGGTTTGCTTATTCTCTCATTTGCTTTACTCGAAGGTGATCGTACCCCTACACCCTGTCGATTTCCTTATTCTCCTTTAATACTGTACTGCATGTCGCTGCCCCCATCTACCAGTATCTTTCTAGTGCCTATATCTGCCTTTTGGTTTTTTTTGTCTCACTCTAAACCATTTTCTGTACCTCTTCCTTGGTTTCTAGACAAGGCCTTTCATCTTCTATTTGGATATTTTTCTGGTAGTGTTTTCTCATCACTTCTCTGCCATCGGGCTACTAACGCTTTCCCCTCATTCTCTCCATGTGGCCCTCTCCACCATTGGCTCACTCCTTCTCACTTTCATGCCTTGCCCATAACTCGTATTGCAGCAAGGACCTCATGCCCCCCCCTTTTCTCTGTGCACCCCGATAAGCCTTGGAGCCCTGGTGCCACTGCACCTCTTGTCAGGGTTGGATTAGGATTAAAAATTGGCCCGGGCACGCTAAAAAAAAGTGGCCAATATTTGCATATTACCTTTCCACGATTAAAAAAGAAATGCATGGATTAGTTCACACTTGTGAAACACACCTGAAAACAAGTGAGGCCACTTCTGCTCAAGCCACCTGCCCCTCTCACTATGCATACAATAATGGACCAGCCCAGCGAGAGAAAGGGAGTGACACTTCTGCCTATTGATAAAAGTGAGGTAATAAACGCTTATCACCCCCAGAAAGGCCACTCGGGTGGTGTGGTATCCTGGTTTGGATGCCATGTACCTTTCTCACTAACCTGTCTTGCTGCTCAGCCTATGTGGATGAATGGTGGAATGTTGGAGTGTGTGAGGTAATATAGAATGTGTGGGATGCCTGGTGGATGGATGACAGTTGGGAGAGAGGGCTGAGCAGCAAGAGAGCTGCTCCTGGTGGGGCTTTAATGATCCTATGATTTGGACTTATAATTAATCAATAAACCTTCTTAAATCGTCACATCTCGGGTACAGTCTATCTTATTACAGGCACCCACTTAGCCCTTGGCGGCATCTGAACACAGAGCTGGAACTCGTATACCAGCCACTCGGCCATAGCCCAAGTGCCCGCCTTACCAATCCGACCCTGCCTGTTGTACGTCAGCAGGAGACCCAGTTTAACTGTGCTGGGTCTCTCTGCGTTCTGATAATCTATTCCTTGCATCTACCTCGTTCAGACTCCCCGTTTCCCTTCACTTGTCATCCCCACCACTCCTTGGCTTTCTCTTGCATACCATTATATCTTTCATTGGAAAAAAACTTTCTACCCTATTTTTAGTCCTCTTCTCCCATCCTTATTCTTTTTACAGCTATACACATTCCCTCTCACCTTCCAAAAGGGTATTCCAAATTCTTCTCATCCGTACTCCCTTGTCCATGTACATTAATGTCACATGCTTAAGATTTATCTAGAGAAGAGAAGCGTTCATCACTACAAGGAGCACTGGTAAACGGAATACATCGCCAGTCTCTGCTTGTTCGCTGACTCTTCCAGCTCTACTTCCTATTGGTCCTTTTTATATTATAAATCACAAAAAATACCCCAATTGACCAGCTCGTGGTCAGTGGAGCCGGTTATCTAACTATACAAAAAGGGGGAGGAGGGGCCTCTCTAGTGAAAGGTTGCATCTAACTCAACCATGTATGTGAGGAAGGAAAACACTCTTTGTTTAATTACCCTCACACACCCTAGTGGTGTCATGCTTCATCATCGGGTCACCCCGACTCCTAAAAGTCGGGGTGGGCTCGACCCCAATGTTGGGAGCTCTTTGGAGAAATGAAGACCAAGGGGATTAAAGATTACAAAACCTGGTTTCCCTTTATTCTTTGGTCTGTTATTAAAAAATCTTAAAAATCTTAAAAACTGTTCCGTAGGAGTGTTATGGTCCTAAGACCCTAGTGCTGACATGTTTCACTCCTGGGTGGCCGTGTAGGTCCTGGACTTTCTTCAGGGCAAAGGATACTCCTCGTATGTATACAACAGATAACTTATCTGTTATGTGTGATCCTCCTTCCTTCTTGGGGATGTTGAGTGTATCACACAGGACCAGTAGAATACTGTTGGTGGTCTTCTATTCAAGATCTCACCGCTTCTCATACCTAATTGGTACCGGTCCTCGGCTGGTGCGTAGAGCCTCCGGGAATCAGTGTTTATATTTTAAAAGCTACCTTTTAAAATTTCGCCACGGGGGGTGGTGCTCCCGTACTCAGGACTGCTCCTGGTCGTCATGAGTCACAGTAGGCGTGTGCTCATGACAGCCGGGAGCCGTTCAAACTACGCCCACTAATTAATTTGCCCACACATGTGGGGAATTAATCGCACGTGGGTGGAGTGGCAACGTTCGGACGGCTCCCGGCCGTTATGGGCACACGTCTACCGTGACTCATAACGGCCGGGAGCCGTCATGAGCACGGAAGGAATTAATGAGTTGATCATCTTTAGACAGATGGTTTGCTCCATCCTAACCATGACATTTTCCACCCTACCGATATAGGTTTGTTGAAACTCTTGAGCGTCAGCAGCGATGATGGCACTGTAGCTGGCACCTGCACAGGGCCCGCACCCAATTCTTTGGGTGTTTGGTGTTCAGCCAGTCAGAGCCGAACAGAGCTTTTGGCGTGCTTCGGGGGGAGACATCTAGCATCTCAACCTGAGTCCCAAGCACTGAACTCTCTATTCCGAGTCCTTTCCTTTTTCCTTTCTGGCTTTGAGGATGTTGTGTGAGGTGGCTAATTTTGTTAAAGTTGTTTTGCACCTACTCTTCCTCGGAGTCCTATGGAGGTGTCTATCAAACCTTCTCTGTATAGAGCTGTAGAGGTTTTGGCTATTCCACTACCTATGATGGAGGTTAAAACTCATTTTTAATTTCTCCAGTCTGGTACTTCCCTCTCATAGTCCTTGTTGCCCTTTAACTCTTTAAGTAACTCCTTGCAACCCTAATCTGCCTCCTGGGGGGTACACAGACTGTTGGGCCTTCATGGGTTGGCCCAAGGACTGGTAAAAAAAACCAAGAAAAAACATCCTCCCTATGAGGAGCAGAAATACTTTTTTGCCGATTTTATTGGGAGAAGCCATGATGATGCCTTCATTTTCAACAGTACCTCTCCCGTGTTGATCGGTGCCGGGGAGCTGAGACATACCTCTAAGCTTCGATCAGAGTGAGAGCACCCGAGGCCATATTCCACAAGGTGCCCTGTGGGCGAAGCAGGCATTTGTGCCAGCTTTGCACACCCCCGGGGCTCTTTGGTATTACAGAAGGTGCTGTAGACACTTGTGCAGCCCCTTCTGAAATATTAATAGCGCTGGTGCACATAAAGCGCCAGTGCTATCTTTAGGGGGCGTTTCCTCATTTGCATGAGGGTGTGCAGTATGCAAATTATGGAATTCCTTTTCCTCTACACCTGTGCCATATTACAGACGTGGCACAGGAGCAAAAAAGCTGTCAGGGGGCGCCACTTTAAAGGTGTCACACTGTCAGTGCGCCCTCTGATCGCAGCCCTCTGGCGAGGGAAAGGGGGCCCCATGGACCCCCAGACATCCCTATGCAGGTGGTTTAAGACACTGACTGCACCCGTCTGCAAGTGTCTCTCTAATCCCCTTTTAAAGGTGCAGATGGGTTGCCGCCTGCACTGTGAAAACACAGAGTGGATTTAAAGCAGCTGCTCTGTTTTTTACGTGAATGGTCTGCCCTGGGGGCAGCACGAGTTTGCGGCTGCTCTGGGGGCGGCGCATTCACCGTAATGCAGCACAGTGGCGTCACTAGGGTTGGTGTCACCCGGTGCGGTAACTCATGGTGTCACCCCCTCACAACTTACCGGATGGACCATCTCACCCTCTGCCTGCACCATCTCCCCTCCGCCTGCACCATCTCACCCCCTGCCTGCACCATCTCTCCCTCCGCCTGCACCATCTCTCCCTCCGCCTGCACCATCTCCCCTCTGCCTGCACCATCTCTCCCTTTGTCCACACCATCTCCCCTCCGCCTGCACCATCTCCCCCTCTGCCTGCACCTTCTCCCCCTCTGCCTGCACCATCTCCCCTCTGCCTGCACCATCTCCCCTCTGCCTGCACCATCTCCCCTCTGCCTGCACCATCTCCTCTCTGCCTGCACCATCTCCCCTCTACCTGCACCATCTCTTCCTCTGTCGGCACCATCTCCCCTCCGCCTGCACCATCACACCCCCTGCCTGCACCATCTCTCTCTCTGTCTGCACCATCTCTCCCTTCTGCCTGCACCATCTCTCCCCTCTGCCTGCACCATCTCTCCCCTCTGCCTGCACCATCTCCCCTCTGCCTGCACCATCTCCCCCTCTGCCTGCACCATCTCCCCCTCTGCCTGCACCATCTCCCCCTCTGCCTGCACCATCTCCCCCTCTGCCTGCACCATCTCCCCCTCTGCTTGCACCATCTCCCCTCTGCCTGCACCATCTCCTCTCTGCCTGCACCATCTCTCCCTCTGCCTGCACCATCTCCCCTCCACCTGCACCATCTCTTCCTCTGTCTGCACCATCTCACCCCCTGCCTGCATCATCTCTCCCTCTGCCTGCACCATCCTGCACCATCTCCCCTCCGCCTGCACCATCTCACCCTCTACCTGCACCATCTCACCCTCTGCCTGCACCATCTCCCTCTCTGCCTGCGCCATCCCTCCACCTCTGCCTGCACAATCCCTCCCCCTCCGCCTGTAACCCCTCCCCCGCCAGCTGCTCTTTTAACCCTTTCCTCATCGCCTTCTCCACCCAGGGTTCCTCCTGATGATAAAGCAAAGCATAGCTGCCAAGGTTTCAGTTTACTACGTGTGACATTTTCATTTTACCTATGAGTGACATTAACACAAATAGGAGTGACACCTTTCACAAATGCAAAATCAATGAAGACGAGGGAAACACAAATATCATAAATAACACCTATCTTAGCAATGACAAACTCGTAAGTTTGCTGCAAAGCACCACAAATGGAAGGGCAATAACGTAGTGCCCTTCACGACTAGGCCGCCCTAACAATCATGTGCGAGGCCCCAACAAACTCTTACCCAAAGCAGAAGAGGTCCACGGCCCAGTCAGCGCGTCGCAACGTTCCAAGCACTAGTGTAGCCAACGGGGCACCGGTGTAGCCAGCGGCCCAGGTGAGTTGCCATAATGAGCCAAAAAACTTGAGTTGACTTACAGGCGTCGCGCCAGAGAGCCCCGGTCTGCTGATTTATTCCGGGGACAAGGCTGCGAGGCGCGCACGCACGCATGCACAAGAGCCATTGCTAACGTTGCATGATTTAAATAAAGTGCGTTAGAGCGAGCCGCGCTACATAACGCAAATTTTACCTGCAGTAGTCTGTTGAAAATAAACGTACTTACGTTACAGGGGGTGAACAGCAGACGGGAAATGCGGTTTAAGGCCGGGCCGCCCCCCTCCTCATTGTGAGTCCTTCAGGCCTCAACTATCTACTGGACTCAGCCCGCTGCATTCAAGGCTCAGCTGCAGTACTGTAGCGTGTGCCTAAGCTCCAGCCGCGGTCGCGTTGATTCAATCACTGCGTGGCCTTCACAGTCGCAATTGCCCAGCCAGGCTTCCAGTTCCAAACCTGTAAGCTCACTCCCGCCACCGCAGGAAGCGGCAGCCTAACGTTACGTAACGTCCTGCAAAGCGAAAACAGCAATTGGACATGGCCTCTACTGACATGGATCACTGTCAGAAAATAAGGCCGCGGCCAGGAATACTTTATACAAGCAGATCAGAGGCGAGGCTGCAGAGCTGTGTTACATACACAGCGTAACCAGATGGTGTCACCCCATGTGAGGGTGTCACCCGGTGCGGTCCGCACAAACCCCCCGCCCCTCCCGGTGCCCCCCTAGTGACGCCACTGATGCAGCACATTTTCCTGGATTGTGCTGGGTGCACCTTTTGAAAGGTGCACCCTGCTCAATTCAGGAAAAGGCTCCGGGTCCTTTCACGTTAAGTCTTTGTGACATAAGTGCACGTGGTGTGCTGCTTCTCACCAAGATTGAAAAATAAACAATCTTGGGCTGCAGTGAACGCTCTTTCAGCTGGGAATTTCCCGCAGTTGGAAGATAAGAAGTTCACATCTTAAATACTGGTTAGATAGTGCAGTCGATGTGAATGCTTCCTCTGCACTGTACGGGTTAATAAGATGCTGATGGAATCCATTCATTTTGTTTGAAATTCAGCGGTTTCTTTAATGCTGGTCAATGGTCAAGATGATGGGTATTATCGTCTGGCTCATAATTACCCTACTATTTTGTGTTGTAACTCTGGGTTTGACACCTACATAGACAACAACCCCCATTATTAATATTAATATGTTCTGTCAGGGAAAAAAGTTTTCTCAGGAGGTTTGGCCCTCCACTTTTGTAATGCTATATTCCTGTTGGTCTGCTACTTCTATGCTCCTTGGCCAGATGATAGTCCCAGTTCTTCTGATCTTCTGATAGTCCCAGTTCTTCTGAGGTAGGTCGCTCCCCCTCCGCACAGCACAGCCTGTGACTCTCTGCCCAGCTGCTGCTGCTGAGGAAGTTCGAGGTCCTCCACCACCCGCAGGCTACCACCTGCGCCTCATCCCTGGTGGCCCGTGGTAGGCCGTAGGTAGGTTTGTCCATCCTCCGCTTTATTGCTTTTATTTTATTGCCTGTATTTTCATTGTTGTGTTTGTGACTGCTGTTGTCGGTCTTCCCCCGCTGCCTGTTCCACTCGTTTTTTGTGCCTTTCTGCCCCCTGTTCCACTCGTTTTTCCCTCGTTTTTTTGTGCCTTTCTGCCCCCTGTTCCACTCGTTTTTCCCTCGTTTTTTTGTGCCTTTCTGCCCTCTGTTCCACTCGTTTTTCCCTCGTTTTTTTGTGCCTTTCTGCCCTCTGTGCCACTCGTTTTTCCCTCGTTTTTTGTGCCCTTTTACCTTCTGTGCCACTAGTTTTTCCCTCGATTTTGTGCCCCTTTCCTTCGTTGTCCCTCACCTCCCTCATTGCTGCGGCCCGGGCACCCTGACTGCCCACTGCCCATTCGCTGCCCCCGCCTCCCAGCTGCTCCTCCCTCCCACCTCACCATATATGCCAGCCGCTGTGCGGCCGTGCCGCTGGCACGCCTAAGGCAAGCCCTTCTGCGCCCGGACCGCGCCCAGTGCCAGAACCCCCGCACCCGCCACGATGACCGCCGCCACTAGGATGCCAGCACTCTGCACACTGTCAACTCTGGACGGAGCCACACCTGCTTCAAAGCCGCCCGAAACGCACACACGGCCCCTTCACCTGCCGGAACTGCAGCTATATCAGCCTCAGAGCCGACGAACCACCCGCCAAGAAAGACCCCCAACCACCTCCGAAATATACTACTGAACACCCGCTCCGCACGCAAGCATGTCGTCGAGCTCTGGGACCTGCTCGATACAACATCTCCGGACGTTGCCTTCCTGACAGAGACCTGGTTTAACAACTCCTCCACACCCATAGCCATCCCAGACGGCTACAAGATCACCCGCAGAGACCGCACTAACGGAGTCGGAGGAGGAATCGCCATTGTCCACAAGAACAGCATCAGGGTCTCGACTAGCACCGACGATGAGCTCAGCTTTGCCGAACACATGCATTTCCGGATCCACACAGACCCTAATCCCACCCTCAGAGGCACCCTTGTCTACTGACCCCCCGGACCCTGCTCTCAGTTCAGCGACTCCATCGCCGACTTGATCAGCACGCACGCCCTGACCTCCACCAACTACATCCTCCTCGGAGACCTGAACTTCACCATGAGAACAACAACAACAACTCCAAAACCCTGATCGATCACTTCGCCAACCTCAGACTGAAGCAACTCGTCACACCGCCCACCCACTCCGCCTGACACACGCTCAATCCCGTCTTCTCCTCAAGCCCGTACGTCTCTGTCAGCCACACCACTGAACTCCTCTGGACCGACCACCGCTGCATCCATTTCGCCTTCCAGAAACCCACCACACACCACCGCACCCAACAGATCCCCCGCCGCTCCTGGAGCAAAATCACCGAAAACCAACTACAAGCAAACCACCCACCGAACCCTCCAACACAGACGATGCTGCCCACATCCTCAGACGCTTGATTGAGGACTGCGCCAACACCCTCGCCCCGCTTAAGAAACCCCCCCACAGAGACACCAGCAAAAGGGCCAGCTAGTTCACCCCAGAACTCCTAGCCTCCAAGCAAGCCTGCCGGAAACTAGAGAAGAAATGGCATAGTGAACAAACTCCAGACAGCCCTGCAGCACAAAAGGACGCCATCCGCAACCACCACCACCTCATCAGGGCGGCCAAGAGGACCTCCTTCAAAGACCGCCTCGACAACAACGCACACAATAACAAGGAGCTCTTCAACATCGTGAAGGAACTCTCCAACCCCAGCTCCAACACCAACGACATCCCGCCGTCGCAAGCCCTGTGCGACTCCCTCGCCACCTTCTTCCACCGCAAGATAGCAGACATCCACGACAGCTTTAACACCTAGACAGCCCCAACAGACAGCAACACAACAGACCCTCCGTACACCATCGACCAAGACCCCCTGCTATCCTGGGCCAGCGTGAGCATCGATGACACCATCAAGACCATGCGCACAATCCAATCCGACTCTCAGTCAGACCCATTCCCGCACCACGTCCTCAACAGAGCAAGCAGCTCCATCGCACCCCACCTGCGCAATGTCACCAATCTCTCCCTCGAGACTGCGACCTTCCCAGAGATCTGGAAACACGCAGCGATCAACGCCCTACTCAAAAAACCTAAGGCAGACCCAAGAGACCTCAAGAACTTCCGGCCCATCTCTCTGCTCCCCTTCCCGGCCAAGGTCATCGAGAAAACTGTCAACAGACCGCTAACCCGATACCTCGAAGAAAAGAGAATCCTGGACCCTTCCCAGTCAGGGTTCCGCAGCAACCACAGCACCATGACTGCCCTCATCGCCGCCACCGAGGACATCAGGACCCTGCTGGACAATGGCGAGACCGCAGCACTCATCCTCCTAGACCTCTCTGCCGCCTTCGACACCGTCTGCCACTGCACACTATGCGCACGCCGCAGGGATCCGAGACAAGGCTCTGGATTGGACCACCTCCTTCCTCTCCGGCAGAACCCAAAGCGTCCATCTCCCCCATTCCGTTACAAAGCCTCCGAGATCATCTGTGGCATACTCCAGGGATCCTCCCTCAGCCCGACGCTGTTCAACATTTACATGGCCCTGCTCGCACATGTAGCCTGACAGCACGACCTCAACATAATCTCCTAGGCTGACGACACTCAGCTAATCCTCTCCCTCACCAAGGACCCCATCACTGCCAAAAACAACCTCCACGAAGGAATGAAGGCCATCGCCGACTGGATGAAGACCAGCCGTCTGAAGCTGAACTCTGACAAGATGGAGGTCCTCATCCTCAGCTCCAACCCTTCAGCCTGGGACGACTCCTGGTGGCCAACGGCACTGGGGGCAGCCCCGACACCCACCGACCACGCACGCAACCTGGAAATCCTCCTCAACTCAACGCTCTCAATGACCAAGCAAGTCAACGCCGTCTCCTCCTCCTGCTTCAACACCCTCCGCATGCTCCGCAAGATCTACAGATGGATCCCGACAGATACAAGAAAGACAGTCACCCAGGCCCTCGTCAGCAGCAGACTCGACTACGGAAACGCCCTCTACGCGGGAGCCCCGACCAAGCTCATCAAACGACTACAACGCATCGAAAAACGCCTCAGCACGACAAATCCTCGACATACCACGCTACGGCCATATCACCCCTACCTGAGAAACCTGCACTGGCTCCCCGTCAGCAAGAGGATATCTTTCAAGCTCCTCATCCACGCACACAAGGCACTCCACAAGACCAGCCCAGCCTACCTCAACAGACGGCTCCCCTTCTACATCCCCAACCGCCAGCTACGCTCCGCCGACCTCTCACTCGCCACCGTCCCGCGCATCCGAAGAACAACCCCCGGTGGGAGATCCTTCTCCCACCTCGCCGCCAAGACATGGAACACCCTCCCACTGAGCCTACGACAGACCCAAGACCTGCTGACCTTCAGGAGGATACTCAAGACCTGGCTGTTTGATCAGTAGCGCACCCCCGCACCCACCCCCCGAGTCTTGAGACCCTCTCGGGTATGTAGTGCGCTTTACAAATGATTGATTGATTGATCATATGAGTGTAATGGTTTTGGAGCTGCTAAACCAGTCCTTAGCTCTGGTTATGACACAGTGGACTAATCAAAGGTCCACAGGCTCCTCTGGCCCACATCCATTCCTGGTGTGTATGACTGGCTCCTCCTATGCATGAATTATGGAGGCTGCATGGGCAGGCTCCTGGAGGTTGGTGAGCTGGGCAAAGAGCTGCACTTCTGTCAAACACTTAAAAAGCCGTTCCTACTCTTCAGCTTCTCTGCCTAGGGGCAGTGTCATATTTTGGGACTGTCTGAGCAGCCTCAGAGGCCCTTCTGGGATCAGCTTCTCATTTGCAGTGTTTTAGTGAATCTGCATCTGCTTGTGGTGTGAGCGGGAAGGATATTGCATCTGGCGCGAACGACACTGCTCATCGGCCACCTATTTCTGATGGGAGTTGCTGTTGTAGATTAATTCTGCTTGGGCTGGGTACGTTTCAGCTCATAGCTTTCATTTGTGCCCCTACCAGGGTGTGCTGTGCCAACCTCTTGATGGTACCCTTTTATTAGCGGTCAGTGTTCTTAAGTGATGACCTCCTCAGCGTCCCATTTCATCTTCTGATTTTTTTTACCCAGGTTTTTTATTGGATGTTGAACCCTACAACCAGGGAGATGATTCCTCTTCTAAGTTTAGAGCTGCTCTTTGATCGTATTCCCAGTACTACATGTTTTATTCTTCCGCATATTCTGTCTGGCTGTAGCGGAGGATGCACTGTGTCCTCTCTAATTGGTTCTGTGTCAAGCTGCTTTTCTGTTCTAGGCTTCCTTCAGATTTATGCCATCTGGTTTCTCTGGAGCTCCTATGAGGCTTTCTGGCCTTTCCTCTGTGGGAAACGTAGAAATTGTAATTGATGGCGGCTGTCAGTCACTGTAACGTTAAGCAAGTATGTACAGAGTCTTGCTCCTGGACCTGTAGTTTGACTAAAGTGGCACGTTATGTTTTATTCTGTTTCCTATCATTGTTGATTGATTCTTTCTGGCTTGGGGGCAGGTTTTCTCAAACTATTTCACTCCGCTGCGTGCCAAGCACCTCTCCTTGTGGGAATATGGTGTTTTGGGACCACCAGAATTTAAAACATTAATATGAGATTGGCAGATGCTGATCCTGGTGCATGAAAGAACAGCTAAGTTGAGTGGTTTGTCATCATTCCTGGTTTTCTTGTTTTTTGTCTCTTTCTGCTATTGCCTATTGCTCAGGGTTGGGTTCAGAATTCATCTATGCTTGGCTGTTTAGGCTTCAGACAGGATGTCCGTAAGTTCATTTTTCCCTCTTGGGGATGGTGGTCTGTCACTGTAACCATATTTCTGGTGCCTACTCTTTCTATCTGCTGACTTCTTACATACCCACACACTTTGATTGGATACTGTACTGGCTACGTGGTAACAGATTTAGTATTTGCTCTTCATTTGTTTTATCTCTGTAGGCCTATCGGTGCTTCTGAGGGCCTGGGGAAAAAAGGTGGAGAACTGTTAGGCGAGTGCATGCTAGCTTCATAATGTCAGGTCATTATAGGGAAGAAGAGCCAAAGCGAACTTGAATCCATCGCACCGCTGGTCAGTGCAGCAGAGCTGTGGCACATTTCCTGAATTTGGTCTGGTGCCTGGGGAAGATTCATGAGGTGAGGAATCTACAGGTAGAGCTTCCCATGAAAAAGATCATTGTTGAAGGTAAGTAGCATTTTCCTCCGGCTCTGAGTAAGGTGGAGGAGCAGGAGCTGGGGCTTACCCTCCAGTGGTGCACCAACAAGGCTGACAGAAAGGCGGATAGTGTCTAGTTTTATCTGGCATATTTTGACACTTGGATGCATTGTTGGGGCTAATATGAGCTGGACTAGGACAGTGTAATGCAATATTGTGTAGCTGCATACAGTGGCTTAGTGGGCAGAGACAATGTGTGGGCAACCTAGAAACTAACTGCGATATCAGTTTTCATATTCCTGAGAGTTTATGCACCAAAGGATATCTAAAAAATAAATAACTAGTCTAGTCAAGTCAAGTCAAAGGATTTATATAGCGCACTACATACCCGCAGGGTCTCAAGGCGCTTGAGAAGGGGTGGGGAGTTACTTGTCAAATATCCAAGTTTTGAGTTGCTTTCTGAATGTTAGGTGGTTCTGGGTAAGGCGAAGGTGAGTGGGAAGAGAGTTCCAGGTTTTAGCTGCCAGGTAGGAGAAGGATCTACCTCCTATGGTGGTCTTGTTGATGCGAGGTACAGTGGCAAGGGCTTGGTTGGAAGATCGAAGCTGGCGGGAGGGGGTGTAGAAGGACAGTCGTGTGTTGAGGCATTCTGGTCCGATTTCGTAGAGTGCTTTGTGTGCGTGGGTTAGGAGCCGGAAAGTGATCCTCTTATTGACGGGAAGCCAGTGGAGGTTTTTCAGGTGACCAGAGATATGTTCTTTACGCGGGATGTCTAATATGAGCCTGGCAGAGGCGTTTTGGATTCGTTGGAGTTTTTTCTGGAGTTTAGCGGTAGTCCCGGCGTATAGGGTGTTTCCGTAGTCCAGGCGGCTCGTGACCAGTGCGTGGGTGACCGTTTTCCTAGTTTCGGTGGGGATCCAACAAAATGTTTTTTTGAGCATGCGAAGAATGTTGAAGCAGGATGAGGAGACGGCGTTGACTTGTCTGTTCATTGAAAGTGAGGAATCCAGGATGACGCCCAGGTTCCGTGCGTAGTCTGTCGGGATGGGTGCTTTTCCAAGGGCTTCTGGCCACCAAGAGTCGTCCCATGCGGAGGGGGAGGAACCTAAGATGAGGACTTCTGTTTTATCAGAGTTCAGTTTCAGACGGCTGTGTTTCATCCATTCGGCTACTTCTTTCATTCCTTCATGTAGGTTGGTTTTGGCGGTGCTAGGGTCATTGGTGAGTGATAGGATCAGTTGAGTGTCATCCGCGTAGGAGATGATGGTTAGGTTGTGTTGGCGGGCGATGGCCGCGAGTGGGCTCATGTATATGTTGAAAAGGGTGGGGCTGAGTGAAGATCCTTGTGGTACGCCGCAGATGACTTCAGTGGCCTCTGACTTCAGTGGCCTCTGACTTGAATGGTGGGAGGCGGACTTTCTGGGTTCTTCCGGTGAGGAACGAGGTGATCCATTCCAGTGCTTTTCCTTGGATTCCGATGTTTCTGAGTCGCTGTAGAAGGGTGCTATGGCAGACTGTGTCAAAGGCTGCGGAGAGGTCGAGGAGGATGAGGGCGACTGTGTCTCCATTGTCCAGTAGGGTTCGAATGTCGTCTGTTGCTGCGATGAGGGCGGTCTCAGTGCTGTGTTTTGCTCGGAAGCCGGACTGTGAGGAGTCGAGGGATTTGTTGGCTTCGAGGAAGGCGGCGAGCTGGTTGTTGACAGCTTTCTCGATGACTTTGGCCGGGAATGGAAGGAGCGAGATAGGGCGGTAGTTTTTGAGTTCGGTGGGGTCAGCTGTGGGTTTCTTCAGGAGGGCGCAGAGTTCAGTGTGTTTCCAGCTTTCCGGGAAGGTGGCGGATTTGAAGGAGCAGTTGATGACGTCTTGGAGGTGCGGTGCTATGATGGAGTCTGCTTTGTTGAAGATGTGGTGAGGGCATGGGTCTGTGGGGGAACCTGAGTGGATGGAGTTCATCAGGTGGATGGTATCCTCAGTGGAGATTGTGTTCCAGTCATTAAGGATGTTTGAGGGGGGTGAAGGTCCAGCAGATGGTTGGGTGAGTTGGTCTCCGGGTTGGTTGTCGAAGCTGTTGTGGATGTCTGCAATTTTGTTGTGGAAGAATGAGGCTAGGGAGTCGCAGAGGGCTTGAGAGGGGGTGATGTCGTTAGAGTTGGCCGAGGGATTGGTAAATTCCTTGACGATGTTGAAAAGTTCCTTGCTGTTGTGGGCGTTGTTATCTAGTCGTTCCTTGAAGGCGGTTTTCTTGGCCTTTCGGATCAGTTGATGGTGTATGCGGGTGGCGTTTTTGAAGGCGTCCTTGGTGCTGGTGGTTGGGTCTTTTTTCCAGGCCTTCTCAAGGGAGCGGCAGAGTTTCTTGGATTTCTTAAGATCATCGTTGAACCATGAGGCCTTCTTGCTGCCGAGTTTGCTTTGTCGTTTTTTCAGTGGTGCTAGGATGTCGGCGCTGTTGGATGGCCAGAGGGTGAGGTTGGTGGCGGCTTGGTCGGGGTTTGATGAATGGGCTGGGGGGTTAAGAAGAAGCGATGAGGAGATCTGGTCGATGGTGATTTTGTTCCAGTTTCTTTGCAGAGTTGGTTGGGGGTGGTTGTTGGGTTTGGGCTTGTTGTAGGTGAAGTGAACGCAGCTGTGGTCAGTCCAAAGGAGCTTCGTGGTGTGGCTGAAGGAGACATGATTGCTGGAGGTGAAGATAGGGTCGAGGGTGTGACCTGCGATGTGGGTGGGGGAAGTGACCAGTTGTTTAGGTCCGAGGTTGGCGAGGTTGTCCAGCAGGGTGGTGGAGTTGCGGTCGTTGTTCTTTTCAAGGTGAAAGTTGAGGTCTCCTAGAAGGATGTAATCTTTGGAGGGGAGCGCGTGTGGAGTGATGAAGTCCATGATGTCCTCACTAAATTGTGCGCGGGGTCCTGGAGGCCTGTAAAGGAGGGTGCCTCTGAGTGTGGTCTTGGGGTCGATGTGGATCTGGAAGTGAAGGTGTTCAGAGTTGGCGAGGTTGACGTCAGAGCTGGTTGAGATATGGATGGATTTCTTATGGACGATAGCGATTCCTCCTCCTGTGTGGCCGGTACGGTCCTTGCGTATGATCTTATAATCTTCTGGGATGGCAATGGTGATGTCTGGGGCGGAGGAGGCGTTCATCCATGTTTCAGTAAGGAAGGCGACGTCCGGAGAGATGGTGTCTAGTAGATTCCATAGGTCAATGGCGTGCCTATGGACCGATCGGGTGTTGAGCAAGATGCATTGTAGGTGGTTGGTGTCGGGAATCTGAGGTGTGATCGTAGCGGAGAGGTTGACGTTGCAGAGGAATTTGCAGGAGTAGCATGAGAAAGGTCCATGGGTGTGTCCAGGAGCGGCTTGGACGCAGGTCGGGGGACGGCCGGGGTTAAGGGCTAGGAGGGTGGTGGCATCGTAGGTAATGCGGGAGGGCTGGGAAATGCGAGGGCCAGGGGGTCTGGCGCTGGGCGCGGTCCAGGCGCGGACGGGTGTAGACGGGCTTACCTTTGGCGCACCTTCGGCGTGGCCCTAGCGCGTGGACGCTGCGCGTGGGGGCATTGGCCATAAATGGAGAGAGGAGGGGGCGGAGCGTGGGAGGGGCAGCAGCTGGGAGGCGGTGGCAGGGAGGAGGGGCAGGCCAGGGAACACACAACAAGATGGAGGGTCAAAGGGAGAGTAAGGCAGGGGCAGCAGATGCACCACAGCACCGGTGGCACAGACCAGTTCTCAGCGTGATGTAAATTTAATACATAAAACACAGTGCTAGGTAAATTAAATAATGAATCACAGCGCTAGGAAAATTAAATAAATAAATCACAGTGCGAGGGTAATGAAATAAATAAATCACAGCGCGAGGGTAATGAAATAAATTAATCACAGCGCGAGGGTAATGAAATAAATTAATCACAGCGCGAGGGTAATGAAATAAATAAATAAAAGCAGTTACAACTCTGCAGCCTCGATGCGGTGCCCCAGCAGGCCAGATCGACAACAGGAGCCGGGATCAGGGAGCGTGGGGGGAGGATGCATAACATAAAAAGAAACCTTAATTCATGTTTTTGTTTATTTAGTGCACACGTCTAGGTGCTCTTGAGAGAAGCAATATGGTTAACTTTTTTGGAAACTGGGATACAATGTTCTCCGTCCCACGGCCAATGCCCACTTGGGCAAAGCTCCAGAGTACCTGCAGAACTTGCCTGTACACTCCACCACAGCTGAAACCTCTGCTTCACATCAGCAAACCTTATCCATCAACAGTCGTTCAAGAGGATGAAGCATTGGGTGGAAGGCCCTCTGCCCATCATTTTCAGTTCAGTAAACTCTTGAAAAGAGAATCATCCAGACTTGATTTCTAACGAACTCGTCACAGGCCAAGAGCTTCAATTGAGGAACATCAGACACAAGATCCACCCTTCAGATTGGTCTTCAGTCTCCCTCTCACTTCACTTATGTGTACACTATCAGCTGTGAAGTATTGGTAAAGATACAGATAGCACTACACAAAACACACAATAAATGAAGACATTCCTGTCCTGGGCATGGCAGTTATGGATACATTGACAGCTTTAGTGTAAGAGGCGTGCTTTCCAAGGACTAATGTCATAGATGTCACTTGTTCCCATTGGTCGTCTACATGTCTTAAACATTTCAGAAGGAAACGACCGATGTGGGAGCAAAGAGCCCAGGGAGTTTAAATATGAAAGTGTGTTTTTGCTCTGCAGATCGTGATACTTGGGACATAGATATTGTCCAATGGCAATCTATTCTAGAGGGCGCGGGGCACTTTATCTTGTCCCAAAGGGTAGTGAGAGATCCGCTTTCTAGACACCTATATATGATGCACAGGATCTCGATTGGTGTTCTATGCTGTGCACCGTTTGCATTCACCATGTGAAAAGTCATGACTCAAAGAGGTTCTGCCATAACTTTAATATACTGAAAATGTATGCAAATGAATGGATGTATTTTCATTTTAACAAATGAAATAGAGTAGATGTATAGAAAAACATAGTTGGCATACTAGTGCAAAATTTAATTGCGAGTGATGTTTGAATGAATTGTGGCGGGCTAAGTCAGGGCTGTGCTTAGGGCATGGTATGGGGGTAGGGAAGGGTAACATTAATAGTTAGGGTTAGAGCCAAGGTAAGGATAGGAGTTAGGTGATGAGGGTTAATGTTTGTTTGAAATATTGGGCTTGGATTAATGCTTATGTGGTAGGAAATAAGGATTACTGGTATGGTAAGGATTGGATTTAGGGTGAGGTATGAAACAGAATTAGTATAGGTTATCTTTATGGATGAGTTAGCATTAGGATTTGACTAAGGGATGTTAAACAGTCAGCGTTAGTGTTGGGGTATGGGTTAGGGATACGAATAATGGCCTTTTTTTAGTATATTAGTTTCCGAACATTTCCAATAAAAATATGACTTTTTTAAATTTTAGACCTCGGTTGTAGATTCATATTTGTGTATTTTCTGCTTGCTTTTATATTCTTTTTTCTTCTTGTTTTTCTTCTAGATTGGAGATGGACCCGCAGTTTTGCAGGTAACTAAAGGCTTTCCTTTACGAGTCCTCACTTCTTAATTATGTTTCATTTTTTCTTGTTATACAATTATTTGCCATGAGCTGCACCTATGAGTCGCTGCCCACATTCTTTTGATATCATTCATGTATTAACAATGTGCAGCATGTTAGTGATAGACCATGGGTCTCCAACCTCTTCTGTGATGAGAGCGTTCAATGAAAACCCTCCCGAGCTACCAACATTAGAGACCTATAGTTACCACATCAGGCAAGATCATATTAGTGGCCCCATATGCAAAGATTACCAGCAGTGTTCACTTCAGTGCATCAGGCATAGTTGCTACCAGTAATGAAAAAAGTTAATAATATTAGTAGTAAATCTCCCAACACTGATTGATTTTTATCGCTAAAATATCCACTTTAAAAATATTTTAGAAATTGATCCTTTTCTCCGAGCATCAGCTCATGAGTTCTGAATATACACACATTTTCGTCTCAAATACATGTTTTTCAATTTTGGCATATGTATATTAATTAGATAAAAGTATAATGTTCTAATTTAGTTGACTAGTCTTCACCCAGGAGAGCTACTCACAGGTCGCTGGAGAGGTACCAGTAGCTCACAAGCTATCTGTTAGAGAAGCCTGTGTTAGACAGAGGGACTCTTTCTGCATTATTTGGTGTTGTTCCTACTTTGGCAGTACAGCGCATCAGAACACAGAGGGGCTCTTTCTGCGTGCTCTGGTGTTTAGCAGTGCAGCGTATCAGAACACAGAGGGGCTCTTTCTGCGTGCTCTGGTGTTTAGCAGTGCAGCGCATCAGAACACAGAGGGGCTCTTTCTGCGTGCTCTGGTGTTTAGCAGTGCAGCGCATCAGAACACAGAGGGGCTCTTTCTGCGTGCTCTGGTGTTTAGCAGTGCAGCGTATCAGAACACAGAGGGGCTCTTTCTGCGTGCTCTGGTGTTTAGCAGTGCAGCGTATCAGAACACAGAGGGGCTCTTTCTGCGTGCTCTGGTGTTTAGCAGTGCAGCGCATCAGAACACAGAGGGGCTCTTTCTGCGTGCTCTGGTGTTTAGCAGTGCAGCGCATCAGAACACAGAGGGGCTCTTTCTGCGTGCTCTGGTGTTTAGCAGTGCAGCGCATCAGAACACAGAGGGGCTCTTTCTGCGTGCTCTGGTGTTTAGCAGTGCAGCGCATCAGAACACAGAGGGGCTCTTTCTGCGTGCTCTGGTGTTTAGCAGTGCAGCGCATCAGAACACAGAGGGGCTCTTTCTGCGTGCTCTGGTGTTTAGCAGTGCAGCGCATCAGAACACAGAGGGGCTCTTTCTGCGTGCTCTGGTGTTTAGCAGTGCAGCGTATCAGAACACAGAGGGGCTCTTTCTGCGTGCTCTGGTGTTTAGCAGTACAGCGCATCAGAACACAGAGGGGCTCTTTCTGCGTGCTCTGGTGTTTAGCAGTGCAGCGCATCAGAACACAGAGGGGCTCTTTCTGCGTGCTCTGGTGTTTAGCAGTGCAGCGTATCAGAACATAGAGGAGTTCTTGGGGAGAGAATGAATAAAAATCACTGCTGCTGGGGTCTGCAGCACTTGCTGAGATCTGTGCGACTGATTTACCTGAGATGTCAGGTGTACATTCATGATATGATTTCTTTTATTTTTTCTTTAAATTGATATTATATTCTCCTGCGGTGTAGGTGTACATTTCAGTTGTTCTGATGTTCTTTTAGGATTGCCTACATTCTACATTTCACATACTTACTCTTCTTCTCGTTTTGTGTTACGGTTCCTTTTGTTTGCAGCGCTGGCTCGCTGTTTTCGCCATTTCACTTTACACTGTGTTTGCCTTGACGTCAGGTGTACAAGTACTCGGGCAGAACTACTGGGAAAACTCTTGAGGGCAGTTGAATGTAGACACCATTGCGGTCCCACACAAATTGCTTTTCACAAATACTGACTGTGTTATTGCTGGATGAAAAACAAAGCGCGCTACCAAGGTGTAGAGAAATACTGCAGGGTGATCAAAAAAGAAATAGGTATTGAGAAGCAGAATGAGCTATGGCAGACTAACTTGATGAAGGAGTAATCCAATCTCACAGAGCAGGCATAAGATGAATAGCGCAGACAAGTGACGGCAAGGAAGTAAAAACATAAGGATTCACCAAGCATGAATAGAGAACTGGCATGCCCTGGATTTTTTTTTAATGTAATCTTGAATTAGTTGCACGGTTCCTTAGATGTAGTGACAGCTCCTGGTGGGGCCTTCATCCCATCCTCGTCGCCAAAATGTTGAAAGTAAATATCTCACAGGAGTCCAGGTAGTGTTTCCAAGTGAGTATCTTTATTCAGGTTGAAGTACAGAGGTGGTAGGTAGGTAGGTCGGGGTAGTAGGTAGGCCAAGATGAAGATGGTGTGAAGGCCCCACCAGGAGCCGTTTCCTTGAGCGCAGCCAGGAGTCAACTGTCACGCATCAGTCACACCACATTCTGTGACATCAATGAACATTCTAAGAGTTCCCAGACTGAACAAGGAAGGAATACAGGGTGGACAGGAGATAGACAAGGAAAGACCTTATAACATGCTGCGGTCGCTGTATTGTGTTCTGCGTTGGCTGTTTCATTGTGTTGTGCCGTTTTATGTTTCATTGTTTTGTTATGTGTATGCTGTTGCGTTATGTTCAGCTGTTTACTTTTCACATGTCAAAAAATGCTGCTATACTTTCAATTGAAATCTGCACAAGGTTTTACATTTTCTGTGATGCACAACCACTTACGATTATCTAAGGTGATACAAAAACACAGCTCCATGTTTTCAGCGTGGTAAAACACCAGCCTAAAACTGTAAAAGAGACTGTGCTGCAGATTAGCACTTGCCGGACTCACTTTTAGGGATACTTCAATAAACATCCTTCTGTCTGCACAGCCATTCACTCGATATCTGTACAGGCATTCACTGGCCAGCATAACTATGCGCCACAGCACTCTATTCTCTGTACAGCCAGTCACTGATCAGCACTACCCAATCCAGGCCAGGCCTACTATCTAAACACTGCATCACAGGAACTGTCTCCTCTCTGCACAGCCTTCCATTAACTACGAACCGATGTGCTGCTCTACCACCTGCATAGCCCTCTGTATTCCCAAGCAATCCTCCACGCTACACAGATTCTTTATCTACACCTTCCTTCACTCTGTAAAACTTAGTCTTTGCCCAGGCCTCAACCCTCCTTCAGAGCACACATCTTCACACTCTGCACAGCCATCAGTGCTATGCCACGATCCTCCACTCTACACTTCACAATCCTCTACTCCCCGCAGAGCCCTCTCCGCTGTTTCATTTTCTTCGGTCTCTGCTCATCCCTCTCCCAGTCTGAGCACAGCATAATCCAATCGATGCACTGCTGCAGTTCCTCCCTCGGCCTTGCCTCAGGAGGACGCGCTGCTCTTGATTGGCTGGGGGTAATCAATCAGGTCCTGGAGTAAGAATCTGTCGGAGCTCCTCTCCTTTTTAATACCACTAACTTGCAAATGAGGAAACCGGTGGTCAACTATCCTTCAATTTCACTGATCTGCTTACCAGTATAAATCTTATCCAACATGTTTCCTCACCCACCCACTATATGGGCCACAATTGTGATCAAGTTTGGACTACCAATCTCTTAGTCTTCCAAATAGCTGTTTTGCCATGTATTCAGTCAAATCACTTTCTAATAAAATTCCTAATTACAGATGTGAACCCGCTCAAGCCTCAATTCAGCACTGTCAACCTCAAAGAAATGGGGCCCTTGTCAATATAGACTCCTTCTGCAATTCTGTAGTTAACTCCCTGTGGGCACTAAGAATAGTCCCAATAGACTGGAGTAGGGTATCCTGAATTGGGTGACAAACTTTTATGTCTTCTTCGAAGAGCCAGACCACCGAGGCGTCATAATGCCTCTAAATGGTTCTCAGAGGACCTGAAGTCAGCTAAATTGAAATGATGCCGTGCTGACCATAAGTGGTGGAAAATCTACTTCATTGGTAGACTGTTTTTTTTATCTGTCACTTCTCAAACCATATAAAAAGTTTATTACACAAACTAAATCTATCTTATTTTCATATAAAATTACTAAATCAGCTAAGAAGTCGAAGGACATTTTTGAAATCATGGACAAATTCTCCAATCCAGACATGGTGATTCTTACAATCACTCTCACACAGAATTTATATGAGGCCCTGAATTTCTTCTTAACTGATAAGATCTACAACATTAAAGCAAGTATCCCTCACAGTCCTTCTATTGCAAACACTTCTACATCAGATTGCAACTCAGCCATAATATCTGTTCTGCCTGCTATCATCAAAGAGCGCCAAGGTCAAGGTAAAATCAGGCTCTACAAATGCCCCCCTTCTGCCCTGAGGTCCCAAAAACCATTTATTCTTGCCTTCCTGACCCAGCCCTGGCCTTTACCAACAATTTCTTGGGTCATGTCCAGGATCCCAGCACATTCAAGGAGGTGATTGTGATCCCTTTACTAAAGAAAGCTGGTGAAGATCCTTCCATTCTTAAAGATATTGCCAATATGTCTGCTTCCCTACCTGGCTGTGGTACTTGAGGCCCATGCTCTTCTGTGGAATAAACAAACTTTCTTGTCCCCCACCAAGAGGGCTTTGGACCTGCCCATCCACCAAGACATCCATTTTTCTCAGTGGTGGATAATCTTCACAAGGTGGCTGAACGTTTCGGACCACAGGCCTCCAGGGTACTGCACAAGAGTGGGTCAATTCCTTTTTGAAGGACCACTTACAGGCAGTCAGGCTCACCACCTTCTCTTCTTGTAAGGTCAGCCTGTCTTGCGGTGTCCCTCAGGGTTCCTCTTTGTCCCCTTACCTTTTCCTTTTGAAATTCTACAATTATCTGCTGGTGCATTACTTGAATCAAAAGAAGGTCAAGGTTTACAATGACACAGACAACTTGCACTTGATCTTTACCATTGACAGCTCCCCGGAATGAGTAATATCCTTCCAAAACACAATGTTATGTATTCGTGATTGGATGAATGAAATTTAGCTTCAACTAAACTCTGATAAGACTGAGATTGTCACTATCAAAACTAAGCTTGATTAAAGGAGGCTACATTTTAGCCAGCAGCCATGGGCGCCCTACCCACCCCAAAGCCCTCCCCCCTCCTGCCCCCCCCCCCCCCACACCTTGCCCAAGAAATCATTTGGTAGCCTTGAAGTTCTGATCGAGGATAATCTGACCATGAAACCTCAACTTGAGGCTGTGATCTCTTCATGCCTTTTACAAATCAGAAAGATCTGTAAAATTCTCTCCTTTGAGGCTATTACGCAGGTTCACATTGCACTCATCCTTTCTAGGCTAGAAAGTGCCATGTCCCTGTATGTGGGTCTTCCTAAGTGCCTAAACCACAGACTTCAATTGATTGCAAGTCAAGAAGCTAGGCTGCTGTTCCATCAGTCCCGTAATTGTCACAGGACCTCCACTTCCTGAGTAATTTGCACTGGCTGCCCATAGAACAGCGCTCCATCTTTAAGGCAGGGTTCCTTGTTTGTAAAACACTTCAGACTGGCAGTCCTGCTTTTGTTTCTGCTGGTATACAAAAACATATCCCCATGTGTAACCTGAGGTCTTCGCATGTTACTCGTACCATCCCTCTCTTTAACAAAAAGATACTCTGTGGCTCCAGGTTTGCTATACTGGCTCTCCACATCTGGAATACTCTTCTCCCGGAGCACAGGTTCACCTCTTGTTATACTGCATTTAGGAAACTCCTAAAGATGTGGCTCGTAAGGCTGGAATATGAGTAATGATCTGTCGCAAGCTATGTTTCAGTAACCATAGCCCCATGAAACTAATCGGTGAACGTGTGCTCTAGACATTTTTGTAACATAACATAACTTCCACAGCCTCAGTCCTTTCACAGCATAGTCCAATCCCTGCACAGCATTAAACCCTATACTGCATAGCCCAGTCTCTGTACTTAATCTTTACACAGCATAGACAAATCTTTGCCCATCCTCAATCTCTGCACTACCCTCCGCTGTGCACAGCCTGCAACTCCATGCAATGGCCTGCGCCCCCTGTTTTTCTTTACACAGCATCCCCATGTGCTCTGGCTTATTCTCCTATGGGCTGAAGTAACACCAGTACCTTCAGATTTACTTTGTCAAGTCTGAGCTAGACCCCACAACCCAGACTGTGCCAGCACTTGGTATTTGAGACTAGAGGACACCGCTGCTCATATCACATTTGCCTTGCACTTATCTGATGTAAAGTTGTTAATATGTGATGGTTGTTAGTCTACTAAAAATAAGGTGTCTCATGACTCCTGAAAATTTAGAGGTGTAGTGATGCAAATTATGTGACATTAAAAGCTGCTAGAACACTTTATTTGGAAGCCAAAGCAAACCACATTTTCTAGGGTACGAGGGTGTCAATTTTACAATAAAATGAAATGTAAATTGTTATACTGGAGGCAGTCATTGCCTTTGGAAGGAGGTGGATTTGTTCCTAGCATTCTCCTATGGATGTTTGTTCTCATCTTTGAAAAAACAGCCTATATTTTACCGGAGAACTGTATCATTGTCTGTAAGAGGGCAGTGGTCTGCAGAGAGCTGGCCCGTAAGCTTGTCTTTGGACAAGAATATGGATGAGAAAATTATTATTATTTCATTGGCAAATGGGATGGAAGGGGTGATCCCTATGTATTCCAACATTATTTATTATTCATTCATTCATTATTTCAGAATTTTATTTTTCATTATTTTATTATTCATACAAACTCCTTATTTACACTATTTATATTGAGCACCTCTTCACTCCAGTTATTTGAACTGAGTATTCTGTTGGTGTTTCTTTATGAAGGCTCCACCCTCACCTTCTTTCTTACAACCCAGACCTGGTATTCCAGACCCGGCGGTGCAGTTCCCAGAGAGCCTGTCATTCATCTTCCTCTCCAGTGGAGGGTGCTGTGTCTTTACTTATTCCAGAGTACTGCAATGTTCTTATCAGAGGAGCAGACACCGAGGGACAGTGTGGTTCTTGGATAACATGTCTTCATTAGGTTGAGCCTGAGCCAGCGTGCAAGCGCTGCTCTGGGAATGGCCAATATTTTTCATTGGCTTGTCTTTGTCCTTCTGAAATGCTGGCTTTTGATTCCTAAATAGGCTTGTTAATCCCTCCTTAGTACGGCTGTGTCTTCATTTGGAACCTCCCATGGCTACTGACCCCTTTACTTGGTTGTTACACCAGACATGTTCTTTTTTCTTTATTGAGTGCTCCTACCTCAAGCACGACAATGTGCTTTGCCTACATTCAGCGGACCATGCCCGCTTTCACTTTTGAAGCATCTGGCACAATGGTGTCCGTTTGTTTCTGGTAGGATCGCAGTTTACATCCAAAATCTGCTTTCACAGAGGAAGGAGGTGACAAGGCTTAATGAACTACAACTACAAAAATTAGCTGAACTAGAAGAGAAGCATACTAGGCTAATAGCACAAAATGCGGATGGTGGCTCAATTTTAAGAGATATGGCGATACTAAAAGCAGAGATAAACAGTAAAATCTCCCAAAGTACGGCCGAATTATATCAATCCCACCGGAACAAGATCTACGAAATGGGAGATAGGGTGGATAAACAATTGGCACTTCGAACTCGCCAAAGTCAATCTCTTAATTCAATTACGCGCATTGAATCAGAAGGCCAAGTATTTACAACACCTGAAACTATCTTAGAAGTGTTTCAAAATGTTTCAAAATTATTGTGGGAAATTGTACAAAAATGAGGACTCTAAAATCAATTGTAATCGAAGAAACACTATCAAAATGGGCAAGCGAGCACGAAGACGGTCTAGGATTGGATAATGCTACTAGGTTTGATCTAGAAAGAGAAATAACTCAAATAGAAGTGGAAACTGCTCTCGCAGAGTTAGCCGCGGGAAAAGCAGCAGGGTCTGATAAAATACCACTCGAGTTTTATAAAATATTGGGTAATATAGTAACGCCTTTACTCCACGATTTATTTGTTGGGATCCAATCTAGTGGCATTCCACCAAGGTCTTGGCAGGAAACTAATATTGTAATTTTTCAAAAGAAAGATAAACCTCCTCAGCTGCCCTCATCTTATCGACCTATCGCTCTTATAAATTCTGACTCAAAACTGTACTCAAAGATTTTGGCTAATCGGCTCAGGGGAATCATCGAACGTCTGGTCTCCCCCTGGCAACATGGTTTTATTCCAGGTAAGGATACTACGGACCATACCCGACGCGCTATTGCACTATTTGATGCCGCAAATGCTACGGGGGGCCAGTTGTCGATGGTCCTCCTGGATGCCGAGAAGGCTTTTGATAGGGTTTCATGGGCATTCCTATGGGCAATATTAGATCAGAATAATGTTGGACCTTGCCTTAGGAGATCAATTAAAGCAATGTATTTCTCACCCAAGGCTAAGGTGTTGGTAATGGGCCAGGAATCTGGATTTTTTAATATATCTCGGGGGACTAGGCAGGGATGTCCTTGCTCTCCGATTCTTTTTGCCCTCTACATAAATCCACTTATTCTTAAACTTTTACAGGCTGAGGCAATTAAACCAGCTATACTGGGCCCCTATAAAACCAAAATATTAGCTTACGCAGACGATGTGGCTATAATAACACCACAGCCAACAGAGGCTATATCAGAAATAGAACAAATTACCCAAGCCTTTGGTCAATTATCAGGATATTCCTTAAACAGGGATAAAACGATGGTAATTTGCACAAATAATATCCACTTTACTGATCCTAGAAGGGTAGAATCTGCAATGTATCTGGGAGTTCGAATATCGGCCAAAATAGAAGAGATTGTAAAAATTAACTACGAACCACTGCTCCAAAAGATAAAGAAAGAACTCAAAAGGATTGATGGACTACATCTCTCAATCATCGGAAGAGGCAATTTTCTCAAAATGAATGTTCTACCCCGGGTTCTATATCTGTTTCGAGCGATTCCTCTTCTTGTGGAAGACAGTATTCTAAGGGGATTGGAATGTCAAATGGGTAAATTTGTGTGGGGATATGGTAAGGTTAGGAGATCTATCCGGAAGCTCTCCCTACCCATCACTAGAGGAGGTTTGGCTTTGCCTGACTTAGGATTTTATTCATGGGCTGCCTTTCTGCAACAGATGATGGTATTATTTCATGTTAAACCACTGGGATATGAGGTGGGGGGCAATCACATACCTTCAATCTACGAGTTGTCTATCGGTGATATTGCTAATGGCTTGCTACTGAAACAGATTGAACCCTCATATTATAAGAAAATTAAATTTAAGGTTATAACAAACGCTTGGGTAGCGTGGAAGAAAATCTCGAGATATATGAAAATTCCCAAATATAATAGATATATCTCATTGTGGCACTCCTTAATACTACCACCTCAAACATATGACGCTACTTCCAGACGGTGGGAAACTTTAGGAGTATTAACAATAGGAGATTTTATGCTCCCCAATAATGGTAGTAGATTCCAACAACTTCAATCTAAATTTGCTATCACTAATAACAGTGTATTCAAATTTATACAAATCAACACAATCATAAATTCAAAACTTGTTAATATCTGTCTGGATAATATTCCTCTAATCGATCGTCTGTCTAATGCCTCAACTAGAATAGGTACCATCTACGACACATTAATTGAAAACCAAAAAGATGACTTAGAATCTACCGAAGTGGGCTGGTCAAGGAAACTAAATAACCCCAATGTAGACATCGACATGTCTCTTATACTATCGTCACAGCTATTTATGTCCTCCAATTTGAAAGCCCAACTATATAAAACTATTTTTGATTTGTATTTCACTCCCGCTAAACTTTTCGCTTGGGGGATAAGGCCTACTTCAGAGTGTCCAAGGTGCGGCAAAGCAGCGGCAAATCTATTACATATGCTCTATGATTGTGATAAATTGCTAGCACTGCGAACAATGATTGCTGAGTTTTGGCAGGAGGTGTTTGGGCATCCAGTAGCCGAATCTCCAACCCTCTATATTTTGGGCACGATAACACTCTGAAACATACTAAGGCGGAAGAAGTATCACTCTTCTTGAGTACAGCTGTATATAGAATCATATTAACAGCCCGCTGGAAGGATGTTGATCCCCCTAACTTTCAGATTTGGTTGTCTAGGCTTTTAGGTATGTACAATCAAGAAAAGGCGATTTTTGCATGTAAAGGGATAAAGCTTAGAGCGCGTGGTATCGAGATTTGGAAACCAATTGAAAATTGGAGTAATGATAATAGTGATTGTGGCTAAAAGTATGTAATCAAGATTATACTGCCTTAATTATCTGCTCTTTATTCTTTATGTTTTATCCTTAACATCTCTCTTTCTTTGAAATGTGTACGATTTTTTTTTCTCTATTTCTTTATGTATCTGCAATTGTAAATCACCAAATAAAAATTAAAAAAAAAAAAATCTGCTTTCACACTCATACGACCATGTCTCTCGTGTAGGTGAGCGAAACTGGTAAACAAACATGGTGTGTATGTGTATTTAGGCGCAGCATTTAATTGTAAAAGCCCAACGAAGGCACTGAACGACTTAAAAAAATGTATTACTCACACTTAAGCATTTTTTTTGCATCATCATTCAAGTAATATATGATTGGACACACACATTGTATACTCTGTGATTTGAAGTTGCTTGTTAGCGGTGTAGACTGATAAAAAACACTATAAATACAATAAATATAGTATACTCCGTGTAACCGTGGAGGTGACAATAGTTCTAATAACAATCATCAACTACCGCTTTTATTTATGGTGGTTTTCAATGTAAAGTTGCTAAGTTTGCGTTTGTGGTGGTTTTCAATGTAAAGTTGCTAAGTTTGTTTTTGTGGTGGTGCTATTTTCAACACCCTCCGAGGTGGACCAGTTGTCCCTTTGCAGACTACTACACTATCGCAGCCTCCTTTGTCCCACAGCAGCACCTGCTGAAAGATTTTTCAGCTAGTCGCGTGACGCTATGTTTCTATGATGCTTGTGTACTATAGCAGATATCTACAATGAAGTAGCTCAACATTTGATAACCGAAACAATTCTATGTCTTGCCTAAAGGATAATTTGGAAAATTGCTCCAAGAAAATTATTGTTTAATATTAACGCATTTTCAATGCATTATAATTGTGCTTGTCAGCTTGAAAGCTTTTATGATATTTTGTTATTTGTACTTTGCTCAACAATCCTAGTTTCACTGTCTTCATGCAGTACATTTGGAGCAGCAGGTCACCGACAGCTATGATGAATATCAGAACTGGACGTTTCAGGGCACTAACGCTAGATGGCATCTGTGGGTCCTGGCTAGAGAAGGGCCTGGTGCCTAATAACACTCTGCCCCCTTTTCACGGTCCTGCGTGAAGAACTACACAGGTGCCCTAACACCAATACTAGTCATCCTTTTGTAGGGACCACAATGATGAAAATGGATTAAAATAGTCTAGAAGTTTAATCAACTATTCTACTTCCAGCCTTTGAATACACTAGAGAAAGTCTCACATTTCCTAAGCATTATGAATCCGTGTGGAAATGTTGTCAGTTAGCGCCTAGCACAATCTTGTTCACTGCTGTCTTCATGGCACATGAAAAGGCAAAAAAAAGCCAAGAAATCTCGTTTTCAGTCATGCATTTTAGGAAAAAGCTACGTCTTCAAGCATTCAAGGAGCACAGCATAAGTGCCCGGGCCAGACTGGAAAACAAAATGTTCAAACCAGCCCACCCCTGCATGAAATGGGTCATGCCAGCATGTTCCCCTCAGGAGGGGTTACCCAGGAAAATAAAATACCTCCCACTTTGAACCCTATCCCAAGTGACAGAACGAGCATAATTCACAAAAGCAAACTTACACTTTTGTGTAAGTTAACGATTGTTTGCTATCCACAAAGGGATTTATGAGTTGAATCTTTAGGAGTTCAGAGTCTCAGCACAAAAGATAGGTCTTTTTATGTGTGGAGACACCGCACTGGTAAAGATACTTCCTCTAAATGATTTTGTGAACAGTACAGAATTGCAAACTTGTAAACTTACACAAAAGTAGATGTTTTAGCATCTGGGCTAATGTGCTGCATAGCTTAATACATATACGGTCCCAAAGGCGAGACTGAATGCATTGCAAATGCTTGGTTTTTGTATAGATTTGAACAGCTATGAGGCTGATGAGGTTTTGTGCCGCTGTGAGTACCTGGTTGTGAGTGCCATGTGCTTGAGGGAGTTGCTGTTTGAATTGAGTGGTTGATGAGCTCTGCTTCTCTCTGTTTTGCAGCTGCGTTGACCCTGGATCCGGACACTGCTCAAAGGAACCTCCTCCTGTCCGAGGACGGAAGGAGCGTGAGCCACGGAGACAGAGCACAGCATCTGCCCGACAGGCCCCAGAGATTCACTAAATACCTCATTGTCCTGGGGAGAGAGAGGCTGAGCTCCGGGAGGCATTACTGGGAGGTGGAGGTGGGGGACAAGACGGCCTGGACCCTGGGGGTGTGTGACGAGGCTGTGAGCAGGAAGGAGGGGATCACACTATCACCGGAGGGTGGATACTGGACAGTACGGCTCAGAGATTGTAAATATGAAGCTCGTAACTCCGTTCTCACCCTCCTGACCACCCGTGTGCCCCCCAGGGCTGTGGGTCTCTTCCTTGACTATGAGGCGGGCAGGCTCTCGGTGTACAATGTGGATGACCGGTCTTTGCTCTTCACCTTCTCCGGAGTCTCCTTCCCCCCCACCCTGCTGCCCTTCTTCAATCCACATAACACTGATGGAGGGAGGAATCCGGGGGCACTGCGGATCCTGCCGGTGACAGGAGGGGAGTGAGAGCGGACGAGACTGTTGACTCCAGGTAAGAACACTGGGTACAAGTCACTCACTGTCACCATGTAAAGGACCAGTAATAATATCTGCTGTCATCTGATAAAGAAGCTGAGTGTAATGTAGATTCTTGTCACTGGTGTCGGGTAAGCTGTGCAGCAGCAATAACACCTGTGTGCAGGCACAGGACTGACTGCTGCCTCCCCTCAGAAGCCGTGAGTTAGGACCGCAGCCCACAGGATACAGTGTACAAGCACTGTAAGCAGCAGATGAGGGTGAAAAACAAAACACGCTCCTGCTTTTAGAACGCAGAGACTTTGTTTCGGTGCCCAAGGGTCACCTTCCCTCTCAAGTCAAAATATAATTCCCTTTGGGCGAATTACCGTAGAAAAACCGATTCTTACAGACATACACATATAGACTCACCAATATCAAATCATAACAAGGAAGCAATATAAAGAAATATTTAAAAAGTAGTGAAAACACTATAATAAAAGTAGATCTGCACAGTTTATTAGCATACACTATATTTAGTTAAAAATGGGAAACATATCGGAACACTATAAAAGAAATAAATCCAACATTCCTATAAAAAAGGAGGTACAGGTAAAGGACTAAATTCCAACAGAAACTCAAAATTTTCCTTAATTTGTTTTTCCCGTATTACTCCTTGTGCATCGACGCGTTTCGGCGGTTTGTTTAATGTTTGACCACCTTCATCAGGACAGTTACAATAAACGTTTCCCAATGGTTCTGAAATTCAAACAAAACCAATCTTAGTTACATATAATTCAATCTTTGTTTTTTTTTTAAAACATAATGTATACAGATTTCTACAAACCTAAGACATACAATATCCATAGCATTGCTTCCATGTTACACTAGACAAACAATACATTCTATTACAACATAACAATAATTGCTATCCCCTATATATAAAAATTTGTAGTCCGTCATTTGTATCTGCTACCTATCAGGCCATGTGACAGGAACCTCCGATATACTACTTGGAGAGACCGGGTATTTAAACCGGCGGCTGGAACGGCGTTGTTGTTTGGCGTTTCCAGCTTCGTTTGCCAGCACGCGGGACGCTTCTGCTTGAGCGCCGACAGGTAAGGAACGGGCGGTGCTTTGCCTTGGCAAATGCGATCAATTTTTGAACTAATCACCTAAAACGCGCCGTGTCCGTTTGTATGTCTTCCAGGGAGTGCACGCTGTTAAAATCACGTGTAACTAATGATTCCCTTATCCTGGGATTGCCTATCAGCAAGTAAGCTATATCTTTTCGTAATGGTTGTAAGAGATTTGGGTATCTGTAAAAATAGCGAGGTTTTAAGTATAGATGAGGGAGTAAGATGTGGATTCTTCTTCTTTATTTCAGTGGATTTTTAAATACAAACTCTTACAGAGTGTGTGTAAACGACCACACTGATACCGCGTGCGTGGTTTTATCATTCCACACTCATGTAAGTATAATAGGGAAGAGGAATAGGAAGAGCTGACTGGACTATGTACTCTCAGCAGTCCATAAAGGCGTTTTTTATATGTCCACAGATTTATATTGGCACATGTTGCTAGTCACGAAGCCTAGAACAACGCAGAATACAAGTGTCGTTATCCCCTAATCACTATCAAGACACATTAGGAGGTGAGCGTTCTTGTGGCGAGTGAAAACCTTAACTCCCTGTCACCTCTGTTGCTAATTTCAAAAGTCGCAGGTGCAATATCGATATACCTGGATACTGGTTGCTTTTAGGTTTATGTGCGGACTGTTATTATAACTGCTCGTCATGAGTCTAGTATAGCTATCTAAAGGGGCTATTATTTAATAGAACCCGTATGCCTTTAGAAAAGATTTGAGTGTGATAATAAATACCACCCTTCACAGACAACGGTGTTTGCTGATACTAAAATAAGTTGTTTATCTACTCCATATAGGATAACACTATTTTAACTTTGAAGAGATAATTTGCTGGCCGAATATATTTTGAGACTGAGAAGGAGGCAGGGTACCCCTGATCTTATATTGAATTATATATAATAATTGAGGTACGTGATATATCAAGTTCATTTTAGTAGCCGCCTCTCTTGTCCAATATAAACCTAAATGGTGCTATCTGGCTATTTTGTCTTTAAGAAGTGTATTAATGTGGACTCAATGCTGTATGTTCAGTGACTGGAACACTGTGTAAGGTACTTAAAAATAGATGGCTAACATGTATAGACCTTATGAGATATTGTGAGTACGAGGAATATACTCATGTGACCAAAATCAGTGAATGTATTGTCTATGATTTGGTTTTTTATATATAGGAGATAGCAATTATTGTTATGTTGTAATAGAATGTATTGTTTGTCTAATGTAACATGGAAGCAATGCTATGGATATTGTATGTCTTAGGGTTGTAGAAATCTGTATACATTATGTTTTTTTTTAAAAACAAAGATTGAATTATATGTAACTAAGTTTGGTTTTGTTTGAATTTCAGAACCATTGGGAAACGTTTATTGTAATTGTCCTGAAGAAGGTGGTCAAACATTAAACAAACCGCCGAAACGCGTCGATGCACAAGGAGTAATACGGGAAAAACAAATTAAGGAAAATTCTGAGTTTCTGTTGGAATTTAGTCCTTTACCTGTACCTCGTTTTTTATAGGAATGTTGGATTTATTTCTTTTATAGTGTTCCGATATGTTTCCCATTTTTAACTAAATATAGTGTATGCTAATAAACTGTGCAGATCTACTTTTATTATAGTGTTTTCACTACTTTTTTAATATTTCTTTATATTGCTTCCTTGTTATGATTTGATATTGGTGAGTCTATATGTGTATGTCTGTAAGAATCGGTTTTTCTACGGTAATTCGCCCAAAGGGAATTATATTTTGACTTGTGTCAATTGTGGAACCCTATCCCTTTGGTTCTGGGGTCCCTCTCTCTTTTATTAGAGAGTCACCTTCCCTCTCAGACAGTAAGGTGAAGATGGAATCAGTCTTGAAATCGTCCTCATCTTGTCTGATGAGAAAAATAAGCTGTCTATGAATTAATTCTGCAATAAAATGTATGTAAGAAAGAGGGAGTGAAAATGGACAACAGATGGAGAAGTGGAAGACTTTGAAACCAAGTGTGTTGTGTGACATTTTCACCTTTTTCGATTTTTTGAAACATAACCGCAAACGACAGTCAAGAAAATGTAGTTTGTTTTACAGACTCGAAGACAAAAACATGTGCATTTATAATAACATAAAAGTCCGAACTGGCTGAAGATGTCTCAAATGGCAGCTACATAAAAATATATTTGCTAAAGATGAGGCAGAGTTGCTGAGGGGCAGAGGTGAAAGATGATAAATGTATTTTGGAAAGAGGAGGGCTATATCTTGCCTAACGGATGATTTGGAAAATTGCTCCAAGAAAATTGTCGTTTAATATTAACCCATTTTTAATGTATTATAATTGTGCTTGTCAGCTGGAAAGCTTTAATGATGTTTTTTGATTTGTACTTTACTCAACATTCCTAGTTTCACTGTCTTCATGCAGTACATTGGAGCAGCAGGTCACCGACAGCTATGATGAATGTCGGAACTGAACGTTTCAGGGCACTAACAACAGGTGGCATCTGTGGGTCTTGGCTAGAGAAGGGCCTGGTGCCTAATAACACTCTGCCCCCTTGTCACGGTCCTGCGTGAAGAACTACACAGGTGCTTGTCAGCTGCTGAGGGATGACGCAAGAGCCAGATACTTAGAAAAAGTGCTAGTTTTATTTACAGTCCGTTTCCATTTTGAGTGTGCAACATTCTGTCATATTTCAGGGTGAACATTCACCAATCTCAAGTGTCTCCTTTAGGCTTTTATTTTTCCATAGATGCTTTCTAGGTGAGGGCTGAACCACGGCTCTCGAACCAATCACAACGCTGCTATGAGCAGCGTTGTGATTGGCTAGAGGAGCCTGGAAGCCTAGATGCTTCCTGTTCCTGCGTCGTGGCAAGAAGGACGGAGGAAAGGAGGCCACCACTACCTCTTTTTTAGGACTGTCTGTTATAATGAAGAAGCATATAAGCAGATGTTGTTCCAGAAGTCTTCTTTATTCCAACTTCACACCATCACAGTTTCCAGTCAGCTGTGGATTGTTCAAGCATGCCAGGCTTGGCACATACCAAGGGGGTGGGAGAGCGGGGGAGGACCGGGGCAAACCAAGTGGATTACAACACATCTCCTTACCATGGAAAGGAAAAGGAAAGGAAGGGTCATAAAAAACAACAACAATATTTGCAGTATAAGGCCTAGCACCAGATGTATAACAGTTTTACATGCAGGATTAATAAAGACTATAGTCCCTCGCCCACGTGGGCGCAGTAGTGTGTCTTGCTGATCTTCTAACGGCTACTGCAGCATTATCCCCCCCAGGAGCATTACCCTGTGGCCTGGTTGCCTCCCTGTGTGGGACTATCCTGTCCTTGCTCCATGTTTGTCCGTTGGACAGCGTGACTACATTCCCGTCCACTTTACTAACCTTCATGGGTTCTGAGAATCTTGTAGCTTCTCTCCTACGTTGTTTAGGGAGATCAACACGGACCCAATCCTCTTTCTTGACAATGCTGGGCCTTGTGTTTTTGCTGGAGTCATATCTGCACTTGTACCTGGCTTGACAACTGACCACTCGTTCCCTGATCTTGTCGCGATTTACAATGCAGGTACTCTCTCTTGCAATGGGAGGGGATAGTACGGTTTTGGGAGTTCTGCCTTTAAGGGAACTGAATGGAGATACCCCAGTGACTGAATTTGGGGTAGTGCGATAGGCCCATATGGTGTCTTGCAAGGTGACCTCCGCAGAAACACCTAAGATCTCTGCCCGTTGTAAACACTCTTTTATCATGAGATTCATACGTTCCACCAACCCGTTGGCGCGGGACTATATAGGGCCGTCTTGTGGTGGGTGATGCCCATTTCAGAGAGGAATTCGATCATGTTCTCTGAAGTAAACTGTACTCCATTATCAGTTACTAGGGTTTCTGGGATTCCCTCCTCATAGAAGGCATCTTTAAGGAACTTTATTAATACTTTGGTGTCAATCTGTTGCAACCCTTTGTAGATCACCCACTTAGTGTGGTAGTCTACCATGACCAGTAGGAAACGTTCACTTAAAGTTTTAAGATTGAGGGGCCCTATGATGTCCAACGTGTAGAGCTGTGTGAGGTAGTCTAGTGGTTGGGGGGCGGAGTCATGGGAGGAGCAGGAACAGGAGGAGCCGGGGAAAGGAACTGGGCAGTTAGAGTAGGGACAGGGGACCGATGAGACATGCTAAATAAAGCTCTAAAGAAGATCATCATAAGTGTCTGTATTCTTTGTAGCTGGATGCTACAACTGGTGACGAGGGTGGGATTGGTGTGTCTGCCACCCACTGAACCCTGCAGGAGCGTCCTGTCCCGAGCAGCACTGAGAGAAGAAAGGTGCTGCTGTGACGAGTGAAGCTGCCGCCTGAATTGAGAGGCCAGCAGCAGGTGAACCTACTCACTAGTCAGGAGACTGTGGGAGGCCCAAGAGAAGCCGAAGCAACAAGCGCCGGGGCGCTTAAGGAGTGAAGCGCTCGTTGGCGCCAAAACGCGAATCACGCGTGATGCGTGGGAATCGGCGTGCCCTGAAAGAGCAGAAGTCGGGAGCCCACTCCGACTCTGCCTAGCGCCCCGTCGTGGCGAGGATCGCTGTGGAGAATAGCGCTGCCCCTAAGGAGACCAGCCGGTAAGCGCTGTCAAGCGCGGGGAAGCAAACTTGAGTGCGCCCCGACATCGGGACCTCACGCCCGATGCGTGAGCTTTGGCGCGTTGTCGCTGAGTGAGCGCGAAGCGTAAAGAAGCAAGGCGGTAGCGACGCCGGGAGCCCACCCCGGTCCTACCTGACATGAGGAGATCCTGAGCGAGAGCTGCGAGGAGCGAAGACCCCAGCATTCAGCGTGGACCTCACACGCCTGCCCGGTGAGTGCATGAAGCCTGCCGGTACCGATAGTTGAAAGTCAATGAGGGGATCCAAATCTCGGGAGACACGGGATTTCAAGCCCGGCGGCCATCTTTAAGTCAGGCAGCCACAGACATCCCCTGTGTGAGAACTAGAAGCGGCCATATTGGGGTCAGGCAAGCAGTGTCTGGAAATAAGCATTGATAAAGGACAAACAAACAAGCATTGGCAAAGGCGAGAAACATACAAACAAGCATTGGCAGTTGCATGCAAACAAGCATTAGCGAAAGTAAATCAACAAGCATTGGCGAAGACCAAACAAACACTGACAAAGGCCAAACAAGCATTGGCGAAGGCCAAACAAGCATTGGCAAGGAACAAACAAATACTGTCAAGAGCCAACAGACAAGTTGTGGCGAATAGAAACAACAAGCAGTGGCGAAAGGAAACAAACACATGCAGTCGATATGCCTTGGTACATGACAATAAACATACACTGTTAAATGCCAAGAAATAGGCAGTGGCAAGGCAAACACACAAGCGTGGATAACGGCGCGTGAACACCAATGAACACGGCTTGGCAACTGAAACAGAACAAGCACGGGCAACCACAAGAGTTACTTACCATACATGCGTTGACAAAAACAAATGTCAGCACGGGTGGCAACGCGGACATTGAGAAACGCAAACGAATGCGCAGTGGTGAATGTACTGAAGCAACACGTGTCTGTAAAATAAGAGGCACAAGCGAACACAAGAACCAAGCAACGACAACAGCACAATGGAACAAGCATTAGCAAATGCAAGAGACAGATAACGACGACACTGAGCGCAAACTGAAGAGCGCCGAAGAAAGAAGAGCTGCTGGACAGAACTGCAGAAGACCCAGAGGAGGGCAGTCCTACAGAGGACCCCGGAGAGAGCAGAACCATCCAAGCTCATTCGCAGACGCATACTTCGTTGGTTACAAAGACCATCAATCTCTAAGCAAACTACCAAACCAAAGACCTTGACCAGAATCTCCCTCTCTCATGGCGGGTGGAGACATAGCACGGCGGGTCACTCCATACAGTGAAGTACCGCCCCCGGCGATGCAGACTGATGATTGGATCTCGGATCTCAAACGACACCGGTGGCTCGAAGCACTAGAAGATTTCTTAAAAGCCAATGGTGAGCAAAGAGAGAGGAAGTGTCTGCTACTACTCCTCCATTTGGTGGGCCCGGAGGGCCGAAGCCCAATCAGGACATTCTCCAAGGAGGACACAGAAATCTATAAAAGACTCCAAAGGGAGCTCTGTGCTCATCTCAACGCACAGACAGACGTCTGTGCGTTGGCTTTCAATACAGCACGGCAGGAACCAGGCGAACCGCTGCCAAATTTCATCACTCGTTTGCAAAGTATGGTACGAGGTTGCCACTTCAACACTTTCACAAATGAGGATGCGGTTCGACTTCGGATCGTTGAAGGTTGCACAAACCCTGACACAAAGCGTAAGATCCTGCAAGGGCATTGGTCGTTAAAGGAAATCATCAAGAAGGCCGATATTGGAATGCAAATCAAAGCAAGAGAAGGATTGAAGGACGTGCACCTAAGCGCAAACCATCAAGATACCGAGGAAGATAGAACTCAGAAAACAAACAGAACTGAAAGGAGAGAGAGGGAAGGCAGACCAGCAAAAAGACAACGGGAAAGACACAGTGACAAAGAAAGTGACACAAATTACTCAGAGTCAGACTCCTCAACATCCGACTACTCGAAGTCAACCAAGGATTACTCGGAGTCAGATGACCCAGAGTCAACCATCCAAAAGACCGTTCCAAGAAGTTATTCACCTCCCAGGAGCTCCTCAAGGAGTCACTCAAGGTATGACACACAATGCTCTGATGGGGAAAGAGCATCAAGTGGGACAGATCGCACCCCTGGACAAGAGGGCATCCGGCACAGCAAGTGGGAGAGAAAGAATAACCATAGAAGAAGGGGTCGCACTGGTCAACACCGGAAGTCGGCGCAGGAACATCAGTCGACAAGCAGTGAAGACGAGTTCAAGGAAACATCTGGCCGAAGAACACATAAAACTCAAATCAAAAGTGTTAGAGCATCCAACAAGAGAGAAGGAGAAACAGGTCGCACAAGACGGACTGATCCTCCATTGCAACGAACCAAACAAGAGGACAAAGAGGCAAAAGCTTGGGATCAAGCACAAGGAACAAGCACAGAATCATCAAACAACCTCCCAAATGAGACAGCATTGAAGACGTTCCAACAAAGGCACACGGAGAAACATCTCAACGACAACTCAAAGGGGAAGAACAATTCGCCATGGACTACGGACTTCAAAAATCCATTACCAAAGACAGTTTCAGAGAAACGTTGGAGAAGGAAAGGGGAGAAGGATCTCTCCGACACTGAGTGCACATCTATCCGATCCTGGAGGTCGACAAAAGACTTCTCTGACCCAGAAAGCACGTCCATGGCCAGGAACTCCTCTGGTTCAGAGAGCGCGTCCGTCCGATCTTGGAGGTCAACAAGAGACTTCTCTGACCCAGAGAGCACAGCTGTTCGATCCCGTGAGTCGACCAAGTCATGGTCCCGACAACAGCCATGGCGTCAACCACCCGAACGCGCCATAGAACCAAAGGTCACCCTTCCTGTCAAGAGCAACATAACACACACTAAGGTCTCTGAATACTCAGTCACGCCACAAGACAATCTGTCATGTCAATCACAAACATATCCGGACATAGACCAGACACCGTCACCCCTGAAAGGGTCCGAAAGGCTGACTCAAAGGACCTATAAAAAGAAAACAGAGACAGTGGACCTTAGTCACCGGACGGGAAGGGACCTGCCAGCCACTCCGCAAAGAAAGTCGGACATGTCAGTAGAGAGAGATCATCAGATGAGAGAGAAACATGCCTATGCGCAGGTAACTCACGAGTTCGTCAGACAACCCGAGGCTGTGAATGAGTCACCGAACCAAACCAAGACAGTCTCGTCAGATAGTACCGTACTGTCTGGTGTGCATGACCCTGAAGTGGAAGACAGTGTTACCCTCGACCGGACAAGACAAGCGGAAGCAAAAGCAGGCGCAGATGCCCATAAGAGGACCAGAACATTATCCACTCATGAAAGGGACCGAGCACCCAAACCAACCGTTACACCACCAGAAGGAAACATGAGGACTGCAGACTGTGAGAGCAAACAGTTCACACGCAACGTGGTCAAGAATACCCTGATCAAGACACCGGAAAGAGTGACCAAAGCCAAACCCACCACTGATTCGACACTACTGAGGTTTGAAGAACAGGCTGTCCGCCAACCCGTGTGGTGGATTGAAGAACTGCGAACACTGAGGACATTAAGCTCACTTTGTTGAGGAAGGGGGGAGATGTAGAGCTGTGTGAGGTAGTCTAGTGGTTGGGGGGCGGAGTCATGGGAGGAGCAGGAACAGGAGGAGCCGGGGAAAGGAACTGGGCAGTTAGAGTAGGGACAGGGGACCGATGAGACATGCTAAATAAAGCTCTAAAGAAGATCATCATAAGTGTCTGTATTCTTTGTAGCTGGATGCTACACAACGCTAGCTTGGGCCACGGTTTATCTGGTACAGTGACAGGTGACAGAGGTGGTTTTCTGGTTTGTTGGATTTTGTCAGAACGACTACACTCTAGACAACCTCTAACAGTTTTCTCTGCCAAGGTGTCCATCCCCGGCCACCAGTAGTACATTCTTATTTTGTTTTTGGTGAGGCTGCGCCCCAGGTGGCCAATGCGTGCAAGATCCACAATCTTCTGTCTGAGTGCTACGGGTGGAACTATTTTTTTTCTCCCTACAAACAATTCCCTCTTGTATATTTAGTTCTAGTTTTACATCCCAGAACCCATTCAGTGAAGATGGAACTTTACTTTTGTCATTGGGCCAGCCTTGGACAATAAGTCTTTTCAAGGTTTTTATTTCTTCATCATTGCGTACACACTCTTCCCAATCTTCTTTTTTGAGACTGGATAATTTCAAAATCACATCATCAGTTTCAACAGTAGATGAACTGTCTTCAACATTTACAGGTGAACGCGTTAGGAAGTCTGCCACTACGTGTTTTGAACCTGGCATGTACTTTACATCATAGTTGTACCCTTCCAACCCCAAGATCCATCTTGCTATTCTGTGTGTAGTTTTCTCAGACCCTTTAGTGGTGAAGGCATACATTAGGGGTTTGTGGTCAGTTTTCACAGTGAAGGGAATACCCCACAAGAAAAAACTGAAGTGTTTGATGGGCCAAGCACAAGCCAGTGCCTCTTTTTGAACAACTGAGTAGTTGGCTTCCGCTCCTTTAAGGGCGCGAGAGGCAAATGTCACCACTTGTTCTTTACCATTGACAATTTGGGTGAGGCTGGCACCCAGCCCTTTATTGCTAGCATCAGTGTAAAGGACCGTGGGTTTAGTAGGGTCCAATCTGCCCAACGATGGGGCGGTGGCAATGCTCTCCTTCACTGTGAAAAACACCCGTTGACACTCTTCACTCCACACAAACGGTGCTCTAGCTTTGAGTAATGCTCTTAAGGGTTCCACAAAGCTAGCATAGTTCTTGACCAATTTCGCGTAATACTCTGCTAGCCCTAGTAAGGATTTAAGGTCTTCCACACACCCTGGAGCAGTCGTACCTTGAATAGCCTCTACCAGATCAAGTTTTGGTTTAATTCCCTCTTGGGGGATGGTATGGCCTAGATACTCAACAGACCCAACTCCAATACAACACTTTTCTCTCTTTAAGGTCAAACCTGCTTCCCTTAATTTGGTTAGCACTTCCCTCAAGATGGAATTCTGATGCTCTAGGTCTTTTCCATAAATAAGGATATCATCCTGAAAGCACATGGTGCATTGTATGTCTTTGAGGACGTGTTGCATGATCCTTTGGAAGGCGGCAGCCGCCGAAGCCAACCCAAAGGGCATACGCTTGTACTGGAAAGCTCCTAGCGGGGTTATGAAAGAGGTTAGATGACGTGAGTGTGGGTGTAGCTCTACCTGGTGGTAAGCGGAGGAGAGATCTAGCACACTTAAGCAGCAAGCGTCCTTGATTAGGGTGAGAACCTTGTGAATGCGTGGCAATGGATGCCTATCCACCCATATGCTACTGTTGAGGTCTCTCAGGTCCACACATACCCTGATCTCTTTGCTGGCCGCTTTTGTCGTAAGGACAATGGGAGCCAACCACTGCGAACTTTCTATGGGCTCTGACCCCATGAGACAGGAGTTTGTCTAGTTCTGTCTTGAGAGGTGTTTGCATCATGTGTGGTATGGGCCTAACCTTGTGGACTACTGCCCTTGCTTTAGCTTTAAGTTTGATAGAGTGTTGATAGTTCTTAAGTAGGCCCAATTTGTCCGTGAATACTTCAGGGAATTCATTGCAAACCTCTGTTCCGCCCATTGACTGGTCTACCAGTAGAACTTGGTCCGGACTATTGGGGTCTAACTTGATGCCTAGCTCCGTCTGATGTTTCCATCCTAGAAGGTTGGATCCCTTTTGTGTAATGTAGACTTTGCCCACCGTATTCCTCCCTTTAAATCCTATGTTCATGGTTGCCATGCCTATCAGGGGTATGGGGTCCCCATTGTAGCCCCCTGGGTGTATATCTGGGGATTGAATACTCTGTTGCCATGTGGGAAACAACTTTGTAAATGCCTCTGCTTCCACTAAGGTGTAGGGTGAGCATGAATCTGCGAAGGCAGTAACTTCTTTTTTGTCTAAGATGATGGTACAAGATGGAAATTCAGTGGTTTCTCCCTTGTCTTTAAGTTGAAAAATTAATTTATTTTCTTGTGGAAGATCTTGCTCTATGGCTAAGACGGATTTGGATGGGTGATCTCTACATAACCTGGCCAAGTGCCCTCTTCTGCCGCACTTATGGCAGATAACTGATCTAGCTTGGCAACCCATAGAGTTAGCCAAGTGAGTAGGGCTCCCACACCTATGGCATTTGAGTTTGGTGCCTGTGGGCAAGACACCGGGACCCTTGTTCTTGCTGTCTTTAGTGGTTTCCTGTTTGCTTATGACATGCACATCTGCATTTTTATCCCTATCCCCTTTCATTGCAACCATGCAGTCAGCAGTATGCTCAATCCCCACCGCTATCTCTATGGCTTGTTTAAGGTCGGGGTTAGCTACTAGGAGTCTTTCTTGCATTTTAGTGTTGTTGGTGCACCTTACCAATTGGTATCTAATAAGTGAGTCTTGTAGGTTTTCAAATTCACATGTATTGGACAGTCCTTTAAGAGCTGCAATATATGTTTTAACTTTTTCACTCTTCCCTTGTACCCTCGAAAAGAATTTGTGCCTTTCCAAAATTACATTGATTGTTTTACCAAAATGTTTTTCTAACCTATTTACAGCTGCTTGATACACATTTTCATCATCATCACCTTCTTCTTCTGCCTCAGCAGATATATTGTGGTACGTTTTGCGCCCTTCAATACCTAGGTTATGTATTAGGTTATGTAATTTTCTTAGTGCTGAAAACTTTTCTCCCCCAATGGCAAGGATATAAGACTCTAAAAGTCCAAACCACTGTTTCCAAGGCAACTGCGGCTCACCCACTTCGTTGAGAAAAGGTGGTGGCTATGACATATTCATACTTGCCATGTTAAAATGAAAGGAATACTAAACTGATAAAAAATACACAGTAGGTAAACTTTTCTAAGATGAGGACTCTATTACTTTAAGTGCAATACCACTTTAACTATGAAGAAAATAACGGGATTTACTGAAAATAAACAACTAGCGGGCTAGAAACATGACCAGGATAGCAGAATGGAGAAGCAAGAAGAAAAGGGAGAGAGGAAGATAAAAATAACATGAGAATACTTGTATTTTATGTCCATGAGCATTAACAGCAGGCAATAGGTTTTATGACAGCAATTTTGTAGGAAGAAATATGTATAGCTGTGCCTGACAGCGAAAACTTGACCGGCATGTGAAACACTTGAGGGGGTTATTAAGAATACACTGGAAATTTGTGTTTATTTGTGTCCAACTGCAGGCAATAAGAGAATCATAACTGAGGGTAGCTGTGCCTGTCAGCGACAATTATGCAGGATATCAAATGTTAATGTTACTAAATGTACTCAGTTCAATGAAACAGCTGTGCCTGTCAGTGAAGCCCTCTGTAGACTGAGGTACTTTACCCAGGCGTGAGGGGTTCAACTGAGGCAAATGCCATTATCAAATTTTAAATTAACTAAATGTACCCGGTTCAATGAACAGCTGTGCCTGTCAGCGAATCCCTCTGTATGCTGAGGCACTTTACCCAGGCGTGAGGGGTTAACTGAGGCAAACGCCTCCCAAAGGGAGTGTCTTCGTGAAGGAGGACGCCGTAGGAAGAGCAGCCTCCGGTGGTGACGCAGCGGAGATGGCAGCTCAACTACGAGAACTCCCGGCAGCTTCACCGATTCACCCTCGTGTATGAAAGCGCTGGGTCGGCACCGTCGATGTTGTGGCGACAACAAGGCGACGCTGCTCTCCAGCATTTCGTTCTAAGCCTCGCACCCTGTTATTAAGTCTCCACAGGGGCGCACAGCGGCAAGGCGCACCGCAGGAAGGGCCGATGAACCCTGTCCGCAATTCTCCACAGGGGCAGTTAGTGGGAAAGCACACCGCCGCGGCAAGCTGCAATCAGGGCAAAACAGGGGAAGATATCACTTGAGTCCCCTGCAACATGCGACTCGAACCATCCCCGCTGCACCAGCCTCCACCAGGGAACAACGTGGAACCTCCCGCCAAGGGATCCGACAAGACAACACCAGGGTGTATATCGTCATCAGTCTTCGAGAGTTGACCAACAGCGGAACAAGGAAACTCTCCTCAGACACAATGTGGTTTACTGGGGGGTTGCTACGCCACAAGTCCCAGAAGGGTGAGCTCGGTTGATCACGTTTCACTACAACTCCTCACCTTCATGTGGATGTACAGCGCTCCACGTAGTTGGTAACTCGGCAAATACGCACTTCAAGAGCTACGCTTGGCACATCAGAAGAATGTTAAGCAGCCAGGTCCGTAGGAATTCAAAAGTTCAAGGTATCAGGTAGGCTTTTACTTTAAAATTATTGGCTGTACTGGAGTATCAATTGGGGGTGATGGTGTACCGTTCCCACACGGTTCTTCGTCGCCAGTGTTATAATGAAGAAGCATACAAGCAGATGTTGTTCCAGAAGTCTTCTTTATTCCAACTTCACACCATCACAGTTTCCAGTCAGCTGGAGTCAGCTGTGGAATGTTCAAGCATGCCAGGCTTGGCACATACCAAGGGGGTGGGAGAGCGGGGGAGGACCAGGGCAAACCAAGTGGATTACTACACTGTCCTTTGAAACACATTGTCTGTTCCACCAGACCAGACTATTGTTTTTTTGGAAACATTCATACATAGTATACATACATAGGCTTTAATCAGCAGACTTCATCCATTGGTATGTTAAACGATCATTCATAGTCTGCTTTCGCCCACTAAAGTATATAGCATGGGGCAGTGGTTCAGCCCACTTTACTCATCGGTTTCCTTCACTTTGAGCGACTGCAGAAATCCAACCTAAAAATATTCCTTGCTCTTCAGTGATAAATCCAATTCAAAGTGTCTTCTATTTAGTGATTCATATTAACTTTGCCAGCTATTTATTTTACCTGACTAGTAAATAGGCAGCTTGTTTTTTTATTTACATATTTTTATTTCAAGCACATCATATCATAACCCTTACACCTCGCACAGAGAGGCCTCACAGTAGGGCTCTTCACTGGACCTCCAGTTCTGGCCACAGGCAGCAGCCTGTCTTGCAGAGCTTCCCCTTCTCACACAGCCTGTCTGGCTGCTTAGCAGATGACTATTTTGGGGAACTCAATCTCCCTTTCTTATAGTCCTTTTCCAGACACCACATGGGATTTAAGGTCTAGGTCTTTGAAGTTTTCTTTTTGGGGTTCTGCTTCTTTTGAAGTGGGCACTTCTCTTCATCTTCCTTCATGAAAGAGGTCTGCCAGAGAAGGCACGACTCTGAAGCTGATTTTCCACAACATAATTTATGGAAGTGACCAGAGTTTACACCTGAATGTCAGCCACAGTGATATGTGCATCAAAAGGTTAACCCAAGACCTCTTCTTTATGATTCTCTTATCAGCCCCATCTCCCTTCCTGAGATGTATCCAGGCCCCTTCCTTGTGATCTATCACTGAATCATAGAGCAGTCTTTGGAAATAAATGGAGTCTCTTCCTTCAAGTGTGTCCCCACCCAGCTCACAGGAATGCAGCAATCCACAAATCTGTCTGTGGGGACTCCTCCTCTCCTCCTCCTCATGCCTTCACTAGGCAAGCCTGGGTTTCCCCAAATGGAACCCAGGGTCCTCCATACATGGTACCCTTGCAGGCACATTTACTCAGTGTACATTCATAGAGCACTTTCTGTGCAGCACTAAAACATCTATGCTTTCTATTACATGCATTCAGCACACACACTCAGGCTGCGTGCACTGTTTAGCACTGAAGCTTTTCTATCTTTAAACAGGGTGTGTTCCAAAACACACACCATGCCAGCATACACCATTACTATATGCACGCTGCACAACACGTCACCCTTCAGGTATGGTACTCCACGCAAGCACAAATACACTCAGCACATTTTTTATCCACACATGCACTGCACCACACTACATCTCTCATGTGATGTATTACTCTCAGGCATACATACACCCCGTACATGTACTAATCACATGCAGTGCACAGTACTGCACCATCCTTGTACTGTACCCTTTCGAGGCACACCTACAACTAATGCAGAGCCACTACTCCTGTACTGTGCAGAATTCCACATCTACCTGATGTAGGCCAAGGTTGAGTTAAACACAGCAGGGAACCTTTGAAAAGGTGAGGGACACAAGGTAAAAAGGTTCTGTTCACTACACGGTATGCTGTCGCCATCATGCTCATGCTGCTTAACTCCTGGTGAATGCTGTAGCCTTCCACCACAATGAAGGAAGCACTTTGGGTGCACCTCCTGGGCCAACAAAACCGCAATCCATGCGACAGATGTATGTTGTGGCGAACATGCATGATCCATGTTCATGTGTGGCACAAATCAGCATTAGGGATACAGACAACAGTAGAGTTGGGCATTCCAGGCAGGGGTACAGGTCTCTTTCCTTGCAGAGGACATTCCTGTGTCACTGAAGTGGTGCCTACTGCTGCTGTGTACTTACCTCACTGGCCTAGATCGACTACGTGAAGTTCCTAGCCTCGTGCAATACTTGTATATTTTTGCTGAGATGCATGTGTGCTTGTGCATGGTACATAACTTAGAGGCATGTAGTTTCCATTTTAGAAACCCAAGGCCTGGAACTGCTAGTGAAGCTGAGGAATGCAACCTTCCAAAAGGAGACTTTTGGTCTCAGTTAAACTTAGGACCAAAACTTAAGTTAAACTGAAACAAAAGTCTAACTTTACTACTGGGAAATGCCCTTTGTAAATCCCAAAAGTCGTAAAGTTAGACTTTCATCTCAGTTTACCTTTGTGAATATGGCCAATTGACCGTATGCCTTCCCTATTTTGTACAGTCCAAGATCTAGAGCCTTTTTCTCACACGCGACCTCCGGCTATAGTTTTGTTGTACACACTCAATCAGCAAATGGTGTCACACTCAAAGACTGAACTAAGACCAATTTGATATGTATAAACATTTTAGTTATATTTCTTTTCTAGAACCAAGCAAGCCTGGTGCAGGTAAGTGTAAATTGTACTTTTCAAGGCAGGTTGAACAATACAAGCAAGGTGAATGAAAATGACTTTGTTACAGGTCTGTAAATCTTTTCAATAAAGTGGAAATTACTGTTAAATTACTTTTGATTACTTTCCAGATTACTTTATGGAATACTTTTTCTACTCAGTGTAATACGTCTAGATATCACACTGGGACATTTCCTAGAGAAAAGGTAAGTAAAGTAGTGTTGGTTATTTGCAGCTTTTCAAGTTGTCATACAAAATCCACCTCCACACTTAGAACAATTTTCAAGGAAAAACAGTCAACGTATTCCTGTGGAGAAAAATGTGGTTATCTGTTAACAGATAAGTTCTTGGTTATGGGAGTTAGTATTCTGGTGTTAGAACCAGGGTTCCCCCAGGGTCAAGGATGTACTCTCAAAGCACACTCAGCTGTACTAGGGCAGCCGGGTGCAGAATGCTGAGGCCCAATGTTATCCAATAGGGGATAGAGGGCCTCCGGTTGGTGGCTGCTCACGAGCAGGCTACGGGGTTGTGGGAGCAAAGTTTCTGATGTTAGGCTCAGGGCAAAGGGGGATCCGAGTTAGCACCCAAAGTACACCTAGAGCGGTGTAGGGGCGGCTGTGCTGTTTTCAATGGGGATTCTCCGGTTGCAACGAAGACTGCAGGTCCGGGGACGAAGATCTTCTGGAGGTGACCACCGGTTATAGAGGTAAGTTGGGATGCTTGGGTGTGCTGGAACACCATTGGTTGGGCCACCCAAGGTAGTGGGGCGTAGGGTACAGGGGTGACTTTAGGCACTGGGTTTTCTTACCGGCTCCGGTTGCGGTCGGGGGATCCTCCAGAAAGAGGCTGCAGGCTTCGCCTGGAGATTCAAGGCAGGTCAGAGATCACCAGATCTCCGGTCTTTGATTGCCAGGGAGACCTCCTTGTGGTGTTGGGCCACTCGAACTCCGGCTGTAGGCGATGGGTGCAGAGTGGTGTAGACTTGTGGTTTTGACTGGAGTCTGAGTCTGTTGGTGAGCAAATCCGGTGCTCACGGGAGACAACATTTTTTTTGGAAGGCAGGGCAGGTCTTCAGGTTCTTGAGGTTGTTGGCTGCAGGAAACCCAGGGATTTCGCTGGAGCAGGTTCAAGGTGGGTACAGGCCGGTAGGGCTGGTGCCAAGTCAGAGGGCGTCCTCCTTTTCTTAGTTGCAGCACGGCTCTTCGGTCCTTCTTCTTCTCTTCTTCTTGGTCAGTTCTTGTCTGAGGGGCGTTACAGGTAGGTAAAGGTTGGGATCAAAGGGTCACTTCCTTGGGGTGGGTACATCTCCCATTAAGACACCCTCCAGTGGGAGGGGGGCATATGCATCACTCTGGTTGGCTGGGGGCCCCATCTGCAAGATGGCAGGGACTGAGAGTTGTGCTTTACCTTGCCTCCCCCACCTGAGGGGTGGGGTTGGCAAAGGTGGGCACACCTCCCTTCCTCACTTGGTTTTCCTGCCAATTCTCCTGTGGGGGTCAGAACCAGTGGGATCCAGCTGCTGGAAGCAGCAAAGGCCTGTGGAAGCTCACAAAGGCGGCAACCCTTTGAAGCTTCCCCTTCGTGGACCCTGCCCACACTGGGGGAGGGGGCTTGGCACCTCGCCCCAGGATGTGCATTGTTTCAGACTCCAGAGAGCAACGGTCCAGAAATATGTCTGGTGGTGGCATCTGGCAAGCAGCCACTCAGCCTGGACACTAGTGTTAGGTCGTTTTTTCAGGGGGCATCTCTAAGATGCCCTTTCAGTGCATTTGTCATTAAACCCAAAACTAGCATCAGTGTGGGTTTAATGTGCTGAGAAGTTTGATACCAAACTTCCCATCTTTCAGTAAAGCCATTATGGTACTGGGGAGTTCATAATGACAAACTACCTACACCATCTATACTACTATTATAAAGAGAGAACTTGCACCTTTTGGCAAGGTAAACTCGAAAAGTACACCACCAATCCGAACACCCAAGACATCATTGAAAACCGCAGGGCAAGCAGAAGGACATAGGCTATCTAAAAAAAAAAATACGTTGTTTTAAAAAAAAAATTATAAATAAAAAAAAGTAGTCCCTTGCAACTAGCGCCGGCCGCGACGTCTTCGTGATGACATCGGGAGCGCAGGAAGGAGCGGCGTGGAAGCAACAGGTAGAGCGTACTGTTTTTTGAGGACGGGAGTCATTATCATAACAGCCCCCCCCCCCCATGTGGTTGTGGCTCGCAGACTGTGGTGGTGGAGTGCATGGAAGGAAAAGCACACAGGGCTGTTCTGTTCGGGAACGTGCAAGAGCAAGGCATGACAGGACAGCGTCAGCTTTATGAAGCAATGCAGAACTTTCATTCCAGAAATTCTTACAGAAAAAGTATGTTATCCAGATTTTTATGAAGTTGTTGGTGTTTAAAAAAGCTTTGCTATGGACAGCCTTAACTTAAAGGGTTGTGTAGCGAAAAATCCAACTCAAGAGTTAAGACTTAACATTTCTTGGAATCCGGTTTAGGGAAATGAGCATTAATACGCTGAAATGAAAATTCTTTCAAAAGTAGATCACTTTTTTTTTTAACTTCTGCTGGTATTCTCTATTAACACTCATCGATGTAAGGAGTACTTTGTTAAAAGAGGCCCTCCTAACTCGTCAAAGGTGCCTTCTCAGCAGTCTGTTTTATATGACCTGTAGAGGGCAGTCATGCACTAAGAAAGATTTTGTGTTGGTTCGTGTGTTTTTTCTCATCGAAAGGGAGACGGTTTCTTTTACCGTGGAACCTTCGAAAAAGAGGCATTGAAAGATAAGTAATAAATACATTAAAATGAGAAGAGCTACGGAGATTTCTTTCAGTTTATGGATATTGGTGAAAATTGTGATAGAAGGGGGTTCCATAAACAGTGCAAAAGCAATACAAAATGTGCAATAATAATGTGTCCTTTATCTATAGGTTGGCCCTAAAGCCTCATTGCCCCCAGGCAACGCTGAGGCGGGCTGCTAGTATACTGTAAATGGCATTACTGCACTTATAATGTCTAAGAATTGACTTGGACACTGTAGGGGTACAGGGCTCATGCACCTGTACCCTCACCACTGGTATAGTGCACCCAGCTAGAGGGGTGGCTGAGCTATGCCAGGGCAGTGGGTTGTAGGCCTGGCACACAGGGATGTGTGCCATGTCGACTCTTCACTTTGTTCTGCACCACAACAAGCAGCCTACAAAGACAGTGTGTGTGTGTGTAAAGGTACAGGCCTCTAAGGGTGGCACAAACAGTGCTGCAGCCCTTAGGGGCATTCCCTGGGCACAGTGCCCTTGGTAGCTTTGGTACCATTTACAAGGGACTGACCTGTTGCCAAAGAGTGTCATTTTGGTTTCAATGCAGGTTAGGGAAAGAACATATGCCCTGGGTACCTGTTTCACAGGAACCCAGGGCACACTGTGAAAGTAAATCAGCAGTTTAGCAAAAAGTGGGGGCAACCATGAAAAAACAGGGCAGAAAAACAAGCAGAAAAGGCAAAACGAAAGGCAGAAAAATAAGTAGAAAAGGCAAAACAGAGGGCAGAAAAATTAGCAGAAATGGCAAAACAGAGGGAAAAAATGTTTGCAGTATCTGCAAAACAGAGTAGAAGAGGGCAAAAAAGAGCAGAAAACAAGCTGAAAAGGCAAAACGGAGGGCAGAAAAACAAGCAGTAAAGGCAAAACAGAGCAGAAAAGGTCAGAACAGCCAGAAAATGAGCGGAAAACGCAAACCTGAGCAATAAAGGAGCAAAGGAGGCACCAACAGAGGGAAGCAGGTAAGTAGAGCAGCGGACTGTGGGCAAGCTGTTTAGGTGAAGTGTCGCAGAGGGAGCTGACACAAGGACCTGCTTAATGGGGTTGTGCTATGACCTCTATTAAGTAGGTCCTGGGAGGAGGGAGGGGCGCTGGGTGGCGGGGGAGGGAAATGACAGGAAGAGGTAAGAAGCGAGCATAAAAAGGCAAAACAGAGGACAGAAACACGAGCAGAAAAGGCAAAACAGCAGAAGAGAGGGCATAAAAACACGCAGAAATGGCAAAACAAAGGGCATAAAAACAAGGAGGGAATAGAAAACAGAGGGCAGTAAAACGCGTAGATAAAAAGGCAAAACGGCAGAAAAGGCAAAAATGAGGGCAGCAGATAGACAGTAAGCAGAGGGTAGTGACAGTGGGTGGGCTGGACAGGAGAACTGCTGCAGGGCGAGATGGTACAATGACCTGCTCAACTGGGTCCCAGTGTAACTTCTATTAAGTAAATCCTGGGGAAGCGCAGAGCATTGGGTGGTGGGAGGAAGAAAACGACGGGAAGAGGGAAGAAACTAGCAGAAAAAGGCAAAACAGAGGGCAGAAAACGAGCAAAAAAAGGCAAAATGGGGCAGAAAACCGAGCATGAAAGGCAAAACAGAGTAGAAGAAGGCAAAACAGATCAGAAAAACAAGCAGAAAGGCAAAGCATAGGGCTGAAAACGAGCAGAAAAGGCAAAGCAGAGGGCAGAAGAAGGAGCAAACCAGAGGGCAGGAAAACAAGGATGAAAGGCAAAATAGGGCAGAAAAATGAGCAGAAAAGGCAAAACAGAGCAGGAAATCAGCAGAGGAGGTACAAACGGAGGGCAGCAGGTAGACAGGCAACCGAGGGTAGCGGACTGCAGGCAAACTAGACAGGAGAACTGTTGCAGGTGGGGCTGGCACGAGGATCTGCTCCTCATTACAAGTAAACAATGGACAATCTTAGACCATCTCTCCTTGATTAACATATAGCCCCTTTTTTTGTACATGCATTAGACTGTCATCGAGAACTGATGCTTCCTTCAACAAGACCTAAAAGTATGAAGACTTGCTTGGTGTATTGCAGAAATGGACAGTCAGACATTCAAAATACAATTTTAGTTGAACATTAACTTGAGTACAGACAAATAATGCTACAATCATGAGGTTACTCTAACCTCTGAGTTCAACTTAAAGCTCTCAATGTTTCCCTCCTTATTCTTCCAACCAATACTGTGCACTTTGCGCTTCCAACCCATGAGCTTATCAGCTGTCCTTGCTGAAGAGGTGTTATAGCAGTAGCCTAACAGCAGATGGACTCCCCTTTTGTGTCTATCAAAAGCTCTTAACAAACCAAGGTTTCACATGCAAATAATGTTGTTACTTTCTGCTGCTTTGCATCCTCTGATAGCATGCCATTTCAACTCCTATATTCCTAAAACTCAGCATGAAAAACGGACCTTAACATAAAACATCTGATTATTCCGCTCCTTTTTTTTTTTCGAGTTTCCTTTACTTTCTATTGTCTGCTAGCCTCCTCTCTCTGAACACAGTTTTCTATAATTAAAATGCATGTTTCGTTTGATCTCTATTATTGTATTTCTACAACCTGTGCACACCTCATTTCAAAGATCACAACCTCTCTTTTGAAAGTCTTTCACCTGAAACCTAACAATACCTAATTTCATCTAGCTTTATTGATCTCACCACTTCATCTGCAACAACGCACATACCTCCGACTATTGGGAGCACCTAACTACTGTTAATCGAATTTACCACCAAAAAAGAGGAGTGAATGCATTGCCTGGTTTAATTGAGTGCACAGGACTACACTGGTTACCCCTTGTCAGTGTATTACGCACTATATAAAGGATACTACAGTACAACAGATATAAAACTATTGTGGAGTGGTGTGGCTCACTGGTTAGAGGCGGCAGACCTGAAAGCAGAGAACGGCCCGGGACCAGGGTTCAATTCCCGACGCGGCAGGGTCGTGGACCAGGGTCAGTGGACTCGATAATTCTCGCCTCGGTGCCTACTCTAACCAGGGATCACACTCAGCAACTCTGGGCATTAGCTTGCCTCATCTCTACAACGGCGCCCCACATTCGCCGGGGATGACTGGTTTCACCTTGGAGATACCCAGTAGGGACCATCTTACAGGGATAGCCAGGACGGGTTCCCCAGCGGTCTACATCGCCACAATGCCTCAGGGCAGCAGTGCGCTTTACAAGACACATACATTTACTACAACAATCAGTACAGCGCCATCTACTCTAGTGTCACCTCTCTGCTTCAACAGAAGACCCAACATTCCAATGGGATAATAAATGTCAATACATTATCATATAACCAGAAACTAACTTTCTGCTTAGAGGTGTAAAAATGCAGCCCCGGTGGTTGATACTTTACAACTAGAAAGTTTATTTTCTCTGGCTAAAGTAAAAACGAGTATTGAATGAAAGAGTTGTGGAAATTAGTGAAAGCAAATAAAAAAAATGTTGAGAAGTTAGTGATACATTCTTTTTCAAGGGATTCAAAACAAAGGTATACTACCTTGTCCGACCCAAATTCCTCATAAACATATTTGAGATCAAATCTTAAGAATTAGAATCGGAATCGACCTAATTTGGAAAATAAGTGGGCTCAGAGAAAAAGAAATTGTGAACAGTGGACAATGTATTTGTGATCAGAGAGTGAAATAATACACGGTTCCTCTTAGATTGTTTGTTTTTCAGAAAAGAGGTAAGAAATTATAAATTCCAATTTTTAGAAAATAAGGAACCACCAATGTGTCTGAAGCAATAGTCACTTTACTTGAATTAAGTATCTGGATATTGGAACTGCACTGGCTAATTACATCAAGTCAACTCAGAAATTATTGTTTTTTGATTATTTCTTTCTCTATTTCTAATCAAGCACTTTATTTTTTAAGTTTAAAAAAAAAGAGAAAAAGCATTAGAATATAATTAAACAATATAACATAAGTTCACACATGAAATTGTGGTTATAAAATACATAAGAAGGTATATAAGAATGTATGCAAGGTCTGGTACCATATCTAAGTTTTCAACATTATATTTCTACTAAATACATTCAAATATTCATAAGTATGAAATAGGGAATGTCCAGGAGGTTTTAAAACGTCTTGTTCCATAGGAGTGTGTGTATGGGGAGATCTAGCATGAGAATCAATAAACTTTGACTGGGAACCATAACTCAAGGCGTTTTGTAGCTAGAGAAATTGGAGAAACATAAGCTGTATCCAGTCTATGATTATGGCAAACTGCATACCACCAAGCCTGAAAGGACAACTTAGACTATTCTTTCCAGTATTTAGTAATTTGTTGAAAAGCTACTGCTATAAGCAAACCCCGGATTCGACATTTAATGAGCAATTATTCCAGTCATCTGATAAAGCCCCTAAAAAAACATTAGCAACAGAGAAGGATACCATAGAGCCAAATATAAGATTTATATAATCCCACGCACGTTTTCAAAAATCATGAACAAAAGGGCAGGTTAAAAGTAAATGTTTTAAATCTGCATGTATTAGGGAGCAGGACCAGCAAGTATCGGGTGTATCCGTGTTCATTCTATGCACAGTTGTGGGAGAGAGAAGGAGCATATTCTATATTTTAAAACGGTGTTTGTGTTCGCTGCTCTGAAGTTCTCCTGGTTTTGGTCCAGATTTTATTCCATGTATAAATGGGCCATTCCGTATCCAATTCTTGTTCCCAGGCTAACTCTACCTTAGTGTTATCTCTAGTAGCACTGGACTTTTGTAAGTAAGACTATATGGTAAGAGCTTTAGGGCATGTGGTGAGAAAGGTATGAGTTTGATAAGCAGCAGTGAGAGAAGAGGGAGGAGTTGAGCTAAATTGGGCAATAGCGGGACATAGAGCGTTTTGTAATAGTTGGTACTTGTTTTGAAAGGAGAAGGGGAAATTAAACAAAGAACGGGCATGAGAAAAAGGTATAATCATATTATTACCAAATAATTGATTCACCCATATTAAGCCTTTTTGTCTCCATGCTTTCCAATAAAAGGGCTTACACTTGATCAGTATGAGTTTGTTATGCCACACCGTGGATTTCAGAAATGTTTCAATATCATAAGACGGATCTGATAAAATTGTGCCTAATAATTTACTTGTGTGTTTAACAATGCAGGTGGATAATTGTTGGAGTTTCCAAGTCAAAGACAGATATTCTTGAAAGGAGAAGGGGTTAAGGTAGGAATTTTCAAGCGAAACCCATCGTGGAGATTCTGACAAGGATCCCAAAATCCATCTAGAAGATTGACGCAAAAGGAATGCTTAATGATTATTAGGGAAGTCTGGAAAATGTACTCCTCCTTGTTTCTGACAAATTAGTTTTGATAATGACATGTAAACTCTTTTATTACTCCAGAGATAGGAAGATAATAAGGAATACATTTTCTTAATTTATTTTGAGGTATAGCAATTGGCATGTTAGAAATCGTAGAAGGTACTATGGGGGACAACATAATTTTAATAGTATCTAAGTGCCCCCACCAGGAAAGATAAAAGGGGTGACATTTATCTACTAGGATGGATAGTTTTCATGAACATTTTCTATATTAATGGATATTGATGATTTAATTGATGAAGTGAAATACATACCTAGATGTTTTATATGCTGAGAGTTCCATTTAAATTTGGATATGTTAAAAATCATCCTTAAATGTAAATTTGGTCAAAGGCAATATCTCGCATTTCTCATTGATTAACCTTTATCCAGAAACTGAGGAGTATGCAATACTTCTTGCAGGAGTGTGGTGTTGAGGGAAATAATAAAATATCATCTGCATACGCTGCCAATTTAATGTGTACATTTTCAGATGTAAAGCCATGAATGTCTTGAGTTTTGTCGTAATTTAGATAAGAAGGGTTCTAAAGCTAGATTGAATAGAAAAGGAGATAGGGCACATCCCTGCCGAACACCTCCCCAGAATAAAATATGGGAAAGTAAGGCCATTGGCAAAGATTGTCACTCTCGGATTTGAGTAGAGATGAGAGATTAAGGGGCCGATTAGGATCACGGTTTTCCCGCATCCTCTGGGCCGGCGGAAGCCCCTGACGGCCCTGAGGATGCGGGAAAAGCTCTGGGGAGGCACAAAAGACCCACCACCAAATTAGGATGGCGGTGGGTCTCAAAATCGGTCCGCAGCTTTTCCGCCGCAGTCGCCTTCCAACCAAGGTGGAAAAGCTCTAACATGGCTGGCGGTGTCTATCAGACACCGCCAGCCATATTAGGATGGCGAAAAACAGATGCCTTTCCGCGGCGGATTCTCTGCAGTGGAAAGGCATACGGTGAATTCTTTGGGGGCCCGTTGCGGGCCCCTTGGGTGAGTGGGGGGGTGGAGGGTGCACATGGGGGGTACCTATGGTACCCCCCCCCCCTGCATTTGCGTGCACGAAGCGGCAGGCACCGCGCGGTGCCTGCCGCTTTGTGCATGCAAATGCTAAGCATGCATATTTAACCTTGCGGCGGGTGCTGCTTCAAGCAGCACCCGCCTATCAACTGCCTTCCCTGCGTCTAAAGCAATTTCAGCAGTAGCGTCAGATTTATGGGTAGTTTTGGATAATATGCCAAAACATAAATGAGTGCTATCTGTAATGAAGTGTCCCTTAACAAAACCAGATTGTTCTTTGCGGAGTAAGTCAGGAAGATTAGATTCCAAACTTAATGCCAAGGCCTTAAAAGATTTTTTATAGTCAATGTTTACTAAATATATGGGTCTGTAATTCCTACATAAATTAGGGTACATGGAAGGGTACGTTTTCTGTTTCGTTAAAGAGAAAGTATACTTTAAAAAAGGAAGTGAAAGAGGAGTTAAAAATATAGGATTCAGGAGTATTGAATTATTAAAACGTCATTGCATGGAGACTGTCAGCTTTTTAAGTCTGTCTAGAAGAATAGAGGCAGGGAGCATGGTCAGATATTAGTATAGAACGAGTTTCCGCAGATTGTAGGAATTGAGAAATGTTATGAGATACAAAAACGTAGTCAATGTGTGCTTGGGTCTGGTTTGCCAGGGAAAAATAGGTATATTCTCTTAGAGTGGGATTACATAGACTCCAAACGTCTACTAATTTTCACTGTTGAGTGTATTGTAAAAATAATTTGAGTTTTATTTGATATGAAAGAAGTCAGGAAACTGCGATCAATAAAGGGATCTACAATTTTATTGCAATCACCTGCTAAAATGAGAATGTCCTTGGGACATTGCAGAAGTTTTTTTGTGAGATTAGACCAAAAAAGGGAGTCGCCAGCAGTTGGAGCATAAATGTTGAATAAGGAGAGTGAATCCTTCCCAACCAGCAGCTCAGTAAATAAGCAATGGCCCACATTATCAGTTTCTTGAGACACAAGTTTAGCACAGAGAGATTTGTGGCATAAAGTGACAACACCATTCCTTTTACCATCTCCCTGGGAGAAGAAGACTGCACCTACCCAATCCCTTTTCAGTTTTAAGGACTCGTTTTCTGTAAGATGTAATTCTTGTATCAACGCTATATCAACTCTTAGTTTAGACTAATGTGACAAAACATGCTTACTTTTGATCAGAATATTTAAGCCTCGAACATTCCATGAAACAATTTTCAACGACATCTACTATTCAATATGAGAAAGCCAGACACATTATAAAATGGATAGAAGGCAAACCACGAAATCACTTGTAATAACAAAAGGACAACCAAGAACTCTGAATGAAGAAGGGATTAGGATAAAGAAAGAAAACAGGGAAAGGTGTTCAGGAGAGCAAAGTAAGAGAAATGAGGGAAAAACTCGGAAAGGTGAGAAAAGAAAAGAATAAGAAGAGAAATGTAAAAGGAGTAGCACATACCTACAGAATTCCCAAAAAGACGAGGCTAGTGAGATCACATGGAAGATGGAGCATCCAGATCCCACAGAAGCGGCACACAAACGATTGCATTTGACAAGATGCGAGACAATGACAAGCACATATAATAAGACACCTAAAAGGAGAAACGAGAGAAAACTAGTTACTTCCTAAAAGTTAACATCCACATTAGAATGGACATGTTAAAAAAGAAATTGCATGAATAAGCAATTACATAACAATATATCAAACACAAGCAGGTACTGCTGAATATCAGCATGCACTCAATATTTTAACCAGAATGAGAAGTTGAAGCGCCAGACATGTCCATATTTTCAATGTGACTGGATCTTCGTAAGTGAACGTCTTATTTCTATAGGTAACCTTGAAGAGAAAAGGATGAAAGACTATAGCGAGCACCAAGAGAGCGAAGATCCGGTCTCATACTTAAAAATTCCCTACATCTATCCACCATACTTTTGTCATAGTCTTGAGAAAATAATAAAGTATGACCTAATCAAGAAATACAGTTTGATGCTTTGGATGCAGAGAGGACTTTCAGAAGATCTGTATATTCCAAGAAATATTAAATTACATCTCTTAGACGCTTTGAGCCAAAAGCATTAACTTGTTAATGACCCAGCCTGTGTGCACAAGGAATGTTCAGAGAGGTATATTTAGGTAGATTTAACACTTTAGTAAGAACATTTTTGAAAAAAGTTAAAGGGTCTGAACCCTCTGAGTTCTCCGGTAGGTCATATATGCGTAGGTTATTTCTCATATTCCTGTTTTCCAAATATTCAAATTGTTTCTGCAGAGAGGAGTCTTGAGATTGAAGAGAGCTTACTTTGCTGTCAATTATACTATGAGACAAAATATTTTGTTCCACCGCTTGTAGATGTTGATCCATTTGAGATCACCTCTCAAGAAGAAATTGTAGTTTAGTGTTTGTTTCCTCCATAAAGGGATGTAGGGCACGAATTTCTTCGAGTAAGAGGGCCATAGAAGCAGGGCCTATATAAAAACGATCTAGTTATGGCCACACTGAAGAGAGACAAGAAAACAAAGTTGGATGTGGCAGACATATGGTTTATATGATTACAGATACCATAAGTTTGATAGGATGTTTAGAGCGCCAAAACAAGACCAAAAAAAGAGAAAAGAGCATGAAAAGCTCCTTTTACAATAATAAGGAGAGTGTACCTTTAAGAAACTTGTTGCTTTCAGGCATTCTTCCTTCCAATAAATTCAAGTGCGTTTCCTCAGCGCTTTGCTGCTTTATTATGAAACGGCTGCATCCCTAAATGGTGGCCGCTTCTGAGGAAGGGGCACGAAGGCGAAAAGAACACCACTCCTCGCATGCAGAGGATTACAGACCTCACAGGACTAGCACAGAGTGCCTCCCCATGTCTGATCCATGTGCCAGCTCGCCAGTAGATAGCAGGGTCTAAATAAAAGTGGTCAACCTGCTCTGCCTCTCGGCGGACTACAGGGAAGCCACCATCTTTGTTGGGCATCAAGCCATGCCCCCTAATCAAGCACTTTATAAAAACAGATAGACATTAAAAAAGTACTTTTTTATATATATATATGAGCTATGCTTAGTTAAGTTATGTTTGTAAATGAAACTTTCTAAGTATGCCCCAGAGTAAGGTTAAAATGTCTTTTTTTTTTTTGCGATGTCAATAATCCTTTTTGATAAAAGTTAAATGATTTTTCCAGATAATTAAGTATTTCACAAATAAATGATGTATATTCGAATTTTTCAATGATTATACGTAGTTAGTGGCAAGAGGCGCTATTCTAGTGAAGTTGTTGCAAATGAACATTTCTGTAAGCGCTGTATAAAGTAAATAATCAGCCAATAAGCTACATTGTTGATTTTGTGTTATAACTTTTTTGCATAATAGTTTATTGTTATATAATTCGATAAGACTGTTCTGAAAAAATACTTTAATTAAATAAACAAAATACAGAAACATTTACTGGACAAATGCAGCACATTATTATATATAAAACTAGAATAAAGATGTGTACCTTTAAGTGTGTTCCTAACTCAACCTCCATATTTTGCAGGTTGAGAAAATGGTGTCAATAATGACTGGTACATACTGAGAAGTTTTTGTTTACATAATCGAGGTCCTGGCAGAGGAGCGACCCAAAGACTGTACATCTGCTAACGAAAAGATTTTCCTTTTTATTTAAGTTAATTCAGTAATTGTTCCAAAAAAGGAAGAATTTCGGAGTAGTTAGTTTCATTGCATAAACTTTTTTCCCCATAGTCTGCCCTAATAAATACAAATTCATAAGTGTGTGACATGGTTGTCATGGTTATTTTGCACTTTCCATTCAAAATGCCTTTTTGATTCACTAATAACAAATCCATACCAGATTTGGCAGAGAATTATGGCGTTGAGTTTATTTGCTCTGTCAGGATTTGAGAGGGAACAAAGGGGTGGGAGCAGAAAAGGAGGCCCTTGTTTTCCCTTTTGTATGTGAAATAGGCATTTTTCTCTTAACAACAGAAAAACCTCTAAACCGAATTAATGCAAACTGGCATGATATAACTTTACCAAGAACAAAGTGTTTTTGTGGTTTAGTGTAAAGCCCTTCAGCAGTCTCGAAATATGTGCTTTACAAAAAGGCGTTGATCAGGCTTTGAAGGGTTAATGACAACACTATTTTACAGCTGGGGTAGTGAACTGTTTGGGAGCGACAGTTTAAGCACGCGTTCTGAATTACAAATACAAATATGTTTGGCTGAAACAATCAACATTTTCTTCCATTACACAATGTCATGAACAGTTATTGAATCAGGATCATTTAAAAAATCTTTGGGACAATTTGTAGGGAAAAGTGCATCTGAGTGTCATCTGACACTTCACATAAGGGTATAAATGACCTTAATTTTAGAGAAAAATAAGGAAATATGGATGTATTTGAGAACCGCAAAAGAAGAGGAGGCTCTACAAAAACCGAAAAGATGATTTAATTGACAGATTCTCTAGTTAGAGTTGGACGCCAGAAATTGCTGAAGACTTAGGGCCCGATTACGATCTCACTAGGAAAGCCCTCCGTACGACATATGCGAAACGCGCTCCTGGAGTCCGAAAGAGTGAGTACGATGCAGCCATATGCTTACGGACTCGGTTCGCTCGGACTCCCATTAAACTCTATCGGAGCCTGTGTACAGACACGTACACAGGCTCCCATAGCAGAAAAAGGGTGGGTGGGGAAAAGCGTACACCCTGTGGCGGGCACCCCATGGTGCCCGCCACACTGTGCATGCCTGGATCGGGGGGACTCATGGGCACACCCCCGTGACAGATTCGAAGGGCCCAGGTTGAAGAGGGGCCTACTACGTCCCCCAAGGTACAATTCCGACAGCCGTTTTGTCTCACTGAGACCAAGGCAAAGCGGCTGTCTGAATTGTGCATCATACTCGCTCGGTTGGAATTCCGCTCCATTGCACTGCACGATTCAGCTACGAACTAGTCATACGGACCGGTGCTGGTCCGGGAACAATTCGGTCGACTAGTACGCGATCTTCGCATCGTACTTGGTCATTCGGACCTGTGTTCGATTTGGTCAGAAACAAGGGCTATGAATCCTATCCGGGAAAGCCAAATCCGATTCAGAGGCCTTCTGAACGACATTGTAATCCGGCCCTTAGTCGGTAAGAGGAGTAGGCACAGTTAAGGATGCAGTTAAGAGTACTAACCCACTTAGGGCGCTGTAGTGAGCAAAGCGGAATAATAGATGTGTCCCCATTTCCAAAATGGACACCTTGTTTACAGTGCAACAGGAAGCAGCGCTGAAGGGTTTAGCCCAATGTGTAGGCATGAGACTTTTAAGCATCTTTAGCATTCATTTTAAGTCCTGTGTTGGTGTGGCATGCTGGTACGATGCACATGAAGTTTCTAGGGGCCTAACAGTGCAAAGCTCTTGGTTTTGCACATTTTGACTGAGGCAAAAATTAACCATAGTCTGGTGGCGATAACCACACCGAAAGAGGCTACAGTGAGACCTTGTGCAATAAGTTTAAACATTAACAGGCACTAACCTCACCAAGTCATTGTGAGCTTCCACCTTTGCACACATCCTGGTAGAATGACTACACTGATCTTCTTGTCCAATGCCTAAGACTGTTCTGTTAGAAATCAGAACATTCACTAACACCCTACCCTCATCATTGGATCAGGTCCATCACACTGATCCTTGATACCATATTAGGATACCTCAATAATCTCCTGCCAATGTTCATAACTATCAGACTAAAGCCTGACGGATCACCACAGACCTCAAAAGCATCCTGACTGGTGCCTTAGAAAAAAATCCCTAACTACCACCTCCTTATTTCCTAAGTAACCCCTCCCATTTTAAGACCCCATGTGCTCATCTGTCCAGAATGCCACTGTTAGACTTGTGAGTCCTAGGGTGGTCTTTCCCTAATTTTTTTCGCCCTTGCCTCATTTATTTCCCACCTTTTTTTTGTTGGCCTTAGGTCTCAGGGCACCTTCCCATTGCTAATCAATGCTAAGGTACAGGTGCTCTCTACTTCAAACATGGCTGCCACAGGCCCCTGCTACTGCAGCGTGGTCTTTTTGTGTAGCACCCTAGTTGCCAGGAGCTGGCTGGGACCCCAAACATTGTTGCAATACCAGCCTTCCATTGCCTGCCCATAGTTAGAGTGGGGAAGCTCCTGGAACCTTCCAGAATAGAGGCGAAGTCCATTTTTGCTGCCTTAGAGAGTGGTCACCTGACCTGGGCATATAAAAGAAAAGGGAGGGAAACTTTCCAGTCAGTTGGGGCATCACTGACCTGGGGGACCCACGCAGGAGACTTAGGCGGTAGGGCCTAGTCAGGAACCTATACCACTGGGGGTGACAGGGTTTAGGCGCTGCCCACTAAGCTGTGTGAGGAACACTGAACTAGCCCACTGATCTGGCCCGGCAGGAGGGGAACCCAGGGACCAACTGAAGTGACCTGCTGACAAGCCTTCAACTCAAACCCCCCCCTCCTCAAGAAACCACCTCCTAAGGGCGCGAGAACCACCAAGCGCCAAGAAGACTACTCTCTTGTGTTACCAGGACTACTGGGGATCGACCAGGTACTGGGCTGTGCCACTTCTGCGCCCCTCTATCTTTATCTGGGCCTGTGCTGTCCTGCCTCATCCCCCTTGCCTAACTGCGTGGACTGTCTGTTAAGTGCTCTGATTGCCTAGAGCTGGCCCCCTGAACTGCCTGTTCACTGAGAGAGATTGCCTGCATTAACCCCCCCAGCGCTTTACTCCTGTGCCCTTGAGCAGCGCTGCATCTGCCTACCTGCTGCCTGCCTGAGGCACTACCTCTGCCCCGAGCGCCGGACTGTAGGAGCCTGTCCCTGCGCTTAGCGCTGTGCCTTCGGTGCGCTGTGGTCCCCCACTGTGAGCCCTACTGTCCAATTTCACCACTGCGGCCCGGGGGTGCGCTGGTGCTACATCGCGCCGCCTAGGAGCCTCCTGACCCTACCTTTGCGCCGCGGCCACAGCGCCGCCTGTGGAGACCTTCACGGCCCGCTGCATCACCCCAGCGGCCCTCGAAGCCAGGAGAGGGCCGGCGCTGCTCCAGCCTAGGCCGCGAGGCCGGGGACCCCCGCCGCCACATCCCATCTGCTGCACGTCACCGCGGCGGGCCCGAGGAGAGCACCTGGGAGTCCCCAAAGGCCGCGCTAGGCCTCAGAAGCGAGATCACTCGCCTCACGTGACGGGGCGCCCGGCCACGTCATTAGCCGTGCCCCGGCCCGCAGCTGTACAGCCATTGGCTGGCAAGACCGCACCCCCTCAGGCGAGGCCTCCGATTGGGCCCAATACCAAGAGAAGCCGCGGAAGTCCCGCGCCAGTGAAACCATCGTTGCGGAGGGGGCCCAGAGGAGCACGAGCCCCCTCCTCCTGCTGCAGACTCGGGCCGGCTCTCCCCAAGGCGGAAATCCCCTATTTAGCCCCGCACCCGGCCCAGGCCGCGAAGGCCGCTCGGGGACCGCCGAAGACACAGGTAATCCCCCGGGAAGGAGGGCGGAAGGCTAGGAGGAAGAGCGGGGCCACCAAGGAGCCAAGAGGGAGCCCCGCGGCCCCCCCTCCCCAGGAGAAACTGTAGTTGGGCCCTGTTGGCCGGATTAGCCCCATAAAAGAACCTGAACTGGGCCGGAGCCCTGTAAGACCATTTGGGGGCCTGCATTACAGCAAAGTGAACCCCGCGTTGGGGGACTGTTTTTTTTTCCAACCTGCCCTAGGCAGGACTTAATGGTTTGCTGATAAGGTGACACCTCTTCATTGGTCCCTAGGCACCAGGTTTCTATAGGCTCAATGTGGTTAAACGAAATGCTTATTCCTGCCTAAGGAAATGGTTGTGTTTACCTAAGGGAATATTTATTCATGCTTGCTGAAACGTGACCTAAATGCCTATAGTTTTCTGAGGAAACGTTCGCTCTGCTACTCTAATGAAATGCGTAAAGAGTTAATGCTGTAGCGATTCTGGAATTGTCTTAATGATTTGACAGCCGTGATTTTGGTTCTAGATATGCTGTGTTGATTAGGGCATTACCCCCCTTTACTCTGCAATGACATGGTTATAGTAACATACTGCTTTATTGAATTGCTCCCTGTGCTCCACTCTAATGAAATGTACTTGAATGCCTCTTTAATGAATTCCTTGCAGGGGCGGGCTTCATGAAATGTTTATGGTGATAAGCTACAGTGAATATTGAATTGCCCCCCCCCCACCCACCCCTGATGAAATGCTTTGAGGAGCTAATGTACTGAGTAATTGATCACCCTGATTTTGGTCTTAGATAAAATTAATTGTTTTGAATCAAAAACCTCACTGGTGTGGTCTCAGTCATTGCGTGTGCGTTCATTGTCTCAGTGGATGCATGTGCTGTGTAGTCACTTAACAGCTAAGCTTTCGGGTGCCTACCTGCTCATGCCAGGCTACCCCCCGGGGAACTGGTGACCCCAGTTCCTACATTGGTGGCAGCGGTGGGATTCAGGACCTGTGACTATACAGCACCCTCCAGTGGGACAAAGTGCGCTGCAATTAGACTAGACACCTATCGTGTATGCGAGCCTAATTAATTGACCCCCCCACTGTCTAGCCTGTGTGTATAGAGACCTGTGTTGACCCAGTATTGTTACCTACCTCCTAGTGCTTTCCCTTTACTTTTTATCTGGGTCCCCACCTGGCAAAATGGAGTTCCAGCTAGCCGACGTGGAAGAATACACAGAGGTGCAGCTTAGGGAATTTTGTCAGGGGATGGGGTGCCGGTTGGGCAGAGAGCCGCAAAGGAAGAACTTCGTACCGCCTTGAGGGCATGGGCAAGGACCCAAAGCGGTACAAAAGGGGGTGGTAATGGACGGAGCATCTGAACCAATCAAACACTCACACCCAGTGAAAAGATCTGGGTTTCATCCATCACCGTTCTTTAGCCCACTCTGCCACCCCAGTTCAGACAGCAAGGGCCCACCCAGAGGGGAGAGGGGATGGGGGACAGGAGGGGCAGGGTGCACCAGGGGAGGCGGGCACTCCAGAAGTCCCAGGACTACTCAAAATTGATGTGTCTGACAATGTGTTGCCAGGAAGACGTTCCGGGGCAGGGAGTAGTGTATCTAGGGGGAGTGCGTCGTCGCAGGAGTATGAGGACAGGAGGGAGGAGAGGCAATTGAAGTGGGAGCTTGCCAAGTTAGAGCACGAGAGGAAGATAAGAAGATAAAAAGCTTGCATTGGAAGAAAAAAGATTAGCAATGGAAGAGAGGAAGTTGGCGCACGAGCTTCAGCTTAAGGAGCTGGAGCTGCGAACAATGCAATTGAGTGCGCCAGAAAGTCCCAATGGTCAGGGCTTTAAGTGGGCCGGGTCTCAAGGGGTCTGAGCACCGGCAGTTTTTTTCAGGGGACCTCGAAACGGGTCTCTATCGGGCTCTGTTTTGAGCCCTGACACGGGCGGTCCTTTTTTTTCGGACTGCAGTGACACAGTTTGCTGTCACTGCAGTCCGGAATAAAGTGCCAGGGCGCAGCCCGATAGGGAACCGTTTGGAGACAGCAGGCACTTCGATGTGCGCAGGTCACACTGCTCACTTCTCACTACTGGAGAAGTTACATCATGACGTCATGCCAGGTGAGTTGTAGGGTAAGGGAATTCCTTTAAAGAGTCATTTTCTCTCTGGATTTCCCTTCTCTTTTTGAAACTCGGGAGCAGCAACATTGTGGTAGGGTCACCTGGGCTTTAATTGGAAACTTTGTCAATATTATATATAAGCCATAGTTCCAGCTTACTTATCTTCTGTAACTAATAACCATTCACAACGCCATTAGTCCTTACTTGTTGTAGGTATGATGTTACTTGTTGCATCACATATCTGGAAGCAATGACAGAAACAGAAAAAAACAAGTCGGGCGGCACACTATGCTAAGCACAGATTTTTAGCATAAGCGTTTTAAAAACACGCCCCTAATTACACTGGCCACACCCCTTTGAGAGACCCCCCAGTTTTTTCATCTCACTTAAAGCCCTGCCAATGGTGGCAGCGTACCTGGGGCTTAACACAAGCCTAGGTTTTGGTTACCCAAGGAGGTGATAGCGAGCTACACTCAGGGGGATGACATCGCCAAGTGGTTGGAGGGGTATGAAGTGGCCTTGACAGCCCATGGGGTGCCAGAGAAACACTGGGGAGGTGGCCTGTATCGTTACATCCCTCCCAATGTCAGGGACCCCCTCCTGTACTTGGAAAAGGCGGACCAGTTCAGGTATTCCCCCATGAAGGAGGCGCTCCTTAAAAAGTTTGGCCTCAACCCCGAAAGGTATCGCCAGAAGTTCCGTGGCAGCCATAAGCTGTCCACGCAGAATTAGGTGGATTTATTTGATTATGCCTGTAAGGCTCTGGATGGTTACGTGCGTGGCAGCGAGGTGCATGATTATGAGGGCCTGTACAATCTTTTTTTGAGAGAGCACCTCTTGGATAAGTGTTTTCCGGAGCTGCGCCAACATCTGGTGGACCGCAAGCTAACTGATCCCCGTGAGCTTGCGGAGGAGGCGGATACTTGGGTTAGCACCCGGGTGTCACACAAGGGCCCCGGGGGAGAGGGCCCGAAAGGCGGACAGGGCATCCCCCAGAAGAAAGAGGGGGGAGATAAAAAGAAGGAGTTCTCACGAGGCCCACAAACTAGACATTTTGGGAGAGGAGTAGGTACCCCACCTCATTCCAGTTCCCCAAAGCCCACTTACCCTGACAAGAGTCAGCAGCCAAAAATTGTCCGGTGCTATGAATGCGGGGAAGTTGGACACTACAAGGGGGATCCCCAGTGTCGCAAGAGATCCCCAGCCCCCACAGGTGGCAAGAGTCCCGGGGTGGCTAGTGTAGCGCTTGGGGTGGAGCTGCCCCTAGATAGGGAAGGGGAGTGGACAGGCCTGACCCTGGTTTCACTCGGGACAGAGAGTTGGTCCCAGTGACGTCCTTACCATCGAACACTGCTAAGTACCAGCAGAGGGTGAAGGTTAATGGGGAGGAGGTGGAGGCTCTGAGGGACACAGATGCCAGCATGACCACCGTAGTGTGGCGGCTGGTGTCCCCTGAGCAAGTTTACCTGATGTGTTCCATCCAGCCATGTAGGCTGACGGCAGTCTGAGCTACTGTCCCGTGGCTCAGGTTCCCTTTGAGTGGGGAGGAGTTAAAGCCCCGTTGAGAGTTGCAATAAGCCCTGCCTTGCCTGTGGACTGTCTGCTAGGAAACGACCTGGAGCACCGCCTGGAAGGAAGTGGAGTTTAAGGCCCACACTGAGATGCTGGGGTTACCAGGGCGGACTTGCGTGGTCACGAGGTCCATGGCTGCCCGGCAAGAGACTCAACCTGGGAAGGAGCCTGAAAATACGGCCCAACCCAATGCCGGTCTGGAGGAGAATGGAGTGGAGAACACATCCCGTGTGATGGATGGGGAGCCTGCGGAGGTACCCCCGGAGTCCGCGGAGGGGGAGGTTGTTCCCGTGGGGGACTTGCCGAGCCTTGCCGAGTGGCATGTGGAAGGAGGGCCTACCTGGGAGGAATTCTGTCGGGCGCAGAAAGAGTGCCCCACGCTCGAAGGCATGCGGCGGCAGGCCGAAGCCCAATCGGTCAACCAAGAGACCGGTAGTTATCACGTGTATTGGAAGGATGGCCTCCTTTACAGTGAGCCTAAGGTTCCGGTGCATCAATCCTCGAGGGCCTTAGTGGTGCCCCAATGCTACTGGGCCTTACTGCATGAGATTCCTTTGGCTGGACACCTGGGCCAGGACAAAACCTTTGCGCGGTTGGTCCCGCATTTTTATTGGCCCAGGATGAGAGTTGCCTCTGACACCTATTGCAAGACTTGCCAGGCAAGTGGCAAGACTGGGACTAAAGTGAAGGTCCCTTTGGAACCGCTCCCGGTGGTCGGGACCCCTTTTGAGCGGGTCGGAATCGACATTGTTGGGCCGTTGGACCCTCTGACCTCTGCGGGACACCGGTTCATCTTGGTGTTAGTGGACCACGCCACTCGGTACCCGGAGGCTATTCCTCTGAGGACCGTCACTGCACCGGTGGTGGCGCGGGCCCTGATGGGGATATTTACCAGAGTGGGATTCCCCAAGGTCGTGGTGTCAGATAGGGGCACGAACTTCATGTCGGCCTACATGCAGGCCATGTGGAAGGAGTGCGGAGTGACCTATCGGTTCTCCACTCCTTACCACCCCCATACTAACGGGCTCGTAGAGCGCTTTAATAAGACTCTGAAGGGGATGATCCGGAGCCTGCCAGAGGACTTGAGGCGGAAGTGGAACATCCTCCTCCCTTGCCTGCTGTTTTCATACCGCAAGGTACCACAGAAGGGAGTCGGGTTCAGCCCCTTTGAGCTGCTCTATGGCCATCCCGCTAGGGGGCCCCTCAGCCTTGTCAAGGAGTGGTGGGAGAAGACTTCTTAGAAGCTTCCCCGTGATGACGTCAGCTACATGCTGGCGTTCCGCAGCCAGATGGCCAAGCTGTGGAAGGAAGCCTCAGACAACTTTGAGTCTAGCCAGGCCGTCATGAAGGAGTGGTATGACCGCAACGCTCGGACGGTGGAGTTGGACGCTGGACAGAAGGTGTGGGTCATGGAGCCTGGGGAGCTTAGTGCCCTCCAGGACCGGTGGACTGGTCCGTACGAGATTGTGGAGCGTCGAGGCCCAGACCACCTATGTCGTTGATTTGAAGACCCCCCCCTCCCGACAGCCCCATCGGGTGCTCCACGTCAACCGCCTGAAGCCTCACCATGAGCGATCTGAGCTTGCTCTCCTCATGGTGACGGATGGGAGCGAGGAGGAGGAGAGTGAGCCTCTTCCTGACCTTCTGGCGGCTCAGGAGAAGGATGGTTCAGTGGAGGGAGTTGTCCTCTTCCCATCCTTGACCCCAGATCAACAGAGGGACTGCTGAGGAGCCACGACAGCAAGCAAGATGGTCGCATAGCTTCCCGGCTCCGCTGACCCCCGTCTCTCGCTCGAAGATCCTGTCGTATATCCTGGTTTCTCGCCCCATACTCGGGTGCATGAACTACTCTGCGAACTGATGGCGCAATCCCGAGGATTTTCCGACATGGTGGAGTGGAGTTATGTCAAGGTTTAATTTGAGGCCTAGCCCAGTCTGGAAGCCGGGGTCTCAAGTTTTGGTCGGGTCCTAGCTGAACAACAGCAGACTGGGGAGAGCGGCAGGGTCCGGTCCACGGAACTTCCGACATCTTTATGATTGATTTGCTGCCGATCTGCTGCCTAGAACTGTACCGGAGGTGCGGAGACGAGTGATGCCCGAGGTGGTGTGTGTGGGGGTCCGAGACCCGGGGGCCTGGCGTTCGTAGCGCCGGTGCCGTTGGATCGGAGACTTGGTGCGCACTAACGCCTACTGACGATCGGTCCCTCACGGTTCATTCCTGCTCCGCCTAATCTTACCCCGGGGAAGGTGCCTCTCTGTGGGGGTCAATATGCTTGATGCTATGCGAAACCCGGCGGAGCGGGTCCAGTGCGGCCCGTCATTGCGGTCAGTGATGGCGGCCTTTGAGGCACTTCAGGCGACTATGAAGACCCAGGCCTGGAATTTGATGTTGGCGGTGGACGGACTTAGAAGGATCGGGACCGGACTCTGTCTTGCTGCCCGAGACCCAGTGGCCTGTTCCTTTCCCTATTGCTACCCCAGCGATGCCATTTGACCCGGTGCTTGGAGCTTTCTATGCCCCTACAGAAGTGGAACGGTTCGAACATGTGGAGATTGGCGATGCACCTACAAAGTCGGAATCTTTGGAACTGTACTTGGCGGAAAATTTCACTGCTTTTCCCGATTTGGAGACGTTTGCTCGTAATTGCTCGTAATTGTGATCTGTGTGGGACTGTGTCGCACCCCCTTCCCAGCTGGTCCATCAAGATGGCGGATAGGATAGTGCCTGGTCTTCTAGTCGGGAAGGGGCATCGTTGGACTCGAGCGTCTACTTTGGGACTTGCCATCCTTTCTTCGACTAATAGACTATGTCTCGACAACTTCTGTTTGACCTTTGACAATTTTACGGTGGGGCGCTCTTTATCGGAGGAGATCAGCAAATTTGATCGACGGGGCCAAGGCTGAGACTGTTGTTTGAGGTTTCACAATATTGATTTATCGGTAACGGGACTGCTTTATTTGGTTACCGGAGTCCGGGGCGGGATTTCTGGTTTCCTCTGATGTACTGTTTTATTGTGGTCCGCTTGATTGTGTTAACATTGCGGGGGATTCTTCGTTAAAGATGGGGGGAGAGTCCGGGAATGCGTATGACACAGCCCTCCTCCATTTCCCACTTTTTGGGCAGGGTTTTAGTCCCTTCTTTCTTTCCCTTTCTTTTTTTCCCTTTGTTCTTCTATATTTCGGGTTCATTTACGGGGCGACAGGCACGCTGCTAGGGGGGTAGGCCGTAGTCATCTGCAGGGGTGGGGGGTTGGAGGGGGGGAATTTTGTTTTTACTATTTGTTTCTATGGCCTTTTTTCTTCTTATCTTTCTTCGCCTTTTCTTTTGCTTCTTCTTTTTCGGGTCAGCGTAGTGGGTCTATTCCTTTGTCAATTGTCGACTTTTTATCTGTGCCAAATATTTCACGGTACTTCAGTACCATCGGGCGGGCGCTCTACTGGTGCGAAATTAATTGTATGCTTGTTGATCCTGAATCGTATGCCCCAGCGCCACTGTTTTGAATGATATCGACCTAACTGTGGACTTCCTACTGTTTGGCCCGCCCTTTATGCACCTTTGTGATATTGTAAGGCACCTGATCCTTCTATCTCATATTATAAAATGGATCCTTTATTATCCTGCTATTCGTATAGTATGCTATGCTGCCAGTTTTAATTGAAGTCGTGCTGTATTCGCCTCCCGGAAGGCTGAGTCTGGTTCTAATTGCTTGATTGAAATGATATTGATTAGTGGCCAGCCCTGGTGGTTGTAGGCCCATACTTGTAACTGGTTGAAGTATCAATAAAGGTTTTCAAAAAAAAAAAAAAAACAGAGGGCCTGCCGCCAGGTGTTGGAGCAGTACGCCTCGTTGTTCTCCCTCACGCCTGGAATTACACATCTGTGTACCCATGATGTGGACACAGGGGACAGTCCGCCTGTAAGAACCAAGTCTTACCGGCTGTCCGATAAAGTTAAGAACAGCATCTAGGGTGAGGTGGCCAAAATGCTGGAGCTGGGGGTGATCGAACCTTCCAGCAGCCCGTGGGCTAGTCCGGTTGTGTTGGTGCCGAAGCGGCCCCGCCGGGCACCACACCAGAACTTCGTTCTGTGTGGACTATCGGGGGTTGAACTCTGTCACCAAGACAGACGCTCACCCGATCCCAAGGGCAGATGAGCGGATTGACCGGCTGGGAGCAGCCCGGTACCTCCGCACCATTGATCTATTATCAGGTCACTGGCAGATCGCCATGGCCGATGGAGCCAAGGAGAAAACCGCGTTCTCCACCCCCGAGGGCCACTTCCATTTTAGAGTGATGCCCTTCGGACTCAAGAATGCTCCGGCTACCTTCCAGCAGTTGGTGAACCAGGTGCTGTCTGGCCTGGAGTCCTTCTCAGCGGCGTACCTGGATGACATAGCTGTCTTTAGTAGCACCTGGGAGGACCATCTGCAGCATCTCCAGGAGGTGCTGCAGGCTTTGCAACGTGCTGGCCTGACCATCAAGGCTAGCAAGTGCCAGATTGGACAGGGATCTGTCGTTTACCTGGGACACCTGGTGGGCCGGGGTAAGGTGCAACCCCTCCAGGCCAAAATTGAGAACATCTTGGCCTGGGAGCCCCCCAAAACCCAGACTGAGGTCCGAGCTTTCCTCTGCCTCACTGGCTATTACCGCCTGTTTGTCAAGGGATATGGTACCATTGTAGCCCCCTTGACTGAGTTGACGTCCAAGAAGCAGCCACGAAAAGTGATCTGGACGGCTGCTTGCCAAGAGGCATTCGAAACACTGAAGCATGCGATGTGCACCGCTCCGGTGCTTGCAACACCTGATTTCACGAAATAATTCATCGTGCAGACGGACGCCTCTGAGCACGGCGTAGGCGCTGTGCTATCGCAACTCAACAACGACGGCAAAGACCAACCTGTGGCCTTTATCTCCAGAAGACTCCTCCCTCGGGAACGGCCATGTCGTACCATCGAGCGAGAAGCCTTCGCTGTGGTCTGGGCCTTGAAGAAGTTGAGGCCATACCTTTTTGTCTCTCACTTCCTGATTCAAACCGACCACCGACCCCTTCGCTGGCTCATGCATATGAGAGGCGAAAATCCCAAGTTGCTAAGGTGGTCCATTTCCCTACAGGGGATGGACTTTAGGATGGAACATCGACCCGGAGTTGACCACGCCAATGCTGACGGTCTCTCCTGGTTTTTCCGCCTTAGTGACGAGAACTCCCTAGAGGTTGGGTAGCTCTACCCACTTTCAGCTGGGGGGGACGCATGTTAGACCTGTCAGCCCTAGGGTGGTCTTTCCCTAATTTTTTTCGCCCTTATAATTTTTTTTCCACCTTTTTTTTGTTGGCCTTAGGTCTCCGGACACCTTCCCGTTGCTAATCAATGCTAAGGTGCAGGTGCTCTCTACTTCAAACATGGCTGCCACAGGCCCCTGCTACTGCAGCGTGGTCTTTTTGTGTAGCACCCTAGTTGCCAGGAGCTGTCTGGGACCACAAACATTGTTGCAATACCAGCCTTCCATTGCCTGCCCATAGTTAGAGTGTGGAAGCTCCTGGAACCTTCCAGAATAGAGGCGGAGTCCATTTTTGCCGCCTCAGAGAGTGGTCACCTGACCTGGGCATATAAAAGAAAAGGGAGGGAAACTTTCCAGTCAGTTGGGGCATCACTGACCTGGGGGACCCATGCAGGACACTTAGGCGGTAGGGCCTAGTCAGGAACCTATACCACTGGGGTTGACAGGGTTTAGGCGCTGCCCACCAAGCTGTGTGAGGAACACTGAACAAGCCCACTGATCTGGCCCGGCAGGAGGGGAACCCAGGGAACACCTGAAGTGACCTGCTGACAAGCCTTCAACTCAAACCCCCCTCCCCTCCTCAAGAAACCAAGAAACCACCTCCTAAGGGTGCGAGAACCACCAAGCGCCGAGAAGACTACTCTCTTGTGTTACCAGGACTACTGGGGATTGACCAGGTACTGGGCTGTGCCACTTCTGCGCCCCTCTATCTTCATCTGGGCCTGTGCTGTCCTGCCTCATCCCCCTTGCCTAACTGCCTAGACTGTCTGTTAAGCGCTCCGATTGCCTGGCGCTGGCCCCCTGAACTGCCTGTTCACTGAAAGAGATTGCCTGCATTAACCCCCCAGCGCTCTACTCCTGTGCCCTTGAGCAGCGCTGCATCTGCCGACCTGCTGCCTGCCTGAGGCGCTACCTCTGCCCCGAGCGCCGGACTGTAGGAGCCTGTCCCTGCTCTTAGCGCTGTGCCTTCGGTGCGCTGTGGTCCCCCACTATGAGCCCTTCTGTCCAATTTCACCGCTGCGGCCCGGGGGTGCTCTGGCGCTACATCGTGCCGCCTAGGAGCCTCCTGTGGAGACCTTCACGGCCCGCTGCATCACCCCGGCGGCCCTCAGAGCCAGAAGAGGGCCGCCGTTGCTCCAGCCTAGGCCGCGAGGCCGGGGACCCCCGCCGCCAAATGCCGTCTGCTGCACGTCACCGCGGCGGGCCCGAGGCCTGAGGCTAGCGCCTGGGAGTCCCCAAAGGCCGCGCTAGGCCTCAGAAGCGAGATCACTCGCCTCACGTGACGGGCGCCCGGCCACGTCATTGGCCACGCCCCCGCCCGCAGCTGCGCAGCCATTGGCTGGCAAGACCACACCCCCTAAGGCAAGGCCTCCGAATGGTCCCAATACCAAGAGAAGCCCCGGAAGCCCCGCGCCAGTGAAACCATAGTTGTGGAGGGCCGGCTCTCCCCACAGCGGGAAGCCCCTATTTAGCCCCGCAACCGGCCCAGGCAGCGAAGGCCCCTCGGGGACCACCGAAGACACAGGTAATCCCCCGGGGAGGAGGGCGGAAGGCCAGGAGGAAGAGCAGGCCCCCAAGGAAACAAGAGGGAGCCCCGCGGCCGCCCCTCCTCGGGAGAAACTGTAGTTGGGCCCTGTTGACCCGGGTTAGCCCCAGAAAAGAACCTGAACTGGGCCGGAGCCCTGTAAGATCATTTGGGGGCCTGCATTACAGCAAAGTGAACCCCGCGTTGGGGGACTGTTTTTTTTTCCAACCTCCCCTAGGCAGGCCTTAATGGTTTGCTAATAAGGTGCCACCTCTTCATTGGTCCCTAGGCACCAGGTTTCTATAGGCTCAATGTGGTTAAACTAAATGCTTATTCCTGCCTAAGGAAATGGTTGTGTTTACCTAAGGGATTATTTATTCATGCTTGCTGAAACATGACCTAAATGCCTATAGTTATCTGAGGAAACGTTCGCTCTGCTACTCTAATGAAATGCGTAAAGAGTAAAGAGTTAATGCTGTAGTGATTCTGGAATTGCCTTATTGATTTGACAGCCGTGATTTTGGTTCTAGATATGCTGTGTTGATTAGGGAATTACCCCCCTTTACTCCTGCAATGACATGGTTATAGTAACAGACTGCTATATTGAATTGCTCCCTGTGCTCCACTCTAATGAAATGTACTTGAATGTCTCTTTAATGAATCCCTTGCAGGGGCGGGCTTCATGAAATGTTTATGGTGATATGCTACAGTGAGTACTGAATTCCCCCCCCCCCTACCCCCCACCTGATGAAATGCTTTGAGGAGCTAATGTATTGAGTAATTGATCACCCTGATTTTGGTCTTAGATAAAATTATTTGTTTTGAATCAAAAACCTCACTGGTGTGGTCTCAGTCATTGCGTGTGCGTTCATTGTCTCAGTGGATGCGTGTGATGTGTAGTCACTTAACACCTAAGCTTTCGGGTGCCTACCTGCTCGTGCCAGGCTACCCCCCGGGGAACTGGTGACCTCAGTTCCTACAGCCACTATCCAGCCCTTGCGTCACACTAACACCTGATGTCCGTGACAGCCCTGTTAACAGAATCCTGTCTGTCAGCAGTGCCGCAGAGAAGTCCATGAAGTATTCACAACCAATAAGGAAGGTTGAGACATCCTGTGGAAGTTGGAATCAGAGGGTGGGGTTTGCTGGCGGATCATTAAATATTTGAGTGCCTACAAACTGCACCCATCATGACAGTATTTAATTGATTACCAGATCTTCCGTACATCAGGCCATGGGTGTGTGATGCCTCATTCGATGAGGTTTCGAAGGCCTGTGACGGGCATGATGAAGAGAGGGTTGGAGGCTGGTAAACTGGCTGTAGGTCTCTGATCACCACAATAGGAACAAAGCTAATGACACTATAGCAATGGCAAGAATATGTAAGGTATTGGCAGCACTAGGACAGACTGAGCACCTTTCTAATGGTACTACTAGCGTTTTGGCGTTTTGAACACCTCCCTAACTATAGCAGTATCAGACCTCCCTAATGACTTTAGAAGTACTCTTGCGTGTTGAGTACTTCCCTTACAATTGAAGTAGTACTCTTGCAAGTTGACTACCTTCTAAGTGCCATTAGTAGTACTCAATTATCCATAAGATGTCTTTCTCCGTACTTGAAGTTTTTTTTAAAGCCTCCTTTCCAATGTTATATAGGTGCTGCATCAGCGGTACACTTTTCCTAATAGCAGCTAGGACATTTGTGTGAATATGAATGGATGCTAGGTTTGCTTTCCCAACAGAGTGCAACATTGAAGAAAACCTATTCAGTTTTTCTAAAAAGTCAGTCATTAATGGGTTGATTTAGAGTTTGATGGAGAAAGTACTCTATATCCATCCAACTTGTAGTTTGCTTGCCCAGTTTAGGGTTGGGTGCACCAATAGTGTGGTGACTACTGATCCCACTCAGTCTCTTTTGCTGATATACTCCTCTGATGGAGTACGGGATGTTGGAGGTAAGCATACCAACTGTATACCCAAGGAGGTTGGATGGGGTTATTTTTGGCTGTCGACCGCAGTGAGGGAGAGTAAAAATAAACAATACCCTCACACCAGGGAAGAAAATTGAGGGTAATTGGTTTAAAAAAAAAATTCAAACAAAGTCCGACTTATGTAGTCTGTTTTAGAAAAATATAAAACTTTGGAAAACTTTGACTTATAGCCCTCATTCCACTCGTATTTTCCTGCCACTGAAGCCGCCCTCTGATTCCTGCTCGGGACTGCTGCTTGAACAGTCTCAGGTGAGACTGCACCGAACCTTTGCCGCATATTGGGACTACAACTCCCAGGGTCCTACCTCTCTGGTGCCAGCTGCACGTCATCGCCCAAGCGCCAGGAGGCGCCTTAAATTCAGCGGAGGGTTCCCGCAGCGCGGGTTCTTCGTTCCACTAGTTTTTTCCTGCTACTGAAGCCGCCCTTTGATTCCTGCTCGGGGCTGCTGCTTGAACAGTCTCAGGTGAGACTGCACCGAACCTTTGCCGCATATTGGGACTACAACTCCCAGGGTCCTACCTCTCTGGCGCCAGCTGCACATCATCGCCCAAGCGCCAGGAGGTGCCTTAAATTCAGCGGAGGGCTCCCGCGGCGCGGGACACGAGCGGGCGTGCCCGGGCAAACCCCTGGCCCAGGGCGAGCCCGTTTGAGCCCGTTTGAGCCCGTTAGAGGCTGGAGGAGGCTGGGCTGGGCCCCCTCTCTAACGTCGACAACCTGAAAGATAAAGTAAGTTTTCCATCGTAGTAGTTTAACAAATCTGATATGGCTGGATGTGCAGGGAAGGGGAGGAAGGCTGCAACGGGAGGCTATGTAGCCGGGACACTCGACCAATTTATCACTAGGGCCACTTCGGTATTAGCGCACAAAATCGAACTTACAAAGCGCCGCCTCTCTTTAGACCCAGCATTTTGTAAACTATCTTCTCTGGGAAATTTAATGTTGTCTACCACCCCGGAGCAACACACAAATGCTATTATAGAACTTGGGACTTTAAGTCAAAATAGAAGTGGAATAATGGAGGATATGGTGAATACCAGGCCCAAAGTAATACCAACATAACTGTACCTGGCAGGGTATCCACTCGCGCATCTACGATGCCTGCTCTCGAGGTTGTGCCACCTCTACCAGGGCATATATCAGGAGCGATCCCTAAGAGGAAGCGAGGTGGGGGTGCCCCAAAGGGAAAACACCTTAAGGTGGCCAAAATTAAGAATATGGGTAAATCTGCATGTGCCGCATCTACTATTCCTGAACATCAGTCGGCGGCACCAAGTAGTGCATCTAACATCCCTTCTGTCGATACCACGGCTATATTGGATGAGGGATTTTGGTCATAAGTAGGCGGACCTATTACGTCTTCTATGCAGCCCATCCTGGCAAGACTGTTGTCAATTGAGGACAAATTAAAGAAACTCGAGCAATTGAGTATATCAAATCTTGAGTGTATTAAGAAGATCCAGCCAATAATCAATTAAGATAAGAACTTGTCGTCAAGTGGCATAAGGAATACTTCCGCACTTAACCCGATCCCCCATACAACGGAATATGATCCCACGGAAGGCACCTTGCGGGCATGCGCTGGAACCGGACTGAGTACTAAGGATGATGTAGTTTCTCAGGGAACCATGGACACAGTTAAGGGTAAAATCACAGACCATCATGTGCTGGGAGGGGGTATAATTAAAACCTTGCAGGGGGGACGGAAGGGACCCTTTAACATTGATGAGCACGAGAATTTGTTACCACAAATTGATTTACCACCAGAGTCTATACCCTATGTCGTGGTCCTGGCAGGGGTCCCAGAATTAGAGAAGGGTAGTGTGGAATCATTTGTTGAATTGACGAATATAACAATTCACTGGTTAAATGCAAATAGACCCCTCCCTTCATATATGCACAGCCAAATTCTGTTCGCACGCAGAGTCAGTTGGGTGGGAAGGAGTAGGAAAGACATACAAGTTGACTGTATCATCATAAACTTTAGAGACATGCGAGTAGTGCAATACATTTGTGAGAGTTGGACCCATACCACAAGAACTAGAATTCAGCCATTAGACCTTACTTATTTTTAAACTCCCCAAACACAACGAGTGAATCCTGTTTGCAATAGAAATTTCCTTGATAGGGGTACTGGGGAAAACTATGTCAGAAATGGGACCGGCATAGATAGCTATGGTTTTGTTTCCAGTATTCCCCTTAGCAACAGGTACAGTGTACTTGATATGGTGGATTGACTTACTACAAATAGTACTAACTTCCAGAGTGTTTTCATTCTGGATAGAGGAGTAGAGGTTATGAGGCAACAACCTGACAACAACTCGATCAATGTGTATTCTGGGGGGCCTGAAAATTGTACCAAAGACAGTATAGACGGTGCCTGCAAGGAAACAGGATATGCTATTGACACTACTGAAATTAACCACCGTATATTTAGAGAGGGCGAACTTTATCACGAGCCTAATATAACTCTGAAAAGAGGAGAAAGGGAGGAGTTTCTGGAAAGTAAATATCAGGCTAGCCAATACAAACTGACTACAGCTGAACCGTATAGCAAAAGAAGGAGCCCATTGGGAGATGTTACCACCCAAACAGCTGTTAGCCCAAAAATCAACAAACTAGAAATGGGTAATATTCATAAGCTGATGTCGTGGAACATCGCTGGGCTTTCTTCTAGATCAAGGGACCCCACTTGGCTAACATTGATACAGGATTCCTCCATCATCTGCTTGCAGGAATCATGGGCAACCGAGGCCCTACATATAAATGGTTATTGCACTTTCCATACTCCTGCCAGACCGAGCACAAGGGGACGGAACAAAGGGGGATTATGTACTGATGTCTCTAACCTTGTGAATGATCTGGCAGTAAAATTTGAAAATGGATCTGAATATTACCAGATACTGCTAATAAGCGATGAGGGAAAAAAGAAAACAGTTTTAATACATTTTTACAATAACATCCCGAAATCGGAACATAGTAAGGTATTAGAGGAGTTATGTCAAACCCTGAAGCACACTTAAGAACATCTGTCTGCGGACATGTGTGTAATATGGGTGGGCGATTTTAACTGTTGTCTATGCCCATATAGCCATCTGGGCATTTGTGGTCTGGGCACAGACTAAGAAGAACCCCTAACACATTTCTCACACACTACTCTGGGTAACTGGCTGAATAAATTAACCTTTCAATTTGACTTGGGATTTGCAAATGAATTATGCATCCCACAAGTCCCTTTTGAGCCAACTTTTATCGGAGGGGGTGCAAATCAGTAATTGACTTCGTTCTCATGTCAAATCGGTACTCTTGTCATGTTTCTATTTGTGAAACATGTGACATAGTGACTAGTAACGACCTTCCAAATAGGCTACTATTTTCTCTTGCAGGGAGTAAAAAAACATCTCCAGTAATAGAACAAACATATAATTATAAACTAAATCTTGCAAGGACTAATGAATATGCCATAAAATGGAATAAAGTGGAACCCACAGCCTTTTTTGAAACCATTGTAAAAATTAAATATAGGGAATTCGAAACCCCTCTAGCCCAGACAGACGAAAATGCCCTAGTCACCGAGGCTTTCCTTAGGATTACTGAGGAAATACGAAAACTCCTCACAGGGACACAAAAACAAGGCATTACTAAGGCACAGGGGTGGTTTGGCAGGGATTGTAGCAAGTCCCATGCACACTTATTGAAGGTATTAAAACGTGAGCCGAGAAGCAGGGATGAAGTGAGGCTGGCTAGAACTGATTATCAACGAGCAGCCAAAAAGCGCAAGAGTCAATTAAAACTGGAAGCATGGCAGCCGTTACATCAAGCCTACTTAATCAAGGACAACCCTGGGTTCTGGAAGGCTGTTAATGCTTCTTTTTTGCAGATAGGGCAACCAATACAATAGAAGTGGCAATTACGGAAGATAGATGAGTTAACTATTTTAAGGACCTCTATCAAGCAGATGACCTAATTGAGAGTGAGGGAACTGACTTAACTGAACGAGATGAAAATGTGAATTATGCGTCTTTTCCCTTGAATATTGAATTCTCACTTGCAGAAGTTTTAACTGCTATTAACGAGAGTGCCGCAGGGAAAGCCCCAGGACCCGACGGTGTGCCAGTGGACATATATAAATCTAATACCGACTTATGGGCTCCACTCTTAACTAATGTCTTGAACAGCTGTAATAAGTTCCCTCCCACCTGGCTAGAGGCAATTATGATTCCCATCTATAAAAAGGATGACCGAAATGAACCAAAGTGATATCGTCCAATATCTTTACCGGACTCACTTATGAAAGTTGCTGGGAGGGTCATATTAAATAAAATACAACTCTGGGTGGAAGAAAGGGGCATACTTTCAAAGTTCTAATATGACTTTAGGGCAGGACTCGGAACGATAGAACAAGGTTTAAACTTAGCGCTGATCATTGCTAAATATGTATCAGCCAAAAGGGAATTTTTTTTTTTAATGTTTGTCGATCTAAGTTCAGCTTTTGATTGTTTAAACCACGACAAACTTTGGAGTACCTTGTCACCAATGGGTGTGGACCCAAATTTGCTCATATTTATTAAGGAGTTATATCGGGGGCGGGGTGGGGGTGCGGTATGGGAAGCAGGGCGAGTGTACAGCCAAGTTCAGTATAAACAAAGGAGTCAGACAAGGATGCATACTCGCACCGTTCTTGTTTAATTTATACATAAACAGTAGTTTCCCACCTGGTTCAGGATAAGCAGGACTACCCTCAGATTTGGAACGACCCAGTCCCCATTTTATTATATGCGGATGACGCAGTAAGTATGGCACGGACCCAGATAGGCCTCCAAAGAGCTATCACCACATTTTCAAATTATATGAACGACAGAGGCCTAAAAATAAATATAAGCAAAACATTTACTATGTGCTGTACTACAAGTAAAACCACCACATGCAAAACTTTTATTTCAAAAACAAAAATAGATACGATTGATAAATTCTCATACCTGGGTATCAACTTTGAGAAATCAGGCACTTGGTCATCTGCGATACATGCGCGAAAATTGGCTTCCTCCAGAGCCATAGGTACTGTTCACAACTTTTCCAACAAGTTGGGTGGACAACAGTTCCAGAGCTTGTGGACATGTATAAATCTAAATGTGTATCCACAGCGATATATGGGGCGGGGATCTGGGGAATAGCAGAAGTTAACAATATACACCTTTGTGAGAATGCGTTTCTGCGCTATCTCCTAGCCATCCCGGGCTCCGCCTCTACTTACGCATGCCATAAGGAACTTGGCTTACCATATATATCGGACCTCATTAAACTTAATCCCCTTCTTTTATGGCATAAGGTGTGGTCCACGGATGAGACCGGTTTTAACAGAGATATAATCAAGGATTGCCTTAATTTAGAGGGGGATACCAGGATTTCCTGGATTAAGTATGTACAGAAATTATCTAATGATATTGGTTATCCAGAATATTTTGATTCCCCAAACTGTCTAGAAACTGTATCAAGGAAGAACTTGAAAGAAATCTGTTTACATTTTCTAGAGAATAAGCGTTGGCTTACAGAGAAATGCAAGACATCAGTTATGAAGAACCATCTGATGCTCCAAGGCCAGGGAATTCAACCGTATCTAATACAGGTCCAAAGTTGATATTCACGCATGTTACTTGCACTTTTTCATGGAGAGACTTTTTTTTAGACTGGTTACATTTCCAGAGGTTAAGTCTTGGTCTAAAAATTTGTCATTATGTCCATGTGATGATACTTCTGTTCAATCAATGTTACATTGCACACTTTTTTTGCAAATTGTATGATTTGCCAAGGAGAAGATTTCTAATATTTATCCTGAAAAAGTGGGGTCTTAGACAATGTAGAGCAGCACTTTTGAGGCTTCAAATGCTGGAGGAAGAACTGATTATGCTACTCATGTCGTCTTTTTTAAAAGCTGTAATCAGACACAGGATTACATTGAATTAATTTATAACTATCTGTCTGAGCCAGTTTAAAATTTCTATGTACCTAATATGAGCTGCTTTTTTTCTATTGTATTATAATGATTCATAGTAATGTGTATGTAACTTTTATGGTAAACGTTTTATAATGTCAATTGTTTTTTTACTGTGCTTTTATGGTTTTTAATCAAAATCGAATAAAGCAGTCTTTGATTGACTTATAGCCATCATGTTTGATGGAGCCATCCAACAAACCTTTCCAACATTGACAGGATCTGCCATCACTGCTGTTCCTGTCAATGTATAGAGATGTTCGTAGGACCCAAGGACAGCTCTAAATTTGGTGTCTGTCAGGATGATGGAGCAAATTACTTCATCACCCTGACATACACTATACCTGGCCGGCCTTGCCCACTGTCAGTTTACATCTCTTTCAATATGTTCTAAATTACTACTATTCTACTATGATTCATACAGAGCAATCTAATCCTCCACGCATTCCAACGGAAACCCGCTTCTTCAGAAGAAAATCAATTCATAATCCCTCATTTCTGTTGGAATAATACACAATTTTCAAAAATATTCTGTTCCTTAGACTGAACAGAAATATCGCCTTCGAACAACAACAAAAACAAGAGTCTTTACATTTCATCTTTCAGTCCCATTACAGATCTCAGTGCTGTGGCATTCTACTCTGTGTTTTGACATTAACAAAAACAAACCAACGTATGTTTTGTTACTCCCTAATATATTGTCAAAAATAGAATCCATAAATAATGACCTCCTGTTCCTTTGAGTACTGGTACCCAGGGTGGTCTTGTATTGAGTGTGTGTCATTCTCATCAAATGATTTCATTCGGATTAACTCTAACTCTTACAAATGCTTCAGAGTCTAAACAATCTTTGTGAAACTCTTGCTGTGCAGCATTCCCACTGTGGTCTGTACAGAGTTTACCATCTTTCATCGCTGTGGGCCTTTAAATCCATTCTGTGGCAAGACGGTCACTGTGGTACTCAGAGTTTCCCTCCAAACACGTCAAAGTATTTCCTGGCTCTGTATGAATCCATTCAAGCAAAGAGTGTTGAATATTAACGATTTGGAACATATTCAACTAAATTGAAACATAACTTTTAATGATTTTCAATTTTTAGGAAAAAATAATAATTTTCTCTTAATGGTATGAGCTCTGCTGGGGTGAAATTAAGTGCAAGTAATAAATACCTATTTAATATAGGCTGTGATTTTATTTATAGTTAGTCTTTGTAAAAAAATACCTTTTTAAAGATTTATTTTAATTGTAACTTAATGAATAGTAGAATAATGTAATTATTACCTTCGGCAAGGCCAGTGTGAGGGTTACGCCAAGGGTTAGGGATGTTAGAGTTGGGGATTAATGTTGAGGTAATCATATTTTTAATATAATCCTTATTCTGACAAGATAACACTAGATGAAGATAAACAATTGCGCTTGATAAGGTTATAACAATGCAATGAAACATCATAGAGAAGATCAACAAGAACTAGCAACGTGAAGCAACCTACCACCAGACCTTCCATCATAAGAGATAACATACCCAAGTACCTGTCCCTAACATTCTCCTAGTGACAGGCCTCTCAAACATCCTCCTAATGAGGCCACCCTGTAAAACAGTGTGTCCTCTTTCAGATCCCTCTCCGAAGTACTTGCACCACTTCTCACAAGAGTCCAGGTTCTTCCTCACACACAGGAGCTCTTAAAACAGGAAATATCATCCAGCTATTTACCATCTTAGACTCTGAGAACCTTGCACACTTTTAATCCATCACTCAACTCTCATTCATCTTAAAGTGGGCCCCGGACACCAGGGGTAAAATATCCTAGCTGTCACAGATAAAGTGGAGTAACCCCTATTATGCTCCCCAAATCAGGGGTCTCTAGGCGCTTGCTTAGGGAACCCGTCCTGGTATTCCCCTGTGAGATACCCCCGCCGGGTGTCCACAAGGTGAAAGCCAGGCATCCCACCGCAAGGGGCCGTAGTGGAGATTAAGCAAGCTATTGCCCAGAGTCGCAGAGTGTGATCCCGTGAGTCGAGTAGGCACCAGAGCGAGAATTGTCGACTCCGTGGACTTTTTGAGCCCGAGACCCGCCGAGGCGGGGAATTGAACCCTGGTCCGCGGCCGATCTCCGCTTCCGGGTCTGCCGCCTCTAACTCCTGAGCCACACTTCTCCACTGCACTGTGGATTGTCTACTGTTGATACTTAAAGAGGTGGCAGCATATTGTGTGTGTGTGTGTGTGTGTGTGTGTGTGTGTGTGTGTGTGTGTGTGTGTGTGTGTGTGTGTGTGTGTGTGTGTGTGTGTGTGTGTGTGTGTGTGTGTGTGTGTGTGTGTGTGTGTGTGTGTGTGTGTGTGTGTGTGTGTGTGTGTGTGTGTGTGTGTGTGTGTGTGTGTGTGTGTGTGTGTGTGTGTGTGTGTGTGTGTGTGTGTGTGTGTGTGTGTGTGTGTGTGTGTTACAGTAAACAAACTGCTACAGTGCAGTGTAGTATTTTGACTGCTGCTGTGTGGATGATGGCAGCAGTGGGAGAGATTATTCTAATCTGATTTATCTAGTGCGTGATTCGCAGGTTTTTTCGGTGTAGCCAAAAAAAATGCATACACTTTTGTACTTACACAATATAACGAACGATCCTGTCTGGTCCAGCTCCTCTGGCTCAAGTCACTGCATTGCACATGAAGTGCACATTGAAGCCCATTCATACCTATGGAGTTGGGTTCTTGAATATCCTTTGGGTGTGATCATCATGTAAACACCGCCTCTAAACGTATGGACCTTTGTTAGTTGACGTGGAGAGAAATTTATATAACTGGTAATGATATGGGCATTAAAAGGACATTGGAATAAAGAAGACAATGTGACCTCCAGAAACCAATTTAAGACCTCTGTTGAGAGAAGATGAGCGTTAAAGTGTAAAGCCTTGGCACTCTGGCAGGGAAAATCAGCAGAGGTGAGATAGGTCCTCTCAGCTTGATGTCAGGAAAACATATCTCTAACTAGTCGAAGGAACACAATATTATTCACCTAAGTTCTTGTTGCAACATCAATGTACATTCACGCATGCGTGGGCCAATCAACCATCAGCGTTCTCTGGGAGCAGGGGAACTCACCTCTTTCTCGGGACAACACAAGAGTTCATACATTACTATGTCCTTGGATGTATTCCTGGACAGGCGGCCGGGGACAGCCAGCTCTTCCCACGATTCCACTCTCCCACCAGGGCACAACTTCATTGCTGCAACCTTACTATCAATCGTCAAATACAATGAACACATCTATTCACGAGCTAACAAAGAAACCTTGAAAACAGCACCTGAAGTTGGAAAAGCATGAAACTTGCGAAACAAGCAGAAATGAAATGTGCAGGCCTTGCAGCAACTTACTTGAGGTATGATTCTTTTCCAATATGGCCGTTAAACATGTTAAACTTTAGCATGCGTCAAAATAAATCACATATATTGGTTACACTTTGGTGCCGCCTACAATGGCTAATTGTGGTCACTTACTACAATTTATGAAAATAATACATGCATCTTAATACAGTTAAATCACAGTCTGATAATGAAATGTGAAATTATGTGGACCAATACATCAAGCAGCTCCAATACCCCCCTCTGGTGGCTAGGAAACCTATCACACCAAACAAATGAATCTTCCAAAGACAATTAATCAATTTACTGTTTCCAACATCTTATGCCTAGAGTTATGCAATTCTTTCATCTCTTTGTATGCTTTACACTTACTGTCTTTCAACTCTATCTCCTCCTTCCTTTGCTTTATTCTTTCCTCTAGTCCATTCTTCACTCGCATATATCTAAATCCCTTATACATAGTAAATAAGCAAATGCCAATTATCAACATGGGCTTTAGTACAGTACCCCAGAATCCACTACCAATATTCAAAAGACAAATATGCATAGCAGAAATCCCTTTATGTAGGTTTCCTAGCCCGTCTGCGCTCAGCGCCAGCCCCCCTGCCCAAACGACTACAGCTAATGCAAAAACTCTTTCTTACTCCAGTAATTACCTTGAGTCTCTAAACCCCAACAAGGCAGACTATAACTGCCATATTTTCCACCCAGAATACAGGCCCACTCAAATCCTAAACATTTGCCCTGGCTGTAATAATAATTTGCAGGAAATAACGACTCAAACGGTGGCGGCTTCTCCTATCATCCTAAATCCAAAAAAACAAAGAGTTATTCTACCTAGCAAGACATGTGTCCTTGCACCTGCAACAGAAAGCATGTGAGCGAAGCAACTTTGCACGCACACAAAATCTGCTGAATACATTTGACTGAAAAAAAGGAGCCTTCCCAAGGAAAAATACATTTCAGGCCTACAAAATTCAGCTAACATAAGAATTCACAGAAAGGCCTCTCATAACAAAACATAGAAATCATTTAGGCCTTTACACATTTAAACATATATTTTCCAAAGGCACATTACAAGCATCAATCTAGTTGCTCTACATACATGAATAAGCAAACCTACACATGCAGACTTTAATATGGTACACGATCGATCAATCAATCAACCATTTGTAGAGCGCGCTACATACCCGTGAAGGTCTCAAGGCGCTGGGGAGGATGCAGCACTTAACATGTGAACTAGTTCATTGTGCATCAACTAAATGCATTATCATTTAAACACTACATTGCTCCTTATAAAATGACATAGTTAAATTTCTATTCACTCTAATATATGCTGTTTTAGTATCACATTTATAATAAACACACTTTAATACATTCCTCTAAATATGCAGGTGCGATCGGTGATTATGATGCACCCCTACAAATTTCAGAATCATATGGCGCTCTATCAGTTCCCCCCTTTGATGACTAATGTTATCACGAAAACCACAACTTCCTTGGAGAAAGAACCAACTTAAACAGAACTTGTTGCCATCCCCTCTCGTTTGCGCCTCTCCATATACCCAAGATTCTGATTGTGACCGTCCTACAGTCTCTCCATCCTCCTCATTTGTTCTCTTAGCAATATCTCAGCTCTGTTGGACTCATACCACTTCTAAGCCCTGACAAAACCCCACAAACAAATCACACAAACCACAACTATGATGAGGGGCTTCAGAACGCAACCAAGAAAACCTTTTCCCAGCTTTGCAAACCAACTCCCCACCTGACTAAACCCTTTGCCAACTTTCTCCCAACTCCTTTGTCAGTCAGATCCTCAATCTCATGATGAATCATAGTGATGTTACTTATATATTTCTCCAGATCCTTTCTGTGGTCTGGTATATAAGTACAACATTCCTGAACTTTCAACAGTTTACAGACTCTGCCCTCTTTTGCTTAAAGGGCATCTAAAGCAAGGCGATTATGCAAAACCATAGCCCTTATTGACAACATCTCTCCTTACACCAGCAACATTGCTTTGTTCGTTGACAACTCATCAACCACAGTCGCAAACCTTCTAATTTTCACATCATTCAAGATCACTCCCAAACCTGGTATGATTGCTCCAAAGATGTCTCCAACTATTGCTCCCGCACTTTCACCTCTCTTCACTCTTGAATGCTTTCCTCCTTCTAAAAGTTCCAAATCTTTTGCATGGTATATCTTTAGGAAAATGATTGCCAAATAACACGTTCCTTACCACTTCGCAGCCAATCTTACATAAGCATTTGTTCCACACACATAATACACAGTTGGTATCATTTGTACAGGGCCTTGCAAAAAGTCCTTTGCAGAATCTTCCAAGTTAAAAACATGATCACACATAGTCTGTCCCACTGGAACATTCTCATAATAAGTCTGGTGGCATCCGATACACAATTTCCCTCTCTGCTCCTTATCGAGTGCTATAGGACCATTACTCCCTTTCGACTTGCAGACTCTCTTCATCGGTCCAATCCACCTTACCCTCTCCTGAATCTCGTAACTGTGTTAGTTTTCTGTATCTATCTTTTACTTGATCTACAAACTTCTTCTCTTCTTAGTGAGCAAGTCAAGTTATGCCTATGGGCATAAGCTGCATCTTGTTCTAAAGACGGAATGAAATACTTCCTAAGCCTGTCCTCCTGCTTGTAATAATCATATTTGTTATGGGACAGAGGGCCCCTGTCATGTCATTATGGATTCGGGATGTTGGGGAATGGACATTGGCTGAGGAGATACACATGCAGCGTACACATAAGGATGAGCGGCTGCAGGAGGACTTGCTTGCCTGGCGTATGATGTGTGCTGTGGGGTCAGTCGACAGCGATTCTGATGCAACTAGTGCTGATTTGTTCTCCTTTGGAGAGTCGGGGTCTGAGGGCGGGGATGCTGGAGGTGGAGAGGGGGAGATGGAGTTGGGGGTAATGCCCGGATGGCTACGCACAATGTTCCTTACTATCAGCTTTTAGGATTTACTTTGCATCCCAAAGATTTCGCTCTTGTATTTATTATTATATCTGCACCTGCTGGAGCCGTATTGGGGCAATGAACTGTGTACACATGTGTTTTCTTTCTACCGATGCCAATTTGGGGGGGGGGGGGAAATGTTGTTCATCTTTGCTGAAAAATAGTTTTAAAAAAAATAATCATATTTGTTCAAATGCTTATAATCTGGTACTTCAGGAAGCACTACATCATAATTAGAAAATAAATACTCAAACTGTACTCTTCCTTAAAAGATACTAAGCAACAAACTACATGAAATCCCATACATCAGTGGAAGGTGGTGATATCGAATACCCTTGTCCACTGAGGCAGGTAACTGCATACACACATAACAATCTTTCACATCCATCGCATCAGTGTACTCATACAACAACTTAGCATACACATTAAGCTTGAAATCACCTCTAGAAAGATCTAGATAAAATCTACGACTCTCCTCTAGCAGCAAGGCTCTTTCAGCTCCTATGGTGACCTCTCTTTGGCTAGAGGTGGTAGGTGTAGGCGTTCCCTGAACCTCCACTGCTTGCTCATGCGGGGCTAAGTAAGAAACTACAACTACTAGGATTATGAAAACTATCACTTCACCTACAAGTGTACCAACTATACACCTGGGTTTCCAGCCTCCATGATCTCAGAAGAGTTCTCAATTGCCGTCTCCAGATTACGTCAAGAAAAAGCTCCTGGCCCTGACGGTTTCACTATCGAATTTTATAGACATTTCGCTTCTTTTCTTTTACCAAAACTTTTACTTTTATTTCAATCTTTCCTTGATGCTGGTTTATCAAGTGACTCTTTTCAACAAGCTTTAATATGTTTAATCCCTAAAGACGATAAAGACCACTCCTTATGTAAGAATTACCGACCCATTTCTTTGGTCAATACTGATTACAAAATACTGGCCAAGATCTTAGCTCTAAGAATGGACCCTCTTTTACCTGACTTAATCGGGCTTGAACAATCGGGTTTTGTAAAAGGCCGTCTTTCCTCTGACAATTCTCGAGTCTTTTTTAACATTCTTAGTAAAGCATCCGCTCTGGATATTCCTATAGCCGCTATCTCCTTGGATGCGGAAAAAGCTTTTGATAGGATCAGCTGGGATTTCATGTTTCAAGCTCTTACCTGGGCTGGTTTCCCTCCCAAATTTATTTCTATTATCTCGTTACTCTATTCTGGCCCCCAGGCGTCCATCTTTGTTAATGGCATGGTTTCTGACTATTTTGCTCTCCAAAGAGGTGTACGACAAGGTTGTCCTCTATCCCCCTTATTGTTTGTTCTAGCTTTGGAGCCTTTTCCTACTAAAATCCGTCAGGATTATACAATTCAATTCAATTCAAAAGACCTTTATTCGAATTTCATAAAATTCATAAAAGTACACAATAAAAACATTCATTTGTACATTAAAACAGAAATGGAATAATAGATTTAAAAACTGAAGCATTTCTCATGGGGTAAGTAAACAATTTAAGAAGGGCTTTCCATGGTTTTACGTGCACCTGTAATAATTCTCAAGAAAGTGCTGGTGCGGAAAATTAATTCATCTGTATCCAGGGACAATAACATTGCATAGGATTCCCCTAATGAAAGGGGTCTGTATTTTCTAAAATACGGAGTTAAAAACCAATTAATATATTTTAAGTAAAATTTGCAGAAGAATAGAAAATGCAAATCATTCTGTTTACTAATACCATCACATGAGCATGGATTGTAATCATTTGCATGGTGATAGCCCAAGGGAAATCCCAATAAAGTTTTTATAGAGCCTGCCCTTAATCGGAACAGTAGTTATCTTTCCCAATTCGTCATCGGTAGAGTGAGGTATTGTGCAAGGTTATTCCTACTTAATTAATTTTTCTGATAAAGCACAACAGTTGATTTGACAGTTTCTTTTTTCATTCATTCTGAACTATAAAGTGCATACAGTGCTTGTTTGACCTCAATTTTGTCATTCACTTCAATGTTATTAGGATCGGAGAAAAGATGTTCCCTGTTTACATCGCTCAATGCTTTTGAAACCTCAGCGAGCCAGGGGATTGACATGCTGTGATCACATTTAAGGCAGTCTTTTATTATATTTTGTGTTAAAATTGCAGAATCATTTCTCCAGATCCTTAACCAAAAAAGAACAGGTCTAGATCTAATAAAGTCGCATACATAGGAGAGGTTAAGTTCCTCATGGCAAATCCATTCTGTGGAGGAGATTGGGGCACCCAGGATTTTCCTACAAAATCGCGCTTCTTCACGCAGGATTATACCATTTCTGGTTTCCACTTTGGTTCTCAACAAGTTAAACTCTTGGTGTATGCTGACGATATCCTTTTCTATTGCTCTGATAGTCTTTCTTCTCTTCCTCCTTTTCTTCAACAAGTCTCCCCTTTTTCCGCGGTGTCTGGTTATCGTCTTAATGCTGACAAATGTGAAATTCTCCCTTTAAATTCTTTATGTCACAAACATCTTTTCGTTCATTCTGGTTTCTCATGGCAACATACTAAGATAAAATACTTAGGCGTTTGGTTTGCTCCTCTCCTATCCGACACTCTTAAATTAAATTTTGAATATATTTCTAAGAAATTGGAGGCGGCCATCTCCCGCTGGAATCCACTCTTTTTGTCTTGGTGGGGCCCGTTTGAGTTCTATAAAAATGATGCTTTCTCCTCTTCTATTATATACCATTTCTAGGATTCCAATACCTATTCCGGACTTTATACCATTTCTATGATTCCAATACCTATTCTGGACTATTATTTTAAAAAGGTTCAGGCGGGTGTTTGCGTTCCTGATTTCAAGACTTATCATTGTGCTTTCTCTTTGAGACAGTCATCTCAATGGTTATCAACTGATCTCCCCAATTATCCTCCCCTTTGGCTCAAGATAGAATCTTCTTTTGTTTCTCCTTTTGATTTTCGTGAAATCTTATCTTTTACGTCCAACTTGACCCGTCTTCATAATCCTATCATTTCCATAAACTTCTCCTTCCTTATTTATCTTCCTCTTACCCCTCCCTCCCTTCGACTCATGAACAACCTATTTGGTATAACAAACGGCTTAAAATTCGTGATCGTACTTTTTTCTGGAAGACCTGGCACTCGCGTGGCATACGTTGGATTTCTCAACTTCACTCTCATAATACTCCTCTTTCCTTTTCAGATCTTCAATCCCAATTTTCTTTACCCTCTACTTCTCGCTCACAATATAACTTGTCGTATCCTGTCCTCATTCAGTATCTTCAATCGCTACCGATTTCCAATGACATTCCTCCTATTCACAGGTCCATATCCTCTAGTTTAGATTCCTCTCCCTCTGCTTCATTTCTTTATAACTCTTTTCGTTTCCTTACAGATAGATCCAAAACTAAAACTGAGCTTGCATGGGAAATTGATTTATCTCAGGTTTGGCCGATTCCCTTATGGGACAAGATTTGGTCTAAGATTCCTAAGACCTCCAGAGCTGCTAATACCACTCAAACTCTCTGTTTTATTTATATTAGAATTTTGTTTACTCCACGAGATTTATCAACTTTCTCCTCTGACACTGCCTCTACTTGCTAGTCATGTCCCTGCCCCTCTGCAGATTTAAAACATATGCTATTTGATTGTCCTCCCATAATCCAGTTTTGGAAGTTAGTATGGCTCCTAATCCAAAAGATTTTCCACTTTCAAATCCCCTTTTCCCCTTCTCACATTTTTCTAGGTTCACTATCCCCTGCCCTTCCCCAATCTCCTCAACATTATTTACTCATTGACCTTTTGATAGCTGTTGCCTTTCATCTTATTACCTCTAATTGGAAACATGCCACCAACGTTTCTTTCCGCTCGTGGTGGAACGCAGTATGTTTTCATCATCGTTTAGACACTAATTATGTCTCCCCTGTTTCCCTGGCAATTAAAAGAGATCTAATCTGGCTTCCTTTGGTAAATTATCTTTCCTCATCTGCTCCCTCAGTCACCACTCCCGACCCTACTTTCGTTGAAGTACAAAACCCACCCTGAAATTCCCTTTGCCTTTTTCCCTAATGATTATTTTTATTAGTGTACGCTACTTATATTGTATTCAATATGTTACTTAATTTATTACGTTTTGCAAATGATTATGCTTGCTTGGTTTTATTCTATAAGATTTTGAATGCCTTTTATTTTACCTTTTTGTATTTCTTAATCACAATGTTTTTCTTTATTATTGTATAATCTCACGGTTCATAATTTCCTCTGTTTCTTCACTTTCTGTTTCTGTTCTTTTATATCTTCAATAACTCAAACTTAAAAAAAAGAAGAGTTCTCAAAGTTCTCAGTTCAGCAACGAAAGCTCAAGAGTCCCCTCTCCTCCCGTTGCTTGCAAACCAGTTCAACAACACTCTGAAAAGGTTGGAAGTCCCCTTTTACAATTTCAGTTCTTTATTTACACAGTCCGAAAAAGACTGCCCTAGCCCTTCTCCTTTCTCTACGGAAAGTCCCTAAATTTCTAGGGCTAGGTTATCTTCTTTCGACTTATTTACAACAATTCACTTTCAGTCCAAATAAGATTTGCTCCAATTTTTCTCTAGAACATGCTACAAGAGTTCAAGACGAAGAACAATCATTTCATGAGACGGAGCTTCAAAACCAAATGTAGGAAATACCAATCTGTTCAAAATCAGGTTGCGAATTCTGCTTAACACTGGGTGATTCGGAACTGTGATGGTCAGTACTCATTCAATTTCAAGCTCTGGAACCAAAAACACCACATCTATCTTCACGTTAGGACTATTGCTGACCACTGTCACTCCCCTCAACCCCAAGGAACTCAGCACTCCTGGCATTAGTCACAACATATGTCCACTCCGTAGTTCCGTATCTCCGACAAGGCACTCTTGTTCATCTTGATTTTCTTAGACCTCCACAAGCTTACCCTTCTTCGTTCTATTCTGATTTAGACTCTTCAGATACAGGAGCAAGATCTCTCTCAGATACCAGTTGCAGATTCAGTCACCTCTGCCTCTCAGGCCATGCTTCTTCTGTACTCTGAGTTCTTCTGCTTTCTTCTCGCTCACTCTGCGCACCACTTCCTTCTGCTGAATCTGATTCTGGACCACTTTCACAACAACTTTCTCCATCTGTAGCAGTGTCTGTGTCGTTGTTATTGTGACCCTCCTCTGCTTGGTCTGGTGAGCAACCAGCTTCGTCAGCGACCCTCACAGCTTGGCTTGTCCTCTCCATTGGCCCTGCCACCATAGCTGGATTTTCATTCGAGAGAGGAGCTGTTTCTTCCAAGGGTGCTGAAACGCTGCAGGTGTGCGAAGCATGCACCCAATTTGGCAAGCCTCCACACTTCACTGCTGTTTAAGTGATCAGTATCACCTGGTAAGGGCCTCTCCAGCGAACGTTTAAACAGCTTTTCCTCACGTGCTTTCGGACAAGCACCCAGTCTCCTGGACACAGGTCCTGACAAAGATCACTTGAAGCTGAAACAACAGAAGCCTGCACCCGATGAGACACAGAACGGACCACATCAGCTAGTCCCTTGCAATAATCAAGGATTAGATCATCTGTGATGTTTATTAAAGCTGACGATGACACTGCTGGTAACCTCATAGCCCTCCCCATCAATACTTCATGAGGCGAGAGACCTGTTCTCCTGTCTGGTGTACTGCGAACGCTTATCAAGACCAGAGACAAGGCATCAGGCCACTTCAGAGACATAGACAAACACACCTTTGCCATCTGGACTTTCAAAGTTCCATTAATCTGCTCCACTATCCCAGAAGCCTCTGGTCAATAGCTACAATAAAGTCTCTGGTCAACGTTCAAAGCAGTGCAAAGCATCTTCACGACCCTCTATCTGATTCTAAAGAGGTCGGAAAACCAAATCTAGGTATGAGTTTCCTCAACAACAACTTAGCTACAGTGAGTGTATCGCACCTTTTTTTTTCGGTAAGCCTCCACCCATCTCGAGAACACACATACCACCACCAGAATGTACCTCAACCCATTGCACCTAGGCATCTCTGCCTAGATGTACTGCACCATGAATATGTCTTGCCATCGGGTTCAACAGGTCATCAGGTAACACTGCTCGGCCATCACTCGAAACCCAAATGTCAACCTCACCTTTCTCACACCCTGACCTGATCCACACACCATTCTCTTTGTCAGATACCTGTTCCTGTAGGCGCTTGAGTTCGTCCCAAGTGTCTGCCATGGCTAACCTCATGTTGAACTCGGTTCTTTCTTGGCTCTCTCCAGTGTAACCCCCAGTAACAATACAACCTTGTTCAGCGCAAAAACGTGCAACTTCATCAGCATTTTATTTCCAAGAGAGACAAAATCAGTCCCCTTTCCATGAGCTGTGCACTTCACCACAGGAATCTCCCTTGGGTGCTGTAAGGCTTCCAATAGTAGCCTCACAAACTCCCCGTTCCTGATAGGAGATCCAGACGATGTCATGTAACACCTCTGTGACCATAACTGTCCGAAGTCGTGAACCACACCGAATCCGTACTGGCTGTCGGTGTATTTGCAGCAGCCTTTATGAGGCATCCTTAGCCCTTCAACATCTTCTTCGAAAATGACACTACTATTCTACCGCAACGTTGACCAGAAGGAATTTTCCTAATTCTTTAAAGCAAACTTGTAAAAGTCAGTTAATCTAAGTCTGTTCCGCAACTCAGTTCAGACACAGTTCATCACCGAAAGGATAAATTCAGGGGTCAAAAAGGAATCAAGTTTGGGAATAATCAATTGGTATGCTGTTGTGGAATAAATCATGGGGGCTCAGGTTGCACTACTTTTAGTTCACTCTGGTCACAGTTTATTGGATCAAGTGCACTGTCATTGTAATATGTCCATTCTAGTGATGAATACTTGCAACAAGGTACTCCTGCCCCCTTTGATCTCCTGGATGCTGGCTGTTCTTCTTCACTGTCACACCACTTGAATCAGTCTTATGAATAACAGTTTGTGGTATGCGTCCATCAGAGACACTGGATCTCAGTCTCTCTCGATCTCTTGGCCAAGCGTCCTTCTCATTGGGCTCTCCCATCCTCTCTACTTAAGCCCTCAAAGGGTCTGAATTGTTTCTGGTTTGTACCTGTGGTAATACCCTCAGCTGCTTTCTGCTCCACCTCCAGGTGGTCCTCCACACTACTTTGCAACACTTCTAGGACCTGGTCTGCTGGTGGACCCTATGGCATGTCACCACCCACTTTGGTTCTTCCTGTTGGTGGGGAACTGGAGGTCTAAAACTGGTTCCAGGGGTCACCACCTCATCTAGTGGTCATCTAAATCACTGGGTACCCAGTTCTGTACATTTACTGGCTGTATTGGTGACAAGGATCACTGTATACAGTACCTTCCAATGGGGCTTTAGGCAGGACTTCAGGCGTGTTTCATTACAAGGGCCCAGCCCCTCGTAAAAAGGTTTTGGTACTGCCGCTGGTCTGGGAGGCAGTGATAACTCCAACCTGGTGAGAGACAGAATGCACCACATCAGCCAGTCCTTTGCAGTAGGCAAGAATCGTACCATCTCTGATATTGACGAGCTCTTTTGTAGACACAACTGTCAGTCTCATATCTCAGCCCATAAGGATTTAATGGGGTGAAAATCCTGTCTGCCGGTCAGGTGTACTTCAGAGACTCATCAGCACCAGTGGCGATTTCAATGAAGTGGACACAAAAACTTTAGCCAGCTGGGACTTAGGTGTCCCATTAACCGGTTCTACTATACTAGAGGCTTGTAGCCTGTAACTACAATGCAGATGCTACTCCACCTGTAAAACCCCACTAAACATTTTTCGGATCTCATTGTTAAAATGAGTACCCCGTATTGACTCCAGAGAGTCCGGATATCCAAACCTTGGGATGAGTTTTCACAACAGCAGTTTAGACACAGTGAAACTATCATTACTCTGCTGTAATGGGAAAGCTTCCACCCGTCAGGATAAAATGCACACTATGACCAGGACATATTTCACCCGTTACAAACAGCCATTCTGTTAAAGAGTCCTTTTGATCTGCCTACATGGCCCTTGATCACTGGTGTTCTTCTCACTCCATTCATTAGCTGAGAAACTACACAAACTCAGCCACAACACTGAATCTGGAGTTAAACCAATTCTGTATGAACAACCTAACCATGTTACTATGTGTGATGACAATGGGAATGTGGTGTCATTGGAGATAACAAATTGTCAGGCAACACAGATCAGCTGAAATCCTGCTCTGACCCAACTCTGCTAATCAGACGCAGGCACATCTTCCTTCAACCTCTGACCCAACTCTGCTAATCAGACGTAGGCACTTACTTCAACCTCTTACCTCCCATATATCAGCAACAGACAACAGCTTGGGGAATTTGTTTACTCCTCTCATACATTTGTATATTCCCTGTTAAATTCATGTGCCACATTAGCACAATATGAGGCAACTTCATCAGCATACAGCTCTCCGAAGGTCACATAATCATTGCCGTTCCTGTGGGCTGCGCCTCTTCCTGATGCATCTGTAAAACCTCCATCAAATGCATCACAAATTGCCCATTCCGATAGGGGATCCGGAAGAAGTCATGACCATAACTGTCCAAAATCATGGACAACAACAAAGACATATTGACTGTCAATAAAAATTGTCACCCTTCATTGGTCAGAAATGTAACAGGCTATAATAAGAGCTACAAGTTCTGCTACTTGGGCAGAGCTGACACTGTGGAGCGAAAAGGATTCCACAACTCCTTGTGTAGTGTAGTTCCTATATTCCCAATAGGCTCTGCACATTGGAATAATATAATCAGCAGTGTAGACGTAGGACTGAGGTTATCTAGGTCTCTACTGACTATTTTATACTTAATTAGTTTTGCCAGCTAGCTCAGAGGTCACTAGAAACGTTCTCGAATGCTCAGGAAAGAGTTAACCGTCCTGATTTAGACAAGAAGGGATTAGTTTCTGACAACCGCATAAACATGACAACTTTGCTCCCTCAGAATAAAGAGTATATCTCTATAGTTGTGTGAAAACAATAGACGGTTATTTCACTCAGTCAATCATGCATACTTAGTTTCACCAGAGTGCAGAGAAATAGAGAGACAGACGTTTTCAATAAAAGGTGTTATTTATTGAGCAGTATTTCTCATGCAAGAGAAATGAATTGCCACAATTGCAATACTTATCATGAAGTAAAGTGCGTACAGTAAAAGGAGTATTATGAAATAATACTGTAAAAGCATTGATATGGTATCTTAGCCATATGATACTTTAAAATGGATAAAATATATACATACATAAAAACATTGACTAACGTACTCAACTGGTGCTTCTAAGATAGCCTACCCCGGTGTACCTGGCCTAAGCCTAATACTTGGGAAGGAGTAAGTAAGTTGCAGTTTAAGTTAAGTTGGTTTTTGCCAAGAATCTGAATCAAGAATTCTCTTTAAGGATTTAGTCAGCTCCGTACCTTGGTAATACAATGTAGGAGGTCTTGTATCTCTCTCTCAGGACTCGATCTCCCAGACCCCGCAAGGGTGACTGGAAGCACCGGAGCTGGATTTCTCGGCAGGAGAAAAGACAGCGTCTTTCTCAGTGCGTCAAATGGGAGGGTCGGCTTCCTTCGGCATTCGCATCAGCTGGGCTTCGGGTAAGTAGATAGCCGCTCTGCTCCAAACCACCGTATGTTTGCTTAAGGCAACGTTGGTATATTTATACCTGGAAGGTGCCGGGTTTGACGTAAGGGTGGACATAAGACGTCACTAAGAACTAACAGTTCTTTCTGGACTCCAGGAGTTCTTGTGCAAATCAAAACAAAAGCAGGGGGATTTCCCGGGCTGCTGGAGGCTTGGTTTGTTTAAAGAAAGCGTTGTACTTTCTAGGAGTCTATGGGAGTAGCCTTCCCGTATTTGGACCGTATGGGCTATTACTAAATATGGATATGATTCTTATGCCTTTATAAGGTTAATATTTGTTATAACCATATTTGATTGAACATCAAAGGACTTTCTTTACATCCATATGGGACTTGGCACCTTGTCAAAATTATATTTAGGAGCTGAAACCCGAAGAGAAACTGGCTCTCCACTTGCAACAGAATGGAAAAGAGCGCTTGATACAAACCAGCCACTGCGAACAATTCAGCGTCACAAGTTGTGAGAAAGTTATCCTTTTGGCCCTGATTCACCCCCCCTACCATTTTTTTTGCTGACTGATTGTGCCCTGGGCTCTGCTTACCAGACCCAGGGCCAGAGCTCTGCTTTAAAGGTACATGGTAGTTAGGTATAATTACAGTTGGCAATGACAGGCCCCTGTAAGTCCCTAGTATATAATAAGGCATGGAGGATTCAAACTACCTATACGTCCATTGTATATAATAGGCAGGGAGGTTTAGAGACCCAGTAGATTTGCAGCACTGGCATGTGCACTGCTGTGTTGCCTGCTGTCATTTTTAAGGCAGCCCTGCTTTGCAAAATGCTTTAAAAAATATAAACTATATTCAAATTCAACTTTGTAATTAAAATTACTTCCAACGTAGCAATCTACCTTATTTTTACGTTTAGGTCACCCCTAAGGTATCCCATAGGTGCCCCAGGAGTATGGTGCCATGTAACTATAAGCATAGATATTATAAAAGTTGTTTTATGTGCCCTGGTGAGGGAAAAACTGCCAATTTCCCCATTGTAGATAATTAGCTCCATATACTAACACTGGAATATTTTATTTAAGTATAAATGTTGATAGGAGTGAGCTATAAATGTCATTCAAGGAGCTAAGCGGTCTTAATGAGGTGTGAAGTGGCCTAAGTGGCCTGCTAGAGAAACAAAGGAGTACCTGCGGTGGAGAACTACAGAAACAAAAGGCAGGATGAGGGAGGGGTAGCCAAACCAGTCTTCAAAGGGTGAATTACACTTTAGGACAGCACAGGCTCACCCCCACATCCGTACCCCTTGCCACACAGGAGCCCCAGTAATTAGATTAGGGAGAGGGCTGGACAGGGAGTGTTCGGGAATCTTAGCCATGCCAGGTGATTGGCTTAGCCTGAAGAATGGTGCTTTCTGGGGCAAGAATATGCTGCACAGGAATTGGTCATACACCTGGCTGGCACCCTCCATCCCATTGGTCAGGGGTGCCACCCTGCTTGAAGCCCAGGAACACTGCATAAATATGGAAGAGTTGCATGCAACTCAGATCTGCTGCCTGAAACTACAAGGAGAAGAACGAATGCCATACTGGAAACCTGTTCTGCACCCCGGAGGACGGCACCTGCTGCACACTCTGGAACTACAGCCCTAAGGACTTTGCCTTGCTTCAAGGATTAAGGAGTGGACTCCCCGCAAGCCACAGGTTAACTGAGGCTACCTGCATCAGCTCTACCAAGAAGTCTCTATCCTAGAGTGCATCCAGTGGACCTCTAAGGATTTGGCTAGGTTAAATGTGAAAACTGTAGTCCCAACATCCCAAGGACCATATCAGAGATTTTTTGGACACTTTGAACCCTCAAGGAGACCTTCTTGAAGAAGATCCAGAAGTTTGGGAACTTTTAGTTAAAAAGCTCAATAAGGTGACTGACTCGACCTCGAGTCAAGCCAGGAATCTTCTACCACGACGCAGTCTGGATTTCAGGTTCATCCTGCAGAAAGCTCTGGAGCTCCAGGCTTCCAGGATTTCACCGGGGTCTCACAGAAAACCAAGCTGACTACAATCTAGCCTGAAGAGGAGCCTCGATTGAATTCAAAAGAAAAAGCTCCAGACATACAACTAAGTAGGATAGTAAAGTTTTGGCCAAGGCCTCCCGCTTATTGAATCCGACCAGGGCTCCATTGCGGTTGGCCTCAAACTTTGACTTTGTCCTGGTCAAGCGTGACCAGATGTCGCAAATTGGTGCTGTACGTTTTTATGCACTAGAAAGTATTTATTCTTTTAAAATTCATACCTCTGGTTCTCTATTTATAATTTGGTGTTGAATTTTTATAGTATGTTGGTTGTGACTTACTTATTTAATGTATTGGTGTTTTTAAATGCTTTACACACCTGTCTCCTAAATTAAGCCTGCCAGGTTGTTGCCAGCTACCAAAGGTTGAGAAAGGGATTAATTTATTGAGACCCTAACGGAACCTTTATTTGTGTTTGAGGCCTTATTACTAGTGGTGAGTCACTACACATTACTGATGATAAACAGACTTTCCAACACAAGGTTTCTGAAATAGAATCAGAGCATGAAACATGAAACAACAATGTTGTTAATATTACTAAGATCCTGCACTGTGCGGTAATTCCAATAGGACTTCTGCATACTTCCATCAAACGTCCTTGCTGTATGAATGACTTAATCACTGGGGCAATTCCAGAGACTATCTCAGGTGTGAGATAATATTTTGGCATCCATGGGTATTCAGCATTAGGTTTGATTGTTATTCAGACATGTTCTACACCTTTGATAAGTCCAATATCTTTCCATGAGAAGTCCTACACTTCAGTCTTCACAGTGTCTTTGAAGTCGAGAGGCAAGTGATCCACTGTCATTAGGGGTAACAGTCAAACTTCCGTCCCTTGTCTGGCTATTTACAATTCAACATATTCATCATGAGTTTGAAACTAAACACCGTCTAGTGTGCAGTAAATAGTGCAATTTAACTTGCACAAGAGTGTGTGCCCTAGTAGTTTAACGAGACTAGAATCACATAAAACAATTTGATGGCCTTCCTCTAATGAACCTATTTTAATTGGGACTTTCTTGAGACAGGATTAGTTATTTGTTTATTTGTAATACCTACACCTTTTATCTGTTTTCCCAATATGGATAGGTCAGGGACAGGGCCGGACTGGCCATAGCGGGCACTGGGCAATTCCCCGATGCGCCGCACGGGTGGAGGCCGTTTTTGTTACAGGGCCGGTTCTGCAAAATCGTCCGAAAACCGGCCCCGGCAAAGAGCTCGGTGGCACCCCCCCCCCCCGAGTGGGGAGGAGGGGGGGCAGCCTAGCACTATGCCAGGGTCGGTTGTGGTTACCAGTCCGGCCCTGGTCAGGGACTTCCACTGTTCTAACAGTGGAATGAACAGCACCAGTGTCGATTAGAAAGAACACTTGGCGGCCATTCACCTTGCCTTCTACGATTGGACTACTCTGGTCTACCTCCAAATCTGCACCCCGACCCAACAACCACCCCTTAGGCACCGTCATTGTGATTGATCAGAGTCAAAACCCTCAGACTCAAACATGGTGTACTGTCGAGATGGTTTCTGATTTTGGACAGAACTCAGATTCATCCTTAGGGCTTGGTATGCATTGAATCTAAGGCTGCCCATTGTTTGAGGTAGCATCAAAGGTTGTGGGACTTGCATCGTCAGGGCTTGAGGCATGTTAGGATTTTGCATTACCGGCATCAGAACATTTTGCATTTTGGTGGGATTAACATTTTGCATTTGACCATCATTAGCTATCATGTTTGGGTCATGCAGGCATTCTCAGTGCCATTGGTCCGATTTATTGCAATAGTTACATGAATTAGATCGTTTCAAAATCACAATGTTTAACCCAGAATTTGGATCAATCTGAACCCTGCAACCTCAACCTTGTGAAACACCATTTACACCCTGCATCACCTGTCCTCCGCACAGATATACTACATCTTGCATTCCATCAACATTTTCTGCATACTGCTGATGCTGGAACTCTTCTGTGTCAACTTTGTTTGTGCCAGCATTAACTTTTCTCATCATTACTATACTCCGCATACCTCAAAATATTGTCCAACAGATTATTCTGCCAACAAATCACACTCTGCTGTATATGCATGCTATTCTCCAGATGCAATCCAAGAACAGACTGGAACACACAATTTCCCATGTCTACCCTTTTGGGGTTCTCAACACCGATATGTTGATTGAATACCTGTAACAATCGTTCATAATAAGCATGCACTGAATCCTTAGGATCTTGAGTCGCGCTATTGAGTTTTTAGCCAATCAATATCCCTTGCTCGAACCTTTACCTTCAGGAAAGTTATCACCTGCTCATACTTCTTCATCACTTCAGGAGATGGTGCACAAGTCTGTGCATCCCTTGTGGGATCAGCATTGGGCCACTGTATGGATACTTTACATTCTGCCCATAAATCACTTCATACCACAATATTGAAAAAGGTGTTCAAAGCTACCCACTGGACTTTCAAGATCTTAACGAACGGATCAACTTGGGTATACCATTTAGCACGATTCCCCTGAACTTGGGGAAATTGAGAATGTTGCGAGATCACTTTGACTCCAAGGTGCATGAACAAGCCCTCCACCTGGTACCTCTATCATAGAGAAAGTCTGAGCTTTACTTACATCCTGAAGTGCTGGAGGAGGTTTCCTATTCACCCCTTCTTTGTCCGCCTTTCTTATTTTCTTCTCCTTTTGCCCACTTATCCTATAGACTATCATTCACTCCATTTCCAAATGCGCTTGATCAGCTCTGATGACCTCATGGTGATAATCGCTTCATCATCTAGCTGAGCTCGGAAATGTTTCTGCAAAGGAAGAGTCCGAGCGAGGTTCACATCATATTTCCATGACAATTCTGTCAATTTCTCATGTCAATGTTGCAAGCCTATTAATCTATTTACTTAGATACACAAGCTCATGCTTTTGGCCCTGATTCAATGTACATACATTTACATTTAATGGATCTAAGGTCCCTCTAATAAGTTCCTCCAATTTTATCTTCAATTTGTACATCTAAAAGTCTAACTTCAAACTGACTTACTGGGGACGACTCAACCTCATCTGTCCCTTCGCTCTCTCAGGACTCTTGAAACCATCGAGGCAAAGTCCTATAATCGAGAAATGCCATGCCACCTTGGGCAACTGGGGCCATGAATACATGTCTCCCTCCTGATCCTTGGGGTTGTGTATGTTGCGGATGATCAAACAGTATTTTGCAATCCTAGTGATGGAGGGATAATAGTCATTGGCGGGAACAGTCAAGTCAAGTCATAAGCTTTTATTCGATTTGAAAATACAAATCACACAAGCATAGACATAAAAACAGTTCATTACATACACGATTAATCTAAAAAGCATAGAGACTCAAATGACATAAAGGGAGAAAACATACTAGTCATACACTGGGCAACAATACATGATCAAAAATATAATAAAGAGTAAAAAGCTAAAGCCTCACCCAGCACATTACAGAACTCACCTACACTGTTGGATACCTGTTGGACCTGATTTTCTTCTCAGTCAGCAACATCGCCGTCGCCAAGCCAGCAACTATGACCTGGACAGACTACATCCTTGTCAGTTTCAGTATACCCATCCTGCACCATCACAGACCTGCCACCACAGGAAACACCTCCGGAGCTGGAAAAGCATCTCGGAAGAGGAGTGAGCTTGCTAGCAAAGATTTCACCACATCTCCTGCCACCTCCAGAACCATCACCCACTCACAAGACCTTTGCAACAAGCTTTCATAATTCTGTAACAAAATCACCTCCATACACAGCAACTTTAACCCTCAAGTACTAAAACTCAACTTCATATCACAGCCGATGAACAAACCCTGACCTCGTTGCCTGCCATCACCACTGTCAAAAACACTGCTAACATGAAGACCATCCACTTGGGGGCTCCATCTGACCCTTACTCCAACCATGCCTTTACAAACAGACTCCTACCAATTAATGAAGCACTAATACCCGTCCTTATTGCTTCCATCAACTCAGACACATTCCCGGACTCCTGGAAACATGCCACCATCATGCATCTACTCAAGAAACTATCCGCTGACCCAACCACTCTTTCCATTACAGACCCTCTCCCTCCTACTATACCCAGCAACGGTCTTAGAGAAATTGACCAACCAATGCCTCAGCAACCACCTCGGCAACCACCAGCTCCTTGATGCCACACAATCTGGATTCAGGACTAACCACATTGTAGAAACAGCACTTATTGCAGCCACATATGACATCTGCATGATCCTTGACCGAGACACAACAGCCCTCATTCTCCTGGACCTCTCTGCAGCATTTGACATGGTCTCACACCCCATCCTCATCAGGAACCTGTGCTGAATCTGGTTTTTCTTAATGGTTAGAGTACAAGCTGTCAGCCTGGCATCATCCTCCTCAAATGTCAGAAACTAATTTGCGGAGCCCCTCAAGGTTCATCGCTCAGCCCAACCCTCTTCAATGCTTACATGATTCCTCTTGCCCAAAAATACGCCTTCTCGTTTAAATACTGTTGCTGGGAATCTCATCACTAGAGTGCAACATTTCAATTAACTTGGTATCTTGTTCTCCTCTAACTTAAAATGCCAGAAACTCTTGACAGTGAGAGTAGGGAAGATGGAGGGGGCAATGGAGGGCTTATTCTATTTCTCAAAGAAATTAAGTCATAAACCAATCCAGGAGTTGTTCGCCTTGTACAAGGCAAAGTGCATTCCTCTGGGACCAGAGCAGGAGTTTTGTCTTACACTTTTCCAGGTCCTTTACAAATAATTGAGAATATGTTCCTTTGTAGGTTGGTATCTACTCCCCAGTGCACTGCCAGGTTAATCACCAACCTGGAATCTGGCCATTCTTTTCTTGAGGATGCGGTCCTAGCTACCTCTTTGCTCCTGTGGATTAAAGTCTGGACCTCCCAGTTTTGTGCCTTTACCAAAGAGATTTTGAAGGACTGCCTAAAATTAGAACAAATTAAAGCCTTCCCCTGGTTGCCTTACATAAGAAAACCTTCATGGTAACTAGATGTTCCCAAATTATTTTTTCCCCTAAACAAACTTACTGGAAGTGCAAATAATGAGATGAAACCAGCTTTATACCATAATGGAACCTAGTTGAGATTTTGCAACCAACATTTTTCATCCTCAATTTCACGCTATTTAGTTTCAAACAAGAGACAGGGGTTGAAGGCTATCTCCTTTAGCTCACTAATATAGAACATATGTTCTACCTTACCAGTTTTAGATTAGGCATGGTCCACTTTGTGGTAGCCCAACCTCAACAGGGTTCATGGTTTCACAGTTTACCCCTTTGTCCCTGTGATGGTATCGCAAAAGAATCTCCTATCCATTTTATGTTTGTCTGCAGGTTTTATTCACTACTCCGAAGATCTTTTTTACGGTACACAGTCTAAATATCGAGTTTGTAATGTCGACCTACCGAAATATAGAGTCTGAAATATCGAAGGTAAAGTATATCGAGGTAAAGAATATCGTTGGACAGAATATCGACCCTAAGGTAAGTAATATCTAATTTATTTATATCGATGTAAGTAATATCAAAGTCAGTAATATCAATATCAAATATATCGATGTTACTAATTTCGATGTTACTAATATCAATATTTGTATTACTATTATGTACTTTATTATGTATTTAATATGTATGTGTTATATGTTTTTAAGTATTTTACTTGTTACATGTGTACTATTTTTATATATTAATAATGATATTTTAAAGTTAATTTAATGTTTTAGTACTGGAGCGGGTTGTGGGTTTATAGGGGAATAGGGTGGGAAGTAATTTAAATATATTAAAATAATTATTATTTTTTAGGAATTACAAATTAATTTTAATTAATTTTTGCATTTAAGTTTTGTAGCGGGTAGTGGGTTTATAGGGGAATTGGGTGGGAAGTATTTTAAATTTAATTAAATAATTATTTATTTTAATGTATTGGTATTGATAATACATTTATCTGTAACTAATTATTAATTGGCAATTATTATTTTAATTGTTAAATTATCTTTTAAATTGGTAATTAATGTTTGTAATTGGGAATTAATGTTTGTAATTGATTTATTTTTTTTAATTGGTAATTAATATTTGTAATTGGTAATTTATTTTTTAATTGGTGATTAATGTATGTAATTGGTCAATAATGTTTTTAATTGGTAATTAATGTTTGTAATTGGTAATTAATTTCTTTATTGGTAATTACTTTTTTAATTGATCATTAATGTTTGTAATTGGTAATTAATGTTTGTAATTGGTAATTAATTTTTTTAATTGGTAAGTAATTTATTTTAATTGGAAACTATTTTTTACTAATTGGTAATTAATGATTTATAAAAAGTATTTTTTGGTATAAAAAATAATTTTATTTAAAGTTTTTTAATTGCTAATCAATATTTAATAATAAATATGTTTTGTTTTGAAAAATATTTAATTGTTCAATATTTATTATTTGGTAACTAATATTGATTAATTAATATGTATTGGTATTTTTTGTTAATTTATTGTTAATAAATTATTCTATTGTAATTATGTTTTTAATAATTATTAATGGGTATTTGTAAATGATGTTAGTTTCAAATTTACATTACTAATTATTTTAAATACAAACATTACTTATAAGTATGTTATATTTAATTTCTATTCTATCCAACACTTTCCCTACTGTTTCACTCTCTGGAGTGGGAATAGTAATTTTTACCCACCCGCTATCCAACGATTTCCCTACTGTTACACTCACTGGAGTGGGAATAGTAATTTTTACCCATACGCTATCCAACGCTTTCTATACTGTTGCACTCTCTGGAGTGGGAATAGTAAATTTTACCTTCCTGCTATACAACGCTTTCCCTACTGTTGCACTCCTTGGAGTGTGAATAGTAATTTTTACCCCTACGCTATCCAACGCTTACTCTACTGTTGCACTCACTGGAATGGGAATAGTAATTTTTACCCACCCACTATCAAACGCTTTGCCTACTGTTGCACTCTTTGGAGTGGGAATAGTAATTTTTACCCCTACGCTATCCAACACTTCCCTACTGATTCACACTCTGGAGTTGTAATAGTAATTTTTACCCACCCGCTATCCAACGCTGTCCCTACTGTTGCACTCTCTGGAGTGGGAATAGTAATTTTTACCCCTATGCTATCCAACGCTTTCCCTACTATTGCACTCACTGGAGTGGGAATAGTAATTTTTACTCACCCGCTATCCAACGCTTTCTCTACTGTTGCACTCTCTGGAGCTGGAATAGTAATTTTTACCCCTACGCTATCAAACGCTTTCCTAACTCTTCCACTCACTGGAGTGGGAATAGTAATTTTTACTAATCCGCTATCCAACTCTTTCCCTACTGTTGCACTCGCTGGAGTGGGAATAGTAATTTTTACTGCTACGCTATCCAACGCTTTCCCTACTGTTACACACTCTGGAGTTGGAATAGTAATTTTTACCCACCCGCTACCCAAAGCTTTCTTTCCCTACTGTTGCACTCACTGGAGTGGGAATAGTAATTTTTACTCCTACGCTATCCAACGCTTTCCCTAATGTTGCACTCTCTGGAGTAGGAATAGTAATTTTTACCCCTACGCTATCTAACGCTTTCCTTACTTTTTCACACTCTGGAGTTGGAATAGTAATTTTTACCCACCCGCTATCCAACACTTTCCCTACTGTTGCATTTTTTGGAGTGGGAATAGTAATTTTACTTTGTACGCTATCCAATATTTTAATTACTGTAGTTTTTTTGGTCTTTAAATAGTAGTTTTATTTATTTTTTATTTAATATTTTTTGTAACATTTTAGTTAATGTAGTATTTAATTAATTTAGAATATTTTGTAGGTATATTTAATTTTTTTAATGTATTACATAATTATATACTTTTTATTTATGTTATTATTTTATGTGTGTAGATGTATGTTTAATTTATAGTATTTATAAATAATTTATAAGTAATTAAAATAATTAATAAAAGTTATTAAGTAAGTATATATTATATATTTTATGTATATGTTTAATTAATGTTTTATTATTATATATGTATCATTTATTAATTTTAAACATTTTTAAATATTTTTAACTGTTTATTTTATTTATTAGTATTATTTACTTTATTTTACACATTTATTTTTAACTGAAAAAAGCGATATTTTTAACTACGATATTTTTAACATCGATATTTTAGTTTCGATATTTTTGTACTTACCTTGTTGTAGATAGGATGTCGATATACTTACCTTCGATATTCCAGCGTCGATGTTTCTGTAGGTCGATATTCTTAGAGTCGATATTCTGTCAGTGATTCCTTTTTTACTACCCATTCTGCTGTCATTGAGGGTTTGAAGTTATAATGCCAGCTTATTTCGTCTCTTATTACTAGAATCAAAACATTGTTGCTTTGCTATTACCAGTTTTATCTGTGGGGCTTTGAAAATCAGAAATTCCCAAAAATGGAATTGGCTCAACATAACTGCAGCATTTATAATATTATGAACTTTGTACTGAATTTTGATTATTGGCCCTTTTGACTTTATCATGTATCCTTTATTATAATTGATTATTTTTTACAAGTTTAATGTGTGTGGTTCATTATAAAACGTTTTGCTCAAGTGGTATGTTTTTTGACATTACCGTTTTATGCACCTTTAAGTAAAACCAACTGATAATTCATCTGACTCTTTTCTGGACTAGCATCCGAGTAATTGGCAGACCCTTTATGTGAACTTTTATGGACTAATTTGAGGTTTTCGTTTTTTCAGGCTTGTTTTAATCATATGGTATTCTATTGTAATGAAATGCTGTAAAACATATTCAATTTTATTTTATGCTTTTGCACAGTGACCTGTATTTTATAGTGTGTTGTAGCATTTATCCTGTTTACTTTTATGGTTCCCTTGAACCATAATAACCGAATGAAGATGTTTGACTAACTGATTTTTCTGGCAAATGTCAATGTGCACACAACATCCACATCCTTTCCTAAATACAAACAACATGTGACTCATACTTTCCCTCTTGGAGAAGGCGCTGAACACAAGAAATAAAGTTCACCGTCTGCATGACCGAAGTTGATAACTGGATGCAAACCAACTGTCTCAAGCTCAACATAGACAAGACAGAAGTAGTGCTTTGGCAAGGACACCTCACCTTGGGACACCAACTGCTGGCCAGCCGAACTCAGAGCCACACCCAGAACCCTTGCTAGGAACCTTGCAATAATCATCAACAGCAAACTGCACATTTCGGCACAAGTCAACGCCATCACTGCACCCTGCTACCACACCCTGAGCTGCTGAGGCAGATCTTCAAATGGCTCCCAAGCAATACAAGAAAAATTTCACTCACGCCGTAGTAACTAGAAAGTTGGACTATAGAAACACCGTCTATGTTGGGATCATCAAGAAACTCTCTAGAAGACTACAGACAACCCAGATCTCCTTCCACCAACCATCCAAACACCTCTTCTCTGCAGGACTCCTACTTGCCAACATCCTACACAGACACAGAGCCTGATCAGGAGAACAAGCATTCTCTTACATCGCTCTTAAAACATGGACAACCTCCCTCTCAGCATCAGAGCCTCCTCCTCTCTTCTTGAACTCCACAAGAGGTTGAAGACCTGGCTACTCAATTGACCAACCTACCATAGGTAGAGCTAGGCACACATTACTACTCAGCAGCAGGATACCTTTGCGGTTGATAGAGTGCTTTACAAATACACACAACATAACATAACATTGGCCCAAAAGCAAGCAGAATGGAGGCAGTAATAACAGGGGCAGTCACAGTAGTAACTTGCAAAGAAGACAGTTGCGACAGGAAGGGTTGAAGATAGTCTGCTGGTTTGAGTCACATTAGGCTTAATATGGGTTGTCGCAGCAATACTATCATGAATAACACTGTTCTGATAAATGTGCTGCGTAGCATTATAGGATGGCGAATGAGAGGAAAACAGTTATCTAGGAGAGTCCCTATCGGTCTTTTAACCCTATTCTGACACTTCTCTTTCGCATGAGCAGCATGCTGCCTAACATTTAAAGCCTCATACTGTGCAGATCTAGTAGGGGTTTCATGTCCTAAAGCTCTTGCCGTATGTTCTCATTGATCTTCACATTAAATGTGCCATACCAGGGAAATTGCAATAGCCCTTCTTTTTCAGTGCTCTTGTACCATTGGTAAAGCCATAAACATGTAAGGAGCCCCACATTTGTGGTCATGTAATGACCTGGAGTACCTAGTGGTGGAGCCTCCTCGCCCTCACAGACAGGAACTTGCACACCACCTATCTTCCAATCTCTAAGCGCTCTGAAATATTATCATGGTTATGGAGATTTAACAGTCAAGAATGAATAAATCCTAATTCAAATGTGCAGTGATTCACTCTAAATTGCACTTCTCTGACCCTATTATCGAAAGATGGTGGGAGTGCTTTACTCTAATCCATCGGCCAGGGTCCTTATAAATGTGGCATTGTCCGAGGTTTACCGATCACGAGAGGGACCCAGCAGGGATGTCCGCTCTCCCCTCTCTTCTTCACCCACGTGATCAAGCCTCTGGGCTCCCGCATCTGGACGTATGACCGAGTGCAAGGTTGGCACTGGCGGGAACTCAGGAGGACCAAATCTCCTTGTACGCAGACGATGTCCTCTTGTACCTCGCTTATCCAGCCCGATCTGGGACGAGATGTTTACAGATCCTTCACTCCTTCGGGCGAGCGTCTAGATTATGCCTTAACCCACTCAAATGCACGGTGGTTCTTCTTCATGCCTCCAGGGAATACTTCGACTCGCAGACAACCATGCCCATACGAAGATTACCTTTAAATACATTGGTATCCGGGTGAAGCCTCTCCCAGAGTTGACCTGGTCCCTTAACGTCAGTCCACTTCTCCGACACTTTAAAGAGGACTTATGTAGATGGCAAAAACTCCCTCTTAACCCTCTCGGGAGAGTTGCCCTCTTCAAAATTATGGTCCTCCCCCGCCTCTTGTATGTCCTCTAAAATCTACCGATCCATCTTTGTGGTTTCGCGATCTAGACGGGGCACTTACTGAGATTCTTTGGGGGAGCTCAAGAGTGCATCTGGCTCTCACAACTTGCCAACGTACCACGTATGAGGAAGGAATGGGCATGACGAATCCCTTTTTATACTATCTCGCCACACGCCTCCTGATAATCCATGATTGGTTTAACAGGGGATGATCGGATCCAGGATATCGGCTTGAATTGGGACGTCTTGGATTCTCTCAGGCCCAGGCAATACTTTACGGAGCCCCAATCCCTCGGGCCCTACCAGTAGTCACTCGTACGGCTTTCTTAGCATGGCGGTCTGGATTGAGGAACATCCACTGAGACAAAAGACTCACAATACAAACTCCACTGTGGCATGCACCTTGGTTGCAGGAGGTGGGGACTCTGATGGGCTTTCAGATGTGGGACCTAATAGGCATCACCTACCTAGTAGATGTCTGGAAGGGAGCACTCTTGTCCTCCTTTCAGGACCTACAATGCACATACTCCTTTAGTTCCGCACAATTCTTTAAATATCTCCAACTACGTCACGCCCTTACCACTCACATCCTTAACCAGGAGTCATTTCCCGAATTCAGCCGTTAGAGGCCAAAATTCTCATGGGAGACCTGGGGAAGGGAGGGATACCCCAACATTTGCCTATCCCTGATAAACAACACTCCATTTACACTAGACCCTCTTAGAACCAGATGGGAAAGAGGGATGGGTCCTCTAGAGGACAAAGATTGGAGGGACGCTCTCATGGACCCCAGAACTCTCACCTTATCTGCCAGGCTTCTCCTTGTACAGATATATTATCTCCATTGTGCATATCTCACACCGGCATGACTGCACAGAGTTGGGCTTCTCTTAGCCTCGCAATGTCCACGCTGTGAAGTTTTCTTTTTTTTTTTAGATATATTTGTATTAAGTTTCCATCCATACAGTATCTTAATACAATGCATTTACATATCACATAATTTCATTGGCACTTGTTACACAAACTGAGAAAGGTAATACAATTACATCTGTTAAGTACATGTTTGCCTCTGGAATCTGGTGCTAATCACCTAGTACTGTACTTTGATATAAACAGATTAACTGTAAATCGCCACCCCCTCCACCCCCCAGTCTCACTGAAAAGCACACACCCCACACCTTGTATACTGAGTCAGTTGTTATCACTTCCTTGGCTTTCTAATATATGCTTGGTCCAGGGATACTCTCTGGCTATGGTCCAGCCTCTGGTCTGCCTTCATCTGCCTGCATTTACCCTGTTGCTTGTGAAAGGGGGATATCTCTAATGGAGAATTCAGAGATTATAACATACCACTACCTCGCGTCCTCTTCTAATTTCTCGTCTCTTCGGACCCGCCTCATTTGAATTAGTTCTGCTGTAGCCCATTCCTGTAAGTCTTTGGCCCAGTTTTCCACCGTGGGGGGCAGTGAGCTCATCCAACTAATCGCAATACTCCTTTTAGCCAGCACCAGTCCCAACTGTAGGAACCTTCATGTAAGTTTCCTCTCATTAGGCCTGGGGAGAAGTCCCAGAAGCACCTCCTTAATGGAGTAGGGCAGTGTCCACCCCATCACCTGTCATAAGCTTATCCAATATCGACCCCCAGAATAATTGCAGTGTCGAGCATTCCCAAGTCATGTGTGAGAACTGAGCGTCAGTATGACAACATTTGGGACAATGGGCAGAACGATCCGGGTATATTCTGTGTAATAAATGCGGAGTCAAGTATGTTTGGTGAACAATATTAAATTGGTTAATCTTAAATCTCACATTGGAACTAATTTGCTTAACCCCTTCATGTACCCTTTTCCATTCTGAAGGTGTCAAAGGCTCCTCCAGTAACCCATCCCATTTGGCCTGCACCGGGAGTGGGTCTGCGACAAGGTCCTCTCTTAAAGGCCTGTACATATGGGACCCCAGTTGGCGTCCCCCGGGCAGCCAGGTAAGGGCCTGAGGAGTGGCAGTTATGGGCAGCTCCTCCGGAAACCGTTGAGATCTTCGCATACTGGAGATACTGCCCAATGCCCAGCTCAAACATCGATTTTGCTTCCTCCTTTGTAAGGAACCGCTGCCCCGAGTACAGGTCTCACATCTTACAGCAACTTCCCTTCGTCCATCTAGTGGTCTTGGTCATATAGCTCGACTTATTCATTTGAACGGCCCCACCGCCCACAGTGGGGCCTCTGGGCATATGGTGCTCACTTCACCACAGTTTTAATTGCAGTTTCCTAAATTGCTGTCACATGTCTAATAATCTAGGGAAATGGAGTGGCCACCTTCGCTCCCATCATGAGGAGGTCAGACAAGGGGGTCCCTCAGAGGGTGCCATCCAATAGCAACTTTTCCCAATTGTCATTCTCATCTAGCCACTGTACTGCATGTTGAAGTTGTGTCACTATATAATAGAGGCTGAAACTAGGCACCTCCAACCCCCCCTCGCTCCCATGTCCTCTGTAGTGTATCTAATTTCACCCTCTTCCTTTTGGATTCCCATAGGAGGTCCACCATCAAACGGTCCAGTCTGCGGAAATACACCAATGGGATGCGGTAGAGGGAAGTCTGTGAAACGTATAAGTAGTGTGGAAGGACCACCATTTTTATTAGGGCAACTCGCCCCATCAGGGATAAGGGGAGGTCGCGCCAGAATTCAATTGATTTTTAGACGCCCTCCACACATCTCCACACATCAGCCACCATTTTGTTTTAGCAAGTCAGTGAAACCAGCACCCTCCCCCCCCCCGCTCCCCTCCCTCCAGCAACAGGGACATTCTACATCAGGGGGTGCTCTGAGACAGCAGTAATCTGCTGTGTGCTGTTTAAACTGTATTTAATAGTGACTGTGCAGTTTGTTTTTTGGCCAGGAAAGGGAGTAAAGTTGTATTCAAACAGTTAAACAACAAGTTTGTTAGGCCCTTACCTGCGGAAATGCAAAGTGTGGATTGAGCCTGGTTGTCTCCTAAGAGATTTCTGAATTGAGCAGCTCCCCAGTCCCAGCCCCACCCCCAGGCCAGCGGACCTAGGACTGCTGATTGGTTTTCCCAGTTCAAAGCAAATCTGAGCCCTCCTCTCACACTTGTCCAGGGCCCTTAAGGCGTTGCTGGGTGCAACCCAAATCATTGTTCTCCATCTTGTGAGCTGCAGCCTGCATGTGCCCCAGATTGTAGTGAGCAGAGTCCAGGAAGTGGTAAGGAGGCAGACTAGTGCTGTCTCTTCCCTAAAAAACAATTTTCCCTACCTGTGATTGCACCATCTTTTCTTTTTTTAAATTTGTTTAACTGTCTTTGCCTGTGGTTGTTACAGTTTAAAATTGTAGTTTTAACCTGCCCGTGATTGCATAATTTATCCTCTGTTTTGTGTTTAAACTTGTGGTTTTTCCTGCCCATGACTGCTTCCATTTAACCTGTTAAATTTTGGGATTTGCAGTCCAAACTCTGTAGTTTTTCCATCTCAGTCCCCTCGACTACCAGTTTTTTACTGCAAATTTCTCCTTTACTCCGTGCTAAGACCTGTATATTTTAAACCGTGTACTCCCAGCCACCATTTTGTGTTAACAAGTCAGTGAAACCAGCCCACCCTGCTCTCCCCCAGCAACAGAGATATACTACATCAGAGGGTACTCTCTGAGACAGCAGTAATCTGCTGTGTGCTCTTTAAATCGTATTTGATAGGGACTGTGCACTTCGGTTTTTGGTCAGGAGAGGAAGTAAAGTTTTATTCAAACAGTATTGTTAAAGGACAAGTTTGTTAGGCCCTTACCTGCAGAAGTCCAAAGTGTGGATTGAGCCCGTCTGTCTCCTAGGAGATTTCTCAAAAGAGTAGCAGTTTCCAACTCCCTGGCCTGCAAACCTTTCCTGAGGTAGCTGGGACCTAATATAGTCTGCTATTGTTTGGTACATGTGTACACTGATTGGTGGTTGTATCTGGTGTTTCTATTGGATCAGTGTTAGTGTCCTCATTGGTTGGGTATTTGAGGGTTCTGATTGGTTTCTGTGTCTGTGATTCAATCTATGTAGGGTTGGGATTAGGGCTAGGGTTAGGATTTCTATTGGAAGTAGGGACTAGGGCTTCCTGTGTTATTCGTTGTTGGGACGAGGGTGGGACTAGGGCTAGGGTTAGGCCTTTAATTGGAACTAGCGATGAGAGCTTCTGGTGCCATTGGTTGCTTGGACTTGGGTTGAGACTACTGGTAGGGCTAGGGCCTCTATTTGACTTTGAGCTCAGGGTTTTCTAAACTGATTGGGTGCATGGACTAGGGCTAAGATTGGCTGTAAGGTCCTGGTCTCGTACTGGTTCCAGATTTTAGGGGTAGTATTGTGATTGGATAGTGTTAGGGCAAGGGTTCCCATTGGCTGGAGGGGTCAGCTGATTACTAGGGCTATAAAAGGCCAGGGTTAGGGCATCTCAGCCCGGGCGTGGAGACTATGGCCAGAGAGGACAAGGGCAGTTGCCTGTTCGAGACAGGACCAGGGCCAGAAATGCTGCCCATGTTCCCATACAGTAATACCTACCCACAATGTATTTTCACTATAGATATGTACCTATCTTTGTGTATTGCTTTGTATAAACATGTAGAATAATTATGTTGTTAAAAAAAAGAAAATCAACTTTGGTGTGGATGTAGTTGCTGGCATTGTGCATCTATGTACCTCCATGTACTTGGATCTGTGTGTCTTTTACTTTTCTCCTTAAAAAGCATATCCGATGTACTACCGTATTTCTCAGCCTATACTTCTCTCAATATATCTTCTAGCCCAACTTTCTGACTCATCTCAAACAACTTTCTACTACTCTTTCCAATGCACCACCCGCTCTCTCACCCTATACATCTATCAATATATCCTCTACACCCACTCTCTCATTTATCCCAAACCACTACTATGATTCCCAAAATAACCCTTTCCAGATTCTCACCTACTCTACCCCATCTTGCATCATCTGACACCTCATTTACTATACCAATCCCCCAAAACAAACCTCTCTAAACATTTCCCTCTGACTCTTCCCCTCCAAAACCCCTTTTTACTCATCCAAAAGCCTCCTCCTACTGCTATGACCTAAAAAAAGAAATACAATTTAAAAAAAAGTCCTTCACTCTTCTATCCCTCCACTATCCTTTTCAATCAAAATAACAGACTAACATGTTCACTTCTCAAATTCCATATTCCACAATACTAACTCACCACTAATCCTTTATGGGTTCCAGTGTAGCGTGCTACTCACCAATAAAGCGTTTCAACACCCCATCAGGGCTACAAGCACTATATAAATAAAACCTTTTTTCCCTTTTCTACTCCTCCCCAACCCCTCTCAATCCAAATGACTGACTAACATATCCACCTCTCAAATTAATTTCATGTTTCACCATACTAATTCTACACTAATCCTTATGGGTTCCAGAGCAGCGTGCTACTCGCGAAAAAAGCGCTTCAAAACCCCATCAGGGGTTGCAAACGCTATATAAATAGAAACCTCTTTCCCTCTTCTATCCCGCCACCTACCCTTCTCTATCCAAATAACTGAATAACATATCCACCACTCAAATTACTTCATATTTCACTATACTACTGTTAACACTAAACCTTTATGGGTTCCAGAGTAGTCAGCTACTCACCAGAAAAGCGCTTCAACACCCATCAGGGGTAAGAGGTGCTATATGAATGCATACCTTTCTTCCCTTTCTATCCCTCCGCTATCCTTCTCACTCCAAATAACTGACTTATATCCACCACTCAAATTACTTTCATATTTCACCATTCTAATTTGCCAAGAATCCTTTATGGGTTTCCGGAGTAGCGTGCTTCAACACACCATCTGGGGTAACAAGCGCTATATAAATACAAACCTTTTTTCCTCTTCTATCCTTCTGCTATGCTTCCAAATCCAAATAACTGACTAACCTATCCACCACTTAAAATTTCCTTGCATGTTTCACTATACTAATTCAACACTAATCCTTTTTATGCTACTCGCTGAAAAAAGCGATTCAATGCCTCGTATGGAGTAGTAAGCGCTTTACAAATGCAATTACAATACATTACATTATGTTCTAGGTAGGTCTCCTGTGTGTTTACCAGCCTGACCCCCCGGTAACGAACCATGTCTGTGACCCAGCTCATCCCCACTATAGGTAACTCACCCTGCGCTGTATCTCGCAGGCTGAACATGGGGAAAAATTTAGATTTGCCCCGGTTGAGGCAAAGTACTGAGACTTCCCCAAAGCTAGTCAGCTCCTGATGGAGTACTGGAACTGTCACCTCGGGGTGTCTGAGGTACACCATTGTGTCATCAGCGTACATTGACACCACATGAATAATTGTCCTCAGCCGGATACCCCAACGATCCATTCGATGTCTGAGAATAATCACCAGAGGGTCCATCGCAAGGGCGAAGAGGAGTAGCGACATGGGGCAGCCCTCTTGGGTACCCTTTAGGAGCTCCAGACTATCTGATGCCTGGTTGGATCTGAGCCGTTGGTTTACAGTAAAGCAATTTTAACCATCTTAAGTAGTTGTGCCCTAATCCCACCCGTGCGAGTACCATCCACATATAATCCCACTCAACAGAGTCAAAGGCCTGCCGAATGATTAAAAGGCATAATTTGAATTTGAATTTAAAATATTTATATAGCGCAGCGTACACCCAACTGACACTCCGTCTCCCGAAGATCCGTCGCATGCCATATGTGTGCAAGCCTGCGCAGATGATGTGTGGTATTCCGTCCTGGAATAAACCCAGACTGGTCTGGGTGGACCAGTTCAGTCATATATGGCAAAAGTTGTGCCGCTAACACCTCATTTAGTATTTTCTTGCCTATATTCAGGCGAGAAATGGGTCTGTAAGAGCTCTGGAAGAGGGGATCGCTATCTGGATTGTGAAGCATGGAGACAGGTGCTTCCAGCATGATATTAGGGAGGGCCCCCTTCTCAAGAGCTTCAGTATACACCTTAAGGAGGTGATCCACCAACTGTGTCCACGCTGTGAAGATGAACCAGCCAACTTCTTTCATATGGCCTGGTCCTGTGCAGTCATATCTAAATATTGGGAGTCAATCACAGCTGAATTAAGTGGCATATTGGAGTGGGAGGTTCCCCTTAGTCCACTTGTTTTACTTCCGGGTTGATGGAGGGAATGGACTGCTCCCGAGCCGACAAATTGTTTCTAGGAGCAGCCATGTTGATTGCTAAAAGAGACATTGCAATAGCCAGGAAGGACTCAGAGTCCCCTTCTGTCACGAAATGGCAGAGGGGAGTTGATTGGTGTGCCGTCCAAGAAAAAGCGGTTCATGAGGCAAGAGGGTGTCGAACAAATACGACCGAATATGGGGCAAATGGACAGGACTTTTGGACTAAGTACTCTTAGCACTGAGGGCGCGCCTTTTTCTATTTATCTTTTTAAGCCAACTGTGGGGGAGAAGATATTTGGAAATGTATTGAAATGTTATACATATCGCAGTGATACCGATGTTACTAAGGTTACCTTTTTTTTACAAAATGCCAATAAAATTTGATATCCCCCAAAAATTGCTATCCAATCCCAGCATGCCTCTTTCCACTTAGAATCTATCGCAGTGTGACACCTAATGGCGTAACAGCCAAAACCAGTGCAGTACCTTCGCCAATTGAACTATGCCAGCATGGAACTTTCTGATGCAGCCCTCACTCCTCGCAGTGGCTCACCCTCCTTTACAATTTCTCCGTACACCCAACTTCTGCAAAAAAACTAAGCAAGCACAATCAACAAATAACTCTTGTCTGTTCCACTAAAGAAATTCAAAGTAATCACTCACACAAGAACCATTTTGGAAATATCAGGTTCAAACCTCTGCAGACACATAGATGAGACATGACATGGAATGACCTTCCTCAACACATAGGAGCCTCCTTCTCACTTCTTGAGTTCCGCAAGAAGCTGAAGACCTGGCTCTTCATATAAGCACCTTGGAGACCACACACCTGCCCAAGTGCCTGGATACCCTCTTGAGTGATTAGTGCGCTACACAAATCAACATAACAACACCTTACAAACCAACACCACAAAACTTAGCAGACAAGTTAAACTACAATATATTATCTATCCCGGGTTCTTTGACTGCAGCAAGTTGATAGCACCTTCAACTACTCAGAACCAAGACGCATATACAGTTATACAATTATGCTGCAAGCATCGCTATAGTGCAAGACGCACAATTTCTATGCAACACTGCAACCTTGACATAAATAATTGCGACACAACCTTAATAATACTCACTACTCCGCCACTGAGAACACCTTCTGAGCCACCAAAATATAGTCAATCTTCAAAGTGGGGCTGTGGACATTGATGGCATGATTAAAATTTGGGCTCATGCAAGTTCCACTAAAGTCTAGCTTTCTCTGAATCTTTCTAGCTCCTTACTCTCCAGTGACAGAAGCATCTGCACTGCTAGCACTTGAGGGAGCGGGGTTCTTGACTATCATTCTTCAAGAGTTGTCATCATACAAACCCCGTCAATAGTCCTTTGTACCTTTATTAGTCGATGTGGAGAGAAAATTCGAGCTAACATTTGAAGACATTTTCAATTACTGTGAAACCAATGTAGCGCAACAGGAAATGACAAAGAGAGTTGAAATTTGTTTTGAAAAGTTTATGGTTTAAATCTTTTTATTGATTGATTTGAAGACCAACACTTTAAGGAAACAAGGCTCTCAGCTCCGTAAAAATATGAGACCACAAGGTAGCAAAGATCAATATTACCAGAGGTAAAGGCATGGAGCAGGCCCCCATACTGAGAAGAAACAAGAACATACATTAAAAAAAAAAACACCCCCCCCCCACCTCTCAGTCCACCCCCTTCCACCCCTCGTCCACCGTAACAATCAAGGGAAAGGGAAGCAAGGGAAGAAAATAAAGGGAAGGATAGAAGATGGGAAATATTGGCTAGTGCTCAACGTCGGAAGGTACGTGTCCCCTTAGAAGCAGCGTCTGGAATTTGTGTGTCTGGAAGGCGAAGGAGTCGCAAATATCGAGGGCATGTTAATTCTCTGAACTCCGACACCAGCAATGTGAGGAAGGGTTGCCACAACTCGGGGAATTCGATACCTCTGCCAGTTAACGCCAAAGTCAGTTTTTACATGCCCAACACGGACCATAATCGCTGGAGCCACCCGGTATGTGTAGGGAGCTGGGTGGAGCGCCAATGTATTAAGATGTTCTGTACTGCTGCCCCTAGGGCAGTGGCAATCAGTCGGCCCTTCCGTGACTTAAGGGGATATGTCCGCGGATTTGGAAGGCCCAGGAGAATGTATGAGGGAAAGCGCGGGAGCTGCATTTCTAAGTGTAAATCCACCTCATCAAGGACTTGGGACCAATATGACTGTAGAGCTGGACAGCCCCAAAGAATGTGCTCTAGGGTACCCATCTCCCCACACCCAGTCCAGCACTGGTCACTCTGACGTTGGTCAAAGCGATGAATGCGTTCAGGTGTGTAGTACCAGTAGGTGGCAACCTTAGTTAGGGTCTCTGTGAGGCCCATATGGTACGCTGAATGTCGTGCCCTGTGGTAAATATCCTCCCACTCCTTGTGGCTTAGCGTCCTTCCTAAATCCCTCTCCCATCTGGAGCGACCTGCGTTGTATGTATGTGTGGTGTTAGCAGCAGTTTGTAGATATCCAATATCAGTTTCTTATCTGTGGTCTGTGTCACTAGCCCTTTTTCGTATGATGTTAGTAGACGTTGTGCTTGTAGCCTAATTGTCGGATGTAGTGCCCAGTGCCGGATCTGCAGATAAGGTAAACGCTCCTGCTCCAAAAGACCATAGTCCTCCCTGAGCTGTAAGAAGGGTATGGTGCCATTCAAATCAAAGAGGTGGCCCAGTGATCTACAGGGGGAGGATCGCCACAAACGAAAGGCAGAAGCAATCGTGCCGGGGTGAAATTCTGGGTTGTTGAAGAGTGGTGTAAGGGGGATGGGAAGGTAGTCAGCTGGTGGGAGACATTTGTATGGTCCCAAGAGTCCATTATCGTACTAGTAATGGATGAGGCATACAAGTTCAGAGGCCTATGGGATTTATTAAGAAAGGGCACTGCTTGTAGTTGCCTACCCACCACTGCCTGATCTTGGAATAGCAAGTGCTTTTCAGATTCCAGACGGCTCCACTCCACCAGGTATCTGAGTTGTGTAGCGTGGCAGTAAAGCTGGATGTCGGGGACTCCCACCCCTCCCTGCTCATGTGGCAATGTTGCGATTTGGCGTCGGCCATGCCATATAAAGCGCGAGAGATCCGCCTGCTTTTGCTGGATCCAGCCCCGGGGTGGTCGAAGGGGAAGGGTCTGAAAGAGACATAGGATTTGAGGGAGGATTGTCATTTTAACAGCAGCAATTCGACCTAGCCAGGACAGTGTGCAGGTTTTCCATCTATTGAGTGCCGCTCGGATACGCGTGTGAAGGCTAGAATAATTAACCTCCACAGTAGCAGGAAGTTTGGGGGCTAATTGGATTCCCAGGTAGGGGACTGCAGTGGAGGCCCATACCACCGGGTGTTCCTCTCTCAAGTAGGCAAGAGTGGGCAGTGAAAGAGAAATATCAAGGGCTATGGATTTATCCATGTTGATCCTTAAACCAGACCCCAGGGCAAAGCAATCCAATTCAACAAAAAGGGCACGCATAGTTGTGATCGGGTGAGAGAAAGAGATAAGAATATTGCCAGCATAGAGGCTAACGGTGTGAACATATCCCCCAAATTTGATCCCAGTTATAAGGGGGTGTTGTCGGAGTCTAAGGGCTAAGGGTTCCATATACAGGGCAAAGAGAAGGGGTGACAAGGGGCAGCCCTATCTAGTGACTCTACAAATAGGGAACCTAGTGGATGTGTGACCATTAACCCGGACAGTCGCCAAAGGGGAACGGTAGCAATTTAGGATGCGGGACCGTAGTTTTTTTACTAAAGCCCGCAGTGATCAGGACCATTTCTATATAAGGCCAGTGTACCCTATCAAAGGCCTTCTCCGCATCTATGGCCAATTGCATATATTCCCCTTGTGTACGAGAAGCCTGTTCTATCAGATGTAAGATACGCTTAGTGTTAGGGCTAGTTTGTCTTTGAGGAATTAAGCCCGCTTCGTCCGGCTCAACTAATTGGGCCATATATGGAGCCAGACGAGTCGCTATGATGCTGGTGTACAGTTTAATATAAATGTTCAACAAAGAAATAGGCCTGTAGGCACTGCAGGTCGTTCTGTCTTTCCCCGGTTTGGGAATGACCACTATCGCTGCCTCTAACATCTCCCCAGGAATGGCCACCGTGCGGTCAAAGGTATTAAACAGCGCTGCCAGGATAGGGGCTAGTTGGCTGCAAAATGCCTTGTAAAAGGCTGCAGTGTAGCCGTCTGGGCCGTGTTACTTGCCCAGTTTAAGGCGCAAAATTGCAGAGATAACCTCCTCTACCTGTATCAGCCTATCAAGATAATCGGCTTGAGCTCGTGTGAGTGCGGGCATGCAGGCCTTAGCTATGTAGTCAGCGCTGGCTTGAGTGTTCAGGGGGTCACTGAGGCGCGGTGGAGTAATGTATCGCGCAGGCGCCAATGCTTAAGGGGTCGGTTCGAAGCCGGCAGGAGGAAGGTAGCCAGGACGGGAGAGTGATCGGAAAGGGAGGCAGTCAGGATGTCAGCACTTTGGGCATGGGCCCGAAAGGAGGAAGAGCAGAGAAAGTAGTCTAGCCGTGCGTACGTTTTGTGTGCTCCAGAGTAAAAGGTGTAACTGCTGGTGCAAGGGTGGAGCAGGCGCCAGAGATCAAGCAGCCCCAGATCATGGAGGCAGGCCTGCCCCATATATGTGAGCACCCCCGACTGATGTGTCCTCTGGCAGGACCTGTCCATGTCTTTATCGAAAACAATATTAAGGTCCCCCCCAGTAGTAAATGGCGCTCTGCCGTGGCAGCGGCGTCTCGAAGCGCTTGGAGGAGAAATTTGATCTGTCCGTCATTGGGCGCATATATGGAACCCACCACAAAGGTTATCCCACCCATAGCAAATTGACATGTAAGCAAGCGCCCCTTAATTTCTGCTTCATTTTGGAGTACCCTACCTTTAAAAGAACGGGAGACCAATATCGCGACCCCGGCTGACTTGGACGTCTTAGAGGAGAATAATTGAATGGGGAAGGCTCGGGATTTCAATCTGAAGTGGTCTTTGGAAAGAAGGTGGGTCTCTTGTAAGAACAGCACTCACATGTAACGCTGCTTGTGTACTTCCTAATCTCTGCTCCACTTTGAACCTCACTGAGCCTCCTGCTCGTTTTAAATGTTTATTGTAGAATATTGTTTTCTGTGTATTTTGCACTATGATTGGATTTTAATAATTCTGCCGCTTTGAAATTGACCGCATTGCCCACATTCACACCCCAGTGACTCCAGTTGGGGATTTTTATCGCCGCCTCACTGCCGACCGCCATTTTGGGTGTGGGGGCTGAGACGCCATCTAGCTGCCTTGCCGGTTAGCGGTACAGTCTTTCTAGGGACCCTGCCCTATACTATTCAACCTCAGATATGCTAGCGCGCAGCGCACGCGCCGGAGGGGCGCCAGAGGAAAGCCCGTCTGCGCCCGTCCGCGTCCTGGAGGCGGACGGGGCGGCGGGAGGCGCTGACCCTAGGATATTATATACGGCAGATGAGCTGTTGGCTATAAGGACGGGGAGGGGAGCATGTCGACCTGTTTTCCCGGGTCGACATTGTGGGAAACGGCGCTGCCCTGGCTGCGGTTGGCTCCCAAGTAATATTCGCGTAGAGACACCTGTGGCCCCTGAGGCGACTAATAACCATCTTTGCTTGCTTCTCAATACACGTTCCTTGGGCAGGCACGCGCCCAATATCTAGGAGCTCCTCGTATCAGAGAGGCCGCTATGTTTAATGTTGACTGAAACCTGGTTGGGGGAAACATCTAATCCAGATCTCGCAGCCGCCATCCCTTCCGATTATGTCATCTTACGTCAAGATAGAGTGAAAGGGAGAGGTGGTGGTGTGGCGATTGTAGTTAGGAGATCGGCCACTTGTGCTGTAGTCCCGATAGAGCCCCTTCCGGGTTGTGAGGCCTTAGCTTTCTCTATGACTCTTTCTGCCCACCAATCCTTTACGGGGCTTCTTGTTTACCCCCCCGGGGCCCCTTGGTTCTTTTCATGAGGAGCTACAGGCAAGGGCCATGGAGCTATGTTTGAAGGGTAAACATTGTCTGGTCTTGGGCGATCTAAACATTCATATGGACCAAGGAGATGAGGGTGACACGATTAAAATCTTGGAAGTCAGCGCCCCTCTTGGCCTTATCCCCTACTTGGCTGTGCCGACCCACAATAGAGGTCATACTCTCGACCAGGTGTTTTCCACTCTGCCTCTCATCATGGCCCATCCGATCCCGGTGCTTTGGTCAGATCACTTTTTGATATCCTTTCAAATTGTCGCGGTCGGTAAGCCTGTGTGTGTCGCCACCTGTCCATCGGGGCAGCCCCGACGAGCCTATCATAAGATCTCCCTTGATGATTTAGGACAGGCCTGCCTTGACTATCCCTGCCGGTTGTCGGGAGACCTGGAGTCCGACCTTGTCCAGCTGCAAGATTGGATCAGGGAGCGACTTAATGAACTTGCTCCCGAATCCTCTCCTCGTAAAACCCCTAGGCCGTCCTCTGCACCTTGGTTTACTGAGGCCCTGGCCTCTTCCAGACGCGCCTGTAAGAGTGCGGAAAGACGGTGGCGCCATAGGTACGAGGATGTGGCCAAGGCGGAATACAAGATGGTTATAAAAGCCTATCATGCTGACATTCTTCGGGAAAAACGGCACTACTTTGCGGCCCGAATAGAGTCAGCCTCTAGCTCCTGTAAGGAGATTTTCGCCATTGTGAAGGAGTTTATGTCGCCCAAAGCAATTGCATCTCAGCACGAGTTCTCTGAACCGTGGGTGACCGCATTGGCCAGCTTCTTTCATGATAAGATCAAGCTGATCCAGGACTCTTTCCCAGCCCCTGTCATCGGGACTAGGATGTACCAGAAGATCCACGGGAATTTGGCGGAAGATTCTGAGCGTACTTTATCGGAATTTCCACCTTTATCAATCACTGCGTCACTTGATTTGCTTTTTCAGCTTCAATCAGGTTCACCTGCTGACCCGTGTCCTGCCAGGTTTTTGGCAAGGATGGCGGAAGTGGTCAATCCACTTGTGAATCCTGTGCTGAATTGTTCCTTGACCAGCGGCGTTGTTTCTGGTGGTTGGAAAGAGGCAAAGGTGGTTCCGCTTCTCAAAAAACCGGGCCTTGATCCTGACCTTCATGCTAACTATCGCCCGATCTCTCTCCTACCTGCTTTTGCCAAAATCGTTGAGAAGCATGTCCATAAGGTCCTCTCTGCCTTTCTTGAGTCACATAGCCTGCTGCATGCCACCCAGTCTGGCTTCCGTACCAACTTTAGCACTGAAACTGCGCTTCTCGAAGTCAGTGAGGCTATCAAGGATGTGCTGGATTCAGGGGGTAGGGCCATGTTGGTCATGCTTGATCTGTCGGCGGCCTTCGACACCGTCCCTCATGAAGGTCTTCTCCGCAGACTGTATGAGATTGGTCTGCGTGGGACGGTGTTGAGGTGGTTTCAATCTTACCTGTCTGGTTGCCGGCAGGTGGTCTGGGCCCCCCCCTACTCAGCCGAAGTGCCGCCGCTGGAGGTTGGAGTACCGCAGGGCTCCGTGTTGAGCCCCACACTCTTTAATATCTTTCTGACCCCTTTGGCGGTGCTGGCTGAGTCCTTTGGGGCCCAGATAATATCATACGCCGACGACACCCAGCTCCTTTTCACGTGTGCAAAGGGGGCTGAGTTCGATGGAGAGAGTATCCGTGGCTGCCTGGGAGCGGTATTTGAATGGTTTCAGGGTAATAGTCTTAAGTGTAACCCTGGAAAATCTGAGGTGCTCTTTTTTGGGTGCCAATCTGACCCGAGTTGGCAGGAATGGTGGCCGCATGACATGTTTCCACCGGCATCTTCCTCCACCGTGGCGAAAAATCTGGGGGTCAAAATTGATAATGGCCTGACGATGAAAGCCCAAGTTCTTGGCCTTGTGGGCGTTTGCTTTGGCCTGCTTAGGATGCTTCGGAGGTTTCTCCCTCTGCTCTCATTTGACCATCGCAAAATTACCGTCCATGCCCTCATTGGCTCGAGGCTGGACTACTCCAATGTTCTCTACCTAGGTTTGCCCGACTACCTGCTGCAGCGCCTTCAGGTAGTCCAGAACTCGGCGGCCCGCGCCATTTATGGTCTTCCCCGCCGTGCCAGTGCCTCTGATCTCTTATCCACCTTGCACTGGCTCCCTGTCAGAAAGCGCATTGCCTTTAAGACCCTTACTTTGGCCCACAAGGCGCTCTATTCTACGGGAGCAACTTATATTCGGAAAAGGCTAGCCTTTTACAAACCTACTAGGGCTCTGAGATCAGAAACTCTCTCTCTTGCGGTGGTGCCAGTGGTGAAGAAAGCCCGGACTGGTGGACGCTCCTTCAAACGGCTTGCTCCTCAGCTCTGGAACACTCTACCCTTATCACTCCGCAGCACTGCCAATTTGCTTGCTTTTAGAAAGGGACTTAAAACCTGGTTGTTCTGTCTTTAGTTTTCTGTTTTCTTTTTTGCCGGTCCTATTTCCTGTTGTGTTATGTGTTAGCTGCTGACCTGTTGGTCTGAAAGCGCCGGGACACTCCTTTGGAGTAGCTGAGCGCTATACAAAACCCCCCTATAACATAACATAACATAACAAATATCGGTCTTGGACTGTTCAAGATAATTGAGGATCGCTCTGCGCTTAACAGGGTTATTCAGGCCCTTTACGTAAAGCGTCAGGATTCTAAGTGGGCCTAATGCCATCAGAGAGTTGGGGTTGGGCCAAAATGCGGATTGTCATGCAGCAATAGGGAGAGAGGAGTGTCAGCAGCGTGAGCAGATGACGCCGTAGGAGGGGGAAAAACCAGCGGGCAACCAAAAAGGGTGGACGAGGGATCCCTTAAACCAAACAAAACCCCTGTATGGGCCGAGCCCCAAAAAAAGTTCCAAATACAACGAAGAATGGGGAAACTAGGAGCAAAAACAAGGTCCAAAGGTAAAGTCCGCTATCCCACATGAGCCAGGAGGTCGTCATAGTGGGGTTCACAGGTGACCAGCCAAGGAGATCTTACCCCCCCGCCATCCACCCCCATCAGGGAACCCCGTCCGACCATACAAAGCACCATTGGCCGGGTATCTATTTAGTCAGACCCAGTCAGAGCCTCCAAGGCCAAGGTTAGGGCATCCTGCTGCCCCTTCGCAATGTCCATAGCTGTCGGGTTCCTAGCCCACCGACGGCGTCTCTGGCGCTGCCACCCCGAGGGTGAGCTCTCCGGTCCCAAGGTGGTGCTTCGAACCTCATCATCGTCTGTGGGGACCGCCAAACCCAAGAGGCGGCACGACTCTATGAAAGAGCGCATCTGATGCAGTTTGTCATTAAAGCAAAATATCAAACGAAATGGATGCCCCCATGAATACGGGATACCTTGTTGACTAAGGTGTTCCGTCACTGGCCGGAATTGGCGTCGGCGCTGCAGAGTAATCAGGGCCAGGTCCTGATAAAGCACCGGGGCGTGCCCATTACAGGAAATGGGATGAACAGTTTGAGCTCGCAACAGGATGGCCTCCTTGGTCTTAAAGTCTTGAAGGCATACTAAGATGTCTGCCGGGGGCATTGGGTGCTCGTGGGGCCCCACGCAATGCGCTCTGTCGAGGACAATGTCCATGGTGTCAGAAACTCCTAAGGCATGCCGGAAGAGGCCCGTCGTGAATGTAAAGAGGTCCTTGGTGTCATCAGTGGCCTTGACTCCTCGGATTCTAATTTTGTGTCTACGAGACCGATTTTCGAAGTCCTCTAGATGTATTTGGGTGTCCAGATGTTGGTCCTGGAGTCGGAGGATCGCTTGTTGCAACATGGCCGCATCCAATGTCGTAGTGTCGTGCTTGCCCTCCAGCGTAGCTACCCGTTCTCCCACGTCGTCAACGTCTTTGCGTATCTCTTTTATTTCGGCGGTCAGGTCTGTTTTCACATTCTGGATGTCTGCCCGGATGATGTTAAAGAGGGATTCTAGGAAATCCTTGGTGATGGGTTCGCCCTGCGATCCGGGAGACTGTTGCTGGGAAGCCATTTTGGGCGTGACAGTCGACAATGTATGAACGGAGGGAGCTCTTGCAAAGAGGTCTGTCAGGGCTTTCTGTTTGCGCGTCCTAGATGAGGACATACTCGTGCGCACCACAGATCGTGTGCACCGCCGAGGGCCTTTATACTCACTTAGGGCTGCCAGCCCCCTGTCGCAGCTGCGTTGGGTCCGTTTCCCACCGTTAGACACCAGGGTCCCAGAGGGATCGCCAAGGCGATATGCCAACTGTAGGCACGTTGAGGTGTCTGCTATGTCTCGACCCCAAATGCGAGCAAGCGTCCCTGTGTAATCTACTCAGCCGGAGCACCCCTTCGCTCCCAGGGGCTACTGCTACATACAAGGGGGTAGGTCCCCGCAACTGGCTGCTTCGAAATTGACCGCTCCCAAGTAGCTTTCAGAGCATAGTCCTCCAATATAGCCCCCTCTGTCCTTACCGTGGGTAGGAACCAGTAATAATATTTATTGTAATAATAATATTTATTGTATAGTTAGTAAAAACCATTACAAAATGTAAATGCAGCAATATTAAAACACACGAAAATTTACACTGCTGAGTGAATAAAAAATGTTATAAAAATGAGAGCGTCTTTCGGGTTAGAAAAGTAAATGTGTTCAGGGCTCAAGACTTCGCCAGTTTTTTTTGCTTTTTCTCGAAATTGTCAATGAATTTGATTGCCCTGCAAATGAGTTGCGGATCTACTGAGCACAGGATTAGCATGATCGCAGACCGGCAGGTGCGTGTTCCATATTCCTTAAACTTGGTCTTCAACCAACTCCGACGTTCCTGGTTCAGGGCCGGGCAAATACAGATCAGGTGGATAAAGTCTTGTCTTCCTGCGCCACATAAACAGCATCCATCACGTTCTTGGGGCTTCCATTTTGGTAACTCAGCATTTGTTGGTAAGCTGCCCAGCCTTAAATTGAGGTATTTCCGTTTGATGAATGTCGAGAAAGCAAGGTCTAGGTAGGTTGCTGGTGCTAGTTTTTTATAAGATTGAATTGTCATCCAGGCATGGGACCGATGACTAAAAGTTATTTTATCATTTAGCAACGAATGCCTATTGGCAGCCTTTTTTGCCAACTGTTTAAAGGAAACCACTGGAAGCTTGGATTCCCAAAGTGCAGCCAAGTTAGTTGATTCAAGTGATGATTTAAGTTACTTGGCATACTACGAGTCGGGACTTTTACTGATTGTTTCCCACATGCCACGGTACAGCGCAATTTCTTGGTTCATCCACACATCGTACCATAATTTTATAGTCTCTTACTTTTTCAGCAGGACTTGAGATTGCAAACCGAATTTGTGTCTGACTTGTGCGGGTGATGCATTCATTGGTAACACAAATACACGCTTGTAGATTTTCATTTGAAGTTTGTCCAAGAGTTGTGCACTCTTGCCATGATGTAATACGCTCCCATAAGCTATTGTTGGAAGTAGCTTGGCTTCATTATTGTTAGCAGGGGAGAGACCAGGGGGCCTCTGAGTTCGGATGCCAAGCTACTGAAAGCGTGCAATAGGACCATGCTCCTCTTTTCCATGATGTTTAGGTGCGTAGCAAAGTTAAGACGCTTGTCCAGTAGTATCCTGTGATACTTATAACTTTCAACCGCTTCCAGTTTGACTTTGTGTATAGTGAAGGTTGGTTGCACTTTATGGCGTCGGTTTATGACCATAATCTTGGTTTTTGTACTGTTTATTGCTAGCAAATTCTGTTTGGTGTAGCAGGTCAATTCCTGTAATAGACGTTGCAGGCCTATTCTTGTCTGGCTTAGTAGGACCACATCGTCGGCATAGGATAGGTGTGTTATACAGAGATTACCTAACCGCGGTGGATGAGCATTGATCTGATCAAGGCTTGCTGTTAGATCCGCCATGAATAAATGGAAAAGGTGAGGGGCCAGGACACAGCCTTGCTTTAAGCCATCAAAGGTATTGATCTTCCGGGTTAGCCTCTGTCCATTGTCGATCTTTACCTGCATCCAGGTGTTACTATACAGGTCAATGATCGGCGTTAGGATTGAGTCTGGCAGGCCCTGCTGCTTCAATTTGGCTCATAGTAATTTCCTGTTGACACAGTCGAAGGCCGCCTTAGAGTCAACGAAGCAGGTATAAAGTCCCTGGTGGTTTTGTAGGCTTTTTTCACCGATTAAGCATAACGCCATTGCGTTTGCCATGGTACCTGTTCCGCGATCCATGTCTTCCTGGCCGATGATCGAGCCATTAGTGCTGGTAATAGTCGTTCTTTCCTGGTTCATAGCTCTTGGCATTTCAGGTTCAGTTGTTGACGTTGTGATCTGGTTCGCCGTTAAGTTTATTGAGAATGTATCGACTATGTGTTTGGCCCAATCGTTTTTGGTGATGCATGTCATATTTACAGGTTGAGCTGCTCTGTTAATGGAGTTGACTTGTATCCAGAACGCCTTGGAGTCTGACTTTTTTATGTTGTGCAGCAATTTGACTCAGAAGTCGTTAGCTTTGTTCCTTTTTTCCATCCAAACCAGCTTCTTGTATTGCCTCCTTGTCGATCGGACTTCTTGCCAGATACTTGGGTTTGGCCTTAGTCCTTGTTCCCGTCTTGTGAGCTTCTGAAGTTGTTTCCTCATAGACAGTGCTGTTTTTGTGAGTTTTATATCAGTCTTCCGATAGGTCTTCTTTTTTGCATTGCTATTGGACCTTGGTAGCCTTTCCAGGAAGTCAGACCAAGTTTCTGAACATAAGTCCTTTTCTGCAGTTGTTTGTTTGAACAGTTTCTTAGCTTCTAATGCTATTTGTGGTAGGGTGTTACTTGACCACCTTAACTGCTTCAGGTTGATTGTTGAGGTTATGCCTGGATTAGTTGGTGCCTTTACGTGCCTGGAGGGACTCAGTTTCATCTCGATGTGTTGCATTGAGTGATCGCTGTCTAGTGAGCAGAGTATTTGGAATTTTTTAATTAGACTTAGCAGGGGTAGTGTAATTAATGTATAATCCAAGGTGGAGCTTGCATTGTGCCCTATATAGGTAGCGGCAGGAGGTTTGTCATGAAAGGTTCTTCCGTTTATTACCCGTAGGCCAAGGCGTTCAAAGTCCCACATCAGTTGCCTACCCACTTTGTCTGTCTTCTGGTAGGAACCAGTAGGCCACGGGTGCTCCGACGCTGCAGGGGCACACTAAAAGGTGTGGCGGTCGTGCACTACCAAGAGGCCTAGGAGCAGTACTTCCGCAGTAGGGGAGGCCGATGAAGCACCCGCACCTCTCCACTGGCGAACCAATCCGTGTTCACTCCAGGGGCTCAGTCTCGGCAACACCAGCCTGCTGCAGCTCGCAGGGGAGGAGAGGGGGCCTCCTTAGTTCGATGGGGGCCAGGGGCGAGTCACAGCAGCAGGGAGGGGGCCAGATGCTCACCCCGCGTCTCACCGCCGCTACCTCAGCCCCTCGACCACTCCCGAGTCTCAGCCCGTCAGGCAGGCTTGGTCCGCTGCTGTGGGGGGCAGAGCGGGTCTGGCAGAGAACAGCAGCCTGGGCGATGTTCTCGGCTATCAGCGCCCCCACCAGTCTCGGGTCTCCACTATGCCCAAGTGGATCCACTGGATTCAACCGCCTTCAGGTCCAGGTGGTAATCTGTAGTGGTCGGGTCTGCACCCGACCAGGCCTCAGGGTTTCGGCCACCACAAAAGACACCTGAGGCAGGATTCACTTAGTAGGAGGGAAGACCTCGAGCGGTCTCCCGCGGGTTTATGTATACCCTCGTAACCAGCTCGCTCCGAGGGGTGTAGGGATGCATGGGTGTGTTACATTTTAGGGGAGTGCCCGGATGGCTCTCTACATCCCTCCTTCATTTTAGTCCGACATCAGAACACTTTTACCGCCTTCACGGGGAAGCACAGGCAAAGTCTCGGAGTCTTTGGCTAGGACCAGGGTTGGGTCGAAGGCTGTAGCGTTGGCTTCGGCCACTGGGGGATGTTGCACGTCCAGTTGGGTTTTCCTGGGCCTCCTCATTGGCCCTGGTTTGAACAGTTGAACTTGGGCTGGCCCAGGCCCCTTGATCCAACGGTGGATGCCCTTCCATCGCCGGACTCCACGCCGGAGATGACCCTGAGGGGGTTGCTTTTGGTGTCGTGTCCTGAGATGCCTCCGCTCCCGGGTCTGCTTCCATTTCCTGGGCTCTCTTGAAACTGGAAACGTTGCGGGTGACTATTTGATTTCCTCTCCGGGCTGTCACCATCGTTCCTTTGACCCTTTCCACCGTCCAGACCTCAGGCTCATATGGTGTTCGAAACTTCCACCCAGGGTGACGGTCCTTGATCACCACCGAGTCCCCTCTTGTAATCGTTGGCTCCTGCGCGCGACGAGTCTCGCTTGCTTTCCTGTTCGTGTTTTCTCTCCTCGCCCGGATTGCCTCGTCGTCCCTCAGCTCAGGCGTCCATGCCGGATCTGCCGGTATGCTGTCTCTTGGGGCCCTTTTGAATAGCAGGTGTGCGGGAGCACATTTTGTGGTGCTGTGAGGAGTTTTGGCGATATGCCCCATGAAACTGGTCAAGGGTGGATTCTGGGTTTTCCCCGTTGTCAACGGCGATGCGCAGTGCCCGATTGAGGGTTCTCATTAGCCTTTCCACCTCTCCCATTCGCTTGGGGCCACAACGGGGTGAATTTCCTGTGTCGAATGGCGAGGTTGGCCAAGTAGTCTTAAAATTCCGGTCCTTGGAAGGGGGGTCCATTGTCGGACTTGACCTCCGCAGGCAAACCCATTAGTGCAAAGACCCTGTCCAATATCGTCTTCACTTGCGGGAACGCTGTCGACGTGATGACCTCCACAGTTGGAAACTTTGAGAATGAATCTACAACGACCATCATGTGACGGCCATCGGGAAAACTGACGAAGTCCACACTCAAGTGTGTCTATGGGGCATCGCAGGGCTCCTCGGTGATCACGGGTGCTGGCGCTGGGTCTCCTCCGGTGATTGTGCAAGCTTGGCTTGACCTCACCATCTCATTCACCATTGCATCCATGGCCGGGAACCACACTTTGTTCCTAAGTCTCCATTTGGTCTTAGCCATTCCTTGGTGTCCCACGTGGGCTAAGGCGAGGGACCTCTTCTGTAAACTTTCAGGTACTACAATCAAATGACCTCTCAAGACGACTCCTTCTTCTCCCACGCTCAACTCATGCCGCACCTGCCATATTTGTTGCAGAGTGTGGCCGACCTCCAGCAGGAGGGTTCGGGCCCCATCCATAAAGTGAGCCCAGCTGTTGCCTTCCAATGCTTCTCGGACTCTGGGTAGGGTGGTGTCTTCATGGGTGGCTTGACCTATCTCAGCCAGCGTCATTGCTTTGGGGCAGGCCGACTGTGAAATCATGCTGACGAAGGCTTCCACGCTGCAGATGACATCTGGGGGCCGGGCTGACACATTCACTTCAGGATGTCGGGACAGATAGTCCGCAGGATTGTGTGCCCCCGGGCGGAAGACGACTTTGAAGTTGTACCCTTGCAGTTGCACAGCCCACCGTTCGATTCATGGGGGAGCCAGACAGGTTGATCCTGCAAACAGTGGCAGCAGTGGTTTGTGGTCGGTTACTACGGTGAATTCTTGGCCGCATAGGTAGAGATGAAAATGTTGGCACGCCCACTTGATGGCCAGCGCTTCATGTTCGATCTGTAAATGTAAATTTACAGGAATTTATATAGCGCAAACCAACCGGTTTCTAAGCGCTTGCTTAGGGAACCCGTCCTGGTAGTCCCCTGTGAGATAAGCCCGGCAGGGTATCCGCAAGGTGAAAGCCAGGCATCCCGCCGCGAGGGGCCATTGTGAAGATTAAGCAAGCTATTGCCCAGAGTCGCAGAGTGTGAACCCGTGAATCGAGTACGCACCGGAGTGAGAATTGTCGAGTCCATGGACATTTTAGGACTCAAGACCCCGCCGAGCCGGGAATTGAACCCTGGTCCCGGGCTGACCTCTGCTTCCAGGTCTGCCTCCTCTAACCAGTGAGCCACACTTCTCCAGTGTGTAGCGTGTTTCAGTTTCAGTCAGTGCTTTGCTGGCGTAGACAACTGGCCTCCATACCTCAGAGCCATGGTCCTGCAGGAGCACTGCCCCTAGTCCCACTGGACTCGCATCAACAACGAGCTGCGTCTTGCGTGTGGCTGGAAGTACGCCATCACGGTCTTGTCGAGCAGGCTCTTCTTGATGTCCTGGAAGGCTTTGTTAGCTGCTACAGACCAGTTCCACTTCCAGTCCTGGCGCGTGAGTGCTCGCAGGGGCACCGACATCGCCGCCAGGTTAGGGGTGAATCGGCCGCAATAGGTGGCCATGCCCAGAAAGCTCCTCACCTCTGTGGGGTTCCGCGGGGTGCACGCTGCCCCGATGGCCTCCACTTTCTTTGGGTCCACCTTCAGTCCTTCACGCGTGAAGGTGTATCCAAAGAAATCAATACTTTCCTGGTAGAAGGAGCATTTTGACTTGTGTAAGGTTAGCCCACAGTCCACCAACCGTTGCAGCGTTGCTCGCAGGTGTGCGTGATGCTCCTCGAGCATGTCCGAATATTCCAGTATGTCGTCGCTGAGATTTATAACTCCTCGCAGCCCCGACAACACCTCTCGAATTGCGTTCTGGAAAACTTTGGCCGCGGACGACACTCCAAAACTAAGTCGCCGGTAGCGACGTAGCCCCACATGTGTCGAGAAAGTTGTGATGTATCGACTTTCCGGTTCCAATTCGAGCTGATGGTACCCTGCATTAAGGTCCAATTTTGAAAACCACTTTGCGCCGTTCAAATCGGCCACAATATCGTCCATTGTAGGGGTGATGTGTCGCTCCCGTTTCACAGCCATGTTGGGTAGCCTCATGTTGACACAGAGTCGAATCGCTCCTGGTTGTTTGAGCTTAGGGGCCACGACCAATGGAGACACCCACGGTGTGGGCCCGGATACCTTTTCTATTACTCCAAGTTCCTCCAGCTTCCATAGCTCTTCCTCTACCTGCGGTCTGAGGTTGAAGGGTACGCGACGGTTACGGAGAGCTATAGGTCGTACTGAGGTGTCGATGTGAAGTCTGAATTTCTTCCCTCTGAGTTTGCCCAAACCTTGGAAGAGCTCTGGGAATTCTCCCAGCAGAGCCTCCGCATGAGACTCATGCACCTGGTTTGCGAAAAAGACAAGTTCTAGGTCCTCTGCCGTGTGACAACTGAGCAGGGTCCCTTTGTTTCCTTCGGTCACATGGAATCTTGCCTCTGTGGAGTGGTTTCCGCTCACGATGGTAGTTTGAATCACGCCCCGCAGCGGCAGGGGGTCAGTTCCTCCATATGTGTATATTTTTGCACTTGAGGGCGCGAGGGGTGGCTTCGTGATAGCTGCTCATACTGGTCAGAGTCCATTACATTCACTGAAGCTCCAGTGTCAATGAAACCTTGTACATGGGTGCTCTCAATGGTGACTGTGGAAGCAAAGGAGTTAGGTCCTTAGCGGGCCTGAGGGAGGGGGCTGGACCATATGAACTGTCGAAAACAAAAAGGATGCCCGGACCCTCTTATCTTGATGTGGAGCTTAATCGATAGAAACCAAGTACAACTTTATGAAACCTGGTAAGGTACTTTTATTTATACCTATTACTCTTGTTTTTAATTCTTTTTTATAAAAGTTTTTGGTTTTTGGCAAAAAATAGATACACATTTACACTCTATTTTACAATTATACAGTTTTAACAAGAACAAACAAATTTGAAACAATATCACAGTAACACAGAACAATAATACACATTACAAAAAAACATTTCATTAGTTTTTCAACTGAATTCATACTTGTAAACAAAACAAAGCAAAATGCAAACAAGAGCAAGAACAGAATATACTGTATCTCAGTAAGTCACTCAATGATATAACTGGCTCTTGTGGATGTGCCGACGCGTTTCAGGTTCGAATAGCGAGTTTTTGAACCCTCATCAGGGCTTTGTTACTTGTCTGTGTGGGACACAAAAATAATAAAGTTTTGTTGGTGATCTAATAGCCTCGATTGATACCATCACTTATTCAAGGAAATGATGGATAAAATACCTGTGTCTTTCAGGCAGAGCGTATTTTAGTACGTGGACCTGGGGGACGATGCTTCAAGCTGCAAACGTTGTAACAAAGCCCTGATGAGGGTTTGAAAACTCGCCTGAGTGTGCCAGTGTGCTCTCGCTGCCTGCACCCCTCTAATCTCCCACTGCACCCCTTCCCCTCTCGCACTCGGAGCCCCCCAGCCTGACAGCTCCAGCTATCTGAGACCTCGCCAGGCTCTAGCACCCGCCTTTCCTTTCCTTTTATTTTTCTTTCGGTAGGGTGGTCTGTGCTCAGGCCATGTCTCCGCTCTCCCTTCACGCCTCTCTCTCCTTCCAGTTCCTGATGACCACCAACTCCCTGACCACCTGCTGTGATTTCGGCGGCCAGGGCCTTGGCGCAGACCCCCGTCTACTGCCCGGTGTATGAGATCAGTCTGCTGGCCATGGCGACCGCCCAGGGGGTCTACGGCAGCCCCATCTCCTCTGAGCAGGGCTACGGCAAATACGTGACCTATGGCCCCAAGGCGCCCGCCTTCTAATCTCTGGGAAGTGTGAGGGGGGGCTGCGCGGCTCCGGGCAAGGCCACGGGGTGTGAGGAGGCTGTTCACGCTCGAGAGAGAGCCACAGTGCCCCAAATCTGAGTCTCCTCCAGTACCTACCTGCGGGGCTGGCAGAGGCTGTGCACATCGCTGCTTGCAGACAGGGGACATCAGATGCCACACTTTCTTTCGCAGACCTGCGCCGGGCCAGTGGAGACAACTGCACACCAATTAATTATGAAAAGCCTCAGAGGCCCGGCCAGGCCCAGGCGTGCGCATGCGCACCAACCATTTAATAAATGAAGAGGCCGTGGCATGCGCGCACCATTTAATTGTATCAGGAAAACTTGAAGAGGTTTACTTGCTGGCTCCGCTGGGTGAGGGGGCCCGTGGAGCGTGGGGCCCCCCACACCGCGGGGGCCTGTGTTACGCCCCTGGGTGAGAGTCTGAGACTTGGATGACTGCACTGTACAAGGCCTGCGGACTGATCGCGGTAGTGGGGTCTGGCTCCCGGGACCTTTGGATCCATTCTGGTCATATTTTCAAACTTGTCAATGAGTTGATTTCATAATGCTAAGCTATATAATATCATTATGCTATTTCTATCTTCTTTGCGCTGACTTCCCGCCAATACTTTGTGCCTTCTTCCTGCCAATATTGGCAGATTATATTTATGCTGTTATTTTAAATTACCCATCTTTCAAACACACTATTGTAACATTTTCTTTTTGTGTTTAGACCTGTATCTGTTTCATGTCTTATATGTAATTCATGTACTCTGAAGTCCCTATGTAATGTAACTCGTTCTATTGTAAAGCACTCCGAAACCTTCGGGTAAAGTACGCGCTATATAAAGACGCATAACTAAATAAAAATACTGACAAAGGGCACTGATACTAGAACATTGGCATTTGGACCCTAATATGGGAACACCGAGAGATGTACATTGTGAGCGACACCTGCATTGGTAGACAGCCACAGCGACACCGATCCTGGGACATGGGGATACAGGGACAAAGGTCACAGACACATACAGTGAAACTTACATAAATCCACTGACTCTGGAAAAAGAGGACACAGTAACACTAAGGCATGAACAGAAAGACTAGGTAAGGGACACAGAGCTAGAGACCATAAACACTCAGAGCATGGACTTAACAACAAGCACGCCTGTGCTCACAACTAAACAACAATGTGCTTTGAACACTCCTCAGCACCAAGAAGGGAATATGTTGACAAATGCTGGACATCAGCAATACTCCATAATCTTTAGCCTTAAAATGATAAGGCAGCCTATCAGCAACCATACACTGACCCCACAGCACTGCCCTAATAATCCCAACCATGTAGTAGCCAATGTGGATTCCTAGAATGCACCTTTACAGCTTTCAAGACTGGGAGAAGGCCACATGTGTTCTGCTGTCACAGTGAAGAAAGGAGGTACTGACCACCCCCTACAGTGTTGGGGGCGGTCTCCCTCCAACACTGGGCTCCTGTGGCGTCTGAGAGCTCCTGACTGGTTCCGGAGCGTGTGGGGGGCCCTCTATGTAGTTTGCAGAGGGGCGGGGGTGGGAGTGCGCTCAAGTTTCGTTATGCCACCTGGTCAGGCCATCTGCATGTAGAGGGGAGGCGGGGCTTTTCTTTCCTTTGTTGGTTGAGCCGTCTGCATCATGTAAATTGCACTGCCTGCCCATTCCATTTGAAAACAGTGTGCAGGCTGCCAGAAAATGAGAAGGAGAGCAGTGCAAAGTGAGACTCCAGGACCAAATTGTATCCCCACCAGTCACTGACAGTTGCTTGGTGCAGTCAGTGCTTGATTTGTAAGAAACGTAAGTGCAGGCTCCAAAATGTTTCTAAGAAAGAAGTTGCTGGCACACCTGAATTCCAAAACTGACTAGTTTTGATTCCACCTCATCTCTCCATCTTCCTCTGCCCTACACTTTCTGTATATTTGCCTCGTCTTTCTGGCTCTTTTTCATCCCCGCTTTCCCTCTTTGTCATGGTTTTCCTGTCACTTCCTCCTCCTTTCCCATTTTCAGTCGGTGGGCCAAAATAAGATGAAAACTAAGCCCGGGTCCCCAAAAATGATTGGTGGTGACCAGCATCTGCAACCACATGCAGAAACTAAGCACAGAGTTCAAGGCTGAAGAACAATGCTTGCCAGCTGCTTGGTTAGCTCGAATGTCTGTGCATAATGACTTGGGCCCATTGCCACACACACTGATCTGTGCCACACCTCCCTGGAGAATTTATGGCTACTTTGCCTATCTGTCCCAGTCACTGTTCCATCGAGGGCTGTCCTGCAAGACCAGGTACATTCAATTCAGTGGCGACTAACAGGCCCAGCGTGTCTTTGTACTAGCCAGATCTGTGTTATTTCGCTTTGTTCAAAATTGTCTTTAAACCTTTTGATTAATATCCTTAGTTGTTAGAATCGTGTGCCTAGAAATGAGGCCTCTACCCAACATTTCCCCAAAGGTGCCCTGTGGAAGAACAAACATCCCTCGATATAATTGGACTTATGTTTTATTCAGATTTTCTTAATTTTACTGCCAGGGAGGGCTTTGAAAACACCGTTGATGTTAATGGTTCACTGCTCTTTAAAATGCACCTTCCCTTCTTTAAAATGCACTTCCCTTCCTACTAACAAGCACAAACGTAGGGTTGTAGAGGCAGAACGATACTATTACTTTGAAGATACTACAAAGCATGTTGCGTTCTTCAAACCTCGCCATATTATGCCCTTTTTGAAAAGAGATTGTGCTGGGCCCACATCGTTCAACCATTAGACGGTGTTTGTTCCTTGGTGCCATGTCATCATCTTCCTCTGGCTACGGTCTTTTAGTCTGTACTAGTAGATATCCACTAGATGGCAGTCTTGTCACGCGGTGGAATGCTGCAGGAGCAACATAGATTACGAAGCCAAATGAAAGCCTGCCTCGCTTTGCACATTTAAACCTTTAAATTGGGGGGTTGTTGCTGAGAAGATTGCGTGCAGCGCGGCTGACACACCGAATCATGCACTGCCAGGGCTGGGTCAAGCTCCTGACCCAATCTGGAGCTCTCCAGCCAGCCCGTGCACAGTGCCAGAGGGGGCCCCTCTCGAGCTTGGAGCCCCCCCGCCCCCCGCACTGCGGTGGCTGCGGGGGTTATTATTACGCCCCTGATCTGAAGAGTCAAGATCACTGTCATCACACCTGAAGCACCCAACATCGGTGGGCATTCATCTACCGAGCTGTTGGTCTCTCCAAAGTGACCCAGACTTTGACCCCTCTGCTTTCAGGTTTTTCTCATCTAGAATCCATCCATGTTTTGGTTCTATGGGACACTTTTCTTTCTTCCAGCAGCAGCATTCCTTTGTTGACATCCATAGAGGGTTTCCGACGCCACTTCGTGCATATGCACCCAGCTCCTCTGGGATAGGTAACTCTGGTACAAAGGTATCCACGGGTGAGGTGGCTCTCCACACTCTTAAATTCCAAGGGTTGTTTTTGTAATCTGCTGGGAAGGGTCCTTAATCTCTGATTTTCCAACCGCGACTTTCCCATTGAATTGTACGGAGCACGCAGTCATGTTCTCACTTTGCACCCGTCCCCCCTGGGGTCCCGACTCACTCACCTTGGCTGGTTCCTTGGGGTCCCTTATACCACTTACTTAGTATAGGGTTTGGTCTCCCCCGGGAGCCCACTGTGTATTGTGCTACTTACGTTTGATTCTTTGCAACTGATATTATTATAATTTGTGTTCTATCGTCATGTGGAGGATACTAGAGAGTGTTAAATATATTTAATAAATACCTATTTTTATAACTACTGTGTGGTTTCCCTTTCATTTAACCAATACTATAAGATTGTATTCTGGTAAAACAAGGTGCTTAACATTCCTTCAAGACTTAGCCTGAAGGCTGCTCTCCATAGCTACCACTAAGATAGCTTTCTATAAAGGTTATCTTTGACCTAATCACCGTAAGGGTTGTTTGGACTGGTACAAGGTGCCCACTTTAATTATTGGACAGCATATACCAGGCCAACGTCTCATATTGGTGTGCAGCAGTTGGGATTCAAGCTTGCATTGTTTTACCAGATAAATCTTTTGCATTGATTAATTGAAAAAACACTAGTATCTAGGAACATATAATACTAACTTAAGATAGTAAGTTCTACTGAACGTAGAGTTAGGTAAGTCAAGGGTCTAGCATGCCCTTTCTCCAACCTAAGAGAGTTTAGTTCCCACTCGGCTAGGTAGGTGCCTACACCACACCTCACTAGGTATGTCTTCTAATGGGAATACCACTGGTGGCATCCTGCCTACTAAATATGATAGCTTTGCATTCACTGAATTAAAAGCCATGTGTGTATCTAGGAAGCTGAAGACAGGGAGAAATGCCAACCTATCAATGTCCCATTGATGCATTACTGCTAGATGAGATTAGGAAGCAGGGTCGGACTGGCAATGCTGGGCACTGGGCAAACGCCCGGTAGGCTGCCAGGGGTGGGGGCCGGTTTTTTGGCCGGGGGCTGGTTTTGTTGCTGGGGCCGATTTTTTGTACACACTCACTAGTACAGTAGTAGTCACTGACTCGTCACTACTGTACTCTGCTGTGCAGCGTGCGTCTGCGTGACTCTCACTCTCTGCTCACTCCGTGAGAAAACTTAATCAATCTCTGCTGCTAATCAAATAATGCATTGGAGTGCGAGTGTCATTTTAGGGGGTGGGTCGCACGCGCGCAGCGCACAGATGTCTCCGCCCGGCGTCCGCTGCCGCATCTGCATGGTCTCTTAGTCTTCTTCAGTTCACCCACCTTAGGGGGTGGGGCTGGAGCGGATGTGGCTGTTGGTGACATGGGCATTAGGGCTCGCACAATAGTGTGCGTGACCCGCATTCCAGAGAACTAAGCCAGACGACGAGAGAGGCTCTCTCTCTGCATCGTCCCCCATAATTTAATTATTTCTAGCCTTAGCCCTGGCTCCTGCCTGTACCAGTGTCCCTGCTGCCAACTGTCTGCCGCCCGCCGCCCGTGAGTGTCATTTGCATTTTTGCAAATTGTTTGCACTTGCAACCAGATAATATGTTATACACTACCACAGCAGAAGGTGCAGTAGGAGAGTGGGGTCAACGCGGCTAACTAACCGTAGGATCGAAGTACATGTAGGCAACCGCGGGAGGGGCAGAGCTGAAGTCTTAAGACCAGAGGGCCACAGTGGGAGAGGAAGCGAAGCGTGCATTCTTTGGATTAGCTCCATTGTCATTTATGGGGGGGTGGGGGCGGCAGCTCATTGGAGAGATCATTTCACATTGTGTGCGTGTCTGCGCGTTTTTTTTATTGCCTTTGTAACATTAGGTTGACATTTCATAACAAATGCTGCTTATGTGCGGAGTAAACAAAGCTCTAAAACGACGAGGCCGGCGGCTTTTTCTGCACAGCTGCATCGCCCCATTTCTGGTTTCTCTTTTCTATGCCCTTTGCTGAGAGTGCCTCCTGCTCCCCGGTCTCTGGGGCTGCCCTAACCTTGGCAGGTAACCAGCTCACATGAGCATTACCTTTACCTGTTTGTCTCCAGCAGGCAGATAACAACACACGGGCTATAAGGGGTCGGCATCAGGAGGGTGTAGAAAAGAGGGGGGGGATAGATTCAACATGGCATTGTCGGCCGGGATTAAACAAAAGGTAAAGGCCGCCGCACCCTACCCCCCCCCCTAAAACGTGCAAGAAACCCACAGGTTAAGGATAAACCTGTACACGTCACGTGTCTTTCATGTGTTAAAAAGGAGAACAATTTAAGGTGCTGAATCCGAGGCCACGTCATCATGACCACAGCATACAGAGGCAGAATGGAGCTGTGCACCTGTTATGATCAAAATCAGACCAGCACGAAAACTAAAGGAACTACTGCATGAGCTTCAGCTCGGAAATATTGAGCTGTGGTTACCACTGTTTTTCCAAGTTTTGCTTTCTGCACCTCATGAGCGAACTGACTGTAGGGGTCTTGTAGGCCTCGCGCAGCGCCCCAGTGCGATAAATAATGACCCCAGGACACGCTCTTAGCCTCCGCGTGGTCCGGACTAGTTCCGTGACCACGCCTTTCTTTATTTATAGTACGCGCGGCCGTGATACGTCACGGTCGCGCTAGAGCACGGCTATATGCGCAAACACTAGACCGCATACCAGCGGTCTTCAAACATTACACTCCTTTCAACCTTTATTAAATCAAAAGAAAAGGGGGACAACCACAACAGTAGTCTGTCTCATAGTCACTTGGTTAACCAGGGACAGGTGATAAATCAAAATGGCCGGCAGGCCTGTTACCAGTCTGATGATCAGGTACCACAGTCTTAGCCCACGGCAAAGTCCGCCAGCTGCGAAGAGGGCGCGGGGTTTCTTCTCAGCCCATAGCCAGCAGCTTCCCCTCGGAACAGGACCCTAAGAGGGGTGTCTTGTCGGGCTGGAGTTGGTGATAGCCCGTCAACGGAGGTGTGGAGGCTGTCTGCATCTGATCTCCCGGAATCCTGAGAGTTCGCCACAGTTCTTTCCTCTGGGTTTTCTTGCGCACTCCCTGGGGAGCCGATGCCGGACGCCGAGGGGCTTGAGGAGGTACTGTCCTGGTCTTGATTTTGTTGTTCTCCAAACGGGATGGCCGCTCGCTTGAAGAATGATACGTTGCGTGTGACGCTCTCGCCGTCGCGCTGGGCAGTCACCATCGTGCCCGACCGGCGAGTGACTGTCCATGGACGGGGCTCAAATGGGAGTCTGAACTTGCTCCCGGGGAAACGGTCCCTCACGTAGACCCAGTCTCTTTCCTCTATGGGTGATTGTCTGGCCCGGCGCCTAAAACTGGCGTACTCATTCGAGCGTCTTCTGTTCCGCAGTGTTTGCTGGGGGTCTGCCTCATTCGGGGTCCAGGTGCGGTGATGAGGGATGGTGTCTCGGACAATTCTGCCCATTGCCGAGGGTCCCGGGGCGGTAGTAGTTGTGCGGTGAGGCGTTAGCCTGTATTCCCTCAGGAATGTATACAGAGCTCTCTCGACTGGTGTTCCTTCTGCCTGAGCGATCCTGATGACTTTGTTGAGGGTCCTCATGAACCGCTCCACCTCGCCATTGGCTTGGGGCCATCTGGGGGTGATCTTCCTGTGTTGAATCCCCCATTCCTGGAGGTAGTCGGCAAACTCTTGGCTTTGGAACGGTGGCCCGTTGTCCGTCTTCATTTGTTCAAAGATGCCATGTGTGGCGATTATCTTTTCCAGTTTGGCAGTCACCTCCCTGGCGGTCAAAGATGTTATTATTTCGACTTCGGGATATCTCGTCAGATCGTCGATGACGACGAGCATGTAGCGGCCGTCCGGAAGGTGTCCGAAGTCGGCGCTTACTCGTTCCCATGGTTTCGTTGGATCATCCTCGGTGATTACCGGGCCGGAGGCTAGGGTGGACCTGCCGCTTGACACCAGTGGCAACCTTTTACCAGTTGTTCGACCTTCTCATCCATCTCCGGGAACCAGACCTTTTCTCTGAGCCTGCTTTTCGGTTTCATGATCCCTTTGTGGCCGCGATGGGCCAGCTCGACGGCCTGTTGTGTTAAGACTCGCTGGCATTACAATTCGGGGTCCGCGAAGAAGGCACCCTTGGGCATCCACCGATAGTTCATCCTTCACCCTGAGGATCGCCTCTAGGGCCTTCCTTGCCTCTGGAGTTCTCTGACCTAGGGAAGTCTGGAGTGATTTCCAGTCGCTGTTTCGGCACGCCTCTATTGCCAGCTGGAGGACCTCGTCATTTCGGGTCGCTTCCACCTTCAGGTCAATGGGTAGGGGTCGTGAGCGCTCCAGGATGATCCTTACATACTCTTCCGTTTCTTCTGCATCTTCCCTTTCCTGTGTGGTTGCTGCTCGGGGATGCCGGGATAGGTAGTCGGCTGAGTTGTTTGCACCAGGCTTGAACTCCAGCCTGTAGTCATACTCTTGGAGCTGTAAGATCCACTTTTCGATTCTAGGGGAGGCTTGGAGACTGATCCCCGGAATAGGGGAAGCAGAGGCTTATGATTGGTGGATACAGTGAAAGGATGTCCATAGACGTACACGTGAAAGTTCCTGCAGGCCCAGTGGATTGCGATGGCCTCCCTTTCAATTTGAGAATATCGCTGTTCGGTCTCCGTTAGGGAGCAGCTCGCATAGGCTACAGGCACCCAGTCCTCTCCATTTTGGCTCTGTGTCAGTACCGCCTCTAGTCCATACGGGCTGGCGTCAACCGCAATGTTAGTTGTTTTGGTGGGGTTGAAGTACGACAGAGTGGTGTTGGCGGACAGGGCGGCTTTGGTGTTCTGGAACGCCAGCTCTTGCTCTTTTTCCCAGTGCCATGGGGTGGTGGATTCCGTGGGTTCCCTTAGTGGCCTTGTGAGGTTGGCGAGGTCCGGGATGAACCGCCCGCAGAAATTCACCATTCCGAGAAAACTCTGCACTTCTGACGTGTTGGTCGGGGCGGGGGCTGCTTGCACGTCTTTCACCTTTTCAGGGTCTGGCGCTACTCCCTTGTCGGAGAAGGTGTATCCGAAGAAGCTGATGGTGTTCTGTAGGAACTGACACTTCTCTCTGTGTAGCGTAAGGCCTGAGTCTCTGATCCTTTGCAGCACACTCCTGAGCCTCCGGTGGTGTTCTTCCCCGGTGTCGGCGTATATCAGCAGGTCGTCGCTGACATTGAGGACTCCTGTTATTCCGCTCAGTACCTCTCGAATTGTGTTTTGGAATACTTCCGCTGCGCTTGATATCCCAAAGTTGAGCCTCCGAGAGCGTCGGAGTCCAACGTGAGTGGAGAAGGTGGTGATGTATCTAGAGTCCGGGTGCAGGGGCAGTTGGTGATATCCTGACCTCAGATCCACTTTGGAAAACCACTTCGCTCCATTCAACTCTCCCAGGATGTCGTCTATTGTGGGCGTCAGATGTCTTTCTCTTTTGACTGCGGCGTTGGGCAGGCGCATGTCGACGCAGATGCGCACCTGCCCTGGCTGCTTGGATTTTCGCGCCACCACGATTGGCGATACCCAGGGGGTGGGTCCACTGACTTTCTCGATTATTCCTTGCTTTTCGAGGTTCTCCAACTCCTGTTCCACCTTCTTTCTTAGATGGAATGCTATCCGTCGATGACGCATGGCCACCGGCTGAATGGATCGGTCGATGTGTAAGGATACTTCCTTTCCACGGAGACATCCGATGCCTTTGAAGACGTCTTCGAATTCTTCATTGATCGTTTCGAGTTCCTCCTCCAGTACTGCCATTGCGAAGGATATTAGATGAAGTTCTTCTGCTGTTTGGCCACTGAGTAGCATTCCACTGCCTTCTTTGGTGACGTAGATGGTAGTTGGCGCTCTCTTGTCCTGGTGTTGTACTTCCGTTTGGAAGCACCCGATTAGCGGTATGGGTGTCTTTTGGCCGTAAGCAAAGACTCTGATCTTCGCTGGTTTTAGACTCTGTTTGCCCCGCAGTTGTGCATAAACGTTTGCCGCCATAAGTTCGATGGATGCACCTGTGTCGATGGTTGCTCTCACCTTTTGGTTCTGTATCGTTATTCTGCACTTCGGGAGTCGCCGTTTTTTCCTCAGCGGCTGGTCTATGGCAAACACATAGTGTACCGGGTAGCTGTGGGTGTCGTCATCCATGTCTTCGCTCTTGGGGTTTTCCCGTATAGCATGAGCAGCTTCAGGTCTGGGCTTAGACGACCTGCATACAGATGCGAAGTGATTCATGCGCCCGCATGACCCACACTTCCTTCCTCGGGCTGGGCAGTCCTGTGCTCTGTGTGGCGCGCCACCGCAGTATCCACAGTCTTTGCGGCGTTCTAGCAGCCTTCCTCTCCCCGCCGGGCGTTGTTTGGGCCGCACCACGTTGACGTGTTCCGCCAAGTGCACCTGTTCTGTTTTAATTGGTCTGTGGAGTGCTGCTTCCATATGAGACGCCCTTACCTGAGATAATTCTTTAGAGCGGCCCAGCTTTAGGATCTCCACTAGTGGTTTGCCATCCTCTTGGAGGATCTTCACCCTCAGGTCGGAGGAGTAACAGCCCTGGATGATTTGTCCTCGAATTCCTTCTTGCTCGTCGCGGAATCCGCACGTGCTCGCGAGCTCCTTCAGGCGGCCATGTAAAGCATTGAGGGATTCTTCCGCTTCCTGTCGCGCTTGCCGGAATATGAATCGCTCGTAATCCTTGCTTTGCATCGGCTCAAAATGGGCGTTGAGCGCGTTAAGGAGCATGACATATGTGTGAGGAGTGGCTTCCGTCAGGGTTTTGTAGATCCGATAAATATCTTTCCCACCAAGATGTAGGAGGAGTGCCCAGCGTCTCTCCCTCGCCGTGACTGTGCCTTCGAAGTAGAATTGTAGCCTTTCAACCCAGTCCTTCCATCTTGGGGCAAAGGCCGCCGGCGCGCCGGCGATGGAGAAGGGTTCAATTGGCGGAATGGACGCCATAATGGGGAAAAGAGTTGTCTCTCACCGCCTCGGGTACACGGGGTAAGTAACTGCAGGGCTGATATTCCACACCGACTGGGCCGCCGGGATGCTCTTGCAGGGAGCGTGATGCTGGGCTGTCTTTAACAGGGCCCCCTCAGGACGCAGTTCATGGATGTGCTAGTTCCTTCCTCCTGTACCACTGTGGCGCGGGGAGCGCATGGGGCCGCAGTGCAGGATTCTCCTCTTGGGCCCAGGCACTTCGGGGCTGTGTCAAAGGCTGAGCACCCCTCTGACCTTCTGGCAGCTGGGAAAGCGCGCCGTCATCCACTCGCTCTGGGGCCTCACACCCCATGTGGTACTGCCAGTGGGGCTCAGCCAGGCACAGGACATCGCCGATCGGTGGAGGGGCGGGGCAGGTAGTGCTTCAGGGCACATGATGGGCTCTTCAGGCCCTCGTCGCCATTGTAGGGGTCTTGTAGGCCTCGCGCAGCGCCCCAGTCGCAGCGCGATAAATAATGACCCCATGACACGCTCTTAGCCTCCGCGTGGTCCGGGCTAGTTCCGTGACCACGCCTTTCTTTATTTATAGTACGCGAGGGCGGGGCGTGGCTTGGACGCCGATGGCGATGGTCGCCTGAGAGCTCGGCTCCGGGACTGAGCCCACTTTGATCCTGCAAATCGGAGTCTACGGGGCACCCTAACCCCTGCAATCCGGAGACCGGACCGGTGGGGACCCTCTGGGACACCCGGTAACACTCAAAAGTCGGCTGTTCCGACGGAAAACCGAAGTTGAGGTGACCAGCGGAGTGGGACCCAAGATGGCGCCCGGACCTTCTCGGCTTCTTGGCCGAGACCCTCGATCTGGAGGAGCACAATAGGACGACGCGCGCCCTCTCCATCCTGTCCCCCTGGAATGCTATACTTGGGGTGACGCTTGGAACGGGTCCGGACACGGTGGCCATCCCCTGAAGGGCTGCTGGCTGAACTCCTGTCGTTCTTGGAACACGGACGCCCGGTGTCCCGGGGTGTGAGGACGACCCCCGCGGGCCACACCGGATTGCCCCCACCAAGTGACTGAACTCCATGGGCAGCACTGCACCCCGGCGCCACAGAGTCTCCGGCGGACCTGGTGACAATCACTCCAGATCCTCATTGGCCAGACGGGCCTGCCCAACCTGGCGCCACTCATCCCCGCCTCCTCCTCGTGGGCCGCTGACGACACGGTGGTGGCGCTGCCCGAGGTTGCGGAGGGACAGCGGATCCTGGAGGCGGCGATCGACGACTTGCACCACAGCGACAACATGCCAGGAGAGGCATAACCGGCGCCCGCACCTAGTGGCGACTCGGACGGACCTCCATCCGTGGGACGCAACCGCCATGGGGAAACCAAGGGGCCCCAAGGCGACCACCCCAGCCGCCTCGGATTCGGAGGCGCCGGACAAAGAGGATCGAGGGGACCCCGGGGGCTCCGGGGGTCCCCACTTGCAACAACAGTTTGACCGAGTCCTGGAGGCGATCGCGACCACGCGCTCAGCCCTGCAGCAGGATATTGCTCAGGTCGCGACGAGTTTGGGCCTCCTCAGGGCGGATCACGGAAAGCTCTCGGATAGAGTCAAGGAGGTGGAGAGCTCAGTGAAGTCCTTGGAGCCGGCACAAAAAACCTTGGCCGCGACCATGAAAGATGCCCTATCCCGGACTGATGTCCTGGACAGACGGGCGGAGGACGCTGAAGGACGCAATAGGCGGAACAACATTCGGGTGGTGGGTCTGCCGGAGAAGATCGAAGATGGCGACATGGTGGCCTATCTGGAAGCGTGGCTCCGGGACACGGTAGCCCCTGAAGGCCTGTCCTCCTTTTACACCCTGGAACGGGCGCACAGAGTGCCGGCGAGGCCGCCGCAACAGGGCCGCTCCCCTCGGCCGGTGATTGCACGTCTGCTGCACTTTCGGGACAGAGACCTCATCCTTAATACCGCAAGACATAATGGCCCTTACACGGTTGAAAATAGCCAGGTGAACATTTTCCTGGATTACCTCTTTCCTGACGGTCAAGCGCGAACTCCGGAGCAAGGGCATCCAATATTCGCTCCTCTTCCCTGCAAGGCTCCGCATCATCGTTGATGATAAGACTCAGTTCTTCGATTCCCCGGAGGAGGTCAGCGACTGGCTTGAACTCTATAGAGCGGGTAAAGATGGCTTCAGCTCGTCCTCACAGTTGACAGTGGAACCTGGGCAACAACGACGATCTAAAAGAATTTGAAGCCGCCGTGGTAGGGCGGGCAAACCTTCGACAGTGGAGACAATGGCAGAGCGGAAAGGAGTGCTGGAGATGGTGTCTACTCTATCGGGATCACTGGGTGGCCCCATTCTTGAGGAATCGAACCCTGGAGGCGAGGGAGCACCGTCAGAGACTGAGGACTCAGATACTGATAGCACCCACACGCCGGTGATAACTCCGAACTCGGCTGAGGACATTTTGGATGGTCAGGGATAACGAGGTGAGCTGTTCCAATTTGGGTGGGGGTGGCGCCCGGGACGGTCGGGAAGGCGGGTGTGTGTGAACTCCGGTGAGGGGGGCCCCGATCAGGACGTGGCTTTTTGTTTTGGGCTCATTGTAGTCTCGGCAGCCTGGGCATCGAGGGCCCATTACCGGCGCCCAGCCCGCACCTAGCCCTTAAGGCCTTCCTGTGGTGGCGACCGCAGGATTAGTCGGGGATTGTGGGATAGTTTGGGGTTTGGTTTGGATGGGAACTAGGTGTCACTATTTGGGTCCGGTTCTGGGGAGGGTGGGTAAGGGTTTGTTTCAATCGGGGGTTGTTGTTTTTTTGTTGGGGAAAATGGCCGCCATCAGTGTTGCATTGACTGTTGCTCGCTCGTCGTTGGAGCCTTGGAGGGGGGACCCGGAACGGACGGTGTGGGACAATGGCTGATGTTGCTAATGTGAAATGCATTACTTGGAATGTGCGGGGGCTCCACACTATGTCTCGACGCCACAAAGTTCACGCTTATTTAGTGCGTAGAGGGGTACAGATAGCGCTGCTGCAGGAGACTCATCTCAACAAGGCGGAAGGGGCGTAGATGGAGAGGACAGGTCTTCTACACCACGTACTCAGCGTATGCGAGGGGGGCGCTCATATGGATCAGGGCTGGGGTCCCCTTTCAGGTCACGAGGACGGTGTTGGATCCGGAGGGGCGCTACGTGGCTCTTACAGGCACTTTGGGGGGTAGAGACTTGAACATTTGCTGTATCTATGCGCCTAATGTGGACCAGCTTGCCTTCCTCTCTAGGTTATCGGGTTCGTTGGCCCACTGCCTCTCAGGACCCCTCTTACTCGGGGGTGATTTTAATTCTGTGGTGGACGTGGAGGCCGACCGCTCGCACCCGCCCCTCCCGGACTCTCCAGTTCGCCGGGTAGCGAAAGGGAGGAAGGAATGGCAGGCGCAATGGGGGCTCACGGACGTCTGGAGGGTACAACATCCCAACACTAGGGACTACTCCTATTTTTCGGGCCTACATGAGTTGCACGTGCGTCTAGATGGGTTCTTGGGATCGGCGGAGCTGGTGTCCGCGGCGGTCCGGTCTGAATATTTGACCAGGACTATCTCGGACCACAACCCTCTCCTGATGGACCTTCGATGGTTTCCCGGGATCTCTGCTGTCCCCACCTGGAAACTGCGCCCGGAGATGCTAGAGGACATAGTCTTTAAGGCGGACCTGGAGGACAAAATCTCGGAGTACTTCGCCTCTAATGGGGGTACTGCGGGATCGCGAGCGTTGGAATGGGATGCCTTTAAGGTGGTGATCAGGGGCTACTGTATTACAAAAAAAGTAGGCATGCGGCGCGTCATCATTGATGACTTGGCAGCGGCTGATCGGAAGCTCCGCGAGATGGAGCTTCGTCGCCCCGGGCGCCCCGAACTACAAGAGCGCACGGCGGCAGCGAGGGAGGCGGTGGCGGCGGAGGTCGAGCGGCTACGCTGCTTCGACTACAAGGCCTACACCACCAGGTCACTCGTGGAGGGGGATAGATCGGGCGCACTGTTGGCGTGGCTAGCCAACCCCATGCGCCGGACCTCCCCGACGACGTCCATGCGTACGGCGGAGGGCGTTGAGGTGCACACCCAGCCTGAGATCTTGAGCTGCTACCTGCGATACTATGAGCGACTATACCATAGTGGCTCTGCTAGGGACCCCGCTTTGATTGAGAACTACCTACAACCCCTGGAGTTGCCAACACTGGAACCAGAGGTGGCGAAGGCGCTGGGCTCCGACATCGAACTAGGCGAAATTCGTGGCGCCATTAAAAGGATGGCAAGGAATAAGACCCCGGGCCTGGATGGCCTCCCAGTAGAATTTTACTCCGCTTACGCTGACCTCCTGGCGCCGCGGCTGCTGATAGTTTACAGAGAGGCGAAGCGGTTGGGACGCCTCCCCGGCTCGATGTGCGAGGCCCTAGTGGTTCCCCTCCTCAAGCCTGGCAGAGACTCGTCTGACCCGGCATCCAATCGGCCTCTGTCAATGCTGACGGTTGATTATAAGATCCTGAGCAGCATTTTGGCATCGAGGCTACTGGGGCACATGCGCTTCTTAGTTCATGAGGACCAGGCTGGATTCATTCCCAAGCGAAACACGACCATGAACATTCGCAGGCTGTTTCGCATACTGGGGGAACCGCACCTGGAAGCCCCGTGCCCGGTGATCCTTTCGGTGGATTTAGAGAAGGCCTTTGATAGCCTGGAATGGGACTACCTGTGCAGTCTACTGCGGCGGTTCGGTCTGGGTGAGGGCTTTGTCAGGTGGACCATGGTATTGTACGCCGCGGCATCGGCTAGGGTGAGGGCGGGCCCTCTGATCTCCTCGCAATACTCGGTGGAGAGAGGCACGAGGCAGGGTTGCTCGTTGTCCCCACTGCTCTTCGCGCTGGCGGTGGAACCCCTGGCGCTGCGGCTCCGGTCCGGGGCCCACTTTAACGGCTTGCGGACGCAGTCGGGCCCGCATCGAGTCTCGCTTTACTCTGACGATTTGTTGCTCTTCCTTGAGGACCCAGTGACCGCCCTGAATGGGGCCGCGGAGGCGCTCACGACTTTTGGGGAGGTCTCGGGCCTCCGAGTGAATTGGGCCAAGACTTGCCTGTTTCCGGTCCGTAGGGGCACGTCCAGCCCTGACATAGGTGGGGAGATCAGGTGGGAGCCTGACTGTTTCAAGTACCTGGGGGTATACGTTTACCACGACCCAGCTGACCTCCTGGATGGGAACATAGCTCGCTGTACCCGCGCGTTACGCGGTAGCATGGACTTCTGGGCTACCCTGCCGCTGTCGGTGGCAGGGCGGATCGCCCTACTGAAAATGGTGGCACTCCCCCGGCTGCTCTATTACTTCCGCGCGCTGCCGATTTGGATCCCGCCGGCCACCTTTCGTCTACTACGATCTATGGTAGTGGGTTTCCTCTGGGGCTTGGGCCGCCGGAGAGTGGCCCTCAAGACCCTGATGAGGCCCAAAGCTGAGGGTGGCCTTGCTGTGCCGGACTTTGAGAAGTACTACCTGGCGGCGCAGCTGCAGACCTTTACCCAGGAGGTCGCTAGGGAGTTCCGGGGCCCGGAGGCCGGGAGGGGCACCGGGATGGCTAGGCACGTTATCTCCTTCGTCACATTGCAACAGCGTATGGCATTGCAGGACCTGACGCTGGAAGAAAGGACCGTCCGGTTATGTTGGAACCGTGCCCACGCCCGGGGTCAATTACGGTTACCATATGCGCCCGAAATACCACTGGGTATGTTGACGGCCCTGCCCCACGGGGGAGATTGGTCATGCCTGGCGCACTGGGAGGAGGCGGGGCTGCAGCTAGTGGGGGACCTCTATGAGGATGGGGCGCTGTTGCCCTTCCAGGAGCTTATAGACCGCTTTGACGTCCCTCGTGGCGACTTCCTTTTACACGCGGCTCTGGTCCGAGCGATCCAAGCACACTGGAAGAAAGGACTGGAGGAACCACCTACGTCCCCGGTGTGCCAATATGTCATGATGTCCGCAGGGACGGTTAAGGCGGTCACGTGTCTCTATGGTAGGTTGATTACCGAGGAGTTGACCCCCCTCACCACTCTACGAGCCCGCTGGGAGGCAGATATAGGGAAGGTGATTCCGGAGGCGACCTGGTCACAGCTTATGAGGCGGGCCTGGAAGGGCACGCGCCACGCCCGCTTCCAGTTAGTCCACTTCTACGTGCTTCATAGGGCCTATCTGACCCCGGCGAAGATTCAACAGTACTTTGCCGTGGATTCGGCGGAATGCCCCAGGTGCCGAGCACCCGGGGCGGACTTCATTCACATGCTGTGGTCCTGCCCGGCGCTGTCCTCCTATTGGCTTGGAGTGGGAGATACCTTGACTGGGGTGACGGGGAGGTCCTTGTCGGTTGACGCGGCGGTGGGGCTCCTGCACTGGTTCCCTCACACCCCCAAGAATAAAATCACAAGCAAATTTATTGACCTGGGGCTGCTCCTCGCAAAACGAGAGGTGACCAGGACTTGGAAGGCAAGGGTTGGTCCAACGGAGGCTAGGTGGCATGGCGAACTGTTGAAGTGGGCGGCAGGAGAGAGTACACTGCGTTACCAAGTGGCCAGGAGACAGCATAACGAGAAAGCGCAGGAGGCAGCGCTAGAATGGGAAACGTTAGTGCAGGCCCTCAGAGATTATTGCGCTCCCAGCGATTCCGAGAGTGAAGATGCGACACGGCCCACGTCCCGTTAGTCCACTATAGATCCCCTATCCATTGCACTCTCCCGTAGGTCTCCCGTAGGCTTTCCTACACGCATTGCGACACACTGATGGTGGGGTTGGGGGGGTTCCCATTAGACTTACTAGTTGTTGGGGGGGGGGTTTCCTTTTGTCCCGTTTGTAGGATGATTTAGAAAAGCAGATGACGTTCTTTGGATCATCCGGACCGGCTTCGACATTCCAGCGGATCCCCATTGGTGTTCGCCGCCCGACCTTCGGGTTGTGGGCTGAATGGCTGTGTACACTTCTGACTTGCGAGGGGGGATGTGTCTGGTACCGTTTTGACTGATTGGGTTTATATTGCTGGTATGCTCTGTACTTTTAACTGATTCCAGCAATAAAAATATATTAAAAAAAAAAAAAAAATAGTACGCGAGGGCGTGATACGTCACGGTTGCGCTAGCGCACGGCTACGTGCGCAAACACTAGACCGCATACCAGCGGTCTTCAAACATTACACTGACAAATCTTCCCTTTCTTGAAAATGTTGTAAATTAGCTCATGACGTGTAAAGTGCTGTAGAAAGTGTGTTTACATGCAGACACAGGTGCACAGCTCTGATCTGGGCCCGCGCAGGCGCTCAAGCGAAGGCCCGCGGGGCTTCATCATAATCAAGGTGCTGTGCACAAGAACAGAAGAGAACTGCATTATGCCTGTTTACATTTAAACTGGAACATTTGAATAAATTAGAGCATGAGCTGAACAACAGCATAGCTCGGAAGTACGTAGGTATGATTGCTGCGGAGGTATTAAAAAAAAAACAATTCTGTTGCAGTTTTATATAGCGCGTACTCGACCTGAAGGTATGAAAGCCCTTTACATGGGGAAATTAAGTGATCTGGCCAGAATCACAGGATGCTTGAGCGTCCAGCCAAATTCAAGGCTGGTTCCCCACTTCCACGATTGCTTCCGCGCTGTGCTGTGCTACCTGCAGCTCATTTACTAATTCAGAGTCTCAGCGAGTTTCTGAGTCTGGTAAACAGATTAAATACTTTCAATAACACGCACAGCGACACAATACGCGAGGCGGCCCTCTTTATCAGCTGCTGCACTTCATAAAAGTAAAAAAATGTTCGTATGTTACCGCAGAGAAACTATTACGAATAAAAAGAGCCCTTTATGTCCTTTGCAAAACAGGTAGACAAAACAATCAAAGAATGATGTTCATCCACTTGGCAGGCTTTCTAAAATGTATCATAACATCTCATTTGCTTGGCACGTGTTTTTGACACTATCAGCTTCTAAATGGTATTGTATATATTTCTGCCTAAGAGGAATTCTTTGAAAGAGCAGGAAGTTGGTTACTTGTTTTTTGTATTTTATTTTCGCATCCTGAACGTATTGGAGCCTTTTACTTGAGCACCAGTCACATTACAAAAAAACACATTAATTTTTGGTAGGCACGGGGAGATGAAGTGATTTGCCCAGAATCTGAGGCTCGAACCCGTTTCCCCCGCTCCAAAGTCAGCAACTCTGGCTGTTACGCCACATCCTCTCCTTTGACACAATAATGATTGACATCCACTGGGAAACAGCGGATTTAAAGGCTCTGTCCAGGAAATGATGTCAAGATAGGTCTCAGATCCCCATCAGACGTCAACAAACAAAACAGCATTCTAAAATGGCTACGTACGGTTGGCGCGAGTTAGTGATGCGGACTGGATAAATAAAAACTTATTTTTTCCTCTTCCTTGGGTGACCCGTTAAAATATGTAAAAAAGCAGAATGGGAGTAGACAAAATGAAATGAAAGCAGATGGTGATTTTTTAACAGAGATTCGAGGCGGGAAATGCATGTTAGCACTCAATTAAGGCCCAGCCTGGGCCTTGGCATATACCTTTTTGTTTAATCCCCGACCCAGTTCTGCACAGGCAGCACAGGCGCACAGTGCACTATTGCCCTGGACCCTGAGTGTGGATTTATTCGTGAGCAGGCCTGCCTGCTGTGGTTCCTCCTGCCATGGCCCATGGGCCGCCGGCTGCCCCCAGCAGTGCAGCACTGACCTCAAACCATGATGAGCTCAGGTCAGATTCTGTATAAATGGGTTTTCTTTTCGTCAGGGTCAGGTGTTGTCCTTTGTTCGTGTGTGTGTCAGACTCCGAGCAGGGCCAGGCCAGCTGAAATGTTCCGAGCCAGCAGCCAGCAGGCAGGATACATGTTGTGTGTTCCTTTGGTGGCGCTGTGCTGCTTGACTCTTGGGGGCTGTGACTGGGGCAAAGATTGTGGTCAGCAAGTCTGCTTGAAATATATTTTTCAGCACAAGCCCCAACTTGGGGCTTGTGCTGAAAAATATATTTTAAGCAGACAACAGGACTTTCTAGCGTTTTTTTATCATTCTTTTTTACACAAGTGAGTCCTTTTGTTTTGTTTTCCACTGGCCACTGGTGTTCTCACTGGCACTTGCCGCTTAGGCTAACATGTACATTTCTAGGAGCCCTCGGTGCATTCCCTTGACGCTGGCTGAGTTGGTTCGTGACCTAAATATTTTTAAATTGTTCAGATTTTAGTCCGGATTTCACAAGAAAGCTGTTTGCGCTGTTAAAAACCGCACTTGTGTGTTCACTGTTCAGCGGATGGTTCACTTCTAAAAGATGCAATCGGGTCACAGTGATGGTAGCTGCAGTTCCCAGTGTGCAATCTGACAGAAGTTTTCCAAAAAGTCTTGCTGTTTCATAATACCCAATTTTTGTGTGTTCCATGATGTTTCTATTTCAATGTCTAAGGCAAAGAATATCCAGCTGAATAGTATTTGTGTTTTTTGGCCTCAGAAAGCTGAAAAGACTGGGTCTGCCTTGCATCGATTCCAATCAGTAACAAATTAGCTGCACAGAGTTCTCTAAAGAAGGTGCAGTGCTAGGCAAATGACATCACTAATCCTCTGATGATATCACAGAGTTGATCTCTGATCCCAGCCCTTCAACAGCCTCCTACTTGCTCCTAAGGGCCCAGTAGCAGCAAGGGCAAGATCAGATGTGGAAGCTAGACATGCTACCTCACACGGTGTGAGCGTGTGTCACACTATTGGCTCCCTTCACATAGTCGGGAAGAGCTGTTATCATAATGCTAGACAAGGTGAGCTGGAAACCCTTGCACAGAGCAGCCTTCCAGCTTGTGTGTGGAGGCTCTGCATTGCTGACGTCCATAAAGGGGGTTGCAACCTCCCTAAGAAAATAATGGTAGCCTCTGAAGCTTTTGCTAGAGTTTTAGGGGAGAGAGAGGTGTGTGGCTCTCAGGCTACTCGCTAGCCATACCTCTCCCTGTTTATGCCCCCTCCTCCTCCTCTCACTTATAGTGAAAAGCTTTTAAAGTCGTCAGGTATGGGGCACTTCACACACTAATAGGCCCTTTAAAACCCTCCTTAGTTTCTTTTCTGCTCCTGCCTTCTTCATTATCCCTGGTGCAGGCGTAGAAACCAACAAGGGCAGTGCCACCACGAGTACCCAAGGGCACTTTACCACCACTAACCAGTGCTAAAGTGCTTGCAGTTTTTCCTTTCAAACATGGTAAAATTGGCTTACACCGAATTGGCAATTTTAAATAAATGCTGCTAGTGGGCCTGCAACACCTATTGTGCTGCCCACTTAAGTAGGCTATTTAAAGATGTGCCATGTCAAGGCCAGGGCCTTTGTGTTAATCTTTCATGCTTTCTAGCCAGGGTGCCATGCTAATTGAGACATTTCCATGCCTTCTGTAAACCTGGGTGGTTATGTGTGACATTTCCATGCTTTCTGACCTGGGTGCTTAATTATGTGTGCTATTTCCATAGTTTCTGGCCTCAGTGACCTGGAGGCTCATGTGTGACATTTCCATGCTTACTGGCCGGGGTGCTTGCTCGCTACACACCATGTGGGGGGCTGGTCTCACTTTTTCTTTGTTCTCTCTGATTCACTTCTTGTGTCTATTTTTGGTGCTCTCTGAAAGAATGTCGATGGGTACATATGACTGGGTGGGTAACCAGGTGCTCTTTAAGGTCATCATCTACTATTTACTGTGCTATGAAAGTTCATACAATTGAATATGTAATGAAAAATGTGCTGTAAAATTCACCATTTTGATCTGTCGTTTTCCAAAATGTTCTTGGTGGGATTACCCCCACAAATACCCCTAGTAGCGGTCGGGCTCGCTTGCTGCGCGCCAGACGGGGGCTGGTCTGCCAAAATTTGCCAGAGCTGCTTTCAGTTCCCAATCCGGCCCTGTTAGGAAGACTTCTGGGTCAGATGAGCAGGATAGAGTGGATGGTACAGGGGAAGAAGATAGGTCAGGGGGGGCACACCTTCTATGACCTTGAGTCAAACCGTGGACAGGAGGATCAACATAATACACCCCTGAACAACTCAGATCCCCAGGAAGAAGAAGAAGAGGGTCAAGAGGACCATCCCTTTATCCCTCCAGGGAGAGTAGAGAGTTTACCATGAGATCTAGGTTTCCCTCTGCTGAGTCAGATCATTCTAGACATTCTATAGGGACCTCTGTTTCTAGCAAGAGGGACAACTCTTATGACAGGGGGTGCCAATTACTAGAGTTTGAGAAAGCTAAGTTTAGAGTCAGGCAACACCACTTGGCCCTGGATAAAGACTCCCTAGAAGTCCAGAAGGCTAGAAAGAAGTTGGTACTAGAGTCCCATGGTGGCAGCTATAGTGTCCCTAGGGTTAGGGAACAGACTTTTGATCATAGGAACCTGAGAAAGATTGTCCCTCCCTTCCATGTAGGGGATAACAACCAGAAATGGATGACTGCTTTGGAGAGGGCCTGTAAAGTACAGAAGGTCCCTCAAGAGCAGTGGGCAGCTATCTTGTGGCTCTCCTTTGCTGACAAAGGTAGAGATACGCTCCTACCTGTTAGAGGAGAGGATGCTGACAATAATTCAGTCATTGAAGGGTTTGGCTTACCCACTGAACAGTACAGGATTACGTTCAGAGACACCCAGAAGGCACAGACTCAGGACTGGGTAGACTTTGTTGATTGTGCCATTAAGGCTCTGGAAGGCTGGTTACTTGGTAGCAAGGTGAATGATTTTAAAGGATTGTAACACTTGATTATGAGGGAGCAGATCTTTTATAATTATCAAAAACAGTTGTTACATCAGTACCTGTTTGACTCTGATCTCACTTCTCCCCAAGAATTGGGAAAGAAGGCAGATAAATGGGTCAGAACCAGGGTGACACAGAAAACTCAGACTAATGGAGGTGACCAAAAGAAACTAGACTCTAAGAACTCAGATAAGGGTGGGGACAAAAATAAAGATCAAAAGTCTTCATCAGGGCCCCAAAAACCTGCACCGGGGGAGTGGGGGGGGGGGGAGGGGGAGTCACAATCCAACAAGGGAAAAGGCGAAAGGAAACCTTGGTGTCACATATGTAAAGAAAAGACCCATTGGACAAAAGATGCCAATTGTCCAAGGGCCAAGGATTCTACTATTATCACCACTGCCCCTAAGGCAACTGCTCCCCCTAGCACAGTTTCAAGTGGTGGTACACAGAACAAGGGATTAGTGGGGTTGACCTTGGGCTCTGAGGTGGGTTCTGGCCTAGTCAGAACTCCAGCTCAGGCTGTTCTAGTCTGTGATAGTGGCACGTATATTGCCTCCTTATTTGTTAGTCCCAGTAACCTGGGCAAATACAGACAACAGCCTTTAATAAATGGTAAGGAGGCCATGGCAAACAGGGACATAGGAGCAAGTGTCACCATGGTGACAAAAGATCTTGTGCACCCTGACCAGATGATACTTGCTGAGATGTACCAAGTCACCAATGCTAGCAATGTCAGGACAGACAATTCCTTGGCAGTTGTTAATTTCACCTCCTGAGGGGTAACTGGCCCTAAGAAGGATGTGGTAAGTTCAGACCTCTCTGTGGAATGCTTGTTGGGCAATGATTTGGAGACTTCAGCCTGGTCTGAAGTGAAACTCAGTACTCATGCAGCAATGTGGGCATCACTGCAGATGTGTTTATTGTGACTAGGTCACAGGCCAATCAGAGAGCTACTGAACAGGCTCTGGATCCTGAAATGATGGACTAGCTGTCTTACACAAAGAGGAGCCGGAGGGGTAAGGCTGCGTCTTCCCCCCAGGTTCAGAGTTAGGGTCAGTCTTTTGAAAAAGATGACTCCAGTCCTGCAGAAGGAACTGTCTCCGATGAACTTGAACCTGATCAGGTTGAGTTTATCAGGACAGGGGGACCTTCTAGGGCAGACCTGAGCCTGGAGCAGCAAACCTTCCCCTCTCTTGAACCCCTCAGACATCAAACTGCTGCTGAGACTGCAGGGAATATCAGTGGGTCTCACAGGATCTATTGGGATGAGGGACTCCTATATTCAGATGTTAGAGACCCCCAGCCTGATGCCACCAGGAGGTTGGTTATACCCCTGAAGATTAGGGGCTTCCTGCTCACCCTAGCACATGACATTCCCCTAGCAGGACACGTAGGCCAAAGCAAGACTTGAGACAGGCTGGTCCCTCACTTTCACTGGCCTCATATGTCAGAGGACACAAAGGAGTTTTGTCGCTCCTGTATCACTTGCCAAGCCAGTGTTAAGGCAGGTTGTACCACAAAGGCCCCCCTGATACCACTACCTGTGGTGGGTGTTCCCTTCAAGAGGGTTGGGATTGACATAATTGGTCCCATGAACCAGTGGCGGCTGGTGACATTTGAAAGTGGTGAGGCGTAAAATGATTGCCATACTGCACCGCAGCGAGCGAGCGTAGCGAGCGAGCCCGAACAACCTAAGGAGGGTTCGGGGGGGGGTTTACCCCATAGAAATTTTTGAAAAAAAAACTGTGGACAAATGGTGCATTTTCAAGCAAATTTGAGAAAGCAGGAAGGTTAATAAAGCAATTGTGAAAGTGCAGTTATTACATTTATAAAGAGATATCGTATGACATAGGTAGCTGCTTATTCAAGCTTTCTTTCAACCCATAGTCCAGCAGGGTTTTGATACAAGACAGATAAGAGAAAAAGCAGTGTGGTCCTCGACCAGGAAGACCCTCGTATTTCGTTGGTAAGAAGTAAAAGGTTTGGTCAAATTGAAAACCTGAAATGCAATACGCAATCCAACAATTTGCAAGTATATCTCATTTATGTTCAACAAGCCATATGTTACCCATGATTGGAATTGTGAATCACCAAATAAACTGAGCCACTGCAATCAAATTCAACCAAATCTGTGGCTCAAGGTTACATATTGGCAGAAACAGTATAAAACAGAAACACAGTCTAAATAACTATAAAAGTGACACATAAATATTGACCATGCAACTCAAACTTAGAAATTCCAGATCCAATTCAATGCCAAAGCAGGCCTCCCACGTGTCATTTCATGTGGGCTAAGTGCAGTCTACAATGCATGGCTTGCCAAAGCAAGTTAACATTCCCTCATATTTAAAAATTCCTGTAGCAAACAACATTTTAAGTTACCCCAAAGCGGGACAAGACTTTACATTCCAACATTCAATGGTCTGTTCCAGTGTCTGATTATAGTAGAGATAACTGTATACATATGTTCATACCCATATCTGTCTTACTTCCTATGTCCCTCTTTTTCTCTTTCTACCTCAACATACTCGTTATACCCCTCTCTCTTTCTGCCACACTCTCTCATTCTGGCTCTGCTTAACTCCATCTCTCTCTGGCTCACCCCCTCTCTCTCATTCTCTCTAACAATCCATTGCTTCTCTCTCCCACAAACACACACACACACACACACACACACACACACTCTCACTCTCTCTCTCATTCTGGCTCTTCATCTTTCTTTCAATTTCGCTTCATCTCTCTTGCTTTATTTATCAATCTATTCACTCTCTCTTATGTTAGCAATTACATCCAGGTTAGTTCCATTAGACACCAGGCATGACATTTTGGTTTACAGGTACGTTCTGTGTCCCTTCTCTCTTTGCTTTCCATTGACTTTATCTCCAAGTATCTGTTTTCTCTCTTTTTAGGCCTGTTGTATTATCTCTATCTACATCCATATTTAGGTCTGTCTTTCTCTTCTTTGCACCCTCTTTCACTCTGTGTCTGTCTCTTGATTTCTCTCTACTGTCTCTAGCAATCTATGTGTTCTCAGTCCTCCGTAGTCACACTCTCACTTTTGTCACTCGCTTCATATCCTTTATTCCGTCCTTCAGTTCGTCCTCCCTCCTTGAGGCTATCCGTCCGTTCGTCTATCTGCATTAACTAGCTAGTTTTTTATCTAACTATAGAAGATACCCCCTCTTCGCCATCTCTCTGTAAATCTACCCATCTCTCCCATCCCCCTACAGTCACAACCCCTGCCTCCCTTTTCTGGTGCTTTATTTGCAAGTCTGCTTTTAAGGCTTCTAGCCCGGTGTGCCCCTATTTGCATGAACAGTTTTACTCAAAGGATGTGTAGCAAGGATGCAGGTTTCCTCACGACACCAAATCTTTCTGTGCCTGCTCATAAATCCTTCTGTTCTGTGTGGGTTGCATGTTTGGGATGAATTATGAAGAGCGCAGCCCAATGCAGACATCAGTAAACAACACTGTCACCCATTTCTGTTATCAAAATGCAGCGCATTTGTCTGCTTGTCCCGTTGGGTAACGGCTGCAAGTCTGACTAGGTCTGTAGTAGAGCATCAACAGTTTGGACCCCAGGTCGCTGTCCCACTTGGGATCTGACCAGGCCCGCCCGACTCGAGTCTCCCAAAGAGGATGTAAGAGGCCCCAAATACGGATTCTCAGCTGCCTATATTATAAATTCAACACTGAATGACTCACGGACTCAAGACACCACAGACAACAGCACCGGGCACTTAACCCTCACTCCACGCACTTACTTTGCAGTGGGTGCCAGCAATACATTTGTATTGTTTCCTGCTGTCTGTGTTCTTGTTAGTTTCTCCATTCTCTCTCACCTCTGCTCTTCCCTCCCGTATGTTCCCATCTCTCTGATTGTCACCTTTCACTGGCCTCTCCTCCCTGCTCTCTGATGGCCTCTCCTCGCTCATCGGCGCAGATCCTCTACCTCAGAAGCAGGCTCTGGAGAGAGCTGGCCTGGGCTGAGGTATGGTCAGACCAGCTCCTGACCCTATGTCAGCACTGATTAATTACTGCACGGGCTGTGCATGATTATTTCATGCAGTCTAAGAGATTGTTACAACAAATCACAGATAAAGGAAACATCAGACAACATGTACCCGCAAGCACACTTCAAGTGCACTTCAATTCCGGCCGTAGCAGCCAGTGACCGCTGCAGTCAAGAGTATCAACCGCTGTGCTGCACTGCAATAACCGTGTATATGCACAATGCCACAGTGCGTACAGTAAACTACGTTCAACATTCTTCGGGTGCATAACATGCAGCCACACTGCACCTTTTCTTTGCATACATCTCCGGTCCAAGTGGCCCCACATACTCACAGCTACAGGCAGTCAATCTGCTCTGTACACATTATACATCTACACAGTGCAGGCGCCATGCCCATAGAGAACTACAGTGTATTTGCCCCTCACCATACACTGCTGCACAGCAGTACAGCCACCCTGCCCACCTACAATGCAATTGCACAACATGAAGCAATGCAGCACAACAAAACTGGGCAGCACAACATGAGAAAGTGCAGCACAACAAGAGCCAGGGAAGTGCAATAGAGGAAGGGCAGTCCAACAGGCAGGACAGATTAGTAAGAGACAGGGAAGTGCAAAAACAGGGCAGACCAACAAGATGGGTGACAGTCTAACAAGCAGTACGGAGATGCAAGATGCAAAGCAGTGTAAGAGGCAGGACAGCGTAACAACAGACATGGCAGTACAACAGACAGATTAGCACAACAACAGACAGGGAAGTGCAGCAGGCAGGGCAGTGCAACAAACAGGGTAATGCAGGGCACATGAGGAGACAGATGAGCAGAACCAGAGAGCAGGCAGTGCAATAGCCAGTGCAACGCAAGATCTCACAGGGCAGGTTAATGCAAAGGCAGAGCAACATGAAGGGCTGTGCGCAATAACACAGTGCAGCAGAAACACAGAGGCCAGCGCAGCAGACTAGATATTGCAACAGACATGACACCACAACAACGCACGTGGCAGCGCAGCAACTGACAGTTCAGGGCAACAACCAGGGGGCGCAACAATATATAGGGCAGTGCAACATACAGTGTGGCAAAATAAACGAGAGGTCAGTGCCACAGAAACACAAGAAACAGGTCAGCGCAAGAGAAAGGGGAGTGCAAACAGAGTCAGGGCTGTCTAAACACAGACAGCACACTGCAACAACCAGATCATTACAGCAAAATGCAGGCTAGTGCAACAGACACAGCAGCACAACCACGGGCAGGGCATGCCAACAGACAGGAGAACACAACAACAGATAGGGATAACAGCAATGATTCATCCCTTCTGAAATTTTGTAAACTACCAAACACATTGCATTTTACATCATAAGCCTTTTCCATCACCTTTTTAGTAGCTGTGCTTTTTCCCTTTACAGCGTCAAGAAACCTTTTCAGGGGGGAGTAATTTGTGCTTCATAAAATCCCCGTAAGAGCATAACAGGGAGTAGTCTGATACAGGACAGCTCTATCTATATTACCAATGTAAAGCTGCCGTGCGCACTGTGTTGAGAGGTGTTTACAATACGACAGGGTAATTTTACACTGCTTCTAATATTAAGAGTGTATTTCAGAAAGTAGTCACGTAGAGGACCACTATTCCTATCAGCTGGAATACAAGCCCTAGAATTCCGCTCTCTGTCAGTCCCACGTATACTCTGCTGCTCAACCCAGCCCTCAGAAGCTGGCCAGCTGATGTTGTGTGCTGGTGTGCAACCGTATTTACACACCAAATATTGTGATCAAGGCTTGCCTGCAACTAAATGCTAGCTACAGTTTACAACCCCTTATGGTTGAAGGGATCTATCATAAACTTTGGGATTCCAGCCACAAACTAATGCAGTCCTGCCAAGCATCACGCATCGGGCGTTAGGCATTTCCGAGTTTTGATTAACACCATGCGGCTGCAGTGCCGAGAAAACTTTAAAAGTTTCAGTTACAGTTGTTCCCCAATCCCGGTATAGGAAATATAGGGGCATATTATCAAGGGAGTTTATCTCCGCTTTTTTGGCTTTAAAAGCCAAGAAAGCGGAGATAAAATTATCTCCCTATTACCTAGCTGTCGCTAACACCAGTTAGCGACAGCTAGTAGGAGATAGCGACCATCTTGGGCCCCGCTTTGCATGTCAGTGATATTTATCACTAATGACATGCAAAGTGGGCGTGCCAAGATGTTAGCGACTGGAAACAGTCGCTAACATCGCTATCTCCTATCACCAACTTTTGGAGATATTCGCGCTACGCACGAACATCTCCAAAAGCTAACCCCTGCTCTTGAGCAGTTCTTAGCCATGTTATCCAATGGTAGGTGGATAACATGGCTAAGAACATTAGCTCCGTAATGCATGAATATCGCTGACTTTTCAGCGATATTCATGCATTTCGGCCGATTTTTATCGCTTAGGAGATAAACCTTGATAATAGCAAGGTTCCTAAACGATAAAAATCGCCGCAGCTCGGCGATAAAAATATCGCCGCTAAACCAACATAGCGATAATTATCGCTAGTTGTTGGTAATATGCCCCATAGTTTCTGTGTTTTGACAACACATACCTTTGATATTTTTTGCTATTATACGGTGCGAACCTGAACGAAGAGCTTTAAAGTAGCACCAGTCACGAGGCTCAGTTTTTAGGCCTGGGCACGTTGGGTGATTTGGCCAGAATAACTGAATGGTGTGCAGGTTCACCTTCATGGCTGAGCGCACATTCTACCACAGGCTGGGTCATACCAAGGCTTGAAGATTCGGAAAAGTTATGGAGCTTGCTCTGGGCTCATTATTAGAGTTGCGAAGCTGTGCATCTACAGGTAAACAAAAAGATGAAATATGTCAATAAGACGGTTTTGGAGGAGCAGTACTGAAGTTTTTTTACCAATGTGCTTGTTATCGTGTTACACATAACGTTTAAAGTCGGTACTTTGCATGGTTTATAAGGCTTCCATCAGCCTGAGTTTCTGTTGCACTTAACTTGCTAAGCATTTGAGGTGAGTAAAATTTACATAGATAAGACCCTCCTCAGGCCGGAGACTCCCGATTTTTGAAGCCCAAAATGGCTTTATTGTACTAGTTGTCTCCCGCTTAAAATTCCTCTGCTTCAATATGGGAGAGCTGGCTCAAAGGTATGTGTACACATTTAGAGATAATCCTGTGTGTGTATTGTGGTACACAGGATGTCAAGTGTGCATGTGCACATTCAGAGGCAGGTTTCGTGAATCTCACATGTGCGGCAATGGCTTGAGTAAGTGCACATTCCTCGATAATCTCACCTGTGTAGAGGTCTATGAACAGATTTTTGTCTGTGAGTGCATATAAATTCACAGATGTATATTCATTGCATTGCAGGTGAATGAATGCAGATAATGAGTGCTGGCAGTGAGTCCGCTGCTGAAGGTGCCATGTCAGTAGAGTTGACTGAAAGTGACTCCTCCGCGAGTTCACTTTAGTTTTCACCATATCGTACTTCGCCCCCTCGGCTAGCTAACAGTAAAATGCTGCTCCCTGAGTGATGCCAGTTTGCTGCCTGTCCTCATGGCGACCATTGATTAACTGTTTTACAGTCATATCTGCTGAGGCTGGATCTCAAAAGATCTGACTGCTTCTGATGCCCTGCTGAAAGACCGCAAACATTTCAGTTTTTAAACATAGTCCCTCATGAACTCCAATTTCTGATATTTATGTTCCCCTCATCTTCTTTGCTTGATTTTGCTTGTGAGAAAGTGTCAATCAAAGTTGTTGAAATGTCACTCATAAATACAATGAAATTATGAAAATGTCACACATAGCAAGCTGAAACCTTGGCAGCTATGCTAATGCCTGACAGGAGGGCACGAACGAACACAGTTAAAAACTGCTAATCACTTATAGCTTGCTGAGAAATAAAACAGGCGCATGCATTTTACACACTTGACTTTATTCTGGAAATATGTAACTTTAGTTTTCACTTACCGGAGGTTCAAGCAAGGATTCATGGCGCAGCTTCTTTCTGTTCACTTTAGCCCGCCCTTGTCTGATTGGTCACAGGGCAGGGTAGGGTGGGGGTGACAGCGAGGCTTGGTGAAGTATGATTGACGTGTAGCCCTGGCCTCTGCAGAGCTGAAGCAGACAGCGCCCAGGGCTAACTCTGTTGGCGGAGGAGGTCCTTCAGCAGGGCATACAATGGGTTTGCCGAGCTGGTGACGTCACGAGCCTCAGGACTTTGAGCTCATCAGCCCGGCTGCTGGCGCATGCTCAGAGTGCATGATTTATGGCACCCGTAAACATTACTTGCGAACTCTGCCGCATGCCTGAAATAAATGTCCGTGTAGCAAACAGCCTGAGGCAGTTTACTCGAAAAAATGATTGCTTTACTTTCAGTTAGTTGATGAATAAAAAAGCACAATTAGGGGGGCAGAAAAAGGACGAGGGTGTGGCCCCTCCGCCCATATATAAGAACCGCCACTGCCAGGAACCCTCCAACAGCATCTCTGGACATTCTTACATCCTGGTGAAGGTGGACCATGCTACCAGGTATCCAGAAGCTATTCCCCTTAGGACCACCACAGCACCTGTTGTGACAAGGACCCTCCAGGGATTTTCTCCAGGGTGTGTTTTCCTAAGGAGGTCGTAACAGACAGAGGTACAAACTTTATGTCTAGTTACATAACTGCAATGTGGAAAGAGTGTGGAGTAAACTACAAGTTTACCACGCCCTATCATCCTCAATGCAATGGGTTGGTTGAAAGGTTCAACAAAACCCTAAAGGGCATGATAATGGGGGTTCCCAGAAAAGCTCAGGCAAAAATGGGATGTTCTGTGTCCCTGCCTTATCTTTGCCTACAGAAAGGTGCCATAGAAGGGGGTTGGCTACAGTCCGATTGAACTTTTGTTTGGTCACCCAGTTAGGGGTCCACTGTGCTTGGTGATGGAGGGATGAGAGTTACCTCTCAAACCTCCCAAACAAGATATTGTGGACTATGTACTTGGTATCTGCTCCAGGATGGTTGAGTTTATGAAGAAGGCATTCAAAAACCTTGAGGCTAGCCAGAAATTGCTTAAGGCCTGCCATGACCAAAAGGCTGTCTTGACTGTTTACCAGCCAGGACAGACGGTGTGGGTGTTGGAGCCTGTGGCCCCAACAGTTCTCTAAGACAGATAGAGTGGCCCCACACCATACTTAAGCACAAGGAAGACGTCACCTACTTGGTGGACCTTATGCCTCATGTGAACAGGCTCAAGCCTTATGTTGAAAGGGATGACTTGGGCTTACGCAGAAAGTGAATACGGGGTCGTCAGCCTGGGTGGTGCCTAGCGGATCCAAAGCAACACTGACGTTAGATAGTTTCACATCATTAGAGTCACAAGACTCTATCAAACTCTTGGCCTCCATCCGATCAGGATCTCCTTTGGACCCGTGTCCTGAGTCAGTGATCAAACAAATCCCTGAGATCATTGGTACAGCCCTTACCCCCGTGTTCAATGCCATTTTCAAATCTGGCCAGTTTCCCAACAAATGGAAAACTGCATCTATTCTTCCTCTTCTGAAAAAACAGAATCTCGAACCCTAATAATTATAGACCTATATCACACCTCCCTCTACCGGCAAAAATTATCGAAAAAGCCATGCATACCCAATTTAACTTGTTCCTCCAGACAAACAATATATTAGATTCGACACAATATGGATTGAGAGCTGAACACAGCACAGAGTTGGCCCTGATAAAATATACAGAGGAAGTAAGAGAGACCATGGAGGCAACGCGGTGCTGATCATGCTAGATCTCTCGGCGGCCTTCGATACTGTTCATCATGAAGTATTGATGGACTGTTAATCAGAGGGCGGGGTACAAGGCAAGGCCTGGAACCTCCTGAAAGTCTTTCTCAAAGATAGAACCCAAACGGTGGACTTAGATAAAGACAGCTCCAAACCTTTCTTCCTTCCATGTGGGGTGCCCCAGGGTTGGTCCCTCAGCCCAACACTTTTTAATGTTTATGTGTCTTCATTGGCGGCTCTAATAAAAATAATTTGCGTTCCAATTGACATCATATGCGGATGACAACCAAATAGTGCTGTCTGTCTGGCCTAGGCAAGAGGCTGAAACAGGAACAAGATTTAAGCTCTATATGTAAGCCATTTCATGGTGGATGTCTTCAAATTGCCTGAAACTTAACTCGGGCAAAACAGAGGTCATCATATTAGGCAACAACTTGAACCTCTGGACGCCCGACTGGTGGCCGGAAGAAATGGGAACTCTGCCCGTACCAACCAAGAAAGCCAATAACCTGGGGATTAGAGGGGACAACAGACTCACTTTCGGGGACCAGATAAGTTGGATTGTCCCAGCGAGTTTCTTCCTCTCAGGATCTTAAGGAAAACAACGTTTTTTCTTCCAGAAGACAGTCCTAGGACAGTGGTCACGGCAATCATTATGTCACAGCTAGACTACTGCAACAGTCTTTACTTGAACATTAAAAAAAAACCTAAATAGACTCTAAATCATGCAAAACGCGGCAGCCAGATTGTTGACGGGGGCACCAAAGTATGTCTCAGTTAAGAAAGACCTAAAGCGACTACACTGGCTCCCAGTTAAACAAGGGGCACAATTTAAAGCCCTTTGCACGGTCTTTAAGGCCCTAAGGGAGTGGGCACTGACTACATAAAACGACGGTTTCAATGGTATGTTCCCAGGAGGACCCTTCGCTCTACGGGAGCAAAAAAAGTGATAGTTCCCCCAGTCAATAAAGCTGAGGATGGTCAGAGCTTCATCACTTGTACCTCAAAGGCCTGGAGCAAACTACCATTCCACCTCAGAAACTCAACAGAGCTCCTGTCATTTAGGAAGGGGCTGAAAACTTGGTTATTCACCTTGTAGTTACTTCTCACCACAGCTACCAAATAGGAGTGCTCAGCGCCAGGACACCCCAGGGTAACCGTTGTGCTTCAGAAGGTAAAATAACATAACATAACATACACAATGAGAAACCATTGCAAGACGCAGCTCAGTTATAGGCTATGGGTTACTCTGGTTCTAGGTGAACCTACAAGTCTTACATATCCCCGCAACCAGAAGGGCCCAGCATATGTAACGAAAATATTGCTGTAAAAAATTTGTCATACTTAGAAGACGTTACAGATGAAAATGTTGGCACAAATGGCTGTTTTATTATCTCAATTTCAATATTGTTTATTTTTAACTGTTAGTTTCTATAAAAACAGCCTTGAATGATCTGCACAAATGACCCCTTGTTAAATTTAGAATTGTGTCTAGTTTACAGAAATGAATAGCTTTCTGGGATCCATTATTGCTTTCATACCCATTTCTACCACTAACTGGAAGGAGGTTGAAAGCACCAAAAATAGCAAAAATAGGCTATGTCCTAGTAAAATGTTAAGACTGTGTAAAAAATATTGATTGTCTGACAAAAGTCTCCCTGTCCCTGAAAGCTGAGAAGATGGTGATTTCAGCACCACAAACCTTTTGTTAATACCATTTGCAGGGGGAAAAAACAGATGCTTTCTTCTGCAGCGCTTTTTTCCCATTTACAAAAGGGTCCCTTCCAGGGGAATCCACAAAGCATGGGCACCTTTAAAATCCTCAAGATGAGGAGGTAGTCGCTGCAATCGCATGCCTCAAAGCGAGAAAGGCACCTGGGCCAGAAGGCTACTCCTCCTCCTTTTACAAGACCTTCTGCACCACCCTGGCGCCGTTGCTCACCCGCCTATTTAATTTGTTCGCTGATCCAGGAGCTATCCCACCGGATCTCCTGCGTGCCTCCATCTCGGTCATCCCAAAACCAGGGAAGGACAGAGCTAAATGCGGGGCATATCGGCCGATTTCCCTCCTTAATGTTGACCTCAAACTGTACACCAGCATACTCGCGACACGTCTAGCCTCCCATCTGCCAGGCTTAGTAGACCCTGATCAAGCGGGATTTGTCCCTGACCGACAAACAGTTGACAACACAAAGAGAGTAGTTCACCTGATCAAAAAAGCTTCCCGAATACCTGGGAAAAACATGATATTGGCGGTCGACGCTGAGAAAGCGTTCGACCGCGTTCACTGGCCCTACCTGGAAATGGTACTGGCCAAAGTCGGGATAGGGGAGAAGTTTTGGACCCTCATTTTCAACTGCTACAATGCACTCTCTGCAGTGGTGAGAGTTAATGGCTACACATCAACCGCGTTCCCCATCGAGAGAGGGACGAGGCAGGGGTGCCCATTGTCGCTACTCCTCTTCGCCCTATACATGGAACCCCTCGCCTATCGGATTCGGCACCGTCAGGATGCTCTTGGCATTAAATTCGGTGGCGATCTTCATACCAACAGTCTTTATGCGGATGATGTCCTACTTACCCTGGACCATCCGCGTTCGGCGTTACCGCCGTGCGTTACTGAACTTGAGGCGTTTGCTACGGTGTCCGGATTCAAGATGAACACGGACAAATCTATAGCATTGGACCTGTCCATTAAGGCCTCGACACGAGCTTATCTACAGACCCTTCTCCCCGTTTGATGGGCTACAGATACAGTACCATACTTGGGAATTCAGCTCGCTCCTACCCTGGCCAGAATGGCCACTGCCAACTACACTGCTCTACGCACTCGCATTCGAGGAGAGATGGACCGGTGGAGAACTCTTCCCCTATCTTGGTTAGGTCGCATTGCGGCAGTCAAGATGACCGTCCTGCCGCAAATCTTATACCTCTTTTGTGCCCTTCCACTTCGGCCTCCAGCAGGCTGGATAAGGCAAACCCAATCGGAAGCCCAGATTGAAGAGAACACTCGCTACCTTGGCCCCAGAGGAAGGAGGTTTAGGCATTCCTGATCTGTATAAATACTACCAAGCAGCGCAACTGCGCTATTTAGTGGAGTGGAGCAAGTGGGAGTCCGATAAACGCTGGCTCTTTCAGGACCAGGCGGTGGCGGGACGCCCGTTGCAGGAGATACCGTTTCTACCATGAGCTTATAGGCCGGCCAACCTCTATGCATCCTATATAACCCAGGTCCCTTTAGAGGTCTGGGATGCGACTAATACGCTTTATGGCCTGACTACATTCCTTTCTCCACTCACGCCCCTGGTGGATAACCCAGACTTCACCCCCGGCTTGGCTAAAGGGGTCTTTGCACATTGGAGACCAGCAGGTTGCCGCTTTCTGTATCATATATATAGCTCAGAGGGTGTGTTTCCTTTCCAGCTCTTCAAGCAGGAATATAACTTCCCTGAAACAGAACGTATGAGAAATATGCAGGTGCGTCACTACAACCCCGGCAGGGTACAATGGGAAAAAGAACTAGGTAGGCCCCTAAGCCATAAGGAATAGGGAAACATTGCATATAGGGCCCGACATTCAGCATACCACATGGGACTCATTGAGACGTTCACAAAAATATCTACATACTGGTACTACACCCCGAGAGGCTTTCCGAAATGGATCCTTCAAAGGATAAGCTCTGCTGGAGGGGTTGTGGGCATATTGGAACCTTGGTGCACATCTTGTGGGAATGCCCGCTCATCCAATCATACTGGGCACACATATTAGATGAAGTAGACGCATACTTCCAGACAGAAATACCCCGCTTCCCTGCTTATGTTCTGCTGGGCCTTCCTAATGCATTAACCTACCCACTATGCTCTCGTAGAGGCCGTCAAATGTCCATAGCCCTTGGGTCTGCTCTGCAGAACATCCTCACACACTGGCACACCACCAACGTCCCTACCACTACAGGCTGGCTCCACAGGATGTGGCATGTTTTGGGTATGGAAAAACTGTCTCTCACTGCAGCAGGGAAGGGAGACCAATTTGAGGAACTCTGGCAGCCTTTTAGAGCCCTATTGCTGACCTAATTCACGGAGATAACCTGTCCTAGATATCTCAGATTGTTGCGCCTTACGGTACCCATAGCTAAAGACTCTTGAGGTACTCGAGGCGAGAGACACTCAAGACTGGAACGAATGAGCTACAGAGAGACTGTTGGGGGCTCTGGATAGGGTGGGGAGGAGGGGGGGGGGTTTGGTGGGTGGGGTTGGGCTAAGGGTGGGGGGAAGTTTTCTTGGATTTTTCTTGTTCTGATATCTTCTTGGTACAGTGCATTTTCTCTCCCGACAGGATGGACATTGCTGTTATTGCTAGTATTGGTTTGAACCTCATGCCCCCGCTAAGAATTAATACATGTACCTTGTATGGCTATAATACTTATTGTACTGCGTTGCACTGTCCTTCAAAAATAAAAAGATTTAAACCTAAAATCCTCAAGATGTTGGAAGAAAAGGACACAAATTTGGATGTAGCCAGCAAGTGCTATGGGCGGCAGATTTGAATGTGAAAGGTGAAAGTGGAGAATTAGAGAATGTTTTGGAAAAGAATGGTTAAATGAACTTTTGAAGGGGCTTTGTACGTAAGGCTTGATTGCCCCACTGACTCCTCATTGGGGTTCTCTGGGGCTTTTGTGCAAACTTACTCTGCTCCTGGACTCTGGGCACTGCATCTTTGACTCCCGGCCCATTTGTTTCCCTCCCGCCGCCGCAGTAGTCATCTCCCACGGCCGCAGTGCGGAGGGGGCATTGTAGACTTCATTTCCCAGCTCCCTCAGCGGCGGACAGACGCCACACCATCGCGCCGGGCAGCGCATATAGCAGGCGTCACCCCGGTGGAGCGGGGGACGCGTTCTGGGGCTTTTGTGCAAACTTACTCTGTTCCTGGACTTTGGGCACTGCATCTTTGACTCCCGGCCCATTTGTCTCCCTCCCGCCGCCGCAGTAGTCATCTCCCACGGCCGCAGTGCGGAGAGGGGCATTGTAGACTTCATTTCCCAGCTCTCTCAGCAGCGGACAGACGCCACACCATCGCTCCGGGCGGCGCATAAAACAGGCGTCACCCCAGTCTCGAGGGACGCCGGGCGAAGCCCGTTCAAGAACGGCCAAGGACGGGACGGGCCACCCCTCTGAGATCTGTTGCAGCACCCTAAAGGTCAGTGTCATCATACAATAAGGTGTTGTGACATCTACCTTACATTATCCGATAATTGCACAGAGTAACATCCAGGACTAACCAAGGATGGCTACTCCACCACATGTTGGCCCAAACAGCAGGAAATCTATGGGCAGATCATTATTGGGAACTTTAGATAACTTCCTTATTAGGGTATCTACCGCACTTGCTAAGGATATTGATTTAACTGAGAAAAGACTATCCTTGGACACATCTTTTCACAAAAGGTCTTCGCTGGGCCCTCTGGCAGAAGCCAGATCTCCAATAGACCTACATACCGACTCACAGGGCACGCTTCCCCCGTCCGGGGTGGTAACTACCCTCTAGCCTCAGGCAGTAACCATCCTGAACATAAGTAAAAATTCGATAGGAGACGGAGTACCTTTAAATGGCACAGAGAGAGCACCATCATCTAATATTAAAACTAGATCAGCTGGGCAAGTTAAACCAACCATGATTCAGCCGAAGGGGAGGGCGCAAGCAAAAAGGAAGCGTCCTGGGCCGCAAACTAATGCTGGAGGAAAAAAAGCAAGGTCATGTGAAAATACTGTTCCTGTCGATGACCCAGCAGTAACTACACCAAATAGCCCGGTACAACATGGCATGTCCGGCAAAAATGGTCAAGAAAGCCATTTGGACACCAGGGGGGAGGAATCATATTTGGACTTAGGACCTTTATTTTAGAAAAGACTGGAGGGTACTTTTAAGAAAATGTGCCACCCATTGCATGAGCGGTTGGACTCTATTGATAATAGACTAGTGTGCCTTGAGCTGAATTTGGTAACAAGTCAGAAACAGGCAGGACCAAGGCACAGTGGCCACATTGCCCAAGCGAAAACGCCTGTAGCCCATGGTTCAACTGGTCCCAATAGGGGTGCCGGTTCAGGACAGGGGGTTGAGCCACCCCTAGCTACTGACAAGGTGCACACTACTAACTCTCAACCCCCTGCCTCGACAGGGGTGGGAAATGCATGCAAGGATAGTGGGGCGCCTCAAACTTCATTGGTCCGGAAAGATGTCCCCCAGGTGCCCAAACATACAGGGGTGGGGGTGATACCATCAAGTAAAGAGAGAAATCAGGATGTCATTACCAGGTTGGACGCTAGACAGCAAAATTGACCTCCCTCCCCAATCCGCCCCCTTTGTGGTAGCCTTGACAGGGGTCCCACCATTAATTCAGGGAAAACGTGAATCATACCTAGACCTAAAGCATAAATGTATTTTCTGGCTTAATAAGAACCGCCCTCTGCCAGTTAATACGCGAGCTGAAATATTAGGGGTTAGGAGAGTTAATTGGATAGGCAGAAGTTGCAAGACGGTGGCAGGAGACTGCATTGTTATCAATTTTGGAGACCAGAAATGTCTAAACTACATCTATAATTGGCCCCATAATGATCAGCCAAATGGGATACAGGTTCTACCCTTATCTTATTTTTATGGCCCCCCGATTCCGGTTTCCTTTGAGAGGGATATGTTCCCACATGGAGTTGTATCAAACCCTTGCCCTAGAGGGAACGTAAGGTTCTTTAACAGATTCCAGGCCTTGTCGGGGCTAGGGGACTGTGATTGACAGTATGAACCGCAAAGGTCTACCCTGGGTAGCAGAGCAGAGGATACAAGGGAGGGGACAGAGACCAGTATAGGGCAAGTGTCTACTTCAAAAACTAGGGAAGTAGGGAAGGCTGAGGCTGGCAAAAACAATACATTTGATATCACTATTGTGGTGCCAAATGTAGATCTGCTCTTGGGCAAGCACAATAATGTACGTCTTGGCACAGGGGGCTGCCACTTAAGCGGCGAATTGGACGCAACACCTGAGGGACCTCTATGTCACACAGCGATGGTCTGATGGAACGTTGCGGGACTGGGGTCTAAACTAAATTCCCAGGCTTGGGCAGAATTCATTGATCGCTTTGACATTTGTTTGTTTCAAGAGGTGTGGATGGTTGAACCAATGTTTAGAGTAGGATATTTGAATTTCTTTGTGCCTGCTATTAAGAAAAGTCATGGTCGTCCTATGGGGGGTTTAGTGATGTGGGTTAGGCAGTCCCTAACATGTCAAACCCAATTGCTCTCAGTTGCAAGTAATGATATTCTTGGTGTTAGGTTTAGTTTCCCTGCTAACTTAGTAATTGATATTTATAATGTCTATGCAAGGGGGCTCCAGGGTGGAAGGAAATCTGAAGTTGTAGTGGAACTGGATAAATTACTTCAGGCGACCCCCCCAATATATTGTCACTAATTGCCGGTGACTTTAACACTACTTTTGAACCCCTAGGCTTGGATGACATACATTTAACAGAGGATGAGGATGCCAGGTGGGGAGTTCCTCAGCTTGACACTAAACCCATAAGAAAATGGACGGAGGCCCCAATACGGCTAAAGGGCCTCTGCATTGAAAACGAGCTCCGAGCTGCCAATGGGCGCACATTGTCGGATAAAATGGGAAAAGAAACTTTTGACAATGGCATCAGGGCATGTAATATTGACTATTTACTTGTCCCCCTGAAGATGTGGTCTACTCTCCTTGATATGGAGGTAGTGACTCGCATTGAGAGTGACCACAATCCCGTGACCGCAATATTTAATCTGGGCACGCATAAAGTGGATGATCCCTATGAGGGTAATACCCCTCCAGATTCAGTTCTGGCAAATGATGAGCGCCACCTCAAATGGTGCCAAGTTGCAGATCTACAGGATATTATTGACAATCTTGAGGTAGATCTGGCAGGGGCCCTAGAGGCTATGGAGGTAGCCACCCTGAATGGATCTCCCCCTAATCTTCTGTTGGAGGTACATAATAGGTTTTTTACTAAACTAAAAACATATTTCTGTAAACCTAGCTCAGGAAAAAGAAGAACACAAACAAAAAAACCTGAGAGATGGTACGACGGATCTTGCCGCCAAGCCAGGGTTGAGCTGGGTCAAGCGTTAAAATCCAAGATATGCGTATCATAAAACAGGCCCGAGCAAACTACAGGTTTAAGCAATACAAAGCTAAAAGGGAATGGGAAGAGGGCATGTGGCAAGATCTAAAAGGGGCATGTAACGCAAAGAACCCCAAACTTTTTGGGGACATTTTTAAATGGGACAGGGGAGGGCACTGTGAGAACCCCCAAAATAATGTCGACCGAAAGTCATGGGTTGACTATTTTAAGCCCCAATACGCCAATAGCACTTCTGAAAATAGCGAAGGTTCTTGTGAATATACCTTTTACGAGGAGCCTGTTTTTAATTGAATTTAGGGGAAGTGGATAGGGCTTTGGACCAAGTCACAGAGGGTCGTGCTACCGGCATGGATTGTGTCCCCGCAGATTTAATTCTAAACAACAGAGAGCGATGGCGGGTCTACATTTTGTATGTGGCTAATGACGTAGCACAAGGTATGGATGTACCTAAATCTTGGAAAGGGGCTGAAATAGTGCCAGCGTTTAAGAAGGGACACAAGTTGCTCGCAGCCAACTATAGACCAATATGTCTAATTGACTGCATACAAAAAATCATGGGACGGCTGGTTTTGGGCAGAATCCAGACCTGGATGGATAATGACAACATTTTGAGTCACCTCCAGGCTGGCTTCCGCCCAAAAACAAGTACCGTAGACCAGGTCTTCCGGTTTATAATGTTATACTGGCGTACCGTGGTCCTGGAAAAGGGTACTTTGTTTGCCGTCTTTGTTGATTTAAAGGCGGCTTTCGACCTGGTCCCACGGAACACATTATGGGAAGTTCTTGCGGGGCAGAGGATGCCACCTGAACTGTTGAGTCTGATCGTCCGCTTACATGAGGGTACGTTCGCTCGGGTCCGATGGGGTCGCCAGCGGGAGGTTACGGAACCCTTCCCTGTAGAGCGGGGAGTGAAGCAGGGTTCTGTCATGGCACCGACCCTGTTCTCGCTCTTCGTGAACGGGGTTGCGGATTTCCTCTCCCTGGTCCCGACCGACGCCCCTTCGTTGTGTGGTGAGCGGGTTCCGATCCTCATGTTTGCGGACGATACCCTCATCATTTAAAAAACACCCAGTGGGCTCCAGCAAGCGCTGCGGCACTATGAAGACTTTTGTCTCGATAGGGGCTTAGACATAAACACGGCAAAAACCATGTTTATGGTCCTTATTGGCCGTAAAGCTCATGTGACTGCCAGGCTTTTTAGAGGGACGATACATATGAATGGCTCCCCGCTGGAGCGGGTAGATGCCTTCACTTACCTGGGGGTTACACTCTAGAGAGATCTGGGGTGGGCTAGACAATTAGACATTGTAGTTCTAAAACACCGCCAGCAGGCAGGCATTCTCTTGAAAAAATATACTTCCTCAATGACAAAGCCCATTAGCCCATCATTAGAAGTATATGGGACAAAGGTCCTAAGTTCGGCCCTTTACGGAGCCGAACTTTGGGGTTTTGAAGATCTAGGGAAATTGACGCTAGCAGAAAATGAATTTCTGCGAAAAGCTACTAGCGTTCCCGTAAGTACCCCGTTAATACCACTAATGTGGGACCTTGGAAAAAAGGCGGTGCAGGACCTCGCCCTTTTGCGGCCCCTACTTTACTAGCGCCGCCTATGGACTACAGAAGAACTAAGCCACTATGCTCAGGGCCTGAGGGAGATAATGAATAAGGATTCCTCCCGAAAAATACACTGGTTAAAGGCCATTCGGTCTTTACTTTTTAAATTGGGAATGAGGGAACTCTGGAAAGACCCGGAAAACGCTCTTCTCCGATCCAAAAACTTTTTTTTTTTAAAGTACTGGGAGATGGTGATTACAGAAGTGAGGTCAGAGGGTCTCTCCCGGCACCTAACAGGTCGTTTCATGGATTTTAAGGCCCACCCGATTCTGGAGCCTTATTGGTACACAATTGGGAAACAGCTGGATCGTAAGCTCAATTTTCAGCTCAGAGTGGGCACCCTCCCAGTAAGGTCTTTTACAGCAAATTGGGCAGAAAAAATGGTAACGACAGATGTCCAAAGTGTAGGGAGGAACAAGAGTCTATAAGCCATTTCCTCTTCTTCTGTCCCATGTACACTGCCCCCAGAACAATGTGGATCAAGCCTATATGTATATTGCTTGGGATATATAGGCACGTAGAGGCTCTTAAAATCTTATGTACAGACCCTACCCCTACAATTGCTGTTTCTGTGGCTAAGTTCTTAAAATGGGTTTGGGTAATTCGCTCAAAACAAATAGCGACAGACATATGATGATCTAGTTTTACCTCTGAGCTCCTGTGTAATATGCCTCTGAAAGAATTGTATATTCATTAGATTGATTTTAAACATCTAAGTTGATAAACGGCAATAGTCCATTGTAGTTTAATTCCTTTTTAATATTTATTGTATGAATTTTAATGGATTTTAAAATTCTGATTTTTTTTATGTGTACTTTTATGACTTAATTGTCGAATAAAGTTTATGAAATGAAATGGTTCTCTCTCATCACTGTAGCCCGCTAGAAAAACAATGAATTAAGGATATGTGTTGGTTTAAGGAGCCTCAATTAGGTGATTTCGGTGGATGTGCATCCTTTACCAAAGAAAGAGGCGATGGTAGCGAATTTGGGTTTTCCATTTCTCTAGAATGCCATTTGGCCTTGCATTAACAGCAGCAGTATGTCAGAACGGCATTGGAAATGAGCTGCGTGGTTTGGAGAAATTGCTTACTTTCCAAGATGGCATCCTTGTTTTTTTGCTTAAATCTTTTTATTAGGGTTTTACATTTTCAAGCAAAATCCCTTGCGGGACATACAACAAATCACAGGTCTGTCAGCATATACGGAAACAGTATTCATCATTAGTAATCATGGTTTAACAACAGCAAATGGACTCCAGTCTCTGGAGTGTAGCAGGTGTGATGAAGAAAGGGATCTAGAACTTGTCCCCTGAATTTGCCGTCAAGCTGTCTCATCGCTGTATGTCGGTCCTGAGTATACCTGACCTCTCTCACGGTGTGGTAGCTGGGTCTGAGGGAAACTATTGCCCCTTCTGTTAGCTGGGTACACTTGTGAAGGTGTGTGAGTGATTATGTTTGTGTAACTGAGTCGGGCTTTGAACTGCCGACTGGAACTAGGCTAGTAACAATGGAAAGGGGTACATCCCGAAGAAAAAAAATAATAAAACAGGGAGAAAAATGAAGGGGGGGGGCGGCGGGGGGAGGAGTAGTGCGCTGGATGAGGGCAAGCGGCCCGTGTAGTCAGTATGCGGACTGGTCATCAGGCAGCGGGGGACCGACGTGCATGGCCCAGAGAGGGGGAGAGGGGGTGAAACAACCGGACCCACAATATCGGCAGGCGATCCCTTGAGCAGAAGCTACCACTCACTGCATGCCAGCCTCTCTCCTCATTCTTTGTCGGGGGCCACGGGTCGGGGCCTCAAGCGGGGTCACCGGGTGGGGGCTGTGTCAGCTCTGGGGCATCCTCTACGGCTGTCTCTAGCTTAAATTGTATGAGGAGATGCACCCATTCCATAGAGATTGGGTGTTTGCGTGTGCCTTTTTCCTCTTCCTCCCTTAGGGTCTCTTCTTCTGCTGCCACCCACTTATTTACCGCTCCTATCCAGGCTGCCTCTGGGGGTCCTGTAGGGGACCTCCAATGCATGGGTATGTCTCTTTTTGCTAGGAGGAGGATTAGGGATGCAAACCGCCACTGTAGTTTCTCAGATTTCTTTTTCTTGTAAATCCCCAGGGCGCACACCTCCCATGTGTCAGCGTGCTGGAGGTGGGCCAAAGTCTATAAGGTGTGATGGACTTTAATCCAGTACGGTTGCAGGGAAAGACAGTCCCAGAACATGTGTTTGAAGTTCATGTTTGGCGTCTGACATCGGGGGCATTTAAATTCTGTGTCTGGGTAGAATTTCTGCAGCTTTTCGGGTGTAAAATAAGCACGGTGTAGGACATTATACTGTATATTCTAAAAGCGGGAGTTGCTGGAGACTTTTTTTGGGTATTCTAGCGCTTGTGTCCACTCCTTATCATGGAAAACTCGGCCTACGTCATCCTCCCAGGTTTGGCGTGGTCTGTCCAAGGGAACTTTAGTCAACTCCCATATGGCCTTATAGTGCCATGTCACTAGGTGCCTGCCCGTCCCCATCCGCAGTATCGTGTGTAGTACTGGGTGTGTAGAGGGTTCCCCACTTGTCAGGTCCCAGTAAGCTCGGCCACTGTCTATCAGTTGCCTGTGTGTCAGGAACTGACCCCGCGGTACGTCGTACGACTCGATTAGCTGGTCATACGTCTTCAGTTGCCCTTCGTGGAACAAGGCTTCCATCTCCGTCACTCCACTGTCAGTCCAAGCCCGCAGGTCTCCCTCTGTGTAGTATCCCTCTTTTTGAGGAAAGCCCACCAAGGGGAGCAGATGGGAATACAACCGTTGCCCCTTCGACAGTCGGTGGATCCGCAGCATGCACTTACGGGCTACAGTGACCTGTAGCGGGTGTGTACCAACCGGTTTGGAGCCTGGCATTAGTATTCTTCTAATGGCGGGCAGGGGCAGCCCCCCTCCGTCAGTGATAGTCTCACCCATGTGTCTCTCGGCTGTCCAGTGCGACAACCATTGGAGTTGCGCGGCCAAAAAATATGATTCGAATGATGGGGCGCCCAGGCCTCCTTCCGTTGTGGGCAGCTGCAGAGTGCGCAGGGCTGTTCTATGTCGCCCATCTCCCCAGATCAGTGTCGTGAGCAGTGTGTCCAATTTGCGAAAAAAGGACCGGGGTGGGATCACCAGTAGATTTGTGTAGTGATACAGTAGTCTGGGCACCATTATCATTTTGGCTACGGCTACCCGCCCTATAGGAGCCAGTGGGAGTGTCTTCCAAAAACCGACCGCCGAGCGGAGGCCAGCCAGCACTTTTCTATGATTTCCCTCGTACAGATCCTCAGGCGAACGTTACAGGCGCACTCCGAGGTATCTGGGGGCCGCCTCACTCCATTCCAGGGTTTGTGTGCCTAATTGCATATCATGGGGTGCCAGATCAGGGCCGAGTGGGTAGATTGCCGATTTTCCCCAATTAACGTTGAGGCCTGACATGGCTCCAAAGTCCTGCAGTGTGTGTCAGAGTGAAGTGAGATCACCCGTCGCATCCCGGACATATACAAGCAAGTCGTCTGCGTACAGGGAGATGGCTAGGGGTTCCACAGCTAGTGCAAACAGGAGGGGGGATAGGGGGCACCCCTGTCTGGTTCCCCTCTCCACCGGAAACGGGGCCGAGACAAGTTTCCCGATCTGTAAAGGAGCTGGGTGTACGCCGTCAATGTGGGACCTATCTGTATTGCCCGCAGGACGGCGAAGAGGTGAGGCCAAGTCAGGGTATCAAATGCCTTCTCTAAGTCGAATATCAGGCAGATCGGGAGGCACCAAGGCCGGGAGAATTTGACTATAGCGGTCAGCTAGTATCTTCCCCAGAATTTTAAAATCTGCATTCAGCAGTGTGATCGGTCTATAAGAGGCCAGGAGGGTGGGGTCTCTGTGCGGCTTCGGGAATGTTACAACTAGCGACTCACGGAACGATTCTGGCAGCATGCCCCCGGCCAGAGCCTCTTCGAATATTAGCGCCAGATGGGGTGTTGTTTCGGTCAGGAAGGTCCTGTAGTACTCCAGGGGGAACCCGTCCATATCTGGTGCTTTTTTCCTTGCTAGTGAGCCTATGGCATGTTTGATGCTGGAGGGTGTAATTTTACCATCCAGGTCCTTCCTGTCCGCTTGAGATATATGCGGGCATGTGCGACGGGCTTAGAAATTGAGTGAGGTCGCGGAGCGCCGCCGATGATGCCGGGGCAATATACACCTTAGCGTAATGGTCACAAAATATGTGCAGGTTGTCGAGTTGGGAATGCTTAAGCTGTCCGCATCCATGAGTTCTTTTATGGGGTGGGACATCATGTCCTGTTCAATCAGCCAGGCTAGAAGCACGCCTGTTCTGTTGCCTTCCTTGTGTGCTCTGGCAGTGACGGGGTGGCCTTCAACGGAGAACCACTACGTGCGTCATGAGCTGATATGACTCGCCCCAGGTAATCCATGTACTGCAGCTTGGGTAGCAGGTCTGTGGAGCATAGGAACCTGTCTAGCCGGACTCGCAGGTCGTGTGGGATGGAGTGGAAGGAATATAGTCTATCTGTTGGGTGCAGTGCCCTCCATGCGTCTACCAGAGACCAGTGATCTAGCCATCGGCGAAGTCGCTCTGTTTGTTTATGTGCCGGCGAGTGTACTGGTGGGGGATGAGATCTGTCTAGGTGCAAATCCAAAACAGTATTGTAGTCCCCCCTAGGAGCCATGGTATCCCTACGTGTTGGGCTAGCACCCCTGTGAGGGTAGACCAGTATTGGTCTTGGTCTATATTGGGGGCGTACACACATCCCACTAGTATCCACTGATCCTCCAGCAGGCCTGTCAGAATGACGTATCGTCCCACCCTATCAATGAGCCTGGCATGTTCCTTAAAGGGGCCCCCCGGTCTGACCCATATAAGCGTACCCCTGGCAAAGGCTGAGTACCCTGTGGCGTTTATCACACCCCGCCATTTCCTGTGCAACCGGTCTACTTCTTGTGCCGTCAGGTGTGTCTCCTGTGGGAGGGCCACCTGGGCTTGTTGTCGTTTAATGTAGGCATACACCGAATATCACTTCCTGGTCATGTGCATAACCCTGACGTTCAATGTGAGGAATTTGTAATCTGTGTTTGACATTTTATAGGTCATGTGTCACCCGTGTGGTCTGCGTGTGTCCCCTGCTGAATGCCTTCCCCCGTACCCGTCCCCCCCACCCAGCCCACCACACCCGCCTCCAACCAAGAAGTCCACGCTGTGTACTCTGTTCCCTCCACATCCGCCCAGGGTGAAATAGATGAAGTAGGATGAAAAAGGAGATAGAAAACTGTAACTCTGGGATGTGTTCCCAACATTGGGGACCCACTGCTGGAGGCACTGCGTCCAAACTGGATTGCATAGAAGAATAAACTTTAATTCGTTATCATTGGGTTGTGGATGGGTATCTCTCCGGCCACCGCCGGCGCGGCCCCGTGGCCTGTGATTACTTCTGAGATAGGTCCACTCATGTCGTCTCTGTCCATCATAGGCGTGGCTGGGCTGAGACGTCTGCGATCGTTGTGATCACAGTAGTTCAGGCCAATGATCGCCAAGCTGCGGGTCCCGGTGAGCGGGACAGTTCCACGGCGATGTACAGTCTGGCCCCCGACCTCTGTTGTTCACGCCAGTTGACCCAATCTTTCAGTAGTTCATCATATCAAAGTGTTAGCTGTCTGGGGGGTCACCATGGGGGGTGTCACGAGCCTTCTCGGGACACGGGTGCGTCACTGCCTTTGTCTTCGGAGCTGAACAGATGGGGGCCTTCCTCCGTGGCAGATCCTCTGTTCGCATGGTCCAAGGCGGCCCCTGCCCGAAGGGCCTTCCGGCGCTCAGCAAGAATTTTCGTTAAATCCGGGGAGCCGTTCCGGATGGGCTGGGTCGTATCTCCAGTTGTGTCAGGGTGATTTTCCGAGGCTGTTGTCCGGGCCTGTGCGCCGCCCGGCTGTGTTGGGCGGGTGAGGCATTGTCGTGGAGCTGCAGGTGTTGGTCTATCCAGGATTCCACTTCTTTCGGGTCTGAGAAGAAATGCGTGTTCCCGTCGTGGACGACTCGAAGACGGGCTGGGAATAGAAGAGCATACTGCACATTCTGCTGGTGCGGGGTACGTTTAACTGCCTGGAAGGTAGCTCTTTGCCACTGCACTGCTTGGGAATAGTCCTGAAACAGCATCACGTGCTTGTCTTCCACCTGCAGACGACCGTGCGCTCTGGCGGCTCGAAGGACGGTGTCTCGATCCCGGAAGTAAAGTAGCTTCAGTAGGAACGGTCGAGGCGGGAGGCCCGGCTTGGGCCTTCGTGCGGGGACTCGGTGCACCCATTCAATGGAAATGTGGGGGGTTATATGGAAGGCGTGAATGTTGCGATCCAGTCTGTGATGTACTTGATCGGGTCAGCTCCCGCAACTCCCTCCGGCAGGTTCATGACACGAATGTTGCTCCTCCGGGAGCGCCCTTCAAAAGTCATCAGTTTTGTGCTCCAGTGTCTTGACCCGGGCTTGTAGGTCCTTAAGGGCTTGATGGTGTTGCTGGACCTGGGGTTCCATAGTTTGCAATGTCGCTGCACCCTGGTTCACTTTGTCTGTAAGTTTCCTATAGTCATCGCGTAAGATGTTGAAGTCCGTGGCAAGGGTGTCGAACTTGTTCTCCAACGTCACTCGGGAGTGCTCGATGGCCACTAGCACCTAGTCCAGCTTCCTGGACATAGTGTTGTCGACTCCGATGGGTTTGTCCCGTGGCCTCGTCACGGCCGGTGTCTGCGTCTGCGTTTTCTGTGGTCGACCCATACTAGCGGGATCGATTGGTCAGCGTGGTTTGTGATTGTCAGAGGTTAATGACAGTCTGCCCTGGCCACGCCGTCCGAGAGATCCCTTGTGATGGCACGCCTGCCCAGCGACCCAGCCACTAGGCCTGTATTCACTGTGGAGAGGCGGGCCTTCCTCTGAGGTGGCCGTGGAGACGTCGCGGTGGGTATCGTTCACCGCCTCCCAGAGGGGTCGTGGTGTTGGTGAAGGTGATTTGTTGACTTACTGCTTCGAGGAAGGTCACGAAGGGCGACTCCCAGCATCCACGTGTTCCTGCTCCAATTCCCCAACCGCCGTCCGGATCCCTATTTGTGCCCTCTAGTCAGTCCTGGGGCGCGCCCCGCAGGTGCGACGCTTCTGCGTCCTCTCGTGGGCCTTAGGTACTCGGGGCACTACACCTGTTTCAGTCCTCGGGGCCACAGGGCATCTCAGCGGGACCTCGCCCAACTCCGTTGCCGCCTCTCACTGTCCTGGCTCTGTGGGTGACCCTCACCACTCCGTAGCCCACTGCATCTCTCTGTCGGGTCTGAGCCACTCCCCCGGCCCCCGCCGAACCCGAGGCGAGTCGGGTTCAAGCGCCCTCGTAGTTGCTAGCAGCTCGGTGTATGCGCCACTCGCTCTGCCCCTCGTGGCCCGGTTCCTCCCACGGTCCGACCAGCCTTGCCTCCTGTTGGGTCTCACAGGGGTCCTATGCGAGAGTCACTCTCCACTCCCAGCGTAGCGCGCCCCCCACCCCGCGGCCTGACAAGTGTGCACTGTCTCTGGGCCGCCGGGCTGGGGCGCCGCCGCCTCACCTGGGGTTCGTTAGTCTCACATCCTCCTTGGCGCCAGGCGCCCACCAGGCCACACGCTCAGCCTCCAGGCCCGTCCGCACCCCCGATGTGATGTGTAGCACGAGGGCGCCCTTGGATCGCGCTTCCGCCACCTCCTCACACCGCACAGGACCCTCTCGCACCTCGGCCGGCCAGGAAGGGGGGTAAGGGCCTCTCCGCTCCGCCGTGTCACTCTCGCCGAGCCCGGTCGTCCGGCTCAGGCCGTCTCTCCTCGCTCCAGGCTCCCCAGCTTTCATGCAGGCTCCACTGTTCCAGGGCTGCCGCTAGATGCGTGCAACACCTCCTCGTGGGTCCGCCATCTTGGGGTGCTCTCTCTGGGTGCAGCGGCATAACAAGGACTGATCATGCATTTCATGGGACAGAGAATTGGGAATGTAATTTCAACTAAAGAACTGGATCATTTGGGCATATCATGCATCTCATGTGCATTATTGGATTGCTGTGCTGTTTGCTTGTTAATAATTTATTAGCTGTTGAAAAACAGAGGCCCCATCCACTGCGGGACGGGTAGGTGCTCCGTTACCTGTGGCACATTGGAAAACCCATGTTGGGATTACTCCCTTGGCACAGCCTGATTAATTCAGAAGGGTGGAATGTTTTTTTCTTCCACGATAACCACAGTTATTGTTAACAACATTAGGCAATGACCAAACAGCTACCAAGTCTTACTTTCCTGTGGGGCCACAGCTCCTAGGTGACTGGACAAGTACCCTCATGGGTAATATGGTTGAAGACGGGTCGGGTCCTCATTGTGGGGTACAGGGAGGACTCCTTAAAACCCCAGGTCTCACGGGGCCAGGCAGTTCTGACTGACTGTGTAATTGTGTGATACTCTGTCCCATCGGAGCTACTCAGTCTCATTCAAGTCCAGGCAATTTTATGCCCATGGTTTCGTGCATAGGTCACTGTCCCACACATGCACACCCCAAGCTATGGAATGTCTGACTAAAGCAGCCTTATATCCGTGGTCTGCCCAGAATCTAGTGGGTCAGATGGGCGTAATTCTGACATTGTGTCTCCATCAACTTCAATGTTGTGTGCTAGCAAGAATGTCTTTCTTAGTCTTCCAAGGTCTCTCATCGTGCACTGAAATCATGGAAATGTCACACTTAGCGGTCATACGCGTGTAGCTCTGAAAAGGGTGGCTAGCTCGTGGCTGGCTATGCAAGAAAGCTTTAACTGAGGCTTCCTTACCTTGGGCAACCAAGCAGCTTTGACTGTTGTAAGTATAGTGCTCCTTTTGTAAATTACAGGGAGGCATTTGACAGGTAGCAATACACCAGGCAATTTCAGCACATTACCCGAACTAGCTAGACAGCCCGGCAGATCAGTTGGGCCTACACAAGCCGCACATTAACTGCTGAATCCTGGCCCACGCTGAGACAATCACTTAGTTGTACCACAGCAATGCCAGTTTCATTTACTCTGGCCCAGTGGCACTATGGGGGTGCATTATCAGGTTACACAGAATCAGAATGTAGGGCCGGCATTAGCCACTCACATAAGCACATACCTCCTCCAGTCTGATCCCACTAAGACCGCTCGGCTATGCCTCCACTTTGAATCAGGCTGTTACAGTAAGCCTCTAACTTGTTAGTTCATGGGACACAGGTTGGCACATGTCGGGCCATGTAAGCGATTGGTTTTGGCTGGTTTTACGTGAAGGGTCCGGAAATGGGCAGGCAATTTTAGCAGCAAAAATCAACATCAGGGGTTGACAGGTGACAGGTGCTTGGGTGAGCTTTCACCTAGATAGTATTTAATTAGTTGTTTTCAGGTTCTAATTAAGGATTCCTCTGGCAGTGTGCACATGCCAGGAAGTAAGAGGAAGGATTAGTTCATCTAGTTGCACTCCTTGTATATATAGTTGTATAGGCTGCTTGTTACAAGCTTCATAGGGTCCATCGAAGGCCAGGCACAGGGGGACATCTTGTTCAAGTGTCAAACATGAGGAGATCCTCTTCACAGTGTTTTAAGCCAGCACCAGGACGCAGTTCGCAGGCATAGTTGAGAGGTGAGGGTCCTACAATTAGGTTCCCTTGGGTTTGAAAGTACGTGTCTTTCCAGTGAGGCTGAACAGCGAGGAGTTGGTTAGCCTACAGTAGGGTCGGCGTCATGGGAGTGAGCCGCCTGGCGTGACCTGGATGGTGCAGACGTCCCCAGTAGGTCTAAGTAAGGGTGTGAGGCCATATGCTAGACAGGGGACACCATGCCAGTGGCAGTGGTGTTGTTTACCTGATAGGGGCCTGTAGGTGTCTGGTCAGCCAGCTGTACAGAATAGGTTAGACTG